>NC_135232.1:796318774-797777107 GCF_051348905.1 Ranitomeya variabilis | reverse complement strand
AATGTCCTGACACTACGGCTTTTGTCATTGGCTGCTGAAATCACATGTCCCTCTCCATATAAATAGCGGACATCCTGTTTTAGCGCCATTTTGACACTGTAACAGTGCAGAGAAGCTGCTCCTGATGCTGCCACCGTTAATAGCAAGATCTTAGCCAGTTAGTTACGCGGTTGTTTGTCAGTCAGATAGTGTAGCTAGATTGTGTCCAGTGTGGCTGTAAAATTTACATTCCAGAATTTTTTTTATTTTTGGGGTGGGGGTATTACTGAGGTTCACAGACAAAGCCAGCAGGGCACATGTCCTACAAGTGCGTTGTGCACTGCTTCTACTGTGCTCCACGCACAAATACTGTATATCATTCTAAATAATATTTCTTCAGTAGCTAAATGTGAAAAAGCCTGCTGTATCCCACATTTTAGATAGTTAGATAGTTAGTTGCATATCAGTCAGATAGTGTAGTTAGATAGTGTCCAGTGTGGAGGTAAAATTTACCTTCCAGAATTTTTTTTTTTGGGGGGCCATTACTGAGGTCCACAGACAAAGCCAGAAGGGCACATGTCCTACAAGTGTGTTGTGCACTGCTTCTATTGTGCTCCATGCATAAGTATAGCATTTTAAATAATATTTTTTCAATAGATAAATGTGAAAAAGCCTGCTGTATCCCACCTTGTCATTTATTGCTGTGGTGATATGAAACTGTCTGCAGACCTAAGGCACATTAAAAAAGTTGATTTTTTTCTGCTGCTGAATGTGATACAGTCCGCCATATCCCACATTGTCATGTTGTGGCAGTGATATGAACCTGTCTGCAGTACTAGTGCGCATTAAAAAAAAAGTGATTTTTTTTTTGCAGAATGAAATACAGCCCGCCGTATCCCATATTGTAATGTTGTGGCAATGATATGACCCTGTCTGCAGACCTAACCCGCATTAAAATAAAATTCTAATTTTTTCTGTTGCTGAATGTGATACAGCCTACCATATCCCACATTGTCATGTTGTGGCAGTGATATGAACCTGTCTGCAGACCTAACGCGCACTACAAAAAAAATTCTAATATTTTCTGTTGATAAACATGATACAGCCCGCTATATCTAACCTTTTCCTTTAGTGGCGCTGAAATTGTTCTGTGTGCAGAGCTGTTGCACATTAAAATTAATTAATTTTATTTTTTACAAACGTGATACAGCAGGCGAGATCTGAGTTTGAAATTGTTTTGAGCCTATCTTCTAGTTTTTGTGCTTCTTTAGCATCCAATTTCTCACTGGCATCTTTTACACCTAGCTTGAGACATGCATCTGTCACACCTATCTTCTGACAAGCATCAAACGCTCTCTGGTAATTGGTGTTGGGTAGATGAGTAATAGTTGTAGGCTTGATGTATCCTGGAACTTGTATTTAGCTGCCCTTCTATACCAACATCATGTAGTAGGGGACATGTCACTTTTAAATTGTTTGGAGCATCCACTCAATCTTATACAGGCCTTATTGACAGGCCCCCAAAAAAATTTCTGTTACTAACGTCATACAGTAGGGGACATGTCACTTTTACATTTTTTTAAGTAATCCACTCAATCTTATACAGGTCTTATCGACAGGCCCAAAAAATTATTCTGTTACTAATGTCATACAGTAGGGGACATGTCACTTTTAAATAGTTTGGAAGCCATCTTCTAGATTATTTGCATCTTTGGTATCCAATTTCTCACGAGCATCTTTTATACCTAGCTTGAGACACGCATCTGTTACACCTATCTTCTGATGAGCATCAAACTCTCTCTGGTAATTGGTGTTGGGTAAATGAGTAAAAGTTGTAGGCTGTATCCTGGATCTTGTACTTTCCATAGCCGCCCTTATATTGATCCTGATGTACGTTCTCATTCCCGCCCAAAGAAATTCTCCTTTTACTAATGTCACACTGTAGGGGACATGTCACTTTTATATTGTTTGGAGCATCAACTCAATGTTATACAGGCCTTATCGACAGGCCCCCAAAAATTCTTCTGTTACTAACGTCATATAGCAGGGGACATGTCACTTTGAAATTGTTTGGAGCATCCACTCAATCTTATACAGGCCTTATCGACAGACCCAAAAAATTCTTCTGTTACTAACGTCATATAGCAGGGGACGTGTCAGTTTGAAATTGTTTGGAGCATCCACGCAATCTTATATAGGCCTTATAGACAGGCCCAAAAAAATTATTCTGTTATTAATGTCATACAGTAGGGACATGTCACTTTTAAATTGTTTGGAGGCTACTTTCTAGATTATGTGCGTATTTGGCATCCAATTTCTCACGGGGAACTTTTATACCTAGCTTGAGACATGCATCTGTTACACCTATCTTCTGACGAGCATGAAACGCTCTCCGGTAATTGATGTTGAGTCAATGAGTAATAGTTGTAGGCTGAATCCTGGTTCTCATACTTCCTATAGCCACCCTGTTATTGATCCTGTTGTAAGTTCCCATTCCCACCCCAAAAATTCTTCTGTTACTAACGTCATACAGTAGGGAACATGTCACTTTTAAATTGTTTAGAGCATCCACCCAATCTTATACAGACCTTATCGACCGGCCCCAAAAATTTCTTCTGTTACTAACGTTATGTAGTAGGTGACATGTGACTTTGAAATTGTTTGGAGTATCTACTCAATCAAAAATTCTCCTGTTACTAACGTCATATAGTAGGGGACTTGTCACTTTGAGTGGATGCTCCAAACAGTTTGAATCTTATACAGGCTTTATCGACAGGCCCAAAAACTTCTTCTCTTACTATCGTCATATAGCAGGGGACATGTCACTTTGAAATTGTTTGGAACATCCACTCAATCTTATACAGGGCTTATTATCAGGCCCCCCAAAAATTCTTCTGTTACTAACGTCATACAGTAGGGGACATGTCCCTTTTAAATTGTTTGGATCATCCACGCAATCTAATACAGGCCTTATCGACAGGCCCCAAAATATTCTTCTATTACTAACTTCATATAGCAGGGAACATGCCGCTTTGAAATTCGATTCAGCACGCCATATTTCACCTCACTTAGTGCCACTGAAATTCAGCTGTGCAGAGGTGGTGCAGAGTAACAAATCTAATTTTTAGTTGCAAATACTGTGCTCAAAGCACACCATCTGAGCAAAATGACTGGGAAAAAGTGAGGTCGTGGTGGAAGGGGGATTAGGTTCGATGTTCGAAGTCTAAATGGGGTAGGTGGTGACATTGAAGCCACTTTATTGGTGTCTGCGACTAATTTTTGGAAAGGTGTACACTCTTGGTTGGGTGTCCATTTGCTGTGTTAGCTGTAGTGGAAAGATGCGTCGGTCCCTATTATACTATTTCTGCTCTCTTGAAATTGAAACCACATTGTTGTTGTCTCCAACTAATTTTTAGAAATGTGTGCACTCGTGGTTGGGTGTACATCTGCTGGGTTGGCTGTAGAGGAAGAGATGTCGTTTCTGATTATACTATTTTTACTCTGGTGAAACTGATGCCACTTTGGTGGAGTCTGCCACTAATTATTTGAAATGTGAGTACTCCTGGTGGGGTGTCCAACTGTCCATTTGCTAAGTTGGGTGTAGTGGAAGACCTGTCGGTTCCTATTATACTATTTCTACTGTGGTTAAATTGATGCCACTTTGCTGATGTCTGTCACTAACTTTTAGAAATGTGAACATTCCGTTTGGGTGTCCATCTGCTAAATTGGGTGTAGTGGACGGTCTGTCGGTTCCTATTATACTTTTTCTGCTATGGTGAATTTGATGCCACTTTGTTGGTGTCTGTCACTAATTTTTGGAAATTTGAACAATCCTGGTTGGGAGTCTATCTGCGGGTTTGGCTGTAGTGGAAGATTTGTCGGTTCCTATTATACTATTTCTACTGTGATGAAATTGATGTCACTTTGCTGGTGTCTGCCATACATTTTTGGAAATGTGTAGACTCCTGGTGGAGTCTCCTTCATGTGTGTTGCCTGTAGCAGTAGGCCTCCGAGACCAGCAGTCCTCCACTCTCATTAAGTCAACGACCGTGTTACTTTTCTTACATTTTCTAGCAATGGTAATCCATGAAACTGATATTTGTGCCATCTGAGTGTGGCTGAGCATCAATTTCAATTTTTTTTAATCACTTATATAGCGCCAAAAATTCAACATTTGCTTTACAGACATTTAGAGATATTACTGCCACTGTCACCATTGGGAATCACAATCGAAATTTACTATCTGTATGTCTTTGGAGTGTGGGTAGAAAAACAATCATGTTGCAGATAGTGCTGCAAGAAGACGCACATGGGTCAGTCACTTTCATGAGGTCCAACTCCACAGCCTGTTGGTGGTGGGATAACACTCAAGCTTTCTTCCTCCATCCCCTTGTGGCAACCATGGACAACAGAGAGGGAACCATTATCCTCTTCATCTCCTAACTGGTGCGCGTCCACCACCTCTTCCTTCTCGTCCTTTTCATGGTCTTTCTCCATTTGTTCCTCCTCCATTTGTTCCTCCCATGGCAACAACCTGTGAGATGACAGACCTGAACTTAGAGATATTGTTAACCCTAAAGGCATCCTCCTCTGCTTCCTCGTCTTCCCCCGGGACCACCACCGCCTCCTAACCCAGACTATTTAAAGTGTTTAGATGACAGTAATAGCGATGCTGATGACAGCATCATTACCACTAACCCTCTTAGCAGCCATTTTGAAAATATGCAGAAAGGAGCAGAGCTCCTTCATCTGTGTCCACTACGCAAGTGTCAATTCCACCACATCCATACTGCGATGTGCCAGGCTATGCAAAATGTCATACTGCACCAGGTCTCGGCGCTACTGCCACAGTCGCTGCAATATGTGCAGAGTTGAACTTCATGGTGTGGTCACTTCGCATATCAATCAGTTAACTGGTAGTCCAAAAGATCTCTATACCAACTTAATTGGAATGATGAAAGTGAACACACAAGACAGTGTTTTCTACAGCAGCGTATCCATGCTGAGACAATGGTGTAGGACTTGCTGTACATCAGATTGAGGATGCGAGCCATGCAAGGCACATGTGTAAGGTTGGCCCGGCGTAGGGCCGTCACCAGGTTTGCACCGTTTTAATAATTTATGGGGGCACCACAGAAAGTAGAAAATTGGGATCCACCCTAGTCCTAAAAAACGCATATGCACTAAAAAGCAAGATACAGAATAGGCCATACAAAACTGGGGATCACCAGACAGCAAAGATTAGACCAAGAAACACAGCTTTATTATAATGTAACACAGGACATGGACATTTAAAAACATTTAAAACAATTAGAATAGACTAAATCACAGATATAAGTAAGCCATACACATATGGCGTGGGTGCACAGGTTACTATCTTACCTTTGTGCATTCAGGCATTATAACTGTTTGATTTGACACAGATGTTTCATACTCCATGTTATTTTGATTGCTAGGGATCTAGCTGCCATACTAGTGATCACAAGGTCCCCTGCCCACAGAGTCTGTTGCATTTTGTGCACATCTGTCTGTTATTTCAGCGTTCACATCTACGGCCATATGTGTATGGCTTACTTATATCTATGATTTAGTCATTCTCTGTTATTTACCTGCATATTTTTTGCACATTATGAATATGCAGTCCATATACTGTAGGAGCTTAATATTAGTTTTTTGCCTCCCCCATCTATCTAGCACAGGCACTTGTCTTATTATAGACTTTGTGTATTCTAATTGTTTTAAATGTTTTTAAATGTCCATGTCCTGTGTTACATTATAATAAAGCTGTGTTTCTTGGTCTAATCTTCGCTGTCTGGTGATCCCCAGTTTTGTATGGCCTATTCTGTATCTTGCTTTTTAGTGCAGGTTTGCACTGTTATCGCACGCAACCTTCCCTGGATCCAGGTTAAGTGTAGGTAGCCATTGCTTAACCTTGGCATGAATAGCTGTCCACAACTGTTGATCTGTATGACTGCGATCTCCGAGGCATATTAATTTAAACACTGCCTGAATGCGGTGAGTCATGGCTGCGCAGTACAGAGGTGGGGGGATTCCCTCTGCAGTGTTGTAATGTCTGTTTCATTAAGGCACAGGTTGAGGGCACAGGTGGAGGTCCTAAAGGAGGTGGAGGAGGCAGAAGCACTGGAGGAAGTATTATATACAGAGATTTTTTCCGCATGCCCGGGGGATTCCTATATTTGGTGTCTAGGGACACCTTGCTGTCCAGTGCTTTAAGTCTCTATCCCCTGGTGTGTAGTATAGTTCTCCAACTCAAGCTGTTTAGTAGTTTAGTTCTCCAACTCCTGTTGTCTAGTAGTTTAGTTCTCCATGTTCTGGTGTGTATTTATTTAGTTCTGTAATCAGCCGGATATGGAACACAGGCTCCTGCCGCCTCTGCTGTTGCGCCAGCTTCCTATGGCTGCAATATTCCTTTGGTCACTCCCTCGGGAATTTCTCATGGCTCTGCTGTCTTTGTTGCCCACTAAGCTTGTTACACTGTATGAATGAGTAATAGAATACAGCAAAACATTTTAACACATTTAACACAAGTGTTACATACCACAGAAATTTACACTAGACCACAGAATAGTGTATAGGTGAGAAATTTAACCCAGCAAAAATTTTTAATGCTATTTTGAAGTGATACTTATCACAGTAATATACCCCAGACCGCAGTATATTGTATGGGCAAGTAACTGAAACCAGAAAAATGTTTAAACACTTTTTTGTAGTGTAGATATCACATGAATGTACCCCACAGCATAGAATACTGTATGGCTCAGAAATTTAACGAAGCTAAATTTTTGAATGCTTTTCTGGACTAATCGATATCATAGTAATGTACCCCAGACCACGGAATACTATATGGGTGAGTAACTTACCAACCATGGATACGTCATGGCGATTCCGACAGCTGACACATGACACTCAGTGCCAGGAGTGGTGTCCACAAAATAATAAAAATAAAAAAGGATATTTGATATCGCTGCGTCCGGAATAACCCAACCTATAAACTGTCCCACTAGTTAAAAAACAGCTCCATCAGCAGAAAAATAAAAAAGTTATAGCTCTCAGAATAAAGCAATGCAAAAATAATTATTTTTTCTATAAAATACTTTTTATTGGGTAAAAAGCACCAAAACATCAGAAAATGATAAAAATGTGGTATCGCTGTAATTGTACTGACCCGAAGTATGAAGCTGCCTTATCAATTTTACCAAAAGCGGAATGACATAAAAAAAAATTCCTAAATGGCTGTTTTTTGTTCATTCTGCCTCTCCAAAATCGGAATAAAAAGCGATAAAAAAGTTATGTGTCTGAAAATGATACCGATAAATCGTCAACTCGTCCTGCAAAAGACAAGCTGTCACATGACTCTGTTGGCAGAAATATGGAAAAATTAGAGCTCTCACAATATGGCGATGCAAAAACTAGTTTTTGCAAAAAAAGCGTCGTTTACTGTGTGACTGCATCCAGTCATAAAAAACTATAAAAATCTGATATTGCTGTAATCACACCGACCCTAAGAATAAAGTAATCCAATCTCTTATACAGCATGAGGAACGGCATAAAAATAAATAAAACTAAATCTTCACCTGCTGTTAATTTGTTCATCCTGTCTCCCAAAGATCTCAGTAAGGCTCGGTTACATTTATCTTGCGTTCTGTGCTGAGCGCTTACACTGGGATTTCCGTGTAACTCTTTGAAATGCGTGTCTATAATGAGACAGATGGAGACACTGTGATTGCAGTCTGACCTGTGATCCGGCAGTGTCCTTCCTTTTAGGTGTGCACAAAAGCGTGGTCCACCACAGTTTTGTGTACTTCTGAAAAAATGACATAGTTGAATAGAGGTAACTCTGCTGCCTCATTATAGTGAATGGATATAGTGTGTTATATACTGTGTGGGCTGTGTTATATACTACGTGGCTGTGCAATATACTACATGGCTGTGGTATATACTACGTGGCTGTGCTATATACTACGTGGATGTGCTATATACTATGTGGTGGTGCTATACACTACGTGGCTGTGCAATATACTACGTGGCTGTGCTATATACTACATGGCTGTGCTATATACTACGTGGCTGTGTTATATACTACATGGGCTGTGTTATATACTGCATAGGCTGTGCTATATACTACATGGGCTGTGCTATATACTACGTGGGCTGTGTTATATATTGCGTGGGCTGTGTTATATACTGCGTGGGCTGTGCTATATACTACATGGGCTGTGCAATATACTACGTGGCTGTGCTATATACTACGTGGCTGTGCTATATACTACGTGGATGTGCTATATACTACATGGTTGTGCTATATACTACGTGGCTGTGCTATATACTACATGGCTGTGTTATATACTATGTAGCTGCGCTATATACTACGTGTCTGTGCTATATACTACATAGCTGTGCTATATACTACGTGGCTGTGCTATATACTATGTGGGCTGTGTTATATGCTACGTGGGCTGTGAGACTCTTTCGCCCAGGGCCCTCAAAAATCTGCAGCTGGCCCTGGCTTCACTAACTGGTCGTGGCCAGCCGCGAACAATCAGCGACAGGGGCAGTCCGGCCACGAATTGGAATTGGCACGGGATTTGAACCACGCTTCACTAATTGGTCACGCCCGGCCGGCCGAATCCTGTGTATTCATTGCATTATTCTGAAATCTTCATAAGTAAACTACATACATATTTTAGAATACCTGATGCATTAGAATCGGGCCACCATCTAGTATATATATATTTTTCCATAAGAACATCTTAGTTTGGAAACTATCCATTAATTATGCAATAACATACATAATAATTATTTGGGCTTTCTTTGCTCTATAGATTGGGCATTTGGACCAAAATTAGAGGACCAGAAACCTGGAGGCAGGAACTACAAAGATGAGAGTGAATATGAAGATGGTGAGTTCATATTGAAGATGGACAGAAGGGAAGTACATTGTGGAGATCTGGCTTTCCTGAATAGAGATCTACTACCTGCCAGCACAGCTCACCGACCTTCTCTGATCACATTTAAAGAAGTCAGTCGTGGCAAGCTTTTCTGATGTCACCTTGCAACAATTCTAATTCTCTGCAGGACTTGAAGAACTGTTAATACACTGATGGACTAAGGTTCTGCAACTAATGGAGTAATGTACAAAATGTAATGTTACTATTTCACTCCTTATCGATTAAAGTAAGAACACACATTCATTGTTCCTTATATTAATTATTGACAACACAATAATATAACAAAGTAACAAATTTGAAAAGTTAAATAATAAATACAAAATCGAAAGAGCAGTGACATCTGGAAACCGATCAGGAGGACATACTGCTTTTTCTGAGCAGGATAGGTAAGGAGGGGGGTGTAATGGATAAGAGAACAGACTTCTGGCTAATAATGGCTCGCACTTTGAATTAGTTGCTGGAGAAATCACTCACTTACCAGTCAAAGTCCAACTATGAGCTCGTTAACTCATTTACAGCGGCAGTAAATATAGCCGTCATGTTCATAATCCCTGCACCTTACCTTATTACAATGTTTGCAGAAAATAGACATTTTTGATCAATCTGCTTTTAGTTTTAGCTTTTCAACTGAATCGCTTAGTATCGGATTATCAACTACCATCACACTGAATTTCATAAGTCCTATGGTGCTGCTTATATTTCTGCTTAAAATGTATGCGCCCTCCAGAAAACAAATAAATGTCCGTCTAGCTAGTTATAGTGTTTCCTTACTGTAAATGCCTAGAATAAACTCCGCCAGTCCAACATGTAAGTGATATATGTTATTTTGTTATGTTTCATTTGTTTCGTTACAAGTCAGGGAGGAGATGGGTTACAGTGTCAGAGTATTTAGAGTGGATTTTACCCCTGGACAGCCATAAAATGCAGATAACTGAGTGACTAATGAAGTACTAATGAAGTATTAAGAGGCAACACAAGGCGGATATTACATACTGTGTGAGGATCACGGCAAGCAGTGTATTGGGTTTCTGCTTTGAAGCTCAAAATTTCACAGAAGTAGCTCCTCAATCCTTCACTATGATCACCAGCATAATCGTTTTGGGTTTGCTGTTTGTTATATCCATCAATGCACAACAAGGTAAGTCTTCTGTAACAGACATAGGGACGCAATCAGGCGTCAGTGATTTTTCTCGTAAAAATGGACTGATTTTCATCAGTGTTTGTTCAGTGTCAGTTTTTATCATCAGAAGTGTTTTTTTGCATACAAGAAGTGTTTCAAGCTTCAATCAAACAAACATGAAAATCAGACAGCACACAGATGGCACATGGATGGCACCAAGTGTCTAATTTTTTCATAGACTGCCATTTTCGAGTTTGATCCATGACTAAAATTAAAATTAGATATGCCTCTATGTTTTGGTTTGGCCCAATTGGTATGCAAATATATAAGGTCAAGTTCCATTTTAACAACATGGATAGAACACGTATGTGAAAAAATTATGTCTGAATGATCTCTAATTTTACATGTTTATCACTGGGAAGTCACCATTTTTTTCTGGACTAGTAGTTCGTGATGATACATGGATCAATAAATAGATTTCTGTAACTCACAAATATGATAGACATATATAGAATAACATATTATATTTTACTATTTTGTTTGGCCCCATAATATAATATGGTCTTTCTGATATAACATCATATACCTTTCCTAAGCAATGGGATATTGTACAAGTGGAAGCAGCATTTTGATGTCCACAGCTGTAAAACAATATATTTACAAGTTTTCTATTTTCAATTCTCCAATATATATGGGGCTTATCTCAAAATTTGAGTCTGGGGTTAAATGTAACCGGCTTCATTTATAGCTTTTAATTGTCCTAAATTTTGTGTGGTTTTCAAAAACAAGACAAACGTGATTGTGTATAAGTGATGTTTGTGTGACAACATCAGTAAAGTGTTATAAATGCATCAAACACCATTAAAGTGGATGTAACATCATTCTACTTAAAGTGTTTGTACTAAGTTTAGGCGCATTACCAAAATTCAACAAAAATTGGGAGAAAATCTGCAATTGTCAGACTTTCAATTTTTGTGACCTTAAATGAAGTAGTTATTGAACACAAAATAGTTAATAAATAAGATTTACCATACGGTATGTCTTCCTTACATCAGCTTCAATTTTGAACACAGAAGGGCTTGGAAGAGAAGGAGCGCTATTTGGCTTTTGGTGGAGTACAAATTTGGCTGGAATAGTTTGTGGATGCAATGTCGCATTTGCAGAGCTCTTGAAGTGCCAAAAAAGCAGAAACACCCCATAAGTGACCACATTCTAAAAACTACACCCACCCTAAGTTAATTTAGAGATGTGGTGAGCATCTTGAACACCCAGGTGCTTCACAGAATTGTAAGACATTTGGCCATGTAAGACATAATATTGCTTTAGCTCTATCTTTTGTTTTCACAAGGGGTAACAAGAGATAATAGACCCACAATTTCTTATGAGTACACCATTACCCCATATGTGATCGGAAACTGCTGTTTAGTTACACTACATGAAAGAAGCACCATTTTGGAGTGCAGATTTTTCTGGAATGATTTCATGGCATCGCGTCACATTTGCAGAGCCACTGAGGACCGAAACAGCAGAAACCCTCCCACAAGTGATGCCCATTTTGGAGACTAACCCCATCAAAGAATTGTTCTAAGATTACAGCCAGATTGCAGTTTTCAAGGATTTTCTGGTATTTAAATTGATAATGTGGCATAAGTAAATTATGCTGACTGCATACCTCGTAAGGGATTAAAAGGTGGTAAAATAACAAGGTAAATCAAAAATAAATTTAGTTAAAGGGAACCTGTCACCTGTCACGTCCCCCATGCCCTCCAACCCAGAAGCATTCACTTATTGATGAGTAAATTCCCAGCCTATCCAGCACTGAATAACTTTTTTTGTAAAAATTAAGTTTGTAAAAAGCATTTATATTGTTCCAGTTTGCTATGCTAATTAGGGCTTTGACTAGTTGATGTGGAAGTTAGAGACTAGTCAGCCCTCTTTCCATAACATAGTTTACAAGAGCGGTTGTAGGGGATGTGAAATGTTTGGTGTTCCCTCTTCTACCCGACCCCTTTAAGTGTGCATAATGAATGTTATTAATGTGTTCGTACACAGTGGTACTGCTACACATAAAGTGTATTACCACCATGTACAAGAGTATTGCTACACCCCTTGTGTATTGCTCTTGATATATGTATGCCTTTACATGCACAGAGGTTTGCACACTTTTGATAGGGAAAGAAAGTCCCTGGGCCCAGTATAGTGATAGGGGAGCGTAGTGAAGGAAAGGACAGAAAAGGGACAGAAAGGAAGAAATCAACTGTGATACTTGAAGTGCCTGTATTTCAACAAGATGTGTTGAGTAAAAGAGTTAACATTGAAGTTAACCTGGAGTGTGTCTCCTTTATTGCGGAACCATCTGTGAGGAATACATCCCAGTACAGGGCAAGTCCAGATGGCGCAGAGAGCCAGCTACAAGGTACTGCAACAGAGAGATGTGATCTTATGCAGGAGGGGGTCCAGGGAGTGATACAGGGATTGTTGTCGGGCATGGCTACCTCCCTGGCTCCCGCATCCTACACTTAGCATAGTCGGCAGGATCTCACTGCCCCATATGAAGGTTAAGCAGACGCGGAGAAGAAAGAGAGAAAGACTGGGATTGATGTGACTAACGTGGCAACTTCAGGAGGAATGGATGCCCTGGGGACAGCGAGAAATCTGGATATGACTGTAAATTCACCAAGGACTGACACAACAAAGATGGCGGCCAAGATGACGGTGAGTGGCGCCAAAGAGAGAGACTATTGCTATGACTCTTCGTGGGCGTGTTTGCACTGAAATGGAGCAAAGATCATTTGAGCGACGATTCCGGAGGATGCAACGAAGAAATTAACCCCCATGCCTACTGAAACGACTTGAAAAGAAATGGAAGGAGCGACTGGAAGCGACTACTCCACCATGGAATGGGTGGGGCCCAGAAGAACATCATGGATGCTGCTGTGCGGTGTCATTATCCAATTCGGCACCGGCAAGCATGCATCGGTCCTGTGGCAGTGGAGGAGTGAGCCGCTTCGAGTGGCAATGGCGGCAGCAGAAAGAGCGGGCCTGGTCCGTTCAGCAGAATGTTGCATGGGGAGCGGAGTCCCTACCTGAAGCCGGAAAACCTCGGCGTCTGCTCGAGACCATGTGCCGTCCCAAGGAAGAATGGCGACAAGCCCCAGCGGAGCAAGTGCCATCCCATCCGAAGCCTCCGGGTCCGGAGCCGAGATGTCCATCAAGGCCGGGTGTTGTTGCTGCAGTTCCGGGGCCTTCACATCCACCGAGGTTCAAACCGGAAAGTAGGCCACAGCCGGGACTACTTCTGGAAAGATCCCTCTGCACCACCTCCGCGGAGAGTTCTAGCAACCACAGAGAGGATATGAACAGAGCATGACAGCCGGGGGCAGTGAGTAAACATCCATCCATGTCCCAAGAATACCAGCCTCTTTCCCCACTATCTACATCTGGAGCCCATTCCCGGTCGTTACCCCCTTCCGCCGCTGTCCAACCTGTGAGAGAGGAGTCGGAGTCCAGAGCCACACTACAGCTCACTGGGTGCTGGAGGGGAGGTGCGCCATGTGTCACCAGGCACCCCAGGGAGCCACGGGTCCTGCTCTCCTCGTGGGGGTCCCTTCCTTCACCTAACAGGCCTGGATCACCAGTGTCATTGAACAAAAAAAGAAAAGAAGAGGGAGAAGGAAGTTGGGGCCAAGTTGCGCCAGCCATGAGGTGGCGCTATGGCTGGTCGCTGCACCTATGGCCAGCTGACATATGTGAAAATAGGCCAAGGCTACGGCTTAATTTGCGAGGCCGAGACCTGTCACGGGTTCCTTCTCCGGTACCACACAATCAACAGAGCAAGAGAATAGTGAACAGTTCCAAATTTACAATACTCCCCCCTCATTCACAGGCCAGGAGGGGAGGGTCTCAGGGGCTCATTGTTTCAACAAGCTAGCTCAACATGTCATTAGCATATTAGCAAACAACATTATTCACTGACCCTATGGAGAGATAACAATACAGAACTGTGGGGAGAATATCATATGGCAAATAACAACTCATCCTACAAGATACAGTAACACCATGATAATCAGTAAAATAGAAATATACACAAAAATGATACCCACATAGCATATCACACCATCACAACCTCTCCCCCCTCATAATAAGTGAGCACACCATTAGGTCTACACAGACCTCTGGCCTGCTCACTTTAGTCCACTTTGCTCCACTGTTTATAGTTCCTTGTACAGTGGCAGGGGTTGCAATAATCATGAGCACTTGTCCATAAATTCCCGGGTCCTGGCTTTATGGTCATACCAGGCTTTTTGACTGGACTGGGCCGTTCACTGATGTTCATTAGCCAAGGTAGCTAGCTGGGCGAAACAGTCTCTGAACTCTAGGACGTAGAGAATGATGGACGTTACGGTATCTGCGATATCTCCCTCCAATTGTTTTTTCAGAAGAAGGAGAGGCCCACGGACCTTCTGCTCCCACAAAATGACTTTGCAACTCCCCAATGTCATTTCCAAGGAAGATATCTGCAGGAAGTCCTCCCATAATGCCAATCCAACACAGTTTTTCTCCAAAACCGAAATCCAAAAGTACCAAAGCTCTCTGTATATATTTGTGGACACCCCCTGCCAGGACAATGGGAATTCCCGGGCCCTGGTTAATTGCCTCGGGTCGAACCACACGGGGGTTAGCGATAGTCAGGAATGCCATGTCTCTAAATCCCGACACTTTGTATCCATCAATTAAGACATCCTGCAGGTGGCAATGCCGTTGCTGTGTATTTCTGATAGACAAAGGCCGGAGTCCTTACACTCCAGCAGGGGTATCTATGGTGCCGTGGTCAGTGGTCCACTCTGGTGGGGGTGGTGGTAGCTCTTCCTCAGGTGGGATGGAGTACACAAGATGCACTGGACGAGGTGGGGCTGCGTGGGGCTCCCTCCGAATCCTTGAGGGACAGCCAGACTGCAAATGTCCAGGTTGCCCACACTGGTAACATCTCCTCTCTGTGATACCCCCAGGTCGTGGTCAGAACAGTTGGGGCCCAGGATTGTGAGCTGTGATTGTCATCGGCCTGTGGCTGGGTGGAGGGGCAGATATAATTGGAGGGGGACGGGGCGCGGGAGAAGGCCGTGGTTCATTGTCCAGAAGCCTCCTCCATTGCGGTCGGATAGTAAGGGCTTCATCGGCCAGGGCTGCAGCTCTATCCACGGTGCACGGCGTGCTCTCCCGGACCCATTCCTGTACCTCTGCGGGGCACATGGCAAGAAATTGTTCTATAAGGAACGCCTGTATAACATCTTCCACAGTAAAGGCGTTTTCTGCTTCCAGCCATCTCCGACATGCCTGGGACATCTTATGTGCATACATCCTAAACGATCCCCCCTTGGTGCATTGGAGGTCTCGGAACTTGGCCCTATATGAGTCTGGGGTGATAGCATGGTAATCCAGGATAGTCTTCTTTACAATGTTATAATTCCGATTCCGCTGTGAGTCAATGGTTCAGTAAGCCTCCGCCAGGCTACCGTTCAGGAGTCCCACTAACAATCAACAGAGCCAGTGAAGAGTGAACAATTCCAAGACCTTTATTTAGGCAAAAGTACAAAAGGTCCATATACGCATATACGGTCCACCACACAAAGGATAAAATATCCCAGAACACAAATCCAGTTCAGTTACAGAATAAAAGTCCAACAATCCAGCACAGAGGATAACAGTCCATATTCCCTTCTTTCTCTCTCTGACGTGCTGTGTTCACTTCATAGTTCCAAAACAAGACTGACTTCCCCCCAGCTCCTGTCCTCTCCTTATGTCCAGAAGTCATCAGACAGGTTGGGGTGGTTTTCAGGCCTCCCACACCTGACAAAGGTGCCTGGTGGATTAAGGCACTACAGGGGGTCATTGTTTCAAAAAGCTAGTTCAATATGTCATTAGCATATTAGCAAACAGGTTTATTCACCGACCCTGTGGAGAGATAACAGTACAGGAATGTGGGGGCTGATATCAGATGGCAAATAACAGCCATTCATCAATTGGCAAATAGCTCATACTACAAAAGAACACATGATAATCAGTAAAATAGAAATATACAGAAAATGATAGTCACATAACATATCACACCATTACAATCAGCATGACCATTCCGGTGATTTACATGCTGGAGCACACCTTACACAGTGTCCGGAGTCAGGTGGTGGAACAAGAGGAGGAGGAGGAACAGGAGGAGTCGTATGCGGAAGGGATCATATCTCCAAGGTCAAGAAGGTTGGCAGCACCAAGGCGGCTGGCATTGGAGGCTGGGGGAGAGGGATTACCGAGGGCGCATGGTAGCAGCCAAACTGTTGAGGAAGGTGCAGGAGGCGAGGAAGAAGTGGAAGACGAACTGGCACTGGGCAGAGAGGATGGTACAAGAGTATCTCCAAGTTAACATCGATGCCATGACTGTGGAACTGGACCCTTGCTCATTTTGGGCTTCCACTCTTGAAAAATGGCCTGAGCTCGCCACTTACGCCTTGGAGATCTTGTCATGCCCTGCAGCCAGCGTTCTCTCTGAACGTGTGTTCAGCGCTGCTGGTGGTGTGCTGACAGATAAGTGCACGCGGCTGTCCAGTGACAATGTAGACAGACTAACGTTCATCAAGATGAACAAATCCTGGATCCGCAAGGACTTTTCTACCCCTGTGTCATCTTGGGGAGACTAAAAGCTTGATGATTTTTGAAAATCACCCCACCAACCGTTTTAAAAAACTCTGGCGAAATTGATGCCACTTAAGTGGTGTCTGTGACCGAATTTTTTGAAAAAATGGAGACTCTTTTATTTAGTCCCCTTGCGGAGTTTTACATGACGTTGCCATAGTCAATTCCAGGTGGGTGGGGTTGTCTGCAGAGTTGTTTACTCATACTATGGCCTGGGATTCAGAGGTCTGCTCCAAAGCTTCAGTGTCTGCTAGTCAGCAGAGTAGCCCAGCCACCCACAGCCTGTTTACCTAAGTACTATTTTTAATGGCATCTGGCCCAGGAAATCCTTTTGGGCCTAGTAGAATTTAGTGCTACTCAGCAGCGTACACCACCCATGAAGCAAGCTACACTGCCTGTTTACCTAACTACTATTTTGTAACGGCATCTAGCCCAGGAAATCCTTTTGGGCCTAGTAGAATTTGGTGCTACTCAGCAGCATACTTCACCCATGAAGCAAGCTACACCGCCTGTTTACCTAAGTACTATTTTTTAACGGCATCTAGCCCAGGAAATCCTTTTGGGCCTAGTAGAATTTGGTTCTACTCAGCAGTGTACCCCACCCATGAAGCAAGCTACACCGCCTGTTTACCTACAGTGCCTACAAGTAGTATTCAACCCCCTGCAGATTTAGCAGGTTTACACATTTGGAATTAACTTGGCATTGTGACATTTGGACTGTAGATCAGCCTGGAAGTGTGAAATGCACTGCAGCAAAAAAGAATGTTATTTCTTTGTTTATTTTTTTTTTTAAATTGTGAAAAGTTTTTTCAGAGGGTCATTTATTATTCAACCCCTCAACCCCCCAGAATTCTGTTTGGTTCCCCTAAAGTATTAAGAAGTATTTCAGGCACAAAGAACAATGAGCTTCACATGTTTGGATTAATTATCTCTTTTTCCAGCCTTTTCTGACTATTTAAGACCCTCCCCAAACTTGTGAACAGCACTCATACATGGTCAACATGGGAAAGACAAAGGAGCATTCCAAGGCCATCAGAGACAAGATTGTGGAGGGTCACAAGGCTGGCAAGGGGTACAAAACCCTTTCCAAGGAGTTGGGCCTACCTGTCTCCACTGTTGGGAGCATCATCCGGAAGTGGAAGGCTTATGGAACTACTGTTAGCCTTCCATGGCCTGGACAGCCTTTGAAAGTTTCCTCCCGTGCCGAGGCCAGGCTTGTCTGAAGAGTCAAGGCTAACCCAAGGACAACAAGGAAGGAGCTCCGGGAAGATCTCATGGCAGTGGGGACATTGATTTCAGTCAATACCATAAGTAACGTACTCCACCGCAATCGTCTCCGTTCCAGACGAGCCCGTAAGGTACCTTTACTTTCAAAGCGTCATGTCAAGGCTCGTCTACAGTTTGCTCATGATCACTTGGAGGACTCTGAGACTGACTGGTTCAAGGTTCTCTGGTCTGATGAGACCAAGATCGAGATCTTTGGTGCCAACCACACACGTGACGTTTGGAGACTGGATGGCACTGCATACGACCCCAATAATACCATCCCTACAGTCAAGCATGGTGGTGGCAGCATCATGCTGTGGGGCTGTTTCTCAGTCAAGGGGCCTGGCCATCTGGTCCGCATCCATGGGAAGATGGATAGCACGGCCTACCTGGAGATTTTATACAAAAAAAGGTTGCACTCTATCGTGCCAAAGCATGTCTAATATGAAATACATGAAATTTGAATAGCAAAATGGCTTTTGAACATTAGAAAAATATTTAAGAGACGCTTTGCACAGAATTTGATTTAATCAAATAGTGTGAGCCCATCAACCATCGTCAAGGTGGTCTCATTAAACTGATGGGTACCTGACCTCCCTGTCCAAATGTGAACACTTACCGAAGGCTAATGTCTGTATGCTTGGGTGAATATGGACACCTCTCTCAGCAAAGCCTACATATGGGTTGGCAGGAACCAAGTGTGACTAGATGTAATTAAAAACCAGATGGTGAGGGGAGGAGTGCTCAGTCAGTAAGCTAACATAGAAATGACAGAAAAAAGACTGGCACATCCAAACTAGTGTGAATAGGTGCATACCAGGAGCAGCTACCTCCATATATAATATACAAAAAAAGGTTGCACTCTATCGTGCCAAAGCATGTCTAATATGAAATACATGAAATTTGAATAGCAAAATGGCTTTTGAACATTAGAAAAATATTTAAGAGACGCTTTGCACAGAATTTGATTTAATCAAATAGTGTGAGCCCATCAACCATCGTCAAGGTGGTCTCATTAAACTGATGGGTACCTGACCTCCCTGTCCAAATGTGAACACTTACCGAAGGCTAATGTCTGTATGCTTGGGTGAATATGGACACCTCTCTCAGCAAAGCCTACATATGGGTTGGCCGGAACCAAGTGTGACTAGATGTAATTAAAAACCAGATGGTGAGGGGAGGAGTGCTCAGTCAGTAAGCTAACATAGAAATGTTAACCCCTCGGGTCTGGGGTGTCCACTCTCCCTCCAGCTCTCTCCTTCTCACAGGTGGACTACCGCGTGTTTTCACACTGTGGCGAATCTTTTGGGCCCAGGCATAAGAAGTAATCGAGGTAATGGATAATATGTGTCGCCTTACAAACGTCCATGATGGCACATTCGAGGAAGCAACTAAACGCCTCAAATAGTGAGCAGGATATGGAGCACCCCATGGGCAAACAGCGATCTATGTAGTATGCTCCTTCACTGAAGCAGCCCAATGGGAGGATACTATTCGGAGGCACAGGTAGAACGCCCCCTCAATGTCTGTTTTGGCCTTTAGGGTGCCCCTTACCAACTTCTTGACCCGCCTGATTGCCTCGTCAAAGGAGGTACAGTACATAGTACTGTACTTGGTTCCGCGTCGATGTTGTCGTTTACTGACCTGCCCCTTGGATATGACAAATGGTGGATTAGTCTGAATGTATTGGGTTCATTTTTTGGCACAACTCCCAACGGGGGTACCACTACGTCTTCTAAGGAAAGTGTTCTGAATGGACCCGCCGCCATTCTACCTAAAGATATTTCTTTTTTTATTTTTTTTGTCAAGACGTCTGAGTGTTGGTAGAGTGAGTTTAGATTTTTACTCCAGCCTTTCTTGATTTTAGAAGGGCATGACATGCCTATATCTGTGTCTCCTCCTCCTTTTACTCCTCCACCTCTTTTCTTTTCGCATGACTATATGTAGTTGTGACTTTTCCATGTGTTTGTTGTGTCTTCTGAGCAGTTTGTCAGCTTTTGGACACCTTTTAAGATGTTTTTTATGTGTTTTCCATGTGTTTGTATGTGTTTGTGTTTGCCTGCCATTGGTTTCAATGGGGTTCGACGGTGTTCGTCGAACGTTCGACGAACAGTTCGTCGAACATGTGCCTGTTCGACGAACCGAACCCGAACACTGGGGAGGTGGCTCATCTCTATTGCTAAGTCCTCACAGAGCACCAGACCGAGGAAGATTGACAGTCATCTTGTGTTTCTTCCATTTTCTAATGATTGTGCCACATTGTGCAAAAGTTGTTGCCTTCTCACCAAGCTGTTTGACTATTGTCCTGTAGCCCATCCCAGCCATGTGCAGGTCCACAATTTTGTCCTTGGTGTCTTTAGACAGCTCTTTTGCCTTGGCCATGGTGGAGAGGTTGGAATGTGATTGATTGAGTGTGTGGACAAGTGTCTTTTATACAAGTAATGAGTTCAAACAAGTGTAATTAATACAGGCAATGAGTGCAGAGTAGGAAGGCTTCTTAAAAAAAAACTAACAGGTCTGTAAGAGCCAGAATTCTTGCAGGTTTGTAGGTGATCAAATACTTATTTCATGTAATAAAATGCCAATTAATTTTGTAAAAATCATACAATAATTTTCTGTTTTTTTACTTTTAGATTCTGTCTCTCATAGTAGAAGTTTACCTATGATAAAAATTACAGATCTAACCATCCTTTGTGGATGGGAAAACTTGCAAAATTGGCAGTGTATCAAATACTTATTTTCCCCACTATACAAATGGACACAAGATATTCTAAATATAAACTATGCAGAAATAGTAAGACACATGTTATACCACAACCCTCAACCTATTGTCTCTATCCCCACCATCCTGTAAAATGTAAGCCCGCAAGGGCAGGGTCGTCACCCCTCTGTATCAGTCTGTAATTGTTAGTTTGCCTACTGGAAGTGATATCTGTAATTTGTATGTAACCCCTTCTCATGTTGCTATACAAATAAATAATATATATATATATATATATATATATATATATATATATATACATACAGTATATGTTTATTGTAGTGTGGCAGTGACCCAGTAAAGTTCAAAACAAAATGTCTTTAATGTTCTAAAAATACTCACAAATAAAAACCAAATGGTATCCTCCAGATCGCAGCTGGAGCGTCAAAACAGTCCGTGCCCAAGACTGGATGCCGTGGGCAACTGCACCACCATGTCACACTGATGGGGCACCAGGCGTCCATTGGCTCTGTGTTGACTGCACACATACGCCGGATGTTGCAGAGCAACCTGTTATGCAGCTTGCAAACCAACACTGACACACTCAACCTTTGCTGCAGGGTTTTTAAATGAGATCTGGGGCCAGGACCACTTGTAAGACCCGGCTAGAGAGAGTGATCCACTCCACTACCATCCTGTAGATCATTCCAAAAATAAAAGCCCATGCCGGGTTTTCTTAAATCTGCCTTAGGCAAATAGCTTATCCAAGCCCAAACTTACTTTTATTCTACTGTCTCAATACGCTTCTATGCGCATCCTGGGGGATACATGCCATTCCTCGCATAATATTTCCTTCACTGCCTCACAATATGAAAGTTGAAAAGCAGCACTAGCAAGCAGTATGTGAAAAATGTGTGCCAGATCTTCCAGGCACAGACGGTTCCTCAATATAGAGGTGCTTCTCACAAAATTAGAATATCATCAAAAAGTTAATTTATTTCAGTTCTTCAATACATAAAGTGAAACTCATATATTATATAGAGTCATTACAAACAGATTGATCTATTTCAAGTGTTTATTTCTGTTTATGTTGATGATTATGGTTTACAGCCAATGAAAACCCAAAAGTCATTATCTCAGTAAATTAGAATACATTATAACACCAGCTTGAAAAATGATTTTAAAATCCGAAATGTTGGCCTACTGAAATGTATGTTCAGTAAATGCACTCAGCACTTGGTCGGGGATGCTTTTGCATCAATTAATGCATCAATGCAATGTGGCATGGAGGCGATCAGCCTGTGGCACTGAGGTGTTATGGAAGCCCAGGTTGCTTTGATAGCAGCCTTCGGCTCATCTGCATTGTTGGGTCTGGTATCTCTCATTATCCTCTTGTCAATACCCCATAAATTCTATTTGGGGTTAAGGTCAGGTGAGTTTGCTGGCCATTCAAGCACAGTGATACTGTTGTAGAATGAAATTTCCATCTCCAAAAAGCTTGTCAGCAGAGGGAAGCATGAAGTGCTCTAAAATTTCCTGGTAATCGGCTGCGCTAACTTTGGTCTTGATAAAACACAGTGGACCTAAACCAGCAGATGATATGGCTCCCCAAACCATCACTGATTGTGGAAACTTCACACTAGACCTCATGCAGCTTGGATTGTGTGCCTCTCCACTCTTTCTCCAGAGTCTGGGACCTTGATTTCCAAATGAAATGCAAAATTTACATTAATCTGAAAACAACACCTTGAACCACTGAGCAACAGTCCAGTTCTTTTTCACAGCCCAACACCGTGCAGGACGTTTGGAATTTGCCAAAGAACACCAGGATTGGCAAATTCAGCACTGACGTTCTGTGCTCTTCACAGATGAAAGCAGGGTCACACTGAGCACATGTGACAGATGTGACAGAGTCTGAAGACGCCATGGAGAGCGATCTGCTTCCTGCAACATTCCTTCAGCTTGACCGGTTTGGCAGTGGGTCAGTAATGGTGTGGGGTGGCATTTCTTTGGAGGGCCGCACAGCCCTCCATGTGCTCTCCAGAGGTAGCCTGACTGCCATTAGGTACCGAGATGAGATCCTCAGACCCCTTGTGAGACCATATGCTGGTGCGGTTGGCCCTGGGTTCCTCCTAATGCAGGAACTTGCCAGACCTCATGTGGCTGGAGTGTGTCAGCAGTTCCTGCAAGATGAAGGCATTGAAGCTACGGACTGGCCCGCCCATTCCCCAGACCTAAATCCGATTGAACACAACTGGGACATCATGTCTCGCACCATCCACCAAAGTCATAGACTGTCCAGGAGTTGGCGGATGCTTTAGTCCAGGTCTGGGAGGAGATCCCTCAGGAAACAATGCACCGCCTCATCAGGAGCATGCATAGGCGTTGTAGGGAGGTCATACAGGCATGTGGAGGCCACACACACTACTGAGCATCTTTTCCTTGTCTTGAGGCCTTTCCACTGAAGTTGGATCAGCCTGTAACTTCATTTTCCACTTTGATTTTGAGCATCATTCCAACTCCAGACCTCCGTGGGATATTAATTGTGATTTACGTTGATAATTTTTAGATTTTATTGTTCTCAACACATCCCACTAAGTAATGAATAAAGATTTACAACAGAAATATTTCATTCAGTGATATCTAGGATGTGGGATTTTAGTGTTCCCTTTATTTTTTTGAGCAGTATATATATATATATATATATATATATATATATATATATACCTTGTAAAAAAAGAAAAAAAAAGGGGCATGAACCGCATCTCCAAAAATCATAGGTTGATCTAAAGCCGCTAGGCAAAAATTTATATAACTGAACATGAGGTTTTCAGTTTAACATTCTGATCAGACTGTATGAAGCCCACTGCCATGTCACGGCAAACCTCGTAGTGGATCCTACTGCCCTAACGGAGCGGAGCCGTGCGGCGACCACCGCCACAGCGGCAATGCACCAGCAGGGCAGACGGCCTGTTGCCCTGCAGCACCCATGCTGCAAGACTGAGCCCTCATGACTCCAGACCGCGCCACCCCACCAGCACAAAGCCATGGCAACAATGGCCGCCACACAGCCAAAATGGGCTAGACCCCTTACTTTGCAGTCTCCTGCTAATTTTTGTACAAAGCATTTTCTAGTCTATTTCTTGGACCAGCACTCCTCCCATTTGGCACAGGTGATTTTAATTAGCAGGAGACTGCAAAGTAAGGGGTCTAGCCTATTTTGGCTCTCACTGAAGAGCTGGAGGAAGGTGAGTTTCAGTGCTCCTTTCATTTTGGTGCTGGTGCTGTGTGGCGGCCATTGTTGCCATGGATTTGTGCTGGTGGGTCGGCACGGTCTGGAGTCATGGGAGCTCAGTCTTGCAGCATGGGTGCTGTGGGGCAACAGGCCGTCCGCCCTGCTGGTGAATTGCTGCTGTGGCGGTGGTCGCTGCACGGCTCCACTCCGTTAGGACCCACTATGAGGTTTGCCGTGACGTGGCAGTGGGCTTCATACAGTCTGATTAGAATGTTAAACTGAAAACCTCATGTTCAGTTATATAAAGTTTTGCCTAGCGACTTTAGATCAACATATGATTTTTGGAGGTGCGGTTCATGCTCTTTTTTTTTTGTACAAAGCATATATATATATAACAAGAACTTTTTTGGGGGGAGGGCATCATCCTTTTCTACACTAAACGTAATTTTTTTTTACAGGATTTTATGAGAGCTTATATTTTGCGTAATGAGCTGTATTTTATTTTGCGAGTCGGTATGACAATCAAAGGCAATTCTGCGTTCCCTGTCCATGAAAAATTATAAAAAATAATAAAGCAATTTTCTATTACAGTCGTTACTCACACTATGATATAAAATATGTGTGGAATTTGAAGGATTTTTTTAAAGAAATAATAATAATAATTTAATATATAATTTCAGATTTTTTTCAGATATTTATTTGTCCCACAAGAGTACTTGAACATTTGATCCTTTAAGCGCATTCTTAAAACATTTAAAACAGTTCTGTACTGTAACTGTAATATGCTACATTTTTTATGCAGTTAAAATACGTGGTTTCAAAAACGCACCAAATATTCATTATGGGAACTTAGTCTAAAAGGGATATGATAAATATGAAAATTCCCACTGAAAATGAATTTTGTTCTGGTAATCATATTTGGTTACAGATGTTATGCAAGAATGAATAGCACTGCATATTTTTACAATTAGTTTGCGCTTGGAGATAGGACATTTATGATTACAGTTATTAGAGATTAAAAATGGGGCTTAATGTGAGCTGTAAAATAACAGTTATACTTGTTCAATGAGATTAAATCAAAAGTTTAATGACTGAAACAAATAGATGCACTATTGACATTAGTCACTTTAATTACCTTTTCAAGAGTTGACCTTTTCTAGCTTAGAAACATTCAAGTATAAATTGAAATGTAAAAGTTTTTCCCCTCCTGGTCAAAATTACTGTTATTGTGAACAGTTAAGCAAGTTGAAGATGAAATGATCTTTAAATGTGCTAAAGTTAAAGATTTCACATTTCCTTTGTATTTTAGGCATAAAAAAGATATTGTCATCTTCTACATTTACAAAAAGGAAAATGAGCCAATGCAAAAGTTTGGACATCCTTAGAGATTTGTGTGCTCAGATAGCTTTAATCAAGGTTTCAGACCTTAAGTAGCCTGTTAGGATTATGGCTTATTCACTAGTTCACTGTCATCTTTAGGAAAGGCCAGGTGATGCACATTTTCCAGCTTAAAACCCAGCCTCCTCTAACATTGTGCAAAAACTCAGCCATGGGTTCTTCTAAGCAGCTGCCTAGCACTCTGAAAATGAAAATGGTGGAGGCCCACAAAGCATGAGAAGGCTATAAGAAGATTGCAAAGCGTTTTCAAGTTGCCTTTCAGTTCAAAATTTAATAAAGAAATAGCAGTTAACAGGAACAGTGGAGTTCAAAATAAGGTCTGGAAGAACAAGCAATATTTAAGTGAGTGCTGCATTCGGATTGCTAGAGAGGCAAGTCAGAACCCCAAATTGACTGCAAAAGACCTTCAGAAAGATTTAGCAGACTCTGAAGTTGTAGTAAATTGCTCCAATGTGCAGAGACACCTGCACAAATATGGCTTTCATGGAAGAGTCATCAGAAGAAAACCTCTCCTGCATCTGCACCATAAAATTCAGAGTCAGAAGTTTGCAAAAGAACATCTAAACAAGCCTGATGCATTTTGAAAACTATTCCTGAGGGCCGATGAGGTTGAAATAGAACTCTTTGGCCACAATGATCAAAGGTATGTGTGGAGAAAAAGGCACCGAATTTCAGGAAAAGAACATCTCGCCAACTTTTTAGCATAGGGGTAGATCAATCATGCTTTGGGATTGTGTTGCAGCCAATGGCTTGGAGAATATTTCATGTGTAGAGGGAAGAATGGATTCATTAAAATTATGACAATTTTTTGATGCAAACATAACATCATCGTTAAAAAGCTGATGTTGAAAAGAGGATGGCTTCTACAAATGGATAATGATCCTAAACACACGCCCCAAATCCAAAGCCTAAAATACAAAGGAAATGTGGCATCTTTAACTTTAGGCCTTTTAGCGATCATTTTATCTTCAACGTGCTTAACTGTTCATAATAACGCTAATTTAGACCAGGGGTGCCCAAACTTTTGCATGCCACTGTAACTGAAGTTGAGTTTAAAGTTTCTAAGAAAAACATTTTCGAGATAGTTTAAACATGGGACCATGGTGGTCCTAATATAAAAAATAAAAACCACATAGTCATTTACTAGACCGCTGCCACTCCGCTGTACAGCTACCAGTTATCCTGGACTAACAATCTGCCCTATGACATCTTGGACTCTTTCCCTGGTGTTTGGTGTTTAAAATCTCCTGGGCTATCAGCAACAGTACAAATTCCAGCATCGCCAAGGAGAAGGAGTTGGAGGAGGACATGTCTTTGCTGTGCCTGCATTTTTACTTGCTTGCTCTCTGCTTTACTTCCACAGCACTGCAGGTTCACCTTTGCTATATTCCTCTTAATGCTATATCACCAATATATGCATCATAAGTACATGTCACTTTGCTCTCTATGACGGACATACATGTCATGCTGATCGCACCGTGCCGCATCTGTACTGGTGCGATCAATATAGGATCCTGACTGATATGTTATGATCTGGTGACCTTGGAGCCGCATGAAACTTTCTCTGGAGTCGGTGGAACCTATACTGACCGCAAATCCTGAACTAACACCGCAACTAGAAGTAGCCGTGGGGTGTGCCTAACATACCCTAGACACCTCGACACAGCCGGAGGACTAAATACCCCTATAGATGGAAATAGGAATGCTACCTTGCCTCAGAGCAGACCCCCAAAGGATAGGCAGCCCCCCACGAATAATGACTGTGAGTAGGAGAAGAATAGACACACGCAAGTAGAAAACAGGATTTAGCAAAAGAGGCCACTCTAGCTAAATAGGAAAGGATAGGACAGATTACTAGGCGGTCAGTATTAAAACCCTTCCAAAAATATCCACAGCAGATAATACAAAAAGTTCCACAATCTAACAAAAGACATGGAATGTATATCTGCCACTCCAGAGAATCCAACAAGACTGAGAAAATACTGACACAATCTAAGCTGGACAAGAAAACAGAAAGAATAACACTGAATTGTGAAGCACACAACATGTGTGCCACAGGGAAAAAAAAAACAGACACTTATCTTTGCTGATTTGGCAGAAAGGCAGGAGGAACCAGGCAGAGGTCCTACACCTCCCAACAACAATTGACAACTGGCAAGGACTAATGAATCCTGCATGCCTAAATACCCCAGTCAGCACTGCAATCAGCAGATACACCTGACTAGGACTGCAACTCAGGGTCAACTGCATTACCACCTACAACCACCGGAGGGAGCCCAAAAGCAGAATTCACAACAGTACCCCCCCTTGAGGAGGGGTCACCGAACCCTCACCAGAGCCCCCAGGCTGATCAGGACGAGCCAGATGAAAAGCATGAACCAAATCAGCAGCATGGACATCAGAAGCAAAAACCCAAGAATTATCCTCCTGGCCATAACCCTTCCATTTGACAAGGTA
Source organism: Ranitomeya variabilis (assembly GCF_051348905.1). NCBI lineage: Eukaryota > Metazoa > Chordata > Amphibia > Anura > Dendrobatidae > Ranitomeya > Ranitomeya variabilis. Next base: position 797,749,298 of record NC_135232.1, on the reverse strand, counting down.
CTGAAGCCTCCGCCTCGAAAAACGAGAATCCAAAATATTCTCAACCACATACTCCAACTCCCCATCAACCAAAACAAGGGCCGGAGGATCAACAGAGGGAACAACGGGCACCACATATTTCCGCAATAAAGATCTATGGAAGACATTATGGATAGCAAAAGAGGTCGGAAGCGCCAATCGAAAAGACACCGGATTAATAATCTCAGAAATCCTATAAGGACCAATAAACCGAGGCTTAAACTTAGGGGAAGAGACCTTCATAGGAACATGATGGGAAGACAACCAAACCAAATCCCCAACCCGAAGCCGGGAACCAACACACCGACGACGGTTAGCAAAACGTTGAGCCTCCTCCTGAGACAACACCAAATTGTCCACCACATGAGCCCAAATCTGCTGCAACCTGTCAACCACAGAATCCACACCAGGACAGTCAGAAGGCTCAACCTGCCCAGAAGAAAAACGAGGATGAAAACCAAAATTACAAAAAAAGGCGAAACCAAAGTAGCCGAACTAGCCCGATTATTAAGGGCAAACTCGCCAATGGCAAAAAGGCCACCCAATCATCCTGATCGGCAGACACAAAGCATCTCAAATAAGTCTCCAAAGTCTGATTAGTTCGCTCGGTCTGGCCATTTGTCTGAGGATGAAATGCAGAAGAAAAAGACAAATCAATGCCCAGCCTAGCACAAAAGGCCCGCCAAAACCTAGAAACAAACTGGGAACCTCTGTCGGACACAATATTCTCTGGAATACCATGCAAACGAACCACATGCTGAAAAAACAACGGAACCAACTCTGAAGAGGAAGGCAATTTAGGCAAAGGCACCAAATGAACCATCTTAGAAAACCGGTCACAAACAACCCAGATAACCGACATCCTCTGGTAAACTGGAAGATCAGAAATAAAATCCATAGAAATATGCGTCCAGGGCCTCTCAGAGACCGGCAATGGCAAAAGTAACCCACTAACACGGGAACAACAAGGCTTGGCCCGCGCTCAAGTCCCACAAGACTGCACAAAAGAACGCACATCACGTGACAACGAAGGCCACCAAAAGGACCTACCAACCAAATCTCTGGTACCAAAAATACCAGGATGACCAGCCAACACAGAACAGTGAATGTTGTGAAATTGGATTTTGGGCTCCCCCGGTGGCCACTGGTGGAATTGAACTTGTGTGCATCATCCCCTCTGTTCACCTGTTCCCATCAGGATGTGGGAGTCGCTATTTAACCTTGCTCCTCTGTCACTTCCATGCCGGTCAACATTGTAATCAGAAGCCTTTCTGTGCATGTTCCTGCTACCAGACAACTTCCAGCTAAGTCGGACTTTTGTCCTTGTTTGTTTTTTGCATTTTGTTCCAGTTCACAGCTGCAGTTTCGTTTCTGTGTCTGGAAAGCTCTTGTGATCTGAAATTGCCACTCTGATGTTATGAGTTAATACTAGAGTCTTAAAGTAATTTCAGGATGGTGTATTGATAGGGTTTTCAGCTGACCATGAAAGTACCCTTTCTGTCTTCCTGCTATCTAGTAAGCGGACCTCGATTTTGCTAAACCTATTTTCATACTACGTTTGTCATTTTCATCTTAAATCACCGCCAATATATGTGGGGGCCTCTGTCTGCCTTTCGGGGAAATTTCTCTAGAGGTGAGCCAGGACTATATTTTCCTCTGCCAGGATTAGTTAGTCCTCCGGCCGGCGCTGGGCGTCTAGGGATAAAACGCAGGCTACGCTACCCGGCTACTGTTAGTTGTGCGGCAGGTTTAGTTCATGGTCAGTTTAAGTTTCCATCCTTCCAAGAGCTAGTTCCTATGTATGCTGGGCTATGTTCTCTTGCCATTGAGAACCATAACAGTTTGACCGGCCCACAAAGGGTTAAATTAATTGGCAGAGAAAGGAGAGAAAAAAGAAGTCTGCTGAAATTTTTTTTTTTTTTTTTTCCCTTCAGTTCTGAGTGTGCTTTCAATTGAATCACTTGCAAGTCTGCCTATATTGCAGCCTTCCTCTCTCTCTCTCCTTCTAATCCTGGAATGGCTCTGTGTTCACCTGTTTAAAATGGATATTCAGAGTTTAGCTGCAGGTTTGAATAATCTCACCACGAAAGTTCAAAATTTACAAGATTTTGTTGTTCATGTTCCTATATCTGAACCTAGAATTCCTTTGCCTGAATTTTTCTCGGGGAATAGATCTTGCTTTCAAAATTTCAAAAATAATTGCAAGTTGTTTTTGTCCCTGAAATCTCGCTCTGCTGGAGATCCTGCTCAGCAGGTCAGGATTGTGATTTCCTTGCTCCGGGGCGACCCTCAAGATTGGGCTTTTGCATTGGCTCCAGGGGATCCTGCGTTGCTCAATGTGGATGCGTTTTTTCTGGCCTTGGGGTTGCTTTATGAGGAACCTCATTTAGAGCTTCAGGCGGAAAAAGCCTTGATGTCCCTATCTCAGGGGCAAGATGAAGTTGAAATATACTGCCAAAAATTCCGTAAATGGTCTGTGCTTACTCAGTGGAATGAGTGCGCTCTGGCGGCGAATTTCAGAGAGGGTCTCTCTGATGCCGTTAAGGATGTTATGGTGGGGTTCCCTGTGCCTGCGGGTCTGAATGAGTCCATGACAATGGCTATCCAGATCGATAGACGTCTGCGGGAGCGCAAACCTGTGCACCATTTGGCGGTGTCTACTGAGAAGACGCCAGAGAATATGCAATGTGATAGAATTCTGTCCAGAAGCGAACGGCAGAATTTTAGACGAAAAAATGGGTTGTGCTTTTATTGTGGTGATTCAACTCATGTTATATCAGCATGCTCTAAGCGTACTAAGAAGCTTGATAAGTCAGTTTCAATTGGCACTTTTCAGTCTAAGTTTATTCTATCTGTGACCCTGATTTGTTCTTTATCATCTATTACCGCGGATGCCTATGTCGACTCTGGCGCCGCTTTGAGTCTTATGGATTGGTCCTTTGCCAAACGCTGTGGGTATGATTTAGAGCCTCTTGAAACTCCTATACCTCTGAAGGGGATTGACTCCACCCCATTGGCTAGTAATAAACCACAATACTGGACACAAGTAACTATGCGAATTAATCCGGATCATCAGGAGATTATTCGCTTTCTTGTGCTGTATAATCTACATGATGTGTTGGTGCTTGGATTGCCATGGCTGCAATCTCATAACCCAGTCCTCGACTGGAACGCTATGTCTGTGTTAAGCTGGGGATGTAAGGGGATGCATGGGGACGTACCTTTGGTTTCCATTTCGTCATCTATTCCCTCTGAGATTCCTGAATTCTTGTCTGACTATCGTGACGTTTTTGAAGAACCTAAGCTTGGTTCATTACCTCCGCACCGGGAGTGCGATTGTGCCATAGATTTGATTCCGGGTAGTAAATACCCTAAGGGTCGTTTATTTAATCTGTCTGTGCCTGAACATGCTGCTATGCGAGAATATATAAAGGAGTCCTTGGAAAAGGGACATATTCGTCCTTCGTCATCTCCCTTAGGAGCCGGTTTTTTCTTTGTGTCTAAGAAAGATGGCTCTTTGAGGCCGTGTATTGATTATCGGCTTTTGAATAAAATCACGGTTAAATATCAATATCCGTTGCCACTGCTGACTGATTTGTTTGCTCGCATAAAGGGGGCCAAGTGGTTCTCTAAGATAGATCTCCGTGGGGCGTATAATTTGGTGCGAATTAAGCAGGGGGATGAGTGGAAAACCGCATTTAATACGCCCGAGGGCCACTTTGAGTATTTGGTGATGCCTTTTGGCCTTTCAAATGCCCCTTCAGTCTTTCAGTCCTTTATGCATGACATTTTCCGTGATTATTTGGATAAATTTATGATCGTGTATCTGGATGATATTCTGATTTTTTCGGATGACTGGGACTCTCATGTCCAGCAGGTCAGGAGGGTTTTTCAGGTTTTGCGGTCTAATTCCTTGTGTGTGAAGGGTTCTAAGTGCGTTTTTGGGGTTCAAAAGATTTCCTTCTTGGGATACATTTTTTCCCCCTCTTCCATCGAGATGGATCCTGTCAAGGTTCGGGCTATTTGTGATTGGACGCAACCCTCTTCTCTTAAGAGTCTTCAGAAATTTTTGGGCTTTGCTAACTTTTATCGTCGATTTATTGCTGGTTTTTCTGATGTTGTTAAACCATTGACTGATTTGACTAAGAAGGGTGCTGATGTTGCTGATTGGTCCCCTGCTGCTGTGGAGGCCTTTCGGGAGCTTAAGCGCCGCTTTTCTTCCGCCCCTGTGTTGCGTCAGCCTGATGTTGCTCTTCCTTTTCAGGTTGAGGTCGACGCTTCTGAAATCGGAGCTGGGGCGGTTTTGTCGCAAAGAAGTTCCGACTGCTCCGTGATGAAACCTTGTGCTTTTTTTTCTCGTAAATTTTCGCCCGCCGAGCGGAATTATGATATTGGGAATCGGGAGCTTTTGGCCATGAAGTGGGCTTTTGAGGAGTGGCGTCATTGGCTTGAGGGGGCTAGACATCAGGTGGTGGTATTGACCGACCACAAGAATTTGATTTATCTTGAGTCCGCCAGACGCCTGAATCCTAGACAGGCGCGCTGGTCGTTGTTTTTCTCTCGGTTTAATTTTGTGGTGTCATACCTACCGGGTTCTAAGAATGTTAAGGCGGATGCCCTTTCTAGGAGTTTTGAGCCTGACTCCCCTGGTAATTCTGAACCTACAGGTATCCTTAAGGATGGAGTGATATTGTCTGCCGTTTCTCCAGACCTGCGGCGGGCCTTGCAGGATTTTCAGGCGGATAGACCTGATCGTTGCCCACCTGGTAGACTGTTTGTTCCTGATGATTGGACCAGTAAAGTCATTTCTGAGGTTCATTCTTCTGCGTTGGCAGGTCATCCTGGAATCTTTGGTACCAGGGATTTGGTGGCAAGGTCCTTCTGGTGGCCTTCCCTGTCACGAGATGTACGAGGCTTTGTGCAGTCTTGTGACGTTTGTGCTCGGGCCAAGCCTTGTTGTTCTCGGGCTAGTGGATTGTTGTTGCCCTTGCCTATCCCGAAGAGGCCTTGGATGCACATCTCGATGGATTTTATTTCGGATCTTCCTGTTTCTCAGAAGATGTCTGTCATCTGGGTGGTGTGTGACCGTTTCTCTAAGATGGTCCATTTGGTTCCCCTGCCTAAGTTGCCTTCTTCTTCCGAGTTGGTTCCTCTGTTTTTTCAAAATGTGGTTCGTTTGCATGGTATTCCGGAGAATATCGTTTCTGACAGAGGAACCCAATTCGTGTCTAGATTTTGGCGGGCATTCTGTGCTAGGATGGGCATAGATTTGTCTTTCTCGTCTGCTTTCCATCCTCAGACTAATGGCCAGACCGAGCGGACGAATCAGACTTTGGAGACATATTTGAGGTGTTTTGTGTCTGCAGATCAGGATGATTGGGTTGCTTTTTTGCCTTTAGCGGAGTTTGCCCTCAATAATCGGGCCAGCTCTGCCACCTTGGTGTCTCCTTTTTTCTGTAATTCGGGGTTTCATCCTCGATTTTCCTCCGGTCAGGTGGAATCTTCGGATTGTCCTGGAGTGGATGCTGTGGTGGAGAGGTTGCATCAGATTTGGGGGCAGGTGGTGGACAATTTGAAGTTGTCCCAGGAGAAGACTCAGCTTTTTGCCAACCGCCGGCGTCGGGTTGGTCCTCGGCTTTGTGTCGGGGACTTGGTGTGGTTGTCTTCTCGTTTTGTCCCTATGAGGGTTTCTTCTCCTAAGTTTAAGCCTCGGTTCATCGGCCCGTACAAGATATTGGAGATTCTTAACCCTGTGTCCTTCCGTTTGGACCTCCCTGCATCTTTTTCTATTCATAATGTTTTTCATCGGTCATTGTTGCGCAGGTATGAGGTACCGGTTGTGCCTTCCGTTGAGCCTCCTGCTCCGGTGTTGGTTGAGGGCGAGTTGGAGTACGTTGTGGAAAAAATCTTGGACTCCCGTGTTTCCAGACGGAAACTCCAGTATCTGGTCAAATGGAAGGGATACGGTCAGGAGGATAATTCTTGGGTGACTGCCTCTGATGTTCATGCCTCCGATCTGGTCCGTGCCTTTCATAGGGCTCATCCTGATCGCCCTGGTGGTTCTGGTGAGGGTTCGGTGCCCCCTCCTTGAGGGGGGGGGTACTGTTGTGAAATTGGATTTTGGGCTCCCCCGGTGGCCACTGGTGGAATTGAACTTGTGTGCATCATCCCCTCTGTTCACCTGTTCCCATCAGGATGTGGGAGTCGCTATTTAACCTTGCTCCTCTGTCACTTCCATGCCGGTCAACATTGTAATCAGAAGCCTTTCTGTGCATGTTCCTGCTACCAGACAACTTCCAGCTAAGTCGGACTTTTGTCCTTGTTTGTTTTTTGCATTTTGTTCCAGTTCACAGCTGCAGTTTCGTTTCTGTGTCTGGAAAGCTCTTGTGATCTGAAATTGCCACTCTGATGTTATGAGTTAATACTAGAGTCTTAAAGTAATTTCAGGATGGTGTATTGATAGGGTTTTCAGCTGACCATGAAAGTACCCTTTCTGTCTTCCTGCTATCTAGTAAGCGGACCTCGATTTTGCTAAACCTATTTTCATACTACGTTTGTCATTTTCATCTTAAATCACCGCCAATATATGTGGGGGCCTCTGTCTGCCTTTCGGGGAAATTTCTCTAGAGGTGAGCCAGGACTATATTTTCCTCTGCCAGGATTAGTTAGTCCTCCGGCCGGCGCTGGGCGTCTAGGGATAAAACGCAGGCTACGCTACCCGGCTACTGTTAGTTGTGCGGCAGGTTTAGTTCATGGTCAGTTTAAGTTTCCATCCTTCCAAGAGCTAGTTCCTATGTATGCTGGGCTATGTTCTCTTGCCATTGAGAACCATAACAAGTGAACCTCAGAAATCACTCTACTAGTCCATCTGTCAGGAACAAACAATTTCCCCACAGGACAGCGGTCAGGTCTATCAGCCTGAAATTCCTGAAGAACCCGCCGTAAATCAGGGGAAATGGCAGAAAGGACCACCCCTTCTTTCAGAATGCCGACCGGTTCAAGGACCTCAGGAGAATCAGGCAAAAAACTCCTAGAAAGGGCATCAGCCTTAATATTCTTAGAACCCGGAAGATACGAAACCACAAAATCAAAACGGGAAAAAAACAAGGACCATCGAGCCTGTCTAGGACTCAGCCGTTTGGCAGACTCGAGGTAAATCAAATTCTTATGATCGGTCAGGACGACAATATGGTGCTTAGCTCCCTCAAGCCAATGTCGCCACTCCTCAAACGCCCACTTCATAGCCAACAACTCCCGATTGCCGACATCATAATTGCGTTCAGCAGGCGAAAACTTGCGGGAGAAGAAGGCACACGGTTTCATCAAAGAACCAACAGAATCCCTCTGAGACAAAACGGCCTCTGCCCCAATCTCAGAAGCATCAATCTTAACCTGAAACATCTGGTTGGCGCAACACCGGAGCAGAAGTAAATAGGCGTTTAAGCTCCTGAAAGGCAGAGACAGCCGCAGAGGACCAATTCGCCACATCAGCGCCTTTTTTCGTCAAATCAGTCAAGGGTTTAACCACGCTGGAGAAGTTAGCAATGAAACGGCGATAAAAATTTGCAAAACCCAAAAATTTCTGAAGGCTCTTCACGGATGTGGGTTGAATCCAATCATGAATGGCCTGAACCTTAACCGGATCCATCTCCATAGATGAGGGAGAAAAAATAAAGCCCAAAAAAGAAACCTTCTGCACCCCAAAGAGACACTTAGACCCCTTCACAAACAAAGCATTGTCACGAAGGATCTGAAATACCATCCTGAAAATCAGACAAAAACTCTGGAATTTCAGAAGAGGAAGAAGAGGAGATTGACATCAAAGGAACATCATTATGAACCCCCTGACAACCCCAACTAGTCACAGACATAGATTTCCAATCCAACACAGGATTATGTACCTGCAACCACGGGAAACCCAGCACGATAACATCATGCAAATTATGCAACACCAGAAATCGACAATCTTCCTGATGGGCTGGCGCCATGTGCATGGTCACCTGTGTCCAAAACTGGGGCTTATTTTTAGCCAAAGGTGTAGCATCAATCCCCCTTAAAGGAATAGGGTTCTGCAAAGGCTGCAAGGGAAAACCATAACGCCTGGCAAACTCAAAATCCATTAAGTTCAAGGCAGCGCCTGAATCCACAAACGCCATGACAGAAAATGATGACAATGAGCAGATCAAGGACACCGATAACAGAAATTTAGGTTGTACAGTACTGATAGTAAATGAACTAGCGATCCTTTTTGTCCACTTAGGGCAGACTGAAATGACATGAGAAACGTCTCCACAATGACTTTGCTCTAAGGACGACGCCACAGCGCGCACAGTTTGACGCTCCCGCAAGCGCCGATCAATCTGAATGGCCAGAGACATAGAATCACTCAGACCGGAAGGCGTGGGAAACCCCACCATAACATCTTTAACAGATTCAGAAAGACCCTTTCTGAAAACTGCCGCCAAAGCATCATCATTCCATTTAGTCAACACAGACCATTTTCTAAATTTCTGACAAAACAATTCTGCCGCCTCTTGACCCTGAGACAGGGCCAACAAGGTTTTCTCCGCTTGATCCACAGAATTCGGTTCATCATATAATAATCCTAAAGCCTGAAAAAAGGAATCTACATTAAGCAAGGCCGGATTCCCAGATTCCAGGGAAAATGCCCAATCCTGTGGATCGCCACGCAGCAGGGAGATGACAATTTTAACCTGCTGAATGGAATCACCGGAGGATCGCGGTCTCAGAGCAAAAAACAGTTTACTTTTTTTTTTGAAACCCAAAAATTTGGACCTATCACCAAAAAACAAATCAGGAGTAGGAATCTTAGGCTCTAAAGCAGGAGTCTGAACAATATAATCAGAAATACCCTGTACCCCAGCAGCAAGCTGGTCTACACGAGAAGCTAATTCCTGAACATCCATGCTGGCACAAGACTCCTCAGCCACCCATAAATAAAGAGGGAAAAAAAGACAAAACAGACTGCAGAAAAAAAAATGGCTCAACACCTTTCTTCCCTTCTTCTGAGATGCATTTAACTCATTATGGGCCAGTTGTACTGTTATGATCTGGTGACCTTGGAGCCGCATGAAACTTTCTCTGGAGTCGGTGGAACCTATACTGACCGCAAATCCTGAACTAACACCGCAACTAGAAGTAGCCGTGGGGTGTGCCTAACATACCCTAGACACCTCGACACAGCCGGAGGACTAAATACCCCTATAGATGGAAATAGGAAAGCTACCTTGCCTCAGAGCAGACCCCCAAAGGATAGGCAGCCCCCCACGAATAATGACTGTGAGTAGGAGAAGAATAGACACACGCAGATACAAAACAGGATTTAGCAAAAGAGGCCACTCTAGCTAAATAGGAAAGGATAGGACAGATTGCTAGGCGGTCAGTATTAAAACCCTTCCAAAAATATACACAGCAGATAATACAAAAGTTCCACAATCTAACTAAAGACATGGAATGTATATCTGCCACTCCAGAAAATCCAACAAGACTGAGAAAATACTGACACAATCTAAGCTGGACAAGAAAACACAAAGAATAGCACTGAATTGTGAAGCACACAACATGTGTGCCACAGGGGAAAAAAAACCAGACACTTATCTTTGCTGATTTGACAGAAAGGCATGAGGAACCAGGCAGAGGTCCTACACCTCCCAACAACAATTGACAACTGGCAAGGACTAATGAATCCTGCACGTCTAAATACCCCAGTCAGCACTGCAATCAGCAGATACACCTGACTAGGACTGCAACTCAGGGGCAACTGCATTACCACCTACAACCACCGGTGGGAGCCCAAAAGCAGAATTCACAACACTGATATACACATTTGGGCTTAATCTGTAATTTCTAGAATCAGAGATCTCACAGATCACTTTAACCCCTCACACCCCGCTGTTTGCTTCAATTTTCATAAGATCCCTGTTTTTCATGCTGCAGAACTACCAGTTCTCTGAATGCTGAGCCCTTTATAACTTCGTCCAGACCAATGATTGGCAGTTTTCTGTGTACACTGTATGTAAGCAGAGAGCTGCCAATCAGTGGAAACGGCAGGGTTAATTCAGAGCTCGTGAATATGGGTGAGTACGTCAGCAGGTTTACTGGTCTGTAGTGATAATTTTCTGCAAATATAACATTGATTTGTATTGAAACCACAACAAGCAGCCCAGCAAATTACATAGCTGGAATCAAGGACCTTGCCCCTACAATAAGCTGCTCTCAGATTTAAAAAAAAATCTGGTAATAGATTCCCTGTGAAATAAAAAAATAACCTCTCCAAAATTCAGTTTTTCCAGTAGAAATCCTAAAAGTCAATATCGACCCTTTAGTGAGCCTTGTCATATGATAGGATAAAAGCCAAACCAGAATCTCACACGTTGCACTGATAAAGGGCACCACCCGGAAACACCGTGTCTGCAAATTGAGATTCTGGTTTGGTATTTATCCTGTCATGTTACAAGGTTCGTTAAAGGGCTGATATTGACTGTTAGGCTTGCTACTTCCAATTGGTGGCACTACAGTTCTAGTCCTCTTCCTCTTTGAAGAAGCAATTTGCATATAGTATAAATGATATGATGGACAAGAAATAGATGCCTGGCTGGGTGTGGGCCATCGGCACTTGCAGCAACAGAATGGTCTAAAAGACAGACAATTGAGAGTCAGGCAGGCAGATGGGAAGGCTAAATCAATCATTGGCATCCACAGTGGGTGAAAAAAATCCGTCCCTGATCTATGCCTGATTCACTGTGACAAATGTAAGTTTTTCTATCATTGATGAGTAGTGTTGAGCGATACCTTCCGATATCGGAAAGTATCGGTATCGGAAAGTATCGGCCGATACCGTCAAAGTATCGGATCTCGCCGATTCCGATACCCGATCCCAATGCAAGTCAATGGGACGAAAATATCGGAATTAAAATAAACCCTTTCTTTCCTTGTAGGTTCATTCTACATGAAGGAAAACAACTAAGAATAATGTAGGATGTATTGGGGGAGGTGGCGGAGACATTAAAGGCATAGAGGTTTAGCCCAATCAAATAGAATAGCAGGAATTTTAATTTTTTTTAAAGACGTTCGGAGTTACAAAGATATTGACTATGTTAAGATTTTTTTTATTTTGTCAGATATTGATGTTTCACTACTTCCACGCCCTTCACCCTCTTTTTTACTTCTCCCACACTTTCTTCTTCATCATCATCATCAGCAGCATCTTTGACATCAACTTCTTCTTCACCTTATTCATCTTCTTCATCTTCTACCTATAATTTTTTTTTTACATTGTTCATATTTTTTTTATTTAACTATTATTCTTCTTCATATTCAACTTCTTCATCATATTCTTATTTGTGACAGGCATTCCCATAGTTGTTATCTATAAAAGTTTGAAGATTACACCTTCCGTTCTGCCTGTCACAAAAGAGTTACATTTGTCCGCGTTCAGTTTGGCCTGCAGCATTAGGCTTTATCCAGGGGCACCACGAGGAGGAACGGACTCACCCCCATACACTGCTTAGTCTTCTTCTGCTTATAATTTAGATAATATCTTTTGCTCTGATATTTAGTGTTATGCTTAATGTTCTTCTGTTCTTTGTTCTGCAGCCTCTTGTTCTTCTGCTTCTCGGTCTCCCATGTCGTCGTCGTCGTCGTCTCCAGGGTCGTCGTCTCCAGGGTCGTCGTCTCCGGGGTCGTCGTCATCGGGGTGGTCTTCAGGGTCATCGTCTCCAGGGTCGTCGTCATCTCAGCGGTTGTCGTCTCTGGTGTCGTCGTCATCTTAGGGGTGGTCTTCCGGGTCGTCGTCTTTAGGGTCATGAACTTGGAAATGTAGCAGAAGGTACAAGAAGGCTGAGAAAATGCCGAGAAACAGCTGATGGAACTGGAACTCGGATGGCTACCCGAAGGTCCAAGAGCCAATGGAACTACCGAGGACCAGCTGACGTTACTGGAACCCGGTTACTAAGCAGGAGATACCCGTGCCTGAAAGCACTACCAAGGACCACCTGATGTTGGTGGAACTCGGATACCCAGAGGGAGGCACCTAAGCCAAAGGCTCTGCCCGGAACCAGCTGACAGTACTGGAACCAGGATGGGGAGCAGAAGGTACAAGAGCAAAAGACACTGCCGAGAACCAGCTGACGGTACTGGAACCCGGATGGGTAGCCGAAGGTCCAAGAGCCAATGGAAATACCGAGGACCAGCTGACATTACTGGAACCCGGTTACTAAGCAGGAGGTACCCGTGCCTGAAAGCACTACCAAGGACCACCTGACGTTGGTGGAACTCGGATACCCAGAAGGAGGCACCTAAGCCAAAGGCTCTGCCCGGAACCAGCTGACGGTGCTGGAACCAGGATGGGGACCTATTAAAGCTTGTCTTCCTAGAGCCCCAACTAGCGGTGTTGGAGCAAAGGGTCAGCAGGGGGAGCAGAGTGTAGGCCGAAGCCTGCACTGGAGGCATTTGTAGGTCTGTTGTGTCTGCGTGGCTGTTGCAGGACACGTTGCCGGCTACACTGCAGGGGAACAGCTGGCGGTGCTGAACCCCACTGACACATTGGCAAGGTGTTTGGCTCTGTGCAGCCAGCACTTCGGGGCACCAACTAGCGGTGTTAGAGCCCAGGCTCTGCAGGGGGAGCAGAGTGTAGGCCGAAGCCTAATTGAACCAATTTTAAATGTAACCTTTAACCCCCCCTCAGGGGTTACAAACTAGAAGAGCCTGTTATGATCCTTAGTGGTTGAGGATCACAAATTACTCCAGCTAAGTAACAAACGTAGGACAAGCTCTAGGGTGGTGGCAAACTGGACTGACCGCAAATCTGAACCTATCCAAACACACTAGAAGTAGCCGGTGAACGTGCCTAAAAATCCTAGACGTCTCGAGCCAGCCTGAGGAACTAACAACCCTTAGAGAGAAAGAAAGACCTCTCTTGCCTCCAGAGAAATAATCCCCAAAGATATAGAAGCCCCCAACAGATAATAACGGTGAGGTTAGAGGAAGGCACATACACAGGGGTGAAAGCAGATTCAGCAAATGAGGCCCACTAATACTAGATAGCAGAAAATAGAAAAGGGAATCTATGCGGTCAGTAAAAAACCCTTACAAAATATCCACACTGAGATTTCAAGAACCCCCACACCAACTCACGGTGTGGGGGGAGAAACTCAGTCCCCTAGAGCAACCAGCAAGCGAGGAAATCACATTTTAGCGAGCTGGACTAAAAACATAATGAACACTGATAATCAAAAAATGATCAAACAAAAACTTAGCTTGTCTTGGAGAGACTGGGAGCAAGGTAGACACAAGGAATCTGAAGAGCACTGAATACATTGATAGCAGGCAAGGAACTGAGTATCCAGGTGAGCTAAATAAGAGACCAACCAAGGATAACGAACCAGCTGATGCTGCAACCTGCAGAAAGACAACACTACACAGTACCGCTTGTGACCACTAGAGGGAGCCCAAAAATAGAGTTCACAACAGTACCCCCCCTTGAGGAGGGGTCACCGAACCCTCATCAAGACCCCCAGGGTGATCAGTATGAGCCGCGTGGAAGGCACGAACCAAATCGGCCGCATGAACATCAGAGGCAACAACCCAGGAATTATCCTCCTGACCATAGCCCTTCCACTTAACCAAATACTGAAGCCTCCGTCTAGAGATACGAGAATCCAAAATCTTCTCCACCACGTACTCCAATTCGCCCTCGACCAGCACCGGAGCAGGAGGCTCAACAGAAGGAACCACAGGTACCACATACCTCCGCAACAAAGACCTATGGAACACATTATGAATGGCAAACGATGCTGGGAGATCCAAACGAAAAGACACCGGGTTAAGGATTTCCAAGATCTTATAAGGACCGATGAAGCGAGGCTTGAATTTAGGAGAGGAGACCTTCATAGGAACATACCGAGAAGACAGCCACACCAAATCTCCAACACGAAGTCAGGGACCCACACCGCGGCGGCGGTTGGCAAAGCGCTGAGCCTTCTCCTGTGACAACCTCAAATTGTCCACCACATGGTTCCAAATCTGCTGCAACCTATCCACCACAGAATCCACCCCAGGACAGTCAGAAGACTCAACCTGACCCGAGGAAAAACGAGGATGGAAACCAGAATTGCAGAAAAAAGGTGAAACCAAAGTAGCAGAACTAGCCCGATTATTAAGGGCAAACTCGGCCAAAGGCAAAAAAGTCACCCAATCATCCTGATCAGCAGAAACAAAACATCTCAAATAAGTTTCCAACGTCTGATTAGTTCGCTCGGTTTGGCCATTAGTCTGAGGATGGTAGGCCGACGAAAAAGACAAATCAATGCCCATCTTAGCACAAAAAGTCCGCCAAAACCTGGACACAAACTGGGATCCTCTATCAGACACAATATTTTCAGGAATGCCGTGCAAGTGAACCACATTCTGAAAAAATAGAGGAACCAAATCGGAGGAAGAAGGCAACTTAGGCAAGGGCACCAAATGGACCATCTTGGAAAAACGATCACACACCACCCAGATGACAGACATTTTCTGAGATACTGGAAGATCCAAAATAAAATCCATGGAAATGTGCGTCCAAGGCCTTTTCGGAACAGGCAAAGGTAAAAGCAAACCGCTGGCACGAGAACAGCAAGGCTTAGCCCGAGCACAAATCCCACAAGACTGCACAAAGGAACGCACAACCCGCGACAAGGAAGGCCACCAGAAGGACCTAGCCACCAAATCTCTGGTACCAAAAATCCCAGGATGACCCGCCAACACCGAAGAATGAACCTCGGAAATAACTCTGCTGGTCCATCTATCCGGGACAAACAGTCTCTCTGGTGGACAACGGTCAGGTCTATCCGCCTGAAATTTCTGCAGCACTCATCGCAAATCTGGGGAAATGGCAGACAAAATCACTCCCTCTCTGAGAATATCAGCCGGCTCAGAAACTCCTGGAGAGTCAGGCACAAAACTCATAGAAAGTGCATCAGCTTTCACGTTCTTCGGACCAGGCAGGTATGAGACCACGAAGTTGAAACGGGAGAAAAACAACGACCAACGAGCCTGTCTAGGATTCAGGCGCTTGGCAGATTCAAGGTAAATCAGATTTTTGTGATCAGTCAAGACCACCACACGATGTTTAGCTCCTTCGAGCCAATGTCGCCACTCCTCAAATGCCCACTTCATAGCCAACAACTCCCGATTACCAACATCATAATTCCGCTCGGCAGGCGAAAACTTTCTTGAAAAGAAAGCACATGGCTTCATCACAGAGCCATCAGAGCTTCTCTGCGACAAGACAGCCCCTGCTCCAATCTCAGAAGCATCAACCTCGACCTGGAAGGGAAGAGAGACATCTGGCTGACATAAGACTGGAGCTGAAGAAAACCGGTGCTTCAGCTCCCGAAAGGCCTCCACGGCCGCAGGAGACCAATTAGTCACATCAGAACCCTTCTTGGTCAAATCCGTCAAAGGTTTAACCACGCTAGAAAAATTAGCGATGAAACGACGGTAAAAATTAGCAAAACCCAAGAACTTCTGAAGACTCTTAACAGACGTGGGCTGAGTCCAGTCATGAATAGCCTGGACCTTGATTGGGTCCATCTCCACAGTAGAAGGAGAAAAAATAAAACCCAAAAAGGAGACCTTCTGTACTCCGAAGAGGCATTTTGAGCCCTTCACAAATAAAGCATTAGCACGCAGGACCTGAAACACCATCCTGACCTGCTTCACATGGGACTCCCAATCATCAGAAAAGACCAAAATGTCATCCAAATAAACAATCATAAATTTATCCAGATATTCTCGGAAGATGTCATGCATGAAGGACTGAAACACAGAAGGAGCATTAGAGAGTCCAAAAGGCATCACTAAGTACTCAAAATGGCCTTCGGGCGTATTAAATGCTGTTTTCCATTCATCTCCCTGCTTAATGCGCACAAGGTTATACGCACCACGGAGATCTATCTTGGTGAACCAACTGGCACCCTTAATCCGAGCAAACAAATCAGACAATAGTGGCAAAGGATACTGAAATTTGACTGTAATTTTATACAGAAGACGATAATCTATACAAGGTCTCAAAGAACCGTCCTTCTTGGCCACAAAAAAAAATCCTGCACCAAGAGGGGAAGAGGATGGGCGAATATGTCCCTTCTCCAAAGACTCCTTTATATAACTCCGCATCGCGGCATGCTCTGGTATAGACAAATTAAAAAGGCGTCCCTTAGGGAATTTACTACCAGGAATTAAATTTATAGCACAGTCACAATCCCTATGAGGGGGCAGGGCACTGGACCTGGGCTCATCAAATACATCCTGGTAGTCAGACAAAAACTCAGGGACCTCAGAAGGAGTTGAAGAAGCAATAGACACCAACGGAGTATCGCCATGAATTCCTTGACAACCCCAACTTGACACAGACATAGCTTTCCAATCTAAAACTGGATTATGAGCTTGCAGCCATGGCAGACCCAAAACGACAACATCATGCAAATTATGCAGAACGAGAAAGCGAATCACCTCCTGATGTACGGGAGTCATGCACATGGTCATTTGCGTCCAATACTGAGGCTTATTCTCAGCCAATGGCGTAGCATCAATTCCCCTCAGAGGAATAGGAAATTCCAAAGGCTCCAGGACAAAACCACAGCGCCTGGCAAACGACAAATCCATCAGATTCAGGGCAGCACCCGAATCCACAAAAGCCATAACCGGGTAGGACGACAAAGAACAAATCAAAGTAACAGACAAAATAAATTTAGGCTGTATAGTACCAATGGTGACAGGTTTAGCGATTTTTTTTAAGCGTTTAGAGCATGCTGAGATAACATGAGTAGAATCACCACAGTAAAAGCACAACCCATTTTGACGTCTATGACTTTGTCGCTCAATTCTGGTCAGAGTTCGGTCACATTGCATAGACTCAGGTCTCTGTCCAGAAAATACCGCCAAAGGATCAAAGGATACCGCCGATCAACCTGAATGGCTAAAGCCATAGAATCACTCAGACTTGTAGGGGTGGGAAACCCCACCATAACATTCTTAACGACCTCAGAAAGACCTTCTCTGAAATTTGCAGCCAGGGCACACTCATTCCACTGAGTAAGCACCGACCATTTCCGAAATTTTTGACAATACACCTCTGCTTCATCCTGACCTTGAGAGATAGCCAGCAATGCTTTTTCTGCCCGATTCTCAAGATTAGGCTCCTCATAAAGCAGTCCAAGAGCCAGAAAAAATGCATCTACATTAAGCAAAGCAGGATCTCCTGGCGCCAGAGAGAAAGCCCAATCTTGAGGGTCGCCACGCAGCAAGGAGATAACAATTTTAACTTGCTGAGCGGAATCACCAGAGGAATGAGGTCTCAGAGATAGAAATAACTTACAATTATTCTTAAAATTTTGAAACCTAGATCTATCTCCAGAAAACAACTCAGAAATGGGTATCTTTGGTTCTGACATAGGGCTACGAATAACAAAATCCTGAATACTTTGCACCCGTGCAGTAAGATGATCCACACTAGAAGTCAGAGGTCAGAGTCTGAACATTCATGTCTGCAGCTGAGCTCAAAACCACCCAGAGTTCAAGGGGATGAAAGAAGCTAAACAGACAGCAGCAAAGGAAAAGCGGGAGGAAAAAAAAAAATGTACTCAGGTCTTCTTTTTATCCCACTTCTGCGATGCATTAAACACTTCTTGGCCTACTATACTGTTATGATCCTTAGTGGTTGAGGATCACAAATTACTCCAGCTAAGTAACAAACGTAGGACAAGCTCTAGGGAGTTGGCAAACTGGACTGACCGCAAATCTGAACCTATCCAAACACACTAGAAGTAGCCGGTGAACGTGCCTAAAAATCCTAGACGTCTCGAGCCAGCCTGAGGAACTAACTACCCCTAGAGAGAAAGAAAGACCTCTCTTGCCTCCAGAGAAATAATCCCCAAAGATATAGAAGCCCCCAACAGATAATAACAGTGAGGTTAGAGGAAGGCACATACACAGGGGTGAAAGCAGATTCAGCAAATGAGGCCCACTAATACTAGATAGCAGAAAATAGAAAAGGGAATCTATGCGGTCAGTAAAAAACCCTTACAAAATATCCACACTGAGATTTCAAGAACCCCCACACCAACTCACGGTGTGGGGGGAGAAACTCAGTCCCCTAGAGCAACCAGCAAGCGAGGAAATCACATTTTAGCGAGCTGGACTAAAAACATAATGAACACTGATAATCAAAAAATGATCAAACAAAAACTTAGCTTGTCTTGGAGAGACTGGGAGCAAGGTAGACACAAGGAATCTGAAGAGCACTGAATACATTGATAGCAGGCAAGGAACTGAGTATCCAGGTGAGCTAAATAAGAAACCAACCAAGGATAACGAACCCGCTGATGCTGCAACCTGCAGAAAGACAACACTACACAGTACCGCTTGTGACCACTAGAGGAAGCCCAAAAATAGAGTTCACAACAAGAGCCACACCTTATGCAGCAGTAGTGCTGCACCAGTCAAAGGTTGCTCTTTTAATTTTGTTCCTTGCACAAGCTGAATGAAACACGTACAACATTTTGCCCCTTATACAGTCAATCTGTCTTGGAGGCGGGAGTTCCCTTCGTAATGAGACGCAGCACAGCTGGCAAAAATACCACCTTGGTGCTTGGCGCGGCCTCCTGTGCATCACATTTTGCTGTACAGGAGTCTGCGTTGTTGCGTTATCCCTTGGCCATGCGCTGCCCGTCTTCTGACATCATTTCATGTCGGCCGATGCGGTTCGCGATGCCCATGAATCCCAGCCCCGCAGTGTCTTTACAGTGTTTCACACTGCGGGGCTGGGATTCATGGCCTGGCGCAGTACATATGTTCGCCTCTCGCTCGGGTCCTTACACCTGCTACAGACTGTGCGGCGTCAGCTGATCCCTTATCGCATGCCACGGCCATGAAGCCGCACAGTCTGAAGAAGGCGGAAGGAGCTGAGTGAAAGCCTGGCGAAGATATGCACTGCTCATGCCCATCAATCACACCCTCGTAGTCAAAATAAATAAGACACCGAGGGGCATTGTGTCGGGCAGGGCGGCCGCAGAGGTGCAGCCAGCCAAACAATGATGTCAGAAGAAGGGCTGTGCTACCAAGGGGGTTGTTGCGTGTCATTACAAAGGAAAGTCACACCTCAGGGACGTTTTAATGGTCTCAGGGGACACATTGTAGACGTGTTCTGTTCCACGTGTGCAAGGAGAATAAGTTTATGAGCCACCTTGCACACATGCAGCATTACTGCTGTACAAGGTGGCTGTAAAACATACAAACACCTGGGTGAGGGGCGACAGGTTCCCTTCAATTTCAGTTCTTGTGTCTGCGTGGCTTTTGCAGGACACCATGCCGGCTACACAGCAGGGGAACAGCTGGCGGTGCTGAACCCCACTGACACATTGGCTGGTGTTTTTCTCTGTGCAGCTAGCACTCCCGGGCGCCAACTGGCGGTGTTAGAGCCCAGGGTCAGCAGGAGGAGCAGAGTGTAGGCCGAAGCCTGCAGTGGAGCAAGTTGAAAGGGAACCTTTAACCCCCCCCAAGGCGTTTGTAGCTGAAAGAGCCATCTTGTACAGCACTAATGCTGGAAAAGGTAAAGTTAGCTCTTTTAATTATGGTCCTTGCAAACGCTGTACTTGACACTTATGAAATGTGTCCCCTCCCACCGTTAAACCATCCGGTAGGTGGAACTTTCCTTCGTAATGTGACGCAGCACAGCTGTCATTCTTACCCCCTTGGCACCGTGCGCCGCCTCCTCAGCGTTGTTTGAATCTGTCCCGGAGCCTGCGCTGGTATGTTAGCCCTTGGCCATGCACACATTTTGCGCTGCCCGTCTTCTGACATCATTTGGTGTCAGGCTGGCTGCGCCTGTGCGGCCACGCCGGCCAAGATCCCACCTCGCTGTGTCATCTAATGTAATCACTCTGCGGACCTGTGATCCATGGGCATGAGCAGTGCATATCCTCGCCTCTCACTCCCCTCCCTACGGCTTCTTCAGACTGTGCGGCGTCACGGCCGTGGCATGCTATTAGGGATCAGCTGACGTTGCACAGTCTGAAGAAGGCGTAGGGAGATGAGTGAGAGGCGGATGTTAAGATATGCACTGCGCATGTCCATGGATCACAGGCTCGCAGTGGGATTAAATCAGAAGACACTACTAGGCGGGATCTCGGCCAGCGCGGCCGCACAGGCGCAGCCAGCCTGACACCAAATAATGTCAGAAGACGGGCAGCGCTAAGTGTGCATGTCCAAGGGCTAACATACCAGCGCAGGCTCCGGGACAGATTCAAACAACGCTGAGGAGGCGGCGCACGGCGCCAAGGGGGTAAGAATGACGGCTGTGCTGCGTCACATTACAAAGGAAAGTTCCACCTACCGGACGGTTTAACGGTGGGAGGGGACACATTTCATAAGTGTTAGGTTCAGCATGTGCAAGGAGCACCACGAAAACAGGCACTTTTTCCTTTTGCATCATTACTGCTGCACAAGGTGGCTCTTTCAGTAAGAAACGCCTGGGGGGGGACAGGTTCCCTTAAATTTAAGTTGTTGTGCCTTCATGGCGGTCGCATGACACGTTGCCGTATACACAGCAGGGGAGCAGCAGGCATTACTGAACCCCACTAACACATTGGCGAGGTGTTTGGCTCTGTGCGGACAGCACTTCCGGACAACAACTAGCGGTGTTGGAGCCCAGGGACAGAAGGAGGAGGAGGTGGAGGAGAGAGGAGGGATTGCCACACACACAGCTGGGGAACAGCTGACATTACTGAACCCCAATAACAGAGGAGCGACTGTTGACTGTGCGGACAGCACTTCCAGACAACAACTAGCGGTGTTGGAGCCCAGGGACAGAAGGAGGAGGAGGTGGAGGAGAGAGGAGGGATTGCCACACACACAGCTGGGGAACAGCTGACGTTACTGAACCCCAATAACAGAGGAGCGACTGTTGACTGTGCGGACAGCACTTCCAGACAACAACTAGCGATGTTGGAGCCCAGGGACAGAAGGAGGAGGAGGTGGAGGAGAGAGGAGGGATTGCCACACACACAGCTGGGGAACAGCTGACGTTACTGAACCCCAATAACAGAGGAGCGACTGTTGACTGTGTGGACAGCACTTCCAGACAACAACTAGCGGTGTTGGAGCCCAGGGACAGAAGGAGGAGGAGGTGGAGGAGAGAGGAGGGATTGCCACACACACAGCTGGGGAACAGCTGACGTTACTGAACCCCAATAACAGAGGAGCGACTGTTGACTGTGCGGACAGCACTACCAGGCAACAACTAGCGGTGTTGGATTCCAGGGACAGCAGGAAGAGGAGGTGGAGGAGATAGGAGGGATTGCCACACACACAGCTGGGGAACAGCTGACGTTACTGAACCCCAATAACAGAGGAGCGACTGTTGACTGTGCGGACAGCACTTCCAGACAACAACTAGCTGTGTTGGAGCCCAGGGACAGAAGGAGGAGGAGGTGGAGGAGAGAGGAGGGATTGCCACACACACAGCTGGGGAACAGCTGACGTTACTGAACCCCAATAACAGAGGAGCGACTGTTGACTGTGCGGACAGCACTACCAGGCAACAACTAGCGGTGTTGGATTCCAGGGACAGCAGGAAGAGGAGGTGGAGGAGATAGGAGGGATTGCCACACACACAGCTGGGGAACAGCTGACGTTACTGAACCCCAATAACAGTGGAGCGACTGTTGACTGTGCGGACAGCACTTCCAGACAACAACTAGCTGTGTTGGAGCCCAGGGACAGAAGGAGGAGGAGGAGAGAGGAGGGATTGCCACACACACAGCTGGGGAACAGCTGACGTTACTGAACCCCAATAACAGAGGAGCGACTGTTGACTGTGCGGACAGCACTACCAGGCAACAACTAGCGGTGTTGGAGCCCAGGGACAGCAGGAGGAGGAGGTGGAGAAGATAGGAGGGATTGCCACACACACAGCTGGGGAACAGCTGACGTTACTGAACCCCAATAACAGAGGAGCGACTGTTGACTGTGCGGACAGCACTACCAGGCAACAACTAGCGGTGTTGGAGCCCAGGGACAGCAGGAGGAGGAGGTGGAGGAGATAGGAGGGATTGCCACACACACAGCTGGGGAACAGCTGACGTTACTGAACCCCAATAACACGGCAGCAAGTGTTGACTGTGCAGACAGCACTTCCAGGCACCAACTAGCTGTGTTGGAGCCCAGGGACAGCAGGAGGAGCAGAGGAACACAGTGTAGGCCGAAGCCTGATTGGAGAAAGTCGAAAGGGAACCTTTAACCCCCCCCCCCAAGGCGTTTGTAGCTGAAAGAGCCAGCTTGTGCAGCACAAAGGATGCAAAAGGAAAAGGTGGCTCTTTTCATTATGCTCCTTGCAAACACAGAACTAAACACTTATAAAATGTGTCCCCTGATACCGTGAGACCGTCCCGGAGGTGAGACTTTCCTTCGTAATATGACGCAGCACAGCCGTCATTCCTACCCCCTTGGCGCCGTGCCCCGGCTCCTCAGCGTTGTTTAATTCCGTCCCGGAGCCTGCGCTGTTATGTTATCCCTTGGCCAGGCACACTTAGAGCTGCCCATCTTCTGACATCATTTGGTGTCAGTCTGGCTGCGCCTGTGCATCCGCGCTGGCCGAGATCCCGCCTCGCAGTGTCATCTAATGTAATCCCACCGCGGGCCTGGGATCCGTGGCCATGCGCAGTGCATATCCTCGCCTCTCACTCCCCTCCCTCCGGCTTCTTCAGACTGTGCGGTGTCACGGCCGTGGCATGCTATTAGGGATCAGCTGACGTTGCACAGTCTGAAGAAGGCGAAGGGAGATGAGTGAGAGGCGGAGGTGAAGATATGCACTGCGCATGCCCATGGATCCCAGGCCCGCAGTGTGATTAAATCAGAAGACACTGCGAGGCGGGATCTCGGCCAGCGCGGCCGCACAGGCGCAGTCAGCATGACACCAAATGATGTCAGAAGAGGGGCAGCGCTAAGTGTGCCTGGCCAAGGGATAACATAACAGCGCAGGCTTCGAGACAAAATCAAACAACGCTGAGGAGCCAGCGCACGGCGCCGGGGGGGTAAGAATGACGTCTGTGCTGCGTCACATTACGAAGGAAAGTCCCACCTCCGGGACGGTTTTACGGTATCAGTGAACACATTTTATAAGTGTTAAGTTCTGTGTGTGCAAGGAGCTAAACAAAAACAGCTACCTTTTCCTTGTGCAGCATTACTGCTGCACAAGATGGCTCTTTCAGTAACAAACGCCTTGGGGGGGGGGGACAGGTTCCCTTACATTTCAGTTGTTGTGTCAGCGTGGCGGTCGCAGGACACATTGCCGGCTACACAGCTGGGGATCAGCTGACGTTACTGACACCCAATAACACTGGGTCGTATGTTTTGACTGTGCAGATGGCACTTCTGAGCCTCAACTGGCGGTGTTGGAGCCCAGGAATTAAAGTTCAGGTGGTAGAAAGATGAACACAACTGGAGACCTGGATACTGTAGACAGTCACCTAATTATTTAATCAGGAAGAGGAGTGGCAAATTCCTGCGAGATCCAGGCCTGGTTCATTTTCAGGAAAGTAAGCCGGTCAACGTTATCAGAGGACAGTCGCATGCGACAGTCAGTTAGTACACCACCTGCAGCACTAAAGACGCGTTCCGATAGTACACTAGCCGCAGGGCAAGCCAGCACCTCCAATGCATACTGGCTTAGCTCTGGCCATGTATCCAGCTTTGAGACCCAAAACTTGAAAGGGGAAGAGCTGTCTGGGAGTACAGCAAGAGGGCAAGACATGTAGTCTGTCACCATCTGACGGAATCGTTGCCTCCTGCTGACTGGAGCCGTCTGTGATGGTGTAGACTTTTGTGGCGGGCACACAAAACTGTGCCACAGTTGGGCCATACTGGTCTTGCCTTGGGCAGAGGCACTGCTTCTGCTCCCTCTTTGTGCAGAGCCTCCTCCACTGCCTGGACGCACTGAGCTGCTTTGTAATGCACTAGCAGCACTTCTCTCAGTTGGAATGGAGAAGATGATGGAATTCACCAGTGTCTCTTGGTACTCCCGCATTTTTCGCTCCCGGTTCAACGGTGTGATGAGGCTTTCTACGTTGTCCCGGTAGCGAGGATCGAGGAGGGTGAACACCCAATAATCAGACATGTTGAGAATGTGGGCGATGCGGTGGTCGTTTCTCAGGCACTGCAGCATGTAATCCACCATGTGCTGCAGACTGCCAACTGTCCAAGAAACACTGTCTCCTGCTTGAGGTGTGATCTCTGCCCGCTAGTCATCACCCCACCCTCGCTGTACACACTGACTACTGGACAATTGTGTAACTCCCTCCTCTGGACGGATGTCTTCCTCCTCCATTGACTCCTCCTCATCCTCCTCACAAAGTGTCCCCTGCCTACGCGTTTGTGAGGAACCACGTGGCGCTGACTGTCCAGAAGATGATGGAAATGGTGAATCCTCATCCTCCACCTCTTCCACAACATCATCCCTTAGCGCTTGCAGTGATTTTTCAAGCAGGCAGATAAGGGGGACAGTCATGCTGACTAGTGCATCATCTGCACTCGCCATCCGCGTGGAATAATCGAAGGGACGCAAAACCTGGCAGACGTCCTTCATAGTGGCCCAATCTGTGGTTGTGAAGTCTGAATGGCGCGGAGTGCGACTTCTTTGCGCCTGATGCAGCTGGTACTCCATTACTGCTTGCTGCTGCTCACACAACCGTTCCAACATATGTAACGTGGAATTCCACCTGGTAGGTAGGTCACATATGATGTGATGTTCCGGAAGGCGGAATCGGCGCTGCAGAGCCGCAATGCGCGATTTTGCCGTGCTGGAACGCCGCAAGTGAGCACACTCTAGGCGGACCTTGTGCAGCAGTGCATCAAGATCCGGATAGTCCCTCAAAAAACTCTGCACGACCAAATTGAGCACATGTGCCAGACATGGGATGTGAGTGAGGTTGCCGAGGCCCAGAGCTGCCACCAGATTTCGGCCATATCACACACTACCATGCCTGGCTGGAGATTCGCTGCCACAAACCACACATCGCTCTCCTGCTTGATGGCATTCCAGAGCTCCTGCGCTGTGTGGCTTCGATTCCCCAAAGAAATTAATTTTAAGACGGCCTGTTGACGTTTGGCCACGGCTGTGCTCATGTCGGTCGTAACAGGTAAACGTTCACGGGTCCATGTGGAGGTGGACTGTGACGGCTCCTGCAGCGATGATTCTGAGGAACTGGTGTAAGAGGAGGAGTCAATGCGTACAGACTGGATTCCTGCAATCCTTGGAGTGGGCAGGACACGTCCTGCGCCACTCGCACGATCTGTACTCGGCTCAACAACATTAACCCAATGGGCTGTGAGGGAAAGGTATCGCCCCTGTCCATGTTGACTGGTCCACGCATCGGTGGTGAGGTGGACCTTGCTACTGATGGCGTTCAGTAGCGCGTGTTTTATGTGTCCCTCCACATGCTTGTGCAGGGCAGGGACAGCTTGCCTGCTGAAGTAAAAGCGGCTGGGCACATTGTACTGTGGGACTGCCAATGACATCAAGTCACGGAAGCTGTCAGTCTCCACCAGCCTGAATGACAGCATTTCCAGTGACAGAAGTTTGGCAATGCCTGCAGTCAGAGCCTGTGCTCGTGGGTGGTTTGCCGAGAAAGGCCACCTTTTCTCCCATGCCTGTACTACCGATGGCTGTAGACTGGCCTGGGAGTGTGAGGATAACTGGGAACGTGGAGCTGCGGGTGGAATTACAGTGGGTCTCTGGACAACAGTGCCAGAGGTTCTTCCACGGCGATCCTGGGAGGAAGCCGAACCAGCTGCGTGTGAGCTGGAGGAAGAGGCAACACGAGCTGAAGAAGTGGTAGCTGCCGCTGTTGGTTGGCCTAGCTCTTCAGTGTGTTTTTCTAACTCCGCCACGTGCTTGGTCCGCACATGTTTCCACATGTTGGAGGTATTGAGGTTGCTGACATTTCGACCTCTTTTGACTTTGTGATGACACACCTTGCATTTGACATAGCAAATGTCATCTGCAACTGTGTCAAAAAAGGACCAGGCACTGCAAGTCTTGGGAGCGCCCTTTTTGGCTTTTGAAAGAGACATGCTCCTAACGGGTGCCAAAGTGGAGGCTGCAGGATCCGCAGTCTTCCCCCTCCCTCTCCGGCCCGTTCGGGGAATCTCTTCCTCAGAGCTGCTCCCACCACTTTCCTGTCCCTCACGCCAAGATGGGTCAAGGACCTCATCATCTACACTACCCTCTGCCACCAACTGCTCCTCCTGGGTAGTCTCAGCAGCAGAGCATGCACCAGAAAGTGGCACCTGAGTGTCATCAGCGGATGCGTCCTGCGATGTGGTGACCGGAGGCACTGGCCCACCCGCCTCTTCAGACTCAGAGAGAAAAAGCTGTTGGGCATCACTGCACCCTGCCTCTTCTTCCATTCCTCCAATGCTGCTTGGCTGGCCCCCTGTTTCCAAGCCAAGAGATTCAGAGAACAGAAGTAGAGACGGCTCCTGTCCTGGGCTCTCTGTCTGCCTGGGCAATTTGGCAGGTGGTGAAGAGACAGATGGGTGCTCTCCAGTGCTCTGTGTCTGAGAGGATGTGGCACTAATTGAAGTCGATGCATTAGCTGCCATCCATCCAACAACGGCTTCAATTTGGTCTTCACGCAGCAGCGGTGTACGGCGCTCTCTGACAAAGCTGCGCATGAACGACTGTTCCCTGCTGAAAGTGGGTGCTGATGGGTCACCGGTGCCCGCAGCAGGCACAGAATCCCCACGTCCTCTCCCTGCTCCGCGCCCACGCCCACGTGCCTTACTCCCTGCCTTCTTCATCTTGGTTGACTGATAAAGATAAGCAGAAAAGTACTAACGGCTTTGTGTGCTTATTCCTGAACAGCTCCTAACAGGTATAAGAAACACTAATTTTCTAAAGTGTGGACTAGACTTTAATATGAGCTAATGTGGCCTACACAAATGTAAAGTGGTGTGTTTGGTGAACTTTATTATTTATTTATTTTTTTGGGGCTGAACTGACAACAGGGAGAGCTGCAGTCACACGGAGACTGTGCAGACAGCCGTAAACGGCGCTGCAAGGCCCAAAAACACTCCTCTACGTTGTCCTATGTAGTGTTTTTCCACAAGTTAGCTGGATACGGGTGGAAAGACACTAATAGGAATTTTTTGAAAAAATGTGCAGCAGCCTGCACTACTTAAAACAAAAGGAAAATTGATTTTACGGTATGACGCAGTGAAGAACCCTGAGCTAGATACAACCGGCTATGGCTGCTCACAAACTACAGGGCGAGCTGCAGTCACACGGAGACCGTGCAGACAGCCGTAAACGGCGCTGCAAGGCCCAAAAACACTCCTCTACGTTATCCTATGTAGTGTTTTTCCACAAGTTAGCTGGATACGGGTGGAAAGACACTAATAGGAATTTTTTGAAAAAATGTGCAGCAGCCTGCACTACTTAAAACAAAAGGAAAATTGATTTTACGGTATGACGCAGTGAAGAACCCTGAGCTGGATACATCCGGCTATGGCTGCACACAGACTACAGGGCGAGCTGCAGTCACATGGAGACCGTGCAGACAGCCGTAAACGGCGCTGCAAGGCCCAAAAACACTCCTCTACGTTATCCTATGTAGTGTTTTTCCACAAGTTAGCTGGATACGGGTGGAAAGACACTAATAGGAATTTTTTGAAAAAATGTGCAGCAGCCTGCACTACTTAAAACAAAAGGAAAATTGATTTTGCGGTATGACGCAGTGAAGAACCCTGAGCTGGATACAACCGGCTATGGCTGCACACAGACTACAGGGCAAGCTGCAGTCACACGGAGACCGTGCAGACAGCCGTAAACGGCGCTGCAAGGCCCAAAAACACTCCTCTACGTTGTCCTATGTAGTGTTTTTCCACAAGTTAGCTGGATACGGGTGGAAAGACACTAATAGGAATTTTTTGAAAATATGTGCAGCAGCCTGCACTACTTGAAAAAAAAAAAAATTGAACAGTATGAGGCAGTGAACCACCCTCCCTGAACTGAATACAACCAGCTATGGCCTATGGCTGCACACAGACTAGAGAGTGGGCTGCACACACACACACACACACACACACACACACAGACCTTGCAGATCGCTGTGAAAACAGCGCTGCAAGGCAAAAGCAAGGTGATTAGTAGGTGAACACAGCGGTTGCTAAATTAGCCTTGGAAAAGAACAATGAAGCAAATCGCTATCTCTAAACTGGCCCTCAGTCAGCAAACAGCGTCCTGTCACTAACTGAATTCACAGCAGAGTGAGCGCAAAATGGCGCCAGCGACTTTTAAACTGCAGCATGACATCATTTCAGCAGCCAATCACAGCCTTGCCAGTAGTTTCATGCCCTCCATGCTGAACAGGATGTGCCCACACTTGGAATCATTCTCATTGGCTGAATTCGTGCAGTTTGAATCTGGGAACTTCCGATTCCGGTATCCGATACACGGCAAGTATCGGAATCCCGGTATCGGAATTCCGATACCGCAAGTATCGGCCGATACCCGATACTTGCGGTATCGGAATGCTCAACACTATTGATGAGCGAACGTGCTTGGTGAAAATAGGTTATCACTCGAGTATAACGTTGCACGGATGTGCTCGTTACTTGGTGAGCAATGGGCGATGTTCGAGTGAAAACTCAAATCCTTGCCCCACATTTTTGGCACCTGTTACGCAGCCAGTAAGTAGGCATATGGGAATTGTCTGTGAGTCACTGTAATGTCGTAGCCATCTTGGTTGTGGCATTACTTTGATTGGCTGGCCGTGTGACGTCATCAGAGGTTATAAAAGAGCTAACACAGAAAAATTCAAAAAAACACATACCATAAGGATACAGCCTTCCTAAAACCTGTCCGATAACAAATACACTAACAGGATGCAGCAGGCCCTCACTGGTAAAGGCAAGGGCAGCACAGGTGCAAACTACTGATAAAAACAGCCACCCACACACCTAGCAAATTATGGAGGGGTTGGCTGCCTAGTAGAAAGATAGGGCTTAAGTAGAACGCCATTCATACAGGTACATGTGATGCAAAGTGTCTGGCTAACAGCCTATTGATGACGCTCATAGTATTAGCAGGCGGGCTGCCCAGTACTATATACACTCACCGGCCACTTTATTAGGTACACCATGCTAGTAACGGGTTGGACCCCCTTTTGCCTTCAGAACTGCCTTAATTCTTCGTGGCATAGATTCAACAAGGTGCTGGAAGCATTCCTCAGAGATTTTGGTCCATATTGACATGATGGCATCACACAGTTGCCGCAGATTTGTCGGCTGCACATCCCAAAGATGCTCCATACAAGGCAGGATGGATCCATGCTTTCATGTTGTTTACGCCAAATTCTGACCCTACCATCCGAATGTCGCAGCAGAAATCGAGACTCATCAGACCAAGCAACGTTTTTCCAATCTTCTACTGTCCAATTTCGATGAGCTTGTACAAATTGTAGCCTCAGTTTCCTGTTCTTAGCTGAAAGGAGTGGTACCCGGTGTGGTCTTCTGCTGCTGTAGCCCATCTGCCTCAAAGTTCGACGCACTGTGCGTTCAGAGATGCTCTTAGGCCTACCTTGGTTGTAACGGGTGGCGATTTGAGTCACTGTTGCCTTTCTATCAGCTCGAACCAGTCTGCCCATTCTCCTCTGACCTCTGGCATCAACAAGGCATTTCCGCCCACAGAACTGCCGCTCACTGGATTTTTTTTCTTTTTCGGACCATTCTCTGTAAACCCTAGAGATGGTTGTGCGTGAAAATCCCAGTAGATCAGCAGTTTCTGAAATACTCAGACCAGCCCTTCTGGCACCAACAACCATGCCACGTTCAAAGGCACTCAAATCACCTTTCTTCCCCATACTGATGCTCGGTTTGAACTGCAGGAGATTGTCTTGACCATGTCTACATGCCTAAATGCACTGAGTTGCCGCCATGTGATTGGCTGATTAGAAATTAAGTGTTAACAAGAAGTTGGACAGGTGTACCTAATAAAGTGGCCAGTGAGTGTATATGCACCTCACAAAGACAGACGCCCCAGTACACCAAGCCACAAAAAAGAGGCCTAGCTGCATCATGCAAAAAATGGTAAAAAGTGCAATAAAAGATGAAAAAAATGATGTGTATAATAAATACATTAAATGAGGTATTGGTTACTATTTTGGACAAAATACATAAGCTTGCAACCCAACGTCAAGGGTCCTCATGCTTGCGAGTCCTACCCCTGATTTCAAAAACAGCTAACATAGAAAAAATTTTTGCAGGATGCAGCTAGGCATATATCTCAGAGCACATCGTCCATATCAGCTGGTAGATGGAAGCTCTGCAGCACTGCTTCAACGAAGTGGCAACAGGCTCTGCTGAAGCTAATTTTTCTAGAAGACAAAATGGGAGAGTTGCCTAAAGGAATAACAGAGCAGACAGATCTGTGTTTTTGCTGCAGGACCTCCAACCAGGCATGGTCGTGTGTGATAATAGCAAGCTTACACACATACCATGCTTGGCACATGTGCTCAACTTGGTAGTTCAGCAGTTTCTAAAAACACACCCAGATTTGCCAGAGCTCCTGGCGAAGTATGCTGCGTCAGTGCCCATTTCCGCAAGTTGGCTACAGCTGCCATAAGTCTGGCAGTGCTGCAGCAGCCCATGCAACTGAGCAGAAGAGGCCAGTGGTTGAGGCCAAGGAGACACACAGCAGAGGCAGGAGTATGCTGTTAAACGCATGGGCCAATTTCATGACCCAGCCCAGCACCCAGGGCCTGATGACGAGGTATTTGTGACAAGGAGGGAAAAGTTTTTAAAGATGGTCAAGCAATACCTGGTCAACTAAACCAGCATATTCCCTAATTCTGCTGCAACTTTCAACTATTGGGTTTCAAAGCTGGACACCTGGCATGAGCTGTCCCTCTACTCCTTGAAGGTGTTCTGCTGCCCTGCCGCTAGCTTCTAAGCAGGTTTTTAGTGCAACCAAGGGGGTCATAACAGACAGGCTCTTTCAACTGTTAACAAAGAATGCAGACATGCTCACTCTTATAAAGAAGAACAAAACCTGGATTAGCCCACACTTTTCCACACCACAAGATGACAGCAGCACATAAAGTGTTTTATTATTCAATATTTTAATGAGGCCTGCTGGTGTTTGCCTTTCCGGGGTCTATGGATAACCTTAATCATATTTTCTGTCTGGCTTTGCACTTTCTGCAAAGCCTTTACTACTGTATAAGTACATCATCTACACTTTCAAAATATTTTCGTTAAAAATATTGTTATGGATTCAATGACTCATCTATACAGTTTAACATCACAGTGGTATGTAAAACGTACAAAAAGTATAGAAAAATATTTGAGGATTAGATTACTCATCCGTACAGTATTGCATGTTTGAAAAGTTTGCTTGTTTCTTCACATTTCTTACCCCTACACTATTACGTATTCTGAGACACAATTTTAGTGATATATAAGACTCACAAAAAAAGTTTAAAAATGTTGCTGGGTTACATTTTTCAGCCAAACAATATTATGTGTTCTTGGGTACATTTCATTGGTATATAACCCTCCAAAAACTTTTTCAAAATTTTATCGTTATTATATTAATCACCTATAGACTATTCAGTGGTCTGGAGTACATTTCATTGTTATATAATCCTCCAAAAACTTTTTCCAAATTTATCGGTATCATATTGCTCAACCATAGGGCACTACATCTTCTTGGGTACATTTCATTGCTATGAAAGCCTCAAAAAAATTCTTTAAAATGTATTGGTATTATATTGCTCATGCTCACCCATAGGGTATTACATCTTCTTTGGTACATTTTGTTGCTATAAAGGCTTCAAAAAACTTGAGTACATTTTGTTGCTATAATAGCCTCAAAAACATATTCAAAATTTATTGGTATTATTTTTTTTCACCCATAGACTATTCCGTGGTCTGTATTACATTTTGTTGGTGTATAACCTTCAAAAAACTTGTTCAAAATTTATTGGTATCATATTGCTCACCCGTAGGGTATTACATCTTCCTTGGTACATTTCGTTGCTGTAAAAGCCTCAAAAACCTTGTTTAAAATATATTGGTATTATATTGCTCACCCATAGGGTATTACATCTTCTTGGGTACATTTCATTGCTATATAAGCCTCCAAAAACGTGTTCAAAATTTTAGTCTGTGTGCACACATTGCAGATTGGGACGTTTTTGTCACCTTTTTTGGCGCGGATTGGAGGCAAAATCTGAATCAAAACTTGATGACAGCAAAGTGAATGAGAAACCTGCATGCAAGTATTAGGAATTGCTTGTTTCGAGCAATGAAAGCATTTTGGTGCTCACTCATCCCTATTTTCTAACTCCCGATCTCCCAGGATGATGTGACACACTCATGACAGGCCTGTCTCTGGGTCTTGACTGGTGTAATTGGTTCTCTGGGTCTCACCGGGCATCGTCTGGGCCTTGTCTAGTGGTGACTGGCAACCTGGTGATGCACGCTCTCCATTGGCCTGTCACACTGGCTTCAGCATTGTCTCTCATCCACATCTTCACCACCACTCTTGTTAGCGCCAAATCCCCCTGCAGTTTGGTGTGCAAGGCTTATATATACAGGAATTCTGTCACCTGACCATGGCCCGCACAAGAACTGGCTCCTCTGCAATTCTTCTGGTACCAGTTTGTTATGCCTGGTTTCGTCCAGCCAGCAGATGGCAGTCGTTCCTCACTAATGTGTGACGCTAGTCACTGCTCACGGACAGGCCATGAGGCAGAAGAGTAAGACGGTCCAGGTTGAATACCAAGAGAGTACTTAGATAACCAAGGGAAAAGATGAAGGTGTAAGTCAGGTCACATTCCAGGGTCAATAACAAGAGAGAGTGGATCAAAATCCGAAAGACAAAGGAATAGTCAGAATATGGTCCAAAGGGTCAGGCAGCAGAAGACCAGAGCTCAGAGCAACAGAATCAGACTAACACTCACAAACTATGTCTGGCAGGGATCAGGGGCAAACAGAGAATAGCTCAGTTAAGTAGTTATGCGATCACCAGAACACTGAACCCCTGCAGAAAGCCCCACACACCCCAGTCACAGATTGGACAGCAGAGCTGTCAATCAAGGAACTGACAGCTCAGCAAGCCCATCACAGTATTGGACAGCCAAGTTGTCAATCAAGACACAGACAGGTCAGCAGCACAGTTTCCATAGAACAGGATAGCAATCATTCACTGAGAAGAGGAATCATGACATAATGTCACATCACACAGGAGCTCTTCAGGGGTACCATCTTCCTCTTTCATTCTTTCATCATTTTAGCTCATCAGTCATCGGGCGGGTGGAATCCTTGCGGGTTCGAAGTTTCCCCAAGGATAACCCAAGATCAGCGCATTTTTGTTTTTTCTGTTATATCTGTGTCCACACAAATTCAGCTTGGGTGTACTGGTTGGGGAGAATATCGGTGTTGGCACACTCAGTCCTGAAGGGTTCTTCCTGTTTTGACACTTCTGGAATACTTGGAGACCCAGTCACTGGTGATTTTAAGTTGACCCCTGATTCGATCTCTGCGGCACTTGAGAGCAGAATTGGCAATTCCAGACAGTGATCTCAACTGCACTGTAAGCCATCCTTCCTCATCTCCTGGGACTTCAATTTGGGGGTTTCTGTTGGAGACCTACTGTAGTCTCGGTGGGCTCTTCTGCTTCAGGGGAACAGGGCTGCAACATATACTGGTGCAACACTCTGATGCAACAGGGTAATGCTCCCTCAAGTCTGACCTTAAAGATGACTGGATTGTCTGGGTGAATGTTCCTCGCGACCCAGTAGGGTACTGATTCCCAGTGGTGATCTAGCATATTCTTGGGTCGCTTGACCTGCACTAGCACACAGTCTCCTGTCTGGAGCTGTTCACCCAACATTGGAGACCGGCCTGAATGTTTCACCTCCCAAAACTTTTGCTTGACCAACCGCCTTACTGTCTGGACTTGGTGCTGGTGTTCTCAGATTCAGGTAAGTGAATCTGAATATATTCTTCAGGCATAGTGATCACCTGCTACATCGTGTCCATCAAGCAGCAAATACACTACCCATTGAATTCAACCCAGGTAATAGGTCTCTTAGAGACAATATCTTCAGAGTCTTGCTGTCTCCCTTCTGGGATTCGGAACCCCACGGTATGCTCCACGACAATGAGGTGCGTTAGATTAACGGATGCCCCCTCCTCCTTCTCTCCCATATATGGCCGCTTTAACTGCAGGACCAGTATTCTGGCACGCGTTCCACTGATGGGCTGTGGACGCGGTGTGGCGGGGCATGTCAGAAGTGACTTTCCCGCTCCAGCCTCCCTTCACATTGGGCTATGGGGACAGGTAGGATGACGCTAGCAGGGGTCCCCTTGATACTATTCAGCTCACCCTGGACATCCCGTATTTACTGTTGTAGCCCAGTTGGGCTCTGCATGTTTTGGCCCATGGGTGGCCACTTCATGGCTTTGTACCACAACCATTAGGACAGGGGCTTCTCATTCCAAGACCCAACCTTCGGCTCCAACTTCAATAAAGCTCAGATCTGGATTCATGAGTAGACGCTCCTTTATGGCCTGTCTCAGATAGGGTCCCTTAGTCCAGCAACTAGTGGATCCCGCAGCACTTCATCCAAGGGCCATCACTTCCTGCAACACATTTAGATACTGAGCTACAGTGTCACTTTGCCCTTCGACTCGCCGAAACAAACGCATGCGGAGGTGCCCTAAATTGGTAGTGTAAATCATAGTGTCTATGATTTTTATCACTTTTCCCACAGTGACATAGTCACTAGGCTGGCTGTACATGTCTGCTGGGACTCTCCATCAAGGGTCAGAAGGGCTAACTCAGCTTGAACAGTGTGGGCCAGTGGGTACAAGCTCAGCATGCTCTTCAGTGTCTCCATTCAATCTCACAGTGATACACTGCTTCCCGTGAACTTGGGATGGTTGTTGAGCATAGCCCCAAGGGTATATTTCCCCTGACGGACTCAGTCACGGACTGGCCTGCCATCTCTGTTTTTGAATGTTGCATCCTGTCGACTATGCCAGATGTAAGCAGGTGACCAAATGCAATACACAGAAGGCACAAGGCAGGAACAGTCAATGAACGGTTTAGTAGTTAGGTGACAGTTAATGATATCAAGCAGTGTAAAACAGCAATAAACCATACAACAATACATTTATAATAACAAGGAAAGTCACTCGAGAGATATACTACTGTTCTTTATACAAGAGGAGTATGTAACACCCCAGGTAACCAGTTGTTACAGTGGCATTGCTTTCCTCACGGGGAGAGAGATGTCATGCTTGTAAGCGAGGAAGTATCCCTTTAACAGGTATTCAGCACATACAACACCGTTCTGACTCCAGGCCAGAAGGGGGAGCTCTACAACCGACTCCAGGGGAGCTGCTCTTTCTGGTTGGGAGGAGGAGTCAGTTGCTAGGCAGTTACTAGGCAGTTGGTGAGAGGAGAGCGAAGTGTGAGGAAGGAAAGCTGGGGCCGTGCAGATGAGTGATTCTGCAGCTCCTGGGAAGGAAAAAGAGAGCAGAACAACTTATAAAGAGACTGAAAGGAGGAAGGAGCAAAGGCGAAGTGAAGAGCTGGAGAGAGAAGTTGCGACTGAACTTCCTCCATGCTGAGTGCAAATACCGGTAGCTGGAAGACCGAGGTTGTGGGTTTAACTTCATGCCCCTTGGCAGAAACCGGCGGACAGCTAGATTTCAAGTTACATGTACACCATTAACACCCGAGAACACAGTAATGCATAGAGCCTGGGTCGTGATAGAGGCTCGAGTTACCTGTCATGCGGGTTAGTGTTCTACCTAAAGGGGGACAGAGAGAACATGAGGACCTTGTGTGAGGCCTAAGGCAGCAAGGGAATACAACACAGCGCTAGAAGGAAGTCTTCCAACCCCACCTGGTTAGGGGGATTCCTGAGTCACTTTCAAGCCGGCCGGACCATACCAGCACCTGTGATCCAGTACCCTGGACTTTGGCTTCTTTAAACCAAGTAAAGAGGTAAAGAGACTGCAACCCTGTGCCCTCCGTTTCTTTCTACACCACCTACCACCTGTCCCTACTACATCGGGAGCCCTGGGGACCCAGCTATACCTGTGGGAAGTCATACCATCCCAGCTGCCATAACATCACCCCAGCAGACCCCTTTAAGCAGCGTTTGTCATCCCTGACTGAATACCACAGGTGGCGTCACAAACTTTTATTATTCACCAATCCTTTTAAAGACTTTTCCCTTAACATGGGTGCCCAGGGCCACAGACTGAGTCACCGCCGTCATGACACATCGCTTTAAGTACCGGACCCGGTACCGAGTTCCCCACCGTTCCAACTACGCCCAATCCTGGGAGCTGCCACATTAGCTCTTCCTGCAACAATGGCCCTAGGCTGCAAGTCCTCAACTCTATCGAAGATAGTTGAGCCTCCTGTGCACCAAACAGCCCCCACCCCACCTGTTGTCCTAACCCAAGCCAACCCCTGTACCATCTGTTATGGTTGAAAGTGACAGCCCTGCTCACTCATGTCTCCTTCTGTAACCACAGGCGTCCTGCTCTGGTCAACATCTCCTCCCAGATCTTTGGCACTTGGCCAACGGTGGGCTTCTCCTAGGCCTGGGGCAGAGAGGACTGGGTTCTGACTTTCGACGGGCGTCATCTGGCCTCTGCAACTTGGCTGACGTAGATCGAGGTTCTGGTCTTGACAGTTGCAGCCTGGACTATGGATCTTGACTGGCATAGGATGGGTCTCTGGATCTTGACTGATGTAATTGGGTCTTTGGGTCATCTGGGCCTTGTCTGGCGGTGACCGGCGATCTGGTGGCGAACGCTTTCCGCTGTGGCCTGTCACGCTGGCTTCAGAATCATCTCTCGTCCATGTCTGCACCACTACTCTTTTTGGCGCCAAATCCCCTGCAGTTTGGTGTGCAGGGCTTTTATATCCAGTAACTCGGTCATGCAAGTTACCTGCAAGAACTGGCTCACCCTGCAATTCTTCTGGTGCCAGTTGGTTCTGCTTGGTTTCATCAAGCCAGCAGATGGCAGTCTTTGGTCATTAATGTCACTATCATGCAGAGGCACTTCAAGTGTACCATCACTTCTTCTTACATATTTTCCCACAGGCTATGCTATAGGAGTGAAAAAATGAACAAACAATACATGTCAAAAATGTATAAAGTACAAAAAAAGCTAAAATTATGTATTTTTAACATACATTAATACTTCTAAAAAACAAAGTTTGATGCAGGCCTTTTTGCTTTTTGCAACCTTTTCTCTAATCTACTTAATCCATCAATTTGCACCCAAAATACTATTCTTTTTCTTTAACAGGTGAGCGTCAAGATTCTTCCAGTTCAAGTTCTTCTGGATTTCAACCATGGTTGCTTGGTCTTACAGCCATGGTTGTATTTCTTTTCATTGTGTTCATCTTACTGATAATTAACAGAGTCTGGTGCAAGAAAAGGTATGTACTAAACCGTTGCTTCTCAAACTGTGAGGCTTGCCCCACCAGTTAAGCGCCCTATAACTGTAGAATCAGTTACAAAGTCACAAAAGTGTTTCTTTGACTGCAACAATCTCTGGTTCAGCAATATCATTGACTCATTTTGGACTTGTAATATTATACAGCGTTCAACAGACAAACGAAGGGCTCACTCACACAAGCGTATAACACGGTCGAGTGCTATATTATAAAACATCGCATAGCACTCGGACTAGTGTTATTCTATGGGGCAGTTCTGATCTGCGATTATGTTCTCATTCCGAATCGGCAATGAGAAAACAATGTCATACTGCGATTGCATCCGAGAATCGGATAACCCTCACCAATACAAGTCTATAGGTGTGTGTGAAACACCGGACTGCACTCGGATGTCAAAAACAGTGAACTATGCTTCAGCTGTCAGTTCAGTAATGCATTGCAGTATGTGCCACCTTTGCCGTGCCTTCTGTGCCTGCTGTTGCTACGGCTGCTAATGTTACAAACTATTTTTTGAAATGTGAAGACTCGAAGTTGTGTCTCCATCTGGTAGGTTGACTGTAGTGGAAGGGTTGTCAGAGGACCATTATACTATTTCTACTCTGTGAAAAATTATGCCACTTTAGTGCTGTGTGACAATAATTTTTGGAAATATGGAGACTCCAAGTTGGATCTTCATCTAGTGGGTTGCCTGTAGTGGAAGGTGTATCAGAGGGCCATTATACTGTTTCTACTAGGTGGAAATTGATGCCACTTTAGTGGTCTGTGACGATACATTTTTGTAATGTGGAGACTCCAATTTGGGTCTCTGTCTGGTGGGTTGCCTGTAGTGAAAGGGGTGTCAGAGGGCCATTATACTGTTTCTACTCTAT
Source organism: Ranitomeya variabilis (assembly GCF_051348905.1). Taxonomy (NCBI): domain Eukaryota; kingdom Metazoa; phylum Chordata; class Amphibia; order Anura; family Dendrobatidae; genus Ranitomeya; species Ranitomeya variabilis. The sequence continues at coordinate 797,710,862 of NC_135232.1, read as the reverse complement.
GGAAATTTGTGCCGCTTTAGTGGTGTGTGACAATAATTTTTTTAAATGTGATGACTCCAAGTTGTGTCTCCATCTGGTGGGTTGCCTGTAGTGAAAGGTTGTCAGAGGGCCATTATACTATTTCTACTCTGTGAAAAATTATGCCACTTTAGTGCTGTGTGGCAATAATTTTTTGAAATGTGGAGACTCCAAGTTGCCTGTCCATCTGGTTGGTGGCCTACAGTGGAAAGGGTGTCAGAGGGCCTATTATACTGTTTCTACCCTGTGGAAATTGATGCCACTTTACTGGTGTGTGACAATAATTTTTTCAAATGTGATGACTCCAAGTTGTGTCTCCATCTGGTGTGTTGCCTGTAGTGAAGGGGTGTCTGTGGGCCAATGCACTATATCTACTCTGTGGAAATGTATGCCACTTTTGTTGAAATGTGGATAATCCAAGTTGGGTCTCCATCTGATGGGTTACCTGTAGTGGCAGGTGTGTCAGAGGCCTATTTTACTGTTTCTACCCTGTGGAAATTGATGTCACTTTAGTTGTGTGTGACAATAATTATTGGAAATAATAATAATAAGACTCCAAGTTGGGTCTTTATCTGGTGGATTGCCTGTAGTGGAATGGGTGTCAGAGGGTCATTATATTATTTCTAATCTGGAAATTGATGCCACTTTAGGCTACGTTCACATTTGCGTTGTGCGCCGCAGCATCGGCGCCGCAACGCACAACGCAAACAAAAACGCAGCAAAACGCATGCACAACGCTGCGTTTTGCGCCGCCTGCGTCCTTTTTTTCATTGATTTTTGACGCAGCAAAAATGCAACTTGCTGCGTCCTCTGCGCCCAGACGCGGGCGCCGCAGGGACGCATGCGGCGCAAAACGCAAGTGCGACGCATGTCCATGCGCCCCCATGTTAAATATAGGGGCGCATGACGCATGCGGCGACGCTGCGGCGCCCGACGCTGCGGCGCACACCGCAAATGTGAACGTAGCCTTAGTGATGTTTGAAAATAATCTTTTGCAATGTGGAGACTCCCAAGTTGTGTCTCCATCTGGTGGGTTGCCTGCTGTGAAGGGGTGTCTGTGGGCCATTATACTATTTCTAAAAAATTTGTGCCAATTTTTAGAAATGTGGAGAATCCAAGATGGGTCTCCATCTGGTGTTTTGCCTGTAGTGGAAGGTTTTTCAGAGGCCTATTATACTGTTTCTACTCTGTGGAAATTTATGCCACTTTAGTGGTGTCAATAATTTTTGAAATGTCTAGAATCCAAGGTGGGTCTCCATCTGGTGGGTTGCCTGTAGTGGAAGGTGTGCCAGAGGCCTATTATTCTGATGGGTTGCCTGTAGTTGAAGGTGTGTCAGAGGGCCATTATATTGTTTATATTCTGCAGAAATTGATGCCATTTTAGTGGTGTGTGACAATAATTTTTTTTAAATGTGGAGATTCCAAGTTGTGTATCCATCTGGTACCTGTAATGAAGGTTTGTCAGAGTGCCATTATACTATTTGTACTCTGTGGAAATTGATAGAGAAATGGTTGCACTTAATTGTACTAAAGCAAGGGAATGTATGATACATGAAATGTGAATAGCATAATAGCTTTACTATGAAAAAACACATGAGATGCTTAGCACAAAATCTGGCCAAAAAATGTGAGCCAGAGGTAAGTGTTCACATTAGGCAGTTAGGTCAGGGACCCATCTGATCCATGACATTACCTTGACGATGGTGGATGGGCTCTCATTTTTTGGCCAAATTTTGTGCTAAGCATCTTGTGTTTTTTCATAGTTTTTACCAGGCCATTATGCTATTCACATTTCAGGTATCACACATTCCCTTGCTTTAGTACAATTGAGTGCAACCATTTCTCTATTTGCTATGTTAATTGTTTTTTGGTATGTGGAGCGCCCGCTAGGGCCCTGGGGTACTCGGGCTGGGTCTGGTGGTCATTAAAGGGGTGATCACAGTGTCAGCGACCCGGTCCGTGGCCTTGGGCATCCAAGTTAAAGGAAAGGACTTTAAAGGGGTTGTTTGAATAAAGAATGTTTGTGACGCCACCTGTGGTACTCGGTCAGGAATGTCCAATGCTGCTAAAAGGGTCCACTGGGAATGATGGTACTGCAGTAGGGATGGTATGGCTTCCCACAGGTGAAGCTGGATCCCCAAGGCTCACGGTGTAGTGAATTAAGATGGTAGATAGTGTGGTGCCAGAAAGAATCAGAGGACACAAAGTTGCAGTCTCTTTACCTTTTACTGGTGGTAGTCTGCCACAATCCAGGGTACGGGTCACAGGTGATGGTGAGGTCCGGCCAGCCTGGAAGCGATTAGGAATCCCCCTTGCACCCTTGGTGGGGTTGAAAGCCTTCCTTTCTGTGTTGTAGTGTGCGTCCCTTGCTGCCTATGGCTTCTCACAAGGTCCTCTCTCTCTCTCTGTCCTATATGTAGGACAGTACTCGCATGGCAGGCAACGTGAGCCTTTTTACAGGTGTCCTTGGTTGCGACTCCAGGCTCTATATGTTGCTTTGCTTTCGGGTGTGGTTGTGGACAGACAACTTGAATTCTCCTGCCATATGGTTTCTGCTGTGGGACATACAGTCCCACACAGCCTCGGACACCCGGTGTCCAGTTCCTGCGCTTCAGCATGGAGGGAGCTCAGTCGCAGCTCCCCTGCAGCTCTTCACTTCTCCTGTGCTTTCTTTCCCCTCACACGTTCCACAAATACAACTTTGTCTGACTCCTTCACTTCTTGTCAGGAGCTGCAGAACCTCATGTCTGCACAGCTCCAGCTCTCCTACAGCTCTCTCCAACTCACTCTGACCAACTACTCTCTAACTCCTCCTCCAAGCCAGAATATATATCTGGGGAAGCTCCCCTGAAACTGGGTCTAGAGTTCCCCCTTCTTGCCTGGAATCAGAACATGTTGCATGTATGTGCCACCTGCTAAAGGCATCCCAGTCGCTTCCAAGCATGGCATCACCCTCCCCGAAAGGAAGGCAACACCACTGTAACAACTCCCTGGGGTGTTACATATGCACCAAGTTCAGACTAGTTCTCTGTTCAGTCAGTTTACCATTATCTGTGGAAATTGATGCCATTTTAGTGGTGTGTGCCAATTATTATTGAAAATGTGGAGACTCTAAGGTGGGTATTGATCTGGTGGGTTGCCTGTAGAGGAAGGTGTGTCAGAGGCCTATTATACTGTTTCTACTGTGTGGAAATTGATGACACTTTAGTGTTGTGTAACAATAATCTTTTGAGATGTGGAGACTCCAAGGTGGGTCTCTATCTGGTGGGTTGCCTGTAGTGGAATGGGTGTCAGAGGAACATTATACTATTTCTACTCTGTGGAATTTTATGCCATTTTAGTGGTGTGTGACAATTATTTTTGGAAATGTGGAAACTCCGAGTTGTGTTTCCATCTGGTGATTTGCCTGTAATGGAGGGGGTGTCAGAAGGCAATTATATTATTTCTACTCTGTGGAAATTGATGCCAATTTAGTGGTGTCTTATAATAATGTTTGGAAATCCAAGTTGGGTTTCCATCTGGTGGGTTGCCTGCAGTGGAAGGTGTGTCAGAGGCCTATTATACTGTTTTGCCTCTCTGAAAATTGATACTACTTTAGTGGTGTGTGACAATTATTATTGGAAATGTGGAGACTCCAAGTTGGGTCTTAATCTGGTGGGTTGCCTGTAGTGGAAGGTGTGTCAAATGGAAATTATACTGTTTGCTCTCTGTGGAAATTGATGCCACTTTAGTGGTGTGTGACAATATTTTTTTGAAATTTGGAGAATCCAAGTTGGGTCTCCTTCCTGTATGTTGCCTGTAGAAGAAGGGATCACAGGCAGGCAGGCAAGGGGATGGGGATGGGGGAACTACAATGCCCAGAGAGATTAGCAAAATTAGGATTATTTAGTCTAGAAAAAAGACGACTGAGGGGCGATCTAATAACCAGGTATAAGTATATAAGGGGATAATACAGATATCTCTCCGAGGATCTGTTTATACCAAGGAAGATGACGGTTACAAGGGGGCATTCTCTGCGTCTAGAGGAGAGAAGGTTTTTCCACCAACATAGAAGAGGATTCTTTACTGTTAGGGCAGTGAGAATCTGGAATTCCTTGCCTGAGGAGATGGTGATGGCAAAATCAGTCAAAGGGTTCAAGAGAGGCCTGGATGTCTTCCTGGAGCGTAACAATATTCCAGTTATTATGTTCTTTAGAAGGACGTAGATCTGGAGATTTATATATAGGCTGAACTGGATGGACAATGTCTTTTTTCGGCCTTACTAACTATGTTACTATGTTACTATGTTACTTTCACTTTCACTGAACTACCCATGTTACTATCCTTACATTTTTCTATCAATAGTACTCTATGAAACTGATGTTTGTACCATCTGAGTGTGGTTGGGAAACAAAAATTGGAACTGTTGCATGACATATCAGGGCTCCCAGGAAAGAAGGCTTACATCACTCCCTTAACCACCATATCTTCATTGAAACTTCAATTCAAAGCTATAAATGCTGGCCCAGACCCTGATACTTCATGCATGGTCCATGGCTGACTGCTGCTGTGCCATTATCAAATTTCTACTGTGGATGAATTGATGCCACTTTTCCTGATGCCTGCCCCTAATTTTAGCTGTTTTGGCAGCTTTTTGCCCCCCCCCCAGAAGGTGTTGCATATGCTTTTGGTTGTGCCTCCCATTAAATTCAGTGGGTTTTGGATATGTTTGATGAATCGTTCGATGAACTGTTCAGTGAACATTGGGACATTCGCCAAATCCGAACCAAACCTTGAGTGGTCCGCTCATCTCTACTCATCTCTAGTGTAAACCACCCACAAGTGACCCAGTTTTGGAAACTAGACCCTCAAGGAGCTTATCTAGATGTATGACGAGCACCATGAACCCCCAGGTGCTCTACATAAGTTTGTAATGTAGAGCTGTGAAAATTGTCACTTTTTTTACAAAAAAACACAACAAACATCTTTAAGCCCCCAAATTTTTATTTTAACAAGGGTAGCAGGAGAATATGGACACCAAATTTGGTGTGCAATTTCTCCTGAGTATGTCGATACCAATTATGTGATGGAAGACTATTGCATGGGCACACGGTAGTGCTCTGAAGGGAAGGAGCACTGTTTGACATTTTGAACGTAAAATTGACTGGAATCTAGAGCAGCGGATGCCATATCTCATTTGGAGAGCCTCCGATGTGCCTAAACAGTGCAAAAACCGCACAAGTGACACCATTTTGGAAACTAGACCCCCTCAAGGAACTTATCTAGATGTGTGGTGCACACCTTGAGCACCCAGGTGCTTCACATAAGTTCATAACATAGAGCCGTGAAAATTAAAAATCACATTTTTTCCACAGAAATCATTTTTAGCCCCATTTTTTTTATTTGAACAAAGATAGCAGGAGAAAACGAACCCCCAAAATTGTTCAATTTCTCCTGAGTACACTAACTAATACCCCATGTGTGGAGGAAGAACACTGTTTGTGCTCACGGCAGGTCCCGGAATGGAAGGAGCAAAGTTTGACTTTTTGAACACAAAATTGGCTGAAGTCGTGAGCGGACGCCATGTCACATTTGGAGGGCTCCTGATGTGCCTGAACAGTGGAAATCCTCAACAAGTGGAACCATTTTGGAAACTAGACCCCTCAAGGAACTTATCTAGATGTGTGGTGAGCATCTTTAACCACCAGTTGCTTTACAGAAGTTTATAACATAGAGTTAAGAACATTTTAAAAATCAAATTTTTCATGCCAAATTTTTCTTATTGTCCAGTCATTTTACAAACTACACCTCTCAATGAATTAATCTAAGAGTGCAGTGATCATACTAACACCGCAGGTGTGTCACAGATATTTATACTATTGGGCGGAACAGAAAGAATAATTACATTTCTTCCACCAAAATGCTGTTTTGATCCCGAATTTTACATTTTTATGAGGGCTAATAGGAAAAAATGGACCTCTCAGTTTCTTGTGCAATTTCTCCTGAGTGCGCCAATACTCTGCAATTGGGAACTACTTTTGAGGCACAGTGTAAAACTCAAAAGGGCAGTAGCGCCATATTATTGTGAAGATTTTACTATTATGGTTTGAGGGTGCCATGACCCACTGAGAGAGCCCCCAACGTGCGAGAACAGGAGAATCCCCCATAAGTGACCCCATTTTACAAACTAAACCTCTCAATGAATTCATCTAGGGGCGCAGTGATCATATTGACACCACAATCTTTTAATCGCCTGTTATTGCATTTTATTGCAGCAACCAAAAACTGTAATTCTGGCGTTTCGACTTTATTCTCGTTATACGGTTTACCAAGAGGATTAATCTATATATATAATCGTCTAAGGGGCACTTCCGTCTGTCGGTCTGTTTGTCTGTCTGTCACGGAAATCCCAAGTCGCTGATTGGCAGCGACGGGCACAGTCCGGATGCGAAATGGCCGCTCCCTACTCCCCTGCAGTCAGTGCCCCCTCCCTACTCCCCTCCCAGTCAGCGCCCGCCGCCCAAATAGCGTTTTAGCAGTCCATTAAACCGACTGCATTACACCGCGGCATAATGGAACGGAAGCTGGTGGCAGCCTCGCACGCATCGGGACAACTTCGGTGGACGCCGGAGGGTGAGTATATAACTATTTTTTATTTTAATTCTTTTTTTTAACAGAGATATGGTGCCCACACTGCTGTATACTGCATGGGCTGTGTTATATACTGCGTGACTGATATATACTACGTGGGCAGTGTTATATACTGCGTGGGCTGTGTTATTTACTGAGTGGGCTGTGTTATATACTACGTGGCTGTTGTATACTACGTGGCTGATATATACTGCGTGGCTGCTATATTCCACGTGGCTGTGCTATATACTATGTGGCTGCTATATACTATGTGGCTGCTACATACTATGTGGCTGCTATATACTACGTGGCTCTGCTATATACTACGTGGCTGTCTGTGTTATATAGTACGTGGGCTATGTTATACAGGTCCTTCTCAAAAAATTAGCATATAGTGTTAAATTTCATTATTTACCATAATGTAATGATTACAATTAAACTTTCATATACTATAGATTCATTATCCACCAACTGAAATTTGTCAGGTCTTTTATTGTTTTAATACTGATGATTTTGGCATACAACTCCTGATAACCCAAAAAACCTGTCTCAATAAATTAGCATATTTCACCCGACCAATCAAATAAAAGTGTTTTTTAATACCAAACAAAAAAACCATCAAATAATAATGTTCAGTTATGCACTCAATACTTGGTCGGGAATCCTTTGGCAGAAATGACTGCTTCAATGCGGCGTGGCATGGAGGCAATCAGCCTGTGACACTGCTGAGATGTTATGGAGGCCCAGGATGCTTCAATAGCGGCCTTAAGCTCATCCAGAGTGTTGGGTCTTGCGTCTCTCAACTTTCTCTTCACAATATCCCACAGATTCTCTATGGGGTTCAGGTCAGGAGAGTTGGCAGGCCAATTGAGCACAGTAATACCATGGTCAGTAAACCATTTACCAGTGGTTTTGGCACTGTGAGCAGGTGCCAGGTCGTGCTGAAAAATGAAATCTTCATCTCCATAAAGCATTTCAGCCGATGGAAGCATGAAGTGCTCCAAAATCTCCTGATAGCTAGCTGCATTGACCCTGCCCTTGATGAAACACAGTGGACCAACACCAGCAGCTGACATGGCACCCCACACCATCACTGACTGTGGGTACTTGACACTGGACTTCAGGCATTTTGGCATTTCCTTCTCCCCAGTCTTCCTCCAGACTCTGGCACCTTGATTTCCGAATGACATGCAAAATTTGCTTTCATCAGAAAAAAGTACTTGGGACCACTTAGCAACAGTCCAGTGCTGCTTCTCTGTAGCCCAGGTCAGGCGCTTCTGCCGCTGTTTATGGTTCAAAAGTGGCTTTACCTGGGGAATGCGGCACCTGTAGCCCATTTCCTGCACACGCCTTTCCACACCAGACTCAGTCCACTGCTTCCTCAGGTTCCCCAAGGTCTGGAATCGGTCCTTCTCCACAATCTTCCTCAGGGTCCGGTCACCTCTTCTCGTTGTACAGCGTTTTCTGCCACATTGTTTCCTTCCAACAGACTTACCATTGAGGTGCCTTGATACAGCACTCTGGGAACAGCCTATTTGTTGAGAAATTTCTTTCTGGGTCTTACCCTCTTGCTTGAGGGTGTCAATGATGGCCTTCTTGACATCTGTCAGGTCGCTAGTCTTACCCATGATGGGGGTTTTGAGTAATGAACCAGGCAGGGAGTTTTTAAAAGCCTCAGGTATCTTTTGCATGTGTTTAGAGTTAATTAGTTGATTCAGAAGATTAGGGTAATAGGTCATTTAGAGAACCTTTTCTTGATATGCTAATTTATTGAGACAGTTTTTTTTGGTTATCAGGAGTTGTATGCCAAAATCATCAGTATTAAAACAATAAAAGACCTGACAAATTTCAGTTGGTGGATAATGAATCTATAGTATATGAAAGTTTAATTGTAATCATTACATTATGGTAAATAATGAAATTTAACACTATATGCTAATTTTTTGAGAAGGACCTGTACTATATGGCTGTGCTATATACTACGTGGCTGTGCTATATACTACATGGCTGCTATATACTATGCGGCTGTGCTATATACTGCGTGGCTGTGCTATATACTACGTGGCTGCTATATACTATGTGGCTGTGCTATATACTGCATGGCTGTGCTATATACTACGTGGCTGTGCTATATACTATGGGCTGTGCTATATACTACATGGCTGCTATATACTACGTGGCTGTGCTATATACTACGTGGCTGTGCTATATACTACGTGGCTGTGCTATATACTACATACTAGTGGCTGTGCTATATACTACGGGCTGTGCTATATACTACATGGCTGCTATATACTACGTGGCTGTGTTATATACTACGTGGCTGTACTATATCCTGCCCCCGAACCCCCAACATCCAGCGCCCCGAACCCACGACATCCTGACCAATCAGCAACAGACGCAGTCCAGCCGCGAATTGACGCGGGATTTAAACCACGCTTCGCTGATTGGTTGCGCCTGGCAAGCCGCGTCCAATCAGCGATATTGGCACGGGATTTAAACACCGCTTCACTGATTGGTCCCGCACGGCCGGCCGTGACCAATCAGCGATATTGGCGCAGTATTTAAACACCGCTATGGTCATTGGTCGTGCCCGACCGGCCACAACCAATCAGCGATATTGGCGCTACGTAACCCCCACTCACAGCGCGACGTACATACATACATACATTTTCTAAAATACCCGATGCGTTAGAATCGGGCCACCATCTAGTTATTTTTATATTTTGATAGATCGGGAGTTTCTGAACACGACTATACCAAATATGTGTATTTTTTATATTGCTTTATTTTGAATGATATTTTTAAAATATTTTTTAAAACTTTTTTTTACACTTTTTACTTGCTTTGATAGTCTTCTTAGGAGACTAGAAGCTGAGATAATCCGACCGCCTGTGCTATACATAGCAGGGTTTCAGCCCTGCAATGTGTAGCATTAAACTTAAAAAGAAAAAAAGCGATGACAAATGGTCACACACAATACATGGAGATACTATAAACTTTATTGGTAATATATAACAACATTAAGAACAGGTGAAAGGAGGGAAGGTAGTAGCAGCACAGAAACCACTGTTAAAGAGTTAACAGGAAGGGCGCCACCAGAAATAACAGTCCTCCAGGCTTATATATTATCAGAGTAGAAAAAATAAGCAAAAGTAGAAAAACCAAATAGTAAAAAACTGAATAAACCACAAAATAATAATAACTGGATCCTACTGCAGGCAGGAATACCGAGCAAATAGCAACCGTTCACAGCATATGAGATAGGTAAATACAAGGACCGCTGTATTGCTATCCTAATTATAGTCCCATGGCCTATCAAACAGACATAATAAATACTATTAAAGCAGGGTACCCACCACACGGAGGACTGTAGTACTGGAGGCGCGCTTCCAGTACTACAGTCCTCCGTGCGGTGGGTACCCTGCTTTAATAGTATTTATTATGTCTGTTTGATAGGCCATGGGACTATAATTAGGATAGCAATACAGCGGTCCTTGTATTTACCTATCTCATATGCTGTGAACGGTTGCTATTTGCTCGGTATTCCTGCCTGCAGTAGGATCCAGTTATTATTATTTTGTGGTTTATTCAGTTTTTTACTATTTGGTTTTTCTACTTTTGCTTATTTTTTCTACTCTGATAATATATAAGCCTGGAGGACTGTTATTTCTGGTGGCGCCCTTCCTGTTAACTCTTTAACAGTGGTTTCTGTGCTGCTACTACCTTCCCTCCTTTCACCTGTTCTTAATGTTGTTATATATTACCAATAAAGTTTATAGTATCTCCATGTATTGTGTGTGACCATTTGTCATCGCTTTTTTTCTTTTTAAGTTTAATCCTTATCGTGATGATAGGTCTTGTTGGTCCTTGTTCACATATGGTACAGATTTCTGTTATATTATGAGTTACCATGGTGATGAGTCATATAAGTTGTTATTCTGCAATGTGTAGCAGAAATGCTCATCTGCTATGAACACAGGCCATGGGGCAGCGCTCATAGCAGATCTTCAATGACAACCACAGGGATCTCCTGCAGACCCCGGGTTGTCATGCTAACCCATCGGCTCCCTGTGATCATGGGATAGGGGCTCTCGTGGGCAGGGTTAGTGATGCTCTTCCGGTGTGATCATGTTGAATGCCGCTGTCAGAGATTGACAGCGGCATTGAACATATACAGCAGCGGGTGGATCGAAATTCCACCCGCGGTTGTCAGGGGCACATGTCCGCTGATCAAATCAAATGTCGTGTGCCAGAAAACATGTGAGCTCAGCGCCAAAGCCCGTATCAAAGGGGAAGACACGATATATGATGTATATATATGTCATATGTCGTGAAGAGGTTCAAAATTTTAAACCACCGTAATTTTACACAAAGCACGTTAAACTGTATGAATGACAATAATCAATTTTTGGAACAAAAAAAATTGGTCAACTGTGACAGGCCAAGCAGTTTTGCTCCCCTTTTTCCCAGAGCCATAGCTCTTTATTTTTCCATCAGTATGGCTGTGTGAGGGCTTGTTTTTCGTGTGATGAGTTGTTCTTTTGAAGGACACCATTGATTTTACCATATAATGTACTGAAAAGAAAAAGCCAAAAAGCCAGCACTGCCTATGGTCAGCACGCAATATATAAGGTGCATGTGCACATATTAATCTCTAACTGTACTTTAAACTGAGACTTTTAGCAAACAACTGATCAATTCTTTGAGCTAGCCCGCCATGTCACGGCATTCTCGGATAGGGGCAGTCCTACTCTACGTTTTTTATATACGCTGTGCCATTATGGCCTTCTAAATGTATTAAAAACAAGACTATATTAAATGCAAACGTACCTGAAGCATTTCGGAAACACTCCCATGGTGCCAAAAGGGCAAGCGCAGATAATGGCCGACCAGGTCTGGATAAGACGTCTGGACATTTCAGATCTGACCTCCATATAATGTACTGGAAAATGTTTTTTTTAAATCAGATACATTTTTATTTAACCAAATTCAAGATACAATTCAATAAAAAAATCACAATGATAACAACATTAACAATGGTCATCTTCAGGGTCATCTTCTCTCCACCCAATGTGTCCACAGTGTCTCAAATGTTCTTATCCCTTTTCTTTTAACATAAATGTTTTTTCCATATTCACAATAGAGTCAGACTGTCTGAAAAATTCCCTCAACGTTGGCGGATCTACATTTATCCAGTACTAGCTGTTTCCAGCCAGCTAATGCTCGGCACACTCATTGCTATTTAATTAACGCTGCTGGGTAATATGTGGGGACGGGGCCTCGTGTGGTAATGTGTGGGGACGGAGCTTCGTGTGGTAATGTGTGGGGACGGAGCCTCGTGTAGTAATGTGGGGGGTGGGATTATATCTGGTAATGTGGTGGGGGGCGGGATTATGTGTGGTGATGTGGTGGGGGTCGGGATTACGTGTGGTGATGTGGTTGAGGGGCGGGATTATGTGTGGTGATGTGGTGGGGGGCGGGATTATGTGTGGTAATGTTGTGGGGGGCGGGATTATCTTTGGTAATGTGGTGGGGGGGTGGAATAATGTGTGGTGATGTGGTGGGGGGGCGGGATTATGTGTGGTGATGTGGTGGGGGGCGGGATTATGTGTGGTTTTATGTGTGTTGATGTGTTGGGGGGCGGTATTATGTGTGGTGATGTGGTGGGGAGCGCGATTATGTGTGGTTATGTGGTGGGGGGTGGGATTATGTGTAGTGATGTGGTAGGGGTGTGTGATTACATGTTGTCATGTGTTCGGGGGCGGGATTATGTGTGGTAATGTGGTGGGGGCGATATTATGTGTGGTGATGTGGTGGGGGGGCGGGATTATGTGTCGTGATTTATTATGTGTGGTCATGTGTTGGAGAAGCGGGATTATGTGTGGTGATGTGATGTGGGCAGAATTATGTGTGGTGATGCGGTGGGGGGGATTATGTGTGGTGATGTGGTGGTGGGGCGGGAATATGTGTGGTGATGTGGTGGGGGGTGGGATTATGTGTCGTGATGTGGTGGAGGGGCGGGATTATGTGTGGTGATGTGGTGGGGGGGATTATATGTGGTGATGTGGTGGGGGGCGGGATTATGTGTGTTGATGTGGTGGAGGGCGGGATTATGTGTGGTGATGTGGTGAGGGGGCGGGATTATGTGTGGCAATGTGGTGGGGGGCGGGTTTATGTGTAGTAATGTGGTGGGGGGCGGGATTATCTCTGGTGATGTGGTGGGGGGCGGGATTATGTGTGGTGATGTTGTGGGGGGCGGGATTATGTGTGGTGATTTATTATGTGTGGTCATGTGTTGGAGAAGCGGGATTATGTGTGGTGATGTGATGGGGGCAGGATTATGTGCGGTGATGCGGTGGGGGGGGATTATGTGTGGTGATGTGGTGGTGGGGCGGGAATATGTGTGGTGATGTGGTGGGGGGTGGGATTATGTGTCGTGATGTGGTGGAGGGGCGGGATTATGTGTGGTGATGTGGTGGGGGGGATTATATGTGGTGATGTGGTGGGGGGCGGGATTATGTGTGGTGATGTGGTGGAGGGTGGGATTATGTGTGGTGATGTGGTGAGGGGGCGGGATTATGTGTGGCAATGTGGTGGGGGGCGGGTTTATGTGTAGTAATGTGGTGGGGGGCGGGATTATCTCTGGTGATGTGGTGGGGGGCGGGATTATGTGTGGTGATGTTGTGGGGGGTGGGATTATGTGTGGTGATGTGGTGGAGGGGCGGGATTATGTGTGGTGATGTGGTGGGCAGGCGGGATTATGTGTGGTGATGTGGTGGGTGGGCGGGATTATGTGTGGTGAAGTGGTGGGGGGTGGGATTATGTGTGGTGATGTGTTTGGGGGGCGGGATTAGTTGTGGTGATGTGTTGGGGGGCGGGATTATGTGTGGTGATGTGGTGGGGGGTGGGATTATGTGTGGGGATGTGGTGGGGGGCGGGATTATGTGTGGTAATGTGGTGGAGGGGCAGGATTTTGTGTGGTGATGTGGTGGTAAGTGGGATTATGTGTGGTGATGTGGGGGGCGGGATTATGTGTGGTGATGTGGTGGAGGGGCAGGATTATGTGTGGTGATGTGGTGGGGGGCAAGATTATGTGTGGTGATGTGGTGGGGGCGGGATTATGTGTGGTGATGTGGTGGGGGCGGGATTATGTGTGGTGATGTGGTAGGGGGGGCGGGATTATGTCTGGTAATGGGGTGGGGGGTCGGGATTATGTGTGGTGATGTGTTGGGGTGCGGGATTATGTGTAGTGTTGTGGTGGGGGCGGGATTATGTGTGGCGAAGTAGTGGAGGGGCAGGATTATGTGTGGCGATGTGGTGGGGGGCGGGATTAAGTGTGGCGATGTGGAGGGGCAGGATTATGTGTGGTGATGTGGTGGGGGGTGGGATTATGTGTGGTAATGTGTTGGGGGGGCGGGATTATGTGTGGTGATGTGGTGGGGGGCAGGATTATGTGTGGTGATGTGGTGGGGGGTGAAATTATGTCTGGTAATGGGGTGGGGAGTCGGCATTATGTGTGGTGATGTGTTGGGGGGCGTGATTATGTGTGCTGATGTGGTGGGGGGCGTGATTATGTGTGGTGATGTGGTGGGGGCGGGATTATGTGTGGCGATGTGGTGGAGGAGTGGGATTATGTGTGGCGATGTGGTGGAGGGGCGGGATTATGTGTGGTGATGTGGTGGGGGGCAAGATTATGTGTGGTGATGTGTTGGGGGGGCGAGATTATGTGTGGTGATGTGGTGGGGGGCGGGATTATGTGTGGTGATGTGGTGGGGGTGCGGGATCATGTGTGGTGATGTGTTGGAGGGTGGGATTATGTATGGTGATGTGGTGGGGGGGCGAGATTATGCGTGGTGATGTGGTGGGGGGCGGGATTATGTGTGGTCACATGGTGGGGGGGCGGGATTATGTGTGGTAATGGGGTGGAGGGGCGGAATTACGTGTGGTAATGGGGTGGGGGCGAGATTATGCGTGGTGATGTGGTGGGGGGGGCGGGATTATGTGTGGTACTGTGGTGGGGGGGCGGTAATGTGGTGGGGGGCAAGATTATGTGTGGTAATGTGGAGGGGGCGGGATTATCTGTGGTAATGTGGGGGGGCGGGATTATGTGTGGTGATGTGCTGGGGGATGGGATTATGTGTGTTAATGGGATGGGGGTGGGATTATGTGTAGTGATGTGTTGGGGGTGAGATTATGTGTGGTGATGTGGTGGGGGGTAGGATTATGTGTGGGGATGTGGTGGGGGGGCGGGATTATGTGTGGCGATGTGGAGGGTTGGGATTATGTGTGGCGAGGTGGTGGGGGGCGGGATTATGTGTGGTGATATGGTGGAGGTGCGGGATTATGTGTGGTAATGGAGTGGGGGGCGGCATTATGTGTGGTAATGGGGTGGGGGGTGGGATTATGTGTGGTGATCTGGAGGAGGGGCGGGATTGTGTGTGGTGATGTGGTGGGGGTGGGATTATGTGTGGTGATGTGGTGGGGGGACGGGATTATGTGTGGTGATGTGTTGGGGGCGGGATTATGTGTGATGATGTGGGGGGTTGGGATTATGTGTAGTGATGTGGTGGAGGGGCAGGATTATGTGTGGTGATGTAATGGGGGGGCGGGATTATGTGAGGTGATGTTGTGGGGGCGGGATTATGTGTGGTGATGTGTTGGGGGGCGGGATTATGTGTGGTGATGTGGTGGGGGCGGGATTATGTGTGGTGATGTGGTGGAGGGGCGGGATTATGTATGGTGATGTGGTGGGGGCGGGATTATGTGTGGTGATGTGGTGGGGGCGGGATTATGTGTGGTGATGTGGTGGAGGGGCGGGATTATGTGTGGTGATGTGGTGGGGGCGGGATTATGTGTGGTGATGTGGTGGGGCGGGATTATGTGTGGTGATGTGGTGGTGGGGCGGGATTATGTGTGTGATGTGTTATGAGGGCGGGATTATGTGTGGTGATGTGGTGGGGGCGGGATTATGTGTGGTGATGTGGTGGAGGGGCGGGATTATGTATGGTGATGTGGTGGGGGCGGGATTATGTGTGGTGATGTGGTGGGGGCGGGATTATGTGTGGTGATGTGGTGGAGGGGCGGGATTATGTGTGGTGATGTGGTGGGGGCGGGATTATGTGTGGTGATGTGGTGGGGGCGGGATTATGTGTGGTGATGTGGTGGTGGGGCGGGATTATGTGTGTGATGTGTTGGGAGGACGGGATTATGTATGATGATGTGGTGGGGGGGCGGGATTATGTGTGGTGATGTGGTGGGGGGCGGGATTATGTGTGGTGATGTGGTGTAGGGGTGGGATTATGTTTGGTGATGTGGTGGGGGGCGGGATTATGTGTGGTGATGTGGTGGGGGGCGGGATTTTGTGTGGTGATGTGGTGGTAAGTGGGATTATGTGTGGTGATGTGGGGGGCGGGATTATGTGTGGTGATGTGGTGGAGGGGCAGGATTATGTGTGGTGATGTGGTGGGGGGCAAGATTATGTGTGGTGATGTGGTGGGGGGCGGGATTATGTGTGGTGATGTGGTGGGGGAGGGATTATGTGTGGTGATGTGGTGGGGGGCGGGATTATGTCTGGTAATGGGGTGGGGAGTTGGGATTATGTGTGGTGATGTGTTGGGGGGCGGGATTATGTGTAGTGTTGTGGTGGGGGCGGGATTATGTGTGGCGATGTAGTGGATGGGCAGGATTATGTGTGGCGATGTGGTGGGGGGCGGGATTAAGTGTGGCGATGTGGAGGGGCAGGATTATGTGTGGTGATGTGGTGGGGGGTGGGATTATGTGTGTTGATGTGTTGGGGGGGCGGGATTATGTGTGGTGATGTGGTGGGGGGCAGGATTATGTGTGGTGATGTGGTGGGGGGTGAAATTATGTCTGGTAATGGGGTGGAGAGTCGGCATTATGTGTGGTGATGTGTTGGGGGGCGTGATTATGTGTGCTGATGTGGTGGGGGGCGTGATTATGTGTGGTGATGTGGTGGGGGCAGGATTATGTGTGGCGGTGTGGTGGAGGGGTGGGATTATGTGTGGCGATGTGGTGGGGGGGCGGGATTATGTGTGGTGATGTGGTGGGGGTGCAGGATTATGTGTGGTGATGTGGTTGAGGGGCGGGATTATGTGTGGTGATGTGGTGGTGGGCGGGATTATGTGTGGTGATGTGATGGGTGGGATTATGTGTGGTGATGTGGTGGGGGGGCGGGATTATGTGTGGTAATGTGGTGGGGGGGTGGCAATGTGGTGGGAGGGCAAGATTATGTGTGGTAATGTGGTGGGGGGCGGGATTATCTGTGGTAATGTGGTGGGGGGGTGGGATTATGTGTGGTTATGTGGTGGGGGGTGGGATTATGTGTAGTGATGTGGTGGGGGTGTGTGATTACGTGTTGTCATGTGTTGGGGGGCGGGATTATGTGTGGTGATGTGGTGGGGGGCGATATTATGTGTGGTGATGTGGTGGGGGGGCGGGATTATGTGTGGCGATTTATTATGTGTGGTGATGTGTTGGAGAAGCGGGATTATGTGTGGTGTTGTAATGGGGGCGGGATTATGTGCGGTGAGGTGGTGGGGGGATTATGTGTGGTGATGTGGTGGGGGGGCAGGAATATGTGTGGTGATGTGGTGGGGGGTGGGATTATGTGTCGTGATGTGGTGGAGGGGTGGGATTATGTGTGGTGATGTGGTGTGGGGATTATATGTGGTGGGGGGGCGGGATTATGTGTGGTGATGTGGTGGGGGGGCGGGATTATGTGTGGTGATGTGAGGGGGCGGGATTATGTGTGGTAATGTGGTGGGGGGCGGGATTATCTGTGGTGATGTTGTGGGGGGTGGGATTATGTGTGGTGATGTGGTGAAGGGGCGGGATTATGTGTGGTGATGTGGTGGGCAGGCGGGATTATG
Source organism: Ranitomeya variabilis (assembly GCF_051348905.1). Classification (NCBI taxonomy): domain Eukaryota; kingdom Metazoa; phylum Chordata; class Amphibia; order Anura; family Dendrobatidae; genus Ranitomeya; species Ranitomeya variabilis. The sequence goes on along the minus strand of NC_135232.1, from coordinate 797,693,343 downwards.
TGTGGTGATGTGGTGGGGGGGCGGGATTATGTGTGGTGATGTGGTGGAGGGGTGGGATTATGTGTGGTGATGTGGTGGGGGGGTGGGATTATGTGTGGTGATGTGTTTGGGGGGCGGGATTATGTGTGGTGATGTGTTGGGGGCGGGACTATGTGTGGTGATGTGGTGGGGGGGTGAAATTATGTTTGGTGATGTGGTGGGGGACGGGATTATGTGTGGTGATTTGGTGGGGGTGAAATTATGTCTGGTAATGGGGTGGAGAGTCGGCATTATGTGTGGTGATGTGTTGGGGGCGTGATTATGTGTGGTGATGTGGTGGGGGTGGGATTATGTGTGGCGATGTGGTGGAGGAGTGGGATTATGTGTGGCGATGTGGTGGAGGGGCGGGATTATGTGTGGTGATGTGGTGGGGGGCAATTTTTTGAGAAGGACCTGTACTATATGGCTGTGCTATATACTACGTGGCTGTGCTATATACTACATGGCGCGCTTCCAGTACTACAGTCCTCCGTGCGGTGGGTACCCTGCTTTAATAGTATTTATTATGTCTGTTTGATAGGCCATGGGACTATAATTAGGATAGCAATACAGCGGTCCTTGTATTTACCTATCTCATATGCTGTGAACGGTTGCTATTTGCTCGGTATTCCTGCCTGCAGTAGGATCCAGTTATTATTATTTTGTGGTTTATTCAGTTTTTTACTATTTGGTTTTTCTACTTTTGCTTATTTTTTCTACTCTGATAATATATAAGCCTGGAGGACTGTTATTTCTGGTGGCGCCCTTCCTGTTAACTCTTTAACAGTGGTTTCTGTGCTGCTACTACCTTCCCTCCTTTCACCTGTTCTTAATGTTGTTATATATTACCAATAAAGTTTATAGTATCTCCATGTATTGTGTGTGACCATTTGTCATCGCTTTTTTTCTTTTTAAGTTTAATCCTTATCGTGATGATAGGTCTTGTTGGTCCTTGTTCACATATGGTACAGATTTCTGTTATATTATGAGTTACCATGGTGATGAGTCATATAAGTTGTTATTCTGCAATGTGTAGCAGAAATGCTCATCTGCTATGAACACAGGCCATGGGGCAGCGCTCATAGCAGATCTTCAATGACAACCACAGGGATCTCCTGCAGACCCCGGGTTGTCATGCTAACCCATCGGCTCCCTGTGATCATGGGATAGGGGCTCTCGTGGGCAGGGTTAGTGATGCTCTTCCGGTGTGATCATGTTGAATGCCGCTGTCAGAGATTGACAGCGGCATTGAACATATACAGCAGCGGGTGGATCGAAATTCCACCCGCGGTTGTCAGGGGCACATGTCCGCTGATCAAATCAAATGTCGTGTGCCAGAAAACATGTGAGCTCAGCGCCAAAGCCCGTATCAAAGGGGAAGACACGATATATGATGTATATATATGTCATATGTCGTGAAGAGGTTCAAAATTTTAAACCACCGTAATTTTACACAAAGCACGTTAAACTGTATGAATGACAATAATCAATTTTTGGAACAAAAAAAATTGGTCAACTGTGACAGGCCAAGCAGTTTTGCTCCCCTTTTTCCCAGAGCCATAGCTCTTTATTTTTCCATCAGTATGGCTGTGTGAGGGCTTGTTTTTCGTGTGATGAGTTGTTCTTTTGAAGGACACCATTGATTTTACCATATAATGTACTGAAAAGAAAAAGCCAAAAAGCCAGCACTGCCTATGGTCAGCACGCAATATATAAGGTGCATGTGCACATATTAATCTCTAACTGTACTTTAAACTGAGACTTTTAGCAAACAACTGATCAATTCTTTGAGCTAGCCCGCCATGTCACGGCATTCTCGGATAGGGGCAGTCCTACTCTACGTTTTTTATATACGCTGTGCCATTATGGCCTTCTAAATGTATTAAAAACAAGACTATATTAAATGCAAACGTACCTGAAGCATTTCGGAAACACTCCCATGGTGCCAAAAGGGCAAGCGCAGATAATGGCCGACCAGGTCTGGATAAGACGTCTGGACATTTCAGATCTGACCTCCATATAATGTACTGGAAAATGTTTTTTTTAAATCAGATACATTTTTATTTAACCAAATTCAAGATACAATTCAATAAAAAAATCACAATGATAACAACATTAACAATGGTCATCTTCAGGGTCATCTTCTCTCCACCCAATGTGTCCACAGTGTCTCAAATGTTCTTATCCCTTTTCTTTTAACATAAATGTTTTTTCCATATTCACAATAGAGTCAGACTGTCTGAAAAATTCCCTCAACGTTGGCGGATCTACATTTATCCAGTACTAGCTGTTTCCAGCCAGCTAATGCTCGGCACACTCATTGCTATTTAATTAACGCTGCTGGGTAATATGTGGGGACGGGGCCTCGTGTGGTAATGTGTGGGGACGGAGCTTCGTGTGGTAATGTGTGGGGACGGAGCCTCGTGTAGTAATGTGGGGGGTGGGATTATATCTGGTAATGTGGTGGGGGGCGGGATTATGTGTGGTGATGTGGTGGGGGTCGGGATTACGTGTGGTGATGTGGTTGAGGGGCGGGATTATGTGTGGTGATGTGGTGGGGGGCGGGATTATGTGTGGTAATGTTGTGGGGGGCGGGATTATCTTTGGTAATGTGGTGGGGGGGTGGAATAATGTGTGGTGATGTGGTGGGGGGGCGGGATTATGTGTGGTGATGTGGTGGGGGGCGGGATTATGTGTGGTTTTATGTGTGTTGATGTGTTGGGGGGCGGTATTATGTGTGGTGATGTGGTGGGGAGCGCGATTATGTGTGGTTATGTGGTGGGGGGTGGGATTATGTGTAGTGATGTGGTAGGGGTGTGTGATTACATGTTGTCATGTGTTCGGGGGCGGGATTATGTGTGGTAATGTGGTGGGGGCGATATTATGTGTGGTGATGTGGTGGGGGGGCGGGATTATGTGTCGTGATTTATTATGTGTGGTCATGTGTTGGAGAAGCGGGATTATGTGTGGTGATGTGATGTGGGCAGAATTATGTGTGGTGATGCGGTGGGGGGGATTATGTGTGGTGATGTGGTGGTGGGGCGGGAATATGTGTGGTGATGTGGTGGGGGGTGGGATTATGTGTCGTGATGTGGTGGAGGGGCGGGATTATGTGTGGTGATGTGGTGGGGGGGATTATATGTGGTGATGTGGTGGGGGGCGGGATTATGTGTGGTGATGTGGTGGAGGGCGGGATTATGTGTGGTGATGTGGTGAGGGGGCGGGATTATGTGTGGCAATGTGGTGGGGGGCGGGTTTATGTGTAGTAATGTGGTGGGGGGCGGGATTATCTCTGGTGATGTGTGGGGGGCGGGATTATGTGTGGTGATGTTGTGGGGGGCGGGATTATGTGTGGTGATTTATTATGTGTGGTCATGTGTTGGAGAAGCGGGATTATGTGTGGTGATGTGATGGGGGCAGGATTATGTGCGGTGATGCGGTGGGGGGGGATTATGTGTGGTGATGTGGTGGTGGGGCGGGAATATGTGTGGTGATGTGGTGGGGGGTGGGATTATGTGTCGTGATGTGGTGGAGGGGCGGGATTATGTGTGGTGATGTGGTGGGGGGGATTATATGTGGTGATGTGGTGGGGGGCGGGATTATGTGTGGTGATGTGGTGGAGGGTGGGATTATGTGTGGTGATGTGGTGAGGGGGCGGGATTATGTGTGGCAATGTGGTGGGGGGCGGGTTTATGTGTAGTAATGTGGTGGGGGGCGGGATTATCTCTGGTGATGTGGTGGGGGGCGGGATTATGTGTGGTGATGTTGTGGGGGGTGGGATTATGTGTGGTGATGTGGTGGAGGGGCGGGATTATGTGTGGTGATGTGGTGGGCAGGCGGGATTATGTGTGGTGATGTGGTGGGTGGGCGGGATTATGTGTGGTGAAGTGGTGGGGGGTGGGATTATGTGTGGTGATGTGTTTGGGGGGCGGGATTAGTTGTGGTGATGTGTTGGGGGGCGGGATTATGTGTGGTGATGTGGTGGGGGGTGGGATTATGTGTGGGGATGTGGTGGGGGGCGGGATTATGTGTGGTAATGTGGTGGAGGGGCAGGATTTTGTGTGGTGATGTGGTGGTAAGTGGGATTATGTGTGGTGATGTGGGGGGCGGGATTATGTGTGGTGATGTGGTGGAGGGGCAGGATTATGTGTGGTGATGTGGTGGGGGGCAAGATTATGTGTGGTGATGTGGTGGGGGCGGGATTATGTGTGGTGATGTGGTGGGGGCGGGATTATGTGTGGTGATGTGGTAGGGGGGGCGGGATTATGTCTGGTAATGGGGTGGGGGGTCGGGATTATGTGTGGTGATGTGTTGGGGTGCGGGATTATGTGTAGTGTTGTGGTGGGGGCGGGATTATGTGTGGCGAAGTAGTGGAGGGGCAGGATTATGTGTGGCGATGTGGTGGGGGGCGGGATTAAGTGTGGCGATGTGGAGGGGCAGGATTATGTGTGGTGATGTGGTGGGGGGTGGGATTATGTGTGGTAATGTGTTGGGGGGGCGGGATTATGTGTGGTGATGTGGTGGGGGGCAGGATTATGTGTGGTGATGTGGTGGGGGGTGAAATTATGTCTGGTAATGGGGTGGGGAGTCGGCATTATGTGTGGTGATGTGTTGGGGGGCGTGATTATGTGTGCTGATGTGGTGGGGGGCGTGATTATGTGTGGTGATGTGGTGGGGGCGGGATTATGTGTGGCGATGTGGTGGAGGAGTGGGATTATGTGTGGCGATGTGGTGGAGGGGCGGGATTATGTGTGGTGATGTGGTGGGGGGCAAGATTATGTGTGGTGATGTGTTGGGGGGGCGAGATTATGTGTGGTGATGTGGTGGGGGGCGGGATTATGTGTGGTGATGTGGTGGGGGTGCGGGATCATGTGTGGTGATGTGTTGGAGGGTGGGATTATGTATGGTGATGTGGTGGGGGGGCGAGATTATGCGTGGTGATGTGGTGGGGGGCGGGATTATGTGTGGTCACATGGTGGGGGGGCGGGATTATGTGTGGTAATGGGGTGGAGGGGCGGAATTACGTGTGGTAATGGGGTGGGGGCGAGATTATGCGTGGTGATGTGGTGGGGGGGGCGGGATTATGTGTGGTACTGTGGTGGGGGGGCGGTAATGTGGTGGGGGGCAAGATTATGTGTGGTAATGTGGAGGGGGCGGGATTATCTGTGGTAATGTGGGGGGGCGGGATTATGTGTGGTGATGTGCTGGGGGATGGGATTATGTGTGTTAATGGGATGGGGGTGGGATTATGTGTAGTGATGTGTTGGGGGTGAGATTATGTGTGGTGATGTGGTGGGGGGTAGGATTATGTGTGGGGATGTGGTGGGGGGGCGGGATTATGTGTGGCGATGTGGAGGGTTGGGATTATGTGTGGCGAGGTGGTGGGGGGCGGGATTATGTGTGGTGATATGGTGGAGGTGCGGGATTATGTGTGGTAATGGAGTGGGGGGCGGCATTATGTGTGGTAATGGGGTGGGGGGTGGGATTATGTGTGGTGATCTGGAGGAGGGGCGGGATTGTGTGTGGTGATGTGGTGGGGGTGGGATTATGTGTGGTGATGTGGTGGGGGGACGGGATTATGTGTGGTGATGTGTTGGGGGCGGGATTATGTGTGATGATGTGGGGGGTTGGGATTATGTGTAGTGATGTGGTGGAGGGGCAGGATTATGTGTGGTGATGTAATGGGGGGGCGGGATTATGTGAGGTGATGTTGTGGGGGCGGGATTATGTGTGGTGATGTGTTGGGGGGCGGGATTATGTGTGGTGATGTGGTGGGGGCGGGATTATGTGTGGTGATGTGGTGGAGGGGCGGGATTATGTATGGTGATGTGGTGGGGGCGGGATTATGTGTGGTGATGTGGTGGGGGCGGGATTATGTGTGGTGATGTGGTGGAGGGGCGGGATTATGTGTGGTGATGTGGTGGGGGCGGGATTATGTGTGGTGATGTGGTGGGGCGGGATTATGTGTGGTGATGTGGTGGTGGGGCGGGATTATGTGTGTGATGTGTTATGAGGGCGGGATTATGTGTGGTGATGTGGTGGGGGCGGGATTATGTGTGGTGATGTGGTGGAGGGGCGGGATTATGTATGGTGATGTGGTGGGGGCGGGATTATGTGTGGTGATGTGGTGGGGGCGGGATTATGTGTGGTGATGTGGTGGAGGGGCGGGATTATGTGTGGTGATGTGGTGGGGGCGGGATTATGTGTGGTGATGTGGTGGGGGCGGGATTATGTGTGGTGATGTGGTGGTGGGGCGGGATTATGTGTGTGATGTGTTGGGAGGACGGGATTATGTATGATGATGTGGTGGGGGGGCGGGATTATGTGTGGTGATGTGGTGGGGGGCGGGATTATGTGTGGTGATGTGGTGTAGGGGTGGGATTATGTTTGGTGATGTGGTGGGGGGCAGGATTATGTGTGGTGATGTGGTGGGGGGCAAGATTATGTGTGGTGATGTGGTGGGGGGCGGGATTATGTGTGGTGATGTGGTGGGGGAGGGATTATGTGTGGTGATGTGGTGGGGGGCGGGATTATGTCTGGTAATGGGGTGGGGAGTTGGGATTATGTGTGGTGATGTGTTGGGGGGCGGGATTATGTGTAGTGTTGTGGTGGGGGCGGGATTATGTGTGGCGATGTAGTGGATGGGCAGGATTATGTGTGGCGATGTGGTGGGGGGCGGGATTAAGTGTGGCGATGTGGAGGGGCAGGATTATGTGTGGTGATGTGGTGGGGGGTGGGATTATGTGTGTTGATGTGTTGGGGGGGCGGGATTATGTGTGGTGATGTGGTGGGGGGCAGGATTATGTGTGGTGATGTGGTGGGGGGTGAAATTATGTCTGGTAATGGGGTGGAGAGTCGGCATTATGTGTGGTGATGTGTTGGGGGGCGTGATTATGTGTGCTGATGTGGTGGGGGGCGTGATTATGTGTGGTGATGTGGTGGGGGCAGGATTATGTGTGGCGGTGTGGTGGAGGGGTGGGATTATGTGTGGCGATGTGGTGGGGGGGCGGGATTATGTGTGGTGATGTGGTGGGGGTGCAGGATTATGTGTGGTGATGTGGTTGAGGGGCGGGATTATGTGTGGTGATGTGGTGGTGGGCGGGATTATGTGTGGTGATGTGATGGGTGGGATTATGTGTGGTGATGTGGTGGGGGGGCGGGATTATGTGTGGTAATGTGGTGGGGGGGTGGCAATGTGGTGGGAGGGCAAGATTATGTGTGGTAATGTGGTGGGGGGCGGGATTATCTGTGGTAATGTGGTGGGGGGGTGGGATTATGTGTGGTTATGTGGTGGGGGGTGGGATTATGTGTAGTGATGTGGTGGGGGTGTGTGATTACGTGTTGTCATGTGTTGGGGGGCGGGATTATGTGTGGTGATGTGGTGGGGGGCGATATTATGTGTGGTGATGTGGTGGGGGGGCGGGATTATGTGTGGCGATTTATTATGTGTGGTGATGTGTTGGAGAAGCGGGATTATGTGTGGTGTTGTAATGGGGGCGGGATTATGTGCGGTGAGGTGGTGGGGGGATTATGTGTGGTGATGTGGTGGGGGGGCAGGAATATGTGTGGTGATGTGGTGGGGGGTGGGATTATGTGTCGTGATGTGGTGGAGGGGTGGGATTATGTGTGGTGATGTGGTGTGGGGATTATATGTGGTGGGGGGGCGGGATTATGTGTGGTGATGTGGTGGGGGGGCGGGATTATGTGTGGTGATGTGAGGGGGCGGGATTATGTGTGGTAATGTGGTGGGGGGCGGGATTATCTGTGGTGATGTTGTGGGGGGTGGGATTATGTGTGGTGATGTGGTGAAGGGGCGGGATTATGTGTGGTGATGTGGTGGGCAGGCGGGATTATGTGTGGTGATGTGGTGGGGGGGCGGGATTATGTGTGGTGATGTGGTGGAGGGGTGGGATTATGTGTGGTGATGTGGTGGGGGGGTGGGATTATGTGTGGTGATGTGTTTGGGGGGCGGGATTATGTGTGGTGATGTGTTGGGGGCGGGACTATGTGTGGTGATGTGGTGGGGGGGTGAAATTATGTTTGGTGATGTGGTGGGGGACGGGATTATGTGTGGTGATTTGGTGGGGGTGAAATTATGTCTGGTAATGGGGTGGAGAGTCGGCATTATGTGTGGTGATGTGTTGGGGGCGTGATTATGTGTGGTGATGTGGTGGGGGTGGGATTATGTGTGGCGATGTGGTGGAGGAGTGGGATTATGTGTGGCGATGTGGTGGAGGGGCGGGATTATGTGTGGTGATGTGGTGGGGGGCAAGATTATGTGTGGTGATGTGTTGGGGGGCGAGATTATGTGTGGTGATGTGTTGGGGGGCAAGATTATGTGTGGTGATGTGTTTGGGGGCGAGATTATGTGTGGTGATGTGGTGGGGGGCGGGATTATGTGTGGTGATGTGTTGGAGGGTGGGATTATGTATGGTGATGTGGTGGGGGGGCGAGATTATGCGTGGTGATGTGGTGGGGGGCGGGATTATGTGTGGTCACATGGTGGGGGGGCGGGATTATGTGTGGTAATGGGGTGGAGGGGCGGAATTACGTGTGGTAATGGGGTGGGGGCGAGATTATGCGTGGTGATGTGGTGGGGGGGCGGGATTATGTGTGGTACTGTGGTGGGGGGCGGTAATGTGGTGGGGGGCAAGATTATGTGTGGTATTGTGGAGGGGGCGGGATTATCTGTGGTAATGTGGGGGGGCGGGATTATGTGTGGTGATGTGCTGGGGGATGGGATTATGTGTGTTAATGGGATGGGGGTGGGATTATGTGTAGTGATGTGTTGGGGGTGAGATTATGTGTGGTGATGTGGTGGGGGGTAGGATTATGTGTGGGGATGTGGTGGGGGGGCGGAATTATGTGTGGTGATGTGGTGGGGGGGCGAGATTATGTGTGGTGATGTGGTGGCGGGGCGGGATTATGTGTGGCGATGTGGTGGAGGGGTGGGATTATGTGTGGCGATGTGGTGGGGGGGCGGGATTATGTGTGGCAATGTGGTGGGGGGGCGGGATTATGTGTGGCGATGTGGTGGAGGGTTGGGATTATGTGTGGTGAGGTGGTGGGGGGCGGGATTATGTGTGGTAATGGGGTGGGGGGGCGGGATTATGTGTGGTGATGTGGTGGGTTCGGGATCATGTGTTGCGATGTAGTGGGGGGCGGGATTATGTTTGGCAATGTGGTGGAGGGGCGGGATTATGTGCGGTGATGTGGTGGGGGGGGCGGGATTATGTGTGTGATGTGGTGGGGGGTGGGATTATGTGTGGTGATCTGGAGGAGGGGCGGGATTGTGTGTGGTGATGGTGGGATTATGTGTGGTGATGTGGTGGGGGGACGGGATTATGTGTGGTGATGTGTTGGGGGCGGGATTATGTGTGATGATGTGGGGGGTTGGGATTATGTGTAGTGATGTGGTGGAGGGGCGGATTATGTGTGGTGATGTTGTGGGGGCGGGATTATGTGTGGTGATGTGTTGGGGGGCGGGATTATGTGTGGTGATGTGGTGGGGGCGGGATTATGTGTGGTGATGTGGTGGAGGGGCGGGATTATGTGTGGTGATGTGGTGGGGACGGGATTATGTGTGGTGATGTGGTGGGGGCGGGATTATGTGTGGCGATGTGGTGGAGGGGCGGGATTATGTGTGGTGATGTGGTGGTGGGGCGGGATTATGTATGATGATGTGGTGGGGGGGCGGGATTATGTGTGGTGATGTGGTGGGGGGCGGGATTATGTGTGGTGATGTGGCGGGGGGCGGGATTATGTGTGGTAATGTGGTGGGGGGGCGGGATTATGTGTGATGATGTGGTGGAGGGGTGGGATTATGTGTGGTGACATGGTAGAGGTGCGGGATTATGTGTGGTAATGGAGTGGGGGCGGCCTTATGTGTGGTAATGGGGTGGGGGGCGGGATTATGTTTGGCGATGTGGTGGAGGGGCGGGATTATGTGTGGTGATGTGGTGGGGGATGGGAATATGTGTGATGTGTTGGGGGGGCGGGATTATGTGTGGTGATGTGGTGGGGGGGTGGGATTATGTGTAGTGATGTGGTGGAGGGGCAGGATTATGTGTGGTGATGTGGTGGGGGGGCGGGATTATGTGTGGTGATGTGGTGGGGGGCGGGATTATGTGTAGTGATGTAGTGGGGATGGGATTATGTTTGGTGATGTGGTGGCGGGCGGGATTATGTGTGGTGATGTGGTGGGGGGCGGGATTATGTGTGATGATGTGGTGTAGGGGCAGGATTATGTGTGGTGATGTGGTGGGGGGGCGGGATTATGTTTGGTGATGTGGTGGGGGGCGGGATTATGTGTGGTGATGTGGTGGGGGCGGGATTATGTGTGATGATGTGGTGTAGGGGCAGGATTATGTGTGATGATGTGGAGGAGGGGCGGGATTATGTGTGTTGATGTGGTGGGGGGCGGGATTATGTGTGGTGATGTGGTGGGGGGGTGGGATTATGTGTGGTGATGTGGTGGGGGCAGGATTATGTGTGGCGATGTGGTGGGGGCGGGATTATGTTTGGCGATGTGTTGGAGGGTGGGATTATGTGTGGTGATGTGGTGGGGGGACGGGATTATGTGTGATGATGTGTTGTGGGCGTGAGATTATTTGTGGTGATGTGGTGGGTGGTGGGATTATGTGCAGTGATGTGGTGGAGGGGCGGGATTATGTGTGGTGATGTGGTGGGGGGCGGGATTATGTGTGGTGATGTGGTGGTGGGGCAGGAATTATGTGTGTGATGTGTTGGGAGGACGGGATTATGTATGATGATGTGGTGAGGGGGCGGGATTATGTGTGGTGATGTGGCGGGGGTGGGATTATGTGTGGTAATGTGGTGGGGGGCGGGATTATGTGTGATGATGTGGTGGAGGGGTGGGATTATGTGTGGTGACATGGTGGAGGTGCGGGATTATGTGTGGTAATGGAATGGGGGGCGGCCTTATGTGTGGTAATGGGGTGGGGGGCGGGATTATGTGTGGTGATGTGGTGGGTTCGGGATCATGTGTTGCGATGTAGTGGGGGGCGGGATTATGTTTGGCGATGTGGTGGAGGGGCGGGATTATGTGTGGTGATGTGGTGGGGGATGGGAATATGTGTGGTGATGTGTTGGGGGGGCGGGATTATGTGTGGTGATGTGGTTGGGGGGTGGGATTATGTGTAGTGATGTGGTGGAGGGGCAGGATTATGTGTGGTGATGTGGTGGGGGGCGGGATTATGTGTGGTGATGTGGTGGGGGCGGGATTATGTGTAGTGATGTGGTGGGGGGCGGGACTATGTGTGGTGATGTGGTGGGGGCAGGATTATGTGTGGCGATGTGGTGGGGGCGGGATTATGTTTGGCGATGTGTTGGAGGGGTGGGATTATGTGTGGTGATGTGGTGGGGGGACGGGATTATGTGTGGTGATGTGTTGGGGGGGGCGAGATTATTTGTGGTGATGTGGTGGGTGGTGGGATTATGTGCAGTGATGTGGTGGAGGGGCGGGATTATGTGTGGTGATGTGGTGGGGGGCAGGATTATGTGTGGTGATGTGGTGGGGGGCAGGATTATGTGTGGTGATGTGGTGGAGGGGCGGGATTATGTGTGGTGATGTGGGGGGCAGGATTATGTGTGGTGATGTGGTGGGGGGTGGGATTATGTGTGGTGATGTGGTGGGGGGTTGGGATTATGTGTGGTGATGTGGTGGGGGGACGGGATTATGTTTGGTGATGTGTTGGGGGCGGGCTTATGTGTGGTGGGGGTTGGGATTATGTGTAGTGATGTGGTGGAGGGGCGGGATTATGTGTGGTGATGTAGTGGGGGCGGGATTATGTGTGGTGATGTGGTGGGGTGCGGGATTATGTGTAGTGATGTGGTGGGGGGCGGGACTATGTGTGGTGATGTGGTGGGGGCAGGATTATGTGTGGCGATGTGGTGGGGGCGGGATTATGTTTGGCGATGTGTTGGAGGGGTGGGATTATGTGTGGTGATGTGGTGGGGGGACGGGATTATGTGAGGTGATGTGGTGGGGGGCGGGATTATGTGTGGTGATGTGGTGGGGGGGCGGGATTATGTTTGGTGATGTGGTGGGGGGCGGGATTATGTGTGGTGATGTGGTGGGGGAAGGATTATGTGTGGTGATGTGGTGGGGGCGGGTTATGTTTGGTGATGTGTTGGAGGGGTGGGATTATGTGTGGTGATTTGGTGGGGGACAGGATTATGTGTGGTGATGTGTTGGGGGGGCGAGATTATTTGTGGTGATGTGGTGGGTGGTGGGATTATGTGCAGTGATGTGGTGGAGGGGTGGGATTATGTGTGGTGATGTGGTGGGGGGGCGGGATTATGTGTGGTGATGTGGTGGGGGGGCGGGATTATGTGTGGTGATGTGGTGGGGGGGCGGCATTATGTGTGGTGATGTGGTGGGGGGCGGGATTATGTGTGGTGATGTGGTGGGGGGCGGGATTATGTGTGGTAATGTTTTGGGAGGTGGGATTATGAGTGGTAATGGGGTGGGGGTGTGATTATGTGTGGTAATGTGGTGGGGGCGGAATTGTGTGTGGTAATGTGGTGGGGGCGGGATTATGTGTGGTGATGTGTGGAGGGCGGAGCTACTGTGCAGGGGCGGGATTAGCGAGTAATCACAATGCCTCATATATATAGATTTGGTTATCAGTTTCCGCCCAATATATAGTAATCTAGCTATTGCCACCTTATATTTATTATGTACCTGGACCTCCTCCACATATCCCAGTATACACACCACCACACATCCCTCTCAATCCTGCAACCGCACGCTCCCCCAATGGCATTAAGCATCACTGTCCAATATGGGTTCAGACTTGGACACTGCCATAACATATGGAGAATTCCAGCCCCCTCCACCCGGCACCAAGGACACTCAGAATTCCATCTCAAACCATTCAGGAGTCCTATATACTCTATGGAGTGCATATATCTGCAACTGGAAAATGTTTACTAAATGCTAAAACTGACCTGCCTTTATAATTATCCACGTCATTACGAGTTCTCAGATATGAAACAAGTATCAGTTCTTTTTATTTAAGAGGTGAAAATAAAATCCAAAGTTTGCAAAAAAAATAAAAATTGACTCAATTTTTCAGGATATGGGGCTCGGTGAGGGCTTATTTTTTGTGTACCGAGCTGACGTTTTTATCAATACCATATTGGGATAGATACAATATTTTTATCGCCCGTTTTGCATTTTATTGCAAAGTTGCGGCGACCAAAAAAAAAGATTATCCTGACATTTCAAATTTTTTTTATTCTTATGCTTTTTTCCGATCAGATTATTCTCTTTATATTTTGATAGCTTGGGTGTTTCTGAACCCGGTGATTCCAAATATGTTTATTTATTTATTTTTTTATTGTTTTATTATGAATGGGCCAAAAAGGGGTGATTTAAAGTTTTATATTTTTTCATATTTTTAAAAACTTTTTTTGCATGTTTTACTTGTTTCCATAGTCTCCTTAGAAGACTTAAAGCTGCAATCTTCTGATCACTTGTGCTACACATAGAAGGGCTTCAGCAGAAATGCTTATCTGCGGCGAACGTCGGCCACGGAGCTTATAGCAGATCGGCAATGTCAAACAGGGGTCTCCCGCAGACAACGGGTTATAATACCAACCCATCGATGCCCTGCCATCATGTGACACGGGCGCCTATGGGCAGAGTTAGTGACGTGCTTCTGGAGCAATCATGTTAAATGCCACTGTCAGCGATTGACAGCCGCGAGTGGATCACGATTGTGAAAATTCAACATTTGGGGCTAAAGTAACATTTTTGTGGGAAAACGTGAAATGTTCATTTTTCCGTTCACATTGCTTTAGTTCCTGTGGAGCAACTAAAGGGGTAATAAACTTCTTGAATGTGATTTTGAGCAGTTTGAGCGGGTGCCATATAGGCCCCTCAAAGTCACTTCAAATGTGATGAGGTCCCTAAAAAAATGGTTTTGTAAATTTTGTTGATTGAAAATTGATAAATCGCTGGTCAACTTTTAACTTTGATCCCTCTGAGCCCCTACACAGAAATAATGTTCCCTCTGTACTTCCTTATAGTTATACAGCATCCTTTAGGAATAATGTCTTCAGTGCTTCCTATGAAAAGTAATTCGTCTTGACCCTTTATAATAATAATGACCCTGAACTTACCGTAATTAGAATAATGCAAACACCCCCGTACTTTCTAATAATAATAATAATGCCTCCTGTGCTTTGCCAATCATGATAATGATCACCCATTGTGCCTTCTTATAGAAATGACCCTCAGTGCCTCTTCATTGCAATAATGGAGGGTCATACATAGAAATTAGGGAGCCCGATAGCAAAAGTTCTATCAGGGCACATGGGCACAGTCACAGAATGACATACCTCCCAACTTTTTAAGACACAAAGGGGAATATGTATTGCTGGACTCACAGAACACAGTTTTTTTGCCCATATTAAAGTCTCTTAGAGTTCTCTCCTGCTATGATACCCCTTCCTTGGCCCCCATAGGGTATAATGTCCTAAAAATTGTCCTCATACAGAATGATGTTCTCACATTCCTTCACTTAAACAGTGTGATAGCTCAGAAAAATCACCGACTAAATTAGTGCCATATTTAGTATATACAGTTGTCTTAAAATAATCAAATGTAAATTTAAAATCTAATGAACAATGTGTGTATATGGTAATCCAATGTCCTCAAACAGTCATGCAGATCTGTAGTGGCAAAAAGAAATAATTTATATCAACCGAAAAAAGGAGGAGGACCCTATTAAACATCTAGTCTTGCCCATACCTTGGCATGAAACATAATATTCAGTTTCCCATAGATATGAACAAAATCAAATCAAACTTTTACCCAATGCATATTGTATTATGCTACAATATATATACACACAGGTGCTTCTCACAAAATTAGAATATCGTCAAAAAGTAAATTTATTTCAGTTCTTCAATACAAAAAGTGAAACTCCTATATTATATAGAGTCATTATAAACAGAGTGATGTATTTCAAGTGTTTATTTCTGCTAATGTTGATGATTATGGTTTAAAGCCAATGAAAACCCAAAAGTCATTATCTCAGTAAATTAGAATAATTAACAAAAAACATCTGCAAAGGCTTCCTAAGAGCTTAAAAAAGTCCCTTAGTCTGTTTCCGTAGGCTGTTGTGAACTCTATTTTTGGGCTCCCTCTAGTGGTCACAAGCGGTACTGTGTTGTGTTGTATTTCTGCAGGTTGGCTGCATCAGCTGGTTCGTTATCCTTGGTTGGTTTCCTATTTAGCTCACCTGGATACTCAGTTCCTTGCCTGCTATCAATGTATTCAGTGCTCTCCAGATTCCTTGTGACTACCTTGCTCCCAGTCTCTCCAAGACAAGCTAAGTTTTTGTTTGTTCATTTTTTGATTATCAGCATTCATCATGTTTCTTGTCCAGCTTGCTAAAATGTGATTTCCTCGCTTGCTGGTTGCCCTAGGGGACTGAGTTTCTCCCCCACACCGTTAGTTGGTGCGGGGGTTCTTGAAATCTCAGAGTGGATATTTTGTAAGGGTTTTTTACTGACCGCATAGATTCCCTTTTCTGTTTTCTGCTATCTAGTATTAGTGGGCCTCATTTGCTGAATCTGCTTTCACCCCTGTGTATGTGCCTTCCTATTACCTCACCGTTATTATGTGTTGGGGGCTTCTATATCTTTGGGGATTATTTCTCTGGAGGCAAGAGAGGTCTTTCTTTCTCTCTAGGGGTAGTTAGTTCCTCAGGCTGGCTCGAGACGTCTAGGATTTTTAGGCACGTTCACCGGCTACTTCTAGTGTGTTTGGATAGGTTCAGATTTGCGGTCAGTCCAGTTTGCCACCTCCCTAGAGCTTGTCCTATGTTTGTTACTTAGCTGGAGTCATTTGTGATCCTCAACCACTAAGGATCATAACAGTATAGCAGGCCGAAAAGTGTTTAATACATCGCAGAAGTGGGATAAAAAGAAGACCTGAGTACATTTTTTTTTTCCAGCTTTTCCTTTGCTGCAGTCGGTTTAGCTTCTTTCATCCCCTTGAACTCTGGGTGGTTTTGAGCTCAGCTGCAGACATGAATGTTCAGACTCTGACTTCTAGTGTGGATCATCTTACTGCACGGGTGCAAAGTATTCAGGATTTTGTTATTCATAGCCCTATGTCAGAACCAAAGATACCCATTCCTGAGTTGTTTTCTGGAGATAGATCTAGGTTTCTAAATTTTAAGAATAATTGTAAGTTATTTCTATCTCTGAGACCTCGTTCCTCTGGTGATTCCGCTCAGCAAGTTAAAATTGTTATCTCCTTGTTGCGTGGCGACCCTCAGGATTGGGCTTTCTCTCTGGCGCCAGGAGATCCTGCATTGCTTAATGTAGATGCATTTTTTCTGGCTCTTGGACTGCTTTATGAGGAGCCTAATCTTGAGAATCAGGCAGAAAAAGCTTTGCTGGCTATCTCTCAAGGTCAGGATGAAGCAGAGGTGTATTGTGTCATGAATCCCCAATGGCTAGGGATAGCACAGGACAAGCAATGTATAACAAATATCGGACGAGCTCTAGGGTGATGGAACCTGGGCTGACCGCTGCCCTACGCCTGACAAACGCAACTAGAGATAGCCAGGGAGCGTTCCTACGTTGGTTCTAGACGCCACGCACCAGCCTAAGAGCTAACTAGTACTGCAGAGAAAACAAGACCTCACTTGCCTCCAGAGGAATTAACCCCAAAGGTATAGTTGCCCCCCACATATATTGACGGTGAAATGAGAGGAAGGCACACACATAGAGATGATGTATATAGCTTTAGCAAATAGAGGCCCGCTGAAAACTAGAAAGCAGAATGATACAAAAGGGGACTGAGCGGTCAGCAAAAAACCCTAATCAAAAAAACCATCCTGAGATTACAAGAACCCATGTGCCAACTCATGGCACATGGGGAGAACCTCAGTCCACTAGAGCAACCAGCTAGCATAGAGACATTCTAAGCAAGCTGGACAAAAAACCAAACAACTGAAAATCAGCACTTAGCTTATCCTGAAAGATCTGGGAGCAGGTAGGCAGGAACCAAACAGAGCACATCTGAACACATTGATAGCCGGCAAGGGAAATGACAGAAAGGCCAGGTAAAATAGGAAACACCCAGCCTCTGATGGACAGGTGGAAACCAAAGGCCGCAACCCACCAAAGTCACCCAGTACCAGCAGTAACCACCAGAGGGAGCCCACCAACAGAATCCACAACAGTACCCCCCCCTTGAGGAGGGGTCACCGAACCCTCACGAGAACCCCCAGGGCGATCAGGGTGAGCTCTATGGAAGGCGCGGACCAAATCAGTCGCGTGAACATCGGAGGCGACCACCCAGGAATTATCCTCCTGACCATAACCCTTCCACTTAACCAAATACTGGAGTTTGCGTCTGGAAACACGAGAATCCAAGATCTTTTCAACAACATACTCCAATTCTCCCTCCAGCAGCACCGGAGCAGGAGGCTCGACCGAAGGAACAACGGGCACCTCATACCTCCGCAACAACGACCGATGGAACACATTATGAATAGCAAACGATGCTGGGAGATCCAAACGAAAAGATACAGGGTTAAGAATCTCCGAGATCCTATAAGGACCGATGAACCGAGGCTTGAACTTAGGAGAAGAGACCTTCATAGGGACAAAACGAGAAGACAACCACACCAAGTCCCCAACAAGAAGTCGGGGACCCACGCGGCGACGGCGATTAGCAAACTGCTGAGTCTTCTCCTGAGATAACTTCAAATTGTCCACCACCTGATTCCAAATCTGATGTAGCCTGTCCACCACCACGTCCACTCCAGGACAATCCGAAGATTCCCCCTGGCCAGAGGAAAAACGAGGATGAAACCCCGAATTACAAAAAAAAGGAGAGACCAACGTGGCAGAACTAGCCCGATTATTAAGAGCAAATTCGGCCAGTGGCAAAAAAGCAACCCAGTCATCCTGATCAGCAGAAACAAAACACCTCAAATAAGTTTCCAAGGTCTGATTAGTTCGCTCCGTCTGGCCATTCGTCTGAGGATGGAATGCAGACGAGAAAGACAAATCAATGCCCATCTTGGCACAAAACGTCCGCCAAAATCTAGACACAAACTGGGATCCCCTGTCAGAAACGATATTCTCCGGAATCCCATGCAAACGAACCACGTTCTGAAAAAACAAAGGAACCAACTCAGAGGAGGAGGGTAACTTAGGCAAGGGCACCAAATGAACCATCTTAGAAAAGCGGTCACACACAACCCAGATAACGGACATTTTCTGTGAAACCGGGAGATCAGAAATAAAATCCATGGAAATGTGCGTCCAAGGCCTCTTCGGGATGGGCAAAGATAACAACAACCCACTAGCCCGTGAACAGCAAGGCTTAGCTCGAGCACACACTTCACAAGACTGCACAAAGGTACGCACATCCCTAGACAAGGAAGGCCACCAAAAAGACCTGGCCACCAAATCTCTTGTACCAAATATTCCAGGATGACCAGCCAACACAGAAGAATGAACCTCGGAGATGACTCTACTGGTCCAATCATCCGGAACAAACAGTCTTTCTGGTGGACATCGATCCGGTTTATCCACCTGAAACTCCTGCAATGCGCGTCGCAAGTCTGGGGATACGGCGGACAATATTACCCCATCCCTAAGGATACCAGCAGGCCCAGTGTCTCCAGGAGAATCAGGCACAAAACTCCTGGAAAGAGCATCTGCCTTCACATTCTTTGAACCTGGCAGGTATGAAACCACGAAATTGAAACGAGAAAAAAATAATGACCAACGAGCCTGTCTAGGATTCAAACGCCTGGCAGACTCAAGGTAAATGAGATTCTTGTGATCAGTCAAGACCACCACACGATGTTTAGCACCCTCAAGCCAATGACGCCACTCCTCAAATGCCCACTTCATGGCCAAAAGCTCCCGATTACCCACATCATAATTGCGCTCGGCGGGCGAGAATTTTCTAGAGAAGAAAGCACATGGCTTCGTCACCGAGCCATTAGAACTTCTCTGTGACAAAACCGCCCCCGCTCCAATCTCGGAAGCATCAACCTCTACCTGAAAAGGAAGTGACACATCTGGTTGACACAACACAGGAGCAGAAGAAAACCGGCGCTTAAGTTCCCGAAAGGCCTCCATGGCCGCAGGAGACCAATCAGCAACATCAGCACCCTTTTTAGTCAAATCAGTCAAAGGTTTAACAATACTGGAAAAATTAGCAATGAACCGACGATAAAAATTAGCAAACCCCAAGAACTTCTGAAGGCTCTTAACAGATGTAGGTTGTGTCCAGTCACAAATAGCCTGAACCTTAACGGGATCCATCTCAATAGTAGAAGGAGAAAAAATGTACCCCAAAAAAGAAATCTTCTGGACTCCGAAGAGACACTTTGAGCCCTTCACAAACAGAGAATTGGCCCGCAAAACCTGAAACACCTTCCTGACCTGTAGAACATGAGACTCCCAGTCATCAGAAAACACCAAAATATCATCCAAATACACAATCATAAATTTATCCAGATATTCACGGAAAATATTGTGCATAAAGGACTGAAAGACTGACGGAGCATTGGAGAGTCCAAAAGGCATTACCAAATACTCAAAATGGCCCTCAGGCGTATTAAATGCGGTTTTCCACTCATCACCCTGTTTTATCCGCACCAGATTATACGCACCACGAAGATCTATTTTAGTGAACCACCTAGCCCCCTTAATGCGAGCAAACAAATCAGTAAATAATGGCAATGGATACTGGTATTTGACTGTAATCTTATTCAGAAGGCGATAATCTATACAAGGCCTCAGGGAACCATCTTTTTTTGCCACGAAAAAAAAACCTGCTCCCAGAGGGGACGAAGAAGGACGAATATGTCCCTTTTCCAAGGACTCCTTAATATAATTCCGCATAGCAGTATGCTCTGGCAGTGACAGATTAAATAAACGACCCTTAGGGAACTTACTGCCAGGAATCAATTCTATAGCACAGTCACACTCTCTATGAGGAGGGAGCGAATTGAGCTTAGGCTCCTCAAAAACATCCTTAAAATCTGACAAAAACGCAGGGATCTCCGAAGGAGTCGATGAAGCGATTGAAATCGGAGGTGCATCATCATGAACCCCCTGACATCCCCAGCTTAGCACAGACATTGTTTTCCAGTCCAGGACAGGATTATGAGTTTGTAACCATGGCAGACCAAGCACTAGTACATCATGTAAATTATACAGTACAAGGAAGCGAATCACCTCCTGATGAACGGGAGTCATGCGCATGGTCACTTGTGTCCAATACTGCGGTTTATTCATAGCCAATGGTGTAGAATCAATTCCCTTCAGAGGAATAGGAACTTCCAGAGGCTCTAGACTAAAACCGCAGTGTTTAGCAAATGACCAATCCATAAGACTCAGGGCAGCGCCTGAATCCACATAGGCATCGACGGAAATGGAGGACAGTGAAAAAATCAGAGTCACAGACAAAATGAACTTAGACTGCAGAGTATCAATGGCAAAAGATTTATCAACCCTTTTTGTGCGTTTAGAGCATGCTGATATAACATGAGCTGAATCACCACAATAAAAACACAAACCATTTTTCCGCCTATAATTTTGCCGTTCACTTCTGGACTGAATTCTATCACATTGCATAGTCTCAGGTGCCTGTTCAGAAGACACCGCCAACTGGTGCACGGGTTTGCGCTCCCGTAAACGCCGATCAATCTGAATGGCCATAGCCATAGACTCATTCAGACCTGTAGGCGCAGGGAACCCCACCATAACATCCTTAATGGCCTCAGAAAGACCATTTCTGAAGTTTGCAGCCAGGGCGCACTCATTCCACTGAGTAAGCACCGACCATTTCCGAAATTTCTGACAATATATTTCCGCTTCATCATGCCCCTGAGAGAGGGCTAATAAAGCCTTTTCAGCCTGAATCTCTAGGTTAGGTTCCTCATAGAGCAATCCCAATGCCAGAAAAAACGCATCCACACTGAGCAATGCAGGATCCCCTGGTGCCAATGCAAATGCCCAATTCTGAGGGTCGCCCCGTAGGAACGATATAACAATCTTGACCTGTTGAGCAGGGTCTCCAGAGGAGCGAGATTTCAAAGAGAGAAACAATTTACAATTGTTCCTGAAATTCAGGAAGGTAGATCTATCTCCAGAAAAAAACTCTGGAATAGAAATTCTAGGTTCAGACATGGGAGTGTGAACAACGAAATCCTGTATGTTTTGAACCTTTGCCGCGAGATTACTCAGGCTGGAAGCCAAGCTCTGGACATCCATGATAAACAGCTAAGATCAGAGCCATTCAAGGGTTAAGAGGAGGTAAGAAGCAGCTAGACAGCAATTAAGGGCTAGGCAGCAAAACTCTGAAGGAAAAAAAAAATAAAAAAAAAAATTTCCTTGAACACTTCTTTTCCTCCTGCTTCAGCCCAAACAATTAACACTTTGTGGGCCGGCTATACTGTCATGAATCCCCAATGGCTAGGGATAGCACAGGACAAGCAAAGTATAACAAATATCGGACGAGCTCTAGGGTGATGGAACCTGGGCTGACCGCTGCCCTACGCCTGACAAACGCAACTAGAGATAGCCAGGGAGCGTTCCTACGTTGGTTCTAGATGCCACGCACCAGCCTAAGAGCTAACTAGTACTGCAGAGAAAACAAGACCTCACTTGCCTCCAGAGGAATTAACCCCAAAGGTATAGTTGCCCCCCACATATATTGACGGTGAAATGAGAGGAAGGCACACACATAGAGATGATGTATATAGCTTTAGCAAATAGAGGCCCGCTGAAAACTAGAAAGCAGAATGATACAAAAGGGGACTGAGCGGTCAGCAAAAAACCCTAATCAAAAAAACCATCCTGAGATTACAAGAACCCATGTGCCAACTCATGGCACATGGGGAGAACCTCAGTCCACTAGAGCAACCAGCTAGCATAGAGACATTCTAAGCAAGCTGGACAAAAAACCAAACAACTGAAAATCAGCACTTAGCTTATCCTGAAAGATCTGGGAGCAGGTAGGCAGGAACCAAACAGAGCACATCTGAACACATTGATAGCCGGCAAGGGAAATGACAGAAAGGCCAGGTAAAATAGGAAACACCCAGCCTCTGATGGACAGGTGGAAACCAAAGGCCGCAACCCACCAAAGTCACCCAGTACCAGCAGTAACCACCAGAGGGAGCCCACCAACAGAATCCACAACAGTATTGTCAAAAATTTCGGAAATGGTCGGTGCTTACTCAATGGAATGAGTGTGCCCTGGCTGCAAATTTCAGAGAAGGTCTTTCTGAGGCCGTTAAGAATGTTATGGTGGGGTTTCCCACCTCTACAAGTCTGAGTGATTCTATGGCTTTAGCCATTCAGGTTGATCGGCGTTTGCGGGAGCGCAAATCTGCTCATCCTTTGGCGGTATTTTCTGAACAGAGACCTGAGTCTATGCAATGTGACCGAACTCTGACCAGAATTGAGCGACAAAGTCATAGACGTCAAAATGGGTTGTGCTTTTACTGTGGTGATTCTACTCATGTTATCTCAGCATGCTCTAAACGCTTAAAGAAAATCGCTAAACCTGTCACCATTGGTACTATACAGCCTAAATTTATTTTGTCTGTTACTTTGATTTGTTCTTTGTCGTCTTACTCGGTTATGGCTTTTGTGGATTCGGGTGCTGCCCTGAATCTGATGGATTTGTTGTTTGCCAGGCGCTGTGGTTTTGTCCTGGAGCCTTTGGAATTTCCTATTCCTCTGAGGGGAATTGATGCTACGCCATTGGCTGAGAATAAGCCTCAGTATTGGACGCAAATGACCATGTGCATGACTCCCGTACATCAGGAGGTGATTCGCTTTCTTGTTCTGCATAATTTGCATGATGTTGTCGTTTTGGGTCTGCCATGGCTGCAGGCTCATAATCCAGTTTTAGATTGGAAAGCTATGTCTGTGTCAAGTTGGGGTTGTCAGGGAATTCATGGCGATACCCCATTGGTGTCTATTGCTTCTTCCAATCCTTCTGAGGTCCCTGAGTTTTTGTCTGACTACCAGGATGTATTTGATGAGCCCAGGTCCAGTTCCCTGCCCCCTCATAGGGATTGTGACTGTGCTATAAATTTAATTCCTGGTAGTAAATTCCCTAAGGGACGACTTTTTAATTTGTCTATACCAGAGCATGCCACGATGTGGAGTTATATAAAGGAGTCTTTGGAGAAGGGACATATTCGCCCATCCTCTTCCCCTCTTGGTGCAGGATTCTTTTTTGTGGCCAAGAAGGACGGTTCTTTGAGACCTTGTATAGATTATCGTCTTCTGAATAAAATCACAGTCAAATTTCAGTATCCTTTGCCACTATTGTCTGATTTGTTTGCTCGGATTAAGGGTGCCAGTTGGTTCACCAAGATAGATCTCCGTGGTGCGTATAACCTTGTGCGCATTAAGCAGGGAGATGAATGGAAAACAGCATTTAATACGCCCGAATTCCATTTTGAGTACTTGGTGATGCCTTTTGGACTCTCTAATGCTCCTTCTGTGTTTCAGTCCTTCATGCATGACATCTTCCGAGAATATCTGGATAAATTTATGATTGTTTATCTGGATGACATTTTGGTCTTTTCTGATGATTGGGAGTCCCATGTGAAGCAGGTCAGGATGGTGTTTAAGGTCCTGCGTGCTAATGCTTTATTTGTGAAGGGCTCAAAATGCCTCTTCGGAGTACAGAAGGTCTCCTTTTTGGGTTTTATTTTTTCTCCTTCTACTGTGGAGATGGACCCAGTCAAGGTCCAGGCTATTCATGACTGGACTCAGCCCACGTCTGTTAAGAGTCTTCAGAAGTTCTTGGGTTTTGCTAATTTTTACCGTCGTTTCATCGCTAATATTTCTAGCGTGGTTAAACCTTTGACGGATTTGACCAAGAAGGGTTCTGATGTGACTAATTGGTCTCCTGCGGCCGTGGAGGCCTTTCGGGGGCTGAAGCACCGGTTTTCTTCAGCTCCAGTCTTATGTCAGCCAGATGTCTCTCTCCCCTTCCAGGTCGAGGTTGATACTTCTGAGATTGGAGCAGGGGCTGTTTTGTCGCAGAGAAGCTCTGATGGCTCTGTGATGAAGCCATGTGCTTTCTTTTCAAGAAAATTTTTGCCTGCCGAGCGGAATTATGATGTTGGTAATCGGGAGTTGTTGGCTATGAAGTGGGCATTTGAGGAGTGGCGACATTGGCTCGAAGGAGCTAAACATCGTGTGGTGGTCTTGACTGATCACAAAAATCTGATTTACCTCGAATCTGCCAAGCGCCTGAATCCTAGACAGGCTCGTTGGTCGTTGTTTTTCTCCCGTTTCAACTTCGTGGTCTCATACCTGCCTGGTTCAAAGAACGTGAAAGCTGATGCACTTTCTATGAGTTTTGTGCCTGACTCTCCGGGAGTTTCTGAGCCGGCTAGTATTCTCAGAGAGGGAGTGATTTTGTCTGCCATTTCCCCAGATTTGCGACGAGTGCTGCAGAAATTTCAGGCGGATAGACCTGACCGTTGTCCACCAGAGAGACTGTTTGTCCCGGATAAATGGACCAGCAGAGTTATTTCCGAGGTTCATTCTTCGGTGTTGGCGGGTCATCCTGGGATTTTTGGTACCAGAGATTTGGTGGCTAGGTCCTTCTGGTGGCCTTCCTTGTCGCGGGATGTGCGTTCCTTTGTGCAGTCTTGTGGGATTTGTGCTCGGGCTAAGCCTTGCTGTTCTCGTGCCAGCGGTTTGCTTTTGCCTTTGCCTGTCCCGAAAAGGCCTTGGACGCACATTTCCATGGATTTTATTTTGGATCTTCCAGTATCTCAGAAAATGTCTGTCATCTGGGTGGTGTGTGATCGTTTTTCCAAGATGGTCCATTTGGTGCCCTTGCCTAAGTTGCCTTCCTCCTCCGATTTGGTTCCTCTATTTTTTCAGAATGTGGTTCGCTTGCACGGCATTCCTGAAAATATTGTGTCTGATAGAGGATCCCAGTTTGTGTCCAGGTTTTGGCGGACTTTTTGTGCTAAGATGGGCATTGATTTGTCTTTTTCGTCGGCCTTCCATCCTCAGACTAATGGCCAAACCGAGCGAACTAATCAGACGTTGGAAACTTATTTGAGATGTTTTGTTTCTGCTGATCAGGATGATTGGGTGACTTTTTTGCCATTGGCCGAGTTTGCCCTTAATAATCGGGCTAGTTCTGCTACTTTGGTTTCGCCTTTTTTCTGCAATTCTGGTTTCCATCCTCGTTTTTCCTCGGGTCAGGTTGAGCCTTCTGACTGTCCTGGGGTGGATTCTGTGGTGGATAGGTTGCAGCAGATTTGGAACCATGTGGTGGACAATTTGAGGTTGTCACAGGAGAAGGCTCAGCGCTTTGCCAACCGCCGCCGCGGTGTGGGTCCCCGACTTCGTGTTGGGGATTTGGTGTGGCTGTCTTCTCGATATGTTCCTATGAAGGTCTCCTCTCCTATATTCAAGCCTCGCTTCATTGGTCCTTATAAGATCTTGGAAATCCTTAACCCGGTGTCTTTTCGTTTGGATCTCCCAGCATCATTTGCCATTCATAATGTGTTCCATAGGTCTTTGTTGCGGAGGTATGTGGCACCTGTGGTTCCTTCTGTTGAGCCTCCTGCTCCGGTGCTGGTCGAGGGCGAATTGGAGTATGTGGTGGAGAAGATTTTGGATTCTCGTATCTCTAGACGGAGGCTTCAGTATTTGGTTAAATGGAAGGGCTATGGTCAGGAGGATAATTCCTGGGTTGTCGCCTCTGATGTTCATGCGGCCGATTTGGTTCGTGCCTTCCACGCGGCTCATCCTGATCGCCCTGGGGGTCTTGATGAGGGTTCGGTGACCCCTCCTCAAGGGGGGGGTACTGTTGTGAACTCTATTTTTGGGCTCCCTCTAGTGGTCACAAGCGGTACTGTGTAGTGTTGTCTTTCTGCAGGTTGGCTGCATCAGCTTGTTCGTTATCCTTGGTTGGTTTCCTATTTAGCTCACCTGGATACTCAGTTCCTTGCCTGCTATCAATGTATTCAGTGCTCTCCAGATTGCTTGTGACTACCTTGCTCCCAGTCTCTCCAAGACAAGCTAAGTTTTTGTTTGTTCATTTTTTGATTATCAGCATTCATCATGTTTCTTGTCCAGCTTGCTAAAATGTGATTTCCTCGCTTGCTGGTTGCCCTAGGGGACTGAGTTTCTCCCCCACACCGTTAGTTTGTGCGGGGGTTCTTGAAATCTCAGAGTGGATATTTTGTAAGGGTTTTTTACTGACTGCATAGATTCCCTTTTCTGTTTTCTGCTATCTAGTATTAGTGGGCCTCATTTGCTGAATCTGCTTTCACCCCTGTGTATGTGCCTTCCTCTTACCTCACCGTTATTATGTGTTGGGGGCTTCTATATCTTTGAGGATTATTTCTCTGGAGGCAAGAGAGGTCTTTCTTTCTCTCTAGGGGTAGTTAGTTCCTCAGGCTGGCTCGAGACGTCTAGGATTTTTAGGCACGTTCACCGGCTACTTCTAGTGTGTTTGGATAGGTTCAGATTTGCGGTCAGTCCAGTTTGCCACCTCCCTAGAGCTTGTCCTATGTTTGTTACTTAGCTGGAGTCATTTGTGATCCTCAACCACTAAGGATCATAACAGTAGGCTCCACAATCATGGGGAACACTGCTGACTTGACAGGTGTCCAGAACGTAGTAATTGACACACTCCACAAGGAGGGTAAGCCACAAATGGTCACTGCTATAGAAGCTGGCTGCACTCTGTAAATATACTTTATAACACCAGCTTGAAAAAATGATTTTAAAATCAGAAATGTTGGCCTTCGGAAATGTAAGTTCAGTAAATGCACTCAATACTTGGTCGGGGCTCCCTTTCCATCAATTACTGCATCAGTGCGGCATGGCATGGAAGCGATCAGCCTGTGGCACTGCTGAGGTGTTATGGAAGCCCAGGTTACTTTGATTGTAGCCTTCTGCTCTTCTACATTGTTGGGTCTGGTGTCTCTCATCTTCCTCTTGACAATACCCCATCCATAGATTCTCTATGGGTTTGAGGTCAGGCAAGTTTGCTGCCCAATCAAGCACAGTGATACTGTTGAGTATGCAAAAGGATAAGAGAGGAGGAAGTTTAGGATCACAGTGAGGAGCCATTTTGTTGGTAACTGCAAAATGAAATTGACAAGTAGACAGTGTCACTGAGGCCAGCCGGCAGCACTAATTCTGTTAGTTGGTGCTGCTCGCTATATCATAAGCTGGTGTTAGATATGCGGAATGTATCACATGCTGTGATTAGATGCAGGCATGTGTAGTGTATCACATGGTGGGATTAGATATTGAGCTCAGTGGAGTGTATCACACAGGATGGGATTAGATACACAGTATCTAATGTATGTAATGTGTGACCCTGCTTCATCCACTTCTATGCGAGCAGTGTTGTAATGTGTGACCTCGCTCTGTACACTACATTGCTACTCCCATAGAAATAGCCAGATCGAGATCACACATTACACCACTGCTCCCATAGAAGTGGATGGAGCAGGGTCATGCATTACACCACTACTACCATAAAAGTGGACAGAACGGGGTCACACATTACACTATTACTACCTTAGATGTGTGATTCTGCACTGTCTACTTCTATAGGAGCCGTTGTGTAATATAATGGGCATTAAATACATGACTCTGGGGAGGGGTTATCACCATGATGGGCGTTACATAGACAAGTCTGTGTGGTATTACCATGGGCGTACATATAAATCATGGGGCTCCATAGCAGAAGTTCTAATTGCTCCACCCCCACCCCAAAAGAAAAAGAAGTGGACAGAGAGTAGGCGAGCCCATGTCACTGCAGAAGGCAGCCACAGTGTAGGAGATGCAGTCGGGCAGCGACCACAGTCTCCTATGTACAGAGGCTGCTATATTTGAAGTCTGTAAGTGTCTTTATACACCAGCAAATGGCACCCCCAGTGGTTGCGGAAAAAAATAAAAAAATAAACAGTTAAAACAGTTAATTTAATTTTGTATTCAAAATAATTGATTATGGAATGCAATCAATAATTATTAATACAGAAATATAAATCGCTGCACCTTTCTTTTAAGAACCTACCACTGTGATGTATAACATTGACCATTAGTATGCAAATGGTTAAGTTAGAAAATAGTAACATTTACTGGTTTATTCTAAACTTACATGCTTTATTTTTTTCAGAAAGAACAATGATGAGGAAGATAACAAAAAAGAAAGGTAAAGCAAAATTGTACAAAAAGATTTATTTGTAAGATGAGGGTAAAATATACCGTATTTTGCAGTTTATAAGACGCACCTCAAATTTTGAGGAGAAAAACAGGAAAAAAACTTTTTTTAAATAAAATGATGGTGCCCCTTACAATCCATGTGTCTTATCACTTACCGGGGGTAATGGCTACGGTGAAGCAGGGTCCCAGGGTCTTTGCTGGAGGAGGAGGCAAGCGTGGACCATTGCTGCAGGCTGCAGGCTTGGATGAGGGGGTGTTCGGATGTGCACCGCTGCGGGTGTTCGGTGATGTGGGGGGACAGCAGCAATGCTCCACTCTTGCCTCCTCCAGCAGTAACCCTGGGACTCTGTTCCACCGCGGCTGGTAAGGTATATCCGCATTATAAGACGCACCCCCATTTTCCCCCCAAATTTGGGGGGAAAAAAGTGCGTCTTAGAATCCGAAAAATATGGAAGTTCAATACAATCATGACTATGAATGTGCAGTGTACACACAGTGCCTTGAAAATGTTTTCATACACTGTGAACTTTTCCACATTTATTCACGTTACTCCCAGAAACATAAATGTATTTTATTTGGATGTTATGTGGTATACCAACCCAAAATAGCAAGTATTTGTGAAGTGCAAAGGAAATGATACATGGTTTTCTAAGTACCATATTTTTCAGACTATAAGATGCACTGGATCATGAGATGCACCTAGGTTTTAGAGGAGGATGTTAGAAAAAAAATTGAAGCAAAACTGTGATCAATTCTGTACTAATATCCACTATTCTGGTATATATGGCCCCCTCATCCCCATCCTGGTATGCATCACTATCCTGGAATGCATGGCCCTCTCATCCCTACCCTTGCATGCATGGTCCCCACACCCCTACCTTGGTATGCATGGTCACCTCATCACCATCCTGGTATGCATGGTCACCTCATCCCCATCCTGGTATGCATGGCCCCCTCATCCCCATCCTGGTATGCATGGTCCCCCTCATCCCCATCCTGATATGCATGGTCACCTCATCCCCATCCTGATATGCATGGTCACCTCATCCCCATCCTGGTATGCAGGGCCTCCTCATGCCTATCCTGATATGCATGGTCACCTCGTCCCCATCCTGGTATGCAGGGCCTCCTCATCCCTACCCTGGTATGCATGGTCACCTCATCCCATCCCCATCCTGGTATGCAGGGCCACCTCATCCCTACCCTGGTATGCATGGTCACCTCATCCCCATCCTGGTATGCAGGGCCTCCTCATCCCTACCCTGGTATGCATGGTCACCTCATCCCCATCCTGATATGCACGGTCACCTCATCCCCATCCTGGTATGCATGGCCCCCTTATCCCTATCCTGGTATGCATGGTCCCCCTCATCCCCATCCTGATATGCATGGTTACCTCATCCCCATCCTGGTATGCAGGGCCTCCTCATGCCTACCCTTGTATGCATGGTCACCTCATCCCCATCCTGATATGCAGGGCCACCTCATCCCTACCCTGGTATGCATAGTCACCTCATCACCATCCTGATATGCAGGGCCTCCTCATCCCTACCCTGGTATGCATGGTCACCTCATCCCCATCCTGGTATGCAGGGCCTCCTCATCCCTATCCTGGTATGCATTGTCCCACCCCCCTTTCCTGGTATGCACTGCCTCCTTATCCCTACCCTGGTATGCATGGCTCCCTCATCCCTATCCTGGTATACATGCCCCCCTCATCCCTATCCAGGTATACATGGCCCCCTCATCCCTATCCTGGTATACATGGCCCCCTCACCCCTATCCTGGTATGCATGGCTCCTTCATCCCTATCCTGGTATGCATTGCCTCCTCATCCCTGTCGTGGTATGCATGGCCCCCTCATCCCTATCCTGGTATGCATGGCCTCCTCATCCCTATACTGTTTTTTTTTGGAGATAAAGTGCACCTTATAGTCAGAAAAATATGGTACGTAAAAAATCTAAATCTGAAAATTGTAGCGTGCATATGTAATCAGCACTGAGTCAATGCTTTATAGGACCACCTTTCACTGCAATTAGGGCTGCACGTCTTTTTGGGTATGTTCTAACATCCAGACATGCTGGCCGAGGGTCACCTTCATGTCCCCATACACCACAGAAAATGGGGTCTTTTGATGTACATTTGTGATGTTGTGACGTACATTTGCATTCATACCACTGTAGTCTGATATCCCTAAATAAAATCTTGAATAACCATTTGCCTCCAGAAGTCACAGTTACTAAATTGTGTAGCTGGAGAGAAGTGGAATAAACCTGAGCTGCCAGTAGTATAAACTGCAATAGGAATCTGTGGCGTATGAATGCAGTTTAATTTATCAAAGCATTTTGAAGCACAGCTGCTTCTTCCTAAGGATGAACCACCATCCTGAAACGCATTGATAAATAAAATCTCATTCATACCCCATGAATTCCTATTGCATTTTATACTACTGAGTTAATTCCACTTCTCTCCATGCTATCTCTTCCTGTTGATCTACAACAGCCAATTTCTTCAGCCAGCATTAGGGTTATGACTTTCACAACCCTTGAAGGTGAGCAAATTCTTTGCTGTTATTTCTCTATTTATCCCAGATAAGACCCTATTGCGCTCACCATTACCTTTACAGTTCCCTTCACAATCATAAATTGAGCCCACATGTGTGTAATTTGTTTTCAGTATACCTTCAACTGTTCTTTGAAGTCCTCAGAGATTTAATTGAGAAGAACATTAGGGGAAAACAGCATCATGAAAATCAAGGGACACACCAGACCAGTGATAAAATTGTGGAGGAGAGTAAAGCAGGGTTAGGTTATAAACATCATCAAAGCTCTTAACATTTCATGGAGCACTGTTCCTTTAAATAATCAAAAATAGAAGGAGTATGGCACAACTGCAGACCTAACAAGACATGATTGTCCACCTAAGTTGACAACCCAAGCAAAGAGAGCAGTAATTAGAGAATCCAGCAGTAATTAGAGAATCCACTAAAGCAGTGTGTGGTAACCTACAACTTAACTTTTTATCACTAATCAAATAAAACAACACATATAAATAAAATATTTTTTAGTCCAGCCAGACTTAAAGTGCAAAGACAGTGCAAAAAACCCTTTTCATCTACCCATCAAGAAAATATGTGCCATGTCCCTTACACTGACCAACATATAGGAAGATTCTTCCTGGCAGTATTATATGGTAACGTACACACTTTTTGCACATGATAATAATCTTTTAGAATAATAATCTTTATCTTTATATAGCGCTAACATATTCCGCAGCGCTTTACAGACATTATCATCACATGATGCAGGTCAATTAGTATAATAGAAATACTTCTGTCAAAGAGTGAGGGTGTATAATCCCACTCAATTGTATACAAATAAGAGATTGGAACACTCTCACACGACATAAGGATCAGGAGTAGTGTGTTGAGCATTCCGATACCGCAAATATCGGGTATCGGCCGATACTTGCGGTATCGGAATTCCGATACCGAGTTCCGATATTTTTGTGGTATCGGAAATCGGAATCGGAAGTTCCCAGTGTATGGTTCCCAGGGTCTGGAGGAGAGGAGACTCTCCTTCAGGCCCTGGGATCCATATTCATGTAAAAAATAAAGAATTAAAATAAAAAATATGGATATACTCACCCGTCCGGCGGCCCCTGGACCTTACCGATTGTAATCGGCAGCCTCCGTTCCTAAGAATGAGGAGTTTAGGACCCTCTATGACGTCGCGGCTTGTGATTGGTCGCGTGCCGCTCATGTGACCGCTCACGCGACCAATCACAAGCCGCGACGTCATCGCAGGTCTTAAACTCCTCATTGAGGGAGGCTTAGGGAAGGCTTGTCGCTGTGATGTAACCCGGAGTGTTTTCTTTAATGCACTTAAAGCAATAAGGAATTGTTTAGTATGCTTGGGTCCGGGTTACGGGTAGCTATGAGAGATGGGAGGGTCTGGCTACCCATATACCTCACCCCTGGGTAAGGGGCATAACCATGCCTATCTATGTTTGTTTCAGGACCTGTGGTGATGTCACAATCACATGTCTAATCATGTGATGGGTTCCTGGGTGTGGTTTCAGGCTACTTAATGGAGGTGTGTTTGGCACATGTGTGTGAGTGTTTGGGGAGTCTGTCAGTGTGGACAGATTTCCATGTGTCCAGGGTGGACACTACAGACAGGAGTCTGTGTGTGTGTGGAGGAGAAAGCCTCCACAGTGTGTTAAGGCTTCAGGACTGAGCCTGAAGGACTGGACATTTGTATTTTCCTTTCCAGAGCTAAAGGCTATTTGTTGTCTCTGCTTATAATGTGGTTTATGGAGCAATAAACCTGTGAACTTTTAAGGAAACGTGTCTCCTGAGTGTCACCCGTCGCACCTGAGCGAGTACAACCCCTACACAGAATACAGCCTCTAGGCATGGCTTAAGGCTTTGCAGTTCGTTGCTAAATATATAGCTGATGCACGTGACCACATTCTTTTTTTGGGAGGTGAAAAGATTGACTATATTGTCATCCATACAGTTTAGCATGCTTAATGTTACATTGTGGTATGTAAAACTTAAAAAAAAAGTTAAAACATTTTTTGGGGATTGAATTAGTCATCCATAGTGTTTAACATGGTTAGTGTTACATTACGGCGGTATAGAAAGCTAAAAAAAAGTGTTCTGAATTCAATTAGTCATTCATAGTTTTACATACATTGTGTTACATTACAGTGGAATTAAACTCCAATATACCGCTTTGCCTGTTGCAGGTTACCAATTATATTTTTTTTTATTAAAATAAACTTGGTTTCCAGAGACCTAGAAATTAGAAAATGTGTAAGGCGTGCGTTAATGGACTGGGAAGTGGAAGTGCTGATGATGCTGTACGCAGACACTGAGGACACAGTGCACGTGCAATTACATCTGTTGCTGGTGAACAACAAACACGCCCATCCACGACGCTTCCTGTCCCACTTTGCAGGGAGCTACAGAACTCCACTTCTGAAGCCACACCAGTGCAAACAGGTGGTTGGTTATATAGCAGATAATGCTTTCAGCATGCTTGCCAGCGCGACCCAGTCTTTCAAACGGTCCAGTCTCACGAGCCAACAGGCTGGATCACTTAATCCTCACCCTGATCATCCTTACTCTCACCATTGTGAGTCCCAGGAAACCAGTGATCCCATACTAAGATACTCTGAGGAGCTTTTTACAACATAATTTCTTGATTGTGGCCTCTCACTCTGCACGTTCCAAAAGGCATAGGAGAAAATGCTGTGTAGTGCAGTAAACTAAGAGCATCCATGGTCACAAGAAGATGACAATAGGGAACGACAAATTGTTTCTAATGAAGATGTTCTAATGTAGATATTGATGAGACACAATTGCCGATAAGTCAGGTTGTTGTTAAGTCACCAAGTCAGGAGGACCAGTGTGCGACGGTTGAAGACGAGGTGGTGGATGATGAAGTCACCGACCCAACCTGGGGAGCCGGCATGCAGAGCGAGGCCAGCAGCGCTGAGAGGGGGGGATCGGCAGCACTGAAATATGCAGGAAGAAGCAGTGGGGTGACAAGAGGGAGAAGATGGGCAACTGTTCCGAAGAGCACCGACACTCGTGAATTTCTCCATCAAAGAGTTAGGTGTTCCCCAGTCTGGGACTTTTTTAGAGAGAGTTCTGAGAGAAAAAAAGGGTAATTTGCAATCTGTGCCACGCCAAGATCAGCAGGGGCCTGACGAGTAAGAATTTAACCATCACCAGCATGATCAGGTACATGTCATCTAGGCAGCTGACTCGTTGGGCCAAACACCTGGGTTCATGATTGCTGCCAGCGGGTGATACCACTGCCTTTTCCCATGTGCTAGATGTTTGCCAATCCCTTGTCCATGACACTGGTGCAGATGTTTCCTGCCCTGCACCTGTCCTTGCACATTCTGAGTCCCCATCATCAGGTACTTTCAAAAACTTGTCCCTGCACAGTGTCCTGCTGTCTCTATCCTAGGCACTGGAACACAAAGAAAAGTTCCCAGTTAACCACCCGCAGGCCCAAACACTAAGCGGGCACATTTCCATGCTGCTTGCTGTAGAAATGTTGCTGTTTAGGCTTATAGACATGGATAATTTCCACCATCTCATGGCGGCAGCCGCTACTATTTCTCCCAGTGTGGCATCCCTGTCCATGACACAGTGCAGGGGCAAGTTTTTGGAAGTGTCTGATGATGGGGCAGCCTCATCTCATCTGCTCAGCGTGGATTGGGTAGCAATGAGGAGGTGGAGGCTGGGGAGGAGGAAGAACCGGAGCTGGTTCCTCGCACACAGATGCTAGTACCCACACAAGCTTTATCCTGTCTCTCCTACGTGGATGGGCTGAGGGAAATGAGGAGGAAAAGATGGAAGAGGAGAAGGAGAGTAGTCATCATGGTGGAGACAGGGAAGTGTTGGCTGTAGGGAGCTTGGCACATATGGCTGACTTTATGTACCACTGCCTTTCTTGTGACCCTTGCATTACATTAATCTTGGCCAAAAAAGAGTACTTGTTCACCCTGCTAGACCCACGCTGCAAGGAGAGCCTTGCATCTCTTGTTTCTGAGGCAGAGAGGTCTACTAAAATTGTGCTATACAAGAAGGCCATTGTGGAAAATACGTGGAACAAAATTCCATCAGACAATGCTAGCAGCAGGGGGCAAGTCTAACCAAGGAGGAAAGGTGAGGGAGACACACACTAGGCACAGCAGAGGCCGGGGTACACTGACAAAGGCTTGGGCCAATTTCAAGACATCCTCCCAGCGTCCATGCCCTGATGACTGGGTATTTTTTACAATTAGGGTAAGGTTTTTAAGATGGTCAAGCAATACCTGGCCGACAAAACCAGCGTGCTCCCTTATTTCACTGTGACCTTCAACTATTGGGTCTCAAAGCTGGACACATGGCATGAGCTGTCCCTCTATGCCTTGGAGGTGTTGTGCTGCCCTGCCTCTAGTGTTGTCTCAGCAGGTTTTTATTGACACTGTGGAGGTTATAACAGATAGGTGCTTTAGGCTGTCAACCAAAAATGCTGACAGGCTCACTCTGATAAAATTGAACAAAGCCTGGATTGGCCCTGACTTTTCCACACCACCAGCAGATGACAGTAGCACATAAAGTGTTTGTAATCTACAATATTTGAATGAGGTTCACCAGTTGTTGCCTTCAAGGGTCTATGGGTAATGCTGGGTAATGGCACCCTTTTTACAGGCAAGCCATCTTGCTCTTCTGGGCTCCACCCATTCGTGGGTGGAGTTACTTCTGGCTGCTACACCCATTTCTCATGCTCTGCTGGAGGGGTGGGAGCTCTCTCTTTGCCCGCACCCATTCTGGGTTGCCTTTTTCACAGGGGGATGTGGCCTTCATTCCTCCGGCGCCAGATCTCTTGCATGACGCCCACAAATGGAACCCTCCTTCATTTTTGCATCACTGACCTCCGTTTCCCGGTCAGTGTTCAGCGCCATCTTTAAGTCACTGTGAGACGTCATCTTTAATTCCTTCACGGCGGTCAACGATTCACAATCACTGTCAGCCACCATCTTCAATTCCTTCATGGCGGTCAACACTTCACAAAGCTCGGGAGTTTTCTCAAAGTCACTGTCAGCCTCTCGTCTGGTTCCGATGGGGAAAGGTGCCGGGAACGCCATCTCAGCTGCTCCCGCCCCAGTCGTAGACACCGGATCCTTCTCTAACAGACTTAGGGTTTCAGGGTTGCTGGGTTCAATCCTGCCGACTAGGCCAAATATAACAAGGTGGCACAGGGTGGTAATCATAACCAAGTCTACTAGATCACAGTCAGTGAGCACCCTGGACCCTTGCACATGAAAAAGACAGGTGCGATCCCAGCCCTGTAGCAGTCAAATTACCTTCAGCACTCGGTTGCTCCTCCATACAGGAACAACATTCTCCATACGCATCACACGGCAAGCTCCGGTTCCAACAGAAAAACTTGTTTATTAAAGATGAAATAAAGACATATGACTTGCTGTGCTTTCCCTAGCAAAGTCTATCACATCAGCAGCAGCTGCAGATCCTATTCTCAGCGTAGTAGGAAAAACCAGATGCTGCGTTCTTCTAGCTCCGCTCCATTGCGGTAACCCCGTGACAGAGGCACTACAATTGGTGCCTTCAGGGGGGTGTAAATGTAACAAGGTGGCACAGGGTGGTAGTCATAACCGAGTCCACTAGATCACAGTCAGTGAGCACCCTGGCCCCTTGCACATGAAAAAGAGAGGTGTGGTCCCAGTCCTGTTGCACAGTCAAATTACCTTCAGCAATCGGTTGCTCTCCACACAGGAACGGCGTTCTCCATAGAAAAACTTGTTTATTAAAGATGAAATGAAGGAGATATGACTTCCTGTGCTTTCCCTAGAAAAGTCTATCACATCAGCAGCAGCAGCAGCTGCAGATCCCATTCAGCTCCTGAGAGCTAACAGTCCATTGGTGGGCACTCGCACAGTCCTATTGCCTGTTCCAGCTGCCCAGCAGTCCATTGACAGCACTTTCTCTGTACACGCAAACGAGCCCGGGCTCTGCTGCAGAAGCAGGAAATTGCTGCTTCTTCCAGGCTGCTAACCCAGCCCTTTTTTGTTAACCCTTACTGTTGCTGAACTAATCATGTTTAATACAATGCAGTACAATACAGGAACATGAAATAAAGAGAATAGTCCAACAGTACATATACAACAACAAAACAGCAGCACATGACAGTAATATGTTAGTACATAGCCAAACTATCAAAGCACGGCATGGGGGACACATGCCCAACATAAAGGAGAGAGGGAGCACTGAGGGTCCCCGCCACCTCCTTACATTTAGATGACCCTGCTTGCAATTTTTGTCAGGCTTTGCACTTAGTCTAGTAGTACCACTACATGACAATTTGAATAGAATGTGTATGAGGCCTTCCTTTATGTATTATACAGGGTGTATCTGAGTCCCTCTTCCTTCATAAATTAAATTGAAATTTCAAATGTTTTAATAAAAATTTCAATTATGGTTTACTTAAATTATTATTATTTTTTAAATCCTTTTTAAATGTTGCCTTATATACAAGTCATTATACAGGAAAGAATGTTTCTTAACATTTTATTCCTGTAATCTCCAATTTATTATCGATTTTGAATGTTTTTTTGTCAGTCCTTAAAGTGGAGTAAAAGTGTTGTACCATTGTTCTCAGCAGCGATGTGAGATAAAGAGATGCTTCCAGAGGTCTCCCACATGCTGTTCTCCTTCCATTAAGCACTTTGTCCATCCATTTCAACATTTTCACTCCCACCCAGACCTGCTTGTAGGGTCTGCCTGAAAGCTGCTCAAATTTCCCATTGACTCACCTTATACTTGTTGTTTGAAACGAGCATCCAAGCATTAGGAATTGCTTGGTTCGGATAATGAGCATCAGAGCATTTTAGCGCTCACTTGTATCTAATAATGCTAAACACACATCAAAATCCACAAAAGACTACTTCATAATGCGCAAGCTGAAGATTTAACAATGACCCTCACAGTCCCCTGATCTGACCATCATTGAAAATCTGTGGCTAGACCTGAAAATGGCAGCGCATGCAAGATGACCCAAGAATCTCAGAACTGGAAGAATTTCCCATGAAAGAATGTATGAAAATCCCTCAAACAGGAATTGACAGACTTTTGGCTGGCTACAAAAAGAATTTACAAGCTGTGATACTTGCAAAAGGTGGTGCTACTGGGTACTAACAATGGATGGTGCCCAAACTTTTGCATCAAACCATTTTCCTTTTTGTAAATTTTAAAATGTAAAAGATGAAACTATATTATTTTTTTGCCTAAAATACAAAGTAAATCTGTCATCTTTAACTTTGGGCCTTTTAGAGATCATTTCATGTTCAACTTGCTTAAATGTTCACAATAACTATAATCTTGACTAGGGGTGCCAAAACTTTTACATGTCACTGTATGTGGCATAATACTAACACTGCACAGCACCCTGAAAACACCATCACCACCGTCAAACATGGTGGTGGCAGCAGCATGCTGTAGCGTTGCTTTTCTTCAGGGAAAATAGTCAGAGTTAATGGGAAGATAGATGGAGCTAAATACAGGGTAATCCGAGAGGAAAACCTGTTAGAGGCTCCAAAAGACTTGAAACTGGGGTGTAGGTTCACCTTCCAGCAGGACAACAAACATAAACATACTGCCAGATCTACAATGGAATAATATATATCACAACATATTCATGTCTTCGAATGACACAGTCAAAGTCCAAGCATAAATCCCACTGAGATTCTGTGGCAAGACTTGAAAATTGCTGTTCACAGAAACTGTCCATCCAATCTCATTGAGCCAGAGCTAACTTGCAAACAAGAATAGGCATACATGTCAGCATCTAGATGCGCATAGTGGGTAGAGACATTGTAAAGTAGTGAAAAAAGCTGTCAAGACCCTCCATTGAAGATCTTATAACAATATAATGCATTGATATTTTATTTTGTTTTATCTATTCTGTGACTAGCAGCAGTTACTTATCCTGAGATAGGGTTAACTATTGGAGTTTAGCCCATTGTGGGAGGAGTTAAATGGGTAAAGGAACTTAGTTCTTGTTTGTTAGGCAGTTCTTGGGAAGTACAGAAAGAGGGAAGGACCTGTGGTTCACAGACCTGCATTGTTTAACCCCTTCCCGACATCTGACGGTATAGTACGTCACATGTCGGGACCCCCGCTTTGATGTGCGCTCCGGCGGTGAGCGCACATCAAAGCCGGGACATGTCAGCTGTTTTGAACAGCTGACATGTGCCCGCAATAGGCGCGAGCAGAATCGCGATCTGCGTGCGCCTATTAACTAGTTAAATGCCGCTGTCAAACGCAGACAGCGGCATTTAACTACCGCATCCGGCCGTGCGGCCGGATATGAGCGCATCGCCGACCCCCGTCACATGATCGGGGGTCGGCGATGCTCCTCCATTGTAACCATAGAGGTCCTTGAGACCTCTATGGTTACTGATTGCCGGTGGCTGTGAGCGCCCCCCTGTGGTCGGCGCTCACAGCACACCTGCAAATCTGCTGTGTAGCAGCGATCTTATGATCACTGCTGCATAGCAGAGCCGATCGGGCTGTGCCTGCTTCTAGCCTCCCATGGAGGCTATAGAAGCATGGCAAAAGTAAAAAAAAAAAGTTTTTAAAAATGTGAAAAAAATAAAAAAAATATAAAAGTTTAAATCACCCCCCTTTCGCCCCAATCAAAATAAATCAATAAAAAAAACCCCCAACCTACACATATTTGGTATCGCCGCGTTCAGAATCGCCCGATCTATCAATAAAAAAAAAGCATTAACCTGATCGCTAAATGGCGTAATGAGAAAAAAATTCGAAACGCCAGATTTACGTTTTTTTGGTCGCCATGACATTGCAT
Organism: Ranitomeya variabilis; assembly: GCF_051348905.1. Classification (NCBI taxonomy): domain Eukaryota; kingdom Metazoa; phylum Chordata; class Amphibia; order Anura; family Dendrobatidae; genus Ranitomeya; species Ranitomeya variabilis. The sequence goes on along the minus strand of NC_135232.1, from coordinate 797,653,681 downwards.
TAAAATGCAATAACGGGCGATCAAAAGAACATATCTGCACCAAAATGCTATCATTAAAAACGCCAGCTCGGCACGCAAAAAATAAGCCCTCACCTGACCCCAGATCACGAAAAATGGAGACGCTACGAGTATCGGAAAATGGCGCAATTTTGTTTTGTTTTTTGCAAAGTTTGGAATTTTTTTTCACCACTTAGGTGAAAAATAACCTAGTCATGTTAGGTGTCTATGAACTCGTAGTGACCTGGAGAATCATAATGGCAGGTCAGTTTTAGCATTTAGTGAACCTAGCAAAATAGGCAAGCAAAAAACAAGTGTGGGATTGCACTTTTTTTGCAATTTCACTGCACTTGGAATTTTTTTCCCATTTTCTAGTACACGACATGCTAAAACCAATGATGTCGTTCAAAAGTACAACTCGTCCCGCAAAAAATAAGCCCTCACATGGCCAAATTGACGGAAAAATAAAAAAGTTATGGCTCTGGGAAGGAGGGGAGCGAAAAACGAAAACGGAAAAACGGAAAAAGCTCCGGGGGTGAAGGGGTTAAGGGTGTTGCATATAAAGAAGAGAGAGATTACATTTGGGTAACAAGTTCTGAAGTGGGGTAAGTAGTGGCCTATGTGAGAAGGTTGCGGGATGCAGTAACGGAGAGGAGGAAGAGCAAGGGTTAATGCTAATTTTACTTGAACAGGGGAATACTACACGCAGGGAGGGGAAAGAGGCAGGGGTATGGCAGGTGATATGAGCACAATAGGGGTGCTGAGGGAGGTAACAAGGGCAATAAGTATAACAACTGCTCATTAGGGTCAACTTATCAATCTGACGGCTTACTGACTGCAGAGTCCTAGGTTCAAACGGTGGTGTCAACGTGGTTAGCACGTGTTGAATCCGGTGTTGTCCTGCAGCCATTAATGATCCGGTTCCTGGCGGTGATGATGTGTCCTCGACGTCTTGCGCGGGGTCCTGGATTTGGGTTGCAGACTGAAGAGCAGTCTCCTACACTGCTAGGGCTTAACGAAGCTCAGCAGAAGTATGCGGGTGAGAGAGGGGAGAGGGAACAGTTCTCAGTGAGTCACCTGGTATTTTGTAGGCGGCACGCACGCGGTATTTACTGACCCGCAGCTTTGGATACGTTGAGCAGCAGGATCCAACGGGCAAAAGGCAGTTCTCCGGTCACAGTCTCTGTAAGTGGCAGCAGGGATACTATGACCTGCGATGTCACGGTGCTCAGAGGTCGGAGCACCAAACTTCCCCTGCTGCGTACAAGTCTGTCTTTTCACATGCTCTGCCCTTTTTAGCCTAGCTACGCCCCTGCTGTTGAGTGAAATGGTCGGTCTGGGTTTCTAAGCTTTCCCCCAGACAACAAAGGTGACAGTCCCGACAGTTCCAGACCCGGCGCAAGAAAGGTACCCCTGATCCAGTCTCTCTTCTTACCCCTACAGCTAGCATTATCTATACTAGATAACAGTTAAAGTGTAGCCAGCCCTTAGGTGTCATAGTGAAGACTGGCCAGGCTGGGTCATGTGTTCGCCTAAGGGGATTGCAACAACTGTGAAGCGATACAAAGATGCAGCGGCACATCAAGAGGTGTGTGGCCCATACGCAGGGCCGGCGTCAGCACCAGGCGCACCTGGGCAAGTGCCGGGGCCCTGGCGAGACGGGGGGGCCCACTCACACTGTCTGGGATACAGCGTGCGCAGACTACTTGGTGACTGTCCGCCGGACTGTGTGATGTCAGGTGGAGGAGGAGAGCGCTGAAGCTGGAGACACCGGGAAAAGGGCAGGAGGATCATGAAGACAGTTGGAAACGTGCAGAGAGCCGCACTCGGGAGCGGAATGTCTGCCCGCAGGCACTGTTCATGATCCTCCTGCCCATTTCCCGGTTTCTCCAGCCTCAGCGCTCTCCTCCACCTGACATCACACAGTCCGGCGGATGGTCACCGCATACTCTGAGCACGCTGTATCCCAGACAGCATGAGTGGGGCCCCCCGTCTCTCCACTGCAATGAAGACGGTTGGAAACGTGCAGAGAGCCGCACTCGGGAGCGGAGTGTCTGCCCGCCGGCACTGCCTGCACACCAGCCGACCTGCCAGGAGCCGGCCGCAAAGTTTGCCAGTGAGAGGAGAAGAGGCCTGGTAGGTACCAGCTTCTATGAGCTCAGTGCTGAGCGTTCATCTCCCCAGTCTGTCTTTTTTTATATCAACTTTATATATTATTCTGTCTACTCTGTATCTTTCTCCATCACCTATTTGTCTGTCTCCATACAACCTGCATCCCAGGAGCCACCAGTGAAGGCTGCTGCCATGTCACTAGTTGGCACATTGCAGTCACTGACCTGTTGGATATTGTGCCATGTGATGTTGCTATATGGCCCCACTGCACACCTGTTATATGGTCCCCCTGCACACCTGTTATATGCCCACTGCTCACCTGCGATATGGCCCCACGGGCACACCTGTGATATGGTCCCCCTGCACACCTGTGATATGGCCCCCCCTGCACACCTGTTATATGGTCCCCCTGCACACCTGTTATATGGTCCCCCTGCACACCTGTGATATGGTCCCCCTGCAAAATCCGTGTACTGCATCCAGCTCTGTGGCGGTGCCTGGCTGGGAGTGTCGCGCTATCACAGTTGCTATGCACATAGGTTACAGTAGTTTCGCCCCTATAGCTCTGTGTAATTATACAAGAAACTCCAATTTGAAGTTAGGTAATTGCTTAACTAACAATCCCATAATGCAGATTTATTGCCTGAAATCCTCCCTTTACTATCTGTAGACACAAATAAAGGCCCTTTAAATACTCCTGTGCATGGTATTGACATCTGGATGGTAGCTGGTGACAGTAGCTTTCTTATTTTAAGGAACTGACATGAACGCAATTTTTTTTAAAGGGTTCATAGTATTAAAACTTAAAGGGATTTTGCAGGTATATAAAAAAGAAACACAAAAAAACACAATCTCGCTGGTGATTGCAGCATAACAACATGCCACAGGGGTCAGGCATAGCTTGTAATTAGCAGCTTTGGCCATGAGTCTGTGCAGCACGTCGTCACAAACCAGCAGAGGAGCGCCAGCTATGAAGCCCCACTCATGTAGTGTAAGAAGTGAAATCTGGCATTATGCTATACCTATATTTCTCTGCTGAATCTGTGCATCATGAATCGTGGTATGTGTTAAAGGGGAGGGCCCACTGACACTCTTTCGCCCGGGGCCCTCAAAAACCTGGAGCCGGCCCTGCCCATACGAATTGGCAGTTCAGAATAGATGTGAGGGGCCGTAATGAGCCACCTCATGTGGTCCGCACAAGGGAAGATGAAGCCCCCATAACACTCTGCTTGTTTAATGTAACATATAATAAAAGAAATGTGCTGCCGTGTGTAACCATGAAGTGCCTACCTGTCAATGGTTCAGAAGATGTATTCTTTAAGTGTCATGATTGCTATCGCATGTATATATTTTTCACCAGTTTGTTTGGTGGCAAAAAGGTCATTTTTGCATGTTGGTCTCCCTCATTCATCTCTACCTTGTTGGGTCCTGGTCTGCCATGTCAAGTGGCAACATGCAATCTGCAGTGGTTTTTCCTAAAGAAAACAGTGCATAGAACCAGCAAGGAGACCCCTTTTACTATAGTGTCTGGGGATATGGAGATGACCCTCTAGGGTGTTCCTGAGTGTTACAACATACCCAATAAGGCTTGCAGCTGTAATTGTAGTGTAATCTGCTCCTACAAAACACAATACAAAGGTGACATCAAGCCCCCCAACTGTCACCCACTTGACGCCGCTACAGGGCAAGTAGGAAGAGCGAGGCTAAGTACCAGAAATGGCACATCTTAGAGCTGCGTTTTTTTTGTGGTGGCTGAGAGCTGATGTTTATAGCCAGGAGGGGCAGCATCCATGGCCCCTTCCTAGGCTATTAATATCAGCCCGCAGCTGTCTTCATAGCCTTTGCTGCTGACTAATTATAGGTTGACCCTACATAATTTTTTTGGGGCGGGTCCCCCATTTTAATAGGTAGTAAAGGCTAATTATACAGCTGTGAGCTGATATTAATAGCCTGGGAAGCTCCATGGGTATTATCCCCTTCCCAGACTATAAACATTTGCCCCAGCCCTCGGCTTTCCCTCTGCTAGATAAGAAAATTACGTGGGACTCCACGCCAGTTTTGTCAGAAAAAAATATTTTATTAATTAAATACATGTACAGTAAGCTGCACACACACTGTACTAATTGTATATACAAAAAAGAGGAGAAGCCAGCACTGCTTATGGTCAGGACACAATACATAAGGTGCACATGCACATACTAAATTCTATCTGTATTTCAAATATGAGACATTTAGCAAACAATTGATCAATTCTTTGAGCTACCCCGCCACTTCATGTAATGTTATTTAATGTGGTCTTTCCTTTTTTTTTACTCTCAATACATTTAGGAGGCCGTAATGGCACAATGTAAATAAAATACGTAGAGTAGGACTGCCCCATTATGAGAATGCCGTGAAGTGGCGGGGTAGCTCAAAGAATTGATCAATTGTTTGCTAAATGTCTCATATTTGAAATACAGATAGAATTTATTATTGTGTCCTGACCATAAGCAGTGCTGGCTTCTCCTTTTTTTTGTTACTAATTGTATATACCACTGATATCTATATATCTACCTATTCTATGTGTATACACTGTATGTACAGTGGGTACGGAAAGTATTCAGACCCCTTTAAATTTTTCACTCTTTGTTTCATTGCAGCCATTTGGTAAATTCAAAAAAGTTATTTTTTTTTCTCATTAATGTACACTCCGCACCACATCTTGACTGAGAAAAAGAAATGTAATAATTTTTGCAAATTCATTAAAATAGAAAAACTGAAATATCACATGGTCATAAGTATTCAGACTAGGGGTGGATTAAGGGTAGCCAGGGCCCCGGGCAGTTCAGACACTGTGGCTCCCCCCCCCCCGGTCATGTGACGGGGGTCATGTGACGGGGGTCATGTTATACCCGAACCAGATTATTCCAGAAAAATGGCCGGGCCCTACTCTACTGTAACCTATTAAATATTTGTTAAAATCTGCAATACAATTTAGGTATATTTTGACCAATAATATCACATACAAGGAACAAATACCACCGCGCCATTTCCAGACCACATATTACCACCACATAGTGACTGAATACTACAATACTGATCAGTATGGTTGAGCGACCTTTAGTTTTTTAGGGTCGAGTCGGGTTTTGTGAAACCCGACTGTCTTAAAAGTCGAGTCGAGTGAAATCGGCCGACCACCGTGAAAAGTCGGGTTTCGGCCGAAACACGAAACCCAATGAAGGAAATTATTATTAATTTTTTTTTTTGTTCTCTCTCTCTCTCTCTCTCTCTCTCTCTCTCTCCCCCTCCGTCCCAGCACAGAAAATTTCGTATTGCACATTCCAAATCCCTACTGCGTACAAGCGATAAGATGACGATAGGCGTTCACTCCCCTAAGACCTATGTCATCACTCTGCCCATGCTCATTCATTTGCTGAAAAAATGGCGCTAAACGAGTCATACGAAACGCGACTTTGGCGCCAAGATCGCGTACCGCATGGCCGACCCCGCACAGGGATCGGGTCGGGTTTCATGAGACGCCGACTTTGCCAAAAGTCGGCGACTTATGAAAATGAACGACCCGTTTCGCTCAACCCTACTGATCAGTAATTTAAAAAAAAACAAAAAAAAACACAATACTATCACCATAAGTGCCAGTATTCACAGGAGATCTGTACTTAGTATGCAGTGTCTGTGTAGAGGTAATACAGAGATCACTGGTGGTATTATACACAGGAGCTCTGTATATAATGTATAGGTAAAACAGTGATCACTGCTGACATTGTACACAGGACCTCTGTATATAGTATACAGTGTATAGTGTCAGTGTATAGGTAACACTGACTCACCAGTGACGTCTCTAGGTGAAGTCCTTCATCTTTCATCCAGCACAGACCGCCATCATTTCTTCCAGCCAGGACTCGTTTCTGCAGGAAATAACACAGTTATCTCGAGCTCAGCTTGCAGAACACATTACTTAATTTTTCACAAATTCTACATTACACCACATGGAGAAAAAAAGGCGATATAGTGTCACTCTGCACAGTAACAGGACCGCCCCCCCCATTTAAAACAGTATACTCAAAAAATAAAATAAATACATCACTGCAGTAATATTATCCCTTAATTAGCCCCTATGGTAATAATATTCCCACACCCTGGCCCCGTGTGTCTCATTCCTGGCTCCAGCCATATGTTCTCCCATCCTGCACTCATGAGTATCCATTCTACACCATATGATCTCCCCATCCTGCCCCATCTGTCTCCATCATATCCTTCCTGCCCCATGATCCAATCCTGCCCCATGTCTTTCATTCTGCCCCGTGTCTCCAATCATGCCCCGTGTCTACATTCTGCCCATGCCTCCAATCCTGCCCCCAGTGTGTCCAGCAATCTGCCCCAGTGTGTCCAGCATATTACCCCCAGTGTGTCCAGCATATTACCCCCAGTGTGTCCAGCAATCTGCCCCAGTATGTCCAGTATATTGCCCCAGTATGTCCAGCAATCTGCCCCAGTGTGTCCAGCATTGCCACCAGACAGTGTCTCCAGCAATCTGCCCCAGTGTCTGACTCCAGCATATTGCCCCCAGTGTGTCCAGCATTGCCCCCAGACAGTGTGTCCAGCAATCTGCCCCAGTGTGTCCAGCATATTACCACCACTGTGTCCAGCAATCTGCCCCAGTATGTCCAGCATTGCCCCAGTGGTCCAGCATATTACCACCAGTGTGTCCAGCAATCTGCCCCAGTATGTCCAATTGTCCAGCATTGCCCAGTGTGTCCAGCATTGCCCAGTGTGTCCAGCATTGCCCACAGTGTGTCCAGCATTGCCCCAGTGTCTCCAGCATTGCCCCAGTGTCTCCAGCATTGCCCCAGTGTCTCCAGCATTGCCCCCAGACAGTGTGTTCAACAATCTGCCCCAGTATGTCCAGCATATTGCCCCAGAGTATCCAGCATTGCCCCCAGTGTGTCCAGCAATCTGCCCCAGTATGTCCAGCATATTGCCCCAGTGTCTCCAGCATTGCCCAAGTGTCTCCAGCATTGCCCCAGTGTCTCCAGCATTGCCACAGTGTCTCCAGCATTGCCCCCAGACAGTGTGTTCAACAATCTGCCCCAGTATGTCCAGCATATTTGCCCCAGAGTATCCAGCATTGCCCCCAGTGTGTCCAGCAATCTGCCCCAGTGTCTCCAGCATATTACCCCCAGTGTGTCCAGCAATCTGCCCCAGTATGTCCAGCATTGCCGTCAGTCTGTCCGGCAATCTGCCCCAGTGTCTCCAGCATTGCTCCAGTGTCTCCAGCATTGCCCCAGTGTCTCCAGCATTGCCCCAGTGTCTCCAGCATTGCCCCAGTGTCTCCAGCATTGCCCCTGTGTCTCCAGCATTGCCCCCAGTGTGTCCTCCAGCATTGCCCCCAGTGTGTCCAGCAATCTGCCCCAGTGTCTCCAGCAATCTGCCCCAGTGTCTCCAGCATTGCCCCAGTGTCCCAAGCAATCTGCCCCAGTGTGTCCTCCAGCATTGCCCCAGTGTGTCCAGCAATCTGCCACAGTGTCTCCAGCAATCTGCCCCAGTGTCTCCAGCATTGCCCCCAGTGTGTCCAGCAATCTGCCCCAGTGTCTCCAGCATTGCCCCAGTGTCTCCAGCATTGCCCCCAGTGTCTCCAGCAATCTGCCCCAGTGTCTCCAGCATTTCCCCAGTGTCTCCAGCATTGCCCCAGTGTCTCCAGCAATCTGCCCCAGTGTCTCCAGCAATCTGCCCCAGTGTCTCCAGCATTGCCCCCAGTGTGTCCAGCAATCTGCCCGTGTCTCCAGCATTGCCCCCAGTGTGTCCAGCATTGCCCCCAGTGTGTCCAGCATTGTCCCCAGTGTCTCCAGCAATCTGCCCCAGTGTCTCCAGCAATTTGCCCCAGTGTCTCCAGCATTGCCCCTAGTGTATGCACAGTTGGCTTATCAAAAAAAAACAAAAAACAAAAAAACAAAAAACAAACATCTCCTCACCTGACCAGCGATCCAGGCGGCGAGCTCCCTCCAGCAGCGCACACTTGCCGGCGACTGACAATGACGTCAGACGCCGGCAACGTGTGCGCTGCGGGCGGCCGACTTCAGCTGCCAGCCTCCAATTGGCTGGCGGCTGTTGTTAACTATTGACGTGCGGGCGCGCGCCCGCACGTCAATAGGAAACCGCCACAGCGCCAGAAGGGGCCCGGTGAGCAGATGAGAAGGGGACCAATGCGGGCCCCCTCTCTCTGCCCACCAGGTCCGGGGGCACATAAATGCCGGCGCCGGCGAGCATTCAGTCACACTCGGGCGGATTATCAGAGGGTCAATCTGTGCGGTAGCCCAGGGCCCCCCACACCACTGGGCCCTGGGCTACCGCCCATATTGACCCTCTGATAATCCGCCCCTGATTCAGACCCTTTGCTCAGTATTGATTAGAAGCTCCCTTTTGAGCTAGTACAGCCATGAGTCTTCTTGGGAATGATGCAACAAGTTTTTCACACCTGGATTTGGGGATCCTCTGCCATTCTTCCTTGCAGATCCTCTCCAGTTCTTTCAGGTTGGATGGTGAACGTTGGAGGACAGCCATTTTCATGATGCTAAATTGGGTTTAGGTCAGAGCTCTGGCTGGGCCACAGAGTTGTTCTGAAGCCACTCCTTTGTTATTTTAGCTGTGTGCTCAGGGTCATTTTGTTGGAAGGTGAACCTTCGGCCAAGTCTGAGGTCCAGAGCACTCTTGAAGAGGTTTTCATCCAGGATATCTCTGTACTTGGCTGCATTCATGTTTCCTTCAATGACAACCAGTTGCCCTGTCCCTGCAGCTCAAAACACCCCCCATAGTATGATGTTGCCACCACCATGTTTCATTGTTGGGATTGTATTGGGCAGGTGATGAGCAGTGCCTGGTTTTCGCCATACATACCGCTTAGAATTATCACCAAAAAGGTCTATCTTCATCTCATCAGACCAGAGAATCTTATTTCTCATAGTCTGGGAGTCCTTCATGTGTTTTTTTTTAGCAAACTCTATGCGGGTTTTCATATGTCTTGCCCTGAGGAGAGGCTTCCTTCGGGCCACTCTGCCATAAAGGCCCGACTGGTGGAGGGCTGCATTGATAGTTGACTTTGTGGAACTTTCTCCTATCTCCCTACTGCATCTCTAGAGCTCAGCCACAGTGATCTTGGGGTTCTCTTTACCTCTCCCACCAAGGCTCTTCTCCCACGATTGCTCAGTTTGGCTGGTCAGGTCTAGGAAGACTTCTGGTGGTCCCAAACTTCTTCCATTTAAGGATTATGGAGGCCACTGTGCTCTTAGGAACCTTGAGTATTGCAGAAATTCTGCTGTAACCTTGGCCAGATCTGTGCCTTGCCACAATTCTATCTCTGAGCTCCTTGGCCAGTTCCGTTGATCTCATGATTCTCATTTGATCTGACATGCACTGCGAGTTGTGAGGTCTTATATAGACAGGTGTGTGCCTTTCCAGATCAAGTCCTATCAGTTTAATTAAACACAGCTAACCTCCAATGAAGGAGTAGAACCATCTCAAGGAGGATCACAAGGAAATGGACAGGATATGACTTAAATATGAGTGTCTGAGCAAAGGGTCTGAATTACTGATGAGCGAATATACTCGTTACTCGAGATTTCTCGAGCATGCTCGGGGGTACTCCGAGTATTTTTTAGTGCTCGGAGATTTAGTTTTTCTTGCCGCAGCTGAATGATTTACATCTGTTAGCCAGCTTGATTACATGTGGGGATTCCCTAGCAACCAGGCAACCCCCACATGTACTTATGCTGGCTAACAGATGTAAATCATTTAGCGGCGGCAAGAAAAACTAAATCTCCGAGCACTAAAAAATACTCGGAGGACCCCCGAGCATGCTCGAGAAATCTCAAGTAACGAGTATATTCGCTCATCACTAGTCTGAATACTTCTTAGTTTTTCTTTTTTTATTAAATTTGCAAAACTTTCTACATTTCTGTTTTTTTACAGTCAAGATGGTGTGCAGAGTGTACATTAATGAGAAAAAAAATGAACTTTTTTTGAATTTACCACATGGCTGCAATGATACAAAGAGTGAAAAATTTAAAGGGTTCTGAATACTTTCTGTACCCACTGTAATCCATCTATTTTATGCTGTCGGCTTCTGCTGTGATTTTACTGTATAAGTCACATGAATTGCCAGATTTTATTCTGTCTATCTATCTATTATACATATACAGTATATGTTTTTAGGAATATTTCCTTTGAATACGATGTGTAAATGACTTAGAGAATTTCTCTATGTAAAAGGTCATGTTAAAATCGCATTGCAGTCTGATGTAAATCGGATCCATGTGTGAAAAATTGGATTGTACTCACATGAAAAACGCATGACACTTGCATTACACTCGTCTGACTATGAAGGAACAAAATCAAACCGATTTTAACCCCTTTTCAACATTGGGCGTAATAGAACGCCGAAGTCGAACCCCCTCCTTCCGGCGGTGAGCCCACATCTTTCCCGGCACATATCAGCTGTTTTGAGTAAATCTGCTATAAAGAGGCGATCTGATCATTGCCTCTATGTAGCAGAGCCGATTGGGTATCACTGCGTTCAGAATCGCCTGATCTATCAATAAAAAAAAGATTTAACCTGATTGCTAAATGGTGTAGCAAGAAAAAAGTCAAAGCGCCAAAATTACTTTTTTTGGTTGTTGCGACATTGCAATAAAATGCAATAATGGGCGATCAAAAGATTGTATCTGCACCAAAATGGTATCATTACAAACGTCAGCCTGGTGCGCAAAAATAAGCCCTCAGCCTACCTGAGATCATGAAAAATAGAGACGCTACGTGTATCGGAAAATGTTGCAATTTTGTTTTTTAACGAAGTTTGAATTTTTTTTTCACCACTTAGATAACAAAGAACCTAGACATGTTTGGTGTCTATGAACTCGTAATGACCTGGAAAATCATAATGGTCAGTTTTAGCATTTAGTGAACCTAGTAAAAAAGCTAAGCAAAAAACAAGTGTAGGATTGCACTTTTTTGCAATTTCACCGTACTTGAATTTTTTTTCCTGCTTTCTAGTATATGACATTGTAATACCAATGGTGTCGTTTAAAAGTACAACCCCTGGCAAAAATTAGGTAATCACCGGCCTTGGAGGATGTTCATTCAGTTGTTTAATTTTGTAGAAAAAAAGCAGATCACAGTCATGACACAAAACTAAAGTCATTTCAAATGGCAACTTTCTGGCTTTAAGAAACAGTAAAAGAAATCAAGAACAAAAAATGTGGCAGTCAGTAATGGTTACTTTTTGTAACAAAGCATAGGGTAAAAATTATGGAGTCACTCAATTATGAGGGAAAAAATTATGAAATAACCCTGTAAATTTTCATTCCCCAAACTAACACCTGCATCAAATTAGATCTGCTTGTTAGTCTGCATCTAAAAAGGAGGGATCACACTTTGGAGAGCTGTTGCACCAAGTGGACTGACATGAATCATGGCTCCAACATGAGAGATGTCAATTGAAACAAAGGAGAGGATTATCAAACTCTTAAACGAGGGTAAATCATCACGCAATGTTGCAAAAGATGTTGGTTGTTCACAGTCAGTTGTGTCTAAAATCTGGACGAAATACAAACAACATGGGAAGGTTGTTAAAGGCAAACATACTGGTAGACCAAGGAAGACATCAAAGCATCAAGACCGGAAACTTAAAGCAATATGTCTCTAAAACACGAAATGCACAACAAAACAAATGAGGAACGAATGGGTGGAAACTGGAGTCAATGTCTGTGACCGAACTGTAAGAAACCGCCTAAAGGAAATGGGATTTACATACAGAAAAGCTAAACAAAAGCCATCATTAACACCTAAACAGAAAAAAACAAGGTTACAATGGGCTAATGAAAAGCAATTGTGGACTGTGGATGACTGGCTGAAAGTCATATTCAGTGATGAATCGCAAATCTGCATTGGGCAAGGTGATGATGATGGAACTTTTTGTCAGGACTCTGAACATTTTTTACCTTTTGTGCATTACTGCCCTCTTCCAAGATGGCATCTTTGGTCTCATGTGCACTGTGTCTTTCTGCTATAAAACTCCACCCCAGCCTTCAGTCTGTGCTAGAGTATTCTGCCTTGCATCCAGCTCCTGACCTCTGATTACTCCCTGGCTATACACCTGCTCCTGTGAACCTGTGCGGTGATCCTGCTACTCTGCTCTGAGTTCCTGCTGCATACACAAGTTTCCAGTAATCCTCCTTCATCTGCTGCTCGTGTTTACTTCATCTGCATTTGCTGGACATGTAAGCTGCTGCTGCCTTGCTATAACCTGAGACTATTAACCAGGCCTCCCTGGTTGAGCTAAGATATGATTTGAACTACCTATAAGCATATCTATCTGTGTCTGGACTAAGACAAGGATTTATTCGTGTCAAGTATCCTCAAGAATAACTGTGCTTCATAGACTTTCTGTGCTTGATTGCATTTCTCTCTGAAGACTGCTAAGCTGCGTTTATTATTTGCACCAAGTGTTGTGGACTTGAGTTTCTCTCTGCACCTGTTTGAATCACCGTGTGATAATATAGACTTTACCACTTATAAAACTGTGTCCTGTAGTTGTCTTGTTCCACGAAAAGAGTCTCCTGAGTTATCCCCTATAATTATTACAGGATACTCTAGCCTAAAAAAAAAAAAAGGAGACTGCTGGAACAATGACTGCAGAAAGCAGATTAGAGCAGGTGTTTTCCATAATTAGATCACTGCAGAAAGATGTGGAAGGTCTGCAAAAGAAGTTTGGAAGCTTTGAACTCAATCAACAAGTGTTTGGACAGACTTTGCAGGACTTGAGCAACCGCATGGCAGCCCAGGAAAACAAACTTGCTGGCATAGAGTCCCAGTATGGACGGGCTTTTCAGGACATAAGCATGCAAATAGCTGCACAAGTGACTTTACCCTCTGGGCAACCGCCACCAGCTAGCCCACCTAAGTTGCCCCCATTCAGATTTAATGGTGATCGCAACAAATTTCGTGGCTTTGTGAATCAATGTATGCTATATTTTGATGTGCATGCTGACCGTTTTCCTACTGATAGATCCAAAGTATTGTGTGTAATAATGCTACTGACCTCACGAGCGCTCGCCTGGGCGAATCCGATGATTGAGTCTCGTGACCCACGGTTAAATGACTTGGATGATTTCTTGGCCGCTATGACATTAATGTTTGATGACCCTAATCGCCGTGCAACCGCTGAATCTGCTTTGTTGTCTTTACGCCAGGCTAAACGTTCTGTTATTGAGTATGCCACTGAATTCAGGAGATTGGCGGTAGATACCAATTGGAACAGTTATGCACAATTGCCTATTTTTAAAAGGGGTCTGTCTAGTATTGTAAAAGATGAACTAGCTCGCTCTGAGTCACCACAAGAGCTAGAGACATTTATACAGCATTGTGTGCGCATAGACATTCGCCTTACTGAGCGTAGGCAGGAGAAATTTGCTGCATATAACCGTGTTTCTAACTTTTCCCTTCCTTCCAAAAAGCTTGCAGGTAAAACCTCTCGGGAGGTGGAGGAGGTGCCCATGCAAATTGATTCCATCCAGAGGCGCGAGATCAATGAGCGCCGGGAGCATCGCCTTCGTGAAAGTCTATGTTTCTACTGCGGCCAGTCTGACCACTTCTTGATCAATTGTCCTAAGTGTCCTAGACGGCCTAACAAGGTGCTAGCAGCAATAGGGGAGTATGACAACTGTGATGAGGAATCTGACATCTCTGAATGTAGCCTGCCTTTAAACGCTGTATTCCATTCACTTTCTATGATTTCACTCCCCAAGGAGCTGAAGGAAAAGAACTCTCACTGTTCTCTCCCTATTAAGATTCTGTGTTCAGGACAGTGGATTTCCAGTTCAGCTATGATTGACTCTGGTGCAGGTGGCAATTTCATGGATATCGCATTTGCCAAGGAACATGGTATTAAAATTCAGCAAAGAGCCTCTCCAATTACCATGGAAACAGTGGATGGGTCACCTTTAATCTCTGGGCCTCTGGATCAGGAGACCGTACCCCTTGAAATTTTGTTGGAGCCTAATCATCAGGAGCAACTTTCTTTCTTGCTAATTTCTTCTCCTCATTTTCCTGTGATTTTAGGCATTCCATGGTTGCGTTCTCAGAACCCAATTATCAACTGGGAGACCAAGGAGATTATCTTTCCAACAAGGAGCAACTCAGCGTTAACAGAAGCTGTCCCTGAGTCCACGACTATGGAACCACATGTACAGGTATTTTCTTTACCTCCAGCTTATAAAGAGATCTCTGACATCTGTGACAAGAAGAATGCAGATCAGCTTCCTCCACACAGGCATTATGACTGTCCCATTGAGCTGCTTCCCGGGGCAGCCATTCCTTTTGGTAACGTATACCCTTTGGCGGCACCTGAGCTTCAAGCCTTAAAAGAGTATATTGATGAAAATCTGGCCAAAGGCTTCATACGTCCTTCTTCCTCACCAGCAGGGGCACCTATCTTTTTTGTAAAGAAGAAGGATGGGACCCTGAGACCCTGTGTTGACTATCGAGAACTCAATAAGGTAACCGTACGAAACCGTTACCCTTTGCCTCTGATTCCCAAATTACTGGAAAGAGTCAGCCATGCTAAGGTGTTCTCCAAACTGGATCTTCGTGGGGCTTATAATTTGGTGTGTATTCGTCCAGGGGATGAGTGGAAGACAGCATTCAGATACCGGTATGGACACTTTGAATCTCTTGTGATGCCCTTAGGGCTTTGTAACGCCCCTGCAACATGTCAACACCTTGCTAATGACATTTTCAGAGATTTGTTGGACCAGTTTGTAGTGATCTATTTGGACGATATACTAATCTTTTCTGACTCTCTACAGGAACATGAAGAACATGTCAAAACTGTTTTAAGACGTCTGAAAGAGAACCATCTGTATATTAAGCAGGAGAAATGCGAGTTCCATCGTTCTGAGATACAGTTCTTAGGTTATATCATCTCTCCCCAGGGGCTGAACATGGAATCTGGTACGATTCAGGCTATCCTTGACTGGCTGGTACCCAAGAACGTTAAGGAGGTCCAACGTTTTATTGGTTTTGCAAATTTCTACAGACGCTTCATTCGAAATTTTTCTGATATTGTCCGTCCCATTACTTCCTTGACAAAGAAGGAAAAGCCCTTTAAGTGGTCATCACAGGCTCAAGAAGCTTTTGATCGGCTTAAGATCTGTTTCACATCAGCACCACTGTTGATACACCCAGATCCAACACAACCTTTCATTGTGGAGGAGGATGCTGCTGATAATGCTTTGGGGGCTATTCTCTCCCAAAGAACTGGAGAGAAGGGTCTGCTACATCCTTGTGCTTTCTTTTCCCGTAGACTAACCTCAGCAGAGAAGAATTACGACGTGGGAGACAAGGAATTGCTGGCTATTATTGCGGCTTTCAAAGAATGGAGGCATCATCTGCAAGCTGCACAACAGATCATAGTACTAACTGACCATTGCAATTTAGAGTTCCTTAGATCCGCTAGATGTCTTTCTCCTCGTCAGGCTCGTTGGAACTTATTTTTAAATCAATTTAACTTTGTTATCTCGTACCGTCCAGGTTCTCGTAATGGGAAGGCTGATGCTTTATCCCGAATCCATGCTGCGGATTCTGTACCTGGAGCCCCGTCCAAGACCATTCTATCTGATGCCAATTTCATCGGAATTATCCACGATCAGGACTTGTGGAAGGAGTGCAGGGAGGCCTATGAAGGTGATATTAATCTTGTCTTTAAGGGTGGCATGTGGTTCAGAGATCGACGTATCTACGTCCCGGAGGTCGTCCGTCTGCAGATCCTCAAGTTGGTACATGACTCCAAGTTGGCTGGTCACAGGGGGGTACAGAAGACACAAGAGTTCCTGAGCCGATTCTTCTGGTGGCCAACTTGCCTGAAGAATACCAAGGACTATGTTCTCTCTTGCGAGGTATGTGCCCGTTACAAGACTCCTCATGTGGCACCTACAGGTCCTCTACAACCATTACTGGTTCCGTCCCGCCCTTGGGGGTCTATATCAATGGACTTTATTGTGGAGCTGCCTACATCAGGGGGCATGAATACAATCATGGTGGTAGTTGATCGCCTGACTAAAGCTGCTCATTTTGTTCCGTTCACCGGCCTCCCCTAAGCTAAAGATACAGTGAACTTGGTTATACAGAATGTCTTTCGGTTGCACGTGGTTCCGGATGAGATCATCTCTGACCGTGGAGTACAGTTCACTTCAAGATTCTGGAAGGGGTTTTGCTTTGCACTCAATATTAATGTCTGTCTCTCTTCTGCTTACCATCCCCAGACAAATTGTCAGACTGAGCGTACCAACCAGACGCTGGAACAATATCTAAGATGCTATGTCAGCCATCTCCAGGATGATTGGTTGGAGTTGTTGCCGTTAGCTGAATTTTCATATAATAATTCTCAGAGCGCCTCCACTAAATTTACACCTTTCTTTGCCAATCTGGGTTATCATCCGTGTATTTTACCTAGGTCTCCAATTAATTCTCCGGTTCCGGCAGTGGAGGAAAGGCTGACTGCGATGAGACAAAATCTGGAGGTTCTGAAGGAATCCCTGACCACAGCTCAAGAACGTTATAAGAGATCGACTGATAGATTCCGTAAACCTGCACCCATGTTCAAGGTAGGAGATTCCGTGTGGTTATCAACTAAGAATCTGAAGTTAAATGTTCCTTCACAAAAACTTGGACAGAAATTCATTGGCCCTTTCAAGATCAACGGTATTGTGAGCTCTGTGGCCTGCCGGCTGAAGCTTCCTAGGACAATGAAGGTACACCCAGTTTTTCATGTATCGTTACGAAAGCCTGTATCTCCTAATACCTTCCAGGGATATTGTCATGATTCTCAATGGCGAGAGAACATAGCCCAGCATATATGAGAACTAGCTCTTGGAAGATGGAAACTATACTGACCATGAACTAAACCTGCCGCACAACTAGAAGTGGCCGGGTAGCATGCCTACGTTTTTTTTATCCCTAGATGCCCAGCGCCAGCCGGAGAACTACCTAATCCTAGCAGAGGAAAAGACAGTCCTGGCTCACCTCTAGAGAAATTTCCCCAAAAAGGCAGACAGAGGCCCCCACATATATTGGCGGTGATTTTAGATGAAATGACAAACGTAGTATGAAAATAGGTTTAGCAAAATCGAGGTCCGCTTACTAGATAGCAAGAAGACAGAAAGGGCACTTTCATGGTCAGCAGAAAACTCTATCAAAACACCATCCAGAAATTACTTTAAGACTCTAGCATTAACTCATAACACCAGAGTGGCAATTTCCGCTCACAAGAGCTTTCCAGACACAGTAACGAAACAGCAGCTGTGAACAGGAACAAAATGCAAAAACACACAAGGGAAAAAATTCCAACTTAGCTGGGAGTTGTCTAGTAGCAGGAACATGCACAGAAAGGCTTCTGATTACATTGTTGACCGGCATGAAACTGACAGAGGAGCAAGGTTATATAGCGACTCCCACATCCTGATAGGAGCAGGTGAACAGAGGGGATGATGCACACAAGTACAATTCCACAAGTGGCCACAGGGGGAGCCCAGAATCCAATTTCACAACAGTACCCCCCCCCCCTCAAGGAGGGGGCACCGAACCCTCACCAGAACCACCAGGGCGATCAGGATGAGCCCTATGAAAGGCACGGACAAGATCGGAGGCATGAACATCAGAGGCAGTGACCCAAGAATTATCCTCCTGACCGTATCCCTTCCATTTGACCAGATACTGGAGTTTCCGTCTGGAAACACGAGAGTCCAAGATCTTTTCCACAACGTACTCCAACTCACCCTCAACCAACACCGGAGCAGGAGGCTCAACGGAAGGCACAGCCGGTACCTCATACCTGCGCAACAATGACCGATGAAAAACATTATGAATCGAAAAGGATGCAGGGAGGTCCAAACGGAAGGACACAGGGTTAAGAATCTCCAATATCTTGTACGGGCCGATGAACCGAGGCTTAAACTTAGGAGAAGAAACCCTCATAGGGACAAAACGAGAAGACAACCACACCAAGTCCCCAACACAAAGCCGAGGACCAACACGACGACGACGGTTGGCAAAAAGCTGAGTCTTCTCCTGGGACAACTTCAAATTGTCCACCACCTGCCCCCAAATCTGATGCAACCTCTCCACCACAGCATCCACTCCAGGACAATCCGAAGATTCCACTTGACCGGAGGAAAATCGAGGATGAAACCCTGAATTACAGAAAAACGGGGACACCAAGGTGGCAGAGCTGGCCCGATTATTGAGGGCGAACTCCGCCAAAGGCAAAAAAGCAACCCAATCATCCTGATCCGCAGACACAAAACACCTCAAATATGTCTCCAAGGTCTGATTAGTCCGCTCGGTCTGGCCATTAGTCTGAGGATGGAAAGCAGACGAAAAAGACAAATCTATGCCCATCCTAGCACAGAATGCCCGCCAAAATCTAGACACGAATTGGGTCCCTCTGTCAGAGACGATATTCTCCGGAATACCATGCAAACGAACAACATTTTGAAAAAACAGAGGAACCAACTCGGAAGAAGAAGGCAACTTAGGCAAGGGAACCAGATGGACCATCTTAGAGAAACGGTCACACACCACCCAGATGACAGACATCTTATGAGAAACAGGCAGATCCGAAATAAAATCCATCGAGATGTGCGTCCAAGGCCTCTTCGGGATAGGCAAGGGTAACAACAATCCACTAGCCCGAGAACAACAAGGCTTGGCCCGAGCACAAACGTCACAAGACTGCACAAAGCCTCGCACATCTCGTGACAGGGAAGGCCACCAGAAGGACCTTGCCACCAAATCCCTGGTACCAAAGATTCCAGGATGACCTGCCAACGCAGAAGAATGAACCTCAGAGATGACTCTACTGGTCCAATCATCAGGAACAAACAGTCTACCAGGTGGGCAACGATCAGGTCTATCCGCCTGAAACTCCTGCAAGGCCCGCCGCAGGTCTGGAGAAACGGCAGACAATATCACTCCATCTTTAAGGATACCTGTGGGCTCAGAATTACCAGGGGAGTCAGGCTCAAAACTCCTAGAAAGGGCATCCGCCTTAACATTCTTAGAACCCGGTAGGTAAGACACCACAAAATTAAACCGAGAGAAAAACAACGACCAGCGCGCCTGTCTAGGATTCAGGCGCCTGGCAGACTCAAGGTAAATTAAATTTTTGTGGTCAGTCAATACCACCACCTGATGTCTGGCCCCCTCAAGCCAGTGACGCCACTCCTCAAAAGCCCACTTCATGGCCAAAAGCTCCCGATTCCCAATATCATAATTCCGCTCGGCGGGCGAAAATTTACGGGAAAAAAAAGCACAAGGTCTCATCACGGAGCAGTCGGAACTTCTCTGCGACAACACCGCCCCAGCTCCGATTTCAGAAGCGTCGACCTCAACCTGAAAAGGAAGAGCAACATCAGGCTGACGCAACACTGGGGCGGAAGAAAAGCGGCGCTTGAGCTCCCGAAAGGCCTCCACAGCATCAGGGGACCAATCAGCAACATCAGCACCCTTCTTAGTCAAATCAGTCAATGGTTTTACAACATCAGAAAAACCAGCAATAAATCGACGATAAAAGTTAGCAAAGCCCAAAAATTTCTGAAGACTCTTAAGAGAAGAGGGTTGCGTCCAATCACCAATAGCCTGAACCTTGACAGGATCCATCTCGATGGAAGAGGGGGAAAAAATGTATCCCAAGAAGGAAATCTTTTGAACCCCAAAAACACACTTAGAACCCTTCACACACAAGGAATTAGACCGCAAAACCTGAAAAACCCTCCTGACCTGCTGGACATGAGAGTTCCAGTCATCCGAAAAAATCAGAATATCATCCAGATACACAATCATAAATTTATCCAAATAATCGCGGAAAATGTCATGCATAAAGGACTGGAAGACTGAAGGGGCATTTGAAAGACCAAAAGGCATCACCAAATACTCAAAATGGCCCTCGGGCGTATTAAATGCGGTTTTCCACTCATCCCCCTGCTTGATTCGCACCAAATTATACGCCCCACGGAGATCAATCTTAGAGAACCACTTGGCCCCCTTTATACGAGCAAACAAATCAGTAAGCAGTGGTAACGGATATTGATATTTAACCGTGATTTTATTCAAAAGTCGATAATCAATACACGGCCTCAAAGAGCCGTCTTTCTTAGACACAAAGAAAAAACCGGCTCCTAAGGGAGATGACGAAGGACGAATATGTCCCTTTTCCAAGGACTCCTTTATATATTCTCGCATAGCCGCGTGTTCAGGCACAGACAGATTAAATAAACGACCCTTAGGGTATTTACTACCCGGGATCAAGTCTATGGCACAATCGCACTCCCGGTGCGGAGGTAGTGAACCAACCTTGGGTTCTTCAAAAACGTCACGAAAGTCAGACAAGAATTCAGGAATCTCAGAGGGAATAGATGATGAAATCGAAACCAAAGGTACGTCCCCATGAGTTCCTTTACATCCCCAGCTTAACACAGACATAGCTCTCCAGTCGAGGACTGGGTTATGAGATTGCAGCCATGGCAATCCCAGCACCAAAACATCATGTAGATTATACAGCACCAGAAAGCGAATAACCTCCTGGTGATCCGGATTAACACGCATAGTCACTTGTGTCCAGTATTGTGGTTTATTACTAGCCAATGGGGTGGAGTCAATCCCTTTCAGAGGTATCGGAGCCTCCAATGGCTCCAAATCATACCCACAGCGTTTGGCAAAGGACCAATCCATAAGACTCAAAGCAGCGCCAGAGTCGACATAGGCGTCCGCGGTAATAGATGACAAAGAACAAATCAGGGTCACAGATAGAATAAACTTAGACTGTAAAGTGCTAATTGAAACAGACTTGTCAGGCTTCTTAGTACGCTTAAAGCATGCTGATATAACATGAGTTGAATCACCACAATAGAAGCACAACCCATTTTTTCGTCTAAAATTCTGCCGCTCGCTTCTGGACAGGATTCTATCACATTGCATATTTTCTGGCGTTTTCTCAGTAGACACCTCCAAATGGTGCACAGGTTTGCGCTCCCGCAGACGCCTATCGATCTGAATAGCCATCGTCATGGACTCATTCAGACTCGCAGGCACAGGGAACCCCACCATAACATCCTTAATGGCATCAGAGAGACCTTCTCTGAAAATCGCCGCCAGGGCGCACTCATTCCACTGAGTAAGCACAGACCATTTGCGGAATTTTTGGCAGTATATTTCAGCTTCATCTTGCCCCTGAGACAAGGACATCAAGGCCTTTTCCGCCTGAAGCTCTAAATGAGGTTCCTCATAAAGCAACCCCAAGGCCAGAAAAAACGCATCCACATTGAGCAACGCAGGATCCCCTGGTGCCAATGCAAAAGCCCAGTCTTGAGGGTCGCCCCGGAGCAAGGAAATTACAATCCTGACCTGCTGTGCAGGGTCTCCGGCAGAGCGAGACTTCAGGGACAAAAACAATTTGCAATTATTTTTAAAATTTTGAAAGTGAGATCTATTCCCCGAGAAGAATTCAGGCAAAGGAATTCTAGGCTCAGACATAGGTGCATGAACAACAAAATCTTGCAAATTTTGTACCTTTGTGGCGAGATTATTCAAACCTGTAGCTACACTCTGAAGATCCATTTGAAACAGGTGAACACAAAGCCATTCAAGGATTAGAAGGAGAGAAAGAGAGGAAGGCTGCAGTATAGGCAGACTAGCAAGTGATTCAATTAAGAGCACACTCAGAACTAGAGGAAAAAAAAAAAAAAAATTGTAGCAGACTTCTTTTTTCTCTCCTTTCTCAGCCAGTAATTTAACCCTTTTTTTTTTTTGGGCCGGTCAAACTGTCATGATTCTCAATGGCGAGAGAACATAGCCCAGCATATATGAGAACTAGCTCTTGGAAGATGGAAACTATACTGACCATGAACTAAACCTGCCGCACAACTAGAAGTGGCCGGGTAGCATGCCTACGTTTTTTTTATCCCTAGATGCCCAGCGCCAGCCGGAGAACTACCTAATCCTAGCAGAGGAAAAGACAGTCCTGGCTCACCTCTAGAGAAATTTCCCCAAAAAGGCAGACAGAGGCCCCCACATATATTGGCGGTGATTTTAGATGAAATGACAAACGTAGTATGAAAATAGGTTTAGCAAAATCGAGGTCCGCTTACTAGATAGCAAGAAGACAGAAAGGGCACTTTCATGGTCAGCAGAAAACTCTATCAAAACACCATCCAGAAATTACTTTAAGACTCTAGCATTAACTCATAACACCAGAGTGGCAATTTCCGCTCACAAGAGCTTTCCAGACACAGTAACGAAACAGCAGCTGTGAACAGGAACAAAATGCAAAAACACACAAGGACAAAAGTCCAACTTAGCTGGGAGTTGTCTAGTAGCAGGAACATGCACAGAAAGGCTTCTGATTACATTGTTGACCGGCATGAAACTGACAGAGGAGCAAGGTTATATAGCGACTCCCACATCCTGATAGGAGCAGGTGAACAGAGGGGATGATGCACACAAGTACAATTCCACAAGTGGCCACCGGGGGAGCCCAGAATCCAATTTCACAACAGGATATGTTGTGCCACCTCCACAGCCTGTGGTGATTGATGGGCAAGAAAAATTTGTGGTGGAGGAAATTATTGATTCCAGGATTCGCAGGAATCGGCTCCAACATCTGATAAGATGGCAGGGATACTCCCTGAGGAAGACTCTTGGGAACCTGTGGAAAACATCAATGCCCAACAGAAGATTTCTCATTTTCATCAGAGATTCCCTGAGAAACCAGGTCCAGAATCGTTCTGAGGCCGCTTCTATGGAGGGAGTAATGTCAGGACTCTGAACATTTTTTACCTTTTGTGCATTACTGCCCTCTTCCAAGATGGCGTCTTTGGTCTCATGTGCACTGTGTCTTCCTGCTATAAAACTCCACCCCAGCCTTCAGTCTGTGCTAGAGTATTCTGCCTTGCATCCAGCTCCTGACCTCTGATTACTCCCTGGCTATACACCTGCTCCTGTGAACCTGTGTGGTGATCCTACTACTCTGCTCTGAGTTCCTGCTGCATACACAAGTTTCCAGTAATCCTCCTTCATCTGCTGCTCGTGTTTACTTCATCTGCATTTGCTGGACATGTAAGCTGCTGCTGCTTTGCTATAACCTGAGACTATTAACCAGGCCTCCCTGGTTGAGCTAAGATATGATTTGAACTGCCTATAAGCATATCTATCTGTGTCTGGACTAAGACAAGGATTTATTCGTGTCAAGTATCCTCAAGAATAACTGCTTCATAGACTTTCTGCTTGATTGCATTTTTCTCTGAAGACTGCTAAGCTGCGTTTATTATTTGCACCAAGTGTTGTGGACTTGAGTTTCTCTCTGCACCTGTTTGAATCACTGTGTGATAATATAGACTTTACCACTTATAAAACTGTATCCTGTAGTTGTCTTGTTCCACGCAAAGAGTCTCCTGAGTTATCCCCTATAATTATTACACTTTTGTTTGGTGCCGTTCCAATAAGAGAACATGCATCTTTCCACAGTCATTGATGATGTGGGACTGCATGTCAGGTAAAGGCACTGGGGAGATGGCTGTCATTACATCTTCAATAAATGCACAAGTTATGTTGATATTTTGAACACTTTTCTTATGCCATCAATTGAAAGGATGTTCGGGGATGCTGAAATCATTTTTCAAGATGATAATGCATCCTGCCATAATGCAAAAACTGTGAAATCATTCCTTGAAAAAAGACACATAAGGTCAATGTCATGGCCTGCAAATAGTCCGGATCTCAATCCAATTGAAAATCTTTGGTGGAAGTTGAAGAAAATGGTTTGTTTGTTTTTCATAATTCCATAATTTTTTCCTGATAATTGAGTGACTCCATAATTTTTACCCTATGCTTGGTTAAAAAAAAGGAACCATTACTGACTACCAAATTTTTATTCTTGATTTCTTTTAGTGATTCTTAAAGCCAGAAAGTTGCCATTTGAAATTACTTTAATTTTGTGCCATGTCTGTGATCTGCTTTTTTTCTACAAAATTAAACAACTGAATGAACATCCTCCAAGGCCGGTGATTACATAATTTTTGCCAGGGGTTGTACACCTCATCCTGCAAAAAACAAGCCCTCACACAGCCATATTGATGGAAAAATAAAAAAGTTATGACTCTGGGAAGAAGGGGAGCGAAAAACGAAAACACAAAACCGAAAAAAGCTCCAGGGGTTAAGGGGTTGACCCCTTCATGACCCCAGCTTTTTTCGGTTTTGCGCTTTCGATGCCAAACATTATCATATCGCTATTAACCTGCAGATTTACCCCATATCTGCAGGTTAACAGCGTTATTTCTGGTGACAGGTTCCATTTAAGTAACATGAAAACATGGGGTAAAGTTCATGGGTACAAATACTTTTTCAAGGCACTATGACCACTTGCATGTACTTCATAAGTAACGTTTGTTGTTTACGATTTACAGAGTTAACATAAACATATATGAAAATGATGGACTTGATGAAGAAGAACTGGAAGACAAGCTAAAAGAACATGAGGGAAACAATAAGGCCAAAGGCAAATGGGTTGAAGAAGATAATAGAGAGTCAAAGGTCACAGCAATGTGATATTAGTGTCATTTTGGTATCTAAACTTAAAATTTACATTTTTGCTGCAAACATATTTGTTTCTTCAGATCATTCACCCTAACCCTATCTAACTGGATCACTTGTAGCAAGAATGTTGCCTTCATTTCTGATAAAATAGAGTGATTCTGTTTCATGGCCCATGGATAAACAGTATGAGAGTACAACAATTTTACAATGTCCCAGAAATTACAGTACAACAGGTTTGTGAATAGATCACTGTACAAATGCAAAATTTATAACTTACATTTTACTCAATAAATGTCAGCTCTTCCAATGGCAGTGGCTCTGTCTTACCTTTAGTTGGCCTACAAATGTTCTTGTTTGTAAGTAAAGTACGTGTATAATAGCTGTGACATTGACGCTACCCACAAATACAATTGTTTGCCAAGAAAAGAGGTGAAGGCTATCTAAATATGAATATGGCCGCACATACAGTAAAAGTACATTTTTTTTATCAACTCAGTTTCTATTTATATATATGTTCTCATAGGGACTAGACACAAATATCCTCATGAGTTAATTGTTACACTGCTCTACATATTTTCAAAACTTGTCATGTTCAGTTATGAAATTAGCCATTTCTTAATGATTTTGACCTGAATTAAAATCCAACAATGAACTTGTTTAGTTGGCTTTTTTTTCTATGAAATCAAAGTTTTCCTTTTACTGCTACATATAATAAATGCATACAAGTTTCAGTACTTTGAAACATTTTTATTTTTGCAAATATACAGATGTAGAATTTTTTGTTATGCCAATTTTCTGATATTTATTTAGAGGAAACTTTGCATTAATTCATATAACTAAAACATATCTAAACACTATTGTGAATTTTAAACAGTTATAGCAAAACAAAATTTGGTCCTCATTCAGTGACAATTCTTTTTTGCTTGTCTCTGTACTCCTGCATTGAATCATCTCTTACAATTGTCCAACAGTAATCTGCAAGCATTGATGAATTCCAGTGTATCCAGTGAAGAAGAAAGTTAGTGGCACTCACCAATGTCCATAAAAAGTTTTTTCTTTATTTCAAATCTTCCTTAAAACCATCTCCGTGGCAGAGGGGGCGGGGGAGATCAGAAGGTGCAGCACAGCAGGTGACTACCGTTTCACTCTGGAGTGCGTTTCAACGGGCCTGATCTTAAAAAATCCCCAGTATATTTTATAAAAGACACTATGTCTTTAATAGCCAGTCAATATATTGAGATAATGGCTCTGTCAGAGAACCTGCTACTATTGGGTGGCACTGGGGAAGCTTACATAGACTTATGAACTTTTGGGATAAAGTACGAATCGTTTTTCTTCAGCTGTTTTTTTTTTTTTTCTTTTAGAAATAATGTCTTTAGATACATGAGAGATTAAAAAGGATTCTAGCGATTTTTTTAAACTTAAATGTGAGATCCAACATAGTGAACTTTAGGAGTTATTATCTGACAATTGTCTTAAAGTTTCCATGCAGTATTAGTAGTTCTTTTCTCGCACAAAAACACAACAATAGCATTTCCTGCTTGTGTGACTGGCATATAGAAGGATCTTAAACCGCCTAAGAACGGTTCAAAATCTGTCTTTACTATCTCAGTGTTTTCTGATTGTTCTTCATTCAGACTCAGCAGTAACTGGCAATCTTCGCACATCAAGGAGAATTGGGAATTTTTGGTTAAACCTAGCACACAAGATTCACTGGGGATTTCCCTATTGTTTTATCACTAATAAATGGAGGTGGCTAAAAGATGTATATAAGTGAATTTTTCTGATAGCTCTAAACAAATCCACCTTAAATTCTGTAAAATCAAATTCAGTAGTTGTGTGAGCAGGTTGCGGGATTCAGTAACGGACAGGAGGCAGAAAGGGTTAACTATATTTTACTTGAACAGGGAAGTACTCCAGGCAGGGAGAGGAAGGGGTAAATAGAAGTATAGCAGATGGTATAAACACAAAGGATGTACAGGGTGGGTTAAACAACATAAAGTAATGAAGCAGTTCTTTAAGGGTTAACTCATTGGTCCGGCGGCTTCCTGACTGTAGAGTCTTAGGCTCAAACAGTGGCGCCAACACCATGATGAGTCCAGTGTCGACCTGAAGGCGTTGATGATCTGGTTTCGGGCGGTGATGGTGGGTCCTTGTTGTCTTGGACGGGGTCCTGGGTCCAGGGTTCAGTGTGAGGTATGAAGTACAATCTCCAACTCCATCGGAGCTTAACATACAGTACAGACCAAAAGTTTGGACACACCTTCTCATTTAAAGATTTTTCTGTATTTTCATGACTGAAAATTGTACATTCACACTGAAGGCATCAAAACTCTGAATTAACACATGTGGAATTATATACTTAACAAAAAAGTGTGAAACAACTGAAAATATGTCTTATATTCTAGGTTCTTCAAAGTAGCCACCTTTTGCTTTGATGACTGCTTTGCACACTCTTGGCATTCTCTTGATGAGCTTCAAGAGGTAGTCCTTCTTCTTACAGTTGGACAATAGTTCAAACTTTTTATTAACAAACAAATCATGTCATTAGTCAACACATAGTCCATAAGGTTAATAACAGTCAATTGATCTTCTTCATTTATCATCTCCAAGATATATGCTTCCATTTTGTCCATGTGTTTTTCCATTTGTGCTTGTCTGGTCCCTTTTCTAAAGGGATGTTCATCACAGAATTTTTATTTTCTGGTAACTTTCTTTGAAATCTTTTATCTGTGCATCTAATTTCCTCTGACGCACTGGAGTCCGAGTCCGGGGTCCAAAAATCAGACTGGCAATTTTTATAATTGTTTCGTATTTTATTTTTACATGTATTTCCCCACTGAAAAATCTGTCCAGACCTATAATCTGACTTGTTTCTGAGAAAATTGTCTTTTTTTTTGTTTGCTTTATCTCAGTCTGAACTGGAATCAATCTTTTTTATATTTTTTCATTGAAACTCTTTGTCTGACTTTCTGATAGTCAAATGCAAAGTTCTCTCCTGGCTATTCTAGAAATCCCATGTCCACTATGCGTGCATGTGAGCCTGCGGATGACCCACAGAGATGGACATGCTGCGCGTCTTTCAAGACCACAGCATGTCTCTGCAATAGAAATTTAATTGATAGAATGTATTGAATGCAGTAAATCCGCATGGTCCAAACCACTGCTACTTCCTGATCGTGGGAACATAGCCTTATATATTCTTTTCCATTTTGTTTTAAAATTAATAACATCACGTTTTTAGAATATTCCACGTGTATTTTTCCCGGGCTGTGGAAAATTCACTATCTTTTTCAAATTTTGACATTTCCTTATACACTCATAAGCCCCTGAGAGCCCGATAATATTCCTAGTGGGACCTTAGAGATTTGACAGTACAAGAAAAAAACTTTTTTTTTTTCAGCTAAGAAAGTAATTCTTTTTTATTACAATCCTTAAAAACTTGCACCTGCATCCTCTTTCCCCGCTAATAAACTTGTAGGGGGCTTGATTCTCCATCATAATTTGACAGTCAGGAGAACTGGTATCCATAATACCGACATACATCTTAAATACATATGCTCAGAGTCCAATAAGACAAATCAGCAAATGTGACCCAAATAATGGAATTGACTTGGCACTATCATGTAATTAAAATGGGAAACTTTTGTGTGAACTCCTGGGTGAACTCGGTCTTTCATCCAAAACCCAAAGTGCATGGTGATGCTAAGCTAACCAGTCCCACGTGGGAAACAGGCATTGTAGTGTGTCCAGTGAAGAAGAAAGTTAGTGGCCCTCACCAGTGTCTCAAAAAGTTTTTCTTTACTTCAAATCATCCTTAAAACTATCTCTGTGGCACAGGAATCGGGAAGAGGGTGGTCCCAGATACTGACTTGTTTTCTGATCCCTGCAATACTAAAAAACTACACATTTTACAGTGGCCATGCTAAGGCAGTCCTATGCAATAATCATGCTGTCTAATCAGTATCTTGATATGCCACAACTGTGAGGTGGATGGATTATCTCGGAAAAGGAGAAGATCTCGCTAACACAGATTTGGACAAATTTGTGATCAATTTTTGAGAGAAAAAGGCCTTTTGTGTACATTGGAAAAAGTCTTCAATCTTTGAGTTCAGCTCTTGAAAATTGGCCACAAAAACAAAAGTGTTGCTTTTATATTTTAGTTTGGTGTATCAAGTTCAACTGTTTTCATCTCTGAACGAATTTGACTATAAAAGTGTTAATAGAACATATTTTAGTACAGTTTTATGCTCCATATGAAATCGCATTAATTTGCACATAATATTTTTATGTTCTTCATAGTATGAAACTATATTTCCACTGGAAAATGCAATTCTATTGGCAAACATAAAAGGAAATCAGCGGTTCAGCTGTTTAATGAATTTTATGTATGCAACATGATAACTAGTGATGAGTGTACTCGTTGCTCATTTTCCTGAGCACACTCGGTGACCTCCGATATTTATGACAGCTCGGACATTTAGTTTTCATTGCGGCAGCTGAATAATTTACAGCTACTAGCAGGGGAGGATTATAATGGGGTCAATATGGGCGGTAGCCCAGGGCCCAGTGGTGTGGGAGGGCCCTGGGCTACCGCTCAGATTGCCCGCCGCCATCAGGGCATTACTGCCCTGACTGGCGTATGGGCCCAGTGGGCAGAGGGGGCCCGCATCGGGCCCCGTCTCATCTGCTCACGGGCCCCTACCAGCGCTGCGGCAGTTAAACGCTATTGATGTGCGGGCGTGCGCCCCCACGTCAATAATTAACAGCCGCCAGCCAATCGGAGGCTGACAGCTGAAGTCAGCCACAGCGCGCACGTCGCCGGCGTCTGATGTCATTGTCACTGGGGGCAATATGCTGGATACACTGGGGGCAGAGATGCTGGACACACTGGGGGCAATATACTGGACACACTGGGGGCAATATGCTGGACACACTGGGGCAGATTGCTGGACACACTGGGGGCAATATGCTGGAGACACTGGGGCAGATTGCTGGACACACTGGGGGCAATATGCTGGACACACTGGGGCAGAATGCTGGACACACTGGGGGCAATATGCTGGAGACACTGGGGGCAGATTGCTGGACACACTGGGAGCAATATGCTGGACACACTGGGGCAGATTGCTGGACACACTGGGGGCAGAATGCTGGACAAACTGGGGGCAATATGCTGGACACACTGGGGCAATATGCTGGAGACACTGGGGCAGATTGCTGGAGACACTGGGGGCAATATGCTGGAAACACTAGGGGTAATATGCTGGACACACTGGGGCAGGATGCTGGACACATTGGGGGCAGGATGCTGGACACACTGGGGGCAGGATGTTGGACACATTGGGGGCAGAGATGCTGGACACATTGGGGGCAGAGATGCTGGACACAGGGGGCAGAGATGCTGGACACTGGGGGCAGAGATGCTGGACATGGGGGGCAGAGATGCTGGACACTGGGGGCAGAGATGCTGGACACACTGGGGGCAGGACTGGAGACATGGGCAGAATGTAGATACGGGGCATGATTGGAGACACGGGGCAGAATGAAAGACATGGGGCAGGATTGGAGACAGATCGTGCAGGATCATGGGGCAGGATGGATACGATGGAGACTGATGGGGCAGGATGGGGAGATCATATGGGGCATTATTTCCTGTAATATTTTGTATATTTTTAAATGTTTGCTCAATATATAAGGGTATTGTGCCAAATATATGTTTGTCTGTTTAATTCTGTCGATTCTAGTGCTAAAGTTCTTCAATGCTGTCTTACAATTAGTTTTTACAGTTGGGAAATGATAGTCCTATATCTTTTGATTTAACTGTATGCTCTGTTTTCCCTGACTTATATAGGCGAGTATAACTTTTTACTTTTGTTCAACTAGTGCCAGGAACTTAGAAGACAAGTCTGTCAGAAACTATTAAATAGAATCTGTCAGCAGGTCTTTGCAATGTAATCCGACAGCAGCATGTCGGTAGATTCCAGCAAAGTGTCACTTAGTTTACTGCTTGCAGCAGTTGTTAGTCACAGTTTTCTCCTACATTTCTAGCAGACATCAGAATGATGATCCTGGTGTATAACCCTGTCCACACCACTGATTGGCAGCTTTCCGTGTACACTGCATATTTGCAGAAAACTGCTTATCAGTGCTAAGGGCATGGTTGGTTTAGGAGGCACGAGACAGCCTAGTTCTCATAGACTTGCATTAAGAGCTTGTGACGCTACTTCTGGACAGTCACAAGTTGTCATCACAAGATGGCGCCGTAGGACTGGAGTGGCGCCAATAAAAGGTGAAAACAGCAGCAGGTAAGTATAAGACTATGATCAGGGACCGTAGATTAGAAGCACCATTCCAGAGGCTAAAAAAAAAACCCAATGTAGTGGTGCTTCAAATATAATAAACATATTGTAAATGTACTGTACCTTACTGTGATCTCTTCTTTGGTCTCTGTCCCTTTTGTTTCAGTCACAAACCCACAATCTTTCTTTCTCCTTCTTCCGCTCTTTGTCTTATTTCTATCCTTATCCTCCTCCGTCACGCACATTACTTCTGCCTTTCCCTAGGTTCTCCAATGTCATGAAAATAGAGTACCTGACCCGCGCCTAAAGATCAGGTCTACGTGTTCACGTGTGTCAGGCTTTTCACTGCCACATAACATTTCATTTCCAGCCCTTTGGCTATCCTGATCTGTGTTCCAGACAACAGCAGCCCGAGGGTTGGATATGTCCCGTGGGCCCATAGTTTCCCGGGTCTGGTCTAAAAGCATATACCATCTATGTAATTATGGGGGTGTCATTCTGTTGCTTGATGACACAGCTACTTAGGCACTAATATGTACTTCCTACTGGGAAAACATAGTATTGATACAACTACGGTATATGGATAAAGGAGGACAAATGTAATGGGTTGTCCTAGGTATTATGGTATCCCGTGCAAAGCCAAGTAACCCTTGTGTCCATACCTGAATAATGCTGCTGGCATAAGATAGCTTATAGGTTGAAAATAAAATGTTTCATGGGAAAGTAGTTAATACTTTATATTCAGGAAGGATTATATGAATAGAGCTAGGATTAAATGCATAGCGTTAGTGGCTATAACCATATTCTAACTATAGAGTTACACCAGGTATAAAGTTTTGTGGTAATAGATGATGCAAATGATAAAAGAAAAATAGACATGGAGCCTTGGAGCGAAATAAGCAATGCAAAATGAAATGTAGTTAAACACAGTCAAAAATTCTGTGCATAGCACTTCAAAACAAAATAGTATAACACATTGCCTGAGGATCTCAATCTTGGGCCAAGAAGAGACACATGCCTTAGTTATCATTTAAAGGGAACCTGTCACCCCCCCCCGGCGTTTTTAACTAAAAGAGCCACCTTGTGCAGCACTAATGCTGCATCCTGTCAAGGTGGCACTTTATTTGGGGTCCCTTCCAACGTTGAAATATTCGTTTTTATAATTTGCCCCTCATACCTGTAGTCTGTCCAGGGGGCGTCTTTTCCCCTCGGACACAAACGCCTCCCAGCCATCCCTTAGCCCCTCCGTGCGCTGCCTCGTCTGCAGTCATTAATGTCCCTGGCGCCTGCGCTGTAAGTTCCCATCATGTGATGGGAGTCTTAGGGCAGCGCAAACTGCGCATGCCCCTCAAAAAACTTACAGCCCATGTGCTGGGGATGTTAATGGCTGCAGAGGAGGAGGTGTCAGGTGCCCAGAGGGGCTGAGGGATGGCTGGGAGGCGTTTGTGTCCGGGAGGAAAAGACATGCCCCTCGGACAGATTACAGGTATGAGGAGCAAATTATAAAAACAAATATTTCAGTGTTGGAAGGGATCCCAACTAAAAGAGCCACCTTGACAGAATGCAGCATTAGTGCTGCACAAGGTGGCTTTTAGTTATAAACGCCTGGGGGGTGACAGGTTCCCCTTAAATGTGCAATTTTTACTTAAAAAATCATTAAAATAAGCATGGATTACCCGACTGGAACAGACATGTATGGTGCAGACTCAATGTCTGTTCCATTTGGGTAATCCCTGCTTATTTTATTGATTTTTTAAAAATATGTTTGCATAAAAAATGCACATTTTAATGATAATTAAGGCATGTGTCTTTTCTTGGCCCAAGATTGAGAACCTCAGGCAATGTGTAATACAGAGATGAAATATAGGTAGGCTAGTGGGGGGATGCTCTCACCTTCTGGGGTGGTGCAATTACAGGCACAACCCTGGAAAAGGCTTGTAGAATAGTGATCTGTCAACTGCTGCTTCTTTCCTAACTGATGATGGAAAAAACCAAATAGAATATACAACCAAGGTTCAAAAAACTAAGCAAACCAAAAAGAAACCTTGTATCTTAGCAGATTATAGATAAAACAAACCTTTATTTCTACTTTAAAACATTAGACAAACCAATCAACATGCACACAACCGTGCTAGGCTGAAACTACCCCTCACACTGTTGATCCTGGATTACCCTACCTTGCAGCGGAGGTTGGCACCGTAAACATATACATACGAGATAGGCGCCCCCGCTCAACGGTGGCTATCCCTATGACTCCTGTATGTCAACTACAGATAGTGTGATACATTTGAACCACCATTCTGACATAACAGGAAAAAATGAAAAGTGTCTTTCAATCGATAACTTGATATAATAGTGACACTCATAGGACAGTGTGAGAAGGGTGAGTGACAAAATGACATAAAGTGCAAAAAGTGCTTGAAACACACTGTGTACCTCTCTATAACTGCTCCCTGCTGATCTGCCACCTGCCTGTCAGTGGGGGTTGGCGCCCTACTGTTCAGCGGATGTGGCGCCCCCACTCAACGACGGCTTACCCTAACAGCAAGCCCTACATGATATAATACCAGGTGTCACAGAAAATGGCCCCAAATGTTATGACCAAACACTTTAAAATTCAGGCAGGCTATATGGGTACAGTACTGATGCACAACTGTAAGCCCATTTTGCGATATACACTCACTGGCCACTTTATTAGGTACACCTGTCCAACTTCTTGTTAACACTTAATTTCTAATCAGCCAATCACATGGCGGCAACTCAGTGCATTTAGGCATGTAGACATGGTCAAGACAATCTCCTGCAGTTCAAACCGAGCATCAGTATGGGGAAGAAAGGTGATTTGAGTGCCTTTGAACGTGGCATGGTTGTTGGTGCCAGAAGGGCTGGTCTGAGTATTTCAGAAACTGCTGATCTACTGGGATGTTCACGCACAACCATCTCTAGGGTTTACAGAGAATGGTCCGAAAAAGAAAAAAAATCCAGTGAGCGGCAGTTCTGTGGGCGGAAATGCCTTGTTGATGCCAGAGGTCAGAGGAGAATGGGCAGACTGGTTCGAGCTGATAGAAAGGCAACAGTGACTCAAATCGCCACCCGTTACAACCAAGGTAGGCCTAAGAGCATCTCTGAACGCACAGTGCGTCGAACTTTGAGGCAGATGGGCTACAGCAGCAGAAGACCACACCGGGTACCACTCCTTTCAGCTAAGAACAGGAAACTGAGGCTACAATTTGTACAAGCTCATCGAAATTGGACAGTAGAAGATTGGAAAAACGTTGCTTGGTCTGATGAGTCTCGATTTCTGCTGCGACATTCGGATGGTAGGGTCAGAATTTGGCGTAAACAACATGAAAGCATGGATCCATCCTGCCTTGTATGGAGCATCTTTGGGATGTGCAGCCGACAAATCTGCGGCAACTGTGTGATGCCATCATGTCAATATGGACCAAAATCTCTGAGGAATGCTTCCAGCACCTTGTTGAATCTATGCCACGAAGAATTGAGGCAATTCTGAAGGCAAAAGGGGGTCCAACCCGTTACTAGCATGGTGTACCTAATAAAGTGGCCGGTGAGTGTATATGTATATCAGTTACAACACCGGGGTACTTATCATTTCTGATTAATTCATTAACGAACGCCTCAACGCGTTTCACCAGATATGGCTCATCAGGAGGCTTGGATAGATAGATGCTGCATAGCATAGAGTTATAGAGGTACTCAGTGTGTATCAAGCACTTTTTGCACTTTATGTCATTTTGTCACTCACCCTTCTCACACTGTCCTATGAGTGTCACTATTGTATCAAGTTATCGATTGAAAGACACTTTTCATTTTTTCCTGTTATGTCAGAATGGTGGTTCAAATGTATCACACTATCTGTAGTTGACATACAGGAGTCATAGGGATAGCCACTATTGAGCGGGGGCGCCTATCTTGTATGTATATGTTTAGGGTGCCAACCTCAGCTGCAAGGTAGGGTAACTGATGATGGACAAACAACGCCGCAAGATACTTGACTACATCCTCCATTCACTGGATTGTCATTATCATCAGTAGCAATGGCCTGTATTTTATTCTGTATTCTGTAAATCTTGAATATAACCTCCGAGACGTATTCCCGGTGGACCAGTCTCATGCTTTTAACAGTCAGTTGTCCCTGTAG
The DNA here is from genome assembly GCF_051348905.1 of Ranitomeya variabilis. NCBI lineage: Eukaryota > Metazoa > Chordata > Amphibia > Anura > Dendrobatidae > Ranitomeya > Ranitomeya variabilis. Next base: position 797,618,476 of record NC_135232.1, on the reverse strand, counting down.
TTGTTTATTTTACATGAAATTTTCAATCCGAGCTAGTTTCAAATGCCCTGAAACAGAAGTACCTGAACTGTGCTTTTCGAGCCTGCAGGTGTTAACTCGATAAGATTTGGGCCATCTGTCCCCAAAACATTATCAGACATCTACTTTGCCTTTTAAAATAAGGATAAGCTGTCTGATTCTGGTATGTTGTACCTCCTGCTGATATTATAACCTGCTAGACTGGCCATCTGGAGGATCCTCCGGTAGTTGGTCTTCACATGGCTGGAAAATCCGAGAGAGCAGTGCACGCAGACACTACAGATTATACCTATCAAATTTTTTAGTAGCTTGATTGTAGCTCACTGTATTTACTTGGTGCTCAGGACCTTGGAACTGTGCTTGAATTGGTGAAGCACTGCACTGTATAGTTGTGACTAAAAATGTTGAGAACTACACAAATTTTGTTTTTCACAAAATTTGCTGCTTAAAGCGAATCTATCACCAGGTTTGACTGATATGTGATTAGGCCACCACATTTCACGCCTGATATACAGCATTCTAATATGCTGTTTATAAGCCACCAACCTGCAAGACAAGAAAAAGACCTTTTATTATACTCATCTGCACGCGGTCCGTTCTGAGGGGTGGCACTAGTCCTGGTCCGGCGCCTCACTTCTACTTTCGATGCAGTTCTCTTTCTTTCTTCGTGTCGATGACACGTCCCTACATCAGTCACAGTCTCCTTGACATTGCGCTCCTGTGTAGGCGTACTTGTCTGCCCTCATGAGGGCAGAGCAAAGTACTGCAGTGCGCATGCGCCGGGAAAGGTCAATGAGCCCTGGAGCATGCGCATTGCAGTACTTTACCCTGCCCTTTTCAAGGCAAAGAAGTATGCCTGCGCAGGATTGCTATGGCGAAGCAAGAAGGAGGACTGCATAGAAAGAGAAAGGAAGGCGCTGGACCAAGACGGGCGACACTTCTCTGACCGGACTTCCCCAATGGGGAGTATAACAAAAGGTATTTTTCCTGTCTTGCCAGTCGGGTTTGGGGAATAAATACAGCATTATAGAACGATGTATGTCAGGCCTGAAACGTGGTGGCCATATCTCATATCGGTCAACCCCGGTGACAGGTTCCCTTTAAGTGTTTTAAGATCTTTAGTCAGATGTTTCTATGATTACTAAAGAATATTTATGAGCATGTTATAAGTTTTACATTTTTGTTAACAAAGACATCAAGTTTATGGAAATACTCAGTATCAGCAGTGTTGTGCCTTATTTTTTAGAACTTCTGCAATTTGCGCTGGCGTGCTGGACATCAGCTTCTGGGCCAAATAATAATTGATGACAACCCATTTTGCCTAATCATTGCTTGGCGCTTATCACAATTCCTGTGCTTTTGTTTGTCCACCTGCTTTTTAAGAATTGACCACAGGTCAATGAAAAGCAACATCACATGTTTACATTTACTGTTTACATGATACAGGCCTTATGGTAGTGCTAATCTTTTCTTCTACAGATTATTTTTCTTCCAGATGTCCCAAACAGCTTGAAGGGGGCTGCATCAAAGAACCACTACTGATATGCCTTTTAATTGCAGCAGATTAGGGTATTTATTCCTCACTGCCTCTTTTTAACGGCGCTGAGAAATGTTATAGTGCCCCCCAGCGTCAGAAAACCTCCAGTGTATCGGCTATCAGGGGTAGCTGAGAACCCAGAGAACATGATTGTTTTTTACCGTCCCCAGTGTTGCAATCACTGCAAAAAACTAAAGTCCAATTTCCAATTTATTTCTCTTTCCTCTGACATGATCTAGCATACCAGAGGAGAGAGAAATGGGGTCCCCCAAGCCCCCACCCCGATACCTCCAGGGTCCCTGGACCCTCCGGCTCTGTCCTCCGGCTCTCCGTATCTTCTTCCGGGAAGAAAATGGTGGGTACATGTGCGCCTGCCGAGATATGCCGGCCTGCACCCGGCAACAATAGATTTTTCCTATTGGTTCATTTTGATCATTATGATAGACCCACAGTGATCAAAATAAAAAAAATGTAAATCAAACCCCCTTAATCACCCCCTTAGTTAGGTAAAAATGATAAAATAAAAGTATTTCCATTTGGGTTAGGGTTGGGGTTAGAGCTATGGTTAGGGTTGTGTTGGGGTTACGATTGTGGTGTTGGGGTTAGGGTTGTGTTAGGGTAAGGGTAGGGATTAGGGTCAGGGGTAGGGCTGTGTTAGGGTTGGAGTTAGATTTTGGGGCTTTCCACTGTTAGGCACATTAGGGGGGTCTCCTGTTATGATCTGGTGGCCCAGGAGTAGCATTGGACGTACTCTGGAGAAGGTGGTATCTATACTGACCGCGGACCCTGAACTTAACACCGCAACTAGAAGTAGCTGTGGGATGTACCTACTGATCCTAGACACCTCGACACAGCCGGAGGACTAATTAACCCTATAGATACAAAAGGGAAAACTATCTCGCCTCAGAGAAAATTCCCAAAGGATAGGCAGCCCCCCACAAATACTGACTGTGAGAGGAGAGGAAAAAACATACACAGGCTGAAAACAGGATTTAGCAAAGGAGGCCAATCTAGCTAAATAGGAAAGATAGGACAGAGAACTATGCGGTCAGTATTAAAATACTAGGAAATATCCACCACAGCAAATACAACAAACTCCACATCTAACTAAAGATATGGAGGGTATATCTGCCTCTCCAGAGATTCCAGCTTGACTGCATAAATCCTTACACAGATTAAGCTGGACAAGAAAAAACATGAAATGCACTGAACAATGAATCCCACAACATGTGGGCTGCAAAACAAGCAGAACTTATCTTGGTGAAAAGACCAGGAAGCAGGAGAAACCATGAAGGGATGTGAATCCTCCAGAATACAATGGACAACTGGCACTGACTAAAGGGTGAGGCCAGACTAAATAGCCCAGTCCAGAGTGGACACACCTGATAACTGCTGTGAAGGACAGACAGCAGCGCTACCACTTATAACCATCGGAGGGAGCCCAAGAACAGAATTCACAACAGTCTCCAACACGACATGGCACCCGCCATTCATTCCAGCCAATTTTGTGTTCAATAAGTCAAACGGTGATCCTCTCTTCTGAGCCCTACCATGCGCTCAAACAGTGGCTTTCCCCCACATACGGGGTATCGGTGTACTCAGAAGAAATTGCACAACAAATTTTGTGGTCCATTTTTTTCCTGATACCCTTGTGAAAATAAAAAAAGTTAATTTTTTGTGAAAAAAAGTAAAATGTTAATTTTTTCCTTCCACATTGCTTTAGTTCTCGCGAAGCACCTGAAGGGTTAATAAACTTCTTCCATGTGGTTTTGAGCACCTTGAGGGGTGAAGTTTTTAGAATGGTGTCACTTTTGGGCATTTTCTGTCATATTGACCCCCAAACTCGCTTCAAATGTGAGGTAGTCCCGAAAATGTTTTTTGTATAATAAGGTATATTCACAGTTCCACTCTGTATTCCCCCTACTGAGCCCGGTGTCTGGCATTGGCTGCAACACTGATGTCCATTTGAAAGTGCAGCAGCCAGTTAGTGATCTCAGTGACTTTCCCAGTGTAGACGCATCACCTCGCCTAGAGCTACTGAGGTCACTAATTGGCTGCCATGCTGTCGACATGATGTCAGTGCCACAGCCGACAAACTCAGAAAGCAGCGACACTCACAGATGAACCGGGATACCTTTAATATATCGTTTAATATATGAGTGTTACTTTTACACCAAAAACTGCAACAGGGGACAAAAAGGGCCAAACCCTTTAATGTATATGCACTGTGACCTAGGAACAGTACATTACTTTACATCTAGAAACCTTAATTTCATCTTACATTTGGGTTTTTTCTTAGATTTCTCTCTGTAATGTTTTACATATTTTATATACATTACTGGGGATATTAAACTTATCATTAAATTAGAAAAACAGCTTCCATTATTCTAAAATAACTAAAGTAACAGTACTTAATGGATTCAGTGGCAATGGCTTGTGACTTCTTCAGCCAATCAGTAGTGGTAACATGCTATATTACTGGTATCAGTATTCACAGATGGGAGTCATGATGTCAGTACTTTGAAATGTGACCACTACAAACACTGACTGGCTGCAGTGGTTATGTGCTATTGGCATGTAAACAAAGACTGTGACCATTCAATGTGGGTCCGTGCTGTATTGCTGGGCGAAAGAGTATATAGTATAAGTACTGTTACTTTTCATATTTTAGGATAATCGCAGATATTTTAAAGAGGACCTTTCACCAAATTGTTCACGTTGAACAGGACATACTATGTAATAGGTGATGCAGAGCAGAATAAAACACTTTAAAAAAAAAAATTGCCTCTTTGTTGCAGAGATAGACTGCACAGACCCATGTGACGTAGAGAGTGCATTCCCCCCCTCTCGCCAATCCCGTAATGAAAACACCGACAGGCCTGGATGGGTTGAACAGGTCGGTCACAGTTTATTAATTTGTTAAGCAGAGAGGCAATTACCTATTCGCAACGGACTCATCGCTGAAGGCCCCGTCTGTGACTGCTGGGCGGGCAAGCCGATGAGAGGTTACGAACCTTTGCCCCTCTCTACACTACCGCTGCGACGTAACAACAAGAATAATAATTTTATTTTAAAATTTTAACAATAGTAGCGCAGAACATTCATGAGTATAAAAGGGAGGGAGGGTGGGACAACAGCTTCAAAGGGTCAGCCGAGGAGAAAGAGAAAGGCACTGACCCAGGCACCTGAATTTAACCCCTGAGGGTGTGGCCAGATGCCCCTTCCTCTTTCTTCCCGTTGGTCAGTTGGGCATCCCAATTATGGCATCACCTGGAGAGTGGGGAATGGGAACTGCACAGAGTTTCCTTCCAGCTTTCTCCTAGGGTCTCCGCAGTCAGAGGCACGTTCCCTATACGGTACTGTGCCTGCCATTAGCAATGAAAATATTTGGCACTTAAACAGTTATTTTTTTAAGTTCAGGTTGGCATTGCCAGAGAGATTTCACTGGGGGTATGTACTTATTTTTTCTGATGCTGACCAATCAGAAGCAGGTGCTAAGGAAAGAAGAACACACTCCTACAATTACATTAATAAACACCATTATTCTCACTGTAATGCCATGTGCATTTTGTCCTGATGAAGAGGTTGTGTGATACCTTGAATCACGTTGACCTGTAAACCGTTACAATAAAATACTATTGATTTAATCTTTCCATTGAGCTTCCTTTAGCAGCGCACTGAATGACACCTCCTTCCTGTTCTTCATGTGCTGAAGCACAGCAGACCCGAGTGTGATTAACTGACAGATTTCAATTCTCGTCTATGGCAATCTGATTATTATTATTATTATTATTTAAGCGCCATTTATTCCATGGTGATTACTAACGCTTTTAGCGGCTCTCCTCTCATGGTGCTGCCATCTCTTCCTATCATAAGCGGGCATCCGCAAACAAGGGGAAACAAGCTCTGTGTGAGACATAATGACACAGTCTGCTCTACTCTCAGCATCATACAGGGAGAACAAATGTACGCCACCAGTGAAAACCCTGATAACAGTCAGTAGTGTATTACAGTCATGGCCAAAAGTATTCACACCCCTGCAATTCTGTCAGATAATACTCAGTTTGTTCCTGAAAATTATTGCAAACACAAATTCTTTGGTATTATTATCTTCATTTAATTTGTCTTAAATGAAAAAACACAAAAGAGAATGAAGCAAAAAGCAAAACATTGATCATTTCACACAAAACTCCAAAAATGGGCCAGACAAAAGTATTGGCACCCTCAGCCTAATGCTTGGTTGCACAACCTTTAGCCAAAATAACTGTGACCAACCGCTTCCGGTAACCATCAATGAGTTTCCTACAATGCTCTGCTGGAATTTTAGACCATTCTTCTTTGGCAAACTGCTCCAGGTCCCTGATATTTGAAGGGTGCCTTCTCCAAACTGCCATTTTTAGATCTCTCCACAGGTGTTCTATGGGATTCAGGTCTGGACTCATTGCTGGCCACCTTAGAAGTCTCCAGTGCTTTCTCTCAAACCATTTTCTAGTGCTTTTTGAAGTGTGTCTTGGGTCATTGTCCTGCTGGAAGACCCATGACCTCTGAGGGAGACCCAGCTCTCTCACACTGGGCCCTACATTATGCTGCAAAATTTGTTGGTAGTGTTCAGACTTCATAATGCCATGCACACGGTCAAGCAGTCCAGTGCCAGAAGCAGCAAAGCAACCCCAAAACATCAGGGAACCTCTGCCATGTTTGACTGTAGGGACCGTGTTCTTTTCTTTGAATGCTTCTTTTTTTCTCCTGTAAACTCTATGTTGATGCCTTTGCCCAAAAAGCTCTACTTTTGCCTCATCTGACCAGAGAACATTCTTCCAAAACGTTTTAGGCTTTTTCAGGTAAGTTTTTGCAAACTCCAGCCTGGCTTTTTTATGTCTCGGGGTAAGAAGTGTGGTCTTCCTGGGTTTCCTACCATACAGTCCCTTTTCATTCAGACGCCGACGGATAGTACGGGTTGACACTGTTGTACCCTCGGACTGCAGGGCAGCTTGAACTTGTCTGGATGTTAGTTGAGGTTCTTTATCCAACATCCGCACAATCTTGTGTTGAAATCTCTTGTCAATTTTTCTTTTCCGTCCACATCTAGGGAGGTTAGCCACAGTGCCATGGGCTTTAAACTTCTTGATGACACTGCGCACTGTAGACACAGGAACATTCAGGTCTTTGGAGATGGACTTGTAGCCTTGAGATTGCTCATGCTTCCTCACAATTTGGTTTCTCAAGTCCTCAGACAGTTCTTTGGTCTTCTTTCTTTTCTCCATGCTCAATGTGGTACACACAAGGACACAGGACAGAGGTTGAGTCAACTTTAATCCATGTCAACTGGCTGTAAGTGTGATTTAGTTATTGCCAACACCTGTTAGGTGCCACAGGTAAGTTACAGGTGCTGTTAATTACACAAATTAGAGAAGCATCACATGATTTTTCGAACAGTGCCAATACTTTTGTCCACCCCCTTTTTTATGTTTGGTGTGGAATTATATCCAATTTGGCTTTAGAACAATTCTTTTTGTGTTTTTTCATTTAAGACAAATTAAATGAAGATTATAAAACGAGAGAATTTGTGTTTGCAATCATTTTCAGGAAGAAACTGAGTATTATCTGACAGAATTGCAGGGGTGTGAATACTTTTGGCCATGACTGTATATGCATGTATTTTAAAAGGTGGTTTAAGGTAATGATCATGTGGTTGGCCAGTTTTTTCTATATATATATGGCTTTTTATATTACTTTACTTAACTAAGGTTAGCTATCCAGAAATGCGTTTTGTATCTTTTCACCATGGATATCCCTGTTTTTAATGGATAAAATAAATGGAAGTCTTATTATTCAAGTACCAATGCTTTTTCCACTTTTTTTGCTCACTCTTAGGCTATGTGCGCACATTGCGAATTTGCTTGTGGAAATTTCTGCGCAGATTCTGCCTCTCTTGGCGCAGTTTTGATGTGTTTTTGATGCGGATTTGATGCAGATTTTCGGTCACAGGGTCCCAAACACGTGTTTCCGTGAGAAACCAGTGTTACAGCTCAGGTCCAGGGCCTATACATATACATATGTGTGTGTGTAATACCAAGCCCGAGGTTTAGTAATGAACAGGTGTCAGCCAGATACCTTTATTAATAAAATGGTACATAAAAAGTTAAATAAAAGACACACACACACGAAATCTGCATGAAATGCAATGTTTACTTTTTAAAAAAATTGGGTGGGCTCCCGCGTAATTTTCTTAACCAGCTGAGGGAAAGCCGACAGCTGTTAGTATTCTGGGAAGGAGCAAAAGACACAAGAGAAAAAGTAAAAGGTCATACAAATGGGGATCACCACAACAAGGATTCAGCTAGGATATATACAGTTTTTATTAGTACACTACAGTACACATGAAAACAGGTAATAAAGTGAACACACACTTAAAAACAATTAAAAAAGGCAACATTCTTGTCCCTTGTAACTTCAGCCCGAAATAGGGCTAACACCTGCGCCCAAGACCATAGATCAATACCTAATAAGGCAATACCTATGTGGACATCACCATAAAAATACACATGGTTCAATAAAACAAGCTTGTTATATATATGACAGAAGACTGAGTGAAGGGCAACTTTACCAAAGTATCACATAATACAGTGAATACAATGACCAATGCAGCCGTAGAAGACTGCCCCTAAATGAAACAAGTCCCTATCCAGCATAGCACAAGAGCAATAATGTTAATTTGCATCACCACAAGGGGTTAAAATGCAAGTGAAATACCACGGAGCCCTGAACCCAGCCCTGCAAATACAATACCATGGGCTAGAAATGTGTAACTGGTCAAAAAATGGCGAAGGTGAAGCGGGGTCTCCGCTTCACCTTCGCCATTTTTTGACCAGTTACACATTTCTAGCCCATGGTATTGTATTTGCAGGGCTGGGTTCAGGGCTCCGTGGTATTTCACTTGCATTTTAACCCCTTGTGGTGATGCAAATTAACATTATTGCTCTTGTGCTATGCTGGATAGGGACTTGTTTCATTTAGGGGCAGTCTTCTACAGCTGCATTGGTCATTGTATTCACTGTATTATGTGATACTTTGGTAAAGTTGCCCTTCACTCAGTCTTCTGTCATATATATAACAAGCTTGTTTTATTGAACCATGTGTATTTTTATGGTGATGTCCACATAGGTATTGCCTTATTAGGTATTGATCTATGGTCTTGGGCGCAGGTGTTAGCCCTATTTCGGGCTGAAGTTACAAGGGACAAGAATGTTGCCTTTTTTAATTGTTTTTAAGTGTGTGTTCACTTTATTACCTGTTTTCATGTGTACTGTAGTGTACTAATAAAAACTGTATATATCCTAGCTGAATCCTTGTTGTGGTGATCCCCATTTGTATGACCTTTTACTTTTTCTCTTGTGTCTTTTGGTTATGCATATGCCATAGGTCAGGGTGATCCCACTTTATAGGCCGTGGTGCCCCCTCAACATATATATTCTGGGAAGGAGCCAATAGCCATAAAGGTTCTCAGGCTATTAATATCAGCTCACATTTTAATGGCTAGTTTACAGAGGAACCTCAGAAAAAAATTGACATGGGGTCCACCTACAAAATAGAACCAGCAAAGGCTAGGCAGACAGCTGCAGGCTGATATTAATAGCCTGGGAAGTGGCCGTGGATATTGGTGCCCCTCAGGCTAAAAACATCAGCCCCCCAGAAATGGCACATCTTATAGATGCACCAATTCTGGCACTTATCCTCGCTCTTCCCACTTGCCCTGTAGTGATGGCAAGTGGGGTAATATTTGTGGGAGTGATGTCACCTTTGTATTGTCCGGTGACATCAAGCCCACGGATTAGTAATGGAGAGGCATCTATAACACACCTATGCATTACTAAACCTACAGTTGTATGGTAAATAAAGTCACAGCCAGAATAAAGTCCTTTAATTGAAATAATCACAGACTCCTTTAATGAATCTTAATTTACCATACTTACTGCATCGCCTAATCCCCGAATCCCTTGTCTCCTTCAACAAAAATAAACCAACATATAATACTCCCTGTCTGACGTAGTCCATTTACCGAGTGTCCCATGACGAGATATGACTGCTCTACCTGGCCTTCGGTGATACACTGACAGGAATTGATCCCTCCCATAGTGTATCACTGCACTGCCGTTAAAATTCACTGGAGTTCATCAGCTCGGGTGGTCTCACGGCACTACCACTGTGTGAGAACTTTCCCACGCAGCAGTGCCCTAAGTGAAAGCTGATCAGCTGATACACTGCAGGAGCAATCAGCTCCTGTCAGTATATCGCCAGCGGCCGGGTAGAGCAGTCATATGTGACTGTTCTACTTGAGAGATCGCTGTGGGACAATCTGGATTAACTTGGACTATGGCAGACAGGGAGTACATGTTGGTTTATTATTTTACATTATTTCTAGGAGACGAGGGCATCGGGGATCTGCTTTTTTACCGCAGGTCACCGCTGCGGGTCACAGTCAGCTGTGGGATCACGCTGACATATGCCAGCATGATCCCGCAGCGTATGACCGACAGTACTGGCGGTGGAATTACCACGGGTGACAGTCACAGCTGTGGGGTCACGCTGACATGTGACAGCATGATCCCGCAGCGCTGTCACCGACAGTACCGGCAGTAGCATTACCGCTGGTGACAGTCACAGCTGTGGGGTCGCAGCACACAGCCGTACACATCCGCACACACTCGCAGACAGACACGCACATATTCTCCGCTCACACATTCTCTGCCCACACACTCTTCCTCCTTCTGACATAATTTCCTTTTCTGCAGCATGTTTGCCAGAACATCCGCAGCAAATCCGCAAACATTTTTACACCTGCGATTTTGCTGCGAATTTGACTGACTCAATGGAAGTCAATGGGTGCAGAAACGATGCAGATCCGCAAAAAGAATTGACATGATGCGGAAAATAAAAGCTGCAAATAAGGATGGAATTTTCCGCAGCATATGCACAACAATTCAGGAATGCCATTGATTAACATTGCTTTAATAATCTAATGCGGATTTATAGCATTTTCGCATGGAAAAAGCACTGCGGAAATGCAACAAATCCGTAACGTGTGCACATAGCCTTATACTGCTAGTCGGCAGCATGGATCGCAGTACTAATGAATGAAGCAGTGATAAAGCACGGTGAGGCTTCTCTTTTCCTTACCTTTTCTATAGATTTTTTTTTTTTTATGACACCCACTTGGAATTAAAAAGTTAACTCATTATGTACCAAATACTTTCATTGCTAATATCTCTACAACAGAGAGGCAAAAATGAAATAAAACATTAAAACGTTTTATTTTGCTCTGCATCCACTATTACATTGTGTGTCCAGTTCAACATGAAAATTTGGTGAAAAGTCCCTTTATTTCACATAAGCTACACATTTTCTGCAAATTCATACTTATGGGTGATGAACTATAAAAAGGCATCAAGTTTTTAGCAACCATAAATTTCTTATACTGAAGCCAAACTGCTATAGAGCTTCTTGCTCCTGCCACATTAATTGATTTGTAAAACTGCATAAAGTATTAAACCCTTTTACAATTTCTTGTTATCATGTAATCAATTTATACAGCCAATGCTGAAGCATTGAACCTTTAGGCGAAACATTCTCATGCACATCCACATTTAAACTCTTCAGGCAGCACAAGTGCACAGGCATGACACAAACCTTTCTCCATTGGTTCCAAAATAAAAGAGAAAATCTCAGATTATTTTTTTTCCTTTTATATATTTATCCTTAGTTTTGCTCATCGCTTACAAAAGAAACTATTTTTTCATTCTTAAAAAAAAAAAAAAATCGGGAAACGCACATTTCCTCCCACCCTCAGTCCCACAACCCAAAAACAAAGTAGTGGAAGAAAAGGAGAATTTCTATGCATGAAAACTATACAGATAAAAACCCAATTATTCAATTGTAACAAAATATAAATCACCACTTAATTTAACCCCTAAGCAGCTAAAGGAGATTGCCACGTAATACAGTCCCTTTTGACTGCATTGAAGTTAATGAGTCCTACAACAGTTCTGGGGAGGAGGACACCTTAAATTTGGTTTAACTGAATATATAACGACTATAACCATTTTCTTAAGTTTAGCTCACTTCCCTTTAAATACAATCCTTGGCAAGTTAAAGATGTCCTCTCCCCTTCACTCTCACAACATGTAGGACAAATAGAAAAAGTTGCATATATTAAGGAGGCTTTGGAAGACGCAAGAGATATAACAAAGATAGAAAATATATAAACCTGCGAAAGATGGGGTGGGTGACAGGTATAATCACAAAGTGAAAAGATTGCCATATAATGTATTAATCAGATCCTTTTCAATGACGTGGTACTTGCCACATGATCTGAAAAGAAAGATTATAGCTACTGTCCAACAACAAGACATTTCTCAAAGTGAGCAGACTACTATGCCATTTTATTTCACTATTTAGAGGAATCTTTTAGCAATCATAGCAGCTTCATAAAGTTGTACAATATGACCCTTTAAAGGGAATCTGTCAGCAAGTTTTCGCTGTTATTTGAGCACTGCAAGATGTAAGGACAGAGACCCTGAATCCAGTGATGAGTCTCTTACTATACTGGTTGCTGCAGTTTTTTATACAATCTCTGTTTTCTCTGCTGCTGTTCTAGCAGATCTCTAAATGTCGAGCTGTGTGTAACCCCGCCCACATCACTGATTGGCAGCTTTCTGCTTATGTACATTGTACGCAGAAAGCTGCCAATCAGTGGTGGGAATGGGGTTACACAGATCAGGAAGACTACATGGCATGAGACAACTAGTGCTCTAGTGATAATCTCCTGCTGAGACAACAGTTCTTTTATTGAAACAACAATGCACAGCCCAGTAAATGATACAGAGCTGGAATAAGGGTCTTCGTCCCTACATTCTGCTCTCAGATTACGTAACAAAAACCTGGTGACAGTTTCCTTTTAAAAAAAACCTAACCACCATTAATCTGAAGTCTTATAAAGGGAAGCAACATTTGCCTACTCACTTCACCTGCAGCAGCTGCTTCACAGTATTGCTTAAAATTCATTCCCGGGGAATACATGCACAGGAGGGTTTGCCATAGTGTGAGTAGCAGAGAATCCCTCTGTGGCATCCTTATGCCATTAGAGTATATGGATGGGGTGTGCCTATGAGAAATAACCTTTTTAAAAGAAACACTGAATTCTTTGTTTACCTTGCATTGATCCCAAGTATTATGTTCCTACAACTACTTTTACAATAGTGAAAGCTCCGCAGCTATGACCTCCCAACATGCTCTGGTGGCCAAATGTCTGCGGGGGATACTCTGCTCAATTGCATTCTGAGAAGTATCCATTTTACTGCAGGAAATTTACAGAGGGCTAAGGGTGTCACCAGACAGTGTGGCGGGCTGCATGCCCACCGTGATAGCCAATCTCCACAACTGCACGGCAAGACATGCCGTCTGTGTCCACCCTTACTGTACGGTTTCAGCGGAAAGGACATTTCTGTCAAAAAGCTAGATGATGACTTCCCATTTCAACCAACAGTATTGTGAACGGAGTTCTGGATCATAATTTATGCTTAAAATAGGATTGAGGCTAGATAAAGTTTCTTATATATTTTCAACTATCAATAATCATACATAAGCTTTCTAGTTAATATATGTTATATATAATGTGTATGTATATGTATATATACAGTATATATGTATGTGTGTATGTATATGTGTATGTATATATATACTGTATATGTGTGTGTATATATATATATACTTATGTGTGTGTATGTGTGTATATATATATATTTATATGTGTGTGTGTATATATACATTTATATATGTGTGTGTATGTATATACACATACCCACACACATACATTATATATATATACACATATGTATATATATATATATATACACACAGGCAGAGAGATGGATATAGATATATTTATATGTGCATATATATATATATATATATATATACACATATATACATATATATATATATATATATATATGATATTTACACACATTTACTCCTTGAACAAACCAAGAATTCCATTTCGGAGCCTCAATATTAACAAGTGTTTTTGAACTACTTTTGAAGCTACTTATTACTCAACATGCTTTCTGCTGACCCCACAAATGTTTTTTTGCGTCTCTGTGGGAACAAATAATCTGTTATATGGCAATCAGATCACTATGGCAGGGTCAGAGTTCTGTAGTTCTGAGTTTACATTTCTAGTCCACCTTGAATTGGCACTATTAAGTCATGGTGTACTCAATACTATTTTACAATAAAAAAAAAGATTACACAAGATAAAACTAATGAAGAAATGACTAGCATTGGAGGTACTAAAGCTACAAGAAGTGATATAATTCAAGGAAAGTTAGAGAAAGCAAATCATCTAAATGGATCATTTTCACATGAGACGTGTGTGATATGAATAACTGTAAGGAGTTATGTCTCGTAGTCCCTACATGATAATCATATTGTGAGGAAATATAAATTCAGAACCTGCTGTGTCTGACCCAAATATTTAGAGAGGCTGTTAACCTAGCTGGTTGTTCAATATTCCTCAAAAAACTCAAATATTCATTGTTTGATAATATATAAACCCTGATAGCATATCTGAAAACATAATAAGTGATCGATTTATATTTACTAATCAACTGGTAATTAGGAATGAACAAAATTAAGGAAGGGGCTTGCTTACATTTAATTCATAATCCCCAATCTGGCAACTAGATTACAGAAAGCAAAATTTAAACTGATTACTATTTTATGATAGCCGAAATACTTTTTAAGATTTTTTTGTCACTAAAAAGAGAGCAGAATCTGAGTGCTAATTCAAAACGTTTGGCAAAATCTTCAGGTGCAAAGGTACCGTATTTCCCCAAAAATCTTATGTATACTAAGATAGAAACCTGGAGAAATGTTGCCCAAAGTAACTAATCACCAGCTGCCTTTCATTTCTTATACTATTGATGAAAAATGATAGCTGCATAAGGATTGGCTGTTATAGACAGTTTTGATCAATGAGGCCTAGCGCCTTTACCGCCAGTGGAATTTTCTTCAATTTAGAATTGGAACAATTTCAGTAATGCAATCTAATGATTGCCATTTATTGCTGTTTCTACAAAGTCAAACGTGTTGATATATTTTAGGCTTATAACATTTTTTAAGTACAACACTATCTTTACATAATATGTGTTACAAAGCAATAAGAATTTATATACATGTTTTGTTTGCATATAGAGTGCTGTGCAAAAGTTTTAGGCAGGTGTGGAAAAAAATGCTGCAAAGTAAGAATGTTTCCAAAAGTAGAAGTGTTAATAATTCATTCACTTTGCATTCTGTTAATTAATAAAAATCGACCAAAGAGAAATCTAGATCAAATCAATATTTACTGTGTGACCACCTTTTGCCTTCAAAACAGCATCAATTCTTCTTAGTACACTTGCTCATAGTTTTTGAAGGAACTATGTAGGGGGGCTTTTCCAAACATCTTGGAGAACCAACCACACATCTTCTGTGGATGTAGGCTTGCGCAAATCCTTTTGTCTCTTCATGCAATGCCAGACACACTTGATGATGTTGAGATCAGTGTACTGTAGGGACCATATCATCACTTCCTGGACTCCTTGTTATTCTTTACACTGAAGATAGTTTTTAATAACATTGGCTGTACGCTTGGGATTGTTGTCCTCTTGGAACCAATCGGACAGCTACATAATTGTGTTGCATCATAGATAAGTATCTGACTGTATTTCTTAGCATTGAGGACACCATTCATCTAGACCAATTGACCAAATTGAGTCCCCAACTCAATTTGCGGAAATGAAGCTGGAGAATCGCAAGGAACCTCCACCATGTTTCACTGGTGACTGCAGAAACTCGTTATTGTACCTGTCCCCTGTCCTTCAGGGAAATAAAGTACCTTCTATTATAGCCAAATAGTTGACTCATCAGTTTGGATAGCATACTGCCACTTTTCTGAAATCCTGTTTCTATGTTTTTGTGCATAATTATTAAGTATCACTTGGCCTTATTTTTATGTTGAAAGTATAGTTTTTGGCCACAATGCTTCCATGAAGACGACTTGTCACCAGACTTCTCTGAACAATAGATGGGTCCCACTGGTTGCTGACAGTTCTGAGCTGATGGCACTGCTGGACATTTTCTGATTTCGGAGGGAGGTAAGCAATATGTGTCTTTCATCTGCTATATTAAATTTCCTTGGCTGACTACTATGTCTAAGGTCGTCTTAGCTGTCCATTTCTTGGTGCTTCAGCAAAAGTCATTTAACAGCACATGAGTCCCCGGCCTGCTTTGAAATCTTTGCTTGGGAGAGACATTGCTGATGCAATATAACTACCTTTTATCTTGCTCAATCATGCCATGGTATAGGAATTAAGACCTGAAACTTTTTTCCACAACCTCACCTTTGTAGCAGAGATTGTTCTTCACCCACAAAGCTGTTTCTGTTTCAGTTAATGACCATGTTTCAACCTAATTATGAAAATGATGATCATTATCACCTGTTTAGTATAATTCGTTACTCACACACCCAACTATAATGCTATAAAATCCCCCTTCCTTTGTGTGTACCTAGAAGAATTGAAGCTGTTTTGGAGACAAAGGGTGGACACACCAAATATTGATTTGATTTACAATTAATACTTCTATCTTTGTAAGTATTCTTACTTTGTAGCATTTTTTCCACACCTGCCTAAAACCTTTCCACAGTCCTGCATGTGTCTGTCATATATATATATATATATATATATATATATATATATATATATATATATATATATATATATATATATATATATATATATATATAATATATACATACACACACACACACACACACACATGTTCATGATTGTAAATCCCCCGAAGATGTATCTTTCTGAAAATGCTGGACATCTTAATAACTGAAACAATATGGTTTTGTTCATTGGGGAAAATGAATTATTAAAATGATACGCTCGGTGATAATGGAAATAGAGGATATAGACCATGTAAAAGGCATACGGCTTAATATTTATTAAAGAGACCTTGTCAGCAGGATTTAGCCCTATAAATTAAAGGCATGGCCATAATGGCTCTGTGATGATGATTAATCTGATACCTGATGTGAAAGGATCTGATCAGTGGCTGTTGAATACTCATCCTATGAAGTTTTTATAAAATGAAATCTTCTGTGCTTCAGGGCAGACATGGGGCAGGACATTCTTCTGGTTCTCCACCCCCATGCCATTATTGTGTGCGCAGTGTGAGTCTCTGTCCTGTGTGTAGGACTTCAATAAAATGGTGCATGCGTAGCTCGAGATTACGGCTCAGTTGAGTTTTCCACTGAGCCAAAATCTTGATATGCACATGTGCACCATTTTATTGAAGTCTTGAACACACGCCGCCCACACAATAATGGCAGTGGCGTGGAATTTTAAAAAGGCAGGTCACTGACAAGAAGCAATGGAGGCTGAGGGGGCAGAGAACCAGAAGAATGTCCTGCCCCATGTCCCGCCCCGAAACACAGAAGAAAACTTCAGAAAATGAGTATTCAACTGCCACTGATCAGATCCCTTTACATCAGGAACCAGATTGATCAGCATAATGGCACCATTATGGCCATGAATTTAGTTTATAGGGCTAAATCCTGCTGACAAGTTCCCTTTAAATATGTGTATGTCTTCCTACATTACTGACTCTACAGCCTCTAGTTACATTCCTCCTCCCACTCCTACTGTCTACACCTTTCTTCAATCTGTAACACTTATCTGCCAGAGTCATAGCTTTTTTGCTATACTTTGATCATACAACAGACTCTAAGCATAAAAACAGTGGAGCCATCATATTCCACTCACCCCGTAGCCCTTCAATTGTTATTTGCAAATTTTCTTTTTAGTATGGCTCCCAGCATTGCCAATGTTTAACAGCCTCTCTGACACTACACACTCAACAAGGGGAACGACAATGCAACAGAAATACTGCAGAAAAGATGAAGACGGCATACAAAAGAAAACAATTAAAAGTCCATTAATAAAGTAATAAGGAATCAGAAATCATTAACTGTTTAATGTCTGTACACATTTCATATTTCCTGTATACTGAAGTCATAGCATGCAGCAAATGAGCAAGTGGTTATTTCATCATTTGTCAGAAGGCAAGGCACATAATGTGATAGAAAATTCCGTGCAAATAAGGGAAAAAAAGATCATTTGTACATATTTAATGCTATATATATATATTTATATATACTATTTTGTTTCATATGATATTTTTGGAATTCTAGTGTTTTATTTATAGCGCGTGTTGTTTTTTTTCCATGTATTCCTTCCAATTTAACATCTTAAAACACAGCAGACCCCATCTCAGATTCATGTCATGGTCTTAAAAAAGAGAGTGAAACTACTTTTCTCATCACTCCAAAATAGCCATCGATTGTTTTTAATTATATTGCTATTTTGTTAATGGCAGAGAATAATATGCTCATTAGAAACAGTGAGTAGCCTCCTTAAGATTATGTCAATTGCTGAGAACTCTTCAATGATTTCTTTGGGGTGAAAGGTGGTTCAACTGAGAAGGACATCTCTACCACAGTGATTACTGAAAATCAATAATAGAAGTACTGTTTCCTTCCTTAACCTTTCCTCCAAGTCTGACTATTACTATATGGCAAAGATGACAGTGTGAAATATAAAAGAATGCCCACTCCCATTCTAACTATTAATGGGAACAGTGCCATATTTACGGTAAATCTGCCATGCAGGTCTTCAGCCACAAGCCTGTATGATGAGTGCAAGTAGTGGGGTTGATTGCAGGAAGAAGCACCATGCAGTTTACTCTGTAACAGGGCTGAGAAGATTCATTTACTTAGGACAACTTCGTTATTCTTTTAAAATAGCAAAAACATAATTGCTTTTTTTTTCTTTCCATTGGTGGCCCATACTTCAGTAGTGTATGTACTTTACATATCTGTACATCTTGTCTAGGTGTGTTTGGATTTTAGTGACAGCAATATATTTGTATATATTCACCAGTATGGTTAATTTAGAGCTGGATTTGTTATGTATGAGATAATATTGTGAATCCTTGTGATCTATTCCTTGCTAACGTATCTTTTGTTATACTCTAAGCTATTCAGGGTCGGACATACCATTGGTCCAAACCGGGCAGTGGCAAAGGGATCCAAGAAGTAACAGGGCTCACTTCCCCCTCCAAAGAAGGTGGAATTGTGCATTATAAAAAGCTATTGGCCCATGTATTCTTCGGTCTCTGTTCGCGACTGATGCTACTGCAAATTTTTGAAAGCAAACATAGTGGGTTTCATGTACTAAAATTTACACAGAGTTTTCATGGATTTAACATTGAGAGTTATTTAATGTCTGATTTGTGGGGATTTTAGAGCAGAGACACAAGTCCATCCCCCTGAAGAAGCAAGATCACAAATACGCGAAACGCACGTTGGGGCTCTTTTCATGCCTGGCAAATACACTTGGCGTACTTTATGATACTTCTCAACCTTATATTTATATTAAATTTGACTCTTAGGAACGCATTTAATATGACCACATTGGTCTTTATTTGATAAAAAGGGTGCTTTTATTTTAATTTACATGTGGAAATTTGTACAGTGAGAGTCTTGTTCCTAACAACTATTGAGTATATTATATGTGAAATTTACCTCCATATACTCATCTCACCACATAACCTTTGTTATCTGGTAGTCAGTGTGCTGTTTTATTTCATCCTATATACTTTAGATTTAAGTGTTTATTTTGTATCTACTCTAATAACATATTTACCGTTTTCAGCCTTTTAACTCCTTTGTTCTTTTTCTGTGTAGTTTAATCAATTGTGGAGTGGCTTACGGGTCTTTATCAGTATTTCCCTGATTTATATATGGCCTTTTAATTCATTACCAATACGCATCCGTTAGATCTTTTACTCTGCCCAAATAGTAGATTGAAAGAATGAAGGAATGGCAACCCAAACCTTTAACACAAAGTAAATAAGCTAGACACAGTGGCTTAGACATGTGAAACACTGTGTAGGAACAATTATGATGAGGCATGCCTATTGGTGAGGGTCCTACTAATGAGACCCCATGTATGACACATCCATAGACCATCATCAACTCAAAATCCAAGAAAGCTATTTACAGCTTCACGGGAAAAAAGTTTCTGCCACCCATTACAAAAAATCAGTTTCAAAGTTTCATTTTTTTTAGTGCAGTTTAAACAATAAAAGCTGAATAATTGCTCTAGGTAACGAGAACACTTTTTTCGGAGATAGGTTTGGTAAAGGAGGTAAGGCGTGCATTCTTCTAATATTATTGTATAAAGATCAAATGGACTGATTAGTGTTGATTAATGCCATACATTATGCTATATATATATATATATATATATATATATATATATATATAGATATTTGTTATGCCTTGCATATTCCCAGTATTACTTCAGATGCTGAGTAGACCTTGTATACTACACAAAACTCTGAGATCAAAATGAAGATGAAATCATCTCAAGGAACAAAGAAAACAAGGGGCAATGGATCTGCGGAGCATGTTAACCCTAGCTGATTTAAGCACGGTCAGCCTGGAGTCAAAGTTGGCCCACAGCAATTTTGTCAAATTTAGATGGCAAGAACATCACAGCATGCAGCGCTGTTATCGGCAAAATGATGGCATTGCTATTTTGTTACTACATTTATGCTAAAAGTATAAAACAAAACAAAGAACAAAAAGGGAATTTGATATGGTTTGAAGGGTCTGTCCAGTATCGGAAAAAAGGTCCTCTTTTCTTGGACTAGTGGTAGTTACCAATATGAGTTGGGCTTGGTATTGGACCTTCTCTCTACTGAAGTGAATGAAGCTCCTTAGATTTACATTGTAAAAGTGACTTCTGGTCAAGAGTGATCCAACTAGTTGGAGTTGAAGTCATGTGACTCAGAAGAGGATCAGAGGGGCACTGGAAACTGGGGAAGACTGTGGTCGGTAAATAATACAACTACACTACATTACATACACGTTTAAACAGTTTTAGGGTATATACGGTAATTTTTGTAGGACGTGCATCTTTAAAAAGGATTTTAGGGAACTAGGAGAGAAGCTGAAGTCCAGAGAGTGGCTTAAAAATTGGTGCAAGAAGGAAGGGTTTGCTTTCATAAAGGACTGGGATGACTTTTCTGTTGACTACAGGCTTTACAGTAGGGACAAGTTGCACCTCAATGGGGAGCATGAAGCTTGGGAAGAAAATAGAGGGCTGGAGGGGCTTTTAAACTTGGATCTGGGAGGAGGGGATAGAAAGAATAGATAGAGTGGGATATTGTTGGAATTAATGAGTATTTAGAGAACTAGCAACAAAAATAAGTGACTAGGATTAAATGTGGACCAAGGAAAAACAGATGTGCTAATAGTATTAAATAGAAGCTAAAAACAAGGACCAGCACACCTGTTAGTGTATATGTAGTACCACTTATACTAACAGGTGTGTCTGTCCTTGTTTTTCGGTTTTTCTTTAGTTTCTTGTACTTGGTACATTAGAGGAGGTCATCCTTCCGCTAGGGGGTGCTCCCTCCTCCTGGCCATGCCCTATTATATATTCAGTCTTCTGCAGACAGGTCCCAAAACAGTCAGGGACAGGTCCTGCTCTGCCCCCCATCCATTGTTGAGACCTGGTTGGCACATAGTGAGATAAGTCACTAGAGTTAAGGACCATCCTGATTGGGTACACCTTGTCAAGGTGGGATGGCTTTTATGCCTTTTTGTATAAATACATCATTGTAAATACACACCTGTACTTTGTATCTCCCCCACCTCATTGTAGATTGTAAGCTCTCACGGGCAGGGTCGTCTTATTTTGCTTTATTATTGTATTGCTAAGATTGTTACCTATGATTGTTGTTTGAAACTGTTAAGCGCTGCAGAATATGTTGGCGCTATATAAATAATGATTATTATTATTATATTATTATTTTTGATCAAAAGGGTATTAACTAAAATTTCAACCAAGGACAACATCTGAAAAGAGTTTGTATGTTCTCCCTGTGTTTGGGGGGTTTCCTCCGGGTACTCCGGTTTCCTCCCACATTCCAAAGACATACTGATAGGAAATTAGTTTGTGAGCCCTAATGGGGACAGTGATGATGATGTCTGCAAAGTGCAGTGGAATTAATATCACTATATAAGTGAGTAAAATAAATGAATAAACTTAAGTGCAATATGTTATTTACTAGTTTTCCTACTGTTCACATACTGCAGTGTGCCTGTGCCTTATGTTTTCACTCTAGGTTGTAATCGTATGGACGTACACTACATATAAAGGGGTTGTCCACTAATACAGGTATGAATTCACTTCTGTTCTTTACCGTACACCTACTCTATACACACAAGTAGGCTACAACCAGCTGAACCATTCCCTTTAAACATTTACTGAAAGCTTTCCTCACAGGAAACAGCTGATTGTTAAGGGTCTTAACAGGGGGATACTTTACTATTTGCTTTTTTTGAAAGGACCAATCTGTCCAAGGCCAAACACCACTTTGAATATTTGTTGGGTTTTTTTCTCCCCAAGATTATTGGTACATTTGGGAAGTATGCAAGTCAAAGCAACTGAAATAAAAGAAATATATGCAAGGCATATTACAACTGCATGTGTCTATGGTTCACACATACTGATATCAACATACTAAATGGGAATACAGATCGGGGGGTGAAAACTAGCCAAAAACAAAAACAAATCACAATTTAGAGTCAGTGTGCTAAACAGATCACAAGCCCTGCTTTCCAATCCTAGACGTATCTACGTATGGTAGCTAATTTACTAGGTACCCTGAAGTTGCAAATAAGGACCAGGGGTAAATTGTTAAGGTGCATACTGCAATTTTTTGTGTATCCCCCAAATGGCAAGCTGTCGTAATCAAAGTCCTTCAGCCAAGAACAGTTAAACTTCTCAGGGAGGGAGCAGAACAGAGTAAATAAACAATGAAGTTATATCAATCGCATAATAATATTATTAATAATTGCAACAATAACAAAAGTATATCCATACAGGAAGATTTTTGTTCTTCCTCCTTCTTGCTGGTTGGATATTCAACCCTTTTATGAATGGGTTAGGAGTAAAAGGACATTAAAATCATATACACGTATATTTTCTCAAAATCCATAATGCAAGAGCAAATGCTCTAAGACATCCTGTTTGAAGATAAAAGCCCCTCAAAGTATATTATCACGTCTTCATCTCCCACTGACCGCTGTAGTATACCACCGACTTATTCTCTCGTGGGAATATTTATTTAGAAAAGATGCATTTAGCTGTTGTCCTGGACCAGAAACTTTGCAGAGACCATTTTCTGTCTGCTGGTTCCAGTGGATGGGAGGTAGGTCAGGCTGCTATCCCAAGTACCATGACTGTGAAGAAAAAAAGGGAAGAAGGAGGAAGAAGACAATAGTGAGAATGAAGGCTGCACACTTTAAAACGAATGAATTAAAGGGACTCTGTCATCAGAAGATGGCCTATTGTTTACACTTTTCTGTCAATAGTGTTTTTTTGCTATCTCACAATATTAGTAATCATGCAGTTTTCACAGTAGCCTCTGAGGCTCGTTTAGACTCCTACTTTGTCCTTTCATGGACAGTTTGCAGCGAGACTTTCTATTATCAGGTGCACAGGAATCCTGCAATACCATCAATAATAACCCATGGAGTTTACAACTCTCCGTCCAGAGAAAGAAAACGGAATTCTCTAAGATTGTCACTTTTTTTTTCAAAACAGTTGACACAAAGATCTACCTACAGTTCTTAAGCTGTCATAAAAAAATGGCTAAAAACATACCGTTCAGCCAAGTTAATCATATAAGAAGGAACTGTACAGATACAAACACATAAGGCCGGGTTCACATTGCGTTAACAGCAGCCCGTTCAACACATGTGTTAAACGGGCTGCGTTAACGCAAGTGCCGTCATATCGCTAGCGCAGATAGAGCAAGCAGATGCTCTATCTGCACTAGCGGTGATGGACCCGGAAATGCTGCAGCCCGCGTCCCAGGGTCCGTCACTCAATGACGGCACATCGCTAGCGCACGCCCATTTTGGGCGTGCGCTAGCGATGTGCCTGAAATAGAGATTAATGGCAGCGTTAATGGACTGCGTTACACCGCGTTATGCCACGGTGTAACGCAGTCCGTCTAATGGACTGCCAGAACGCAGTATGAACCCAGCCTAAGAAACAAGCCATAATGCTGAGAAAACGCTTCAATGATGAAAATTATAAGACTAAACTAATACCAAATGCCTAGATCGCCAAAACATTTCATCAAATGGACTGCCTTAGGTCACGAACCCAGAAAATCAGGAGCAAATCATTCAAACTGTACCTCATCTTCATATGTTCATATTCCGTACAATACTGGAGTAAATTAGGGCAAACTCCTTAAGGGGGTTGTCCAGTACTTTATACTGATGGTCTATTCTTATCAGATCAGTAGGAGGTGCACCACTATTACCGTAAGCTGTTCTTGGTGTCAGCGGTGGCTGCAAGTGATCAGTTGTGGAGCATAAAAGCAAGTATTGTGGCCGCGGCAAGGTACTACACATCCGCCTCTATTTGAATGAACGGGAGAAGATCTGCAGCACCCAGCTTCTGCCACTATACAGTCAGCAGAGCTATACAGTTATGCTCGGCACCTGATCACTCAGAGCTATACAGTTATGCTCTGCAACTGATCACTTCTGGCCACGCTGGTACCGAGAGCAGCTGATTGGTGGAGGTGCTGAGTATCGCACCCACAATACTCTGATATTGATGACTTATACTAAGCATAGGTAACAAAGTTGCACTCCATAATGCTATAGCATGCAAACATGAAATTGGAATTGGTTTACTGCTCTAGAAAGTAGGGAAAAACAAAGATATCTGGCACATAATTTGGCCAATTTATGTATACCCAGCTGCCAGCAACAAGATGATCTTTTTTGCTGGGGACCTAATGTGATTCCTATCATGGGCTAATAGCAGTTTTAACCCCTTCACCCAGAAGCCTGTTTTCACCTTCCTGAAAAGGCCAAATATTACAATTCTGACCAGGGTCACTTTATAAGGTCTGGAACGCTTCAATGGATCCCACTGATTCTAAGAATGTTTTTTCATGACATATTGTACTTCATGATAGTGGTAACATTTATTTGATATGACTTGCGTTTACTTGTGAAAAAATCTTTAATTTGGCAAAAATTTTGCAATTTTCAAACATTTAATTTTTATGTCTTTAAATTTCCCAAATGTCTACTTTACAGCAGCACAATTTTTGAAACATTTTTTTGTTAGAAAAGTTAGAAGGGTTAAAAGTTGACCAGCGATTTCTCATTTTTACAACAAAATGTACAATTTTAAGCATCATATCACATTTGAAGTGACTTTGAGGGGTCTATATGACAGAAAATTCCCAAAAGTGACACTATCCTAAAATCTGCACCCCTCTAGGTCTGCGGGTGTCATGACATGATGTGCCTAAACAGTGGAAACCCTTTAACAAGTAAAGTTGTTTGGAAACTAGACCCCTCAAGGACTTTATCTAGATGTTTGCATGGTATGGCATTACAGAATGCAACTTCATTTGTTATACTAAGCATAGGCCATCAATATAAAGTCCTGGACAACCCGTTTAAGAATCTGCTCCTGAAAGGTCACATTCCAAAAAAAACCTTGATTATATTCCACCGGGCCACAACACTTAAAATAAATCTGTCAGCAGGTGTTTGCTATGTAATCTGACAGCAGCGTGAGGTAGAGCCCCAGCAAAGTATCATTTAGTATACTGGGTGCAGCAGTTCTGATAGAATGACATTTTTCTCTGCTACAGACTGAGCAGAGCTCAGTTGTTGAGCTGTGTATAACCTCACGCATACCACATATTTCTGTGTACGTTGTATAGTGACAGAGAGCTGCTAATTAGTGCTGGGGGCATGGTGGGACTAGGAGGCACAAGGCAGCATGTCCTGTAATGATAATCTCCTGCTGATAAAAATGCTGATTTTATTGAAACCGCAAAACATAGCCCAGTAAGTGACATGTCACTGTAATCAGTGTCTCTGTTCCTACATTATGGTGCTCTCAGATTACATAGCACAAATGTGGTGACAGATTTCCTTTAAAGGGAACCTGTCACCCCCAAGATGCCCACCGGCATCAGGGGCTTATCTACAGCATTCTGACCTTTCCCGGCGCCTGCGCACTGCAGTACTTTGCTCTGCCCTCAACAGGGCAGACAAAGTATGCCTGCGCCGGAGCCGCAGCGTGAAGAAGAGGACGTCATCTAATGAAGATGGGAGGCCCCGGACCGGACCGCGACGCCCATCGGACCAGAACCGGTCCGGGACCGCCCCTGGGTGAGTATAATCTAACCTCTTTTTATCATCTTTTAGGATACATCGGGGGCTTATCTACAGCATTCCAGAATGTTGTAGATAAGCCCCTGATGCCGGTGGGCTTAGCTCACCTTCCATTTTGGGGGTGACAGGTTCCCTTTAAAAAAATTCAGGCACCAAGTCAAATAAAACATCTCAATAAATCCATTAATGAAGATATTACCCAACCAAGAAGCTATAAATGCTATGCCCCGTAATGCTTATGTTGCAAAACTAGCCATAACAATATTTCTGAATTTAGATCCTTCCATAAAGGAAAAACATTCAATGTAAAACAAAACTTAACATGCCATCCAAACCGAATAAGTGATTTACCTATCAGTACAAGCACTCCATAGGAGATTTAACAAAGATCGAAAAAAAATAAATATATGGAACATGGTCAGTTGTGATATTGTGCTATAGTACATCCCAATAACTCGGACTCCATATCTATTATTCCAACTGATCACATGATAACAGATATGATCCCCTCAGGAAGTAAGAAATATATTGGACATACAAAATGAAGACACTACCTCCATATGGATTAAACAACTAAACAACTGGAGCGAATTTTTAACAACACTAGAAAGTGATTGAACATGAAACATGAAAAGCGAGGAAAGGAAAGTTTAGGACCTGGTATACGAGAGATGCCTTAATGTGGCTACCAGGTGCACATGAATTGGCCAATTTATGCGCTAAACGCTCTCATTTTTTCATATTTCTAGTGCAGTAATGCAGTTCAATTTTCATGTTTCATGTTTGCATGTTTTAGCGCCGCAGTGTGCTGCCTTATTTGTTTGACTGTGTACGAGTTGGTGACTCTAGGTTCAGCACCTGTTCACACTTAGTCTATGTTTGGATGTGACGGTAAGTTTTTTAAATTTGTATTCTTTAGCCTTCTGACTGAGCACTCCGACTCCTAGCCACAGGTGTTTTAGTCGCAGCAGGTTCATTACCCCTCCACAGAGAGAGAGAAATTTAGTCTAAGAAGAGGATTCACAGTAGGTACCCATTCAGATGGAGACGTTTATTCTCAGCGAGAAAAGGAATGTTTGGGACCTGGTATACGAGAGATGCCTTATGTGGCTACCAGGTACACATGAATTGGCCAATTTATGCGCTAAACACTCTCATTCTTTCATATTTCTAGTGCAGTAATGCAGTTCAATTTTCATGTTTCATGTTTGCATGTTTTAGCGCCACAGTGTGCTGCCTTATTTGTTTGACTATATACAGTAAAATAGGCATCACATAGTGCTCCATATAGTTTAAGGGTCTCACATAGTGCTCTATACAGTATAATGAGCACCACATAGTGCTCCATACAGTATAATTGGCACAACGTAGTGCTCCATACAGTATAATGACACCACATAGTGCTCCATACAGTATAGTGGCCCCACGTAGTGCTCCATATAGTAAAATGGCCCCCACATAGTGCTCTATACAGAATAATGGTATCACAATGGATTCCATACACTGCATTATAATGGCACCATATTTTGTTCCATACAGTATAATGGCCTCACATCGTGCTCCATACAGTATAAAGAGCCCCACATAGTTCTCCATACAGTATAATGGGCCCCACACACAAAAAAAAAAAAATACTCACCTCTGCCAGTTTCCCCTCTGCTCCGGTTTCTTCATGGTGTGTTCAGATTCTCTGCACATCTTGGTACAGCGGGCACTTTGTAATTACGTCAATGTGCCCGCTGTGCTGATACGTCATTACTTTCAACTGTTTTGGAATACAGGATGCTGATATAGTTGAAAATAGGATGCTGGGCGGGCGAGCCTCTGCTCGGCGTCACAGGCCAAATATACTCGTGGGACCCAACTGCATTGCGGGCCAAATACACTCACCCTGAGGGCCAGAGATTGACATATGTGCTCTATAATGTCAAGCTGCATGCAGGTCACTGCAGTCACTCAGCATTCAGAAAGACAGTGAGTTTCCTTTTGTAAGCCTCAGCAACCCTGGTATCTCCAAGATTAGATCAGAAGACACACTGTAATTACATCTTCCATGTAGATAAGGGTCAGAGCATCCTAATGCACATACTCACAGGTTCATGTACTATTGTCAAGCTAGGACAGGTTTGTGCTAGCGTAATATGATGGTCGTCATTTAAATATTTTATAGCATTTAGCTGCCATGGCAAATCAAGTGTGATTTGGTAATTAAAGGTTTTTTAGATGTTTGTTCATAATTATATTTTCTTCCTTTATACAGCTCTGGCAAAAATTAAGAGACCACAACATCAAAACCCTGTCATGGGCAGCCCAATCTCCAGAACTGAACCCCATTGAAAACCTCTGGAATGTAATCAAGAGGATGATGGATAGTCACAAGCCATCAAACAAAGAAGAACTGCTTACATTTTTGCGCCAGAAGCAGTGTGAAAGATTGTTGGAAAGCATGCCAAGACGCATGAAAGCTGTGATTAAAAATCATGGTTATTCCACTAAATATTGATTTCTGAACTCTTCCTGAGTTAAAAAATTAGTATTGTTGTTTCTAAATGAGTATGAACTTGTTTTCTTTGCATTATTTGAGCTCTGAAAGCACTGTTTTTTTTTATTTTATTTTGACCATTTTTGTCAGAAAAAATAAAAAAATTATGGCTTGGAACTATGAAGACATGTTGTCAGAGTTTATAGAATAAAAGAACAATTTACATTTTATTCAAAATTATACCTATAAAGAGAAAAATCAAACAAACTGGACATTTTGCAGTGGTCTCTTAATTTTTGCCAGAGCTGTATACTTTTTCTATCTCCAAAGAACCACTTTAATCATACTTATAGGGTTTCAAAGAAGAATTTTCCAAGATAGAGGTGAATTATGAATGCACGTCCATTATCACAACTGTAAAATTTCTGTTATATACAATTTCTTAACAGCTTGCACTTACTGAGCCTGAATTTGTATTGTCTTGCAATACATACAAATACCCTGTAGATGGCGCAATATGCTTAGAATATAGAAAGTCCCTTTGCATCAGTATTGGTATTACATATACATATGTACCCCCATCTGACCTGTCTTTGCAAATGAACCTGCAATTTTCTAAGCTTAAAGAGACATCTTCTTTACATTTTGAGCCCCCATGGTGATTAATTGGGTCTAGCTCACAGCAATTTTGGCAAACAGCTGACTTCTGAGTGGATTTCCGGGAAGATATATTATTATATGACAACCATCAGATAAATGGAATTCAAGGTAATACATGAACTGCTTGGGTCTAACAGAACATAAGCCGCTTGCCACATATTTGTCTTATAAAGGGGGCAGATGACTGTGTGACGTCCATTTGTTATAATAGGGCATATGGATGAAGATTGGCTTTGCAGGACAAAATGCCAAGAATTCAGTTTATTTTACACCACCAATAACACAAATTTGTAGACATAATACAATTTAAATCTTTGCTATTCTGCCATTTTGACGGGGACCTTCCATTAGATTCATGCTGTCTGGACCACGGGAAGCATGAATCCGAATCTGGCTTTGGTATCACAGAGAAAACATAGTTTCAACATGTGGCTGGGGACAATAAGGAAGAGATGTCACTAGTCCGCGACTGATTGAGGCCATTTTCTCCTCCCTATGTACACACGGGAGGGGAGGGTCCTACTAGAGCAGTGTGGGGCCGTGGGACCAGTCAATCTCTCCTAATGGTTCCCAGGCTGCTTTTGAAACTTTGTTTGCAGCAATGTTTCTGGGGCATACTACCCGTGCTTTGGGCAACATGAAGCAAGTGGCAAGTTTCCTATATAAAGGGCGTAATACAAAGGTTTTAGGACTCCACCCCCTAAATGATGCAAATTATTTTAGCATGTCTACCCAGTCAATCATTCGTACTATTTCATCTATCAAGAAGTGGATTTTTTTGTGCACGTTAACTAGAAGGATTTTGATCTTCTCTAATTGTAAACTTTCCCTTTTAGCTCAGGCAACTTCCCTTCTAGCTACGATTCCCAAGCTGCATATTTTATTTCTCCTATAGCTCCATCATTGTACCTGCCCAAATACTGTGCTCACTGCCACAAGATAGTACCCTTGAAAACAGTACTTTCTGATAGATGGTGACCCAGACTGTAGTCATGTTCCAGGTAGTAATAATATAAATGACCTCTTTAGGTCCCACACCGTGATTATGCCTTCTTTTTGGTCCCCACAACAATGCCTCCGTTGCACCCAGACAGAATTGCTGGACCCCTTTGTGGCCTCCACCAACAAATAATTGACCCCTTTTGTGATGTCTTATACTATTTATTATTATTAGCCTCATATAAAAAAAAATTGATACCTAATTTTTAATATCAGCAATATCACAATACCACATCGGTGGTCTAAAGCTATCACAGACAGATCACTAAAACCGCGGGTCATCTGCGGGCTCGCATAGGCACAATGTAGTGACTTTGACATACTGTGCTCTTAGTTTCCAATTGACAATGCTGTCACTGCCTCATACTGCCTTCCCTGGGCCAAGACGTCTGTGGTTTACTACAGGGAATTCTGAGGCAGGGAGTTGATGTCTTTCTGCATACAGGGTTCAATGTGGAGCTGTTGCCACGGGCCCTATGGAGAAGCACCATTTGTATGGTTAATGCTGCCAAATATATACATTTTTAATTTTTAGATTTTGCTAGGTTTTGGGAAAATGGTTTTGATTTGGAGATTTTATTTTTTAAGAGGAACTCTCACATGCTTAAAAAATTTAGAAAAATACCTTATAAAAATCACGGAGTACCACGGATTCTGTTGCTCTTTCCCTTTCTGCATTGCAGCCCTCCATTGCTTTTGAAGCCCAGTAAGTGAAATTTCTGTTGGCAGGCCTTTTGGCTGTTTCTTCAGAGTCTTTTCTGGGGGTGTGCACTTTCACCCCTCCCTCCCAGACAATACCAATCACAGTTTGCAGCAACTAGGACTGCTAGATCAGCTGCCAAGCTTTGACTGCCTCCAGAAAAGAACCTGAAGAAATGCCCAGTTGAACTGCAAGAAGAGATTTCACATAATGCGCTCCAAAAGCAACAAATATGGTAATCTCTACAACGCTGCAGCATTTGCAAGAGAAACAAACTTTAAAACTGCTGATGACCAAGCTGCATTGAAGACTAGTCGAAAACGTCGGTCCTCGGCGGTTTCTCCCTGCCTGTTGTCAGTGACCAATAGGTCCCTCCCTATACATGTAGAGCAAGAACTTTCACTTAAGGGGAGCAGGTGTGGAGATGCAGCTAGGGATCGGCCTATCCATCTATTCTCCCATACGGCTTGGTCCCCGGTCAACTTATAAAGTATGTTTTTCTACAAAATGGTGCAGCTTTTCAGACTCAAACATAGATGGGTGAAATCATACTGTCCGTGTATGATACATGCTGCCCGTGGATAAAGCAGCATGTATCAGCTGTCCGCTTCAGCAGCATTTAAATGGTTAGACGATTATAACAGAGTTGCCACTTGCAATGTATGAAGCGGGATCAGCTCCAAAGCGGGATCAGCTCCTAAGGATGCTCACCTGACGAGTGACATACCAGTAAGTCTCACATTGGGAATGGGTTAAATGAATAATATTTAAATGATATGACATGCTGTGTGCGATGAGAGGTGTGTGAATATCATGCTGTTTGTGGGGAGGTGTGTGAATATCATGCTGTTTGTGGGGAGGTGTGGGGGTATCATGCTGTGTGTGGGGAGGTGTGGGGATATCATGCTATGTGTGGGGAGGTTTGGGGGTATAATGCTGTGTGTGGGGAGGTGTGTGAATATCATGCTGTTTGTGGGGAGATGTGGAGGTATAATGCTGTGTGTGGGGAGGTGTGTGAATATTATGCTGTTTGTGAGGAGGTGTGGGGGTATCATGCTGTGTGTGGGGAGGTGTGGGGATATCATGCTGTGTGTGGGGAGGTGTGGGGATATCATGCTGTGTGTGGAGAGGTGTGGGGGTATCATGCTGTGTGTGGAGAGATGTGTGAATATCATGCTGTGTGTGGGGAGATGTGGGGTATCATGCTGTGTGTGGGGAGGTGTGGGGTAACATGCTGTGTGTGGGGAGGTGTGGGGTATCATGCTGTGTGTGGGGAGGTGTGGGGTATCATGCTGTGTGTGGGGAGATGTGGGGTATCATGCTGTGTGTGAAGAGGTGTGTGAATATCATGCTGTGTGTGGGTTGTGTGGGGTATCATGCTGTGTGTGGGGAGGTGTGGGAGTATCATGCTGTGTGTGTGTGTAGAAGCAGTTGGGGGGGCATTTACTTTTACAAAAAGCTGTAACATATGGTTTTAATTAGCTGATACTGGTGAAAATGCATTTTACAATGCGATTTATGTTAACATATATTTGCATAAGTAGATAGACAACAGACTTTATTCTGCTCAATAATTAAGGGAATATGTCAGCAGGTTTAGCTATGTAATCTGAGAGAAATATAATATAGGGCAAGAGAACTACATTCCACCGATGTACCACTTACTGGACTGCTTGGGGTCATTCTCAGTTATAGATATAGCAGTGGTCATAATGCCGAACTGTATAACCCCACCTACACCTCTGACTGTCAGTTTCCTGTGTACAGTGTACATCGTTAGCAATCTGCCAATCAGTGGTGGGGGGCGGGGTTACACAGATTAGTCTGACAGGCCTGCACATGAGACCTATTCAGGCAGTGATAATCTGCTGATAAAACGCTGATTAAATAGAAACTACAGCACACATCTTAATAAGTGATACATCCATGGAATCAGGCTCTCTTGCTCTATGTTATGCTGCTCTCAGATTAATCAAAAAAACTGCTGACAGGTTCCCTTTAAGTGACAAAAATGTATATGAAATAATGATAATGAGCAGAATGAAGTTCAGGTGGTTTGTCCGGCCCCCCACAACATTCACTCCCTCTCATGTTGCCCCTTGAGGAAATAAATTGCTCATCCCTGCCCTAGATTTTTGAATGTGACTAGATAAATGTATTGGTAGAAAAAAAACTAGGTAACATTTCTGCTGATTGACATGAGCGCTTGAGCCCCTTCCACACTTGCGGAGCCCTGCCCAGGACGTTCACGTCCTAATGCCGGTTTTTCAGCAGCGGACAACACGTTTTAACACTTTAATATAATGGTGCATCACTGTTAGAGTGCAGGTGTATGTAGAGGGCTTTGGAGCTTGGCACCCCATAGATAGTGGGTGCCAGCTGTGTTATACAGATGACACCAGCCTCTAACAGCAGGTCCAGTTACTAGTTCAGTTGAGATTTGGATTAGACCTCGGGACAGAGCTGGTATACATAAACGACCTTACTGCCTTTTAATATGGGACTCATGGGCGAGGGCAAATTTAACCCATTCATGCTATACAGCACACATCTGTGATGAGCATGTGTCCATGACTGATATGGCCACCATGATGATTGTCGAGTACTGCTTCTTTGCCGGCGGTATCAGCTCCAGGAGCCTGACTGATATATATACAGAAGGATAAGTGCTGTAAATACTAAATTCTGTGTTCTGAACAATCCCATTAACCCCTCATACTCCCATATGCCGCTGTCAATAGTGACCGTGACACATAGTTTATAACTTTTTAGGTTAAAGGTAGACATAAGTCCATCGAGTTCAACCTATAGCGTAACATAATGAACCAAAGGTGGCAAAAACCCTCTGAGGCAGTCACTAATAGCTCCATATTAGGGGAAAAATCCCTTTCAGACTCCATAGACAGCAATCAGACTAGTTCCCTGGATCAACATCCCATCAAATAATAATATTATACATGTACGTGTATTAAATTCTATTTTTCAAGAAAGGGACCCATGCCTCTTTGAATGTTTGCCGTGAATCAATCATGACAACATGTGGCAGAAAGATCCAGAGTCTCACTGCTCTTACAGTAAATAATCTGCGCCTGTGACTATGATTAAACCTTCTTTTCTCCGCACGTAGAGGCTGCCTCATTGTCATCGCTGCAAACAAAAAAAAAAGTGATCTTCTTCTGTAAAGGTCATAGAAACATAACAATAAAAATATAAATTAAAACTATGTCATTATTTATCCTGCATGGTGAATGCTTTAAGTAAAAAAAAATACAAAACCAGCGCCAGAATTGCTGTTTTTTCTTCATTCAGACTCACAAAAAGGGAAAAAGTGATCAAAAAGTCGTATGAAAGGAAACTGAGAAATTTACAACTTGTCACTCAACTCGGTTTACAGAATTATAAAATAGCTATGGGTCTCAGAATATGGGAAAACCACCGAAATATTTTGTGTGTGTTTATGGGAACCAGTCTGCCTATACATGCTGCCCACTCCAGTCAGACAGGCGGTACATGGAGGCTTGTCCCCGCCCGTTTCCCTGGATTGACAGGTCCCAGCCAACATGCGCAAAATGATACACATTGGCATGAATGGAAAAGCTTACCTTAATCAAACTTACCTGTGGCTGATATATGCTCCCAGGGTCACGGGGTCCAAGTCCTACAAAGGATCGGTTGGCGGGAGGCGTGCTAGGGGCGGAGTATGCTGTGAAAAATACATTTTTTAACATTCGATGTATAAAAAAATATGAAAAACAGACTATATTGAAGTAGTCAATTATCATTAGAGGAGTAATAAAACCTGCGGCCATGTAGTTCTTCATATTCATGAGCCCTGTATAACCACACACCCAACATTGATTGGTAGACTTCTGCCTA
This sequence comes from Ranitomeya variabilis, assembly GCF_051348905.1. Lineage (NCBI taxonomy): Eukaryota > Metazoa > Chordata > Amphibia > Anura > Dendrobatidae > Ranitomeya > Ranitomeya variabilis. The sequence goes on along the minus strand of NC_135232.1, from coordinate 797,583,804 downwards.
TGCACAGAGTACACAGAAATCTGCCAATCAGTGGTGTGGGCGGGGTTACACAGAGCTCAGCATTCAGAGAACTGCTAGACCTGCATCAAGCAGCCCAGTAAGTGACATATCACTGGAATCAGGGTCGCTGTTCCTAAATCAGGCTGCTCTCAGACGGGGGAGCAAAAACCTGGTATCAGATTCCCTTTATGGATTCTGCATGTCAAAGAATTTGGCTTAATAGCATAAAAATAAGCATAAAATAAGAGCAGTTAACTTCAGTGCAGTAATAATGTGGACATATACGCTTTCCTAGCTAAATTCTTTGCCAGAACTATAGTACTTGGGTTTGCACATATGAGCGGTTATTCGGAACATGGTTCACTTTATTATCTATTGGCAAGATTATTGTTCTATTATACTATAGCTTTGTAAATAACTGAATGTTCCAACAGGTACTCACTTGGAGAAGTGGGTGAGGAGTTACCCCCGTCGGATGCCGTGGTTGATTTGGTATCGGAGGACAATGAGAGGCGGGGCATCCCAGGAGGAGGCGGGGCCAACATCTGCGTGGAGATATAGTGACTCGAAACCTTCACCTGGCCACTCCCATTCAGCTTAGAGAGCAAGTGGGTGGAGAGGAAATGTGGTAACATTCTAGTATGACCCCACAGCACATTTTATTGCATGGGATATAGCCCATGAAATAATTGACAAGATTGTAAACTATCTACCCACAATGAAAGACCGTTAGTACATGCTATCCAACTAGATTTATCTAAAATTCCTCTCCAAAATGCTCATTACATGGAATACAAAAACCATCAACATGCAAACCCCACTATCCCACTCTCACATATGTCAGTATCTATTATCCCTTATCTATTATATTATTAACCATAAACTCTTATATGCTTACCGGGCCTGGTTGTTGACTGGACGGGTCACAGGCAAGAGACACCAAGTCTTTCAGGGGATCCTGAGGGTTTAGGTGAGGAGGGTAGCGAATAGCTGTGTGAGGAAAGTAAGTGGAAGCCGCCTGAGGAAGGAGGGAGGAAGGTGGGAAGTGTAACGTAGTGGAGCCATGGGGACTTCGGGCAAGGCCTAAGGAGTGCAAGATATTGGAACAGTAAAGAGTGGGGGGAAAAAAGAGAAAGGAATAAACATTCAACTGGGAAAAAATAAAAAACATATAAAGAAGAGCAATCCCATAAACAGCTCTGGCAAAAATTAAGAGACCACCACATCAAAACCCTGTCATGGGCAGCCCAATCTCCAGACCTGAACCCCACTGAAAACCTCTGGAATGTAATCAAGAGGAAGATGGATAGTCACAAGCCATCAAACAAAGAAGAACTGCTTACATTTTTGCGCCAGAAGCAGTGTGAAAGACTGGTGGTAAGCATGCCAAGAAACATGAAAGCTGTGATTAAAAATCATGGTTATTCCACAAAATATTGATTTCTGAACTCTTCCTGAGTTAAAACATTAGTATTGTTTTTTCTAAATGATTCTGAACTTGTTTTCTGTGCATTATTTGAGGTCTGAAAGCACTGGGTTTTTTTCATTTTTAATTTTGACCATTTTTCTTTGTCAGAAAAAAAAATACAAAATTTATTGCTTGGAAATTCGGAGACATGTTGTCAGAAGTTTATAGAATAAAAGAACAATTTACATTTTAATCAAAAATATACCTATAGAGAAAAAAATCAGACAAACTGAACATTTTGCAGTGGTCTCTTAATTTTTGCCAGAGCTATATAGACGTGGCTACAAGTGTTGGCACCCTTGGAATGTTCCAGAAAATGAAGTATTTCTCCCAGAAAATTATTGCAATTACACATGTTTTGTTTATTGGAACAACACAAAAAAACAGAGAGTAAAAGACAAATTGGACATAATTTCACACAAAACCCCAAAAATGGTCTGGACAAAATTGTTGGCTCAACTTAGTATTTGGTTGCACACCCTTTAGAATAAATTACTGCAATCAATGGCTTCCTATAACCATCAACAAGCTTCTTACACCTCTCAACTGGAATTTTGGACCACTCTTCTTTTGTAATCTTCTAAAGGTCTCTCGCATTAGAAGGTGCCTTCATCCTGCAGCAATTTTAAGATCTCTCCACAGGTGTCCAATGGGTTTAGATCTGGACTCATTGCTGGCCACTTCGGAACTCTCCAGCTATTTGTTTCCATCCATTTGTCCTGCTGGAAGACCCATGACCTAGGAGGCAAACCAAGCTTTCTGACACTGGGCACTTCATTGAGACCCAAAATCCTTTAGTAATCTTCTGATTTTATGATGCCTTGCACACAGTCAAGGCACCCAGTGCCTGAGGCAGCAATACAGCCCCAAAACATTTTTGAACCGCCACCATATTTGACTGTAAGTACTATGTTCTTTTCTTTGTAGGCCTCATTCTGTTTTTGGTAAATGATGTGCTTAACCAAAAAGCTCTATCTTGGTCTCATCCGCCAAAAGACAACTTCCCAAGAGGATTGCTTTACTCGTGTATGTTTTGGCAAACTGCAGTCTAGATTTTTTGTCTCTGTGTCAGCAGTGTGGTCCTCCTAGGTCTCCTGCCTTAGGGATTCACTCAAATGTGGACAGATAGTTCGCTCCGACACTGATACACCCTGAGCCTGCTGGACAGCTTGAATTTCTTTGGAACTTGATTGCAGCTGCTTATCCACCAAACGTTGCAAAGTTTCAGCAATTTTTCTCTGCCGTCCACATGAAGGGAAAAATATCAACTATCTCAAGGTGACAAGTCCAACTGTATAGATCTTAATGTTTATTTGTCCATGGGCGCATATGTCACTGGGTTACATGGGTTGTAAACTTCTTGATCATGTTGCGCACAGTGGATAAAGGAACATCAAGATCTCTGGAGATGGACTTGCAACCTTGAGACAGATGATATTTTTCAACAATTTTGGTTCTCAAGTCCTCAGACAATTGTCTTCTCTTCTTTCTGATATCCATGCTTAGTGTGGCACACACAGACACACAATGCAAAGATATGGTCAACTTCTCCCCTTTTTATCTGGTTTCAGGTGTGACTTTCATAATTGCCCACACCTGTTACTTGCCACAGGTGACTTTAAATGAGGACTATATTCTTGGAAAAAAAGTTGTTTACCCAAATTTTTGGAAAGGCATCAACAATTTTGTCTGGCCCATTTTTGGGATTTTGTGTGAAATGATGTCCAATTTACCTCTCTTTCTCTGATTTTCTTTTTGTGTTGTTACAATATACACAAAGGAAATAAACGTGTATAAAAAACATGTGTAATTGCAATAATTTTCTGGGAGAAATACTTCATTTTCTGGATCAATCGCAAGGCTACCAACACTTTCGGCCATGACTATATATATATTTTTAAAGTGTGGACTACAGAGCTATGCTCTCACTTGTGGGAACTCACCACTGTGCACAGCTATAACCGGCCTGTGATGCTGTGTGAAGCCACTGATTCTTGGGGATGTATCTTGAGGAGATGGGCTGTGAAATGGTGATTTGTCCAATTCTGACTTCTTCACAGTGGGAGACATTCCTAGCCAATTACAATACAAAACAAAACAGGTATTGGGTATATGTAAACATTTTGCCACAATTAATAAAAGTTATTAGCTAAGGCTAGGTATGGTTGACTACTTGCCCTCTACAGTAAGGTGCATCCAACTGGAGCTTGCATAATAATGGTGACCATATAACTAAGGACATGAACAGCAAAAGGTGGAGAACAAATTTAAGATGGCCATGTTCAAAGTAAAAATTAAAAACATGAAGTAAAAAAAATATAACTACATAGCTGAATAAAAAGAGAGTAACCTCCCTCTTATAAACCATAAAAAATGTAAAAAGAATAAAAAACCTGCTTAACATGGAGAATTCAGGCAGCTGTAAACTACAGTCTGCATTCTGTTGATGGAAAGGATGATAACTGAGCAAGATTATTATATACTAAAAATCAATATAATATTCACAGCTATGGAAAAAAATGTTATTTGTGCACATTTGCCAAAAGAATTTTATCAATGAGAAGTAGGACAGGATATTAAGGGGACAAGTCAGCTTTACCACTAGCACAGGCATAAAAAATTGTACCAGTACAGAGCTTAAAGCTATGTGAACACTTTGCAGATTGGTGTGCCGATTTTTCTGCACTGTTTTTGCAAAATCAGCAAGTAAACTGCACTGCAGATTACCCGCGGATTTACCGTGGTTTGTGTGCGGATTCCACCTGCGGTTTTACACCTGCGGTTCCTATTGAGGAGCAGGTGTAAACAAAGAATTGACATGCTGCGGAAAAAACACCGCTGCGTTTCCGCGCGTTTTTTTTCCGCAGCATGTGCATTGCGGATTTTACATGGTACGGTACACCGCATGGAAAACTGCTGCAGATCCGCAGCAAAATCCGCAACGTGTGCACATAGCCTAATAAAGAATGCAGCTAGGCTTTTATGAGGAGGGTACTCCCTCCGCCTTCTACCACCCTTTTCACTAGTGGTTAATGTCTTCCATCTATGCTCCTGTGATACTACAGGACGTACCGGTACTGGATAATAATTATATGCAATTTATTAGCTTATGACAAAACTGATATCTAGCATATCCTCTAGTTTACCTTTCCCCTGTACTGTTTGGTTATAAGTACCTGGTAGTAAGTTTTATACCAGTGATACATTTCTCCGTAATATGTGGTGCCAATTATCTTTTCGCCAGTATGATATAAAAAAACTATTTCACATAAAAATAGCTCAAATAGGACCTGTCACTTGTTCAAAAGAATGTATTATCTTGTAAAATCCCTGTCCTGCCCTGATTTTGCAGCTTTCTTTTGTTTTCCGCAGATTCACTCCCTTGCAGAGATATTCAAATGTGTTGCTTTCACAGTATGTGAAATCTCTGCTTTTGATGCGAATGGGTGTTTTTTTGTCAGAGTCTTCTCAGGGGGGCTTATAGCCCTCCCTCCTCAATATGAATATTCACAGCTCGGCAGTATCTGAGAGTGATAATTAGCGGCCGAACTCTGATTGGCATTGTCTGGCAGGGAGAGTTGAAAGCATACATTCCAAGAAAGAACTCTGAAGAAACGCCCAGTTGCACCACAAACGGAGATTTCAAATAGTGAAACGCCCAGTTGCACCAAACACGGAGATTTCAAATAGTGCACTCTAAAAGCAAAAAAAGTTAATATCTCTGCAATTAAGTAACTCAGTGGAAAACAGAAAAAAGACGCAAAATAAAAGGGAGCTAAGGGATTTTATAAGGTACTTAAAGAGGTTGTCCACGACTTTTGATAGGTCATCAAAGTCTGAACGGCTGGACTCCGACACCCAGCATCCCCGCTGATCAGCTGTTATCGGTCTCAACAGCAGCTGCTGCCGGCCATAAGTATTTGCTTGCAGAGCTAGCTGCCGAGGCAAGGTACTACACATTAGCCCCCTATTGATATGAATAGGAGGCAGACATGGAGTACCCTGCAGCAGCCACTACGAGTAGACGGCCAGCTCAGCAAGGAAGCTCCTGTGGCCGGCAGTCGCCGCTGACCCCAATAATAGCTGTTCAGCGGGGGTGTCGGACCCCAGCCTATCAGACATTGATCACCTATCCTATGAATAGGTCAATGTAAAAGTAGTGGACAACTTTTTTATCTCAATTTTTTGAGCAAGAGACAAAAAAGGTTCAAATGAATGATTCATAGATGTTAGTTAAAACTAACATAATATTTAAAATAATGGAGAACATAGAGTAGTATCCAGGTGTCTTGTGGACAATTCCAAGTTCACCCTCCATTTACTGCTTTGCATCACACACACGTCCACAATTGGAAAATCACACATTCTACCGAACAATGGATGAAATGGTCACAAAAACTGCTAAACGTAATGCTCAAAGCCAGCCTATGTACTAAAAAATAAAAACTGTTGTTCCCAGGTATTACATCAATACACATGATTGTTTTACATCTGGTTAAATCTGTAACACTGAAATATAGAAGGAAAAACAAGTTTCCTATTTCAATAAAATTGTTCTGCTTTGGTGCCATTTGAAAACATCATTTATGCTGAAAAAAAATGCCTAGAAATAATATTCACTGTTTGAATGTCTTGTAAAAGAGACAATCATACAATACATACACATATATCTACAAAAATTCAGAATTTTGGCATTCACCCCAATAGCCATTGCATGCTTTGCTGTACCGTGAGACATATTGCATTGTTTGTTTTTATACTACTAGATGGTGGCCCGATTCTAACGCATCGGGTATTCTAGAATATGTATGCGTAGGGTATAGCACAGCCCACGTATTATATTGCACAGCCCACGTAGTATATTGCCCAGCCCACGCAGTACATTGCGCAGCCCAAGTAGTATATTGCGCAGCCCACGTAGTATATTGCGCAGCCCACGTAGTATATTGCGCAGCCCATGTAGTATATTGCCCAGCCACGTAGTATATAGCAGAGCCCATGTAGTATATTGCCCAGCCACGTAGTATATAGCAGAGCCCATGTAGTATATTGCCCAGTAACGTAATATATTGCCCAGTCCATGTAGTATATTGCCCAGTAACGTAATATATTGCCCAGTCCATGTAGTATATTGCCCAGCCCACGCAGTATATAGCAAAATAAAAAATAGTTATATACTCACCTTCCGGCGAAGCGGTTATGGACGCGTCGCTGCTTGTGCGCTCCGGTCCCATTGCGGTCTCGCGAGATGATGACGTAGCGGTCTCGCGAGACCGCAACGTCATCATCTCGCGAGATCGCAGCATGGAGCAGTCACCGGCGTGTCACAAGCGGGAAAGTCCGGTTGTGGATCCGAGGGGCCGACGGACTGTGAGTATATAACGATTTTTTATTTTTTTTATTGTTTTTAACATTAGATCGTTTTACTATTCATGCCGCATAGGCAGCATGAATAGTAAAACGTTGGTCACACAGGGTTAATAGCAGCGGTAACGGAGTGCATTACACCGCAGCATAACGCGGTCCGTTACCGCCGCCATTAACCCTGTGTGAGCGGTGAGCGGAGGGGAGTATGCGGGCGCCGGGCAGTGAGTGCGGGGAGTAAGGTGTGGCCATTTTCTTCTGGACTGTGCGCGTCGCTGATTGGTCGCGGCAGCCATGACAGGCAGCTGCCGAGACCAATCAGCGAACGAATAACTGCGACAGACAGACAGACAGAAGGACAGACAGAAGTACCCTTAGACAATTATATAGTAGATATGTCTTTAAGGGAATCCGTCAGCAGATTTATGCTACGTAATCCGAGAGCAGCATAATGTAGGAGCTCACAGTCTGGATTCAGTGATGTTTCACATACTGGGCTGCAGTTCCAATAAAATCAGTGTATTATCACTAGAGGACTAGCTGTCTCGTGCCATATAGTCCTCCTCCTCTGCATAACCCTGCCCCACCACTGTTAGACAGCTTTCTGTCTATGCACAGTGCAGTGTAAACAGAAAGCTGACAATCAGTGGTGTGGGCGGGGTTATACAGAACTCAGCATTCAGAGAACTGTTAGATCTGCAGCAGAGAAAAGAGGGATTTTATCAAAACCGCAGCAAGTAGTCAAGTGAGGGACACATCGCTGGAATCAGGGTCTCTTTACCTACATTATGCTGCTTTCAGATGGGGTAGCAAAAACCTGGTGACAGATTCTCTTTAATTTATGGCATTTTCTGGTAGTTTTTTTTGCTCCATGAACCTGAGTCTGCGATGGAGGCCCCGACACAAATGTGAGCACAGTCTTTCAAACCACCATGAAATGTAGGACACCTCTCGTTTGTGGTCTGCTGTGCAGAAACATCTAGAAGCAAAAGGCACACCCTGTACTAATATATGCATTTATAAAATTGTGATGGTAGTGTCTGTGTATGACATTGTCCCTGCAGACTGCCTTACATATTCAGATTACAACCCTTTCCAATGACCTGAGAATTATTCTCCACAGTGCCAGTTCACTGTCCGGCCAGTAAATGAGCTGTAGGACATTGCTGTGTTCTGTCTCCCCGTAACTGAAAGCTATCTTTGTGGTGGGTGAAGGGTAAACATACTGTAAAGCTGAATTAGGCCACTCAGATGATGGTAATGAAGTTATATCTTGTATCCTTGAAATCAGATTAACCTCCCTCGGGTAAAAATGTGCCGAACAAGGTGCGGTAAGGGTAGCCTTAGTCAGAGAGGAGAAGAGTGAAGACAACAAAACACAAGGAAAAACAAAGCAAGAAGCAGCTCAAGACAATTAAGAAAAGGAGGCTGAATGTGAGGCCTTCCGAGACTTCTCTGGCAATATGCCAGGCCATTATCAGCTCCCAGGGCTTACTTTTTTCTACAAAGCACCTTGCAGTCCACCCTTAGGGTATGTATACAACGTATTTTTCATGTGGATGAAACCGCCAAATTATTCAAGAAGACTGTTCAGGAAACGCTGGCACTTATGGTCGCTTCTTGAGCTCTTTTTCGACACTTTTGACCGCCGGAGGGTTTTTTGAGCATCTTTCCAGCATTTTTGTGGCATTTTATAAACTTTATTCAACAATGAAGAAACAGTTAGCAAACACTAGCAAAATGCTCTAGGCATCTTCCAGGCATTTTTGCAGCCTTCCCATTGACTCTCATTATAAAGTATAGAGAATCTTCAGAGCAGAAGCTGCCTGCTCCCCTCATTTATTTTAACTGAATTGCGTCTTTGGTTAAAAGATGCTCAAAAGCCTGAACATATGAACATCATGTCATTTTTGTACAGAAATGCATGTATATGTTCATTCTTTTGAACGAATACTTCGCACTTTTTTGAGGCAATTTTCGGAGAGCCTTCTAATTGGAAAAGATGTCCTGCTATTGATGCACTTTTGCGGTGTAGATCACAGCCTTCACATCTAACATAAGTTCTTCTCTTAACTGTTACTTCCCCAATGCATGGGTCGTCAGAAACGGTGTCACGGACATGGGCCAGGTCTAGTGCTGTAGTACTACAGGCCACACTTTCACGTATACAGTGGGTACGGAAAGTATTCAGACCCCTTTAAAATTTTTGCTCTTTGTTTCATTGCAGCCATTTGGCAAATTCTAAAAAGTTCATTTTTTTCTCATTGATGTACACACTGCACTCCATCTTGACTGAAAAAAAACAGAAGTGTAGAAATTTTTGCAAGTTTAATAAAAAAAGAAAAACTGAAATATCACATGGTGATAAGTATTCAGACCCTTTGCTCAGACTCTCATATTTAAGTCACATGCTGTCCAATTCTTTGTGATCCTCCTCGAGATGGTTCTACTCCTTCATTGGAGTCCACCTGTGTTTAATTAAACTGATAGGACTTGATTTGGAAAGGCACACACCTGTCTATATAAGACCTCACAGCTCACAGTGCATGTCAGACCAAATGAGAATCATGAGGTCAAAGGAACTGGCCAAGGAGCTCAGAGACAGAATTGTGGCAAGGCACAGATCTGGCCAAGGTTACAACAGAATTTCTGCAGTACTCAAGTATCCTAAGAGCACAGTGGCCTCCATAATCCTTAAATGGACGAAGTTTGGGACCACCAGAAGTCTTCCTAGACCTGGCCGTCCAGCCAAACTGAGCAATCGTGGGAGAAGAGCCTTGGTGAGAGAGGTAAAGAAGAACACCAAGATCACTGTGGCTGAGCTCCAGAGATGCAGTAGGGAGATGGGAGAAAGTTCCACAAAGTCAACTATCATTGCAGCCCTCCACCAGTCGGGCCTTTGTGGCAGAGTGGCCCGACAGAATCCTCTCCTCTGTGCAAGACATATGAAAATCAGCATAGAGTTTGCTAAAAAACATATGAAGGACCCCCAGACTATGAGAAATAAGATTCTCTGGTCTGATGAGACGAAGATAGACCTTTTTGGTGATAATTCTAAGACATTCAGTATGTTGGGAGAAAACCAGGCACTGTTCATCACCAGCCCAATACAATCCCAACAGTTAAACATGGTGGTGGCAGCATCATGCTATGGGGGTGTATTTAGTTGCAGGGACAGGACGACTGGTTGCCATTTAAGGAATCATGAATGTGGCCAAGTACAGAGATATCCTGGATGAAAACCTCTTCCAGAGTGCTCTGGACCTCAGACTTGGCCGAAGGTTCACCTTCCAACAAGACAATGACCCTAAGCACACAGCTAAAATAACAAAGGAGTGGCTTCAGAACAATTCTGTGACCATTCTTGACTGGCCCAGCGCCAGAACCCTGACCTAAACCTAATTGAGCATCTCTGGAGAGACCTGAACAAAGCTGTCCACCAACGTTCACCATTCAACCTGATGGAACTGGTGAGGATTTGCAAGGAAGAATGGCAGAGGATCCCCAAATACAGGTGTAAAAAACTGTACTAGCTCAAAAGGGTGCTTCTACTCAATACTGAGCAAAGGGTCTGAATACTTATGACCATGTGATATTTCAGTTTGTCTTTTTTAAGAAATTTGCAAAAATTACTACATTTCTATTTTTTTTTTCAGTCAAGATGGGGTGCAGAGTGTACATTAATGAGAAAAAAATGAACTTTTTTGAATTTACCAAATGGCTGCAATGAAACAAAGAGTGAAAAATGTAAAGGGGTCTGAATATATTCCGTATCCACTATATTTCAGTGCCTTTTGAACGTCAGGTAAGAAGAGCATTAGACAAGGATTCATGAAGCTTTGAGGGGGTGATGATGGTAGTTAGGAGCAGACATTTCATTGGTGCAACCTGTGCAGCCACACAGGTGCCCAAGAGGTAAGGGGGCCACTTTCATCTCCAAGGCAGGTGGAATTGTGCATTATGCTGAGCTAATGGGCTGTAAAGGGCCAATATATTGTTCTTGCAGAGGGGTCCCCTTCTGTCTGCGTCCACCAGTGATGGTAGTACTTAAACTTACAGACTTGGGCTGTTACTGAGAAAAAAATTACAAAAACAATCCCAAATGTATATTTATATAGTGTATGGAGAATTCTTTCTAGTCAGTAACAGGCAGGAATAAGAGAGGAGGCTGCATGAGGAGAGCGGTGACCAGGAGATGTTTGTACCCTGGTGCTGCACCTCACCAGGAAGCAGTTAGCTGGTACATTGTGTCCCAGGAATAAGTCATAGGAGATATGGCCAGAAACGGGCTGCACAGACCGCACTGTCTCCTAGGACACTCCGTTAACCCCCTAATAGCCAGAGCGCTGCTCCGTTAGCTGTTTTCAATATGGGGGGAGCAGCTAATTAGTAGCAGCTACATCTGCAAATTCTCCTTGCAGCTCAGGCTGATATAAAATGCCTTATTCGTCCTTAAATGCATGTTGTCTACTCCTCATCTCCACATTGTGGCCCAATGTATTAAAATGTCCTCATCTCCTCGCCTTTTTGTGTGTATGCCAGGATTGACCCTTACCTCCCCTTCTGCATCCAGTTTCGGTGTTCAACCCTATCTTGATTCCTCTGTGCATGAGAAGAATTTAAGGGTTAACTTCCTCACACTTGCTCCCTTTTGTGCTTGGTCACCCCCTGGTTACTCCATGCCCTCCATAAAGGACAATGAATATTATTCCTGACCCCTTGTTTGCCCCTCCACCACCCAGCTTGACCAGTCTATTCGTTAACAGAAATGTGTGGTTTAGTTATACATAGGAATTGTTCATATGAATAGGATGGAAAAAAAGCTGCAGGGAGATCTGCACCATGTTGTGCACATTTTGGTGTAGATATTTTGACATATTTCCCTGCAGAAACAAGCCAATCAACCAAAATTAAATAATAATATCATATATAGTGTCTTGAAAAAGCATTCATACCCTGAGGACTGCTCCACATTTGTTCACGTTACACCCCAAAAACGTAAAAATATTATATTGGCATTTTATGTAATATACCAACACAAAGTAGCAAGTATTTGTGAGGTGTAAAGGAAATAATATGTGGTTTTCTATTTATTTCAAAAGTCTAAATCTGGAAATTCATATTTACTCATCCCACTATAGTCTGATACCCCTAAACAAAATTCTGAATGAACAATTGCCACCAGACATCATATAATTAGTAAATTGAGACTACCTGTGTGTAATTTACTCTCAGTATAAATACAGCTGTTCTGTGAAGGCCTCAGAGGTGTAATTGAGAACATTGGGGATCAAACAGCAGCATGAAAACCAAGGAACACACGAGACAGGTCATGGATAAAGTTGTGGAGAAGACTAAAGCTGGGTTGGGTTATTAAAAAAAAGCCAAAGCACTATCCATCATCCAAAAATGGAAGGAATATGGCACAAATGCAAACCTACCAAGACATGGCTGTCCATCTAAATTGAAAACCCAAGCTAAGAGGCCATGGTCACTGAAGGAGCTGCAGAGATCAACATCTCAGGTGGGAGAATGTGTCCACAGGACAACTATTAAGGTACCGTCACACTAAACGATATCGCTAGCGATCCGTGACGTTGCAGCGTCCTGGCTAGCGATATCGTTGTGTTTGACACGCAGCAGCGATCAGGATCCTGCTGTGATATCGCTGGTCGTTGATTAAAGTTCAGAACTTTATTTGGTCATCAGATCGCCGTGTATCGTTGTGTTTGACAGCAAAAGCAACGATACCAGCGATGTTTTACAATGGTAACCAGGGTAAATATCGGGTTACTAAGCGCAGGGCCGCGCTTAGTAACCCGATGTTTACCCTGGTTACCAGTGTAAAATGTAAAAAAACAAACAGTACATACTCACCTTCGCGTCCCCCGCCGTCCGCTTCCTGCACTGACTGAGCGCCGGCCGTAAAGTGAAAGCACAGCACAGCGGTGACGTCACCGCTCTGCTGTTAGGGCCGGCACTCAGTCAGTGCAGGAAGCGGACGCCAGGGGACGCGAAGGTGAGTATGTAGTGTTTGTTTTTTTACAGTTTACACTGGTAACCAGGGTAAACATCGGGTTACTAAGCGCGGCCCTGCGCTTAGCAACCCGATGTTTACCCTGGTTACCCAGGGACCTCGGCATCGTTGGTCGCTGGAGAGCGGTCTGTGTGACAGCTCTCCAGCGACCAAACAGCGACGCTGCAGCGATCGGCATCGTTGTCTGTATCACTGCAGCGTCGCTTAGTGTGACGGTACCTTTAGTCGTATACTACCGAAATCTGGCCATTATGGAAGGATGGCAAGAAGAAAGCCATTTTTTAAAGCAAGCCATAAGAAGTTCTAAACTTTTTGTGCTAAATGCAAAACACTAAGCGTGATGGAAAACTAACACTGCACATCACCCTGAAAACATCATCCTCATCATCAAACATGGTGGTGGCAGCATCATGCTGTGGGGATGCTTTTCTTCAGCAGGGACAAGGAAGCTGGCCAGGGTTGATGGGAAGATGGATAGAGCTAAATGCAAGGTAATCCTGGAGGAAAACCTATTAGGCTAGGTTCACATTGCATTGGGGCAATCCGTTAAGCGGATTGCGCTAACGCAATGTTTCATTAGGGTTCGCGTTCATCGTTCCAGACCTCGGACACACTTCGGAAGCTGCAAGCAGCGTCCGAGGTCCGTCACAAAAGAACGGCACATCGCTAGCGCGTGCCGAAAATGGCATGCGCTAGCGATGCGCTACAGAGACAAATCACATTGCTGTCAATGGGTGCGCTAACGGACCCGTTGCACGGCGTTAATTGCGACAATTTCGCCGTGCAACGCAGTCCGTTAGTGTTAACCCATTAACGCAATGTGAACCTAGCCTTAGAGGCTTAAAGAACTTAAGACTGGGCCATAGGTTCACCTTCCAGCAGGACAAGGATCCTAAACATACTGCCAGAGCTACAATGGTTTAGGTCAAAGAATGTTCATGTGTTTAAATGGCCAAGTCACAGTCCAGACCTAAATTCCAATGAGAATGTGTTGCAAGACTTGATAATTGCTGTTGCCAGATGCTCTCCATCCAATCTCACTGAGCTAGAGGCAAAACTTACAGCCTCTAGATGTGCAAAGCTGGTAGAGACATGCCCCAAAAGATTTGTAGCAGTAACTGCAGCAAAAAGGTGGTCCTACAAAGTATTGACTTATTGTGGCTGGATAGAAATGCACATCATAATTTTCAAATTTATATATTTAAAATAATTTAGAAATCCATGTATAATTTATTTTACACTTCACAAATACTTGCTACTTTGCATTGGTAAATCATAGAAAATCCAAATAAAACACATTTATGTTTGAGGGAGTAATTTGATAAAATATGGAAAAATTTAAGTGGTATGAATACTTTTTCAAGGCACTGTATGTAAAAAAAAAAAAAAAAAAAAAAAATATATATATATATATATATATATATATATATTATATACATGTCATCTCTCAGATGACAAATCTCACATATATAAAGATCATTACATACCTTGGCATGTAAAAATTTGGGCACCCCTGGTCAAAATTGCTGTTAAGCTGCCATCACACTATCAGTATTTGGTCAGTATTTTACATCAGTATTTGTAAGCCAGAACCAGAAGTGGAACGATTAGAGGAAAAGTATAATAGAAACATATGCACCACTTCTGCATTTATCACCCACTCCTGGTTTTGGCTTACAAATACTGATGTAAAATACTGACCAAATACTGCTAGTGTGACGGCAGCCTTAGGGTACGTGCCCACGATCAGGAACAGCAGTGTTTTGAACGCTGCGTTATACAGTACAAGTAGTGGATGGGATTTCTAGAAATCCCATGCCCACTGTGTTTCTATTTGTCGCTGCATAAACTCACCCGTGGTGTGGGTCTACGAGTCGCAGCATGTCAATTTCTGTTGTGAAGACGCAAGTTTTCGCAAAAGAAATTTCCACAATAGAATGTATTGGATGCGATAAATCCCCATTGTTCAGTGAACACATGCGGATTTACCTGCATGATTAGAATGCAACGCTTTGGATGCAGGGAAAATACGCTTAGCTTAACGTTTGCCACCATCTTGATGGAGATCACCTATTGTATTGTATAATATAAATATTTTTTAATCCATCATTAATAAAAATAAACATATTATATACAGTAGCTTTGTGTACTCCTGTTTTTTAATCTTGTCTTGTTATCGGTATGTCCATTATTAAAATTTACAAGAACAAATAATGTTTCCTATGTTAAAGAATTGCAATGCATTTATACAAATTTACAATTTTTGAGGGGCAAAAGAGGAAACTGGATGTCTTTTATCACTTATTTCTTGTAAAAAAAAAAAGGATGGACAAAATTAATGTATGGATGGCTTAAAAAAAACGGACACAACGGCATACGGATGAGGATTTTGCATCTGTGCCTGTGAACCCAGCCTTTGCCTAACATTAACATTCCTTCTTTCCTCCTCCATTACATGTTGATTTATGGTTCCTTCCTAAAATCTGATTAAAGAAGAGCTATAAATCCTCACAAATGGAGGAGGAGGCCAGGAGATCAACAATAGAAGCTCCATTTTGTAGCACGCTGTCAATGAAATGTCTGGCCAGACATTATTGTAGCAAACAAATATGACAATTATTTACAGAATACACAATGGTGTTCCTTGCCAATGTATCTAAGCAGATGCATACAAAGTTGCAGCAAAAAACTAAACTGAGTTCCAGGCAGTGGAAATTTCAGCGCCTGCCCAGCACATCCAGCTCTTGATCCATATCCAGCTCTTGATCCACATCCAACCACAGTCTGAACAAAGACATTAACTGAGAGCAAAGGGAGGGGGAGCTGTGAGGGAAAGGAGGGGTGACCGAGAGGAGGGGATGTCAGGACCTGGCAGTTCATCTCAGGACAGCGCTATAATACAGTAAACATGTGACACAGCAGGGAGGAGACCTACATAGAAGTCCCAGCTATGGCCACTGACAGCAGCCTCACTGTACACTTCCTGCTAATGCTTTCATTCAGGCCGCTAGTTCTCCAATAGGTTCGCGGAAGGATCAACCACTGAGTGCAGACGTGACGTTTCCTCTGTCAGATCACATTCGACCCCACTTCTGATCCTCCTCACACTATGTCCGATACTTTACATTCATTTAAATCATTCCTCTATCCAAAGCACATCTAAGTAAGTCCCTATTTTAAGGGGTCAGTCTCCTTCCTAACCCTAAAACCGGGTCACCGTCCGATTTTCATCCAGAAAACTTTGGACGCATTTTCTCCACATCGTCATCCACGTGCCCGTATTTTACGCCCGCGTGACATCCGTTTTTATATATCAACAGATCAAAATGTAGATGATAAAATACAGTTTAATGGGAATATATCTGTAGAAATCGAACACAATATGGATGCTCTATGATTGTTTTTTGTGCACCCATAAACTGGAATCTGCTGAAAATACTGATGTGTTGGCAGAAAAAACACTGCATAAAAACACAGCGTAAGGCCACGTTCACACGTTCCGTATTTGGGCAGTATTTTACATCAGTATTAGGGCTCATACTCACTTGTGTGAAATATGGCCGAGTCTCGCATGTTAAAACCTGGCTCTGCCGCCGGCAGTCCAGAGCAGAGCATGCGGCTGCATAGCAATACATGGAGCTGCACATTCCGCTCCCAACTGCCGGCGCCAGAGCAGGGTGTTACCATGTGAGACTCAGCCGTATTTCATGCAAGTATGAGCCCTTAGTTAGCTAAAACCAGGAGTGGAGCAGTCAGAGTAAAAGTATAATAGAAACACGTCACCACCACTTCTGTATTTATCGCCATTCCTGGTTTTGGCTTACAAATACTGAGGTAAAGTACTGAACAAATACTGAGGTAAAGTACTGACCAAATACTGAGGTAACGTACTGAACAAATATTGAGGTAAAGTACTGAACAAATACTGAGGTAAAGTACTGACCAAATACTGAGGTAAAGTACTGAACAAATATTGAGGTAAAGTACTGAACAAGTACTGAGGTAAAGTACTGACCAAATACTGAGGTAAAGTACTGAACAAATACTGAACGTGTGGACATGGATTAAAACATCCATTTTTGAATCCTTATTCCCATTCCTTAATATTGGTGGAATCTGTAGCAAAAACACAGAAAAAGAACTGATTTAAATCTTCACCAAATCTGCAAGGGACAAATAAGCAGCGTGTGCATGAGACTTCAGGAATCTCATTCATGCTGATTGCACCAGGAAATCCTGCAGGTTTTGTGACAAATCTGTGCAGCAAAAAAAGCAAGTGCACAGACCCTAAGGCTGTTCACACTTTGCGGTTTTTGCTGCGGATCCGCAGCGGATTTGCAGCTGCGGATCCGCAGCAGTTTTCCATGCAGGGTACAGTACAATGTTACCCTATGGAAAACAAAAACCGCTGTGCCCACTTTGCGTTTTTCCGCTTGAAAATCCGCGCTGATTTTCTGCGGAAAAAAATAAGTAGCATGTCAATTCTTTCTGCGGATTCCGCAGCGATTTTCCACCTGCACCAATAGGAAAGTGCAGTTGGAAACCCGCAGTGGAATCCGCAGTAGAAACCGCACAAAAAAACGCAGGGAAAACCACCGCCGTTTTGCACTGCGGGTTTTACAAATCCGCAGCTGAAAAATCCGCAGCAAAAAAAGCACAGTGTGAACAAGTCCTTATGCTGATTTTTGAGAAATGTCACCCACACACCTGCATTGCAGAGAACACAACTTTGACCTGGTTGCATCCAAGCAAACAACCCAGTGCTCCAAAGTAACAGAACTAATCACTGAGTCACTGGTTTTTCTAACAAAAAACCCTAAAACGCAGTCTATGTTACATATTATTGATTGTTGTTCCTTTGCCCTATGAGCCATTTTCTAGCTGCAAGTTGCACAGCGATGTGATGGGTATATACACAACCTAAGTGGGCACTCCGAGGTAAGTGGTGGGATGCAGCCAAGGTGTAAAACACTCAGAAATGCTAAACAAGAACAACGTTCCACAGGAAATTACAGCAAACACGTTGACGTTTATTGCATAACAATATAAAAACAGCAAGTGTAAAGTATAAACAAAAATATAGCTGAACATAGGGTTGTCCAATATAGACCCCACCGAGTAAAGTCCATAAACTGACATCAACAGCATAGATGTGACCCCCTATAATATCCACATAACCACTTCATGAAGTTAACAAAGTGCTCAAAGAAGTAACAGGGGGTACAATCACTAATTCATTACTAACAGGTCATCAATATCAGACTGGTGGGTGTCCAACATCCAGCACCCCCTACCGTAAGCAGTGAATGAGCTGAGCAGCACAGCTCCAGTCCCTGTGTTGTGGCCGTTTCTGGTTACTGCAACTCAGCCCCTATTCATTTCAATAGGAGCTGAGCTGCAGTACCTGGGAACATCCACAACACAGGGACTGGAGCTGTGCTGTACAAATGTTTTCAGCGCCAGTGGCGGCTGGTTGTAAAGAGTGAGTGAGCTGAACAGCACAGCTCCATTCCCTGTCGGCCAGTCCTGAAAATGTTAAAAGGGACCAATCATTTAATTTACCCTACTAGTAGTTTTTAAAGGGAACCTGTCATGCTATTTTTAGCAGCTAAAATAGTCCCCGCTCAACACTGTGCAAGCGCGACTCCACACTACACACTGCTTGCAGGATTTTACCGTGGATTTGAGTGAAGTAAAAAACCAGGAAACATCAATCAAACAGAGAGACGCCCATAAATGAACGAAAACTAAGCACACCCTTATGACTAAATGAGTAGAGATGAGCGAATATGTTTGGCTCCCTCCTTATCCGAATAGCTATAGCGCTCACAGAATAGCTGCCTCGGTAACCCATCACCTGGGGCGCCCCAATAATCAGCTGATCGGTGCCCCAGCTGCATGTGTCGCGGCTGTGTGACTGTCACAATACATGCATGGAGAGCCTGCTGGTTGGGCGGATTATCAGGAGCGCTCCAGGTATCCGGGTTCCCGATGCAGCTATTCAGATAAGGAGGGAGCCCAACATATTCGCTCATCCCTATAAAGGAGCAGGTACGCTATAACTATATAAAGTGCTTTTTGATCATGATTACAGGGCCATTTTTAATGAAAAAAAAGTGTTAGTGATGCACATTGCATCACAAACAACGCACTGGGGACAGTTTACATGCTAAAAAGGACATGACAGGTTCTCTATAATATATTTACATATGTTTAGTTTTGTTAAATCTATATTATCTATCTAAACTCTTTTCTTCCTATTCGTTCCGCCATGGTGTTGTCACAGCTCTGTGCATTGTTATCATTGTTATAATGAACATACGCACTCTGTGCATTGCTACAATGCGCATACGCACTCTGTGCATTGTTATAATGAGCATACGCACTCTGTGCATTGTTATAATGAACATACGCACTCTGCATTGTTATACTGAGCATACGCACTCTGTGCATTGTTATAATGAGCATACGCACTCTGTGCATTGCTGTAATGCGCATACGCACTCTGTGCATTGTTATAATGAACATACGCACTCTGCATTGTTATACTGAGCATACGCACTCTGTGCATTGTTATAATGAGCATACGCACTCTGTGCATTGTTATAATGAACATACGCACTCTGCATTGTTATAATGAACATACGCACTTTGTGCATTGTTATAATGAACATACGCACTCTGCATTGTTATACCGAGCATACGCACTCTGCATTGTTATAATGAGCATACGCACTCTGCATTGTTATACTGAGCATACGCACTCTGTACATTGTTATAATGAACATACGCACTCTGTGCATTGTTATAATGAGCATACGCACTCTGTACATTGTTATAATGTGCATACGCACTCTGTGTATTGTTACAATGCGCATACGCACTGTGCATTGTTATAATGAACATACGCACTCTGTGCATTGTTATAATGAGCATACGCACTCTGTACATTGTTATAATGTGCATACGCACTCTGTGCATTGTTATAATGAACATACGCACTCTGTGCATTGTTATAATGAACATACGCACTCTGCATTGTTATACTGAGCATACGCACTCTGCATTGTTATAATGAGCATACGCACTCTGTACATTGTTATAATGAACATACGCACTCTGTGCATTGTTATAATGCGCATACGCACTCTGTGCATTGTTATAATAAACATATGCACTCTGTGGATTGCTACAATGCGCATACGCACTCTGTGCATTGTTATAATGAAAATACGCACTCTGTGCATTGTTATAATGCACATACGCACTCTGTGCATTGCTATAATGCGCATACGCACTGTGCATTGTTATAATAAAGATGCACTCTGTGAATTGCTACAGTGCGCATACGCACTTTGTGCATTGTTATAATGAACATACGCACTCTGTGCATTGCTATAATGCGCATACGCACTCTGTGCATTGTTATAATGAACATACGCACTGTGCATTGATATAATGAACATACGCACTCTGTGCATTGCTATAATGCGCATACGCACTTTGTGCATTGTTATAATGAACATACGCACTGTGCATTGATATAATGAACATACGCACTCTGTGCATTGCTATAATGCGCATACGCACTTTGTGCATTGTTATAATGAACATAAGCACTGTGCATTGATATAATGAACATACGCACTCTGTGCATTGTTATAATGAACATACGCACTCTGCATTGTTATAATGAGCATATGCACTCTGTGCTTTGTTATAATGAGCATACGCACTCTGTGCATTGTTATAATTGTTCCAATGCACATGCGCACTCTGTGCATTGTTCAAATGAACATGCCTCTAGTCCAGTCTTTAAACAGCGCTCTCTCTGCTCTAAACAGCATGAATTTAAGATCTCAGAGAAATTGGGGAAAGGCAGAAAATAGGAATAAAGCAAAATAGTGGCTTTACTTGCAGGTCCTTAGCTTTACCCTATTAAAGCAGGTTTCACTGTCACTCCACTGCATAGCTATCAATTTTCTAAAGCGAGCTCACTGCCCTACACCGCATGGTCTCGATGAGAACAGTGTTTATAAGATTGAGAGTAATGCACACTTAAGTGCAGTAACACTTGCATTAATAAAGCAAAACTAATGCCTCCTCAGCTGCACGACAATTCTCCTTCATTCCCCTGCACTGAGCATGAGCTCTCCACACAAAGCATCCACATCTGACTGTTTAAGAGTGAAAGATCATGTTTAGTGCTGGGGAGCAAAGTAGTGCCACTCAGCACGCCGGGAAGCTCCAATCAGGCTGCCTGACAGCAACTTTCAACAGGAAATCGCTAATTTGCATACCGTGCGTACGAATATCGAGTAGTGTGCAAATTACTTTCATACGTTATTTTTTTATGTATTATATTTAGACGCTTTTTTATTTTTTCATAACTAAAATAATAAAACTTAAAAAATGAGGTGTGAAATCTGGTGATAAGTACCTTTAACAGCTACTGTACATACTATGTAACATATATTGCTGACTAACCAGTTTTCATGTATACAGATATGAGAAAAGTGAATTCTGTGGTTTTACGCATCAAGGTATATAAATTATATCTGGTCCTTAGTAAGTCTTAATATTAAGCAAATAAGACCAAAGATGAGCAACAAAACATTACAAATTACATTCTCATTGAATTATTTTACAAAAACTAGGCTAAAATGCAGAAGTAGAGTATGAAAAATTAAGTATACCCTGCTTCCTTAGGAATTATGAGGTTAAGTAGCAACCAGGTGCCCTTGTTTGATAGTACACCAGCAGTGTTACCAACCCGTATAAAAGCATAAGTTTTAGCAGTTTGCTGGTCTGCATCATGCAGTTGTGTGTTAACACAATGAAAAGGAGGAAAGACAGCTGTAATGAACCTAAAGAAACAATGGTTTCTGCCCTTCAATCTCGGAAAACATATAAGGCCATTTCCAAACAATTTGAATCCATCATTTTACAGTGAGTAATATTGTTCACAACAACGCCAGGCCGCAAGTTGTTAGTTGCAATGTCAGCACACTAAATGGCCTAACCATGCTACCGTGGCCTGCAACGTCTCCTTGTCTCCATCAAGTACATCTAGGCTGTCAATTATCAGCAATTACAAAAGGAGCTGCCAGCAGTGGATTTTGATGATTTGAAGCTTAAGTGCATTCAACAAGGCAGAACATTCCTAAGACAACCATTTATAACCTTATTGATAGCATACCAAGGGGTATAACTGAAAAATCACTGAAATGATACAACATTATGATGAGGACAGGTCTGCATGATAACGAAAGGCTAATGACCTTTCATGAAAATAGGAGGATATACCTAAATATTGAAACATAAAGAGATATGAAACACTATAACAAAAGTATGTAAAAGACACTGCTATATAAATCAGACTTAAGGGGTTGTTCTCAGGTTTAATCTTCAGGAGCAAACTAGTTCCCTGCCTCCCGGCTTTTGGTTTGCCGTGGCAGTGTGCCCCTGAAGAATGATAGTTTGCACCAGTGGCATAGCCCCCCCGCTGGCCGGAATTGAGCACTCTCTGATGTAGCAGCAGCATCAGAGAAGTGCAGGGACACTAAAGCTAGCCAGATTCTGCCTCCAGCAAACAGTTCTTAAAGGACCTTATTGAATAGAGTTTTTAAGCATCCTCTACCATTCTTCTAGACAGTAGTCTATGGTTGGTAGGTAGCCTAGACAATCAGAATTCAACAAGAATATTAGAAATCCCTCACTTCCCGCAAATGGAGATTATTTTTAATAATAGTAAAATTACTTGTTTTTCCAAGCACTTTGCAGTATTGAAATAACCCCTTTAAGGCAACTTATTGAAGAAAAAATGAAACAGGCCTGGCAACATCATGCAAGTTTGTATGCAAATTACAGCTATGACAACAATAAATTATACTAGATGAGAACTGAAGTGTTCTATGTCCTGTGTGATCAAAGCTAACATGAACCAGAGATGCAAATGACCATTTAACCAAAACCCCAATTTCAAAAGGCATAAAAAAATATAGTATAAATATGACAATCTAATATACAATTTTATTTTATACTGAAAAATTCATTGACTCAAAGAAAGTAAAATAAAATAAAAATATTGTATTTTTTCATCTCTGTCCAGTCTTATAGCATAGCATGCTGCACTATATTATTCAGTAAAAAAGCTACCAAAGTAAAAACATGAGAGCGTTTTTTTATTAAGCCCCTAAATGTTGGTATACGTTAATATTTTTTTTACTTTTTAGAAAAATGCAATAAACTGTGTTTTTATGCATCTAACATGGAAAGCTATGGCTATGAATCCCTCTATATGCCAAGAGGTTGTGAAATCCTCCCAATATATACCCTCAATAAGTTTTCCACATATCATATCCTCTACGGGCATAATCGCTCTCATTTAAGCCGTATGATTTCTGACAGTAAAATGCAAAGCTCTGGAAAGAATAATTGATTCACACTGACCCTTAAAAGGGAACTCCTGTGTTTTTTTCTTGCCCTCTTTGTTAGCAATCAGTGACGTGTGTGAAGTGCGTACATTGGAATATTTACCCATCGCTGTCTTCTGCCGTTTCCAGCGTGGCTCCTGTCCTCTCCTCCATCATGTGACCACAGCTCTGATTTGCCAGCCAACGCAGAAGACCGTTACTTCCTTTTTTAATGAAAGTCTACGAGAGTCTTGTCTTGAGTCTCTTAGACTAAGGCAGGGTTCACATTGCACTACCGCAATATAATGGATGCTTCAGCGCAACCATTGACTGACACTATGTAGCGCATCGCTAACGCATGTCATAATCGGCCAGCGTTAGCGATGTGCCGTCATTCTGTGATGGACCCTCGGACACGGGCTGCAGCGTTTCCGGGTCCGTCACCGCTAGCGTAGGTGGAGCATCTGCGCTATCGTGCGATCTTTAAAAGGCACTAGCGTTGGTGCAGTCCGTTTAACGCATGCATTGAATGGACTGCACCAACGCAATATGAACCTGGCCTTACATTGAGAAAGTGTTTTTAAGTCCTCACAGGAGAAGGTGCGTCACAATTGTCATCACATTATTCGGAAGACTGGAACTGCGCTGCAAACGGCTGAAGACAGTAACAGGTAGTGTTCTTTAAGATTAATATTGAATACATGAACTTTCATATCTTCAGGTCTACGTTACATTGGAGCACTTACCTCCCTCCATATCCTCAGTCCAGTTTCGGCTGCTCCCAGTTGGAGAAGACGGAGATGTATAGAACTCCCCTCCAGGGCTTGTGTCCACATCATCCTCTAGAGACCCAGATTTGTGTCTCTTGCTCCTTTCAAAAGAACAATAACAAAAGATTGATGAAAGCATTCAACCGACTTCATCATGTCATCCTAAAATAAGTAACTTTCATCTCTAAAACTTGACAGTCACTCACCCCTCTCTGGAGTAAAAAATACTAGTATTGACAACCCAAGGTGACATGATTTCTGCCTCCTTAAAGGGGTTGTCCAGTCTTAAGCTACAAGTCTGCAGTCGCTCGATGTGACTGCAGACTTGTGGATCCTAACATTGCACGCTGTGAGCATTCTCTGGTCCTTGCGCTGAGAGCAACAGGTGCGTAACCGCATATATGTGATTTGAATGCATGTGGTCATAAGCCGAGTAGATAGGTGCGGCCTTGCTCAATGCCGGTATATTAAGCGAAGGCCGAATACAGTCTAGTCAGAATGTGACTGGAAGTAAGCAAATCACATACTTAAAGACACATGACCACTCCTTTTTGGCGCCGCCACAGGAGAATCCTTACAGTGCTCAGTGCACATGATGTGAGGATTCATAAGTCTGCAGTCACTTAGAGTGATTGCAGACTTGTATCCCAAGGCCGGACAACCCCTTTAAAAAAATACTGAAGATTGGTGAAACCCAGCCAAGATGTTGAGATATGTCTGAATACTGCTCCTATGCCAATCAATGCATCTCTCAAAAGCAATAATGCTGGTGGGCTCTTAACATGCTAAGTGTTGTACATGTACTAATTGTATTAATCTGAGAGCTGTACGATGTAGAGACAGAGCCTGATTCCAGAGATGTGTCACTTAATGGGTTTCTTAGTGTAGTTTTCATACAATCACTGTTTTATCAGGAACAGATTGTCATTGGTGGTTTAGCAAACCAGTCCTCCATACTTATAGTCTCTGTATAGCCCCGCCCACACCACAGATTGGCAGCATTCTGCGTACACTGTGCATATGCAGAAAGCTGCCAATCAGTGGTGTGGGCAGGGTTACACAGAGCTCAGCATTCAGATAATTGTTAGATTTGCAGCAGATAAAGCAGTGATTTTATCAAAACGACAGCAAGTAGCCCAATACATGATACATTACTGGAATCAGAGTCTCTAAATGATGCTACTCTAAAGGTACCTTCACACGAAACGACTTTGTAACGATATCGCTAGCGATCCGTGACGTTGCAGCGTCCTCGCTAGCGATATCGTTTAGTTTGACACGCAGCAGCGATCAGGATCCTGCTGTGATGTCGCTGGTCACTGAATAAAGTCCAGAACTTTATTTGGTCGTCCGATCGCCGTGTATCATTGTGTTTAAAAGCAAAAGTAACGATACCAGCGATGTTTTACACTGGTAACCAGAGTAAACATCGGGTTACCAAGCGCAGGGCCGCGCTTAGTAACCCGATGTTTACCCTGGTTACCAGCGTAAAAGTAAAAAAAAACAAACACTACATACTCACCTGCGCGTCCCCCGGCGTCTGCTTCCTCACACTTACTGAGCGCCGGCCTTAAAGTGAAAGTGAAAGCACAGCGGTGACGTCACCGCTGTGCTGTTAGGGCCGGAGCTCAGTCAGTGTCAGGAAGCAGACGCTGGGGGACGCGCAGGTGAGTATGTACTGTTTGGTTTTTTTACTTTTACGCTGGTAACCAGGGTAAACATCGGGTTACTAAGCGTGGCCCTGCGCTTAGCAACCCGATGTTTACCCTGGTTACCCGGGGACCTCGGCATCGTTGGTCGCTGGAGAGCGGTCTGTGTGACAGCTCCCCAGCGATCAAACAGCGACGCTGCAGCGATCGGCATCGTTGTCGCTATCGCTGCAGCGTCGCTTCGTGTGAAGGTACCTTAAGACAAGGCAGCAAAAACCTGGTGGCAGATTCCCTTTAATTGTCCTTTGGCTAACTTACCTAGGTCTGCACCACTAGATTATTGTTATTTACTTGCAGACTAGCATAGGATACGAATTCAGCAAATACTGTAGACTCATCAGAGCTTTACAGGTAAAGTTAAAGTGCAAAAGTGCAATCTCATAAAAATACTTCTTCAGGGCTTATAAACTCGGCTGTAGTACAGCTTCGATCAGAGCTGGCAGCGTGGTAGTTCACTACTGTACCCGCATATGCCTCTGATATGCTATGGAAACAGAGAAAAGGAGGGCATGGCCTTATGCATGCTGGTATCACAGTAGAATATGACCTGTACAGCGGTACACTGAGGCCGGGCAGCTCCATACAGGCTCTCCTGTGCAGAACAGCAAGCTTTCATTTGTCATATAAAAGTCTTACCATTTAAATGTGTCATGAATTTAACTACAGTATAAGCTTTATATACTCACCATTGAATTACAAACACCAAGAAAGGAAAAGTCGATGTATTATTTAAATCACAAGATCAATAGACAAGATAATGATATGCAAATGATGAAAAAATTTGAAAAACACGCTTTGGCTGCTATCAATAAGTGGCGTCATTACAAAGAGAGCTGCCAGCAGCAGATTTTGATGATTTGCGAGCCCAAAAACATTCTTCAGACAACCATTAATAACCTGACTGATAGCAGCCATGGCGCATAAGTGCAGAGATTTCTTCGTGTGGTGCTAATACTCAACACTAAATAAATCAAGATGTTTTTCAACATTTTTGTTTCCATTTTTTCATCATTTGCATATCATTAATATGCCTATCTATCCTGTGATTTCCATAATTCCACAATTTCTCCTTCTTAGGGTTGCGATTTAAGTGTTGAGTGCATATATGTTAAAAACAAGATTAAACTGTAATGAATTCATAAGGAGGAAAATGTCAATGTACTCTTCCTTCTCACAAATCTCTGACGTAGACATCGCTGCAAGACAAGTGGGTGCAGAAAGAGCTGTCCCTCACTGCATTGGGACCCTATCCATGTACCTAGGAGTGCCCTATTTACCTATTATATGACTAAAGGCCCCCAAACACCTTAGACTAACATCAGTGAAACCCACCAATATCAATAATTTCATCAGACAGTCTGATTTTTAGGACGGCCCCAGACTACTCATTGTCGAGGTAGTTGTTGATGGGGCATATCAAATTTTGGACTACAGATCCTTTTGTTCTCTTGGAGATAATTGTCGCCAGACATGATGGCTTTCTCATAGAGAACACAGGAGCACTCGGCCGTGTAAGCACTGCCATGTATGGGAGAACTGGTCGAGATGACTGGTAGCCGAATGATTGTTTGTCTGACAGCCATTTAATGTGTGTGGCCGGCTTAAGTAGATTAAGAAAGAGCAGATTTTAAAATCAATCAAGCCAGTAAATTGTGTCAAGCCAGTAAATTATGCTCATGTGCTATATGATGGCATTTGATCATTAGATCCTATATTGATTTCCATGTTAAACCATACAAACAAGAGGACATACCCGCTCGATGACGTGCTAGGGAGGGTCCTTCTCATCCCAGTTCCGACAGGGTTTAAATCATATGCCAGGTGTCCCTGTAGCTCTCCCAGAGAGAAATTGGGTCCTGATCCAGACACAACTGGGGCTGTAAAATACAAAAAAACATGCAATGAAATGCATGATTCCTAAGGTTTGTCATTTCATTGGAGGGAGATTGTTACAAAATTACATTAACAACAGGTTTGCCCATAGGACATAGTGATTTCTATATATTGCATTTAGCCATAATTGTATGTTATCTCCAGATATTGTAGAATGGGCCAAATCAACGTTTCATTCTTTAAGAAAGGATTTCTATTCCAGTTCCAAATATCACCCCATAATAACCAATCAGTGATACAAAAGAGCGCCAATACAAATGAAGTCGAATGACAGCACGAATCCTACAAATACAATGCCCCTTCTTCAGTAATACGCATTGAGGTTAGGACTCCCTCGGATATAGGACTGCTTACTCACTTCTAGATACTTGAATCAACTCTGTCACGCTGAAAACACCAGAAGTGACAAAACTCTCTTGGAAATCCGTCAAGTCTGCAGAGACAAAAAAAAAGCAGTGACATGACTTGGTGGTGAAGAATACATGTGGGCGGATGCGCTTACCGGAAGCACACACTACCATCACAAGGGCCAGGAAGATACAAGGCAGAACCTCATCACTTACCCAAATTGATCGGTTTAGTGTCCTCCATGTCCGAGCCAATGGCTGTGCGGGGGCTGCTATCCTGTTCTGAATCTGCAGAGAACAGATACTTTAAGTGAGTCAACAGATTCCCACTAAAGACAGCAATAATCCAGCTATTAGTATATTATCATGTTTACTTTCTAAAGCCTTAAAAATTGTGGATTGCTGAAAGTTACTCCATAAATGATAATTTCCTCCCCTAAAAAAACTTTCATGGCCTACAAGAATTTCAGAGCAAGTATATCTCTGCTAACTGTTACAAGTGTATATCATGTCATCATAAGGACAGGCACGGCGCATAAAAGTGTATATTAAAACAGGCAATGCAAATTCATAAAATAACATAAAATCTGAAAAAATCCATCCAGGAAAAGATGACTAGATAAACTTCTGTCCTGATAAATATTAAATAGACTTTTAGTGTAAAAAATTATCTCTGCGGTAAAACTAAATAAACTTAACATTGCAAATACATTGTCTTATGGATATGTGGCCACAGGACACAAGCACCAACGTTGTGCATGAGACTCATAAAAATCCAGCATGTCCTGGTATTCTGCAGATGTTACCACAGATCTCACACCTTGCAATGGAAAAGTTGACATGCATGGGTTAACCGTACTGAAGGAAATGCATATTTCACTGCAGGAGGTCTACAAGGAGAATGCACCTTGGAGATGTACTCTAAGATATATATCTATTGATATACATACTGTATATCAATAGAATATGTTATTAAAAGCGAAGTGCCCATTACCAATGATTAGGAGCAGCATTGTTACAATACACCCGACTCCTTGTCAATGCTTTGGATATCCCCTGAACAATAATGATGGTGGTGACAGACGTCATTCAATTGTCTCAAGTTTTCTATTTAAAGTCATAAAATAGCAATCACAGCAAGTTGCTCTAATAAACAAGTGATAAAAATGCTTTCAAATTCTACCAGGATTTCAAAGCAACTGTTAGAATTGTTCTTTATTCTTCAGCTATGATCTATTGTACAGCTGTGATGTGAAACATTGTTCAGGTGTGAGCGATCGTACATTTGTGATGCAACACTTTTTATAGCTGTGAGGTATCGTACATCTGTGACGTGTCACGTTCAGCTGTGATCTATCATACGTCTGTGACGTGTCACGTTCAGCTGTGATCTATTATATGTCTGTGACGTGACACGTTCAGGTGTAATCTATTATATGTCTGTGACGTGTCACGTTCAGCTGTGATCTATTATGTCTGTGACGTGTCACGTTCAGCTGTGATCTATTATGTCTGTGACGTGTCACGTTCAGCTGTGATCTATTATGTCTGTGACGTGTCACGTTCAGCTGTGATCTATTATGTCTGTGACGTATCACGTTCAGCTGTGATCTATCATAGGTCTGTGAGGTGACACGTTCAGCTGTGATCTATCATACGTCTGTGACGTGTCACGTTCAGCTGTGATCTATTATATGTCTGTGACGTGACACGTTCAGGTGTAATCTATTATACGTCTGTGACGTGTCACGTTCAGCTGTGATCTATTATGTCTGTGACGTGTCACGTTCAGCTGTGATCTATCATAGGTCTGTGAGGTGACACGTTCAGCTGTGATCTATCATACGTCTGTGACGTGTCACGTTCAGCTGTGATCTATTATATGTCTGTGACGTGACACGTTCAGGTGTAATCTATTATACGTCTGTGACGTGTCACGTTCAGCTGTGATCTATTATACGTCTGTGACGTGTCACATTCAGCTGTGATCTATTATGTCTGTGACGTGACACGTTCAGGTGTGATCTATTATACGTCTGTGACATGACACGTTCAGCTGTGATCTATTATATGTCTGTGATGTGACACATTCAGGTGTGATCTATTATACGTCTGTGACGTGTCACGTTCAGCTGTGATCTATCATACGTCTGTGAGGTGACACGTTCAGCTGTGATCTATCATACGTCTGTGACATGACACGTTCAGCTGTGATCTATTATATGTTTGTGACGTGACACGTTCAGCTGTGATCTATTATATGTCTGTGACGTGTCACTTTCAGCTGTGATCTATTATGTCTGTGACGTGACATGTTCAGCTGTGATCTATCATACGTCTGTGACATGACACGTTCAGCTGTGATCTATTATATGTCTGTGATGTGTCACGTTCAGCTGTGATCTATTATATGTCTTTGATGTGTCACGTCCAGCTGTGATCTATCATACGTCTGTGATGTGACACGTTCAGCTGTTATCTATTATATGTCTGTGATGTGTCACGTTCAGCTGTGATCTATCATACATCTGTGAGGTGACATGTTCAGCTGTGATCTATTATATGTCTGTGACGTGACATGTTCAGCTGTGATCTATCATACCTCTGTGACATGACACGTTCAGCTGTGATCTATTATATGTCTGTGAGGTGACATGTTCAGCTGTGATCTATTATATGTCTGTGATGTGTCACGTTCAGCTGTGATCTATTATATGTCTGTGACGTGTCACGTTCAGCTGTTATCTATTATATGTCTGTGATGTGTCACGTTCAGCTGTTATCTATCATACGTCTGTGACATGACACGTTCAGCTGTGATCTATCATACGTGTGACATGACACGTTCAGCTGTGATCTATCATACTCTGTGAGGTGACACGTTCAGCTGTGATCTATTATATGTCTGTGTCGTGACACGTTCAGCTGTGATCTATCATACGTCTGTGACGTGACACATTGAGCTGTGATTTATCATACGTCTGTGACGTGGCACGTTCACCTGTGATCCATCTTATGTCTGTGACGTGACACGTTCAGCTGTGATCTATCATACGTCTGTGACGTGACACATTGAGCTGTGATTTACCATACGTCTGTGACGTGACACGTTCAGCTGTAATCTATCATACGTCTGTCGTGACACATTGAGCTGTGATTTATCATACGTCTGTGACATGACACGTTCACCTGTGATCCATCTTATGTCTGTGACGTGACACATTGAGCTGTGATCTATCATACGTCTGTGAGGTGACAAGTTCAGCTGTGATCTATTATATGTCTGTGAGGTGACACGTTCAGCTGTGATCTATCATACGTCTGTGACGTGACACATTGAGCTGTGATTTATCATACGTCTGTGACGTGGCACGTTCACCTGTGATCCATCTTATGTCTGTGACGTGACACGTTCAGCTGTGATCTATCATACGTCTGTGACGTGACACATTGAGCTGTGATTTACCATACGTCTGTGACGTGACACGTTCAGCTGTAATCTATCATACGTCTGTCGTGACACATTGAGCTGTGATTTATCATACGTCTGTGACATGACACGTTCACCTGTGATCCATCTTATGTCTGTGACGTGACACATTGAGCTGTGATCTATCATACGTCTGTGAGGTGACAAGTTCAGCTGTGATCTATTATATGTCTGTGAGGTGACACGTTCAGCTGTGATCTATCATACGTCTGTGACGTGACACATTGAGCTGTGATCTATCATACGTCTGTGATGTGACACGTTCACCTGTGATCTATCTTATGTCTGTGACGTGACACGTTATTCATCTATGAACTATCATACATCTATGACATGATTTTAGTGTAATGAAAATCTGATTTCATCTCATGGAAGTTAAAAATGATGCCTGCATCATAGCAAATAAAACAGACACAGTATGACAGTAAATAGCACTGTAATAGTGAAAGAATACACCAAACACCGAGCCAAAAACTGTAACTCGATTCACTAAGTGGTTAAATATGTATGCCATCAGGAGGAAACACTAAGAAGTCAGGATAGGAATCTGTATAATTTACATGCTTGGACTGTCCCACAGGAGAATCCTCCGATGGGCCCTGTGCAAGATTGGGCCACGAGCAGTACTTGGCACTATATACAAGAATCACTATTCATGTAATAATCTTCCCAGTTCATAGTGACAGAAATTAGTGACTGAGGATAATGTCACATTTGCATGTAGCTGACAAGTGGGACCCCGGAGTTGGTTACTGGTGGGCCCTTGGCACCCTACTCCAACACTGCGTATGTATGCCAGCGAATGACGCTTATAATGAAATGAATCTCAAGGCCGCTGGGCATGGGAGTTGTAGATTGTGCGGCACTGCCAGGACATGTGCTCTCTACCATTGTCCACACTTTATCTGCTCTGCGCTCATTTACTGCGCTTCTCACTTCCAGTACGGACATTTGCTGACTGTACAGAATGTGTGTGAGGAAACACATGTAGATGGAGGTGTGCACCTTTCTGTAAGATACTTGTAGTAATGTGTGTCATCTCTCTTCAGTATTGTCGCAGTCAGTAAGCGAATGGCAAGTAGTTGTTCTCTTAGCGCTAGGGTCTCCCCAGTCCCCCTTCGCCCATGTGGTACGTGCCAACATCAGTGGGTAGCCCTCCCCCGTTTCTGCGTCTCTCTATTAATATCGTGCTCCTGCAGACGCTGAGCTCAGCACTTCTCACTCCCAAGCAGCAAGATCTTCACATCTGTCCTCCCTGCAGAGGAGCAGAACATCCCCCCGCACTGCGCACTCAGCACACCCCCATACAGAGCACACCTCTCCCCTCATACACAGCACTTCAACAGATAGAGAATATTTATTTATATATTATAATATACTATAGATTTTATGGTTGGATTTTATTTTTTTCATAAAACAAATAGTTAAAAATAATTCTGTCATTAACTGTGCAGCAAGAACCAACTATACACTCATAGCACCCTAAAAAACAGCCATAAGGTGCATATACGTAGATTGCGCGCCCAGGCACACCATGGTGCACAACAAACTAAAAGGATGCCTTCATACACACCCTTATGAGTGTCATTTTTTTCTTGTGTATGCTGCTGCATTATTTGGCCCAATGATTCTTTGTCTGAGGACAGATATTTGCTGGTAGTCAATAGGGCAATATTGAAAAAAGACACTGGGGCCTATGTTTTAACTTTCTTATTTCTGTGAGCCATCATACATCTATGACATGACATATTGTACATTTGAATGCATAATGTCACAGTTCTATGATAGCGCATCTAAATCTCAACGTGACGTGATTCAGATGAAATCCCTGAGGAATCCATTACCTTATAATAAGGCAGCAGAGGTACTCTGGACTTCATCTGGCCTCTGTTCAGCAGTGTCCTTCTGTTCAGAAGTGCACAAAACTGTGGCCGACGGCACTTTTATGCAATCCTAAAAAAACGGACACCGCCGGATCACAGGTCCGATGGCGTCCATAGTGCCTCCATCTGCCTCATTATAGGGAATCTTCTGCCAGAGGTTCCGATTGAATCACGTATTTCCGAGATTTACATGGAAACCTCCGATGCAAATGCTCAGCGTAAAGCGCAGGATAAATGCGCGCCAAGCCTTACTGTGATCTTTGGAAGTCAGAATGAAAAAATCAACAGCAGGTGAAGAATTGGTTTTATTTATTTTTTACACCGTTTTTCAAGCGGTATAAGTGATTAGACGACTTTATTCTGTGGGTCAGTGCGATTACAGCGATACCAGATTTATATTGGATTTTTATGATTGGCAGCTGTCACACACTAAAAGATGCTTTTTATTGAAAAAAATGTTTTTTGCATCACCATATTTTGAGAGCTATAATTTTTCCATATTTTGGCCCACAGAGTCATGTGATGGCTTGTTTTTTTGTGGGATGAGTTGATGTTTTCAGCTGGACCATGTTTACTTATATATGTCTTTTTTATTGTGTTTTATTCCACTTTTTGTTCAGCGTTATAATGATAAAGCATTGTTTTTTGCCTTTTTTATTTATTTTTTATGTTGTTCACTAAAGGGGTTAACTAGTGGGACAGTTTTATAGGTCGGGTCGTTGCGGACGCGGCAATACCGAATATGTGTACTTTTATTGTTTATATTTGTTTTTACTCAAATATTTATTTATAGGTACAGTATCTTTTGATTTTTGTTCATATTTTTACAATTAGTTTAAAAAAATGTAACTTTTTTTAAACTTTTTTACTTAGTCCCACTATGGGACTATAATTTTTTGCAGGCTGACTGCTTCTACAGCATGAGGATGCAGCAGCATCCTCATGCTGTAGAAACTGTCAGCGCTGCACTGACAGAGAAGCTTGCTGAACATGCACTGCGCATGATCACCATGTTTCCTAGCTGTGGTGACCCAGATGTCGTCATCACCATGGCAACGATCGGGACCCCGCGTCACACACAGTATGTGTGTGTGGGGGGTGGAAATATACAGCATGTAAACAAGGAGAGATGTTGTTTATTGATAAGTGAACGTGCTGGGATAAGGTGTTATCTGACCATGCTCAGGTGCTAACCGAGCGTCTTCGGCGTGCTCGAAAAGTATGTTTGAGTCTCCGTGGCCGCATGTTTCGCGACTCTCGCAACACACTCAGGGATGTCTGCCTGTGTACATTATGTTTTGAGAGACTTAGATTAACTCTTTAGCAGTTTATTCCTTTTTTTGGCAAACCTTTGAGAAAAATAGGTGAATCGATTCTTCCACTGTATTCTATGGACGAATGAGTCAACAAAATCGCAAAACAGGCCTAATCCTGCCAAGTCTGAACATAAGACCTCACTTTAACCATAGAGATGCTGCATAGCCTTAGCTTCACCCCTCGCAGTTAGTACATCGCAGAGAAGAGAAACTCACCAGATTTTGCACTGTAATACTGGGCTACTGATAATTTAATCTGCTGTCATTGGTAACATTTCTGTCATGACTGGCAGATACTCATTAAATCACACATCAGGTATCGATGAAGGGAAGATTCAAGTTGAAAATCTTTACTAAAATAAATTGATTAATTACTTTATTGAAAATAAAACACTGTATAAATGATCAATGCACAGCAAAATCATCCACAAAATGAGGTCTGGATTTCAAATCACCTCAAAAATCAAAGTAATAATTTGAAATCCAAAGGTTTTTTTAATATTATTTTGAATAACAAATTGCTTAAGAAAAGTATTTAATTAACCGTAATATATTGCTGTGTTATTATAGTAGAAATGCTATTGATTAGTTTTGAATTAATGTACAAATGGGAGGAAAGGCACATTACAAGGGTCGTCACACTGATTTGCCAAAAAAATAGTAGAGTATTACATTATATGAAGACCCTTGTACTTAAAAGGGTTGTCCGGGCCAAATCGATAAGTCTGCAGTAACTCAGTCACTGCAGACTTATGAATCCCCCAACGCACGCACTGTGTTCTGCGGGGATTCGCCAGTTTCTGACCCGGGATCGGAGGGCATGTATGCGTTATACATATTCCTGTCCAGAGCCCTCCAGTGGGCATGGACTCACTGCATGGAGTCTGCGCCTTGTATGTAGCAAGGCTGCACCCTCTAGTCAGCCATGCCCACTGGACGGTCGCGTCACTAGTTAGGGCACGGCCTCGCTCTATACAAGTGTATGAATTGATCCAGAATTGCAGGGCAATCAATTTATGAGCAGTTCATTATATACAGTTGAAACCAGAGGTTTACATACACTTTATGAAAAGACACATATGCATGTTTTCTCAATATCTGACATGAAATCAGAATAATCCTTTCCTGAGTTAGGTAAATTAGGATTACCAGAATTATTATTATGGTTTTAAGGCATTTTTCTTACTTACTGCAAAGTCAAAAGTTTACATACACTAAGACTACTATGCCTTTAACCCCTTAACCCGCGGGCCATTTTCCATTTCCATTTCTTGCTCCCCTTCTTCCCAGAGCCACAACTTTTTTATTTTAATATAAAATGGCCATGTGAGGGCTTGTTTTTAGCAGGACAAGTCGTACTTTTGAACGACACCATTGGTTTTAACATATCGTGTACTGGAAAACTGGAAAAAAAAATTCCAAGTGCAGTGAAATTGCAAAAAAACTGCATTTCCACAGTCGTATTCTTTTTATTTTACCATGTTCACTAAATGCCAAAACTGACCTGCCATTATTATTCTCCAAGTCATTACGAGTTCACAGACACCAAACATGTATAGGTTCTTTTTAATTTGTGCAAAAAATTTCAAAAATTTGTTTAAAAAAAGGCGCAATTTTCCAAGTCCAGTAGCGTCTACATTTTTTTGTGATCTGGGGCTGGATGAGGGCTTATTTTTCGCGCGCCAAGCTGATGATTTTATTGATACAATTTTGGTGTAAATACAATGTTTTGATCACCCGTTATTGCATTTTATTGCAATGTAGCGGCGACCAAAAAAATTATGGCATTTTTAATTTTTTTCTTGTTACGCCGTTTAGCGATTGGGTCAATTTTTTTTTTTTTTTATATTGATCAGATCGCCTGTGTGTGGCAGAAATGCTCACTTGCTATGAGCGTCCACCACGGTGTGAAACTCTTAGCAATCTGTCAATGACAACCACAGAGGTCTGCTGCAGACCTCTGCTTGTCATGCCGACCCATCGGTGACTAGCAATCATGTGAGGGGGTCTCCTATGGGCGGGATTTGTGACGCGCTTCCTATAAATGCCATAACAGAGATTGACAGTGGCATTTAACTATAATCGCGCTTCCACCCAGCTGTTGCAGGCACATGTCAGCTATATAGATTAGCTGTCATGTGCCTGAAAAGGTGCGAGCTCAGCGCTGCAGGCCGCTCCAAACAGGGGGAGTAAGACATGTCAGAAAGGGGTTAAACAATTCTGGACTGCCCATATGATGATGTCATGTGTTTGGAAGCTTCTGATTTTTTGGCAACATATGAGTTAATTAGAGGCATACCTGTGGATTTATTTTAATACACACCTGAAACACACTGCTTCTTTGTGTAGCAAGCTTCATGGGAAAGTCTCAAGAAATCAGCCAAGATATTAGGGAGAGAATTGTGGACTTACACAAGTCTGGCTCATCCTTGGGTACAATTTCAAGATACCTGAAGTTGCATTGTTCATCTGTACAAACAATTATACGCTAGTACAAACAAGATGGGAATGTCCAGCCATCATACCGCTCAGGAAGGAGACGAGTTCTGTATCTCAGAGATGAACGTGTTTTGGTCCGATATGTGCCAATCTACCCAAGGACAAAATCAAAATACAGTGTAAAGATGGAAGCTGGTAAGATTGTGTCAATATCCACATTGAAACGAGTACTGTATCAACATGGGCTGAAAGGCCACTGTTCCATGAAGAAACCATTACTCCAAAAGAAACATAAAAAAAGCCAGATTAATGTTTGCAAATGCACACCGGAACAAATACCTTAATTTTTGGAGATGTATCCTGTGGTCTGATGAAACTAAAATGAAACATTTTGGGCATAATTACGATCGTTTCGTTTGGAGGAAAAAGGGAGAAGCTTGGAAGCCACCTGAATACCATCCTAACTGTGTAACATGGGGGTGGCAGCATTATGTTGTGGGGTTATTTTACTGCAGGAGGGACTGGTGCACTTCACAAAATAGATGGCATCAGGAGAAAAGAAGATTACGTGGCAATACTGAAGCAACATCTCAAGACATCAGCCAGGAAGTTAAAGATTGGGTGGAAATGGGTCTTCCAAATGAATAATGACCCAAAGCATACTGAGAAAATGGTAACAAAGTGGCTTAAGGATAACAAAGTCGATGTTTTGGAGCGGCCATCACAAAGCCCTGATCTCAATCCTATTGAAAACTTATGGGCAAAGCTGAGAAGGCAGGTGCGAGCAAGGCGACCTACAAACCTGGATCAGTTACACCAGTTTTGTCAGGAGGAGTGGGCCCAAATGTCGACCAATTATTGTGAGAAGCTTGTGGAAGGATGTCCCAAATGTTTGACCCAAGTCATTCAGTTTAAGGGCAATGGTACCAAATACTAATGAAATGTATGTAAACTTTTGACTTTGCAGTAAGTAATAAAAATGCCTTAAACATTCACTCTCTCATTATTCTGGCATTTGGCAAATATTAATAATTATGGTAATCCTAATTGACCTAAAACGGGAAAGGTTTATTCTGATTTCATGTCAGATATTGAGAAAAACATGTATATGCGTCTATTTACATAGTGTATGTAAATCTCTAGTTTCAACTGTATATCTCGAACCAGTAAGTTACTAGAAGGAGCATGTGCCTGCGGTTTGGGAATACTGGTCAGGTCCCTGTGTAAAAGTTTTCTTGGTAAATACGTTAGACCTGGATGTCAAATTCAACTTTTAGGACCACTAGTGAAGAAACAATGCACAGCCTGATGAATCTGTTATTCAGCTTATGCGTCGCTCCTTTCATTTTGCTTGTGTTAGAGATCTGCATGGTTTCATTTGTAATTTTCATCCAAGACTGCAGAAGCCAAGATATGGTTAATGCTAGATGAATTCTACAATTCTGGCAGGGAAACATGGCATTCCTTGTGGTGCTTACCACTCATAAAAATGAGCAACATCTGTTTGTTTGTGTCTTTCAGTTTGCATTTCCATATCCGTACAATACTCCATGTGTCCGTGTGAGCATATAGTACGTCTTGATTAGAGCAACTACTTCCTTCCTATCTGCCTTTAATGAAAGACGGGTAAATAGATTGAATGTACAGTAGTGCTGATCATATATTTATAATGGCAAATGTCCAGTACACAGACGGAGTGTGGGGGAGGAGACATTTTGGAGCGGTATAAAAAAAAAGGAGGGTGTGTTTTGGAAGGGGTGATACTTAAGGTCACGCGGTACCTGACTA
This sequence comes from Ranitomeya variabilis, assembly GCF_051348905.1. NCBI lineage: Eukaryota > Metazoa > Chordata > Amphibia > Anura > Dendrobatidae > Ranitomeya > Ranitomeya variabilis. The sequence continues at coordinate 797,544,885 of NC_135232.1, read as the reverse complement.
ATGTCTAGGCAGCCATTTTGTTTTTTTCTGCTACATTTACATCTTCTTTTCACCACTCTCTCAGTTTTACAGAATGGTGGCCATTTTGTTGTCTCTGAATGTGAAAATGTTTGTTAAGCACAGAGGTTTAGTAGAGAAAGGGGAATGAAAAGGGTGCCGGCAGTCTCCCGATCCACTGCTGATAAAGTTTAACCTTTTAAGTGGATAAGGAACAGAATCACTGAAATGACCTGACACAAGCTGGCCTCCCTGGTAGACAAGGAGTTAATACTGATATTTCAGGTAGCAACTCTGATAAGGGAGAACCGCACTGTAAGGAAGCACACGAATCACGGAAGTGTCTGTGCATTACAGCTGACCAACTACAGGGTTAAATTCTCTAGCATGCAAGTCTGCCAAGCCAAGTAGTTGAATTTGGCAAGCACCCTCTTTCCTCTCTCGTTCTCTCCCTCCTTCTCCCGTTGCCTCCACTCCCTCTTTTCAGCGGTTCATTCCATTTCCTTCTCTTACTTCCTCTTATCTTCTGCACTCTCCCCTCATTTCTTAAGCTTTCTATTATTTCCTCTATCTTTCTAAGTGGTTTCTCTCACACCACGCTCACTTTTCTTTTTCAATGCACATCATGTTCCCCTATGTTTTCAGTCTTCCATATCAGATGTTCTCTATTCGATTTAGATTGGTGCCCTACTCCTAATTACATTACTTTCTCCAATCCAAAGTGGTCTCCGAGACAGGAATCTGTAATATAGCAGTCATCAGCCCAGAGACAGTGTCCATACTGGTGCGAAGAAGAGAGGACTGGCCAATATGTGGACAAAATGGTCCTCGGAAGCTTTTCAGAATAATTCTCCCACCACAATGACCATTTCAGAGTGGCACAAACTGATGTTGTCTCTTTTAATTTTTTGGTTTTCCACTGTACAAAAACTACATAAGGTAGCCCACTTCTTCACTGATATCCGTTTCCTCAAAATTAAGGCGATGAGTTGTGGGAGTGTGCATGGAGTGGCTACAGTCAACGCTCACAGCACTGGTCAGTATACTGTGAGCAGTGTCCGAAAGGCACTTTGATTGACAGTTGGCTATGCATCATCCATGCAGAGCGAGCTGTCAATCAAACTGCCCCCTATGACTGAAAGCTGGCTGCTCTTGGAAGGAAGTTCACTTTCTCGCAGCAGATGCACTTTCCTTTCGGTATGGTATTTTGGCAGCATTTTTAGTGCCTTTATGGTACCTACAGATTAACCCTATACTGCAGGTAAATAGAGTTTTCCAAAGTGACAGGTTCTCTTTAAAGGCTCCTTTCTAGACTATTGCAAGTTCTGCCAGGTTTGAGTAGAGGAAAAGCTGACACCATGAGGCAGCCGTCACACTATCAGTATTTGATCAGTATTTTACGTCAGTATTTGTAAGCCAAAACCAGGAGTGGAACAATTAGAGGAAAAGTATAATAGAAACATATGCACCACTTCTGCATTTATCACCCACTCCTGGTTTTGGCTTACAAATACTGATGGAAATTACTGACCAAATACTGCTAGTGTGACGGCAGCCTGACACTATGCTGTAATCAAATGGACCTCATTAAAAGTCACTGGGTGAGCTATGATTACAGCACTCTTATGGTTCACACATTGCGTATTAGATGCAAATTTTCTGAGTGGATTTGTGTGTGAAAAATCCACGGCATAATACAGTACCAGCTCACTTACATGTTTCAGAAAATTGTGTGGAAATTGACTTGCAGGCAGTATGTTTATTTTGTAATTAGCGACAAATGTAAAGGTTGAAGTAAACACACCCTAAGGATTTGTTCTGATTTGTGTTAAAGGGGTGGTCTGAAGGTGTCCAAAGGCAAAGTAATTTTCAAGCTAAATCCCTATCTATTTAGTGCCATAATCTAAACTATTTTCTAATATATGTGCATTAAAAGTTCACTATCTTTCCCTAACTACACTATCTAATTGCTTTTCTATTTTTTCCATACTTCCTTTTTAATGACGCTTCACTTGAGAATCCCGTGCATGCTGGGATACTCAAAAGAAGCGTCATCAGGGGGCAGAGGCTGCCACAGTCCCAGCCCCTTCCTGAAAAGAAGCATTGTCAGTGGCGCTCGTTTCAGGGGCTGGGCTAGTCTCTGCGCACAATATGCACAATGCCAGCGCACGCTTTGTTGTTGGCTCAGATCAACAGTAACGAACCAGCAACGGAGCATGTTGTCATAATACCTGATGTTGCAGAGCCCAGTGACGTCAGCTGTGGGGGGCACTGCTGGTCTGTGCACGTCGGGTATTCTGACACTGCTCTCTTGACACCTTGCTACTGCAGATCTGAGCCAGGAATAATTTTTGCTGTTTTAGATAAATTTATTGTTGAAATCTTATTAAGATGAGTTCCAAGTGAATCGGGGTGGGACAATGAATTAGACTCTATCTCACTGCCTGCCTCCTGAACCTGACTGACAGGTCACTATTTAATCAGTGACCTGCTATTTCTAGCAAGATATTTCATCAGCGCCACCATTGTTTGGGATGTCGCTTGTGCACATCGATAGCCCTGGGTTGGCACATGTGCCGATTGATGGCCCTGGGTTGGCGCATGTGCAGATTGATAACCCTGGGTTGGCGCATGTCTAGATTGATAGACCGGCTTTCATAGTGTCATCAGGACCTCATTTCGCAAACACGTCCCGAGGCCATGAAGGTGCTTGCGTGACATTTTGATTGGAAAAGCAGGTCTTCCTGCAAAGTTATTTTCGCTGATGAAGCCTCCAAACAGTTTAAGGACATCTGGCAGAATGATTGCCCAGAGAAAATAAGGTGTGAACTTCCATGAGTCCGGTGTGATGCCAATAGTAAAGCATCCTGGAACCATTCATGTGTGGTTGCTTTACAAGGGAGTGGGCTCACGCACAATTTTGCCTAAGAACACTGCCATTTTACGTTCACCTTGGTGTGCAATGAGATACTGATGTTTAACATTCATTATAAAAAATAAACTGTTTACCATTAAAATGCTGTTTAGCTTAATTTTCACAAGGTGAAAATGAATCCTTAATTTGTTACACAGTTTCTCCAATAAAAAGCAATACCCCATATGTGGCTGTACAGTATTTTTTGGGCACACGAAAGGGCTCGGGAGGGAAGGAGCACAGATTTGCTTGGAATAGTTTGCAGACTACGTTTGCAGAGACATTTAGTGCCAGAACAGAAGAAACCCCCTCAAATATGTTACAGAAATAAGCAGTTGGTGGTGCAGAGTGAAGATCTCAAATATACCCGCTTAGTGACCAATTCATTGTGCCCATATTGTGCCTCTGGAGGCACACTTCCTTTAAATTAAGTAGGTTCTCCTCACTACAGTAATACAGTACTAAACAGGTGGAAGCTAACTGCGGAGTCAGCAGGAATGGGAGCATTTGGGTTTGGGAGCACAGGTTTGTATGGATTTTTTTTTTAGAGAAGCCATATTGTTTTGCTACTTTTACAGTCAAAAAGCTATTCTACAAAAACAAATTTTTGCATTGCCATATTTTCAGAGCTATAACTTATTTTTTTCCTCCACCAACAAAGCGGATTTTTGCGGGAAGAGTTGAAGTTTAAATTGGTGCCATTTTGGATTACAAAGCATTTTTTTTTATAGTTTTTTATTTATTCTGGTAGAATGAACATTTAAAAACGTGATGAGTAGAATTGTTATAAAAGTAAAACTGGGCACCTCTGGTTGATGATATATATTCTACTTGCTTTATTTTAACTAATTAAATCTACTGTAAATAGCTGTTGGGTATTAATTACATTTTTAAACTATATGTACCTGGGACAGATGCTCTTTGATGATGCTTGAGAAATACTGCAAGAAAAGATGAATAAAAGACTTCATGTGCTGCTTAAATGGGATGTCCACTTGTAAGGAGATGGATATACTGCCCATGATTACCTCTTGATGAAACAAGTTTAAATGTTATGTGGTGTAATGTGTAAGGTGAATTGTGATGGGAGTTAAAGGTATTAGTAATATTGATAGTGTGTATAGTTTTACAATAGGGATAGTGAGAGTTAATGTTTGGGACTAGCCCAGAGTGGGAAGGGCTGAACTGAAGGGAAAGTGGCAGTTTCCTGTTAGAAAGTTATTAAGGGCCTGCATTGCATAGATAGAAGACCTAAAGTCCATTGTGAGCACTGGCACATTCTCTCTAAAGTGATAGGAGACCGAAGGAAAGAGATAGCAAAATCCGGGGCAGAATTAACTAAGAGACAGAGTGATTGATTGGAGATGGGTACTGGGAGAGGACGCCTAGCAGAAAGGTTCAGTGTTTATAACTCTTGAAGGTAAAAGGCCTAAACAGGACATGAGTATGTGAGAGGAATTGAAAGTCCGGCGGGAGTTCCAGAGCATCAGATAGCTTAAAGTTAAGTCTGGCCATATTCGCACCCTAAGAAGAAGGAAAACATGGAACCGCGAGACAAGTAAAGCACTCTTACTACATAGGACTGTAAAGTCGAGCTGGGTTGTGGTGAAGTAGTGAGAAACAGTGGAAACAGAGGACAAGTAGAAAGAGGAAAGCGGAAAAGTGTGGATAGAGAACAATCGAGAAGAGAACGAAGGAAATTGTGTGGAAAATGCTTCGAATTTTAAAGGAAACGTTCATAAGACTGTGTACCCGCTATCTCTTGTATTTATTCCATACCAAGTTCCTGTTCAGTATAAAGTTTATTTTCAAATGGTGGTCTCCCTCATTGAACTGTCCAGCACCTGGTGCTGGCACACCCAGCCAGGACCCCCACTTTCATGTAACGTACCTGGGTGTAAGAAATGAGTACCTCACCCACAGCTACCACCCCACATCACGTTACACACTATTTGGACACTGACTTATATTACCTAACAAGGTGACACATTATTAAATAGAAGTAAAAGATATCTTTATTAACATATTGTTTTAAAATTACAAATCTTAAAAAGACAGGATGATGTAAAAAAATACCTAATTAAAGGGTATAACTAAAAAAAACTATTTTTTAGTTATACCCTTTAATTAGGTATTAGACTGTCATGCGGTATTCTTAAAGAGACGCTTCACGTCCATCCACATAGTCAGCCTTTTTCTCTATAGGGATACTAACTCCAACATAGCAACATTATATATATGTATATATATTTAATTTATATAAAAAAATATATTGCAGTTGGGGTTTGTGGGTCACCCCCTGTTCGTGCTTTGGAGGTCCAATTTTTTACATCACCCTGTCTTTTTAAGATTTGTAATTTTAAAACAATATGTTAATAAAGATATCTTTTACTTCTATTTACTAATGTGTCACTTCATACCTTGTTAGGTAATATAAGTCAGCATCTATAATCGAAGTGCTAATGTTCTGCCTATATTAAACCCCTCTTTTTTCGGATTATGGGATTAATACACTATTTGGACAATTCCTTCCTAACCGTTATACTCTCCAGTGTATAATGACAGTCTAAACTCACCTTCGGTGTCAGCACTGTTCCAGTGACATCAGCATCAGGACTCCTGGGGCTAGTGTGAACTTGTTATAACACATGAGCCCTGAAGCCAGTCAGAGGCCACTTTTATTTCACTTCCTTTTAACTTCAGCATAAAGTGACCCATTAGCAGCTCACTGATTGATCGCAGGGCTCACGTGACATAAAACGTCATGCTAGGCCTGGGATGTGCACTGGCGGTCAATATAGGCTGTTATTTTATAAGGGGGAATATACACTCACCGGCCACTTTATTAGGTACACCATGCTAGTAACGGGTTGGACCCCCTTTTGCCTTCAGAACTGCCTCAATTCTTCGTGGCATAGATTCAACAAGGTGCTGGAAGCATTCCTCAGAGATTTTGGTCCATATTGACATGATGGCATCACACAGTTGCTGCAGATTTGTTGGCTGCACATCCCAAAGATGCTCCATACAAGGCAGGATGGATCCATGCTTTCATGTTGTTTACGCCAAATTCTGACCCTACCATCCGAATGTCGCAGCAGAAATCGAGACTCATCAGACCAAGCAACGTTTTTCCAATCTTCTACTGTCCAATTTCGATGAGCTTGTACAAATTGTAGCCTCAGTTTCCTGTTCTTAGCTGAAAGGAGTGGTACCCGGTGTGGTCTTCTGCTGCTGTAGCCCATCTGTCTCAAAGTTCGACGCACTGTGCGTTCAGAGATGCTCTTAGGCCTACCTTGGTTGTAACGGGTGGCGATTTGAGTCACTGTTGCCTTTCTATCAGCTCGAACCAGTCTGCCCATTCTCCTCTGACCTCTGGCATCAACAAGGCATTTCCGCCCACAGAACTGCCGCTCACTGGATTTTTTTTCTTTTTCGGACCATTCTCTGTAAACCCTAGAGATGGTTGTGCGTGAAAATCCCAGTAGATCAGCAGTTTCTGAAATACTCAGACCAGCCCTTCTGGCACCAACAACCATGCCACGTTCAAAGGCACTCAAATCACCTTTCTTCCCCATACTAATGCTCGGTTTGAACTGCAGGAGATTGTCTTGACCATGTCTACATGCCTAAATGCACTGAGTTGCCGCCATGTGATTGGCTGATTAGAAATTAAGTGTTAACAAGAAGTTGGACAGGTGTACCTAATAAAGTGGCCGGTGAGTGTAGATATTGAGAAGAAATTGTCCAAGTAGTGGACAGCCCTTATAAATCTCCATACTTTGTAATTGAGGGCAGCTTTGGAGTTACTTGATATATATACAGTTTTTTATTTTCTAAAGTTATTATTCATTCTAAAGTGTGATATTGAAAATTAGTCTTCCATGATTGACTGATCGATATATAATTGATCTTGGAGACAACCATTTTGTTTAATCTAAAAGTTGTCAATGAATATCCTCCGGGTTGTTTCTGTAAGGTTACTGCTGTGCGATCATCTATGTTGTCTTGACATGCTGCTTCTCCCAGGACAAAGTGAGTCAACTATCCAGCACAACAAAACATAATGATGCTGTAAGAAACCTATTGTGCTCCTTGTGATGGCAGAACCAAGATAGCATACAATGTAGCTATTATACTTGAACATACAGCAGGTGCATGTAGGCAAGCTGGCATGTGCACCATCTGTATAGAACAAACTCAAGGTTAGGCTCCCAGCTCCTCTCTACTGAGGATAATTCCACTGACGGCGTATATATATATATATATATATATATATATATATATATATATATATATATATATATATATCAGCTGCCTAACATTCATTATTTTTCTCACAGGTGGTTTAGTAATCTGTACTTCATAGACATTGTCTTTTTAGTAATAGGAACAAGCTTTGCTGAGACTTTGATTCGTTTTTCGTGGAAGCGGCCGCCTCAGAACGGCTGCTGAGTGTAAACGGCAGCCAGTGATGCTTCCAACAAATATGAAATGCAGAAGTGCTGCAAGCCCATGGGAGAAAGCTTTCACGTTGTCTCGGAAGCTACCATTTTTCTTGTGGCATAACTCACTAATGGGAGTGTCACCTAAATACACTCCATCCTTCTGGAGACTTAATTAGACATTGCCCACCACCCTCTCTCCCTAGGAAGAGGACATAAGATCAACGAAATGGAGGAAAGTTTCCATTAGAGATGGTTCCCAGAGTCTTTCAGGAATAGGGCAATCCTTCACTCAAAGTCTTGTATGAGTTTCAGTAAAAAACACGAGGAGCAGTTTTTAACCAAATGAATTGGATCACACCACAGTTCATGTGACCACAAAAACCTCAGGTAAAAACAATTAAGAGATGTTCAGCTCCAGTTCAAATAAATGAGGTGTTTCTCTTTTGACCAAAAAGAGAGATATTTTCCTTTTTTGGTGCACTTGGTGTAGGTTCTCTTTCTGAGGTGGATTGAGATTCTAAGTCTGTCCCATGCTTAGCAGTGTCCTCTGGGGGAGGCCAATGAAGTGAGCACCAGATGCGCATCTAGCACAACTCCTCATGGGTTCCCTAAGTTGTCTGAAGTAAAAAATATGAAATTGAACCTCCAAAATATACGATTTACAATTACTAATAGACTAGGTCAAATATGGTCCATGGTGACACAAACTATAAGTAGCCTACTCTCATCTAAATTAGCTCTCCCAAAGGCAACTAAAACGGAAGTACTGATGATTGGTCATTCAATTACCTTACTAATAAGAACAGCCCAGTAGGTCACCTCTGCCAGTATGGCAGTAATAACAAACCCTAGAGCCGTATAATTTTTTTTGGCCCCAACTCCAGCAAAGGTTGCGATAGGTCAAAGAAATATTTTGCAGAACTCAAAAAGTCAGCATATAAGAAAACTTTTCACATGAAGGGTCACTCACACAGATTCATAGATACACTGTAATTTTCAGAAATAAATTAAGATTTTTTTTCCATCACTTCCAATCTAGCCAGAGGGTCTTCATACAGGCCTATTTCCTCCAGGAGATCACAATTCTTTCTATTTCTGAAGTCAGATGGGTCAGTGGGACTAGTTCTAATTGTGAGCTGCTTGACCTTTGCCAAAAGGCTTTTGTAAAATTTAATAGTTCAGTATGTGGAACAAGTTATATAAGTAAGACACTTCCTCACATTTTGTTGGCCACCGCTAGACAGGCATTGTCCTTCACAGAAACAAGAAATCAGATCCTGTATTTTTTGCGGTTGCTTCTCCTGGGATAAAGAAAAAAATCTGAAACAAGATCCACAGCCAATAGCTAAATCCAAAGAGTGAGTGAGGAGCCTAGTGTGATCCAGTATCACGAAGCATTACATGTTCTAATAGATGTTTTTGAAGACTAGGCGAATACATACTTTATACAGTTATGGCCGAAAGTGTTGAAACCCTTGAAATTGTTCCAGAATATGAAGTATTTCTCCCAGAAAATTATTGCAATTACACGTTTTGTTATGCACATGTTTATTTCCATTGCATATATTGTACCAACAAAAAAAAAGGAAAAAAAAAACCAAATTGGATATAATTTCACACAAAACCCCAAAATGGGCATGACAGCATTTCTGGCACCTTTCCAAGATTGTGGGAAAATAACTTTATTTCAAGCATGTGATAGTTATTTAAATTCACCTACAGCAAGTAACAGGTGTGGGCAAAATAAAAATCACACCTGAAACCAGATAAAGGAGAGAAGTTGACTCAATTTTTACATTGTGCATCTGTGTGTGCACTAAGCACAGAGAATTGAAGAAGAGAACTGTCTGAGGACTTGAAAGCCAAAATTGTTGAAAAATATCAGCAATCACAAGATTACAAATTAATCTCCAAAGATGCTGATGTTCCTTTGTCCATGGTGCTCAACCTAATCAAGAAGTTTACAACCAATGACAATGTAGCTGATCTCCCTGGACGTGGAGAGCAGAGAAAAGTTGATGAAAAGTTGCAACGCAGGATAGTTTGGATGGTGGATAAGTAGCCCCAATCAGTTCCAAAGAAAGTCAAGATGTCCTGCAGGCATCAGTGTCAGTGCAAACTATCCACTGTAATTTGAATGAAATTCTACAGCAGGATACCCAAAAGGATCCCACTGCTGACACAGGTATAAAAAGGCTAGACTGCAGTTTGCCAAAATGTACATGAGTAACATGAGTAAGCCAAAAACCTTTTGAGAAAGTGTCTTGTAGACAGATGACACCAAGGTAGAGTTTTTTTGGTAAAGCACATCATCCTACTGTTTACTGAAAATGGAATGAGGCCTAAAAAGAAAAGAACATAGTAGCTCCAGTCAAATATGGTGGCGGATAAAAGATGTTTTTGGGTTGCTTTGCTGCCTCTGGCACTGGGTGCCTTGACTGTGCGAGGCATCATGAAATCTGAACATTACCAAAAGATTTTGGGTCGTAACGTAGTGCACAGTGTCAGAAAACTAGATTTGTGTCCTAGGTCATGGGTCTCCCAATAGGACAATGACCCCAAACATACTTCAAGAAGCATCCAGAAATAGATGGAAACAAAGTGTCGGAAAGTTGTGAAGTGGCCAGCAATGAGTTCGGATCTAAATCCCATTGAACACCTGTAGAGAGATGTTAAAATTGCTGTTGGGAAGGCACCCTTCAAATATGAGAGACCTGGAGCAGTTTCCAAAAGAAGAGTGGTCCAAAATTCCAGTTGAGAGCTGGAAGAAGCTTGTTGACGGTTATAGGAAGCGATTGATTACAGTTATTTATTCCAAAGGGTGTGCAACCAAATATTAAGTAGCTAATGGTGCCAGCAGAGCGAACATGCACTATGCGACGTATAAATATTTAGGAGTATACGCCTAGTGGGGGTGGTCACTCAGATACAGTCTACTACATCTGAGTGTCCACCGCCAGTAGGTGCACTGGCCTCGAAAATGATGCATGGCAGAGCGCACATTCGTAGTTAAGAATATCAGTTCTCTATGTACACTTTTCTTTTACTGTATAAATTAGTCACCAAGCCTTCTTTGCACAGAAGCATTCTGCTGTATCTTCTGAGCTAGTGTGAAGGCCACCATGCACATTAGATGTATAACATTACTATACCTACATACAAAAATAGGGTAATTCTATAGAAATCAATGACGTATCTTTTGTAATTAACTGTACTGTCTAATTTTCAGACAGTGCTAACTTACACTAAATGGTCTTAAAATCCACCATTTCTATTTTAGTGGTTCCTACTGTTTGATACACTTGCCTAATTTTAAGTCTGTCCGGTCTAAGCTTACACCACTTTTTAGTTTCTGGCAAAGTGTTTTGCATTTTAGGCCACACACCCTTCCAGACATACCTCCCCTTTTCAGAAAGGTCACACCCCCATTGTCAACCGAGGCACAAAAAGTGTCTAGAACACATAATAAATATGGTGCGAAAGACAGGCAATATATCTGAAGCTTGTTATCATGGACATCTACGGGACATATATTTGGCATTGGATGTCTTACGTTGAGGTAATCAGGCTAAGTTCACACAAACATTTTTTTTTTCGGTGTGTAAGTACATGCAGCAAACATGTGCTAATTTCCACATAAAACTCAAGTTGACATGGGAATCAAATCATGTGTTAGTCTGGTCTGATTTAGAGCCCAGACTAGTGCATGTAAACAGTAGGTAGCTCCTACACCTGTCCGCTATGCAAGGTGCTGCACATGAGGCCAACAACAAGAACAATTTACGGATGCGCTGGTCTGCAAAATTCATTATTCATTTGAACTTAGCTTTAGGCCAAATTCAGACATCTGGAATACAGTCCAAGCACGGACTACGAAGCACATACTGACTGCGGGTTTACGAACCTCAACTTGGTGGCATCTGATGGCTGTCCATTTTTCATGGACTGATGGACAGGAGAAGGTCAAGAAACTTGTATCTTTTGTCCCTGATCAAACTCAATCAAACTTTGATGACATTGCTGAAACCTGGAAGAAACGCTAATTTATCTCAAATGTGGAAAAAAAACCGCTGTCTGAATGAGCCCTTATACCCATACAATAGTATAGTACCAAACCACCCAAGTGGTTTTTCACCACTAGTACTTGTGACATCAGATTTTTTCACCAACAGCCCACCGACACATCATATGACAGATGTCCCATATAAAGAAAAACGGAACATATCCTACTCAAAACTACGGACAATTGAATGGATCAGCTGAAAAATAAAAATCGGACAGCACACTAATGGTATCCGTTTTTCACTGGTTGGCTGCTAAAAGAACCTGAGGAAACCTCTTTCAGAAGATTTTTTTAACGTACTAAAAAAAAATGACGCACTGACCAAAAATGGATGAAAAAATGAATCCTGTGCACTTTGTGGATGAAAAAGTAATCCATAGATGCCATGCTGCAAATAATAATGAGAGGCTGGACAATAATATGGCACTCACGTCAATGACGGACAAGAGGGGAAAGCCTAGGCAACATTCTCACGTAGGCAAGAAAGCTGGCATTTGAGATAGGACACCAGACTCATCCCCATCACTTATCAAATTGGACAAAGACTTCTAGGTCTTGAATGAACAGACGCAGATAGTTTTAGATCAAAAGGAATAGAAATTTGCTGTAAAAGGCATGGCAAAAATACATTACATGTGATTTTTTTTTACTCTTTTTGTATGGAGACACTTCTGTTATTCCTCTATTATTCCTCCAAGTAATTTATGAATAAATTGACAAATGGGTCTCCCAATTGGGAGACAAGTGCACCTTCACAGTCTGACACTGTTAAATCAATGCTGACAGACTGAGATTGTGCAAGGACACGTCCCTTTCAGGGGGAAATAATAACACCCAGTTGTTACATAAATTATTAGGAGGATTAACAGAGGAACAGCACAACACCGAGTTCTACGAAAAGATGCTCCAGAATTATTTCACTGGTAATACAAGCGGTCACTTAAAAACAAGACATATCAGGAATGTGACAGACCTTTATTAAGCTATAGAAGTGTAAAAGGTTGTATAATGTTAGATATCTTTTACAGTCATATTTTAGAATATAACAGATTTCTTTTTCTTTTCATTACATTATTATTCAAATGCAACCAAGCACGCGAAAAAGATAGTATGTAGCAACGTAAATGGCAATATCTAAAATCATATTTACAATTTAAAGGGAAACTGTCAGGCGTTACATGCTGCCCAAACCACGGGCAGCATGAATGAAAGCCTGTGTGCACAATGGCAACCAGGTATTATTACAGTGTGGAGATCTGTCCAGAAACTATACGGAAAGGCGAGATTAGTTTGGTTTCGCCCCTGGCCGGCTTCTCTACACATCTTTCTAGGTTATCGATAGGTCTTTCTCACATGTGTCTGGGGAGTAGCCAGCCAGGGGTGGTGCTGCACTACTCTAGTCTCTGTCTATGGTTCCCAACCAGATGCTTAAACTATGCTTTTTTGAAATGGCAGACCATTTCAGAGAAAATTCATACCTGACTGCAACTGTGCTGTGTCTATTACCAGGTTTTGGCTACCCACTCTGCAGGAATCAGGTTCTCTGTCCCTATAACATTCTGCTCTCAATGTATCACTCACTTTACTGGGTGCTGCAGTTTTTATTCAAAATGTTTTTTTTCTGCTGCAGATCTATCAGTTGTCTGAGCTCTGGATAACCCCGCTCACATCACTGATTGGCAGCTTTCTGCCAATGCACAGTATACCTAGAAAGCTGCCTATCAGTGCTGGGGGTATGGTTGGATTACCCGGCAGCAGGTTTACTAGTCATCTAGTGATAATCTCCTGCTTATAAAACAATGATTTTATAAAAAAAACTACACTAAAAGACCAATAAGTGACACATTACTGGAATAAGGGTCTCGGCCCCTTCATTATCCAGCTCTCAGGTTATGTGGCAGAAACCTAGTGACAGATTACCTTTAATGTATTTGTCAAAATGATCAAAACTCTCTTTGCACATACAGAGTTAAACTATGCAGGGGTTTTGCTTCAAGAAGCTCCATTCCATCCCCTTCTTAACAACATGCAGTAGGCTTTTCACAGGCTGATCAATACTCATCGACTGGCTCCGGTCTGGGCTGACAATCACAGCCTCATTAACATTCAGAGCTGATAGGAGAGCCTCCCCTCATTTCACCCCAATCCTGGGCACAGGGCTGCAAAGCACAGCATTGTATTGCTGCCAGTGACACCAATGTGGGGAACATTTTCATCAGATAATAAGACATTAACAATGGGAATCCCAAGAAATGAGAAAAAGCGTAAACAAGACCCTATCTTTTTACAGACATCTAACAAGAGACAGCACAATGCCAATGAGCCATCATAAACCATGAATACATGACACTATTATGCTCATTGCCGTTTACTCAGATCCTACGAACAACAAAATAACATTCATACAGTTCTGCTACAAATTGTTTCACTTTTAGGGAATGAGAATTCAGGTTTCTCATTCTCTTTGCTGGAATCGGATTTTGCCACAAATAAGCGCAGAAAAAAGGTGACAAAAATGCACCAAGTCTGCAACGTGTACACGCAGCATATGATTGTCAATATATGAACATTTTTCCAGCCACTGGACATCTGTAGATACAGTATACACTACCGTTCCAAAGTTTAGGGTCACTTAGAAATTTCCTTATTTTTTAAAGAAAAGCACAGTTTCTTCCAATGAAGCTAACGTTAAATGATTCAGAAATACACTCTATTCATTGTTAATGTGGTAAATGATTATTCTAGCTGCAAACGTCTGGTTTGTAATGCAATATCTTCATAGGTGTATAGAGGCCCATTTCCAACAACCATCACTCCAGTGTTCTTATGGTACTTTGTGTTTGCTAACTGTGTAAGAAGGCTAATGGATGGTTAGCGTACCCTTGAAAACCCTTGTGCAAGTATGTTAGCACAGCTGAAAACAGTTTGGCTGATTAGAGAACCTATAAACCTGACCTTCCTTTGAGCTAGTTGAGAATCTGGAGCATTACATTTGTTGGCTCCATTAAACTCTCAAAATGGCCAGAAAAACAGAACTTTCATGTGAAAATCGACAGTGTATTCTTGTTCTTAGAAATGAAGGCTATTCCATGCGAGGAATTGCCAAGAAACTGAAGATTTCCTACAACGGTGTGTACTACTCCCTTCAGAGGAGAGCACAAACAGGCTCTAACCAGAGTAGAAAGAGAAGTGGGAGGGGCCCTGCTGCACAACTAAGCAACAAGACAAGTACATTAGAGTCTGTAGTTTGAGAAATCGATGCCTCACAGGTCCTCAACTGGCAGCTTCATTAAATAGTACACGCAAAACACAAATGTCAACGTCTACAGTGAAGAGGCGACTCCGGGATGCTGGCCTTCAGGGCAGAGTGGCAAAGAAAAAGCCATATCTGAGACTGGCTAATAAAAGGAAAAGATTAATATGGGCAAAAGAACACAGACATTGGACAGAGGAAGATTGGAAAAAAGTGTTATGGACAGATGATTCCAAGTTTGAGGTGTTCGGATCATACAGAAGAACATTTGTGAGACGCAGAACAACTGAAAAGATGTTGGAAGAGTGTCTGACGCCATCTGTCAAGCATGGTGGAGGTAATGTGATGGTCTGGGGTTGCTTTGGTGCTGGTAAAGTGGGAGATTTGTACAAGGTAAAAGGGATTTTGAATTAGGAAGTCTATCACTCCATTTTGCAACGCCATGTCATACCCTGTGGACAGAGCTTGATTAGAGCCAATTTCATCCTACAACAGGACAATGACCCAAAGCACACCTCCAAATTACGAAAGAACTATTTAGGGAAGAAGCAGGCAGCTGGTATTCTATCTGTAATGGAGTGGCCAGCGCAGTCACCAGATCTCAATCCCACTGAGCTGTTGTGGGAGCATCTTGACCGTATGGTACGCAAAAAGTGCCCATCAAGCCAAACCAACTTGTGGGAGGGGCTTCTGGAAGCGTGGGGTGAAATTTCTCAAGATTACCTCAGCAAATTAACTGCTAGAATGTCAAAGGTCTGCAATGCTGTAATTGCTGCAAAGGGAGCATTCTTTGATGAATGCAAAGTTTGAAGGAGAAAATTATTATTTCAAATTAAAATGTTTTTTTCGAACCTCGTCAATGTCATGAAAAACACAAAATTGTCTGTGTGACCCTAAACTTTGG
Source organism: Ranitomeya variabilis (assembly GCF_051348905.1). Taxonomy (NCBI): domain Eukaryota; kingdom Metazoa; phylum Chordata; class Amphibia; order Anura; family Dendrobatidae; genus Ranitomeya; species Ranitomeya variabilis. The sequence goes on along the minus strand of NC_135232.1, from coordinate 797,529,306 downwards.
AACCGGCTTTTTTGCACCCACATTGCATTTTTATAAGTGTGCTGTTCCACGATTTCTATTACCATCTCTCTCTCTCTATTCTCTCTCTCTCTCTATATATATAGTATATACACCCCATTTGGTCAGCAAAATTTGGGTGACATTTTAAATCCATTTCCCCTTTTTGATAGACCTACTACATTTATGCGAGTATGGCTAAGCTAAAGTACTAAGGCACAATGGTGTGTGTCTGACAAATACTGAACAAGTAATGGTGCTAAACTTGGGGGTCTCAGCGTCAGACCCCCACTATCCCCTTTAATCTGCTTGACAACAGCTTTCTTAGATGGGCTCCACCCTAGATGCTGCTATATATACAGCATTAGTACACTATTACACAAGTACTTTACTACAGTATACGTTTATTACTTTACTTTTTTTACTTTTATTGGCAGGGCACATATAAATAATAGTAAGATTATACAATAAATGATGACAATAAGGATTTACTCTATCATAATATTAAGTGTGCTTCTTAGCTGTACTTTTCTGACTGTAAAGGGGTTAATCTTTCTGTACTGGGAAGCGCCTCCTATAGATCTATTAAAAAGAGAGGCAGAAAAGGAAGAGAGGGGACTTGAGGTCAGCAAGGAAGTAAAACCAACAGGAATATAAATATTTTGATACTGGATTCCAGAAAGACAGCAAAAAGGAGAGGGAAATAGAGAGAATCTGCAAGGAATTACATACGATTTAAACGCCTACACTTTCAAAATATTCGGTGCTATGAACATGGGAAATGGATCGTATGGAAACATTTCTATATGAAAAACAGAAGCTCAGGGCATGATGGATAATTAATCAAAAAAATCACACAATAAAAGCAGCCAGACTTAGGGCTCTTTCAGATGTCAGTATGTCTGGTACGAGTGGTGACAGTTTTCACACGTACCGGAGACACTGACACACGTAAACACATTCAAGTGAATCGGTCTGTGCACATGTCAGCGTGTTTCCATGGACTGTGTGTCCGTGGGCAAAATAAGCTGATGTCTGTTTTTTAACAGCAGCACGGGCCGCAAAACGTCAAGCACATGTGCACATTGATAACACATGAATGACATCGGTGTGTCATCAGTAGCATACGAACCGGCACCTGGGAAGCAACGGTACAGTTAGCGCTGTTCCCCGGCGCCGGGTGCTGAAAACCGCTCTCATCGTTCTCCCATGCTCAGCCGGTGATCAGTGTGAGCAGGGGGAATGTTGAGAGTTATATTCAACTGATAACAGCGAGTTAAGGTGGCGTCTGATGGGACTACTACTCACATCAGCCTACACCTGTTGCCGCTAATAACAGTGAGAGCAGGCAACGGCTGATGAGAGTATTCATCAATCGCCACCTGTGCTATAAATAAATAAAAAAAACAGCATAGGTTCCCCTGTATTTTTGACAATCAGACAGACAAAACTGACAGCTGGGGGCTTCAACCCTCAGCTGTTAGCTACAGCAAGGCTGGTTATCAAGAATAGAGGGGTCCCAATGCAGTTTTTTTTTAATTATTTTAATTATAAAAACTGCATCGTGTTCCCCTCATTTTTGACAACCAGCCAAGCTAAAGCAGACAGCTGGGGGCTGGTATTTTCAGGCTGGTATGGAGCCACGGATATTACCCCCCCCCCCCTCAGCCTAAAAATAGCAGCCCGCAGCCGCCCAAAAAAGGTTAATCTATGACATGCGCCAATTTTGACATTTTGCCTGGCTCTTCTCACTTGGAAGTGGGGTAATATTTATGGGGTTGATGTCACTTTCGGACTGTCTGGTGACATGAAGGCCACGGCTTAGTAATGGAGAAGTGCCTATAAGTGTTTTTACAGCATTTTATTCCCATTCATTTAAATAGATAAAAAATGCTTCAAAAACCTGAAAGAATTTACTTTGCAGATTTAAATAAAATTATTTGAATCAAATCTGCAAGGAAAAAATAAGTAGCATGGGCATGCGATTTCAGAAATGTAATTAACTTTTCTGATACTGTAAAAATGGGTAGAAAAATGCAGCGTGTGAATTAGCTCTAAGGGGAATTGGAGCCACTGCGCCGCTACACTACAGCCTTTCCATGGCTCCCCCTACACTTTCGACTGACTGCTATCCCCGATGCTAATGCGCTGAGCTAGCAGTTAGCTGCAAGCCACACAGCAGTGGCTCACGAGCTTAAGGTGTCCCACGAGCCACAGGTTGCGGACCAGTGCTGTAATATATAATGCAAGTTCCGCAATTATGCTGGATTTCCTTGAAAACTTCTACAACCTCAATTTTTACAATAATCATTGTGAGTGCACCTGACAGAACAAGAATTCCAGCTCTACTTCTAGAATCATTGTCAGCTGTAAAAGATGCAGGAGGTAATACCAGAAAAAAAAATGAATACAGGCTGGTCAGCTCAATTCCAAGTAAAAAATATCATGCCCATACAGTAATATGAATGGAAATAACTGCTTTATGTGCCAGAACATAGTAATAAGAGCATGAAAAAAATACGGGAATAGAAGCTACAGGGAGAAAATTAATTTATATTCTCCCTGCAGCCACTCACTTCCAGACACCTTAAGGCCAATCAGGGGTGGCTGCATAGGTAACTCGCGGTCATTTCTCATGGGCGCTGACACAACATCATCGCCTGTGAGGAATGACTGTGAGTGACCTATGCAGCCCTGTTCTCGAGAACGAGGCTGCATAGTTCACTCGCGGTCATGTCTCATGGGCGATGAAGCTCCTGATGTCATCCCCTGTAAGAGAATCTAGAGAATTGCTGGACCTCGTGGGAACACCAAGGATTACGGTGGAACTGCTGAGATTATTTTTTAATAATAAACGGGTAAACCAGGGAATGTGTAAGAGATTCTTTATTCAAATAAACTTTTTTCCTATGTATGTTTTTTTTCTTTTAAATATAAGGTTAGTAATGGGGGGTGTCTGATACATGTCTCTCCATTACTAATCCCTGGGCTTGATGCCAGCTGACATTACAAAGCTGACAACAACTATTACCCCGATTGTCACCGCACCAAGGCAATCGGAAAGAACCGAGGCCAAGCGCCAGAATTGTGCATCCAATGGATGTGCCATTTCTGGGGTGGCTGAGGGCTGGTTTTATTAGGCTGGGAGGGAGCCAATAGCCATAGACTTTCCCAGCCTATTAATATCCGCCCCCAGCTGTCCGCTTTGCCTTAGCTGGTTATTGGAAACTAGATGGTGGCCCGATTCTAACGCATCGGGTATTCTAGAATATGTATAGTAGTATATAGCACAGCCCATGTAGTATATAGCACAGCCCAAGTAGTATATAGCACAGCCCACGCAGTATATAACACAGGCCACGTAGTATATAACACAGCCCACATAGTATATAGCGCAGCCAACGTTGTATATAGCACAGCCCACACAGTATATAACACAGCCCACATAGTATATAACACAGCCCACGTAGTATTTAACACTGCCCACGAAGTATATAGCACAGCCACGTAGTGTATTGCCCAGCCACGCAGTATATTGCACAGCCACGTAGTATATAGCACAGGCCACGTAGTATATAGCACAGAGACATAGTATATAACACAGGCCATGCAGTATATAACACAGGCCACGCAGTATATAACACAGCCCACGCAGTATATAGCAATGTGGGCACCATATCCCTGTTAAAAAAAAGAATTAAAATAAAAAATAGTTATATACTCACCTTCCGTCGGCCCCCGGATCCAGGCCAGGCGTTTAGCAATGCTTCCCGCGACGCTCCCGTCCCAAGAATGTATTGCGGCAATAACACGTGATGATGTAGCGGTCTCGCGAGACCGCAACGTTATCTCTGGTCATTGCGGAAATGCATTCTTGGGACCGGAGCGTCGCGAGGAGCGGGAAAGGCGCCGGAAGGTGAGAATATAATGATTTTTTATTACTTTTAACATTAGGTCTTTTTACTATTGATGCTGCATAGGTAAAACGTTGGCCACACAGGGTTAATAGCAGCGTTAACGGACTGCATTACACCGCGTTATGCCGCGGTGTAACGCAGTCCATTTATCGGACTGCTAAAACCCTATGTGGCCGCTGCTTGGAGGGGAGTATGGAGGGGGCACTGACTGGAGGGAAGTAGGGAGGGGCCAATTCGCGGCCAGACTGTGCCCGTCTCTGACTGGTCGCGGCCAGCCGGCCGCAACCAATCAGTGACCCGGGATTTCCACGACAGACAGACGGAAGTTAGAAACAGACGGATGTACCCCTTAGGCAATTATATAGATAGGAGGGGCCTCACATAATTTATTTTTAGCCTAACCAATTTTCAATAACCAGCAAAGGCAAAGCAGACAGCTGGGGGCTGCTAAATGTGCCCATGCTATGTAATGTGTAATGACTGTGTCTCACCATGCAGGAACATGATCTGATCTTACCACATTTCCAGAGCAGGGAAGGAGGCATAGTGAGTATACAGACATTGCAGCAGGGGATCACAGTCGATTCTTTTTGTGAGGTAAACATGTTTAAAAACAAGAAGCAAAAGCTTTACCTCGCAGAAACCAGCAGGTGTTATCCCCTGCTGCATACTCTCTTTTGCTTCCTTTGTCCAGGAGCTGTGGTATGATCAGACCATGTTCCAGTACGGTCAGACACAGCCATTACATCGGACATATCAGGGGGCACATTTATAAGATTATCTCAGCACAGGAACATTTTATTTAAACACATCCAATTGTACAAATTATTATTATTATTCAAAGATCTATTGATTAAAATGAACTTTGTTTATGGGACAACCCCTTTAAGCAGAATTCTCACAAAGAAGCTAAGTGACTTATTATTATTAATTTTACAACAGAAGAATATAATTGATTAATCTTTCCCTTCAAAGCCCGAAAGCGAATGGCGCATGATGAAAAAAAAAATGGCAGATAAACTAGAGGAGTAGAAATGGATAACAAGGGATAGCAGGTGGCAACTGTTTTGTAAGGGTTAATACACATCTGTAAAGCCTGGCACAGAGAAAGTGACAGATGAGTCCCTCCCTCACATTGCCAGGCAGACTGGTGCCATCTGCTGCGTGTCTCAGGGCACGGGGAGGAGAACAAGCATTCGCTGTAAGAGAGGGGGTAACAGAGAGGGTGGAGGAGAAGATATCAGAGATCTCAATGTTACCACAACATTTCTGCTCCTCATCCATCTTCTCTAACTCTCTGCTATGCACATTCAGAACATTCAGTTTATTTTATTCATTTCGAGATCTGTTCTTTATTCCCAGCCCCCATTATTTTCCTCACAAGCCACAAACTGAAATAAGTAAAATTTGTTAAGACTTCTGCAAAGAAACCGCAGTGAGAAGAAGTGTCATGTGACCTTCTAGGGAGGGAGAAAACACGAGACAAAGAGTGAGACAGGGGCAGAGAAAGCGGAAACGTCATAAGGAGAAACACGCTCACAATTACACATTCTCCCCTTAGAAGGGACACAATCTTCCAGGCCAAATTTCCCTAGAGTTTCATCCTTCATGAGTCAGTGGGACTCTGAGAGAATAATGCTGATGTAAGAGACACAAAGCAAAAACAAGAGAATAGAAACAACTGTGAGGGATGAAATATGGTGGAGGGAGAATGATCGATGCGATAGCGCCATGTTTCTGGAGCCCTCAGAAGCTTTCCAACTCAAAGAACAGGTGATATTTTCCTTAAAAAGGCGCATGGCCTCTAATAGAAGGAAACAAGGTGATAGTCTGAGGAGACCGGATTACTAGCCATGTGCGATTCCTCCGCCTGGAGATAGACAGGGCAAATGCTTTATCATCTTCCATGATGGAATAAAGTATACACGGATGTCTGCCCCTTACCAAAATTTTGTATATAGACAAGCAAAATAAGCAACTGAAAAAACTAAACGATTAAAGGTATTGTCCAGTAATAACATACTGATTGGTTGGATGCCCAACCTCCACTCCATTAGAATGGAGTGTCTGTACACATTCCCTGCAAAAGTGCCAAGCACTGTGCTCGACTTTTTCCGCAGAATTAATGGAGTTCTGCCGATCAGTATGGGTCCCAGCAGTCGGACCCCACCCATCAACAAGTTATAGCCTATCCTGTGGACAGAAGATAACTAGCTTTCTCCAAACAGCCCCTTTAACTTGGCAAACCAATGTTACACAATGTCCTTAAAAACTTGTATGGCATTTAAAAAAAATAAAAAAACAGGACATGAATCTGAATTTGAAGTGTATTATGCCAAAGCTCGTGTCTGAATAGTATATACCGCTCACCTATATATCCTCAAACCCTCTTATCTTTGCACAGCCAATTGCTAGCCAACACACAGGACTGATGACTAAACACGTGGAGTAAATGGGGTCATTCTGAACTTTCATGCATTTGATGGGAAAACAAGCTGTGCAGGGAAAACTAACACGGCACTAAACCTAGACGTCAAGAGATGGGTTTGTCTACTGTTAACAATTGTACACTTAAAGTTCACATAACTTAATAGTCAAACAACACTGAAGTTATCAGATTTCTATTAATAAAAAGAAATAACAATTACAGTAATGAGGGCTAAAAAATTATCACTCAAAAATTATCCCCCCACCAGGACAATCTGACTGCGCACCAAAAGCCATATCTTGTTACCTTAACATTTCTGTCTGAAACAAAGCATGTAAATAATCACTTCCAGGAGAGCTGAAAATAAATGCCCTGATCCATCAAGACATTTGATAGAATTTTCACATGAAACTTCATGAAATGTCAGAAAAATGTTGGTGCCTTTACGCTAGTCCCCGCCAGCTTCGCCAAAGGGGCAGGACATTGTGTGGCTAAGCTGACATAGAATATTCATTATAAATATGCCACAGAAATTGTGTAAATTACACCAGAAATGCACCCCAGCTGGATTAACTTTTTGGTGGAAGTGTACGGCAGTTGTAAGATGCGCCAAATTCATAAAGCGGCGTATCTTACTCCAGAGCTCCCTTCATCTTACTCAAGTGAACAGTAGCATGAGTAACCTCTTACCCCAGCACCTAAGGCCTCTCCAGTATTAGATCAGATAGACATGGTGGCAGCAGTGTGAGCAGCCTTTTCTTACCTCAGCACCCCTGGTATCTCCAGTATTAGATCAGATACACAGGGTGGACAGCAGTGTGAGCAGCCTGCCTCTTCTTACCTCAGCACCCCTGCTATCTCCAGTATTAGATCAGATACACAGGGTGGACAGCAGTGTGAGGAGCCTCTTCTTACCTCAGCACCCCTGCTATCTCCAGTATTAGATCAGATACACAGGGTGGACAGCAGTGTGAGGAGCCTATTCTTACCTCAGCACCGCTGGTATCTCCAGTATTAGATCAGATACACAGGGTGGACAGCAGTGTGAGCAGCCTCTTCTTACCTCAGCACCGCTGGTATCTCCAGTATTAGATCAGATACACAGGGTGGACAGCAGTGTGAGCAGCCTCTTCTTACCTCAGCACCCCTGGTATCTCCAGTATTAGATCAGATTCACAGGGTGGACAGCAGTGTGAGCAGCCTGCCTCTTCTTACCTCAGCACCCCTGCCATCTCCAGTATTAGATCAGATACACAGGGTGGACAGCAGTGTGAGGAGCCTCTTCTTACCTCAGCACCGCTGGTATCTCCAGTATTAGATCAGATACACAGGGTGGACAGCAGTGTGAGCAGCCTCTTCTTACCTCAGTACTTCTGGTATCTCCAGTATTAGATCAGATACACAGGGTGGACAGCAGTGTGAGCAGCCTCTTCTTACCTCAGCACCGCTGGTTTCTCCAGTATTAGATCAGATACCCAGGGTGGACAGCAGTGTGAGCAGCCTCTTCTTACCTCAGCACCGCTGGTATCTCCAGTATTAGATCAGATACACAGGGTGGACAGCAGTGTGAGCAGCCTCTTCTTACATCAGCACCGCCGGTATCTCCAGTATTAGATTAGAACACATACAGGGAGCACACCTTATTACATATCAAGAGAGGGAAGACGAACTCCCTTACTGAACAACACAGAAACCATTTTAATTCTATAGTGATTACTTCCCTAGACAAGATGAGCGTGATATACTAATTAAAGGTATTTAGAAAATTATTTTTAACTACATTTTCTTTTGTTATTTTCTTCTGTTCCAATACTACCAATTTAATAAAACAAGAGGTTCAATGTGAGATAATACTCATACTTCATACCCTGACATATTTTAGGGCATAAAGTTGGCATTATAGCATGAAATTTCCCATTGAAAAGCTGAATGAACACAAAGTATTGTCTCACCTCTCTCCCGAATGAAGTAAGCCAAGTACAGGTCTAGTTCTTTTACAGAAACGCTAATGTGGTGCGGCTGCACACATAATTGGGGGTTTGAGCAGTGCGCTGCCTTCATCAGTCTCTCTCCATCCGTGCTCTCCAATGGAATGCCTTTGAAAAGGATTACCATGACAAGATCCAACCTCCACACCTTATCTGCCTGCCGTAGGCAATCGATTCTCCTTATCTTGCCCTTCTGGTCTGGGTTAGAGAGGACACAACCGGCAGCCTTCTTTCCAGTAATAGACAACACAAAGTCTTCCCGAAACTCCGGCCTAATATCTTTGCGAAGCTTTGCTAAAAGGCGGGATGCCCATTTCTGCTTAACCTCAGCTTTCTCATTCAAAAGTTCGTCCTTTACGCCCCGCTCTTCTTCTTTAGTCATTTTTTTCTCATGTTTCTTAAAATATTTTCTTTTTCGTGCCTGAAGGTTGAACCAAGTGTAGGCAAAAGCTCGTACATGAGGGAGCAGGGCTTCAATAAATGGGTGAAATTCATCCTGTGTGGGTAAAGTAAAAAGTATTATTAGTTGGCTTCTCGTAGACCGGCTACGACATTGGGCCAGTGTGGACAGAGCCTGAATCAAAGAGCAAGCAATGGCTTGCAATTCATTTTTAAGATTCTATCTTTTCATTTTTGAGGTGATTTTATGGGTTTTTACAATTGTAGTCAATATAAAGCCAAAAACAGTTAGTAGCAAAACATGGTACAACCCAGCCAAAGGACATTTTCAACAACCAATATTTTGGTAAGTGTTTTGCTTCAGTATTTGCTGTGCTAAACTAGGAATGGGTCCAAAACACAAAGGATTTGCAAATCCATCCATTATAATATTTTTCAGTGTAATTTTTCTACTGATTTTGGCTTACAAATACTTAAGCAAAACTCTCACTAAAGTGCCGCTATGTGTAGCCATATGGCGCACTCAGAAGTACAAGTTTTACAAGGCGGTAGCAAATGTCTTAAAATCATAAAATCTAAAACCGCTTTATCATGAAAAGGAGGTTAAAATAGTAAGCAGAGAGTAAAAACAATAAATTGAGATTGTACTCACCTTTTGATGCTCCATTTGGCAGCTATCTGCCACTGCCCTGGTCTCTGTTCAGAGGCTGCAGCAGTGACGTCACGACTCTGCTGCAGCAGAACAATGAGCTCAGTCAATTGAGACGGCACAAGCCGCTAAGCTCAGTGATTGGTTGCAGTAGTGATGTGCACTAAAGTCGTGATGTCGCCCCAGCCTATAAAAAGGAACTAGATCAGTTGTGGAGTGCCACCGCAGGAACAGCAAAAGTATCATCACAGTTCATTGCTTTCAAAATTCACTAGCCTATGAATGATAAAATGTTAAAACTGGAAAATTGCTTGAAGAAAGTAGCACATAAAAACTGATATATTCTTTTTGTTATAAAATATTAGTATTGTATTGTATTTTTGAAGTTTTGTATGCTTTTGTATTCCCTATTATTACAAACTACATTTCAACAATTATTAGATGTCATAACAATTTTAGACCTTTAGAAAAGTGCACCCAGATCTCTTACCAGAGAATTTGAGGTTTGAGAATTTGTAAGCCAAATTAGAAAAAAAAAACACAATAGAAATATTTCTACTTCTTCCATGTTTTGGAGCCACTTGTGGTTTGGGCTTAAAAACAGCAACACTGGCCATTTTGTACATGCCAGATGGGCTGGTCTAGCATCCTTCCTAAGGATACCAATACTGTTAACACCCGTAGTGGAGCAGAGAGCTATTGGCTTCTTGGTCCACTGTTTGCTCTAGCAGGCTGCAGGCTGCTTTCAATCTGTGCCCTGCAAAAGGCTGGAGCTACATACGTGATGTTGGGCGCCACAATGAGTTCACTTCACTGCTATCTTTGGAAGCATCATACTGTGTGTGGGATTTGTGGGGGCAATCACACTAGGTGGGGGCTGTGGTGGCATCATACTTTGTGGGAACTAAATGTGGTATCTGTGGTAACATCATACTGTGTGGGGGCCTTTGATGACCATCAAGACAGTGTGTGGGGCTTGTGGGAGCATCATACCGTCTTAAAGCTGGGGTGTCCATCATACTATGGGGCTTTGGGATTATCATACTGTGTGGAGGTGGTCTGTAAGAGCGATCATACTGAGTGTGGGGGGCTGTGGGACATCATGCTGTATGGGAGCCATCATTCTGTGCATTTGGGACTTTGAAGCATCAAAAGGAGTGTGAAGTGGTGTGCAAGCCATCAATTTCTGCTTCATACTGTGTGACCATCATAGTATGCGTGGGGCAGTGAGGCCATTATACTGTGTGGTGGTTGGGGACCATCATACTGTGTATGGGAGCTGTGGGGTCGTCATTCTGTGTTGGGGTCTATGGAAGCCATCATACTGCGGCATACTGTTTGGGGGTTGTGCGATCATCGTACTGTTGTAGGGCTGGGGTGATCATCACACTGTGGGGGGGTTGTGGGATAATCATACTGTGTGGAGGTCTGTGAACATCATTATACTGACTGTGGGAGATATGGGACATCATACTGTATGGAGGCATTCTGTGTATTTGGGACTTTAGAGCATCAAAATGTGTAACGGGCTGTGGGCATCATCATATTGTGTGGAGGGCCGTGGGAGTCATCAATCACTGTATGGGGTTGGATCACCATCATACTGTGTATATGGGCAGTGGGGCATCATGTGTGGAGGCCTATGATGGCCATCATACTGTGTGTAGGGGTTGTGGTTGCATCATACTGTGTGGAGGAGTGAGGTGACAGTTGTAGTGTGCATGGGGCAGTGAGGCCATCATACTGAGTTGGTGTTCGGGGTTCATTCTGTGTGTGGGATCCATCATACTGTATATACTGAGTTGGTGTTCGGGGTTCATACTGTGTGTGGGATCCATCATACTGTATATAGGATGCTGTGGGGTCATCATACCGTGTTGGGAGTCTGTGGAGGCCATCATACTGCGGGTTATTGTAGAGGGGTTGTGGGGCATCATACTATGTGGTGGCTTTCATACTGTGTACTTTGGGGCATCAAAATTTATATGGGGGCTGTGGGAGACATCATATTGTGTGTGGTGGGGGTAACCATACTATATATGGAAGGCTGTGATAGCCATCATACTGTACATGGGGGCTGTGGTGGCATTATAATGTGTGGGGCTATTATTCTGTATAGAGGCATCATACTGTGTATGGGGGGCTTTAGCGGGAACATACTCTGTAAGAAGGGCTATAGCGGCCATCTGTGTGTATGGGTCTCTAGCGGCCATCATACTGTGTGTGGGGAGCTGTGGTGGCCATTGGTCTGTGTTACATTATGTGTGTGGGCTGTGAGAACATTATACTGTGTTGGAGGATGCTCTGGGATCATCATACTGTGGGAGTACATTTTATGGGGCATTATACTCTATGGGGGGATTTCCCACTTTTAAGTACATCACATGATAAAATGGATGAGGTCATTCAAAAATAAAACTTGTCTATCAAAAATGAAGCCCTCATATGACTATGTCGATGGAACAATGATAAAGTAATTGCTTTTGGAAGAAGGGGAGGAAAAAAACAAAATGCAAAAAGGAAAAATAACTCTTGGGAAGGGGTTAAGATGCCAGAGAAACAGCTAAGTTTTCCAAAGCAAAAACGACTGTAAAGACGCCGGCAAAGACAACTAGCATTTTCCCGAACCGTCTTTTGCTGGCGTCTTTACAGTTATTTGTGCGGCAGCTCCAGTGCCAGCTTTATACTTTCTAGTATATAGAGTGTGCAGCTTCATTTGGAATGAACAGGTTACTTCTTTTACTAAAGGTGCATTTAGATTGTTCACCGATTCACGTACTTTGATTTCCAATTATTAGCCTGTGTATACAAGCAGCAATCACCCCACAAATGACCAAAATGCTCATTAGTCAGGTGACTGGATGGTTTATGCTGGTATAAAAAATTGTCGTTATCATTAGTGCATCATCTTGAGTAAAAGGGGAATGTGTTACACTTATCATAATCCTGTATGGAGACAGAACAGTTGTATTAGAGGGAGTCTGTCAATTGACTGTATAAACTACGCACATGGGGCACAATTCATCAAAGCTTTTATGACAAAATCCTATTGTAAAAGGTGTTGAAAAGTCATAACATTTTGGAGCAATGAGAGGCTGCACTAATATTTTGCAACTTATAGCATACTTATAGGAGTTTCACCCAGCTCATAAGAAAGTGGACAGAGTTGGGACATGGCAACCCTTGAATCTTAAATTCATGATGAACGGCTCTGTTCCCTATGCCACAACTGGAGTAAGATTTGTGGGAAGGCACACACATGGTACATGCCACTTGTCAGAAGTTCCTGAATCATTAAGAGGTGTGCACTGACTCCAGAATGCCTCCTCGCTAATTGTGTTCTTGCTTTAGCGTAGTCTGCGCAATACGCCGGATGTTTCCAGAGTTGAGGAATTGTGTCCTGGTTTCAGGGACATGAATCAAGCTTCAATGGGGGTATACCGATTATACAGATAGGAACACAATTAGAAAGTCATGTACGTCAATAAAAGGTAATGCAGATATATAATAATTGAGGTTTCATTGACTGGCCAATGGTCCACAAATACCGTTGGCAGCATATTTCCAAGACCCCAAAAAAGAAACAGGTGTCAACAAACTAAAAGTGACTAAATTGTGATCTTTCGTTATCACAAAAAGTTTGGAAACCTATGTAAATAAACTGGTTATAAACTGTTTATACTAAATTGTAGTATGGGTATAGGTCTAATATTTATGGTGTGATGATCCCAAAGATAGTCACTGATGTAATGTTTACAAATTTTCGTAGATTTTAATCTTAAACTCTTTATATCCCGTATTATTTGCTCTCCTCTTTCACATTGGTCTTTACTGACAAGTTTCAGTGGACTTTTATTTCAGAGTTGGAACTCTCGAGCACCCACTGTGGAAATCACAAGCCATGCCTTGCATGGTAGGGGCATATGAACACATTTTTTGGTGATCAAAATAGGGTCACAGCAAAATCTTAAACCTTCTAACATTAAATAGAGCTGAAAACAACATTCTCGGCAACAATAAGGGGTGCTGTTGGTCGATGAATGGTTAAATCTACAAAGCAAATGCAAGACATGGAGGGGGGAGATCTTACTTCCGGAGTAAGAACAGGTGGAGCTCAGAGGGGTGTTTGTGTTCAGAGAACAGAAAGTAAGGTTATACGAGGACACGGATTCTGCGTGTGCATTTAGAAATGTACATAGGTAGTGGAAGTGTAGCAACACGTGACATTTTCACACATATTCTGGAAGAGAAATGCCCAGCACTTAGCTCTCCAACTCATAACATTTTCTAGCATTTTCCATCAAGCTATCAACTGTGTAAGAGCAGAGAAAAGCCACCACTTTCATAGGAAGAATGAGATGCTGATGAGAGGTCCTTGTGACCAGAATTTGTCAGCCTGAAAATGCTGTGCAATCTTGGGGTAGCATGTTGTACAGCAGGAGGCTGATATACAGTTTTTTTGCAAAAATATGTAGTATATCCAGTATATTATTGATTTACATCTCTGCTCATTCTGTGTTGAGGAGTCCAGTGCGTGGTCCTACTCAGTGATTGACAGCTATCTCTACCAAGAATGAGATGGGATCTAAATTGTTTATATATGGAAATTTTGTCCCAAGGCAGAGAGCAATACCTTAATAATGTTGTCCCTCGTGGTCCGTGCTTTGAAAACCAAACTACCACATACTATGTATAAGTGCCTAAAAAACTTGGTTGAGTGAGCCGAGATTTCATGCAATGGGTACTCAAGGGTATATAGATGGGACCCAATCTACTTAAACGGCACATATCACCAATCTGGGGCTGCCCTTTTTATTTAATGAAAGCGTGGGCATGCCAAGACATGTCATTTTTCTAACTACAAATTAATGACAAAAGTGCACAGAATCTCCCTGAAGTTCTCAGAAAGGGTCCAAATTTCTAGACACGGTCCGGTCTGAACTTCTGAATTGTGGGATCCTTGCATGCAGAGCGGGATTGCACATCCCTCCACGCACACACACACTAGCAATTAAATTCTGAGCATTTTTGCGAGATCTCGCTCTTTGCACTACCCCAGCGCTTTGCACTCTGGCGATAATGTAGAAGATCTCTTGCGTTAACTGCGAGAGAGGCCATTGAAGCTGATCTGCATGCAGGGATTCCGCTACCCAGAAGTTCAGGTATGAATTTTGCTGAAAAGTCAAGGCACATTAGAGAGTCTTCTGTGTACTCGTCAATAACTTATATTTATAAAAACTATTTTATGAAATATAAAGGGCATCCCCAGAGTGATTATAGATAGTCTATACTATAATGCTACAACTCAGGTTAGGATCAATGGTAGTCTGACTGCTCTACAACAGCACAAGATAGGGGTATCCCCTCTCCTTCTCCTTTGCATTCTAGTAAAGGAACATTTAGTTGTGGTGTTGAGAACTTCTCCATGCATTCCAGGAGTTGTGATGTCAGATCATCCTTATAAGCTTTCTCTTTCTGCAGATGATCTCCTATTGTATGTTACTTCTTGCTGCTGGCGTTCTTGGCCAAGTTCACAAAACTTGGCTCATTAAGTAACTTTAACATTGATATTTGCAAATCTGAGATTTTGAATATTTCTCTCTGATCAGATACTTTTTATATAATTAATTCACAATTTATTTCTCAATGCCAATATTGGTTTAATAGATATATAGGATTACAAATAGTAGCAGATCTTAATGTCTTCTATACTGTGAACTATATACCTTACCTCATTAATCTACATGACCGGTGGAATCCCCTCACTTAATCGGGAGAATGGCAGCAATCAAAACGGATATATTACCTAGAATCCTATACAAACTACAAACATTATTAATTCCTAATCCTGGGACATACTTTTTTATTAAAGCTGAATCATTCGTGACCATGTTTATTTGGTCCTTAAGCTCCTTTAGATTGAGTTATCGTGGCCATATATGTCAGATAATTTTACCAGACAGCTATTCTCTTGACTCCTCCATACACATGAGTGGTCCTGCTTGGCTCAGTGTTCAAGTGTTTTCATCAGGGAGAAAGAAGCTACTGCCAGTCTCCACTGAAAAAAGGCTAAGTCTGATTCTTCTCTTCCCCATCATCTGATGGTAGAGAGTCTGGTGGCCTCTATACACATCAGCTGTTCAACCAAATTCGGGGATTTAGCTGAATTTCATCAAATGTGTATGGGGCCTTAATTCCTCAATGACAAGACGTACAGACAGGAGGGGCACTAGTCTGCCAGATATCCATCTAGAGTACTAGGCCACGTTTTGGACTTTGATATCATCAGACCTCAGAGCTACTGTTAGTTCTGGAGACCAGTCTCTCCCCTCTCTTTCCTCCCGCTTTATCTTGAATCCCAGAATTGGCTTGTCCTATTACAGATCAACCTTACATACCAGGAGTTCTCCTAGGAATATTGGACTTTTTATGATAAAATGAAACTTTCTTCCCGATCTGGATCTGACGCTCTTGATAAAACACAATTTCCTTTTTTTTCTAGGCATCCCTACATAAATCTGATCTTTTTTTGGTCTATGGGTTGCTAAAAGACATGAAGACTACAGAGGTTAATTCGGCTTTTGATTTTAAATGAGAAAAAGAACTGATTGTTACCTCCACCGAGGAGGAACTCCTCAAGATGAATGTTTCAACTTAACCACGAGTCATTGATTGCTTGTAGAACTCCAAAGTAAAATGTTTAAATTCTTTCTAATTGGTATAAATGTCCCATAATCTTTCCAACATCCTCCAATGCTTGCTGGAAATGGGGTAGATCGATTAGCTCTTACATGCATACCTGATGGGAATACCCGTTGATCACTTCTTTTTGGAATGATATATTTTATTTATAATCAAGTCTGTGCAATTAGAATTGTGGTATCACCTAAGATCGCTTTATTGACAATTATCCTAAATTCAATCTCCTAGATAAAAAAAGGTCTCCTCTGACATTTTTTTTTTTTTTAAGTTTAGCAAAATTTGTTATTTTGAGACATTGCAAATTCAGTCACTTTTCAAACTGGAGTTTGTGGAAGTCTTAATATTTTGCCGCATGTTCGGTATCATCAGGGGATGGGATAATGGCATGAATGGCGGACAGCCAGAACGTCCCCTATGTACAGTATAGCCTTAGTATAAATGCAGCCACCAATGTAAATGTCCATAACAACGAAACAGGTAACCACATGTTTAATGCCAATCATAGCTAACGAAGAAGTTAACCAATCATATATATTAATTATAAGATGTAACATGATGCGCCACCATATAGTGCGTCATACCACTATATAAAGCGTCATACCACTACATAGATCGTCATACCACTACATAGAGCGTCAAACCTGGATAGTCATGGGAACATGCATCCTATTAAAGAAGCCTGCTGTCTCGTACGCTCCAATGAGGTGTAAGCTCGTTATCAATAGCATCAAACTAACGTGGCGTTCTGAGATTGGATGAATACAGTAGCCACATCATGCTGACGTCAGGGGCTCCGAATGGAGAATTCTTATACTGACGTAGCGGTCTAAGATTGGATGACCATACCAGCCGCATCAAACCTGCAACAAACATTCTATTGGTGGATTGACATACCAACCGGATTGGTCAGTTACTTCAGCTACATCACACTGACTATTGTCAGTTTGATTGGCCAATTTTACACACATTGGCTCCTCCACTTCAATAGCTGTTTAGATGTTAAAGACTGTGGATGTTTATTAAACAATTGAATAATTAAAGTATATCATGCTCAATTATTCATGGGCATATTTCTTATTTCATTTCATTTAAAGGAAGAGTATTAATATGCATCCATTGCACAATAAGGTAACGTGTTGGGGGTCTTGTGCACTAATTTTTGTCTTGTTGTGCCAGAAAACGCGGACACCCTGGAAGCCATCTATTGAAAGCACTAATAGGAAGTCTTCCTTAAAGTATATAAACAGAAGGGACATTTTTATATATACCTCGTATGTATTTTAATCATTTAAGTAAAAGTTAAGTATCATGACTTGTTAAAGAGGGATCCAATATGGAGTTGTCCCCTTTTTGTTTAATATGAATATATCCCATCCAAGTCATTTTTTCCCCTTTCTTTCTTCTAATTAATCTTAATATTTCTACAAGGACCCTCTTAAATTGATCTGTCAATAGGATCAACTCTTGTAATCTGTCTCTATGTAAGTCATAGAAAGTTAAACAAAATTTTACCTTGATATTGGAAATCAGATGTATTATTACGGAGAAATCCACGTTTTTCTTATATGTAAATGTGCTATTAAGATCTATGGACCGGACCTACATTAGATCTCCCTGAGAAAAATGCGGATTTCTCTGCAGATATCAAGGTGTCATTTTGTTCAGCTTCCTATGACCTACATGCCCATATAGACGGCTTAGGTGGGATGATCATTCTGACAGATTCCCTTTAATTGTAATGTGCCGGCTAATATGTTGGCGCTATAAAAATAAAATTATTATTATTATTCATAGAATAAGAGATATACTGGCGACAAATACAGATCGTACATATCCTGGAAGACCTGGCAGATGCAAAAGTTTTTTATAGCATTTACATTTAGTTTCATTTATACCAATCACATGGGGAACCATTTTTTCTTCCTCCATCCTACCTCTCCCCTTGTCCTTGTCAGTTTTAGTGATTGAATAAAAGCCATATAACTATTTGCCTTTCAATAATTGATTAGATTGTTTTATATCTCGTTGCTATTGATTAATAAATACTGTTATTTTCTTTTTGCTAAAATCAATAGAGTGATTCACCAATAAATAAACTATGTATGATTCTGATCATCTCCTCCAACTTCATAATAAACTGCCTGCAGATCAAATACCAAGTTCAACATGGCATGCTCCCTTTAGAACAGAAATGTATTTTCAGCAATAAATTCTGAATATATGTGAAGCCATTTTTACTTCGATGCTTCCACAACAGGCCTCTTATATATTAGATAAGCCTGAGAGTGACCTAAACTGATATAGGTCCTTCTGCAGAAAGACAGATCAACTTTGGTTATAGGAGCTATAACATTATGAACTAATTGAACACTGAAAAAAATCAACAATAAATGAGATAAAAAGCAACATAACTTAAGACTGTGGAGTAACTATAGTGGGTGCAGAGGTTGCAGACGAACCGCGGCCCTGGAGCCAATTGGAGATCAAAAAGGTCCCTTTGGCCTATATGAGAAGTCCAATTCTATTAAAAACCCATCATAGCTGGTGGCCATATTGGAGATTTTGCATTGGGGCCTATGAGCTCCAAATAATGTTACTGCATGGAGATACAGTGTGGAAGATAGGTATTTGATACACTGCAAATTTTGCAAGTTTTCCCATCTACAAAGAATAGAGAAGTCTGTGAGAGAGAGAATCTTAAAAAAAATACAGAAAATCACATTGTATGATTTGCATTTTATTGCATGAAATAAGTATTTGATACAATTGAAAAACTGACCTTAATATTTCGTACATAAATCTTTGCAAATACAGAAGACAGAGGTTTCCTGTAGTTCTTGACCAAGTTGGCACACTGCAGCTGGGATTTTGGCCCACTCCTCTCTACAGACCTTCTCCATATCTTTGAGGTTTTGGGGCTGGTGCTGGGCAACATTGAGTTTCAGCTTCCTCCAAAGATTTTTTTATTGGGTTCAAGTCTGGAGACTGGCTAGGCCACTCTAGGACCTTGTCAATGCTTCTTACAGAGCCACTCCTTAGTTGCCCTGGCTGTGTTTCGAGTCATTGTCATGCTGGAAGATCCGGACACAACCTATATTCTATGCTCTTACTGAGGGAAGGAGGTTGTTGGCCAAAATCTTGCGATACATTACCCCATCTATCCTCCCTTCAATACGGTGCAATCATCCGGTCCCCTTTGCAGAAAAGAACCCCCAAAGTATGTTTCCCCCACCACGCTTCTTGGTTGGGATGGTGTACTTGGGGTTGTACTCATCTTTCTCCTTCCTCCAAACACGGCGAGGGGAGTTAATACCAAAAAATTCTATTTTGGTCTCATCTGACCACATGACCTTCTCCCATACCTGACCAGATGGTCATTGGTGAATTTCAAACAGACCTTGACATGTGCTGTCATGAGCAGGGGGACAGCACATGACAGCGTAGTGCGTTACTAGCGGTAATGTTTGAGACTGTGGTCCCAGATCTCTTCTGGTCATTGACCAGGTCCTCCCGATTACTGACCTTTCTCAGAATCATCTTTACCCCACGAGGCGAGATCTTGCAAGGAGCCCCGGATCGAGGAAGATTGACAGTCATCTTGTGTTTCTTCCGTTTTCTAATAATTGCGCAACAGTTGTTGCCTTCTTACTAAGCTGCTTGCCTTTTATCCTGTAGCCTACCCAGTCTACAATTTTGTCCCTGGTATCCTTAAAGGGAACCTGTCACCTGAATTTGGCGGGACCGGTTTTCAGTCATGTGGGGTTTTCGGGTGTTTGATTCATCCTTTCCTTACCCGCTGGCTGCATGCTGGCTGTAATATTGGATTGAAGTTCATTCTCTGTCCTCCGTAGTACATGCCTGCACAAGGCAATCTTGCCTTACGCAGGCGTGTACTATGGAGGACAGAGAATGAACTTCAATCCAATATTGCAGCAAGCATGCAGCCAGCGGGTAAGGAAAGGGTGAATTAAACACCCGAAAACCCCGTACATATGACTGAAAACCGGTCCCGCCAAATTCAGGTGACAGGTTCCCTTTAAACAGCTCTTTGGTCTTGGCCATGATGGACAGGTTGGAGTGTGATTGAATGTGTGGCAGGTGTCTTTTATACAGGTACCAAGTTCAAGCATGTGCAATTAATACAGGTAATGAGTGCAGAGTAGGAGGGCTTCTTAAAGAAAAGCTAACAGGTCTGTGAGAGCAGAATTGTTGCTGGTTGGTAGGTGATAAAATACTTATTTCATGGAATAAAATGCAATTTAATCATGTAAAAATCATACAATTTGATTTTATGTTTTTTACTTTTAGATTCTGTCTCTCGCAGTTGAAGTGTACCTACGATAAAAATTACAGACCTCTCCATTCTTTCTGGGAACATGTGCAAAATTGGCAGAGTATCAAATTCTTATTATATACATATATACATATATATATATATATATATATTTATACATACATGCACACACACATACACACACAGTGTGCATATATGTATATACTGCATATATTATACATGCCCACACATACATATATATGTTAATTATGTGTATATTCACGCAGTAATAGCTAGATAGCATTTAATCAGCAGGTGCAATAAAATTCTATGAAAGTTCGAACATTTGGTTATTGCTGCTTATTGGGAGTGCTGTCATACCAGGCCAAGGTCACTTTACGCACAGGCCTTTCCCATTCTCTAGTCCATTAACCCCTGGGCTGCCACTTGAACGAGCAGTAAAATACAGCACAAAGCACGATGGATGTCATTTTTGCTTTCCGGTAGTTACCAAGCTTCGACACATTAAAAAGAGGGGGGCGAGATGGAAAACACCCACAATTACTCAGCACCGAGGGAAACAAACAGCACTAATTCTATACGGTAAATTTTACCCGACGTGAACAAAAACGTAATTTATCTGTATAGCCTTGAAATGCATCAACTTATAGCAAATATTAAACTTCACCAAAAGTCCAAAACCACCCTTCCAAATTCAGATTTTATGCCAAAGGGCCCCCCCCCCACCCCGATTAATAACAAATATACATATATATATATATATATATATATATATATATATATATATATAATCTGATGTAAAAATACACGTCCCAGAAAAAAGCGGGCAAGAGGGTGTGGGACGAGGGGCGGACGAGACACGTGACTTTTTTTTTTTTATCAGCGAAGAACGGCCTGCGTTACATTCCTAAGATAGAAAAAGTTTTAAAAAACCTATATCCAAAACTTTATCGGAACCGATCATTTTGGCTAAAATCACAAGAAATATGGCCTGAAAGTGGGACCTTTTCAGGAAACAATCACTTTGTTGAAAACTTCTAACCAGTTTCTCGATTTTTGCATAAGATATAAAATGTCGTAACTGCCACGGTGGTAATGCTTCCTTCTCCTCTGCTCTTTTCTCTGTACGCAGAGCTTCTCACCCAACAATACCATGCATTAAACATCCTATAAAGATAGAAACGGAGCTGCGTATGACAAGGCACTACAATGCAGCGGGAAGAAGAAGCAAGCAGGGTGGGAGAGGAGTCTGGCAAGCTGCGAGGCACAACGGCTGGGTACGAGGGACTTTACCTGTGTCAGGCATAAAGGTGATGCGTACATGACTGGGTAGGGGATCCTCTTATACTCCACTGTTACATACACAAAGTTACTGAGTCACAGGCAGCAGCTGTCCGCTCGCTTCTCCTTCTGCGATCCCACATCCAACTTTCTGGATCCCCCCAAAAAAGAAAAAATGTTCCTGCAAAATACACATTAAAAAATAAAAAAAAAAGCAATAAAGCTTCCTTTTTGGGTAATTCCAGATTGGGACAGTGGCAAAGAGGTTTTGGTTTTTTGCTTTTTTGTTTTTTGCTCTAAAAAAAAAAATCCTGATCCCCGCCTTTAGCACACTGCCTAATTTAGGCTTCCTCGCAGGGAGGTAGAAGGCAACTTTGTGAATTGTATTCCATTAGGAAAATGAGCAGAGGAACGATAGAATAAAAAAGACAGAAAAAAAAAGAGAGAGTGTGGGAAGGAGGGGGAGGAGGAGAGAAATGGGTGACGTCCTACATCAAGCCCATCCTACACTAGTTATAAAAAAAAAAAACTGATATAAAATGACATCCCTTTAAAGATGTAGCATCCCTATACAAAGAATAAGGTCGGTGACGGAGACTGCAATGCTTTACTGGCCTGGCAGACGACGGGTTAACCATCAGTCCAGACACCCTGTTTTGGGGACACCGTCTCGGTCTCTGGTACCTGTTCCGTGTAGATACTGATAGTTAGACATGGGTCACATAGAAATGTCATTTGTGGGTGACGGATCAAACACTTTCTGCCTACTTAGTCATCCAATAAAGGGTAAGATCACACAGTACTTTTTTTTTTTTTTTACACCATTTTGTCCCCCACTCAAAAAACACAAAGTTGGCAGCAGAAAACTACATTATGTGAGTTTTTATGGATGGGTAAAAAAAAGTACAAGAATGAATGAATGAGCGTGCTGCGAAAGATTGAAAACCCATCACAGCTGGACAAAAAAGAAGAAGGCAATGTGCGGATGAGGTGTTAAGGTGTGAACAAGCCCTTCTTAGGAGGTTAGGGGTGCATAGGCTGTGTACAGGAGGTTAGGGGTGCATAGGCTGTGTACAGGAGGTTAGGGGTGCATAGGCTGTGTGCAGATGTCATAGGTCTCCCTCCAGGTCCATACACTGATAGTATGGGCTGGGAGATCCTGGTGGGAGAGGCTCGGCCCACACACCAGCACACACACCGTATAACTAGGCGGATGGCACTGCTCCGTGCAATGGGCACAAAGTTCTCCTGGGTGCCCGGGCACTGCAGCAGGCGGCACTGCGGCTGACAGCTCCATCTGCCCCCCGGGGGCTGTCCCTGCCCTAGATACATGGCGGCTCCCGCAGTGCCCTGGAGCCTGGCACTGCCCTGCCTGTAGGGCAGCTCTAGCAGGGCACAGCTCTCCGGCTTCACTTCCAAGTTCATGCTGGTGTCTGCGCCGGGTCCTCCCCTTCCTACGCGGCCATTTTTAACCAGCTCCAGCCTGTAGTCTGTGCTAGCCGAGTCTCCCCACCCCCTTGTCCTAAATTCCCCTCCTCTAGTATAACGCTAGACCACATAGAAGGGTGAGGAAACGGGGGGTGTCACCCCGCTAATACCGGGGCCGCATGTGCAGAGCGTGGGAGAGCGCAGCCACCTACCATGATCCTGTGCCCGGTGCAATTAGGCAGCCACAATTAGGCTGGCGGCGCCAGGGGCTCTTCCCAGGTCCATGCCCGGCGGCTTGGGGAGGCGGGAGCGGAGGAGAAGCCCATCAGGGTCCCCGTGTGTCCTGTCCCGGCGCTGGGAAGGAAATGCTGAGTAACATAGTGCGAGCTCCTGTCCTGCCCTCCCCGCTGCTCCAGCTGGGGAATTACTGGGCCGGAGGGAGGGGAGAAGGGAGCACCCGAAAATAACGGGCGCCTGGCGTCTCACTGAGGGGACGGCGCCCCACTTCTCGGGGGCACAGGCTTTATGTCAGACTGGTCTGGGGGCAGAGGGCTACTGTGTCACCCTGACTGGCCACATGTGGGCTCCCAGCCGGCTCATCTAGCACACGCTGTGCTCACACTTCTCCCCATTTACCCTGACCCTCTAGTCACCCCCTCAGTGCTCCCTGTCAGCAGCACCCTCCTTCCTAGCCATGTATCCCCACCTCCACCACAGTCTCCTCCCCACACACTGGCCGTACCCGTCTGGCCTGTGCCCCCTGGCATCTGCAGGGGTGAGGGAGGAGCTCAGCCTCCCCTCCCTCAGCCTGCACAGGCCCTGGGTTAACTACTTCATGGCAGACATTCCTACTAAAGCTTCCTGGCTGTGCTGACACCAACATGTTGCTATACTGCAGTGACACCCAGCTGCCCCTGCACTGATACAGGGCTCCGACCTGTTATACCACCCAATGGGTCGCCCTAGGGCACCAGAAATATAAGGCCTCATGTTACTCCTCCAACTGGTGCACGGACGCGTACTGCGCATCCGAATTGTACAAATGCTGATTCAATGATCCACGAGAAGATGGAAGGATGGGGCTGAGGCGCCCTGGATACATTGGGGGATGTATTTTATGGTTCTGTGTCATTTTTTTGGGTGGGGGGGACATCAAATATTTTCAAATTTTGGCTCACCAAGTTTTTACACAGTTTTATGCTGCTCTCGGACGTGATTAGCTGGGAAAATGGGCGGCCGATGTATCAAACCGCTTGTGACACCTTAGTAACGTTAGGGCAAATAGCAGCAACACAGCAGCTAGGAAAAGTAACTATGAAAAGTCCCCTCATAATGACCTCCCTATGACGCTTTAGGAACATAGGACTTTATTTTTTATTTAGAACTTAGGGCTCATTCAGACATCCGTTCAAATCATGCAAACTGTGACGTAGTATCTGATATATAAGGTTTTAGTGAAATTACAGAGTCTACACATATAACAGAACACTCCGAGGCAGGGCTGTCATCCCCAACCCCCTCCTTTCCCAAACCCTAAAATAAAAAAGTTTAATGCTACTAACAAATACAGATGTAGTATTAGAACCATCAGTGCATGAATACAGCACCAGAATCATCATCGGTACACAAAGCACAAGAACCATCATCAGTACACTAATACTGCACCATAACCATTGTCAATACATGAGTACGAGAACCATCATCAGTGCATGATTACAGCACCAGAATCATAATCAGTATATAAATGCAGCACCATAACCATCATCAGCACACGAACACTACAATAAAACCATAAGTATATGAATACAGAACCATCATTGGTATGTAAATACAGCACCAGAACAATCATGAGTACAGCACCAGAACCACCATCAGTACATGAGTGCATCAGAACCATAATCAGTACATGAACACAGCACGAGAACCATCACCAGTACTTGATTACACCACCAGAACCAACATCTGTACAAAATACAACACAATAAAATATAGCAATCTTTTGCAATGTGAAGTTAGCCACCACAATATACATATGTATCGCATGAACCTATAACTCTCCGTATTTCTCTAAACCTTCCGACATTGGAAGTACTAATACGTCCACGTGCCCTGGGCCTTATTGAGGCGGGATGGATCGTCGCTTAGTGTCAGCTGATTCTGACAGCTGACACCTGGCGCTAAGTACAAGGAGCGGCTCCGCACCGCTGCTGGCACTTTAACCCCCTAAATGCTGCGATCAAATGTGATTGTAGCATTGCGAGAGCAGGCAGAGGCATGACAGTCCCTCTGCCCTTGGATCGGAAACTTTGCGGCATCACGCGGGGTCTCGATTATTGCCATGGTGACCTGATGTCGTTATGAGTGCGTAGTGTGCATAGTGTAGTACATGATAAGCAACTTTACTTTTCAGTGCAGAGCTGACAGTTTGCATAGCACAGGGATGCTGCTGCATCCCCATGCTATACAAGCGATCAGCCTGCCAAAAATGATAGTCCCAGAGTGGCACAAAGTACAAATACATTTTTAAAAATAATTGTAAAAATATTAAAACAAAAATAAAAGAAAAATAAAATCAGAAGATATTGTACCCAAATGATAGTCCCAGAGTGGCACAAAGTACAAATACATTTTTAAAAATAATTGTAAAAATATTAAAACAAAAATAAAAGAAAAATAAAATCAAAAGATATTGTACCCAAAAATAAATAGTTGTCTGAAAAAAATAAACAATAAAAGTACACATATTTGGTATCGCCGTGTCTGGAACAACCTGACCTATAAAACTGTCCCACTAGTTAACGCCTTTAGTGAACACCATAAAAACATAAAAATAAAAAACAAGGCAAAAAACAATGCTTTATCATCATACCCCCGAACAAAATGTGGAATAACACGCAATCAAAAAGACACACATAAATAAACATGGTACTGCTGAAAACGTTATCTTGTCCCGCAAAAAACACGCCACCATAGAGCTCCATCAGCGGAAAAATGAAGAAGTTATAGCTCTCAGAATAAAGCAATGCAAAAATAATTATTTTTTCTATAAAATAGTTTTTATGTAAAAGCGCCAAAACACAAAAAAATGAAATAAATGATACTGTAATCCTACTGCCTCGAAGAATAAAACTGCCTTATCAATTTTACTACACGTGAAATGACATAAACTCCCCCCCCCCAAAAAAAAAAAATTCCTGAATTGCTGGTTTTTGTTCATTCTGCCTCCCAAAAATCAGAATAGAAAGCGATCAAAAATGTAATGTGTCTGAAAATGGTACCAATAAAAACGTCAACTCGTCCCGCAAGAAACAAGACCTCTCATGACTTTTTCTGCCAAAATATGGAAAATTTATAGCTCTCAAAATATGGTGATGCAAAAAACTAGTTTTAGCAATAAAAAAACGTCTTTTGGTGTGTGACAGCTGCCAAACATAAAAACCCAATATAAATCTGGTATCTCTGTAATCACACCAACCTGAAGAATAAAGTCGTCTAATCACTTATACCACACAAGCAACTGCCTAAAAAATAAATAAAACCAATTCTTCACCTGCTGTTCATTTTTTTTATTCTGCCTCCCAAAAGATCGCAGTAAGGCTCGGCGCACATTTATACTGCGCTCTGCTCTTGCATTGGGGTTTCCATGTAAATCTCTAAAACACGTGCTTTAGGCTGAACCCTAGATGGAGGATACCCTATAATGAGGCAGATCGAGGCACTGTGGACCTCGTCAGACCTGTGATTTGGTGGTGTCCATCTTTTTAGGATTGCATAAAAGTGCTGACGGCCACAGTTTTGTGCACTTCTGAACAGAGGCGAGACAGAGTCCAGTGTAAATTTGCTTCCTTATTAGTCCGGCGTCACACTAGAGAGTTTTACGGACGTATGAGAGGTGCAAAAACTACACATTGCACACGGACCAATGATTCTCTATGGGGCAGCTCCTATCTGCCGTATATTTCGCAGCCGTATTTTACGTGCTGAAAAAATCGCAGCATGCTGCATTTGACAGCATATTGCACAAAAAGTCTGCCAATAAAAGTCTATGGGGGCGAGAAAAATACGGATTACACACGGACCATGCGTGTGACTTGCGAGAAATACGCACCGGTGTCCTATAGAAAAGCCGACAATTCAGTGCGGTGTACAGTAAAATCACACTGACAGGTTAGAATAGATAGAGTAAATGTCTACACATAGAATAGGTATATATGTATATTGACACACACACACATATATATATATACTAGCTATTGAACCCGTTCTACGCCCGGGTGGCGAGCATTTATATTGGTATATGGTCTCCATCCTGGTATGTGCTGCTTCCATCCTGCGCCCTAATCTTGTCATGTGCTGCTACCATCTTGCGCCCCCATCCTGTCATGTGCAGCCCCCATCCTGTTTTGTGTGCCTCCATCTTGTGATGTGCTACTGTCTTCCTGAGCACTCATCCTGTCACGTGCTCCCATCCTGTACCCCAATCCTGTCATGTGGTGGTCCCATCCTGTACCCCAATCCTGTCATGTGGTGCTCCCATACTCCACCGCAATCCTGTCATGTGCTGCTACCATCATGCACCCCCATCCTGTCATGTGCTACTCTCTTCCTGAGCCCTCATCCTGTCATGTGCTCCCATCCTGCGCCCTCATGCTGTCATGTGGTGCTCCCATCCTGCACCCCCATGCTGTCATGTGCTGCTCCTATCCTGCGCCCTCATCCTGTCATGTAGTGCTTGCATCCTGCACCCTCATCCTGTCATGTAGTGCTTGCATCCTGCACCCACATGCTGTCATGTGCTGCACCCACATGCTGCCATGTGCTGCTCCCATCCTGCGCCCCATCCTTTCATGTGCTGCTCTCATCCTGCGCCCCATCCTGTCACGTGCTGCTCCCATCCTGCGCCCTTATCCTGCCATGTGCTGCTCCTATCTTGTGCCCCCATCCTGTCATGTGCTGCTCCCATCCTGTCATGTGCTGCTGCCATCCTGCTCCCCCGTTCTGTCATGTGCTGCTCCCATCCTGCGCCCCCGTTCTGTCATGTGCTGCTCCCATCCTGAGCCCCGATTCTGTCATGTGCTGCTGCCATCCTGCGCCCCCATTCTGTAATGTGCTGCTCCCATCCTACCCCCCCCCCCCGTTCTGTCATGTGCTGCTCCCATCCTGTGCCCCCATGCTGTCATGCGCTGCTCCCATCTTGAGCCCCCATTCTGTCATGTACTGCTCCCATCCTACGCCCCAGTTCTGTCATGTGCTGCTACCATCCTGCGGCCCCATTCTGTCATGTGCTGCTCCCATCCTGCGCCCCATTCTGACATGTGCTGCACCCATCCTGTGCCTCCATTCTGTCATTTGCTGCTCCCATCCTACGCCCCCATCCTGTCATGTGCTGCTCCCATCCTGCGCCCCCATTCTGTCATGTGCTGCTCCCATCCTGCGCCCCATTCTGACATGTGCTGCACCCATCCTGCGCCTCCATTCTGTCATTTGCTGCTCCCATCCTGCACCCCCATCCTGTCATGTGCTGCTCCCATCCTGCACCCCCGTTCTGTCATGTGCTGCTGCCATCCTGCGCCCCTGTTCTGTCATGTGCTGCTCTATTCTGTCATGTGCTGCTCCCATCCTGCGCTACAGTTCTGTAATGTGCTGCTCCCATCCTGCGCCACCGTTCTGTAATTTGCTGCTCCCATCCATATGCCCCATACACTGCTCCATAAAGGTTGATGGCCCCCATAAGATGCTCCACAGTATATGCCTCATATGCTGCTCCATTATGGTTGATGGCCCCCATAAGATGCTCCATAGTATATGCCTCATATGTTGCTCCATTATGGTTGATGGCCCCCATAAGATGCTCCATAGTATATGCCTCATATGCTGCTCCATTATGGTTGATGGCTCCCATAAGATGCTCCATAGTATATGCCTCATATGCTGCTCCATTATGGTTGATGGCCCCCATAAGATGCTCCATAGTATATGCCTCATATGCTGCTCCATTATGGTTGATGGCCCCCATAAGATGCTCCACAGTATATGCCCTGTATGCTGATCCATAAAGGTTGATGGCCCCATAAGATGCTCCATAGTATTATATGCCCTGTATGCTGCTGCAATAAAAAAAAAAAAAAAACATACTCACCTATCGTCGCTGGGCGCTGAGTGCTGAGGGGCCTGAGCAGGCGGGGACACCGGCGCGCTGTGGGGGTCAGGTGCCGGAGTCGCCGCTAGCTCAGGCCCCCGACACTTGCTATAGTCACCTGGCCCTGATCCAGTGCTGCGTGCCGCTCCGTCTCCGGGTCCTCTGGCTGTGACTGTTCAGTCCGAGGGCGGCGCGCATTAAGCGCGTCATCGCACCCTCGGAACTGAACGTCACAGGTAGAGGATGTGGAGGACGGAGCAGCGCGTATCACTGGAACGGGACAGGTGAATATAGCATACTCACCCTCCTGGCACATCCCTGCTTCTCCGTTGGAGATCGCGGTGTGCGTTCAGTGCTTACGCATACCGCGATCTCCTGGGCTGCGTCACTCTGTGGGGTCCAGACTGTGCCGGCGCTTGCACAGTCTATAAAGGCTTCGGACAGAGTGACGCTCCCAGCATTATATTATAGATATTTATATTTAATGCAGAGCTAGATAGAAGGCTATCTCCTTATCAAACCCGACAGGATATGAGACATGGTTTACATACAGTAAACCATTTCATATCCCTTATTTTTTTTACATATTCCTCACTATTAACCCCAGGCATCTGCTAAAAAGCTGAAGAGGAAGAAGAATGTCGCCTTTCAGCACAACAATGATCATAAGTATACCTCCAAATCAATAAAAGAAAGGCTTCACCAGAAGAGCAAAGTTTTAGGATGGCCCAGACCTGAATCCAACTGAAAATCTGTGGGTTGATATGAAGAGAGCTGTGCACAGGAAATGTCCTTGCAGTCTTACAGATTTGGATCCCTACTACAAGGAAAAGTGGGCAAGCATTGCCAATTCTAGATGTGCTATGCTAGTAGACTCCTACCGAAAAAGATTGAATGCTGTCATAAATTCAAAGGGTACATCAACACAGAATTAGGTTAAGGCCGGGGTCAGACGAGCATATGGCATACGATGTGAGCAAGAGCATCGGAGGCGATATGCTAATGATCCTCGGCTCCTGCTCTGCTGCGAGCGGGAGTTGACTGTCATGTGTCTGTGCTCCAAGCCTTTTGCACAGAGAGGATCGGAGCACAACTGCGGAGGAGGCGAAGAAATTAATTTCTCCATCTCCTCCATTGCCCGGGTCAGCGTGTCTCGCACATCACTCGGATGATATCTGAGTGATGTGCGTTGTCTCACTCGCACCCTTGGTCGAGTGTCGGTAACAATCGCGGCATGCTGCGATTTCTTTTTTTCTTTTTCCACCCAAAAAGATTTCAGTTTGATTTTCAATTGAATTGTTGACATGATGGGTGACATCAAGGGCACAGCTATGGTTTCTGCTCAGGGGATGAGGGGGGCAAAACATCTTGGTGGGCCGCCAACCAGTAACCTGATTACAACTATGGTGGCGAACCCTAAATGTTGGTATAGGGGAACCTAAGCAGATGCATATGGTGTTACTGAAAATAAATCTGCACTAAGGCCAACACCATTATTACTGCCATGTGCTGACATATAGTTGTAGATGTCAGTCCTACACAGCATGCAAGTGATTACAGTACAGTTATAGATAGTGACTTACAGCCGACATTATTTGAGATGGAGTTGCTCGCTTTTCCTTTCTTTTCCATCTGGCCCAGACCGACATGTTGATTTCTTCCACCACGACTTGTCTGCAGAGACTACAACAGCCACATATGACTTTTCACATATCCTGCACCATCCTTATATATTCCCAACCAGCACAAACTCTTCATCCTACTGATACCCCAACATTGAGCGGCTTCTGCTGTATGTGGCCCTGATACTACACCTGCTGTTTGGCACAAAATCAGCACTCCTCTTAGTGCTCCACATAATAATGTTCACTACAGTGCCCTTTACATAGTAATGATGCCTCCTTTTACCCTCTAGATGGTAAAATTGCCCTCTAGAAAATATTAATGCCCTGTGCAAGTGCTCTAGAAAACAGTGCCCACATTTTGCCCTTAGAAAGCAATAATTCTCCCTGTGCACCTTTGACGGTAACTACTGTATACTCTGAGCGCACCTATAATAAAAGTAATGCTTAAGTGCTCACTTTTAATAATAATTTTATTTACATTTAATGTCTCCGGAGTCCCCAAATGTACAGCTCCTCTATACACAGGGGGATCGGCCCACAGTTACCCTATACACAGAGTAATGGGCCTACAGCTCTCCTATACATAGTATAATGGGCCAACAGTTCCCTATACACAGTATAATGGGCTAACAGCTCCCTCATACATAGTATGACGGTCTTACAGCTCACATATAGATAGTACAATGTTCCCACTGCTCCCCAAAACACAATATAATGACCCCCACAGTAGCCCGCACACTGTATAATGGCCCCCACATTGTATAATGCCTCCACATTGTATAATGGCCTATACAGTAGTCCCCACACTTTATGATGGTCCCCATAGTATCCCTCAAACTGTATAGTGGCATCCACATTAGCTTTCACACTGTATAACGACCCCCACACTTTGAGGGGATGCCTCACAGATGACCCAACAATGCATGAGGCCCTCACAATAATAGAACCCCTCACACTGTATGAGGGTCCCCTGTACTGTATGAAGGCCCCCAGTCGTCTTCACACTGTATGATTTCCCCCACAGTGGTCCCCATACTGTATAATGACCCCCACATTAGCTCCCAAACTGTATAGAGGCCCTCTCATTAGAACCTAAACTATATAATGGCCCCACCAGCACATTAACTGTATAATGGCCTCACATTAGCCTCCAAACTGTATTATGGCCTCCAAGTTAGCTCCCAAACTGTATAATGACCCCACATAAGCCACCAATCTGTATAATAGTACCCACATTAACCACCAAAGAGTATAATGGTCCCCACAATTGCCTCAAAATATATAATGTCCCCCAAACTTTATGAGGCCTTCCACAGCAGTCCCTACAAAGTATGAGGCCCCCCACACTGTTTCCCCCACACTGTATGAGGGTCTCCCATTGTTTTTGCAGCCCCTACAATTACACTCCAGGTTTTATTTAAAATAAAAAGCATTATTTAGTAACCTAATCCATGATCCTGAAGAGTCTACTGGCTAGGCACCGCGCCAGGACTCTGATGACATTCTACAATAGCTCAGAAACCGGACAGTATAGTCCTCCATACAGTATTATGTGCACCACATAGTTCTCCATACAGAATAATGAGCCCCAATATATTGCTCCATACAGAATAATGGACACCATATAATGCTCCATACAGTATAATGTGCCATACAGTATATTGAGCCCCATATA
Source organism: Ranitomeya variabilis (assembly GCF_051348905.1). NCBI lineage: Eukaryota > Metazoa > Chordata > Amphibia > Anura > Dendrobatidae > Ranitomeya > Ranitomeya variabilis. The sequence continues at coordinate 797,496,784 of NC_135232.1, read as the reverse complement.
TTGCTCCATTCAGTAAAATAGAACACATATATTGCTCCAAACAGAATAATGGACCCCCTATATACAGTTCCATACAGTATAATGAGCCACATATATTGCTACATACATAATGAGACCCCTATAATGCTCCATACAGTATAATGAGCCCCATACATTGCTCCATACAGTAAATGATGGGCCCCATATATTGCTCCATATATAATGGGATCCATATAATGCTCCATACCGTATAATGAGCCCCATATATTGCTCCATTCAGTATATGATGGGCCCCATATAATGCTCCATATAGAGTGGGCCCAATATAATGCTCCAGAATGTGATGGGCCTCATATATTGCGCCATGTATAATGGACCCCATATAATGCTCCATACAGTATATGATGGGCTCCATATAATGATCCATACAGAATGGGCCCTATATAATGCTCCATATAGAATGGGCACAATATATTGCTCCAAACATAAAAAAAATGAAATACTCACCTTTCCTTGCTGGCCGCTGCTCTGCTCCAGACTCCTCAGCCTTGCTGTCTTCCGGCTCTCTGCACTATGTGACGTCATCTCGCTCTCTGACCTGAAACGTCACAAGTCAGAAGACACGGAAGACGCTACAGAGCACGAATGGGGAGAGGTAAATATTGCAAGTATCGGGGCCCTGATTAAACTGGGCGCTGGCACTGGGTCCCCATAGCGAGCCGGTGTCCCCAACAGTGAGCAGCCCCCCTGGCTGCTCAGGGCCCCAGCACTTTGCCAGATGCTGACACCGGCCTTGGGACTCATGAGCATCCGACAGGGCCAGGGCCACTGCATCACCCTGCCGTTCTGTTGACTGCAGGCTTCAAACGACCTACGGTCCACAGAACGGAAAGCTGTAAAGCAGGCACATCATGTCTCCTTGCCATACTGCACAGCTTAACTGTATACAGTTACGGGTAGCGGTAGCTCCAGGTGGGGCCCTCCGAGCAACTGCCCCTCTGCGCCCCCGGTAGCTACACTACTGGGTGACATTAAAGGGGGAAAAAATAGTGAAATAATTGTTCTTGGTATGATTTCTTTACAGCCTGGTATTTTAACAGAGGAGTGTAGACTTTTTATATCCACTGTATAGATATTATCCAGAGCTTCTGGAAGGCTGTAACACCAAATTTCTACTAATGTGAATTTTTAAAGGAGAGCTTAAATCACACTGGTGCCCACGTGAAAACAGTAAAATAGCCTCCTCAACAACTATTGGTAACCCAGAACAATTCCTATTTCTTGTGTTTTGGAACAGTGTATGGGTAATTTAATGGTTGTTTAGGCTACAAAATGTAATTGTATATATTCCTTATATGTGCCAGAAGGCAATTTTTTATAACAAGATCTCTAAATCTCACTATTCTTTACACAGCAATATACTATTGTTACCTGATAAAATTCAGTTTGTCACCACAATTAGAGGGCACTCATCGCATAAGGATTTATACAGTTTTTAAGGATGCATACTGTTTATGCAGTATAATCCCTCTAGTGGCAGCAGGACGAATTTTCAGTAAGATTATAACCCCCAAGTCTTTACATGGCCAGTCCATTCCTCCATTACTAAGGAATTAGGGTTTGAATTGATATATAGATCTAAAGCCTCTGTCACTCCAACTTTATTCCCCATCCAGCTCCAGCTCCTTTTGCTTGACTGCTAGCTACTTTGCTTGAAGTCACAGAGCATAGAGGCTGTAAATCAAGTAGGAGTAGGTATACTTTTGGTCATGTGAAGATCGCTCGAACTGGTAAGTAGAGCTGAATTCTGACTCCATGTATATTACACACTGTTATGCATGAGAAACCTACAGTGCTTGATGAAAAATTTCCCTGTCCAAGAAAACCCCTTTTAATGGCAATGGCAACCAAATGATTATGATTGTTAAAAACCAGAGGTATAACTAGGGGTTTGGTTTGGGTGGAAAAACTTCTGAGTCGGCCCTTAACCAGGTAACCCTGGAAACAGCTATGGTGGTGCACCCTAATAGTGGATGTAGGAGAACCTCATCAGATGACAGCGCTATTACAAAAAAAAACTCTATACAAAGACCAACACTGATATTGTCGCCATATAGTGACTATATAGTGGTAAATACCAGTCCTACAGAACATATAAGAGATCACAGCACAGTTATAGATGGTGACTTACTGCGGATGTTCTTTCTGATGGAGTCGTTCATTTTTTCCGTCTTTTCCATCTGGCCCAGACCGACATGACAGCTTCTCCCAGTCAGGACTCGTCTGCAGAGATTACAACAAAGACACATTTGACTTCTCAAATTTCCAGCACCGTCCCCATCTATTCTCAACCTGCACAAACTCCTTATCCTGCTGATACCCCAGTATTGAGCCGCTGCTGCCATATGTGTCCCTATTACTGCATCTGCTGTGTGGTACTATGTGCCCTCTAGATGGTAAAACGAACCTCTATAATATATGAATGACCTGTGCAAGTGACCTAGAACATAGTGCCCACATTTTGGCCCCTAGAAAGTAATAATGCCGTGTGTGCCCCTTTGACAGTCACAATAACCTGAGTGCACCTATAACAATAAGTGCCCATTTAGCATTTAATAATGACCAGAGTCTCCACCCTGTGCAGCTCCCTTCTACACAGTATAATGTTCTCCTGTACATAGTATAATGCCCCCACACTGTGTAGTAAACCCCACACAGTATACTGACCCCAAACTGATTGATGGCCTGTGTTGGCTGTATGATGGCCTTCCCAGTAGTCCCCACACTGTATGATGGCTTCCACAGTAGTTCCCACACTGTATGATGACTCCCTCAGTAGCCCCAACACTGTATGATGATCCCCTCAGTAGCCCGCAAACTGTATAATGGACCCCTAAGTAGCTCCCACTCTGTATCATGGCCCCTTTAGTAGCCCCTACTCTGTATCGTGATCCTTTAGTAGCCCCCACACTGTCATGGCCTGCTTAGAAGCCTGCACACTGTGTCATGGCCCCCCTCAGTAGCCTCCACAATGTATGATGACCCCCTCAGTCCCACTCTGTATCATGGCCCCCTAAGTAGCTCCCACTCTGTATCATTGCCCCTTTTGTAGGCCTCACACTGTATCATATCCCCCTTAGTAGCCCTCCCACTCTGTTATGGCCCTCTTAGTAGCCCCCACATTGTGTTATGGCCCCCTTAGTAGCCCCCACACTATTTTATGGCCCTTATTGTAGCCTCCAAACTGTGTCTAGGCCGTCGCAGTCCCCACACTCTATGATAGTGGAGCGGCCCCCAGACGCAGGACGGCGGGGTACTCGGTACCGAGTCTCTCGGTTCTGAGGATGTCACGGTGGCCTGACCCGGTCCGTGGTCCTGCTAAGGGGCGCCCAATAAAAGGTGAAGGTGGTGGTGTAGGTCTCAGTAAATAACGAGGACACAGGGTTGCAGTCTCTTTACCTCTTTACTGACGGCTTCGGCATCCGCAATCCAGAGCACTGTTAACTGGGCTGGCTGAGACCGGCCGGTCCGAAGGCACATCCAGAGTTCCCTTTACAGGTGGAAATCAGTGTCCTTCCTACCAGCGCCTGTGTGTTGTAGTACCTCCCTGCTGAGCACCACGGGATAGTCCTCACAACTGTCGTGTATATTTCTGTTCTTTCTCTCCGTCCCCCAGATGATATGGACAGGACGCACCCGTATGACGGGGTAGGCCTGGAGTTATTTTATAGGGACCCTAGAGACGCCCCTCTCCCACAATTGTCTCCGTTGTCTTCGTTAGGTGTAAAGGTGAGACAGCCAACCTAAAGTTAACTGTCCGGCCGTAGTTCAAAGTAATGCGTGGAGTCTCTTACTTTCTCGGCGTTCCGGCCGCCGGCTACGCGCCTCAGAAGGATGTTGCTGATCTTAAGGCACGACCCCTTCTGGTTCTATCTCCTTTGTGCTGTGATCCCGTTTCTCACTTCTCCACAATATGCTTCGCTTCGTGTCCTTTCTTAGGAGTCTGCCGCTATAAGGCACAGGCACGGCTCCGTAACAATCTGTCCTTTTCTAGGCCTCTGTCAGGATCCCACCCCTGACAGGTCCTCTCTCGAGCTCTTCCCAGCTATTTTCTCTCTAACTTCCTATCCAACCCCCAGTTTTACCCAAGTGTGAGGAGTGGCCTAGTAGATAGGGCCTTTTGCTCCCCCTGGCGGCCGGAGTGTGAAGTGTAATGTGTGTCTGTGATACCTGGTCAGGTGAACTCCTTTAGTGCCATCAGACATACCATCACTCCCCTTTGTGGCGGAGCGACAGTACTGCAACGACCAGGACTCTGGGGCGCTGCACTCCCCCCCTGGTTAAATCCAGTACTCCCGGACTGGGAAAGAAGAACAACAATACATGTTAGCAAAAGACATACAGAGTTTTGAAATGCAATAAACAAGTAAATGCTATGAACAAGTAAATATAACAGTGCTTCCCTTTATGGAAGGTGAGGACACTTGAACGTTGCGAAAGTTTTGGTCATGCACAGTCTACGACTCCCCGTTCAGTGGTTGTAACTTCGAAACAGCAGGGACCCTGGGTAAACAAAGGGGTCCCTTTTAGAAGTTTTGGAGCAATTCACTGTCCATTACTCCATTGTCCATTTTTAAACCTGTAACAAAGATATTTACACAAACATTTTCAACCAAATAGCAACTTTCGTTAATATCTCCAAGTTTTGTAGCGAAGTGGAGTTTGATTCTTGGTGCTACGTGTAGACCTCCGCAGTGCAGGGGTTGCTATTGGCCTAACAGGGCGCGCTATGCTTGCTACCGCTGGTGTAGTGCACTGTCTTCTAGCTACGCTTCTAGTGAGTCTGCGTAGCACTGGCATGCTGGAGCTCTCAGGGCTGCTGCTACCAACAGTGGGTACGGCAGATTCGCCGATAGCAGAGGGAGGACTTGCCGGTCCGACGGTTGGCATGGCATCCTCTGGTGGGGTCTGCTGTGATTGCGGGTCCGAATGATATGGCACCACATTTAGTTCTAGCGGGTTCGGTTGACAAAACGTTAAGACAGGTACCACGATGGCCTGATTTATTTGTGTCCAAGACTGGGGAAAATCACCAAGAACAGTGTGTATCATCTTCTCCTCTTCTACAGGTGGAGAGGTTCCTGGATCTGTTTCCCTCTCTCTCAACTTATCAGGGCATATTTTAAGGTGGTCTCTGGATATTGCCGTTGAGGCTTCCCCTCCATCTTTGCTGATGAGACAGACCTTCGTGTTGTCGAAATCGGATGGCAGGATGGTATACGGTTCCGCTTCCCATTGGTCGTCAAGCTTGTGTAGCCTCCTCTTCCGTTTGAGTACTTGCTCACAGGGTGACAAGGGAATCGCAGGAGCATGCTGGTTGTAGTCCCTTTCTTGTTTTTGTCTGGCCTGGGCGAGACTTCTTTCCACGCATTCCTGTACTTTGCGGTACCTTTGCTGCCTTTCTGTATCCCAATCTGCATCTGGCGAGGTATCTTCGGGGGTTAGGACCCCCATGTCCAGATCAACGGGTAACTTGCTAGATCTTCCTCGCATCAGGTACGCTGGAGTGCAGTTGGTGGAATTCACTGGGATGTGGTTGTACATGTCTACCAGGTCAGGCAACTTTGTTGGCCACAAGTTCCGTTCCTCTACAGGCAAGGTCTTCAGTAAGTCGATCACCACTTGGTTCATCTTTTCACACATCCCATTGGTTTGTGGATGGTACGGTGTGGTTCTGATCTTCTTACACCCGTACAGATTGCAGAACTCCTGGAACACCTCCGCTTCAAATGCTGGTCCCTGATCGGTCAGTACCTTCTCTGGGTACCCATGGGGCCTACAGAAGTACTGCTGGAAGGTTTTGGTGGCCGTCCTGGCCGTTAGATCTTTGACAGGTACAACCACCAGGAATCTGGAGTAGTGATCCACGATGGTAAGAGCGTAGATATAGCCTGACCGGCTAGGTGTTAGCTTCACATGATCCAGCGCGACCAGTTCGAGTGCCCGTTTGGTGATGATGGGCTACAAGGGAGCCCGTTGGCTGTCACGGTCCTTCCTGCGTAGACTACATGGGCCACACTCCCGACACCACTTCTCGATGGCTCTCTTCATGCCAGTCCAATAGAACCTCCCTCGGAGTAGCCTCTCCAACTTCCTCCACCCGAAGTGTCCAGCCCCATCGTGGTACGCCCCCAGAACCATTGGCGCATCTTGCCTTGGAACCACTATCTGCCATACCAATTCATGAGTGCGTGGGTCGATACTTCTCCGGCACAGCTTACCATCGTGAATAAACAGTTTGCCTCTCCCCTTCCACAGCTGTTGTGTTTCTTGTGGATCATCCGGGCCGGGATGCAAACCTGCCTGCGTCAGGAGCTCTTTCATCCGACAGACCGCAAGGTCACCATCCTAGGTCTCTGCCCATCCATGGTGGGGCAGGGGATTCAGCGTGGCATCCTGTTTGTTCTTGTGCCTGTTCTTCACATGATGGGAGCACTGAGTGGCTTTGGGGCGATGGAAAGCGGGCAGCTCTACCTCTTCAAGTGCCTCCGGGTCCTCCCCCGTTTCTGGCAAATTGGGCATCCGAGACAAGGCATCGGCATTCGCATTCTTGCGTCCTGCCCAGTACTTGATGGTGAAGTCGTAATTGGACAGCCGGGCCATCCACCGCTGTTCCAAGGCCCCGAGTTTTGCTGTGTCCAAGTGCGTTAGTGTATTGTTATCCGTGAAGACGGTGAATTTTGCTGAGGCCAGGTAGTGCTTGAACCTCTTCGTCACTGCCCAAATGATGGCGAGGAATTCCAGCTTAAAGGAACTGTAGTTGTCAGGGTTCCTTTCCGTGGGACGAAGTTTCCTGCTGGCGTAAGCGATTACCCTCTCCTTGCCTTTCTGGACCTGGGACAACACGGCTCCCAGTCCTACGTTGCTGGCATCCGTATACAGCACAAACGGTTGGTCATATTCAGGGTAGGCCAGTACCTCTTCTCCCATCAGCGCCAACTTCAAACAAGTGAAGGATCCTTCCAGTCCCTCATTTCCAATCAAATGGGGTATTCTTCCCCTTGGCCTTCTTGGATTGGCCCACCAACAGGTCTTGCAATGGCGCGGCCTTCTTGGTGAAGTCCTTGATAAATCTCCTGTAATAGCCTACCAACCCGAGGAACTGCCGGACTTCATGGAGGTTGCTGGGCTTCGGCCAGTCCTTGATCACCGTGACCTTGTCGGGGTCCGGGGCCACTCCTTCAGCACTCACCACATGGCCTAGGTACTGCACTTTGGGTTTTAGCTGATGGCATTTGGACGGTTTCACCTTTAAGCCAAAGTTGGACAGGGCTTCAAACACCTCGGCCAGGTGCTTCAGATGGTTTTCATAGGTCTTAGAGAAGACAATGACATCGTCCAGATACAGCAGCACGGTTTCAAAGTTCTTGTGCCCCAGACAGCACTCCATCATCCTCTGGAACGTCCCCGGGGTGTTGCACAATCCGAAGGGCATGTAGTTGAATTCGCAGAGACCCATCGGCGTCGTGAAGGCCGTCTTCTCCTTGTCCGCCTCCGCCACGGGAACCTGCCAGTACCCACTGGTGAGATCCAAGGTAGAGAAGTAGTTAGCAGATTTTAAAGCAGCCAGGGACTCCTCTATCCTGGGCAGTGGGTATGCATCCTTATGTGTAATGCGATTTAACTGCCTATAATCAACACACATCCTCATTGTGCCATCTTTCTTCTTAACGAGGACTAATGGAGCTGCCCAGGGGCTACAACTGTCTCTCACTACCCCAGCCTCCTTCATCTCTCGCGACATGTCTTTGGCACACTGATAATGAGCTGGGGGTACAGGACTGTATCTCTCTTTTATGGGCCGATGATCTCCTGTGGGGATATGATGTTGAATCCCTTTTATCTGCCCAAAATCTAGGGGGTGCTTGCTAAATACCCGCTCGTACTCATGAACCACCCTGTAGGCCCCCCTGTTTCTGGTGAGATGGGGTAGAGTCAGTGCCCACGTGCAATTCCCGACACCAATCTTTCGGTTGCCCTGCAGAACCGTTGTTCTCCGCCGGATTGGACGGGACTAAGGGTCCGGGTGCCTGTATCACACTACTATTAACAGTAAACAGTTTGGCATGTGTGGCATATTTGGTTAGATGGACTTCCTCCTCCCCACAGTTAAGAACACGTACTGGCACCCTCCCCTTGCGGATGTCAACCACCCCTCTGGCTGTCAGGAGGGTAGGCCTATTATCTGAGTATACGGGTTCTACCAGGGCCTGGTAGTCTTTACCCCTGAGGCCTATGGCTGCCCGACACCATATTAACATTTCACTCCTGGGGGGTATCGCAATGGGGTTTGAATCACTCACTGTGACACAACCAATTTCACCACCAGTCAGCTCCACCTGCTGTCTCTGCATCAGAGCCCTGATTTCTTTTTGCAGGGCGCGTTGTTCACTGTAGTCAGCTGTTTCTGCTACCTGCTGTAACAAGACAATAACTTCGGCAAGACAGTTTTCTATGACATTAGTACCAATGGTCATCATGGGATTACATTCGCGGCGGTCAATATCAACATGGCTGACCATTACTGGCTATTATGGTGAAATCATTATCGGGGCCACGGGTAATGTCAGTGTCCTCCCAATAGCGTTTATAAAGGATGTAAGGCATAGTCGTCACCTGGGAACCGGTGTCCAGCAAAGCGTTCATGGGGATACCGTCGATCACGATGGGGAGAACTGGTCACCCCCCGATGTATTTGGCTCTCCAGTTTTGCGGGCCTGATCGTCCTACTCCTGGGGGTTGGCCCTCTGCCCCAGGTTTGCTCGTTTAAATGACAGTACCTTGCAAGATGGCCCACCTTGTGGCAGCGGCGGCAGATATGTCGTCCGTCCAGATGAAAGTGATCGTCGTCCCTGCCTCTGGTCGGCGGAGTCCTCCTCCGCCGCTGCCAGGGGACATCTTCCGGGCTGGAAGCCAGCTGGATCTTCTCCTTGGGGGCCTCCTGTAGAGACTGTACGGTCCGGGCTAGGGCAGCAACACTCTTGGTCAGCTCCTGCATCTGGAGGCGTAGTCCTGCAGGGGAGTCGTCTTCCAGGATCTGGGCATCGGCCTCGGCGGAAATTGGAGTATCCGGCGCCACCTCCTGGTGGTACGTGAGGGCTTGACGCCTGGGAAGTACGGCACGGCTGGGCTGTCGCTCCGGTAGCGCCTGGATAGCTTTATCTTTGAATTGCGCAAAAGTCAGGTCTGGATTCTGCATGGCCAGGAAGTGCAGTTGACCCTTTTGGTGGCTGCACAGGAGCCCCTCAATGAACCGCTCTTTCAGGAGTTTATCTTCATCTTGCATGCTGCCGGGGTCACTCTGCTTGATGGCCCGCAGCGCCTCCTGGAGGTTAAGGGCATAGTCCCGTAAGCTATCCTGCGGCCTCTGTTTGCTTCCATAGAAGGTCAACTTAATTTCCGTAGCGGTGCGGGTGTCAAAGGTGGCTTTAAGCTTTGCAAAGGAAATAAAAAAGGAGAAGCCAGCACTGCTTAGGGTTAGAACGCAATACAAATGGTGCATATGCACCTACTGAATTCTAACTGTAGTTCAAATATGAGACATTTAGCAAATAATTGATCATTTGTATTGCGTTCGGACCATAAGCAGTGCTGGCTTCTCCCCTTTTTTTTTCTTTTACATTGGTAAGTGGCTGACCACCACTGTTGCCGCGCACGCTGGGTTGCGTACGCCATTCTTTCTGTGTTCTCTGTGATTGATAGGCTGCTGTTCACACACACAGCAGCCCTGCCCTGCCTCAGGCTCTAGTTAATTTTGCAGCTGTGTCTGAGCCTGTCTCACCCTTTAACCTTGGTGCTGGTTTGGAGGTGTGGAAGCCAGATCTGATATGTCCGTACAGGACCTGATCGGCCTTCACCTACGCTTTTCCTTCCTGGCACCAAGGGAGTGATTCTGAAAATGCTCCAGGTACAGCTTGCATGTCATAGTAAAGTAATGGTGTCTTTCTTTTTATGCTTTTTTTTATACATCTAGGAGGCCGTAATGGCACAATGTTAATAAAATACGTAGCGTAGGACTGCCCCATTATGAGATTGCCGTGAAGTGGCGGGGTAGCTCAAAAAATTGATCAATTATTTGCTAAATGTCTCATATTTGAACTACAGTTAGAATTCAGTAGGTGCATGTGCATCATTTGTATTGCGTTCGGACCATAAGCAGTGCTGGCTTCTCCCCTTTTTTTTTCTTTTAAGCTTTGCAAAGACCTGCTGTGCAGTTCCCTTATCCGCGGCGGGCCAGGACTTCACTTCTCTCAAAGCCGCCCCAAAGAGTTGGCCGGTTATCATATGAACTTTCTGAGGCTCTGTCAAGGGATAGAACTCGAGCAGGCTGCAGATCCCCTCTTTAAAGTCAGTTAATGTATTTGATTCTCCAGAGTATCGCGGGAGCCAGGCTGCTCCAGGTAGATACGGCATGGAGAAGGGCATTATGGCTGTTGTAGCCGCTGCAGTATCCGGCTGGCTGTTGGGGGCGGCAAGCTCTGCGGCGACCGGCGGTGGTACGAGGCCCGCGGCTGCGTCTACTGCGGGGACCGGAGGCGCCCCTGGGTCTGCGGCTACAACCGCCGCCTCTGCTCCTCCCGACTCAGACATGGCCGTTCCTTCCCCCTGCTAACCTGCTGAAAGTCGGGGTTCCTCTTCCGGAATCGGCACTTCACCGCGTCTTCTTGTTCCACGCTCTTTTTGGACGGCTCCGCCCACAAAGCTATGGCTCCTCCCTTCGTGCACGGCGATGGCGGATTTTGGCGGCAAATGGCAATACCCAGTCTTTGCAATAAATCACGGTCCAAGCACATTTTAATCACAGTTCCAAGGCACACATGACCTGACTCTTCAGGCTTAAGTAGATCCTGTTCGTGACGCCAAGTTGGAGCGGCCCCCAGACGCAGGACGGCGGGGTACTCGGTACCGGGTCTCTCGGTTCTGAGGATGTCACGGTGGCCTGACCCGGTCCATGGTCCTGCTAAGGGGCACCCAATAAAAGGTGAAGGTGGTGGTGTAGGTCGCAGTAAATAACGAGGACACAGGGTTGCAGTCTCTTTACCTCTTTACTGACGGCTTCGGCATCCGCAATCCAGAGCACTGTTAACTGGGCTGGCTGAGACCGGCCGGTCCGAAGGCACATCCAGAGTTCCCTTTACAGGTGGAAATCAGTGTCCTTCCTACCAGCGCCTGTGTGTTGTAGTACCTCCCTGCTGAGCACCACGGGATAGTCCTCACAACTGTCGTGTATATTTCTGTTCTTTCTCTCCGTCCCCCAGATGATATGGACAGGACGCACCCGTATGACGGGGTAGGCCTGGAGTTATTTTATAGGGACCCTAGAGACGCCCCTCTCCCACAATTGCCTCCGTTCTCTTCGTTAGGTGTAAAGGTGAGACAGCCAACCTAAAGTTAACTGTCCGGCCGTAGTTCAAAGTAATGCGTGGAGTCTCTTACTTTCTCGGCGTTCCGGCCGCCGGCTCAGAAGGATGTTGCTGATCTTAAGGCACGACCCCTTCTGGTTCTATCTCCTTTGTGCTGTGATCCCGTTTCTCACTTCTCCACAATATGCTTCGCTTCGTGTCCTTTCTTAGGAGTCTGCCGCTATAAGGCACAGGCACAGCTCTGTAACGATCTGTCCTTTTCTAGGCCTCTGTCAGGATCCCACCCCTAACAGGTCCTCTCTCGAGCTCTTCCCAGCTACTTTCTCTCTAACTTCCTATCCAGCCCCCAGTTTTACCCAAGTGTGAGGAGTGGCCTAGTAGATAGGGCCTTTTGCTCCCCCTGAGTGTGAAGTGTAATGTGTGTCTGTGATACCTGGTCAGGTGAACTCCTTTAGTGCCGTCAGACATACCATCACTCTCCTTAGTGGCGGAGCGACAGTACTGCAACGACCAGGACTGGGGTGCTGCACTAGCCCCCTTAGTAGCCCCCACTATATATAATGGCCTCCCCTAGTAGCCCCCACTATTTATGCGGCCCCTTAGTAGCCCCTACTATTTATGGGGGCCTACTTAGTAGATTAAGAAAATTGTAGGAAATCCAGCGTCTTCAGTAAAAACAGAAACTTTATTGAGCAGTGTAAAAAATCCATAAAAGTCGCAGCTATTTGCATAGGGTTATATAAATGAGCAAAATGAGCAAACGCATCTCAGATTGTAATCCTTATTCATTGCCGCCTTAGAAGCCCCCACTATTTATAGAGGACCCGTTGGTAGCGCTCACTGTTTTTGCAGGGCCCACACATTTTGGCCATAACACAATTTTAATAAAATAAACATCATACACTCACCTTACCCCAGCGAGTCCAGCAGCAGACAGCGGCAGGTCCCGGGCAGATGAATGCGGTGATGAATTTGCACCAGGAGTCACGTCCTGTGCATGTAGAGGTGCAATGACATCATGCCTCGCTCTGCTCTGGACCTGCTGTTCTGTAGGCCGCAGGACTAAAGCAACATACTGCTTACAGAATGGAGGGCGGCAATGCAAGGAGATCATGTCTCCCTGTTGTGGTACAGAATTTAACTGTATCAGCACACTGTTCACACCAATACAGCTAAAAGTAACATAATTCCGGGTGGGCCCCTCAGAGAGCAGGGCCCGGGCGACTGCACCCTCTACCCCCTGCTAGCTACGCTGCTGTAAACAGTTTAACACACTTCCAGTTACCTGATCTATAAAGTTTCCACCTCCCCCTAGTGATCAACTTATCTTTTAAATCAGCTTAGAGACTGGAAATCTCAGATCTAAAGCTATAAAAAGACAAAGATTGAGTTCCCTTGTTTGACTCGCTGATAGTTTGTTCAGCGTATTCTACCTTGGTGTCTAAGGTAAAATGATTTTTATGTGACCTTTTCTCTCATTTATAAATTATACTAGCTGTACTACCCGGCTTCGCCCGGGGTAATAACTGCTGTTAGCAAAATAGAATGTGTTAAGAAAAATGTATTCTGCACAAAAAAACCACAAAACAAATAGATAGAAATGTAATTATTAAAAGGCAAAAACTAAGCTAATAGAAGCATTTTACAACATATATTTCAACACCAGAGATATTCCACACAGATTTAACTAAATTGGCCAAGTAATGTGAAGTAATCTTCTACTACTTATTCGAGAGCCTTTTGATAAACGAGATTCTTAGTTTTTCCTTCAGGTGCAAAGACAAACAGATTTTTGGCTGTTCCAACTCTTGAACAGGCCACATAAAGTTGACCATGAGAAAAGCATGGAGATTGTAAATCTAAGCTAGCTGAAGAGCCTGGCGTTGCCTTGGCATAGTAAATATCTGTGGTTAGTTATAGCACCTCAATTCTCTTATTTTCCCATCACGCCTCTCATTTTCCCCATCACATCTTTCATTTTCCCCCTCACATCTCTCATTTTCTCCCTCACACCTGTCATTTTCCCCCTCACTCCTCTTATTTTCCCCCTCACTCCTCTCATTCCCCCCTAACACTTGTCATTTCGACCTCACATCTGTCATTTTCCGATCACTCCACTATTTTCCCTCACTCCTCTCATTTTGCACTCACACCTTTTCATTTTCACCTCACACCTCTCATTTTCACCTCAGTATATACATGTTTGTCATCTCCCTTATATATAGTATACACCTGTATGTCATCTCCTGTATATAGTATATACCTGTATGTCATCTCCCCTGTATATAGTATATACCTGCTGTGTGTCATCTCCCCTGTATATAGTATATACCTGTATGTCATCTCCTCCTATATATAGTATATACCTGTATGTAATCTCCTCCTGTATTAGACCTCGTTCACACGTTATTTGGTCAGTATTTTTACCTCAGTATTTGTAAGCTAAATTGGCAGCCTGATACACATAATAGACTGGTCATGTGACTGACAGCTGCCGGATTCCTATATGGTACATTTGTTGCTCTTGTAGTTTGTCAGATTATTAATTTGTTATCTTATTAATCAGATTTTTATTTTTGAAGGATAATACCAGACTTGTGTGTGTTTTAGGGCGAGTTTCGTGTGTCAAGTTGTGTGTGTTGAGTTGCGTGTGGCGACATGCATGTAGCGACTTTTGTGAGATGAGTTTTGTGTGGCAACATGCGTGTAGCAACTTTTTGTGTGTCGAGTTGCATGTGACAGGTTAGTGTAGCAAGTTGTGTGCAGCAAGTTTTGCGCATGGCGAGTTTTGCGCGTGGCGAGTTTTATGTGTGGTGCCTTTTGAGTATGTGCAAGTTTTGTGTGAGGCAACTTTTGCATGTGTTGCAACTTTTGTGCATGTGGCAATTTTTCCGCGTGTGCAAGTTTTGCGTGTGGCGAGTTTTCCATGGGGTGAGTTTTGCACGTGTGGCGAGTTTTGCATGTGGAGAGTTTTGCGTGTGGCGAGTTTTGAGCTGCGACTTTTGTGTTTCAACTTTTATGTGGCGAGGTTGGTGTATGTGTGGTGAAATGTGCGCTGAGGGTGGTATATGTGTTTGAGCACGTGCTAGTGTGTGGCGCATTTTGTGTGTGTGTTCATATCCCCATGGTGGTGTGGTGATTATCCCATGTCGGGGCCCCACCTTAGCAACTGTACAGTATATACTCTTTGGCGCCATCGCTCTCATTCTTTAAGTCCCCCTTGTTCACATCTGGCAGCTGTTAATTTGCCTCCAACACTTTTCCTTTCATTTTTTTCCCATTATGTAGATAGGGGCAAAATTGTTTGGTGAATTGGAAAGCGCGGGGTTAAAATTTCACCTCACAACATAGCTTTGACGCTCTCAGGGTCCAGACGTGTGACTGTGCAAAATGTTGTGCCTGTAGCTGCGACGCCTCCAACACTTTTCCTTTCACTTTTTCCCCATTATGTAGATAGGGGCAAAATTGTTTGGTGAATTGAAAAGCGCGGGGTTAAAATTTCACCTCACAACATAGCCTATGACGCTCTCGGGGTCCAGACGTGTGACTGTGCAAAATTTTGTGCCTGTAGCTGCGATGCCTCCAACACTTTTCCTTTCACTTTTTCCCCATTATGTAGATAGGGGCAAAATTGTTTGGTGAATTGGAAAGCGCGGGGTTAAAATTTCACCTCACAACATAGCCTATGACGCTCTCGGGGTCCAGACGTGTGACTGTGCAAAATTTTGTGGCTGTAGCTGCGACGGTTCAGATGCCAATCCCGGACATACATACACACATACATACACACATTCAGCATTATATATTAGACTAGCTGTACTACCCGGCTTCGCCCGGGGTAATAACTGCTGTTAGCAAAATAGAATGTGTTAAGAAAAATTTATTCTGCACAAAAAAACAACAAAACAAATAGATAGAAATGTAATTATTAAAAGGCAAAAACTAAGCTAATAGAAGCATTTTACAACATATATGTCAACACCAGAGATATTCCACACAGATTTAACTAAATTGGCCAAGTCATGTGAAGTAATCTTCTACTACTTATTCGAGAGCCTTTTGATAAACGAGATTCTTAGTTTTTCCTTCAGGTGCAAAGACAAACAGATTTTTGGCTGTTCCAACTCTTGAACAGGCCACATAAAGTTGACCATGAGAAAAGCATGGAGATTGTAAATCTAAGCTAGCTGAAGAGCCCGGCGTTGCCTGGGCATAGTAAATATCTGTGGTTAGTTATAGCACCTCACTTCTCTTATTTTCCCATCACGCCTCTCATTTTCCCCATCACATCTTTCATTTTCCCCCTCACATCTCTCATTTTCTCCCTCACACCTGTCATTTTCCCCCTCACTCCTCTTATTTTCCCCCTCACTCCTCTCATTCCCCCCTAACACTTGTCATTTCGACCTCACATCTGTCATTTTCCGATCACTCCACTATTTTCCCTCACTCCTCTCATTTTGCACTCACACCTTTTCATTTTCAACTCACACCTCTCATTTTCACCTCAGTATATACATGTTTGTCATCTCCCTTATATATAGTATACACCTGTATGTCATCTCCTGTATATAGTATATACCTGTATGTCATCTCCCCTGTATATAGTGTATACCTGCTGTGTGTCATCTCCCCTGTATATAGTATATAACTGTATGTCATCTCCTCCTATATATAGTATATACCTGTATGTAATCTCCTCCTGTATATAGTATATACCTGTGTGTCATCTCACCTATATATAGTATATATCTGTGTGTCATCTCCTCCTGTATATAGTATATACCTGTATGTCATCTCCTCCTATACATAGCATATACCTGTATGTCATCTCCTCCTGTATATACTATATACCTGTAGGTAATCTGCTCCTGTATATAGTATATACCTGTGTGTCATCTCCTTCTGTATATAGTATATACCTGTATGTCATCTCCTGCTGTATGTAGTATGTACCTGTATGTCATCTCCTCCTCCATATAGTATATACCTGTGTGTCATCTCTCCTGTATATAGTATATATCTGTGTGTCATCTCCTCCTGCATATAGTATATACCTGTGTGTCATCTCCCCTGTAAATAGTATATACCTGTGTGTCATCTCCTCCTGTATATAGTATATATCTGTATGTCATCTCCTCCTGTATTAGACCTCGTTCACACGTTATTTGGTCAGTATTTTTACCTCAGTATTTGTAAGCTAAATTGGCAGCCTGATAAAGCCCCAGCCAACAGTAAGCCCACCCCCTGGTAGTATATATTAGCTCACACATACACATAATAGACTGGTCATGTGACTGACAGCAAGTTTTGCGTGTGGCGAGTTTTCCATGAGGTGAGTTTTGCACGTGTGGCGAGTTTTGCATGTGGAGAGTTTTGCGCGTGGCGAGTTTTGAGCGGCGACTTTTCTGTTTCAACTTTTATGTGGCGAGGTTGGTGTATGTGTGGTGAAATGTGCGCTGAGGGTGGTATATGTGTTCGAGCACGTGGTAGTGTATGGCGCATTTTGTGTGTGTGTTCATATCCCCGTGGTGGTGTGGTGATTATCCCATGTCGGGGCCCCACCTTAGCAACTGTACAGTATATACTCTTTGGCGCCATCGCTCTCATTCTTTAAGTCCCCCTTGTTCACATCTGGCAGCTGTTAATTTGCCTCCAACACTTTTCCTTTCATTTTTTCCCCATTATGTAGATAGGGGCAAAATTGTTTGGTGAATTGGAAAGCGCGGGGTTAAAATTTCACCTCACAACATAGCTTTGACGCTCTCAGGGTCCAGACGTGTGACTGTGCAAAATTTTGTGCCTGTAGCTGCGACGCCTCCAACACTTTTCCTTTCACTTTTTCCCCATTATGTAGATAGGGGCAAAATTGTTTGGTGAATTGGAAAGCGCGGGGTTAAAATTTCAACTCACAACATAGCCTATGACGCTCTCGGGGTCCAGACGTGTGACTGTGCAAAATTTTGTGGCTGTAGCTGCGACGGTTCAGATGCCAATCTCGGACATACACACATACACACACACATACATACACACATTCAGCTTTATATATTAGATTGACGCTTAGTGCAACATGCATATATAAATGGCCATTTTTTTCAACCTCCTTCTTCCTTCAGTCTACAGAGCAGTGAAATCTGCTTCTTTCTCTTTCAGAATTGATTAGTCATTATCAAAATTCCCAATTCTGTATTCAGTGAAGACAGATTATTGTATTACTGAGATGGTGGCTGCTACTGATGCGATTGCTTATAGATAAAATGAAGAGGAAAAGGAGCAGCTCAGCTTCTAGCTCCTCCCCCCTCCAAGCTAGAATTGTATCTGTAGCAACTGCCATCTCAGTATTGGGAAAATCTGTCTTCACTGAATACAGATTTTACATCCGAATTGAGAATTTTGATAATGATTGATCAAATCTGGCAGAAAAAGAGGTGGCTTACTCTGATACGATATATTGCAAAATAGCTTATTTTCTTGTGTACTATTGATTTATGAAATAAAAATTACAATGACAGTTACTCTTTAACTTCTTGATAACCTTTAACGTATCTAATACGTCATGATCAGATAGTGGGTCTCAAACTTTGACGTATGGGTACATCATGGCGATCGTGCAGAGCACAGAAGCTGTGCCGATGTCGAGACCCAGCTGTCACTGCCCACACTGCCCCAGGCATCTTAATCCCCTAAATGCCATGATCGTTATTGATTGCAGCATTTAGAAGGCTGGGAGATTGACGTCTTCGTGAAGGCCCAGTCATTGCCATAGCAACCTGACATTGCCATGACGACTTCCGGGTCAGCCAGGAACAGCAAGCCTGTTAGACCTCGATGAGAACATGGTCAAAAATGTTTCTGTTAGTGCAGCACTGACAAGTATAGTGCATTGCAATGTTGTTGCATTGCAATGCATTATACCAGCGATCAGAGTAATAAGGCTATGTGCACAAATTGCGGATTTTGATGTGAATCGGCAGCGTTTTTCGATGCACGGAATTGCATCAAATCAGCAGTGTAGTGCACAACCAATGTTAGTCAATGGGAAAATCAGAATTGGTGTGCACATGCTGCGGAAAATAAAATGCTGCAAATCCACACATATTTTTCCACATGGCAATTCTTTTTGCGGATCTGCAGCATTTCTGCACCCATTGACTTCCATTGTGCAGGTCAAATCTGCAGCAAAACTGCAGGTTTAAAAAGAGTGTGTGGGCGGAGACTATGTGTTTGGGCAGAGACTGTGTGTGTGCGGAGAAGATGTGCGTGTCTGTGTGCGGGTGTCTGTGTGTATCTGTGCGTGTATCTGCGGGGGTCTGCGGGTGTGCACGGCTGTGTGTGTGTGCGGGTCTGTGTGTAGGCAGGCATCATCCGTTGGGACTACTAGTCTGCTACAGTGACAGCTAGCCGATGATGTGACAGTAGTAGTCCCATCATCCGGCTACTGTGTGGAATAGTAAAAAAACACAAAAAAAAAACCACACACACATACAGTACATACTCACCATACAGCTAATCCCCGACGCCCTCGATCACCTGTAAAAAAAATAAAATAATAAGCCACCATATACTTCCTGTTCTGACGCAATCCATTTAATAATGAGTGTCCCACGACGATCTCCTGTGTGGAGCTGTCACATCAGGAGATGTGACCGCTCTACAACGGCTCCGGTGTACAGTGACAGGAGATAATCCTCCGCACTGTAACCCTCCGCCGACTACAGGTCACTGGAGTTCGTCCTGTCACTTGCTGCACCGCTGTGTGGGAAAATTCTCACGCAGTAGTGCCTTAAAGTGAGAGCATGAACTCCAGTGAATCCTCAGTGATAACACTGCAGGAGGCATTGTATCCTGTCAGGTTGTCACTGGAGGCCGTGTAGCGCAGTCACATCTCCTGATGTGACAGTTCAACATGGGAGGTCGTCGTGGGACACTCGTTACTAAATGGATGACATCGGAACAGGGAGTATACTGTTTGTTTATTATTTTATTTTTTTACAGGAGATCGAGGGTGTAGCAGGAATTAGGAGTACAATAAAGATGGGAAACTGTAGTGTTTTATTTCATTAAAATACTTTATTCTGGCTGTGTCTTTATTTACAATACAGCTATAGGATTAGTAATGGATAGGCGTCTGGCACCTCTCCATTACTAAGCCGGGCTTGTTGTCACCTTACAACGCAAAGGTGACATCAACCCCCCAACTATTACCCCACTTGCCACCACTGCAAGGCAAGTGGGAAGAGCGAGGCTAAGTGCCAGAATTGGCGCATCTTAGAGATACGCCATTTCTTGGGTGAATGAGAGCTGGTGTTTGTAGCCAGAGAATGACCAATATCCATGGTCCCTTCCTAGGTTATGAATATTAGCCCACAGCTGTCTGCATAGCCTTTTCTGGCTATAAATTATAGGGGGACCTCACGCCATTTTTATTGGGGGGGCTCCCCTATTTTAATAGCCAGTAAAGGCTAAGTATACAGCTGTGAGCTGATATTAATAGCCTGGGAAGCTCCATGGGTATTACCCCCTTCACAGGCTATAAATATCAGCCCCCAATCGCTAGCTTTCCCTCTCTGGTTTTGAAAATTGCGTGAGAGCCAAAGTCATTTCTTTTTTCCTTTTTTTTTAAATTAAACAGATATTGCATTTAAGGCCAGGGTCATACTTGCAAGAAACCGGTGAGTCGCCCGCTAGGGCTGTGGCATACTCGGTACCGGGTCCAGTACATAAAGTGAATGTCACGGTGGCGGCGACCCGGTACGTGGCCCTGGGCACCCAAGTAAAAGGGAATGTCCTTAAAGGGGTTTTGAATAAAGTATGTTCGTGACGCCACCTGTGGTATTCGGTCATTGGGGACTGACGCTGCTTAAAGGGTTCTCTGGAGTGATGTTATGGCAGCTAGATGGTATAACTTCCCACAGGTGAAGTTGGGTACCCAGGGGTCCCGGTGTGTAGATGAGAATGGTGAGTGGTGCAGTAAAGAACGGAGGACACAGGTTAGCAGTCTCTTTACCTGGTTTACAGGAGACTTCAGAAATCCACAGTCCAGGGCACCAGATCACAGGTACAGGCATGGTCCGGCCAGCTTGGAAGCAAGTTCAGAGTCCCCTTTACCAGTTGGAGTTAGAAGCCTTCCTACCAGCGCTTTGATGTAGTCCCTTGCTGCCTGTGGCTTCTATCAAGGTCCTCACAGTTCTCTCTGTCCTCCATAAAGGTGGGACACAAACCCGTATGACAGGTGGCTCGAGCTCCCGGTTGTTCTTCGGCGCCGCCATCTTTTTTCAGCAGTGCTGCTCTTTCTGGCTCTGCCAGGGTTGTAAGCGCTAGTGGTAAGTTCTGTTGCTGTGCAGTCATCATCCTTTTGATCAGGGACTCCTTCCATGTGGCCACCGCGGTCACCTGGGTCCACAGGAGTCGTCGGGCCAGCTCCCCCATCTCTGCACCAAGGAGCTCCGGATCCAAGGTGTTCATCAGGTTTGGGGTTTCTTGTGGCTGACTGGGGACATCCTCTCCAATGTCGGCAGGTCCTGGCAGCTCTCCACTGCTGTCTGCCATTGCTCTTACCGGGTAGCGTGCAGCCATGCTGCGGCCACGCTTTCCCGCGTCTTCTTCCTTCTCTCACTTGGTGGACGGTCTCTGCTCCACTTTCCCGCCGGCCATCTCCAGGGGCGGATCCGTCCTCCTGAGCGACATGTTGTGGTGACATTAAGGTCTCTGTAGGGAATGGATCCAGCTTTCGCGCCAGTTCTTCAACTCCACCCATGTCAATACATCTCCTTTCTTTATCCGCCTCTTGGTGCCATAATGGCGGCCATTAAACAATTTCACACAGTCCATTACAGTCCATGGCACACAGGACCCATTTCAATGAGTCAGTCCATCCTGTTTGCGACATCAAGTTGAGTCGCCTGCCAGGGCCGTGGGGTACTCAGTACCGGGTCCGGTACTTAAAGGGGATGTCACGGTGACGGGACCCGGTCTGTGGCCCTGGGCGCCCAAGTAAAAAGGAATACAAATTTCAAAAAACTGACCGTCACTTCCAAACATAGAATAAGTGTGAACAGGTGCTGAACCTAGAGTCACCAACTCATATACAGTCAAATAAATAAGGCAGCACACTGCGGCACTAAAACATGCAAACATGAAACATGAAAATTGAACTGTATTACTGCACTAGAAATATGAAAAATTGAGAGCGTTTAGCACATAAATTGGCCAAATCATGTGTACCTGGTAGCCACATTGAGGCATCTCTTGTATACCAGGTCCTAAACTTTCCTTTCCTCGCTGAGAATAAATGTCTTCATCTGAATGGGAACCTGTGAATCCTCTTCTTAGACTAAATTTCTCTATCTCTGTGGAGGGATAATGAACCTGCTGCGATTAAAACACCTGTGGCTAAGAGGTGGAGGAGTGCTCAGTCAGAAGGCTAATGAATACAAATTTCAAAAAACTGATGACCGTCACTTCCAAACATAGAAAAGTGTGATCAGGTGCTGAACCTAGAGTCACCAACTCGTATACAGTCAAATAAATAAGGCAGCACACTGCCGCGCTAAAACATGTAAACATGAAACATTAAAATTGAACTGCATTACTGCACTAGAAATATGAAAAAATGAGAGCGTTTAGAGAATAAATTGGCCAATTCATGTGTACCTAGTAGCCACATTAAGGCATCTCTCATATACCAGGTCCTAAACTTTCCTTTCCTCGCTGAGAATAAACGTCTTCATCTGAATGGGAACCTGTGAATCCCCTTCTTAGACTAAATTTCTCTCTCTCTGTGGAGGGGTAATGAACCTGCTGCGATTAAAACACCTGTAGCTAAGAGGTGGAGGAGTGCTCAGTCAGAAGGCTAATGAATACAAATATCAAAAAAACTGACCATCACATCCAAACATAGACTAAGTGTGAACAGGTGCTGAACCTATAGTCACCTAACTCATATACAGTCAAATAAATAAGGCAGCACACTGCGGCGCTAAAACATGCAAACATGAAACATGAAAATTTAACTGCATTACTGCACTAGAAATATGAAAAAAATGAGAGCGTTAAGCGCATAAATTGGCCAATTCATGTGTACCTGGTAGCCACATTAAGGCATCTCTCGTATACCAGGTCCTAAACTGAAGAGGATTCACAGGTTCCCATTCAGATGAAGACGTTTATTCGCAGCGAGGAAAGGAGAGTTTATAAGAGATAAGCTCTCCCTGGCCTTCCCCAACTCTCCTCTCAGCCTCAACCTGCTGTCTGGCCTTCTCTCTCTCTTCCTACTCACTGACTGACTTTCCCTCCAAACCAGAATGTATCTATATGGAAGTTCCCCTTAATCCAGGTTTAGAGCTCCCCCTTCTGGCCTGGAGTGTGAACATGTTGTGTGCTTTGTGGTTACCTGTTAGAAGAGATCTTCCCTTGCTTCCAAGCGTGACATCACTCTCCCTGTGAGGAAAGCAATGCCCCTGTAACAGCCAGGACCCTGGGGTGTTACACTGGCACGAGTCTTGCACCTCAATACCCGGCACTGCCGCCGGCACTCGGGACCGAAGTGTGCAGCTGCATGTATTTCTATGCAGCTGAACGCTGTGGTCCGATTGCCGGCGGCAGTGCCGGGTATTGAGGTGCGAGACTCGTGTGAGTTTCTCGCAATTGTGACCTCGGCCTAACACAGATACTTCTATCTATAGATATATCTATCTATATCTATCGATATATCAATCTGTCTATCTATCGATCTATAGATATTCACTTATATTTGTTTTGTGTGTGTAAACATTATATTTGAACATGGTATGTAATGATATTATGGTCTTCAATGGAGTATGTAAAATAAGAGGCTGCACAAAGAAATGACATCACTTTTTTTCTGTTAAATATAATAGATCTTTATTTAGCTTACAAAAACGCATACAAATCTGCATGAAAAAACGCATGAAAATCCGCATAAAAATGCATAAAATCCACGCAGATTTTTACCTGTGTTTTCTGCCAATAGAGGAAGAATCTGCACAGAAAATTCCACACGCAAATCCGCAGTGTGTGCATATAGCCTAAAAGTTACATTCCCATAGAGGGACTAAGTAAAAAAAAAAGTAAAATAAATTAAAGAACAAAAAAATTAAAAAAAATATTATATTAATAAATACACATTTATATATAAAAAAAATAAACTACACATATTTGATATTACCACCTCCAGAATGACCCGACTTTGAAATAAATAATGTGGTGAAAAAAGTATGATTTTTAATCATACTTCTGAACAAAAAAGTGGTACAAAACACAATCAAAAAGTTGAATGGAAATAAAAATGGTATAGCAGAAAACACAATCTTGTGCTGCAAAAAATAAGCTGCCATATAGCTAGGTTAGCAGAGAAAAAAATTATAAATATTAAATTATAGCGCTCAGAGTATAGCAATGCAAAAACAATTATTTTTTCTATAAAATTGTTTTTATTGTATAAAAGTATCAAAACGTAAAGAAATGATATAAATGTGGTATCGCTGTAATCATACTGATGCAAAGAATAAAGCTACCTAATCACTTTTAACACATGGTGAATGGCATAAAAAAGCAAATAAATACCTAAATTGCTGTTTTTTGTTTATTATGCTTCCCAAAAATTGGAATAGAAAGCGATCAAAAAAATATGTGCCCGAAAGTAGTACCAATAAAAATGTTAACTCATTCCAAAATACAGTTCTCAAAATATAGCAAAAAAGTGTTTTTAGTGTGTGATAGCAGCCAAATATAAAAAAAATATAAATCTGGTATCGCTGTAATCACACCGACCCGAAGAATAAAGTCTTCTATTTACTTTAATCACACAAGGAATGGTGTAAAAAATAAATAAAACCAACTTTTCCACCTGCTGTTGATTTGATCATTCTGCCTCCCAAAAATCGCAGTATGGCTCCGTGCACATTTATCCTGCTCTCTGCGCTGAATGGATTTCCATGTAAATCTCTGTCTAACCTATGATTCAACAGTGTCGGTCTTTTTAAACGTGTATAAAAGTTCCATCGGCCACGGTTTTTAAGTGTGTGATAGCAGCCAAACATTAAAAACAATATAAATCTGGCATACCGAAAAATAAACTTGTCTAATCACTTATACCGCACAAGGAATTGTGTAAAAACAAAATTGAAAGCAATTTTTGACCTGCTGTTGATTTGTTCATTCTGCCTCGCAAAGATCACAGTAAAGCGCAGCTCACATTTATCCTGCGCTCTATGCTGAGCACTTATATCGGATTTTCCATGTAAATATCTGAAATATGTGATTCAGACGGAACCCCCGATAGAAGATAATGAGGCAGGTGAAGTCACTGTGTACACTGTCTGGCCTATGATCTGGCAGTGTCCGTTTTTTTAAGCATACATAAAACCGCGGTCGGTCACAGTTTTTTGCACCCCTGAAAAGAAGGACACCTCTGAACAGAGTAATTCTGTTGCCTCATTATAGTGAATGGTCCCTCCGGCAGTTTCATCAGAATCACATCACTCGGAGATTTAGCTGGAAACCCCGATATAAGAGCTCAGACGTTATGTAAAATGTTTCCAACAAAAGTTTCAACTCAATCCACAAAAAAAGCCCTCACTTCAGTCTATAATCTGTTAAAATATAGGGGGCTTCCACTTTACTGGTAGCACAAATGCTCTGGAAAATCTCTATGGCTCCTCGTCCCCCAAAAGAAATCCAGCGAATTCTGCGCTCCCAAATCCAAATGCTTCTCTCCCTTCTGAGCACCATAGTATGCCTAAACCACATTCAGTGTTGATATGTTTGGTATTTCTGTAGTGATAGGAGCTTGCCTAATTTATGGGGTGCACGTCTTTGCTGGGCACAATGTATGGGCATTACTACTGTATGTACTTAGCACTACAATGTACGGGCATTACAATGGCATATTTGCAATTTTCACTCAGCAACATCCACTGCTGCTTATTTATGGAAAACACCCATGGACTCAAAATCGTCACTACATCTGTAGATAAATTCCCAGAGGGGTGTAATTTCTAAAACGGGATCACTTTTGGGTGTATTCTGCTCTTCTGGGGGCTCTGTATATGTAGTCCACAAACTATTCTATAATCATTTGTTCTTCAAGAGTCAAATAGCACTCCTTCCCTCCTGAGTCTCGTCGTATGGTTAAGCAGTACTGTACAGCCACATTTGGGGTATCAGAAATTGTGTGACAAATTTTGCTGCCAGAACAACAACCAAAGTGAGACTAAGGCCGGGGTCACACTTGCGAGTGCAATGCGAGAAACTCACATGAGTCTCTCGCATCAATACCTGGCGCAGCCGCTGGCCCTCGGGACCGGAGCGTGCGGCTGCAAAGAAATACATGCAGTCGCACAATCCGTTTTAAGGATCTGCAACACAGGACTAAGGTAGAAGGGGGAAAACTGACCCTGCACTACAACTAGGCTGAAACTCTACGATAGAGCGGGCGATCCTTGCGTTATATCCTTGCGAATAGACTCACCGACGATCCTAGGTTAATCTCTAGCAAAGATCCTCTAGGCCGGGCCTTATTCGGAAATCTCCTGTGAAAAGCTTTAATTAACCTTGAGGCTGAGACGTCCAGAGCTTTCACCCAGGAATTGTCCTCGGAACCGAAACCCTTCCAGGACACAAGATACTGTAACCCTCCTCTATGCCACCTGGAATTAAGAATGTGTGAAATCTCAAACTCGCAGTCCTAATCAATTGGAGGAGCAGACGGCATAGCCACCTTATCTGGCGTGTCAACCTTCTTAGACCTCCTATTAGCCTATTTAAGATTATGGCGCATGCTGGTCCAAACCCTTTCCAAATTTCCAGAAAAACTCTCCTCCTCAGGCACCGCCGCACCAATCCTAGAAAAAGGACCAAAAGATGGATTCTTCCCAGTACAACAAAAGAAAGGAGAACACCCAGTCGAAAAAGACGTATGATTATTGAGAGCAAACTCGGATAATGGTAGATATTCCGACCACATCTCCTGATTGTCCGCTACAAAACATCTCAAAAACTGCTCAACGTCCTGGTTCTTCCTCTCAGTCTGTTCATTGGACTGCGGATGATAGCCCGACAAAAATGACAAATGAACCCTAAGTCTGTCACAAAAGGCACGCCAAAAGCGAGCCACAAACTGTCCCCTATCGGAGACAATGTCCGTGGGAGCACCATGGAGTCTTGACAATCTCTTTCACAAATGCCCTGGTAAGTGTCTTAGCGCATGGTAATTTATTGAGTGAGACCAGATTGCACATCTTACTAAACCAGTCCACAACAACCCAAATAACAGAAAAACCCTCAGAGACCGGCAGGTCGGTGATAAAATCCATTGCAGGATGCGTCCATGGAGAACTAGGAATGTCTAACTGGCAAAGCAACCCTGCCACCGGAGCAGGAGAAGCCTTAGACCTAGCGCACATGGCACACTGACGCACCCACTTGACAATTTTTCTTAGCCACCCCAGCCACCAGAATCTCCGACTGATCGACTTTCTTGTTTCGGCAATCCCTGGATGACCCGCCAAACAAGACTCATGACATTCTGTAAACAAAGCTCTCCTCAGGGCTTTAGGCACAAATAATTTCCCATACGGAGTGTTAGTTGGTGCCACATTCTGGGATTAAGAATGCAATTTTCCAACTCAGAACCTAATGCTGCCACCACCACCCCTCTCTGCAGAATAGATTCTTCCTTTTCAGTATTAACCATTGGGGAGAAACTTCGAGACAAAGCATCAGCGTTAACATTTTTTGACCCAGGGATATATGTCACAGAGAAATGGAACCGGGCAAAAAACAATACCCACCTAGCTTGACGGGCATTCAAACATTTAGCAGCATCCAGATAGATCAGGTTCCTATGATCAGTAAAGACTTGTATAGGATGTCTAGCGCCCTCCAAAAAATGTTGCCAGTGCTCAAACGCAATTTTAATAGCCAGCAATTCTCGGTTCCCAACATCGTAGTTGAGCTCCGCCTCTGAAAATTTCTTAGAAAAGAAAGCACAGGGATGCACCCCATCCTCTCCCTCCAGGGACAGAACAGCCCCCACTCCTACTGATGAGGCATCCACCTCTACCAGAAAGGGCTTAGTCTCATCTGTCTGGATCAAAACAGGAGCAGAGCTAAACCTCTCCTTGAGATGCTCAAAAGCCTTAACAGCCTCAGGGGACCATTGGACAGTATCAGAACCCTTCTTAGTAAGATAAGTAAGGGGTTTTGTGATAACAGAAAAATTATTTATGAATTTTCTATAATAATTAGCAAACCCCAAAAATCCCTGAATTCGACTTCAAGCATTCAGGTCTAGGCCACTCCAATACCGCCTGAACCTTCACTGGGTCCATCTCAAAACCATCACTGGAAACAAAGTACCCCAAAAAACTAATTTTCTGTACCGCAAACTCGTATTTCTCCAGTTTAGCAAAGAGTGTGTTTTCTCTCATAATCTGCAGAACCTCACGGACTCTCTGCCAATGCGACTCCAGATTGGGCGAATAGATCAAACTATCATCCAAATAAACAATCACACACCTACCGATCAACAGCCTCAGGATGTTGTTAATGAAATTTTGAAAGAACGCCGAAGCATTTGTAAGGCCGAAAGGCATAACTAGACACTCAAAATGACCTTCTGGGGTATTAAAGGCTGTCTTCCATTCATTGCCTTCTTTAACCCGCAGCAAATTATATGCAGCACGGAGATCGATCTTAGAGAACGACTTGGCTCTAACTAATTGGTTAAAAAAATCCGGAATTAGCGGCAAGGGGTAAGGATTGCTCACAGTGATCTTATTAATCTCCCTGAAATCCAGACACAGCCTAAGACCCCCATCTTTTTTTTTTTTACAAAAAAGAACCCCATAGCCACAGGGGACTTAGAGGATCTTATATGTCCAGCAGCAAGACTAGTCTGCAGGTATTCCTTTAAGGCCTCCCTCTCGGGAATAGTCAGATTAAATAAACGACTCTTAGGGAGAGTAGCTCCTGGGACGAACTCAATAGCGCAATCGTAATCTCTATGAGGTGGCAGAGCTTGTGACTCCACTTCTGAAAATACTTTCCAGAATTCCTGAATGGCTTCAGGTAGCTCATTTTTCACAACAGCAGCAATGTGTACATCACAACATTTCCCATAACACTCCTGACCCCAGGATCTTATCGTACTTGACGACCAGTCCAGTACAGGATTGTGCATTTTTAACCAGGGTAACCCCAGGACAACTGGAAAAGGCAATTTATCAAGTACAAACAAATCTAAAGATTCCTGGTGTTCCATATTCACAGTGAGTGGAAACCCGGTGACCTTTCGAGAAACGCACCCATACTCTAGAGGAGTGTTATCAATCGCCACTACAGGAAAAGGGCATGATAAAGGTACAGAATCAATCTTATACTTGTCTAGAAATTGTTGATCAATCAAATTAAGTGCAGAACTACAGTCCACCATCACTTGAAAATCAATCGAATGACCACGACAGGTAGAACTACCAGAAAAAGAAACTCCTGCCGACCGTAAAAATGCAATGCGAAAGGGAGGGATATTCTGATTGACCTTTTTTTTTCTCTTTTCCTTGTTCATGCATCCTTCACATTGCTTAATAAAATGGTCAGCCTTACCACAATAAAGGCATAGCCCCTCAGAGAATCTTCTCTGCCTTTCCTGGGAACGAAAGGACATTGCCCCAAGTTGCATCAGCTTCACAAAGTCAATGGGGTTGCCAGCAAAATTGAAACCTTCTCCTCATTCTGTCTACCTCTCAATCTTCTATCCACCTGGATAGCTAATTGCATAGCAGCCTCAAGCGTAGCAGGTGCAGGATATGCAATGAGCAAATCTTTAACCCTGTCATTCAAACCTGCTAAAAACTGACTCTTGAGTGCTGGATCATTCCAGCTGACCTCTGCAGGACCATCGTCTGAACTGGGTACAATATCTCTCAGCGTCGCCAGAACCCTGTTTCAGCCGCCTGAGTTCTGCCTCGGCTGTAGTGACCCAATCAGGATCATCATATAATACCCCCATAGCTGAAAAAAACGCTTCTACTGACATCAAACAAGGGTCATCCGGACGCAATGAAAATGCCCAAACTTGTGGCTCACCTTGCAGTAACGACATAATAATCCCCACACGCTGTAATTCAGCCCCTGAAGACCTGGGTCTAAGCCGAAAATAAAGTAAACATGCATTTTTAAACTAAAAAAATTCCTGCCGTTTACCAGAAAAGCATTCAGGCAAACCCACCTTAGGTTCTTCAGAGTGGATTCCAGGGCAATTACTCATGCGCTGCTGTAAGCTGGCAACGTCCAACGTCAACCCTTGCAGAAGCTGAGCAAGATCTTGAACGCTGTTCATATTGCAGAAATCAGGGAGGGGTGTTTTTTATACTTCTTTCTGGCTGGACAAACTGTTATGGATCTGCAACACAGGACTAAGGTAGAAGGGCGAAAACTGACCCTGCACTACAACTAGGCTGAAACTCTACGATAGAGCGGGCGATCCTTGCGTTATATCCTTGCGAATAGACTCACCGACGATCCTAGGTTAATCTCTAGCAAAGATCCTCTAGGCCGGGCCTTATTCGGAAATCTCCTGTGAAAAGCTTTAATTAACCTTGAGGCTGAGACGTCCAGAGCTTTCACCCAGGAATTGTCCTCGGAACCGAAACCCTTCCAGGACACAAGATACTGTAACCCTCCTCTATGCCACCTGGAATTAAGAATGTGTGAAATCTCAAACTCGCAGTCCTAATCAATTGGAGGAGCAGACGGCATAGCCACCTTATCTGGCGTGTCAACCTTCTTAGACCTCCTATTAGCCTATTTAAGATCATGGCGCATGCTGGTCCAAACCCTTTCCAAATTTCCAGAAAAACTCTCCTCCTCAGGCACCGCCGCACCAATCCTAGAAAAAGGACCAAAAGATGGATTCTTCCCAGTACAACAAAAGAAAGGAGAACACCCAGTCGAAAAAGACGTATGATTATTGAGAGCAAACTCGGATAATGGTAGATATTCCGACCACATCTCCTGATTGTCCGCTACAAAACATCTCAAAAACTGCTCAACGTCCTGGTTCTTCCTCTCAGTCTGTTCATTGGACTGCGGATGATAGCCCGACGAAAATGACAAATGAACCCTAAGTCTGTCACAAAAGGCACGCCAAAAGCGAGCCACAAACTGTCCCCTATCGGAGACAATGTCCGTGGGAGCACCATGGAGTCTTGACAATCTCTTTCACAAATGCCCTGGTAAGTGTCTTAGCGCATGGTAATTTATTGAGTGAGACCAGATTGCACATCTTACTAAACCAGTCCACAACAACCCAAATAACAGAAAAACCCTCAGAGACCGGCAGGTCGGTGATAAAATCCATTGCAGGATGCGTCCATGGAGAACTAGGAATGTCTAACTGGCAAAGCAACCCTGCCACCGGAGCAGGAGAAGCCTTAGACCTAGCGCACATGGCACACTGACGCACCCACTTGACAATTTTTCTTAGCCACCCCAGCCACCAGAAACTCCGACTGATCGACTTTCTTGTTTCGGCAATCTCTGGATGACCCGCCAAACAAGACTCATGACATTCTGTAAACAAAGCTCTCCTCAGGGCTTTAGGCACAAATAATTTCCCATACGGAGTGTTAGTTGGTGCCACATTCTGGGATTAAGAATGCAATTTTCCAACTCAGAACCTAATGCTGCCACCACCACCCCTCTCTGCAGAATAGATTCTTCCTTTTCAGTATTAACCATTGGGGAGAAACTTCGAGACAAAGCATCAGCGTTAACATTTTTTGACCCAGGGATATATGTCACAGAGAAATGGAACCGGGCAAAAACAATACCCACCTAGCTTGACGGGCATTCAAACGTTTAGCAGCATCCAGATAGATCAGGTTCCTATGATCAGTAAAGACTTGTATAGGATGTCTAGCGCCCTCCAAAAAATGTTGCCAGTGCTCAAACGCAATTTTAATAGCCAGCAATTCTCGGTTCCCAACATCGTAGTTGAGCTCCGCCTCTGAAAATTTCTTAGAAAAGAAAGCACAGGGATGCACCCCATCCTCTCCCTCCAGGGACAGAACAGCCTCCACTCCTACTGATGAGGCGTCCACCTCTACCAGAAAGGGCTTAGTCTCATCTGTCTGGATCAAAACAGGAGCAGAGCTAAACCTCTCCTTGAGATGCTCAAAAGCCTTAACAGCCTCAGGGGACCATTGGACAGTATCAGAACCCTTCTTAGTAAGATAAGTAAGGGGTTTTGTGATAACAGAAAAATTATTTATGAATTTTCTATAATAATTAGCAAACCCCAAAAATCCCTGAATTCGACTTCAAGCATTCAGGTCTAGGCCACTCCAATACCGCCTGAACCTTCACTGGGTCCATCTCAAAACCATCACTGGAAACAAAGTACCCCAAAAAACTAATTTTCTGTACCGCAAACTCGTATTTCTCCAGTTTAGCAAAGAGTGTGTTTTCTCTCATAATCTGCAGAACCTCACGGACTCTCTGCCAATGCGACTCCAGATTGGGCGAATAGATCAAACTATCATCCAAATAAACAATCACACACCTACCGATCAACAGCCTCAGGATGTTGTTAATGAAATTTTGAAAGAACGCCGAAGCATTTGTAAGGCCGAAAGGCATAACTAGACACTCAAAATGACCTTCTGGGGTATTAAAGGCTGTCTTCCATTCATTGCCTTCTTTAACCCGCAGCAAATTATATGCAGCACGGAGATCGATCTTAGAGAACGACTTGGCTCTAACTAATTGGTTAAAAAAATCCGGAATTAGCGGCAAGGGGTAAGGATTGCTCACAGTGATCTTATTAATCTCCCTGAAATCCAGACACAGCCTAAGACCCCCATCTTTTTTTTTTTACAAAAAAGAACCCCATAGCCACAGGGGACTTAGAGGATCTTATATGTCCAGCAGCAAGACTAGTCTGCAGGTATTCCTTTAAGGCTTCCCTCTCCGGAATAGTCAGATTAAATAAACGACTCTTAGGGAGAGTAGCTCCTGGGACGAACTCAATAGCGCAATCGTAATCTCTATGAGGTGGTAGAGCTTGTGACTCCACTTCTGAAAATACTTTCCAGAATTCCTGAATGGCTTCAGGTAGCTCATTTTTCACAACAGCAGCAATGTGTACATCACAACATTTCCCATAACACTCCTGACCCCAGGATCTTATCGTACTTGACGACCAGTCCAGTACAGGATTGTGCATTTTTAACTAGGGTAACCCCAGGACAACTGGAAAAGGCAATTTATCAAGTACAAACAAATCTAAAGATTCCTGGTGTTCCATATTCACAGTGAGTGGAAACCCGGTGACCTTTCGAGAAACGCACCCATACTCTAGAGGAGTGTTATCAATCGCCACTACAGGAAAAGGGCATGATAAAGGTACAGAATCAATCTTATACTTGTCTAGAAATTGTTGATCAATCAAATTAAGTGCAGAACTACAGTCCACCATCACTTGAAAATCAATCGAATGACCACGACAGGTAGAACTACCAGAAAAAGAAACTCCTGCCGACCGTAAAAATGCAATGCGAAAGGGAGGGATATTCTGATTGACCTTTTTTTTTCTCTTTTCCTTCTTTATGCATCCTTCACATTGCTTAATAAAATGGTCAGCCTTACCACAATAAAGGCATAGCCCCTCAGAGAATCTTCTCTGCCTTTCCTGGGAACGAAAGGACATTGCCCCAAGTTGCATCAGCTTCACACAGTCAATGGGGTTGCCAGCAAAATTGAAACCTTCTCCTCATTCTGTCTACCTCTCAATCTTCTATCCACCTGGATAGCTAATTGCATAGCAGCCTCAAGCGTAGCAGGTGCAGGATATGCAATGAGCAAATCTTTAACCCTGTCATTCAAACCTGATAAAAACTGACTCTTGAGTGCTGGATCATTCCAGCTGACCTCTGCAGGACCATCGTCTGAACTGGGTACAATATCTCTCAGCGTCGCCAGAACCCTGTTTCAGCCGCCTGAGTTCTGCCTCGGCTGTAGTGACCCAATCAGGATCATCATATAATACCCCCATAGCTGAAAAAAAAGCTTCTACTGACATCAAACAAGGGTCATCCGGACGCAATGAAAATGCCCAAACTTGTGGCTCACCTTGCAGTAACGACATAATAATCCCCACACGCTGTAATTCAGCCCCTGAAGACCTGGGTCTAAGCCGAAAATAAAGTAAACATGCATTTTTAAACTAAAAAAATTCCTGCCGTTTACCAGAAAAGCATTCAGGCAAACCCGCCTTAGGTTCTTCAGAGTGGATTCCAGGGCAATTACTCATGCGCTGCTGTAAGCTGGCAACGTCCAACGTCAACCCTTGCAGAAGCTGAGCAAGATCTTGAACGCTGTTCATATTGCAGAAATCAGGGAGGGGTGTTTTTTATACTTCTTTCTGGCTGGACAAACTGTTATGGATCTGCAACACAGGACTAAGGTAGAAGGGCGAAAACTGACCCTGCACTACAACTAGGCTGAAACTCTACGATAGAGCGGGCGATCCTTGCGTTATATCCTTGCGAATAGACTCACCGACGATCCTAGGTTAATCTCTAGCAAAGATCCTCTAGGCCGGGCCTTATTCGGAAATCTCCTGTGAAAAGCTTTAATTAACCTTGAGGCTGAGACGTCCAGAGCTTTCACCCAGGAATTGTCCTCGGAACCGAAACCCTTCCAGGACACAAGATACTGTAACCCTCCTCTATGCCACCTGGAATTAAGAATGTGTGAAATCTCAAACTCGCAGTCCTAATCAATTGGAGGAGCAGGCGGCATAGCCACCTTATCTGGTGTGTCAACCTTCTTAGACCTCCTATTAGCCTATTTAAGATTATGGCGCATGCTGGTCCAAACCCTTTCCAAATTTCCAGAAAAACTCTCCTCCTCAGGCACCGCCGCACCAATCCTAGAAAAAGGACCAAAAGATGGATTCTTCCCAGTACAACAAAAGAAAGGAGAACACCCAGTCGAAAAAGACGTATGATTATTGAGAGCAAACTCGGATAATGGTAGATATTCCGACCACATCTCCTGATTGTCCGCTACAAAACATCTCAAAAACTGCTCAACGTCCTGGTTCTTCCTCTCAGTCTGTTCATTGGACTGCGGATGATAGCCCGACGAAAATGACAAATGAACCCTAAGTCTGTCACAAAAGGCACGCCAAAAGCGAGCCACAAACTGTCCCCTATCGGAGACAATGTCCGTGGGAGCACCATCGAGTCTTGACAATCTCTTTCACAAATGCCCTGGTAAGTGTCTTAGCGCATGGTAATTTATTGAGTGAGACCAGATTGCACATCTTACTAAACCAGTCCACAACAACCCAAATAACAGAAAAACCCTCAGAGACCGGCAGGTCGGTGATAAAATCCATTGCAGGATGCGTCCATGGAGAACTAGGAATGTCTAACTGGCAAAGCAACCCTGCCACCGGAGCAGGAGAAGCCTTAGACCTAGCGCACATGGCACACTGACGCACCCACTTGACAATTTTTCTTAGCCACCCCAGCCACCAGAAACTCCGACTGATCGACTTTCTTGTTTCGGCAATCCCTGGATGACCCGCCAAACAAGACTCATGACATTCTGTAAACAAAGCTCTCCTCAGGGCTTTAGGCACAAATAATTTCCCATACGGAGTGTTAGTTGGTGCCACATTCTGGGATTAAGAATGCGATTTTCCAACTCAGAACCTAATGCTGCCACCACCACCCCTCTCTGCAGAATAGATTCTTCCTTTTCAGTATTAACCATTGGGGAGAAACTTCAAGACAAAGCATCAGCGTTAACATTTTTTGACCCAGGGATATATGTCACAGAGAAATGGAACCGGGCAAAAACAATACCCACCTAGCTTGACGGGCATTCAAACGTTTAGCAGCATCCAGATAGATCAGGTTCCTATGATCAGTAAAGACTTGTATAGGATGTCTAGCGCCCTCCAAAAAATGTTGCCAGTGCTCAAACGCAATTTTAATAGCCAGCAATTCTCGGTTCCCAACATCGTAGTTGAGCTCCGCCTCTGAAAATTTCTTAGAAAAGAAAGCACAGGGATGCACCCCATCCTCTCCCTCCAGGGACAGAACAGCCCCCACTCCTACTGATGAGGCGTCCACCTCTACCAGAAAGGGCTTAGTCTCATCTGTCTGGATCAAAACAGGAGCAGAGCTAAACCTCTCCTTGAGATGCTCAAAAGCCTTAACAGCCTCAGGGGACCATTGGACAGTATCAGAACCCTTCTTAGTAAGATAAGTAAGGGGTTTTGTGATAACAGAAAAATTATTTATGAATTTTCTATAATAATTAGTAAACCCCAAAAATCCCTGAATTCGACTTCAAGCATTCAGGTCTAGGCCACTCCAATACCGCCTGAACCTTCACTGGGTCCATCTCAAAACCATCACTGGAAACAAAGTACCCCAAAAAACTAATTTTCTGTACCGCAAACTCGTATTTCTCCAGTTTAGCAAAGAGTGTGTTTTCTCTCATAATCTGCAGAACCTCACGGACTCTCTGCCAATGCGACTCCAGATTGGGCGAATAGATCAAACTATCATCCAAATAAACAATCACACACCTACCGATCAACAGCCTCAGGATGTTGTTAATTAAATTTTGAAAGAACGCCGAAGCATTTGTAAGGCCGAAAGGCATAACTAGACACTCAAAATGACCTTCTGGGGTATTAAAGGCTGTCTTCCATTCATTGCCTTCTTTAACCCGCAGCAAATTATATGCAGCACGGAGATCGATCTTAGAGAACGACTTGGCTCTAACTAATTGGTTAAAAAAATCTGGAATTAGCGGCAAGGGGTAAGGATTGCTCACAGTGATCTTATTAATCTCCCTGAAATCCAGACACAGCCTAAGACCCCCATCTTTTTTTTTTTACAAAAAAGAACCCCATAGCCACAGGGGACTTAGAGGATCTTATATGTCCAGCAGCAAGACTAGTCTGCAGGTATTCCTTTAAGGCTTCCCTCTCTGGAATAGTCAGATTAAATAAACGACTCTTAGGGAGAGTAGCTCCTGGGACGAACTCAATAGCGCAATCGTAATCTCTATGAGGTGGTAGAGCTTGTGACTCCACTTCTGAAAATACTTTCCAGAATTCCTGAATGGCTTCAGGTAGCTCATTTTTCACAACAGCAGCAATGTGTACATCACAACATTTCCCATAACACTCCTGACCCCAGGATCTTATCGTACTTGACGACCAGTCCAGTACAGGATTGTGCATTTTTAACCAGGGTAACCCCAGGACAACTGGAAAAGGCAATTTATCAAGTACAAACAAATCTAAAGATTCCTGGTGTTCCATATTCACAGTGAGTGGAAACCCGGTGACCTTTCGAGAAACGCACCCATACTCTAGAGGAGTGTTATCAATCGCCACTACAGGAAAAGGGCATGATAAAGGTACAGAATCAATCTTATACTTGTCTAGAAATTGTTGATCAATCAAATTAAGTGCAGAACTACAGTCCACCATCACTTGAAAATCAATCGAATGACCACGACAGGTAGAACTACCAGAAAAAGAAACTCCTGCCGACCGTAAAAATGCAATGCGAAAGGGAGGGATATTCTGATTGACCTTTTTTTTTCTCTTTTCCTTGTTTATGCATCCTTCACATTGCTTAATAAAATGGTCAGCCTTACCACAATAAAGGCATAGCCCCTCAGAGAATCTTCTCTGCCTTTCCTGGGAACGAAAGGACATTGCCCCAAGTTGCATCAGCTTCACACAGTCAATGGGGTTGCCAGCAAAATTGAAACCTTCTCATTCTGTCTACCTCTCAATCTTCTATCCACCTGGATAGCTAATTGCATAGCAGCCTCAAGCGTAGCAGGTGCAGGATATGCAATGAGCAAATCTTTAACCCTGTCATTCAAACCTGCTAAAAACTGACTCTTGAGTGCTGGATCATTCCAGCTGACCTCTGCAGGACCATCGTCTGAACTGGGTACAATATCTCTCAGCGTCGCCAGAACCCTGTTTCAGCCGCCTGAGTTCTGCCTCGGCTGTAGTGACCCAATCAGGATCATCATATAATACCCCCATAGCTGAAAAAAACGCTTCTACTGACATCAAACAAGGGTCATCCGGACGCAATGAAAATGCCCAAACTTGTGGCTCACCTTGCAGTAACGACATAATAATCCCCACACGCTGTAATTCAGCCCCTGAAGACCTGGGTCTAAGCCGAAAATAAAGTAAACATGCATTTTTAAACTAAAAAAATTCCTGCCGTTTACCAGAAAAGCATTCAGGCAAACCCACCTTAGGTTCTTCAGAGTGGATTCCAGGGCAATTACTCATGCGCTGCTGTAAGCTGGCAACGTCCAATGTCAACCCTTGCAGAAGCTGAGCAAGATCTTGAACGCTGTTCATATTGCAGAAATCAGGGAGGGGTGTTTTTTATACTTCTTTCTGGCTGGACAAACTGTTATGGATCTGCAACACAGGACTAAGGTAGAAGGGCGAAAACTGACCCTGCACTACGACTAGGCTGAAACCCTACGATGGAGTGGGTGACCCATTCCTCGCGAATAAACTCAACGATGATCCTAGGTTAATCTCAAGCGAAGTACTGCACAAATGACACACACAGAAGACAAAGCAAAGCACCAAGCTAGAGATCAAGCAAATAAACACTGCTGTCCAGCAAGGACTAGGAGGCAGGTGCTGGTTAACAAAGAGTGAAACAAAGGGTACCGTCTCACAGTGGCACTTTGGTCGCTACGATGGCACGATCCGTGACGTTCCAACGATATAGTTACGATCTCGCTGTGTCTGACACGCTACTGCGATCAGGGACCCCGCTGAGAATCCTACGTCATAGCAGATCGTTTGAAACTTTATTTCGTCGCTGGATCACCCGCTGACATCGCTGCATCGGCGTGTGTGACGCCGATGCAGCGATGTCTTCACTGGTAACCAGGGTAAATATCGGGTTACTAAGCGCAGGGCCGCGCTTAGTAACCCGATATTTACCCTGGTTACCATTGTAAATGTAAAAAAAAAAACCCACTACATACTTACATTCCAGTGCCTGTCACGTCCCCGGGCGTCTGCTTCCCTGCACTCCTCCTGCATCCTGTGTCAGCGCCGGCCGGCCGTACATCAGAGCACAGCGGTGACGTCACCGCTCTGCTTTACGGCCGCGCTTACACAGGATGCAGGAGGAGTGCAGGGAAGCGGACGCCGGGGGACGTGACAGGCACCGGAATGTGAGTATGTGTTTTTTTTTTTACATTTACAATGGTAACCAGGGTAAACATCGGGTTACTAAGCGCGGCCCTGTGCTTAGTAACCCGATGTTTACCCTGGTTACCCGGGGACTTCAGCATCGTTGGTCGCTGGAGAGCTGTCTGTGTGACAGCTCTCCAGCGACCACACAAGGACTTTCCAACGATCACGGCCAGGTCGTATCGCTGGTCGTGATCGTTGGAAAGTTGCTGAGTGTGTCGGTACCCAAACACCTGGCCCAAGACGATCACAGCACCTGAGTAAAAAGACCAGCAGCCAGAACTCCACAAGAAAATGGTGGATAGTTACAAACTAAACAGATTCTAACACTCCGGACCCGAGTGCCGGTAGCTGCGCCGGGTATTGATGTGAGAGACTTGTGCGAGTTTCTCGCATGGCACTTGCAAATATGACCCTGGCCTAACTCACAATTGCAATACAATATTGGTATGGATATTCACTGAAGCGCAATTGGTATACCTACTCAAAATTAGTGAATAAACCAAATAAAAAAATGTATGAAAAATATATAAATTTTTATTAATATATAATATTAAAATATAGAAGATATAAACAAGGGGGACCAAGAGACCACAGCACAAAAGTATTGGTAATGGGTATACTGACTAAATAACATGATCATACATATTAAAAAACCCCATATAAATAGCCTATTAAATATGTATAAATAAGTATAGCAAACATACACATCTGGAAAAAAAGGTATAAAAAGAAAGGGGAATATAATAGAATAATATACACCAATAGTCAGTACGCTGTGGCTCCTGTGACTCCAACGTATGTTTTTCGCCTAGTGGCTTTCTCAAGGGGTCAACTTGATTGCTAATGCTGACAGCTAAGGATTACAGCATGCAGCTGTCAATTTTGCCTGGGTGGTTATCAAAAATACAGGGGAACCCACGTAAAAAAATTTTAAAAATTATTTATTTGTACTGTACACACTTTTCCTGTGTCTGCCCCTAATTTTAGCTGTTTAGGCAGCTTTTTTGCCCCTGAAGGTGTTGTCTATGTGCAACGCCCCCACAGCCGCAGGGCCGAGGGGTACCCGGTACCGGGCCTCTGAGTCTCTGCTCTGGGGTTGTCACGGTGGCTAGGCCCGGTCCGTGGCCCTGCCGAGGGGCGTACAGTGATAGGTATGACGGATGATGGTGGTGGTGAGGCTGTAGTGGTGCGGTGCAGTAAATAACGAGGACACCAGGTTGCAGTCTCTTTACCTCTTTACTGAAGATCTCTGGGTCCTCAGTCCGGAATACGGTTCACCAGGCTGCGCAAGTCCGGCCGGTCCAATGGCACCTCCAGAGTTCTCTTCACAGGTGGAAATCTGTGCCTTCCCTCTAGCGCTATGTGTTGCGGTCCTTCCCTGCTGTGCTTACAGAAAGTCCCCACAACTGTTGTGTCTGTTTCTTAAGTTCCCTCACAACTCGATTAGATGATGTTCTGCTAATCCTCCGTCCCTCCCTGATGTTACGGTTAGGACGGCACCCGTTTGACGGGTAGGCTCGGAGCTCTTCCGGGACCCTAGAGTCGCCCCTCTCCACAAGTTGCCCCCCAAGACTACATAGGTGATTTAAGTGAGACAGCCCGCCTTAGACTGACTGTCCTGAAGCTGTTTAGAGTATTGCTTGAAGCTGAATATTGTAATACTCCCTCGGCGTTCCGGCCACCGGTTGTGCGCCTCAGTAGGATGTTGCCTCGGTCTTACAGCACGACTCCTACTGGTATTCTCCTTATTGCTTGATCTCGTTTCTCACTCAGCACAATCTATCTCGCTTCTGATCCTTCCTTGGGCACCGCCGCTATCCTGAGCAGGCACGGTCCCGTTACGTTCCCTCCAGTTGCCAAGCCTCTGTCAGGATCCCACCCCTGACAGAGACCCTACTGTATCTTCCCCCACAACACCCTCTGCCACAAGGTGTTGCCTGGTTCCAACCCAGTCAGCTTTCTCCTCTAACTTCCTGCCTGACCCCCAGTTTACCCACTATGGTGGGGAGTGGCCTAGTGAATAGAACCCTTAGCTCCCCCCGGAGGCCCGACTGTGAAATGTATTGGTGTCTGTGATACCTGATCAGATGAACTCCTTCAGTGCCATCAGACGTACCATAGCTCCCCTTAGTGGCGGAGCCACAGTACTGCAACGACCAGGACTCTGGGGCGCTGCATATGCATTTGGTTTCCCCTCCCATTGAAGTCATTTGGGTTTGGATATGTTTGTTGAACCATTCAGTGAACTGTCGGGACGTTCGCTGATCTGAACCGAACTTTAAAAGTTTAACTCATCTCTAGTTAATACCATCTTTTTAAATCATGTTATCATACACACCACCAGACTATTGCATTAATCAGCAGAGATATTATATAATTTATGTTAGAAACTCACTTAATCTATATATATAATTGTCTAAGGGGTACTACCGTCTTTCTGTCCTCAACTTCCGTAATGGAAATCCCGCTTCGCTGATTCTCCCCTGCAGTCAGTGCCTGGCGCCCGCATACTCCCCTCCGGTCACCACTAACAGAGGGTTAATGCCAGCGGTAACGGACCGCGTTATGCTGCGGATAACGCACTCCGTTATCGCTGCTATTAACCCTGTGTGTCCCCAACTTTTTACTATTGATGCTGCCTATGCAGCATTAATAGTAAAAAGATATAATGTTAAAAATAATAAAAAAACAAAAAACCTGCTATTCTCACCCTCCGTAGTCCGTCGAGGCGCGCGCGGCTCCCGCCATCTTCCGTTCCCAGAGATGCATTGCGAAATTACCCAGAAGACTTAGCGGTCTTGCGAGACCGCTAAGTCATGTGGGTAATTTCGCAATACATCCTGGGAACGGAAGATGGCGGCAGCCGCGCGTGCATCTCCAGAGCTTCGATGGATCCCGGCGGGTGAGTATATAACTATTTTTTATTTTAATTATTTTTTTAAACAGGGATATGGTGCCCACACTGCTGTATACTACATGGGCTGTGTTATATACCGCGTGGCTGCTATATACTACCTGGCCAGTGTTAGATACTATGTGGGCTGTGTTTTTTTTACTGCGTGGGCTGTGCTATATATTACGTGGCCTGTGTTATATACTGCGTGGCTGCTATATACTTCGTCGCCTGTGTTATTTACTGTGTGGCTGCTATATACTACGTGGGCTGTGTTA
The DNA here is from genome assembly GCF_051348905.1 of Ranitomeya variabilis. NCBI lineage: Eukaryota > Metazoa > Chordata > Amphibia > Anura > Dendrobatidae > Ranitomeya > Ranitomeya variabilis. The sequence goes on along the minus strand of NC_135232.1, from coordinate 797,454,901 downwards.
TATAGTACGTGGGCTGTTATATACTGCGTGGCTGCTATATGCTGTGTGGGCTGTGTTATATACTGTTTGGCCTCTGTTATATACTGCGTGGCCAGTGTTATATATTGCGTGGCCTGTATTAACGCATCGGGTATTCTACAATATGTATGTATGTATGTATGTATATAGCAGCCACATAGTCATAGTATATAGCACAGGCCACGTACTATTTGTCTGCGATATACTACATGGCTCCTATATACTACGTGGCCTGTGCTATTTACTATGTGACTGCTATATTCATACATATATATTCTAGAATACCAGATGCATTAGAATCGGGCCACCATCTAGTTTGTACATAAATTGTCATTGTATTTTTAAAATGATTCATGCTCATTTCTGCTTTAAATACTGTATATTCATTGTCATAAATAGCAGTATACGTTCTCTTCTTTATTCTTGGGTTATGTTAACACACACACCCTCCGCTTTCACCCCTGGTTGAGCCACGTCAGCACCAGTCCAGTCCAGGATATGGGGGATGGAGAGTTTTAGCTAGTTGGCACTAACAAACTTTAACCTCTCCGGTGCTCATGGGCCAACTGGTATGCGTTTTTTAGGAAAAAATATAAAAGAAATGTGAAGAAGGAGATATAAAGGGATGTTCATGTCGAAAGTTAGTTAACACCAACATTTCACTTACGGAAAACTCTCTTTTCTTTACCCACCCTCCTCTTTTGGCTGTTCTGCTGTAGCTTCAATAAGTTTGAGTCACTGGGCAGGAATGTTGGCAGTTGGCATGAGGCCGCCCGGGGTTGAATGCACTCTTAACACCTTCAATGCAGCAACATGACTTATAAACAGGAATAAAGTTGTGCCTTTACATGCGTAATGATGTAGTTTCAATAACCAAAACAAAAAAAGGAAACTAATGTTGGTACATGATTACAAAATTTGGATAATACTTTTAAATAATACAAATTAAACAGTTTGAAAGTTAACTATGGACAGCTTAAAAAAACCCTGAAAAAACAGAGTTGCGAACAGTTGCATGACCAGAAAGAATACTACTCTTGTTGTTAATCTCATTAAATGTAATTCAGAAAAAAAAAGGATCCATATCCATTTCTGCTTTTGTACTGACACCTAATGGTTAGAAGTGTTACATGCACTTTTACATAACAAATATATTGGAAGAATTGTCACAATCTGAAACGTAGAATTCTAGCTGAGAATACAGAAATGCAAGATAATCGTCATTATATATTAGAAATGTAGAGTTATATTCAATATCACATTGGCGGGTTACTTTAATTCTGAAGTTTACATCTGAAATGTATGCCAATTTTATCCCTGTTCTTGATGTAAGTATAAAGAAGACCAATGGCAAGTTTGAAACAAACATCTATCTTAACCTTCCTTGACAAATTCTTGCTGAACAGTGGTACCACCCACACCACATATCATTCCTGTACAGTGCTTCAAATAAGGGCGCTGACTGTTAGACTAGCAGGAGCCACAGTCTGCTACACTTCTTTTAATAGAATTCATTTTATAGTAAAAATGGCCTGGAAAGTTGAAACATTCTTCACGTCAGTACGATTTTTACACTATCAAACTTGCAAAGATTTTATTTAAGTGATGAAAAAAAATTCAGACGTTCCTAATAAAATCATTTTTGGTTGTTTTGCTACTTTCCAAGACCCGTAAGTTTTTATTTTTTCAGCCTATAGTGCTGTATGTTGGCTTGTTTCTTTAGTGACAAGTTGTCATGGGTTTACCGCAACGGAGAGGAGCCAGAATACCGCAGCATCTGATATTCTCCTACTCCTGCACTGATAAGAAGCACTTCACGTTCATATTAAACAGTGTAAATTTCTTTTAACAGTCCAGGGTTTAATCTGCTCAGTTGAGAGCTCCTGGAAGCTTTCCTGCAATGAGGCTCTCAGCTGTGCACTGTTAGCCACACCCATCTCCTATATAAACTGGGTCCTGGCTAGCCCTCATTGTCAGAGTAGCTTTTGCTGCATGGCTGGAGGTCGTTGGCTGGTTATTATTGGAGAAGGCGTTTTTGATTATTAAAAAAAAATGTAAAAAAAATTATTAGAAAAAAATTATAAAAAAAAATATATATAAAAAGTTTTTTTTTTATAATCCTCTGACGATGATGCAGGGATTATGTGGCACCACAGGAGTTCAGGTACCACAGAGTTATTGCCTTCCCCTCGGGGAGTGTGATGCCATGCCTGGAGACGAGGAGGATCCCTTTGACAGTTTCAGGGGATCTTCCCTAGCTATATATATATATATATATTGGCTTGGAGGAGGAGTTAGTTAGTCTGTAGACACAGTGAAGAGGAAGGAGCAGAGGAGAAGCGAGGAGTTGGAGGAGAGCTGCAATTGGGCTCCCTCCAAGCTGAAGTGCAGAAACCGGGCATCGGGAGCCCAAGACTGTGTGGAACTGCATGTCCCATGGCAGAAACGGAGGGCGGGAAATTGAAAGTGACTTGCTCACATATACAACCTGAGGTATAGCAACATCCAGAGCTCGGAGTTACCGTGGATAGAGACCCCAATGAAACGGTTCGCGTTGACAGAGAGTGAGAGAGGACCTTGAAGGAAGACATAGGCAGCAAGGGACTATTATTCAGTGCATAGTGCAAGGCTCCCAGTCTGACCTGGCAAAGGGAATTCTACTCGTCCTCAGGCTGCCTGGACTCCATCGTCACCCGTTGCTGGTACCCTGGACTGTGGCTGTCTACCATCAGTAAACCAGGTAAAGAGATTGCAACTTTGTGTCCTCTGATTATTTCCTGAGGACCTCAGCTTCACCTGTGGGAAACCATACCATCTTTGCTGCAGTGCCATCACTCCCAAGAGGACCCCTTTTAGCAATGTCGGTCAAATCTGACCAAATACCACAGTTGGCGTCACGAACATTTATTATTTCACAAACCCCTTTAAAGACATTCCCTTTGATTTGGACTCCCAGGGCCACGGACAGGGTCACTGCCACCGTGATTTCCCCTTTAATGACCACCGAAACCTAGGCACTAGCAGGCGCTCCAACTACAGAGAACGGGGGTGGGTAAATAGGATGCTTGCGGATGCAGAAAAGATGTTTTAGCACTCTGACAGAACAGCACTTCAACTGTAATCTATCTCTCTTCTCACCCAGAACAAATACAAGGAGAGAAGAGAGGTACAGCCCAAGTGCTGCCATGTTTATCAAATATTGGGGTTTTGATCACTGTGATAGGGTCTATTACAGTAATTAAAACCCAGCAGCCAATGAGAAAATTCTCATTGGTTGCCGGGTGCTGGAGGAGAAGGAGGGCGGCCGGAGGCCGGGGACTGGGGGACAGCTTTTCCGGTACATAAGGTACCGTGAGGGACTCGGGGGACCCTATTTCTCTCCTCTTTGATGTGCGATCACATCAGAGGAGAGAGAAATTAAATGCAAAACCGGATTTTTTTTTTTTGCGATCGCCGTTATACGGTAATTGCGATTGCAAACCTGGTGTCGGTAAAAACTGACCCCAATCATGTTCTAAAAACCCAGCAGCCAATGAGAACATTTCTGATTGGCCAGGTGCCGGCCAGCAGATAATGGCAGGCGCACTGCACATGCGGCTGCCATTTTCTTTCTGCTAGAGAAGGAGGGGGGCCAGGGACCAGGGGACAGCTTTTCCGGTACATAAGGTACCGTGCGGGGCTCGGGGGACCCTATTTTGCTCCCCTCTGATGTGCAATCACATCAGAGGAGAGAGAAATTAAATGCAAAACCGGACTTTTTTTTGCGTTCGCTGATATATGGTTAATAATGGTGATCGCAACCCCGGGGTCAGTAAGAAACAACCCGAATCATGTTCGCTGGGGTTTCGGTTACCCCCTGCAGCTGAGACCCCAGAGAAAACCAGACTCTGGGGGCGCTATAGACTTTTTCCACAGCGCTGATAATTAACGGCGCTGTGGTTTAAGTACCCTTAACTACCGCCGTTAAAAGGCGTATCAGCGGTCATTAACCCCTTTCTGCCATTGGACGTACTATTCCGTCCATGTGGGGTGGGCCCTAATTCCCAAGGATGGAATAGTACGTCCAGCGCGATCGGCCGCGCTCACGGGGGGAGCGCGGCCGATCGCGGCCGGGTGTCAGCTGCCTATCGCAGCTGACATCCGGCACTATGTGCCAGGAGTGGTCACGGACCGCCCCCGGCACATTAACCCCCGGCACACTGCGATCAAACATGATCGCGGTGTGCCGGCGGTACAGGGAAGCATCGCGCAGGGAGGGGGCTCCCTGCGGGCTTCCCTGAGACCCCCGGATCGCATTGCTGCGAGGGTCTCTTACCTTTCCTCCCTGCAGCAGGCCCGGAACAAAAATGGCCGCGGCATCCGGGTCCTGCAGGGAGGGAGGTGGCTTACCAAGTGCCTGCTCAGAGCAGGCGCTTGGTAAGCCTGCAGCGCTGGAACTCAGATCGGTGATCTGACAGAGTGCTGTGCAAACTGTCAGATCAGCGATCTGTGATGTCCCCCCTGGGACAAAGAAAAAAAGTTTAAAAAAAAATTTCCACATGTGTAAAAAAAATAGAAAAAAAAAATTCCTAAATAAAGAAAATAAAATATATTATTCCCCAAAAAAATTTCTTTATCTAAATAAAAAAAATCAAACAATAAAAGTACACATATTTAGTATCGCCGCGTCCGTAATGACCCCACCTATAAAACTATGTCACTAGTTAACCCCTTCAGTGAACACCATACAAAAAAAAAAACGAGGCAAAAAACAACGCTTTATTCTCATACCGCCAAACAAAAAGTGGAATAACACGCGATCAAAAAGATGGATATAAACAAACATGATACAGCTGAAAACACCATCTTGTCCCACAAAAAACGAGCTGCCACACAGCATCATCAGCGAAAATATAAAAAAGTTATAGTCCTCAGAATAAAGCGATGCAAAAATAATTATTTTTTCTATAACATAGTTTTTATCGTATAAAAGCACCAAAACATAAAAAAATAATATAAATGAGGTATCGCTGTAATCGTACTGACCCGAAGAATAAAACTGCTTTATCAATTTTACCAAACACGGAACGGTATAAACGCCTCCCCCAAAAGAAATTCATGAATAGCTGTTTTTTTGTCATTCTGCCTCACAAAAATCGGAATAAAAAGCGATCAAAAAATCTCCCGTGCGCGAACATGTTACCAATAAAAACGTCAACTCGTCCCGCAAAAAACAAGACCTCACATGAGTCTGTGGACTCAAATATGGAAAAATTATAGCTCTTAAAATGTGGTAACGCAAAAAATATTTTTTGCAATAAAAAGCGTCTTTCAGTGTGTGACGGCTGCTAATCATAAAAATCAGCTAAAAAACCCGCTATAAAAGTAAATCAAACCCCCCTTCATCACCCCCTTAGTTAGGGAAAAAATAAAAAATGTAAAAAATGTATTTATTTCCATTTTCCCATTAGGGTTAGGGTTAGGGCTAGGGTTAGGGCTAGGGTTAGGGTTAGGGCTAGGGTGAGGGCTAGGGTTAGGGTTAGGGCTAGGGTTAGGGCTAGGGTTAGGGTTAGGGCTAGAGTTAAGGCCACAGTTAGGGTTGGGGCTAAAGTTAGGGTTAGGGTTGGGGCTAAAGTTAGGGTTAGGGTTTGGATTACATTTACAGTTGGGAATAGGGTTGGGATTAGGGTTAGTGGTGTGTCTGGGTTAGAGGTGTGGTTAGGGTTACCATTGGGATTAGGGTTAGTGGTGTGTTTGGATTAGGGTTTCAGTTATAATTGGGGGGTTTCCACTGTTTAGGCACATCAGGGGCTCTCCAAACGCGACATGGCGTCCGATCTCAATTCCAGCCAATTCTGCGTTGAAAAAGTAAAACAGTGCTCCTTCCCTTCCGAACTCTCCAGTGCGCCCAAACAGGGGTTTACCTGTTGTGAATTCTGCTCTTGGGCTCCCTCCGGTGGTTATAAGTGGTAATGTTATGAGTTCTGCTCTTGGGCTCCCTCCGGTGGTTATAAGTGGTACTGCTGCTCCTTTGGATTTCAGCAGTCATCAGGTGCTTTCACTTATTACCAATTCTGACTGGGCTATTTAGTCTGGCCAGATCCTTTGGTTAGTGCCAGTTGTCCATTGTTCCTGGGTGGATTCACATCTCTTCCTGGATTCTCCTGCTTTTCTGTTCAAATCATCAAAGATAAGTCCTGGCTTGGTTTTTGCAGTCCACATACTGTGGACTTTATTGTTCAGTGCATTTCTATGTTTTTCTTGTCCAGCTTTGTCAGTGTGGATTTATTTAGTCAAGCTGGAAGCTCTGGAGAAGCAGATTTTCCCTCCATGCCTTTAGTTAGGTGTGGAGATTTTTGTATTATCTGTGGTGGATTTTTCTAGTGATTTTTAATACTGACCGCATGGTACTCTGTCCTATTCTGTCTATTTAGCTAGATTGGCCTCCTTTGCTAAATTCTGTTTTCAGTCTGCGTATGTTTTTCCCCTCTCCTCTCACAGTCAATATATGTGGGGGGCTGTCTATCTTTTGGGGATTTTCTCTGAGGCAAGATAGCTTTCCGTTTCTATCTATAGGGGTAATTAGTTCTCCGGCTGTGTCGAGGTGTCTAGGACTAGTAGGTACATCCCACGGCTACTGCTAGTTGCGGTGTTAATTTCAGGGTCTGCGGTCAGTACAGTTACCACCTCCTCCAGAGCATGTCTGATGCTGCTCCTAAGCCACCAGATCATAACAGTACAACTGGCCAAGAATGAGTTAAATGCAAAGAAGGGAAGAAAAGTTTTTTTTCTGCAGTCTACTTTGTCTTCTCTTCCCTCTTAATCTCTGGGTGGTTCAGGAGTTTGGCGCTGACCTGGATGTTCAGGCTTTGGCTTCGCGTGTGGATCAACTTGCTGCAAGAGTACAGGGTATTTTTTATTATGTTGTCCAGACTCCGGTTCTAGAGCCTAAAATTCCAACTCCGGATTTGTTTTTTGGGGACAGGTCCAAGTTTTTGAGCTTTAAAAATAACTGCAAACTGTTTTTTGCTCTGAAACCCCATTCCTCTGGTGATCCCATTCAGCAAGTTAAAATTGTCATTTCTCTGCTGCGTGGTGACCCTCAGGACTGGGCATTTTCCCTTGAATCTGGGAATCCGGCCTTGCTTAATGTAGACACCTTTTTTCAGAGGTTAGGGTTATTGTATGATGAACCTAATTCAGTGGATCATGCAGAAAATCCTTGTTGACCCTGTGTCAGGGCAAGGAAGCGGCAGAATCATACTGCCAGAAATTTAGAAAATGGTCTGTGCTCACTAAATGGAATGAGGATGCTTTAGCGGCAATTTTCAGAAAGGGTCTTTCTGAATCTGTTAAGGACGTTATGGTGGGGCTCCCCACGTCTGCTGGTCTGAATGATTCTATGTCTCTGGCCATTCAGATCGATCGGTGCTTGCGCGAGCGCAGAGATGTGCACACGATGGCATTATCCTCTGAGCAGAGTCCTGAGCCTATGCAGTGTGATAGGATTTTGACTAGAGCTGAACAGCAAGGATTCAGACGTCAGAATGGGTTGTGTTTTTACTGCGGCGATTCTGCTAATGTAATTTCTGATTGTCCTAAGCGTACTAAGAGAGTCGCTAGGTCTGTTACCATCAGTACTGTACAGCCCAAATTTCTCTTATCTGTGACCTTGATCTGCTCATTGTCGTCATTTTCTGTCATGGCGTTTGTGGATTCAGGCGCCGCTTTGAACTTGATGGACTTAGAATTCGCCAAGCGTTGTGGTTTCCCCTTGCAGCCTTTGCAGACCCCTATTCCTTTGAGGGGTATTGATGCTACACCTTTGGCTAAAAATAAACCTCAGTTTTGGACACAGCTAACCATGTGCATGACGCCAGCACATCAGGAAGATTGTCGTTTTCTGGTGTTGCATAATTTGCATGATGTTATTGTACTGGGTTTTCCATGGTTACAGGTACATAATCCGGTGCTGGATTGGAAATCTATGTCTGTGACTAGTTGGGGTTGTCAGGGGGTTCATAATGACGTTCCTTTGATGTCAATTTCCTCTCCCCCCTCTTCTGAAATTCCTGAGTTTTTGTCAGATTTCCAGGATGTGTTTGATGAGCCCAAGTCCAATTCCCTTCCTCCGCATAGGGACTGTGATTGTGCTATTGACTTGATTCCAGGATGTAAGTTCCCTAAGGGCCGACTTTTCAACTTGTCTGTGCCAGAACATACCGCCATGCGGAGTTATGTTAAGGAGTCCTTGGAGAAAGGGCATATTCGGCCATCTTCGTCACCATTGGGAGTGGGATTCTTTTTTGTTGCCAAGAAGGATGGCTCCTTGAGACCCTGTATTGATTATCGCCTCTTGAATAAGATCACGGTCAAATTTCAATACCCTTTACCTTCGCTTTCTGATTTGTTTGCTAGGATTAAGGGGGCTAGTTGGTTTACTAAGATTGACCTTCGAGGGGCGTATAATCTTGTTCGTATTAAACAGGGTGACGAATGGAAAACTGCGTTTAATATGCCCGAAGGCCATTTTGAATACTTTGTGATGCCTTTCGGGCTTTCTAATGCTCCATCTGTGTTTCAGTCCTTCATGCATGATATATTTCGGAATTATCTTGATAAATTCATGATTGTATATTTGGATGATATTTTGATTTTTTCCGATGATTGGGAGTCTCATGTGAAACAGGTCAGAATGGTATTTCAGATCCTTCGTGATAATGCTTTATTTGTGAAGGGGTCTAAGTGCCTCTTTGGAGTTCAGAAGGTTTCTTTTTTGGGTTTCATTTTTTCTCCTTCGTCTATTGAAATGGATCCGGTTAAGGTTCAGGCCATTCATGATTGGGTTCAGCCCACATCTGTGAAGAGCCTTCAGAAATTTTTGGGCTTTGCTAATTTTTATCGCCGTTTCATTGCCAACTTCTCCAGTGTGGTTAAACCCCTGACCGATTTGACGAAGAAAGGCGCTGATGTTATGAATTGGTCCTCTGCGGCTGTTTCTGCCTTTCAGGAGCTTAAACGCCGATTTACTTCTGCCCCTGTGTTGCGTCAGCCGGATGTTTCTCTTCCTTTTCAGGTAGAGGTTGATGCTTCTGAGATTGGGGCAGGGGCCGTTTTGTCTCAGAGGAGTTCTGATGGTTCCTTGATGAAACCGTGTGCCTTCTTTTCCCGAAAGTTTTCGCCTGCGGAACGCAATTATGATGTCGGCAATCGGGAGTTGTTGGCTATGAAGTGGGCATTTGAGGAGTGGCGACATTGGCTTGAGGGGGCCAAGCATCATGTTGTGGTCTTGACCGATCATAAGAATCTGATTTACCTCGAGTCTGCAAAGCGGTTGAAGCCTAGACAGGCTCGATGGTCCTTGTTTTTCTCCCGTTTTGATTTTGTGGTCTCGTATCTTCCGGGTTCTAAGAATGTTAAGGCTGATGCCCTCTCTAGAAGCTTTTTGCCTGATTCTCCTGGACTCCTTGAGCCGGTTGGTATTCTCAAGGAAGGGGTGATTCTTTCTGCCATATCCCTTGATTTACGACGGGTGCTTCAGGAATTTCAGGCTGATAAACCTGATCGCTGTCCAGCGGGGAAACTGTTTGTTCCTGATAGATGGACTAGTAAGGTGATTTCTGAGGTTCATTGTTCTGTGTTGGCTGGTCTTCCTGGGATTTTTGGTACCAGAGATTTGGTTGGTAGGTCCTTTTGGTGGCCTTCTTTGTCATGGGATGTGCTGTTATGGACTGGTGATTTAGGAGCGACATGCGACTAGCTCTGAGCAGGTGGTAACTATACTGACCGCAGTTCCTGATCTTAACACAACACTAGAAGTAGCCGTGGGATGTTCCTGTCACTCCCTGGACACCTCGTCACAGCCGGAGAACTAGCTACCCCTAAAGGTAGAAACAGGAAAGCTATCTTGCCTCAGAGAAAATCCCCAAAGGACAGACAGCCCCCCACAAATAATGACTGTGAGAGGAGAAGGAAATGACATACATAGAATGAAACAAGATTCAGCAAAGGAGGCCACTTCTAGCTAGATAGATAGTACAGGACAGAACACTGTGCGGTCAGTAATAAAAACTAGAAAAAGTCCACCTCAGAGAAATGCAAAAATCTCCACACCTGACTAAAGGTGTGGAGGGCAAAATCTGCTGCCCAGAGCTTCCAGCTTAGCTGAATAGATCCATACTGATAAGCTGGACAAATGAGCAAAACATAAATGTGCTGAACAATAAGTCCACAACAAGAGGACTGCAAAAGGACAAGCAAGGACTTATCTTTGCTGAACAGGTCAGAGTGTCAGGGAAATCCAAAAGAGCCGTGACTCCAAGCAGGAACAATTAACAACTGGCATTGATTGAGGGATAAGGCCAGACTAAAATAGCCGAGCCAGAAAGACGATTAGTGGAAGCAGCTGCCGATGCTAAATCCAAGAAGCAGCCATACCACTCAAAACCACCGGAGGGAGCCCAAGAGCAGAACTCACAAAAGTGCTACTTACAACCACCGGAGGGAGCCCAAGAGTGGAATTCACAACAATGTGCGTTCTTTTGTGCAGTCCTGTGGGACTTGTGCGCTGGCCAAGCCCTGCTGTTCCCGCGCTAGTGGCTTGCTTTTGCCTTTGCCGGTCCCTGAGAGGCCTTGGACGCATATTTCTATGGATTTTATTTCAGATCTCCCTGTTTCCCAGAAGATGTCTGTTATCTGGGTGGTTTGTGATCGGTTTTCTAAGATGGTTCATTTCATGCCCTTGCCTAAGTTGCCTTCCTCTTGTGATTTGGTCCCGTTGTTTTTTCAGCATGTGGTTAGTTTACATGGCATTCCTGAGAATATTGTGTCTGACAGAGGTTCTGCAGCAGTTCCCAGTTTGTTTCTAGGTTTTGGCGGTCCTTTTGTGCTAGGATGGGCATTGATTTGTCTTTTTCTTCCGCATTTCATCCTCAGACAAATGGCCAAACCGAGTGAACTAATCAGACTTTGGAAACTTATTTGAGATGCTTTGTGTCTGCTGATCAGGATGATTGGGTGGCTTTCTTGCCATTGACCGAGTTTGCCCTTAATAATCGGGCTAGTTCGGCTACTTTGGTTTCGCCCTTCTTTTGTAATTTTGGTTTCCATCCTCGTTTTTCTTCAGGGCAGGTTGAGCCTTCTGATTGTCCTGGTGTGGATTCTTTGGTGGACAGGTTGCAGCAGATTTGGACTCATGTGGTAGACAATTTGACGTTGTCTCAGGAGAAGGCTCAACGTTTTGCTAACCGTCGTCGGTGTGTTGGTCCCCGGCTTCGGGTTGGGGATTTGGTCTGGTTGTCTTCCCGTCATGTTCCTATGAAGGTTTCTTCCCCTAAGTTCAAGCCTCGGTTTATTGGTCCTTGTAAGATTTCTGAGATTATCAATCCTGTGTCTTTTCGTTTGGCACTTCCAGCCTCTTTTGCCATCCATAATGTTTTCCATAGATCTTTATTGCGGAGATATGTGGTGCCCGTTGTTCCCTCTGTTGATCCTCCTGCCCCGGTGTTGGTTGATGGGGAGTTGGAGTATGTGGTTGAGAAAATTTTGGATTCTTGTTTTTCGAGGCGGAGGCTTCAGTATCTTGTCAAGTGGAAGGGTTATGGCCAGGAGGATAATTCTTGGGTTGTTGCCTCCGATGTTCATGCGGCTGATTTGGTTCGTGCTTTTCATTTGGCTCATCCTGATCGGCCTGGGGGCTCTGGTGAGGGTTTGGTGACCCCTCCTCAAGGGGGGGTACTGTTGTGAATTCTGCTCTTGGGCTCCCTCCGGTGGTTATAAGTGGTAATGTTATGAGTTCTGCTCTTGGGCTCCCTCCGGTGGTTATAAGTGGTACTGCTGCTCCTTTGGATTTCAGCGGTCATCAGGTGCTTTCACTTATTACCAATTCTGACTGGGCTATTTAGTCTGGCCAGATCCTTTGGTTAGTGCCAGTTGTCCATTGTTCCTAGGTGGATTCACATCTCTTCCTGGATTCTCCTGCTTTTCTGTTCAAATCATCAAAGATAAGTCCTGGCTTGGTTTTTGCAGTCCACATACTGTGGACTTTATTGTTCAGTGCATTTCTATGTTTTTCTTGTCCAGCTTTGTCAGTGTGGAATTATTTAGTCCAGCTGGAAGCTCTGGAGAAGCAGATTTTCCCTCCACGCCTTTAGTTAGGTGTGGAGATTTTTGTATTATCTGTGGTGGATTTTTCTAGTGATTTTTAATACTGACCGCATAGTACTCTGTCCTATTCTGTCTATTTAGCTAGATTGGCCTCCTTTGCTAAATTCTGTTTTCAGTCTGCGTATGTTTTTTCCCTCTCCTCTCACAGTCAATATATGTGGGGGGCTGTCTATCTTTTGGGGATTTTCTCTGAGGCAAGATAGTTTTCCGTTTCTATCTATAGGGGTAATTAGTTCTCCGGCTGTGTCGAGGTGTCTAGGACTGGTAGGTACATCCCACGGCTACTGCTAGTTGCGGTGTTAAGTTCAGGGTCTGCGGTCAGTACAGTTACCACCTCCTCCAGAGCACGTCTGATGCTGCTCCTAAGCCACCAGATCATAACATTTACCCCAACATATGGGGTATCAGCGTACTCAGGACACATTGCAGAACAACTTTTGGGGTCCAATTTCTTCTGTTACCCTTGGGAAAATACAAAACTGGGGGCTAAAAAATAATTTTTGTGGAAAAAAAATATTTTTTATTTGCACGGCTCTGCGTTATAAACTGTAGTGAAACACTTTGGGGGTCAAAGCTCTCACAACATATCTAGATGAGTTCCTTAGGGCGTCTACTTTCCAAAATGGTGTCACTTGTGGGGGGTTTCTGCTGTTTAGGTACATTAGGGGCTCTGCAAATGCAATGTGACACCTGCAGACCATTCCATCTAAGTCTGCATTCCAAATGGCACTCCTTCCCTTCCAAGCCCTCCCATGCGCCCAAACAGTGGTTCCCCCCCACATATGGGGTATCAGCGTACTCAAGACAAATTGGACAACAACTTTTGGGGTCCAATTTCTCCAATTACCCTTGGGAAAATACAAAACTGCGGGCTAAAAAATAATTTTTTTGGGAAAAATATTTTTTTTTATTTTCACGGCTCTGCGTTATAAACTGTAATGAAACACTTGGGGGTTCAAAGTTCTCACAACACAACTAGATAAGTTCCTTGGGGGGTCTACTTTCCAAAATGGTGTCACTTGTGGGGGGTTTCTACTGTTTAGGTACATTAGGGGCTCTGCAAACGCAATGTGACGCCTGCAGACCATTCCATCCAAGTCTGCATTCCAAATGGCGCTCCTTCCCTTCCGAGCCCTCCCATGCGCCCAAACGGTGGTTCCCCCCCACATATGGGGTATCAGCGTACTCAAGACAAATTGGACAACAACTTTTGGGGTCCAATTTCTCCTGTTACCCTTGGGAAAATACAAAACTGGGGGCTAAAAAATAATTTTGGGGGGAAATTTTTTTTTTTTTTTTTCATGGCTCTGCGTTATAAACTGTAGTGAAACACTTGGGGGTTCAAAGTTCTCACAACACAACTAGATACGTTTCTTGGGGGGTCTAGTTTCCAATATTGGGTCATTTGTGGGGGGTTTCTACTGTTTAGGTACATTAGGGGCTCTGCAAACGCAATGTGACGCCTGCAGACCAATCCATCTAAGTCTGCATTCCAAATGATGCTCCTTCCCTTCCGAGCTCTGCCATGCGCTCAAACGGTGGTTCCACCCCACATATCGGGTATCAGCCTACTCAGGACAAATTGGACAACAATATTTAGGGTCCAATTTCTCCTGTTACCTTTGGAAAAATACAAAACTGGGGGCTAAAAAATAATTTGTGGAAATAAAAAATATTTTTTATTTTCACGGCTCTGCGTTATAAACTGTAGTGAAACACTTGGGGGTTCAAAGCTCTCACAACACATCTAGATGAGTTCCTTACGGGGTCTACTTTCCAAAATGTTGTCACTTGTGGGGGGTTTCTACTGTTTAGGTACATTAGGGGCTCTGCAAACGCAATGTGACGCCTGCAGACTATTCCATCTAAGTCTGCATTCCAAATGGCACTCCATCTCTTCCGAGCCCTCCCATGCGCCCAAACGGTGGTTCCCCCCCACATATGGGGTATCAGCGTACTCAGGACAAATTGAAAAACAACTTTGGGGTCCAATTTCTCCTGTTACCCTCGGGAAAATACAAAACTGGGGGCTAAAAAATAATTTTTGTGGGAAAAAATTTTTGTTTTATTTTTACGGCTCTGCATTATAAACTTCTGTGAAGCACTTGGTGGGTCAAAGTGCTCACCACACCTCTAGATAAGTTCCTTAGGGGGTCTACTTTCCAAAATGGTGTCACTTGTGGGGGGTTTCAATGTTTAGGCACATCAGTGGCTCTCCAAACGCAACATGGCGTCCCATCTCAATTCCTGTCAATATTGCATTGAAAAGTCAAACGGCGCTCCTTCCCTTCCGAGCTCTCCCATGCGCCCAAACAGTGGTTTACCCCCATATATGGGGTATCAGCATACTCAGGACAAATTGTACAACAACTTTTGGGGTCCAATTTCTTCTCTTACCCTTGAGAAAATAAAAAATTGGGGGCGAAAAGATAATTTTTGTGAAAAAATATGATTTTTGTATTTTTACGGTTCTGCATTATAAACTTCTGTGAACCACTTGGTGGGTCAAAGTGCTCACCACACCTCTAGATAAGTTCCTTAGAGGGTCTACTTTCCAAAATGGTGTCACTTGTGGGGGGTTTCAATGTTTAGGCACATCAGGGGCTCTCCAAACTCAACATGGCGTCCCTTCTCAATTCCAGTCAATTTTGCATTGAAAAGTCAAATGGCGCTCCTTCGCTTCCGAGCTCTGTCATGCGCCCAAACAGTGGTTTACTCCCACATATGGGGTATCGACGTACTCAGGACAAATTGTACAACATCTTTTGGGGTCAATTTTCTCCTGTTACACTTGGTAAAATAAAACAAATTGGAGCTGAAGTAAATTTTTTGTGAAAAAGAGTTAAATGTTCATTTTTATTTAAACATTCCAAAAATTCCTGTGAAACACCTGAAGGGTTAATAAACTTCTTGAATGTGGTTTTGAGCACCTTGAGGGGTGCAGTTTTTAGAATGGTGTCACACTTGGGTATTTTCTATCATATAGACCCCTCAAAATGACTTCAAATGAGATGTGGTCCCTAAAAAAAATGGTGTTGTAAAAATGAGAAATTGCTGGTCAACTTTTAACCCTTGTAACTCCCTAACAAAAAACAATTTTGGTTTCAAAATTGTGCTCATGTAAAGTAGATATGTGGGAAATGTTACTTATTAAGTATTTTGTGTGACATATCTCTGTGATTTAATTGCATAAAAATTCAAATTTGGAAAATAGCTAAATTTTCAAAATTTTCGCCAAATTTCCATTTTTTTCACAAATAAACGCAGGTAATATCAAAGAAATTTTACCACTATCATGAAGTACGATATGTCACGAGAAAACACTGTCAGAATCACCAGGATCCGTTGAAGCGTTCCAGAGTTATAACCTCATAAAGGGACAGTGGTCAGAATTGTAAAAATTGGCCTGGTCATTAACGTGCAAACCACCCTTGGGGGTGAAGGGGTTAAAGGAGTTAAGGGTAGAAAAATTAAAAGTTTGAAAATTACAAAATTTTCAACAATTTTGCCAAATTTCCATTTTTTTTCATAAATAAACGAAAGTTATATCAAAGAAATTTTACCACTAACATGAAGTACAGTATGTCATTAAAAAACAGTCTCAGAATCAGTGGGATACGTTGAAGCGTTCCAGATCTATAACCTCATAAAGTGACAGTGGTCAGAATTGTAAACATTGGCTTGGTCATTAAGTACCAAATTGGCTCTGTCACTAAGGGGTTAAAGGAACAAGCCTCCTGTCTTCCTCCTGACGCACCCAATTGAGTAAAACCCATAAAATAAATAAATATATATATATATATATATATATATATATATATATATATATATATATAGTAAGATTGTGCTTACTGCATGTATTGGGGGACACTCGCTTAGCAACGGGATTCAGTCACACAGGCACGTTTTTTTACATAAACACAGTCTATTTGGTTTACTATAGCATCATAATCCAGGTTATGCACAGTTCATTATAAACTCCATAGAACACAATAGGCACCAACCGGTGACATTAAGTTGCAGCTTTGACTCAGATATTTCATATATGGCTTTAACAGTTCAGACACTACACCCGCCAGCCCTCCTTGACTAGTTCCCGGGGATGTCCGTATGCCATATCAATGTCCGTGTCATATAGCGCACACGACATTGGTTCGCCATCTCTAAACACGCTGGACCTCACTTCATTCAGTTACCGTGGGAGACCGCACAGTTCATCACTATCCATGGAACACCACAAGCACCAATAGTCTGTTCCACTGGCAGAGACGTCTCTGCCGCTATGATAGCCCCCCCTTCCCTGATGGTACCTTTCTGGAGCTTCCACTCCACACGCTGACCTCCTGTCAGTCCTCTCTCTCTCATGGAAGCTGCCTTACGGGGTTCACCAACTTGCCTGGCAGGCACACATCAGTTATTCCAGAGCCACCAAAGGTCGGTAGCTTCCCCAACACAGACCATCCAGGTCCACAGTCTCTCAGGTGCTCCAGGAAGACTCCACTCACAGGAGCCTCCAACACAGACTGTCCAGGACCACAGTATCACTGTGTGCTATTCAGGATGTCCATCCCACTGGGGACTGTCCAACACACTGGCATGTGCTCTTCAGGATTCCTACTCCCAGGAAAACCAACACAGGTTGTGCTCTTCAGGAAGCCTACTCCCAGGACTTCCAACACAGGCTACTCAGTGCGCTATTCAGGACGTCCGTCCCTACCGGGGACCTTCCAACACACAGGCATGTGACCTGTCCGGGTGCTATTCAGGACGTCTGTCCAACACCCCAGGCCACCAGGTCCAAAGCCCCACCACGTGCTCTTCAAGGAGACAACATTCCCAACACATAGGCTCTCCAGGACCTTCCAGCATAGACCATTCAGGTCCACACTCAGCGATCATGTGACCCGCACCCTGATCACATTATGAAGCTGTAACCACTTCCACAGGTAGGAGTTTGTGTGGCTAGTTTGACCCGCCAATCTCTCATAACTACCCCAGTAAGTCTCCCTTCACAACTATACAAACTGTTGTGAATTCTGTTGTGGGTTCTGCTCTTGGGCTCCCTCCGGTGGTTATAAGTGGTAGTGCTGCTGTTTGTCCTTCACAGCAGTCATCAGGTGCTTCCACTTTGGACGGGGCTATTTAGTCTGGCTTCACCCTTTAGTGAGTGCCAGTTGTCCATTGTTTTCTGGGGGATTCTCATCTCTTCTTGGTTTCTCCTGTTGGATTGTCCAAATCATCAAAGATAAGTCCTGGCTTTGTTTTTGCAGTCCACATGCGGTGGACTTTATCGTTCAGTGAATTGCTATGTTTTTTCTTGTCCAGCTTTGTCTGTGTAAGGATTTATTCAGCCAAGCTGGAAGCTCTGGAGTCGCAGAGTTACCCTCTATGCCTTTAGTTAGGTGTGGAGATTTTTGCATTCTCTGTGGTGGATTTTTGTAGTATTTTAATACTGACCGCACAGTACTCTGTCCTGTCTTTTCTTTCTAGGTAGCGTGGCCTCCTTTGCTAAATTCTGTTTTCAGTCTGCGTTTGTAATTTCCCTCTCCTCTCACAGTCAATATTTGTGGGGGGCTGTCTTTCCTTTGGGAATTTTCTCTGAGGCAAGATAATTTTCCTGTTTCTTTCCTTAGGGGTAATTAGTCCTCCGGCTGTGACGAGGTGTCTAGGGAGTGACAGGAACATCCCACGGCTACTTCTAGTTGCGGTGTTAAGTTCAGGGTCTGCGGTCAGTATAGAGGCCACCTACTCCAGAGCTCGTCCATGCTGCTCCTAGGCCACCAGATCTTAACAGTACAACTGGCCGACAATGAGTTAACGGCATCTCAAAAGAAGGGAAAGAAAGTGCTGAGCCATTTTTTTTTCTGTACTCTGTTGTGTTTTTTTTTCCCTCTTCACCTCTGGGTGGCTCAGGAGTTAGGCGCTGACATGGATGTTCAGGGACTTGCTTCTCGGGTGGATCAACTTGCTGCTAGAGTACAGGGTATTTCTGATTATATTGTGCAGACTGCTTTAGAGCCTAGAATTCCTACCCCCGATCTGTTTTTTGGGGACAGGTCCAAATTTTTGAGCTTTAAAAATAACTGTAAACTGTTTTTTGCTTTGAAGCCCCGTTCCTCTGGTGATCCCATCCAGCAGGTAAAAATTGTCATTTCTCTGTTTGCGTGGCGACCCGCAGGATTGGGCATTTTCCCTGGAATCTGGGAATCCGGCCTTGCTTAATGTAGACACCTTTTTTCAGGTGCTTGGGTTATTGTATGATGAACCTAATTCTGTGGATCATGCTGAGAAAACCTTGTTGGCCCTGTGTCAGGGTCAAGAAGCGGCAAAATCATATTGCCAGAAATTTAGAAAATGGTCTGTGCTTTGGATGAGGATGCTTTGGCGGCAATTTTCAGAAAGGGTCTTTCTGAATCTGTTAAAGATGTTATGGTGGGGTTCCCCACGTCTGCAGGTCTGAGTGATTCTATGTCTCTGGCCATTCAAATTGATCGGCGCTTGCATGAGCGCAGAGTTGTGCACACTATGGCGTTGTCTTCCGAGCGGAGTCCTGAGCCTATGCAGTGTGATAGGATTGTGTCTAGAGCTGAACGCCAAGGATTCAGATGTCAGAATAGGTTGTGCTTTTACTGCGGCGATTCTGCTCATGTTATTTCTGATTGCCCTAAGCGTGCCAAGAGAATCGCTAATTCCGTTACCATCAGTACTGTACAACCTAAATTTCTGTTATCTGTGACCCTGATCTGCTCATTATCGTCATTCTCTGTCATGGCATTTGTGGATTCAGGCGCCGCTTTAAATTTGATGGACTTAGAATTTGCCAGACGTTGTGGTTTTCCCTTACAGCCTTTGCGGAGTCCTATCCCTTTGAGGGGTATTGATGCTACACCATTGGCTAAAAATAAACCTCAGTTTTGGACACAGTTAACCATGTGCATGGCGCCAGCCCATCAGGAAGATTGTTGTTTCCTGGTGTTGCATAATTTGCATGATGCTATTGTGCTGAGGTTTCCATGGTTACAGGTACATAATCCGGTGTTGGATTGGAAATCTATGTCTGTGACTAGTTGGGGTTGTCAGGGGGTTCATGATGACGTTCCTCTGATGTCAATTTCCTCCTCCCCCTCTTGTGAAATCCCTGAGTTTCTGTCAGATTTCCAGGATGTTTTTGATGAGCCCAAGTCCAGTTCCCTTCCTCCGCATAGGGACTGTGATTGTGCTATTGACTTGATTCCAGGCTGTAAGTTTCCTAAGGGCCGACTTTTCAACCTGTCTGTGCCTGAACATGCCGCCATGCGGAGCTATGTAAAGGAGTCTTTGGAGAAGGGGCATATTCGGCCATCTTCTTCTCCATTGGGAGCAGGTTTTTTTTTTGTTGCCAAGAAGGATGGCTCTTTGAGACCCTGTATTGATTATCGCCTCTTGAATAAGATCACGGTCAAATTCCAATACCCTTTGCCTTTGCTTTCTGATTTGTTTGCCAGGATTAAGGGGGCTAGTTGGTTTACTAAGATGGGACCTTCGAGGGGCATATAATCTTGTTCGTAGTAAGCAGGGTGACGAATGGAAAACTGCGTTTAATACGCCCGAGGGCCATTTTGAATATCTTGTGATGCCATTCGGACTCTCTAATGCCCCATCTGTGTTTCAGTCCTTCATGCATGATATTTTTCGGAATTATCTTGATAAATTCATGATTGTATATTTGGATGATATTTTGATTTTTTCAGATGATTGGGAGTCTCATGTGAAACAAGTCAGGATGGTATTTCAGGTCCTTCGTGATAATGCCTTGTTTGTGAAGGGGTCTAAGTGCCTCTTTGGAGTACAGAAGGTTTCTTTTTTGGGCTTCATTTTTTCTCCATCATCTATAGAAATGGATCCGGTTAAGGTTCAGGCCATTCATGATTGGATCCAGCCCACATCCATGAAGAGCCTTCAGAAATTTTTGGGCTTTGCTAATTTTTATCGCCGTTTCATTGCCAACTTCTCCAGTGTGGTTAAACCCCTGACCGATTTGACGAGGAAGGGCGCTGATGTAGCGAATTGGTCCTCTGAGGCTGTTTCTGCCTTTCAGGAGCTTAAGCGCCGATTTACTTCTGCCCCTGTGTTGCGTCAGCCGGATGTTTCTCTTCCTTTTCAGGTTGAGGTTGACGCTTCTGAGATTGGGGCAGGGGCCATTTTGTCTCAGAGGAATTCTGATGGTTCCTTGATAAAATCGTGTGCCTTCTTTTCTCGAAAGTTTTCGCCTGCGGAACGCAATTATGATGTCGGCAATCGTGAGTTGTTGGCTATGAAGTGGGCATTTGAGGAGTGGCGACATTGGCTTGAGGGGGCCAAGCACCGTATTGTGGTCTTGACCGATCATAAGAATCTGATTTACCTCGAGTCTGCCAAACGGCTGAATCCTAGACAGGCCCGATGGTCCCTGTTTTTCTCCCGTTTTGATTTTGTGGTCTCGTATCTTCCGGGTTCTAAGAATGTTAAGGCTGATGCCCTCTCTAGGAGTTTTTTGCCTGATTCCCCTGGGATTCTTGAGCCGGTTGGTATTCTGAAGGAGGGGGTGATTCTTTCTGCCATCTCCCCTGATTTGCGATGGGTTCTTCAGGAGTTTCAGGCTGATAAACCTGATCGCTGTCCAGCGGGGAAACTGTTTGTTCCTGACAGATGGACTAGTAAAGTGATTTCTGAGGTTCACTGTTCTGTGTTGGCTGGCCATCCTGGGATTTTTGGTACCAGAGATTTGGTTAGTAGGTCCTTTTGGTGGCCTTCTTTGTCACGGGATGTACGTTCTTTTGTGCAGTCCTGTGGGACTTGTGCGCGGGCCAAACCTTGCTGCTCCCGCGCCAGTGGGTTGCTTTTGCCTTTGCCGGTCCCTGAGAGGCCTTGCACGCATATTTCTATGGATTTTATTTCGGATCTTCCTGTTTCCCAGAGGATGTCTGTTATCTGGGTGGTCTGTGACCAGTTTTCTAAGATGGTTCATTTGGTACCTTTGCCTAAATTGCCTTCCTCTTCTGAGTTAGTTCCGTTGTTTTTTCAGCATGTGGTTCGTTTGCATGGCATTCCGGAGAATATTGTGTCCGATAGAGGTTCCCAGTTTGTTTCTAGGTTTTGGCGGTCCTTTTGTGCTAAGCTGGGCATTGATTTGTCTTTTTCTTCCGCATTTCATCCTCAGACAAACGGCCAAATCGAGCGAACTAACCAGACTTTGGAAACTTATTTGAGATGCTTTGTGTCTGCCGATCAGGATGATTGGGTGGCTTTCTTGCCATTGGCCGAGTTTGCCCTTAATAATCGGGCTAGTTCTGCTACCTTGGTTTCACCATTCTTTTGTAATTCTGGGTTTCATCCTCGTTTTTCTTCAGGGCAGGTTGAGTCTTCTGATTGTCCTGGGGTGGACTCTGTGGTTGACAGGTTGCAGCAGATTTGGGCTCATGTTGTGGACAATTTGGTGTTGTCTCAGGAGGAGGCTCAGCCTTTTGCCAACCGTCGTCGGCGTGTGGGTTCCCGGCTTCGGGTTGGGGATTTGGTCTGGTTGTCTTCTCGTCATGTTCCTATGAAGGTTTCTTCCCCGAAGTTCAAGCCTCGGTTTATTGGTCCTTATAGGATTTCTGAGATTATCAATCCAGTGTCTTTTCGTTTGGCCCTTCCAGCCTCTTTTTCCATCCATAATGTTTTTCATAGATCTTTGTTGCGGAAATATGTGGTGCCCGTGGTTCCCTCTGTTGATCCTCCTGCCCCGGTGTTGATTGATGGGGAGTTGGAGTATGTTGTGGAGAAGATCTTGGATTCTCGTTTTTCAAGACGGAGGCTTCAGTACCTTGTCAAGTGGAAGGGTTATGGCCAGGAGGATAATTCTTGGGTTGTTGCCTCCGATGTTCATGCTGACGGTTTGGTTCGTGCCTTCCATTTGGCTCGTCTGGATCGGCCTGGGGGCTCTGGTGAGGGTTCGGTGACCCTCCTCAAGAGGGGGGGTACTGTTGTGAATTCTGTTGTGGGTTCTGCTCTTGGGCTTTCTCCGGTGGTTATAAGTGGTAGTGCTGCTGTTTGTCCTTCACAGCAGTCATCAGGTGCTTCCACTTTGGACGGGGCTATTTAGTCTGGCTTCACCCTTTTGTGAGTGCCAGTTGTCCATTGTTTTCTGGGGAATTCTCATCTCTGCTTGGTTTCTCCTGCTGGATTGTCCAAATCATCAAAGATAAGTCCTGGCTTTGTTTTTGCAGTCCACATGCGGTGGACTTTATAGTTCAGTGAATTGCTATGTTTTTTCTTGTCCAGCTTTGTCTGTGTAAGGATTTATTCAGCCAAGCTGGAAGCTCTGGAGTCGCAGAGTTACCCTCCATGCCTTTAGTTAGGTGTGGAGATTTTTGTATTCTCTGTGGTGGATTTTTGTAGTATTTTAATACTGACCGCACAGTACTCTGTCCTGTCTTTTCTTTCTAGGTAGCGTGGCCTCCTTTGCTAAATTCTGTTTTCAGTCTGCGTTTGTAATTTCCCTCTCCTCTCACAGTCAATATTTGTGGGGTGCTGTCTTTCCTTTGGGAATTTTCTCTGAGGCAAGATAGTTTTCCTGTTTCTTTCTTTAGGGGTAATTAGTCCTCCGGCTGTGACGAGTGTTGTGAAATTGGATTCTGGGCTCCCCCGGTGGCCACTTGTGGAATTGTACTTGTGTGCATCATCCCCTCTGTTCACCTGCTCCTATCAGGATGTGGGAGTCGCTATATAACCTTGCTCCTCTGTCAGTTTCATGCCGGTCAACAATGTAATCAGAAGCCTTCTGTGCATGTTCCTGCTACTAGACAACTCCTAGCTAAGTTGGACTTTTGTCCTTGTGTGTTTTTGCATTTTGTTCCTGTTCACAGCTGCTGTTTCGTTACTGTGTCTGGAAAGCTCTTGTGAGCGGAAATTGCCACTCTGGTGTTATGAGTTAATGCTAGAGTCTTAAAGTAATTTCTGGATGGTGTTTTGATAGGGTTTTCTGCTGACCATGAAAGTGCCCTTTCTGTCTTCATGCTATCTAGTAAGCGGACCTCGATTTTGCTAAACCTATTTTCATACTACGTTTGTCATTTCATCTAAAATCACCGCCAATATATGTGGGGGCCTCTGTCTGCCTTTTGGGAAAATTTCTCTAGAGGTGAGCCAGGACTGTCTTTTCCTCTGCTAGGATTAGGTAGTTCTCCGGCTGGCGCTGGGCATCTAGGGATAAAAAACGTAGGCATACTACCCGGCCACTTCTAGTTGTGCGGCAGGTTTAGTTCATGGTCAGTATAGTTTCCATCTTCCAAGAGCTAGTTCTCATATATGCTGGGCTATGTTCTCTCGCCATTGAGAATCATGACAGTTTGACCGGCCCAAAAAAGGGTTAAATTACTGGCTGAGAAAGGAGAGAAAAAAGAAGTCTGCTACAATTTATTTTTTTTTTTCCTCTAGTTCTGAGTGTGCTCTTAATTGAATCACTTGCTAGTTTGCCTATGCTGCAGCCTTCCTCTCTTTCTCTCCTTCTAATCCTTGAATGGCTCTGTGTTCACCTGTTTCAAATGGATCTTCAGAGTGTAGCTACAGGTTTGAATAATCTCGCCACAAAGGTACAAAATTTGCAAGATTTTGTTGTTCATGCACCTATGTCTGAGCCTAGAATTCCTTTGCCTGAATTCTTCTCGGGGAATAGATCTCACTTTCAAAATTTTAAAAATAATTGCAAATTGTTTTTGTCCCTGAAGTCTCGCTCTGCCGGAGACCCTGCACAGCAGGTCAGGATTGTAATTTCCTTGCTCCGTGGCGACCCTCAGGACTGGGCTTTTGCATTGGCACCAGGGGATCCTGCGTTGCTCAATGTGGATGCATTTTTTCTGGCCTTGGGGTTGCTTTATGAGGAACCTCATTTAGAGCTTCAGGCGGAAAAGGCCTTGATGTCCTTGTCTCAGGGGCAAGATGAAGCTGAAATATACTGCCAAAAATTCCGCAAATGGTCTGTGCTTACTCAGTGGAATGAGTGCGCCCTGGCGGCGATTTTCAGAGAAGGTCTCTCTGATGCCATTAAGGATGTTATGGTGGGGTTCCCTGTGCCTGCGAGTCTGAATGAGTCCATGACAATGGCTATTCAGATCGATAGGCGTCTGCGGGAGCGCAAACCTGTGCACCATTTGGCGGTGTCTACTGAGAAAACGCCAGAAAATATGCAATGTGATAGAATTCTGTCCAGAAGCGAGCGGCAGAATTTTAGACGAAAAAATGGGTTGTGCTTCTATTGTGGTGATTCAACTCATGTTATATCAGCATGCTTTAAGCGTACTAAGAAGCCTGACAAGTCTGTTTCAATTAGCACTTTACAGTCTAAGTTTATTCTATCTGTGACCCTGATTTGTTCTTTGTCATCTATTACCGCGGACGCCTATGTCGACTCTGGCGCTGCTTTGAGTCTTATGGATTGGTCCTTTGCCAAACGCTGTGGGTATGATTTGGAGCCATTGGAGGCTCCTATACCTCTGAAAGGGATTGACTCCACCCCATTGGCTAGTAATAAACCACAATACTGGACACAAGTGACTATGCGTGTTAATCCGGATCACCAGGAGGTTATTCGCTTTCTGGTGCTGTATAATCTACATGATGTTTTGGTGCTGGGATTGCCATGGCTGCAATCTCATAACCCAGTCCTCGACTGGAGAGCTATGTCTGTGTTAAGCTGGGGATGTAAAGGAACTCATGGGGACGTACCTTTGGTTTCCATTTCATCATCTATTCCCTCTGAGATTCCTGAATTCTTGTCTGACTTTCGTGACGTTTTTGAAGAACCCAAGGTTGGTTCACTACCTCCGCACCGGGAGTGCGATTGTGCCATAGACTTGATCCCGGGTAGTAAATACCCTAAGGGTCGTTTATTTAATCTGTCTGTGCCTGAACACGCGGCTATGCGAGAATATATAAAGGAGTCCTTGGAAAAGGGACATATTCGTCCTTCGTCATCTCCCTTAGGAGCCGGTTTTTTCTTTGTGTCTAAGAAAGACGGCTCTTTGAGGCCGTGTATTGATTATCGACTTTTGAATAAAATCACGGTTAAATATCAATATCCGTTGCCACTGCTGACTGATTTGTTTGCTCGTATAAAGGGGGCCAAGTGGTTCTCTAAGATTGATCTCCGTGGGGCGTATAATTTGGTGCGAATCAAGCAGGGGGATGAGTGGAAAACCGCATTTAATACGCCCGAGGGCCATTTTGAGTATTTGGTGATGCCTTTTGGTCTTTCAAATGCCCCTTCAGTCTTCCAGTCCTTTATGCATGACATTTTCCGCGATTATTTGGATAAATTTATGATTGTGTATCTGGATGATATTCTGATTTTTTCGGATGACTGGGACTCTCATGTCCAGCAGGTCAGGAGGGTTTTTCAGGTTTTGCGGTCTAATTCCTTGTGTGTGAAGGGTTCTAAGTGTGTTTTTGGGGTTCAAAAGATTTCCTTCTTGGGATACATTTTTTCCCCCTCTTCCATCGAGATGGATCCTGTCAAGGTTCAGGCTATTGGTGATTGGACGCAACCCTCTTCTCTTAAGAGTCTTCAGAAATTTTTGGGCTTTGCTAACTTTTATCGTCGATTTATTGCTGGTTTTTCTGATGTTGTAAAACCATTGACTGATTTGACTAAGAAGGGTGCTGATGTTGCTGATTGGTCCCCTGATGCTGTGGAGGCCTTTCGGGAGCTCAAGCGCCGCTTTTCTTCCGCCCCAGTGTTGCGTCAGCCTGATGTTGCTCTTCCTTTTCAGGTTGAGGTCGACGCTTCTGAAATCGGAGCTGGGGCGGTGTTGTCGCAGAGAAGTTCCGACTGCTCCGTGATGAGACCTTGTGCCTTTTTTTCCCGTAAATTTTCGCCCGCCGAGCGGAATTATGATATTGGGAATCGGGAGCTTTTGGCCATGAAGTGGGCTTTTGAGGAGTGGCGTCACTGGCTTGAGGGGGCCAGACATCAGGTGGTGGTATTGACTGACCACAAAAATTTAATTTACCTTGAGTCTGCCAGGCGCCTGAATCCTAGACAGGCGCGCTGGTCGTTGTTTTTCTCTCGGTTTAATTTTGTGGTGTCTTACCTACCGGGTTCTAAGAATGTTAAGGCGGATGCCCTTTCTAGGAGTTTTGAGCCTGACTCCCCTGGTAATTCTGAGCCCACAGGTATCCTTAAAGATGGAGTGATATTGTCTGCCGTTTCTCCAGACCTGCGGCGGGCCTTGCAGGAGTTTCAGGCGGATAGACCTGATCGTTGCCCACCTGGTAGACTGTTTGTTCCTGATGATTGGACCAGTAGAGTCGTCTCTGAGGTTCATTCTTCTGCGTTGGCAGGTCATCCTGGAATCTTTGGTACCAGGGATTTGGTGGCAAGGTCCTTCTGGTGGCCTTCCCTGTCACGAGATGTGCGAGGCTTTGTGCAGTCTTGTGACGTTTGTGCTCGGGCCAAGCCTTGTTGTTCTCGGGCTAGTGGATTGTTGTTACCCTTGCCTATCCCGAAGAGGCCTTGGACGCACATCTCGATGGATTTTATTTCGGATCTGCCTGTTTCTCAGAAGATGTCTGTCATCTGGGTGGTGTGTGACCGTTTCTCTAAGATGGTCCATCTGGTTCCCTTGCCTAAGTTGCCTTCTTCTTCCGAGTTGGTTCCTCTGTTTTTTCAAAATGTTGTTCGTTTGCATGGTATTCCGGAGAATATCGTTTCTGACAGAGGGACCCAATTCGTGTCTAGATTTTGGCGGGCATTCTGTGCTAGGATGGGCATAGATTTGTCTTTTTCGTCTGCTTTCCATCCTCAGACTAATGGCCAGACCGAGCGGACTAATCAGACCTTGGAGACATATTTGAGGTGTTTTGTGTCTGCGGATCAGGATGATTGGGTTGCTTTTTTGCCTTTGGCGGAGTTCGCCCTCAATAATCGGGCCAGCTCTGCCACCTTGGTGTCCCCGTTTTTCTGTAATTCGGGGTTTCATCCTCGATTTTCCTCCGGTCAAGTGGAATCTTCGGATTGTCCTGGAGTGGATGCTGTGGTGGAGAGGTTGCATCAGATTTGGGGGCAGGTGGTGGACAATTTGAAGTTGTCCCAGGAGAAGACTCAGCTTTTTGCCAACCGCCGTCGTCGTGTTGGTCCTCGGCTTTGTGTTGGGGACTTGGTGTGGTTGTCTTCTCGTTTTGTCCCTATGAGGGTTTCTTCTCCTAAGTTTAAGCCTCGGTTCATCGGCCCGTACAAGATATTGGAGATTCTTAACCCTGTGTCCTTCCGTTTGGACCTCCCTGCATCCTTTTCGATTCATAATGTTTTTCATCGGTCATTGTTGCGCAGGTATGAGGTACCGGCTGTGCCTTCCGTTGAGCCTCCTGCTCCGGTGTTGGTTGAGGGTGAGTTGGAGTACGTTGTGGAAAAGATCTTAGACTCTCGTGTTTCCAGACGGAAACTCCAGTATCTGGTCAAATGGAAGGGATACGGTCAGGAGGATAATTCTTGGGTCACTGCCTCTGATGTTCATGCCTCCGATCTTGTCCGTGCCTTTCATAGGGCTCATCCTGATCGCCCTGGTGGTTCTGGTGAGGGTTCGGTGCCCCCTCCTTGAGGGGGGGGTACTGTTGTGAAATTGGATTCTGGGCTCCCCCGGTGGCCACTTGTGGAATTGTACTTGTGTGCATCATCCCCTCTGTTCACCTGCTCCTATCAGGATGTGGGAGTCGCTATATAACCTTGCTCCTCTGTCAGTTTCATGCCGGTCAACAATGTAATCAGAAGCCTTCTGTGCATGTTCCTGCTACTAGACAACTCCTAGCTAAGTTGGACTTTTGTCCTTGTGTGTTTTTGCATTTTGTTCCTGTTCACAGCTGCTGTTTCGTTACTGTGTCTGGAAAGCTCTTGTGAGCGGAAATTGCCACTCTGGTGTTATGAGTTAATGCTAGAGTCTTAAAGTAATTTCTGGATGGTGTTTTGATAGGGTTTTCTGCTGACCATGAAAGTGCCCTTTCTGTCTTCATGCTATCTAGTAAGCGGACCTCGATTTTGCTAAACCTATTTTCATACTACGTTTGTCATTTCATCTAAAATCACCGCCAATATATGTGGGGGCCTCTGTCTGCCTTTTGGGAAAATTTCTCTAGAGGTGAGCCAGGACTGTCTTTTCCTCTGCTAGGATTAGGTAGTTCTCCGGCTGGCGCTGGGCATCTAGGGATAAAAAACGTAGGCATGCTACCCGGCCACTTCTAGTTGTGCGGCAGGTTTAGTTCATGGTCAGTATAGTTTCCATCTTCCAAGAGCTAGTTCTCATATATGCTGGGCTATGTTCTCTCGCCATTGAGAATCATGACAGACGAGGTGTCTAGGGAGTGACAGGAACATCCCACGGCTACTTCTAGTTGCGGTGTTAAGTTCAGGGACTGCGGTCAGTATAGAGGCCACCTACTCCAGAGCTCGTCCATGCTGCTCCTAGGCCACCAGATCATAACAACAAACACTTGTGGGACTACAGGTCCCAGAACAACAACATACTTCAGACCTACCACGCAGACTCTCTCTGCGACACATATCGGCCACTTACAATTCTGCCAGTCGCTGTTTCACCACCATTATAACCACAGATATGCCTCCATGCATATCCAGAGGAGCACAAACATCGCCCCCTAGCTGCCACAGGGGTCACTGCATCACAGATATACAATGCTCCAAAAATAAAGGGAACACTTAAACAACAGAATATAACTCCAGGTAAATCATCTTCTGTGAAATCAAACTGTCCACTTAGGAAGCAACTCTGTTTGACAATCAATTTCACATGTTGTTGTGCAAATGGAATAGACAACAGATGGACATTATTATCAAGACACGCTCAATAAAGGAGTTCTGCAGGTGGGGACTACAGACCACATCTCAGTACCAATGCTTTCTGGCTGATGTTTTGGTCACTTTTAAATGTTGGTTGTGCTTTCACACTCATGGTAGCATGAGATGGACTCTACAACCCACACAAGTGGCTCAGGTAGTGCAGCTCATCCAGGATGGCACATCAATGCAATGTGAAGTGTGGCAAGAAGGTTTGATGTGACTGTCAGCGTAGTGTCCAGAGGCTGGAGGCGCTATCAGGAGACAGGCCAGTACACCAGGAGACGTGGAGGGGGCCGTAGGAGGGCAACAACCCAGCAGCAGGACCACTACCTCAGCCTTTGTGCAAGGATGGACAGGAGGAGCACTGCCAGAGCTTTGCAAAATGACCTCCAGCAGGCCACAAATGTGCATGTGTCTGCACAAACGGTTGGAAACCAACTCCATGAGGATGGTCTGAGTGCCCGTTGTCCACAGATGCGGGTTGTGCTCACAGCCCAACACCGTCCAGAATGCTTGGCATTTGCCACAGAACACCAGGATTGGCAAATTTGCCACTGGCACCCTGCACACTTCACAGATGAAAGCAGGTTTACACTGAGCACATGTGACAGACGTGACAGAGTCTGGAGATGCTGTGGAGAGCGATCTGCTGCCTGCAACATCTTTCAGCATGACCGGTTTGGCAGTGGGTCAGTAAAGGTGTGGGGTGGCATTTCTTTGGAGGGCCGCACAGCCCTCTATGTGCTTGCCAGAGGTAGCCTGACTGCCATTAGGTACCGAGATGAGATCCCCAGATCCCTTGTGAGACCATATGCTGGTGCGGTTGGCCCTGGGTTCCTCCTAATGCAGGACAATGCCAGACCTCATGTGGCTGGAGTGTGTCAGCAGTTCCTGCAAGATGAAGGCATTGAAGCTACGGACTGGCCCACCCGTTCCCCAGACCTGAATCCGATTGAACATATCTGGGACATCATGTCTCGCACCATCCATCAACATCATGTTGCACCACAGACTGTCCAGAAGTTGGCGGATGCTTTAGTCAAGGTCTGGGAGGAGATCCCCAGGAGACTATCTGCCACCTCAGCAGGAGCATGCCCAGGCGTTGTAGGTGGATCAAACAAGCACGTGGAGGCCACACACACTACTGAGCATCATTTCCTTGTCTTGAGGCATTTCCACTGAATTTGAATCAGCCTGTAACTTCATTTTCCACTTTTGTTTTGAGCATCATTCCAACTCCAGACCTCCGTGGGATATTAGTTGTGATTTACGTTGATCATTTTTAGATTTTATTCCACTATGTAATAAATAAAGATTTACAACTGGAATATTTAATTGTGATATCTAGGATGTGGGATTTTAGTGCTCCCTTTATTTTTTTGAGCACTGTATATATAGTCATGAAATATTTTGAGAGCTATAATTTTTCCTTATTTCTTTAAAAAAAAGTAATGTGAGGGCGTTTTTTTTTGCAGGAGGAATTGACATTTATATTGGTATCAATTTTGAACACATGACATTTTTTGATCGCTTTCTATTCTGAAATTTTGAGACAGAATGAACAAAAAACAGCAATTCAGGTATTGTGTCTTTGTTTTTTCATATGCCGTTCTTCATGTGATTAAATTTAAAAGACAACTTTATTCTTTGGGTCAGTATGATTACAACAATACCACATTTATATTTTATATAATGTTTTGGTGATTTTACACATATAAATAAAAAGAAAACATTTTTTTTGCATTGCTGTATTATGAGAGCTATAATTTTTTTTATTTTTCTGCTGATGGAGCTTTATGGCAGCTTGTTTTTTGCAAGACAAGATGAAATTTTCAGCTAGACCATTTTTTTCCCCATTTGACTTTTTGATCGCGTTCTATTCCACTTTTTCTTCAGCTCGATTTTAATTTTTTTTACTGTGTTCACTGAAGAGGTTAACTAGTGAAACAGTCTCGTTTGGGATGTGGTGGTACCAAATCCATGTACTTTTTTTTCTTAGAAAAAATTACTTATTTACATTTTACATAGTATAATTATTTTGTGGTTTTTTCAAAACATATTTTTTTAGATTTTTGTTTAGTTTTTTTTTTACTTTATTACTTAGTCCCTTTATAGGACTTTCACTTTTTGAAGTCTGATCACTGTTATAAAGCATTGCAATGCATTATAAACTGTCAGTGGTACACTGACACACAAACTTGTTAGACCATGCACTGAGCATGGGACACCTCTTTCAGAGGCAAGAAAAGCCCTCTCCCTCTCCCTGCCAAAATGCTGTAAACGATATTGATCCCATTTAGGGGGTTAAACTGCTGGGAGCAGTGTGGGCGCCACTCCTGGCAGTGAGAGACAGGTTTCAGCTGTCATGTCAGTTGAACACCCATAATACTGAATATAAGTGGTGCACCCCTGCATGAATCAGGAGGGAGTAGGGTGCAAAACCTGGCCAGTAAATGAATATTAGAAACAAAGAAAGAAGCAGACTGGGCCAATAATGGTATGCACACCCACAAATATTTATATCAAACAATTTTATTAAACCTCAGAACAAGACATGTACGAATAAAACCAATTAAAAAGGTCTAAATACATGACCACATACCCTCACCCATAAATGTATGGCATAAATAAGCCTCACGTATGAAAGAATGTGAATACATAAATACAAAATGTATAAACATATATATGCAATGCCTCCTGTACACAGAATATTCCCTCAAATGACAACAAAGTATATGCAATAACATATGCTCAATGGGAGCAAATAAGTCAATCCCAACACACCAAATGACCAATGGTCATACCAATAATGCCTCCCCAGTGGTAATATCAAAATGAATAATGATGAATACCATTCATGCATCAAAATGGTGATGCCATATGCACAAAGGTTCAAGAAAAACAGGTGGGGACTACTTTCCCTGGGGTATTGGAGATAGGCACCCAGTCGGACAAAAGAAAAAATAATAATAGGTGAAAAATAATAATGATGATAATAGAGGTCATGTCCCAGCGGTATACCTATCCGGTCAGTCGTCAGTGGTCAGCAGAAGTCTGTCATAAAGAGCAATGCCCGGGAAGGACAGGAGACAAAATGTAGGGGTGAGGTAGCAAGCCCCACGCGTATCGCTGCAAGCGCAGCTTCATCAGGGGAAGTGGGGACACACATCCACCCTGAGGTGTTATATACATGAATATGAATGAGTAAATACAGACCGGTGTGCAGTCAGGGAGCGCCGCGCCAGAGGGGATCACCGCAGGAAGCGTACCGGAAGTGGCTATAGCCGGAAAGTGCTGCCGTTGTCATGGTGCAGTTGCACATGCTAGACGGCAGCACTGAGCAAGGGAAACCGCGCGTGCGCTGGAAAAGTGCATAAGATGCACAGGAGGATGTATTCGCAGCCAAAAGAGGACTAGCATACCTATACCAAACGGGCACAGAACATGTATGAGTACTGGACAAGGGGAGACCGCACATGTGCCGGCACAATACATAAGATGCACAGGCAAATATATTAGCAGCTAGAAAAAGACTTACATGCCTAATATAAAATAAACACAAGACATATATGCGTACAGGTGGGCCCCTGCGTGTAGAAAATGAAATGAAAACAAAGTCTAATAACACCACTTGCTAATGTAGTAATGTATAGATAATAAAGGACCATATACCAAAAGTATCCATTGGTATATAGATATATAAATACCCATAATTACCAAGAGAAAGCAAGAGGTGTAGTGCCAATCGTGGAGAGATGTTAAAAATAATAATAAAATATCATACAAAATGTAACAATACCCTGAACTTCAAAAAGAATACTAATATGAATAATGTTCATCTCCAGGGGCACAGGATAATAATATATCCTTTAGACTTGAGTTGATCCGGGTAGATGGAAGCCCATATACCACTACGCTGATGGTTAGCAGCCCAACGTAAATGTAGTAATCTTGAATGGCACGAAGTCTCAAAGAAGTATATACATGCATCTCCAAAACATCTTCAACGCCTCAAAAAATGCCATCAGGAGAAGTCCAGGGTTCCAAATAAACATAATATCTTATCTTCATAATCACACCCTCATGATGTTCCACAGATGGCTCTCGGAAAATATATTGTCCTGAATGTTATAAACTCCAGTGTCCAATAAGACCCCCGAAACTGTATCTTCTATTAGGGGTAAATAGATATCTTGAAAAAACTGGAACTCTAGAGAATTAAAACAAAAATCAGGTATGTAAAAGGACTATATATATACACGGGGTGCAAGTTTCGAAAAAGGGGGAGATAAAGGGGAGGCAGCAAGATGAACAATACACCTGCCCAACCCCTTTTCACCCCAGGAACCCAGTAAATAGAAGATCTTCATTCAGTCCTAATGGTGTTGTTGACCGAAGATTAAAGATCCATCTGGATTCTGTCCGAAGGAGCTGAGACTGTAGTCTACCCCTCTGTGACCTTCCAGGAGAAAGTGCGTCACTGGCATCGATATATCGATGACGTGTTCTTTCTATGGCTTGGTACTGAACTGGAATGCGCACAGTTCCTGCAGGATCTTAATACCAATTCCTACAACATCTTCCTCACACATGTTCTATCAGCAACCTCGGTCACTTACCTGGACTTAAAGGTTACTGCAGAAGACAACCGCCTGACAACAGATCTGTTCCGCAAGCCGACAGCCACCAATGCCCTACTTGAGTACAGTAGTTTTCACCCGGCACATACTAAGGTGGGTGTCCCCATTGGTCAATTCTTGCGGGTGAGGCGGAATTGTACGCATGATACTGATTTCTTATCACAAGCACGTGAGCTCACCGGTCGATTTAAACAAAGGGGTTATCCGAAACGCGTTATTTCATCTGCTTTTCAGAGGGCACGACGCGAGGACCAAGCTTCATTACTTACCTCTAGACCCCGCAATCAGGATAAGGTTACCCGATTTGTGACGGATTACAACAGCAGCTGGGATCAGGTAAAGACTATCATTACCCGGCATTGGTCCATTCTCAGGACCGATTCCCTGACGGCAGAGGTAACGAGCGAGAGACCGCTACTCGCGACCAGACGGGCACCCAATTTGAGAGATCTGTTAACCAACAGTCACTTCTCGAGACCCACCATTAGGCTTAATAGGGGGCTCCATCTCAAGGGGTCATTTCCCTGCGGGGACTGCAGCGTATGTCCCTTTATGATACCTACAAGAAATGTTTTTTCTAATCCATTAGATTCATCCACTCACCGTCTGAATGATTATATCAATTGCAAGACGAGGGACGTCATTTATGTCATCATCTGCCCATGTGGTAAACCGTATGTTGGCCAAACCTCCCAGGAGCTCAGAAAGAGGATTCAGAAACACATGTCTACTATTCATTTGGCAGCTGCTGATCAACGCAAGGGTAAGCCCCTTACTCCGGTGGCAGCACACTTTTTGTCCACTCATGGGGGATCTACTTCCAACATCAGGATTGTGGGGTTGCAAAAGATACCTTACAGGGGCCGGGGCGGCAGCTCACATAATCAGCTCCTTCGGACAGAATCCAGATGGATCTTTAATCTTCGGTCAACAACACCATTAGGACTGAATGAAGATCTTCTATTTACTGGGTTCCTGGGGTGAAAAGGGGTTGGGCAGGTGTATTGTTCATCTTGCTGCCTCCCCTTTATCTCCCCCTTTTTCGAAACTTGCACCCCGTGTATATATATAGTCCTTTTACATACCTGATTTTTGTTTTAATTCTCTAGAGTTCCAGTTTTTTCAAGATATCTATTTACCCCTAATAGAAGATACAGTTTCGGGGGTCTTATTGGACACTGGAGTTTATAACATTCAGGACAATATATTTTCCGAGAGCCATCTGTGGAACATCATGAGGGTGTGATTATGAAGATAAGATATTATGTTTATTTGGAACCCTGGACTTCTCCTGATGGCATTTTTTGAGGCGTTGAAGATGTTTTGGAGATGCATGTATATACTTCTTTGAGACTTCGTGCCATTCAAGATTACTACATTTACGTTGGGCTGCTAACCATCAGCGTAGTGGTATATGGGCTTCCATCTACCCGGATCAACTCAAGTCTAAAGGATATATTATTATCCTGTGCCCCTGGAGATGAACATTATTCATATTAGTATTCTTTTTGAAGTTCAGGGTATTGTTACATTTTGTATGATATTTTATTATTATTTTTAACATCTCTCCACGATTGGCACTACACCTCTTGCTTTCTCTTGGTAATTATGGGTATTTATATATCTATATACCAATGGATACTTTTGGTGTATGGTCCTTTATTATCTATACATTACTACATTAGCAAGTGGTGTTATTAGACTTTGTTTTCATTTCATTTTCTACACGCAGGGGCCCACCTGTACGCATATATGTCTTGTGTTTATTTTATATTAGGCATGTAAGTCTTTTTCTAGCTGCTAATATATTTGCCTGTGCATCTTATGTATTGTGCCGGCACATGTGCGGTCTCCCCTTGTCCAGTACTCATACATGTTCTGTGCCCGTTTGGTATAGGTATGCTAGTCCTCTTTTGGCTGCGAATACATCCTCCTGTGCATCTTATGCACTTTTCCAGCGCACGCGCGGTTTCCCTTGCTCAGTGCTGCCGTCTAGCATGTGCAACTGCACCATGACAACGGCAGCACTTTCCGGCTATAGCCACTTCCGGTACGCTTCCTGCGGTGATCCCCTCTGGCGCGGCGCTCCCTGACTGCACACCGGTCTGTATTTACTCATTCATATTCATGTATATAACACCTCAGGGTGGATGTGTGTCCCCACTTCCCCTGATGAAGCTGCGCTTGCAGCGATACGCGTGGGGCTTGCTACCTCACCCCTACATTTTGTCTCCTGTCCTTCCCGGGCATTGCTCTTTATGACAGACTTCTGCTGACCACTGACGACTGACCGGATAGGTATACCGCTGGGACATGACCTCTATTATCATCATTATTATTTTTCACCTATTATTATTTTTTCTTTTGTCCGACTGGGTGCCTATCTCCAATACCCCAGGGAAAGTAGTCCCCACCTGTTTTTCTTGAACCTTTGTGCATATGGCATCACCATTTTGATGCATGAATGGTATTCATCATTATTCATTTTGATATTACCACTGGGGAGGCATTATTGGTATGACCATTGGTCATTTGGTGTGTTGGGATTGACTTATTTGCTCCCATTGAGCATATGTTATTGCATATACTTTGTTGTCATTTGAGGGAATATTCTGTGTACAGGAGGCATTGCATATATATGTTTATACATTTTGTATTTATGTATTCACATTCTTTCATACGTGAGGCTTATTTATGCCATACATTTATGGGTGAGGGTATGTGGTCATGTATTTAGACCTTTTTAATTGGTTTTATTCGTACATGTCTTGTTCTGAGGTTTAATAAAATTGTTTGATATAAATATTTGTGGGTGTGCATACCATTATTGGCCCAGTCTGCTTCTTTCTTTGTCAGTTGAACACCCGGCGGTGTCCTTTTTGAAATTTAGGAGGGCTTCTACTGCACAGAACCCTTCATAGTCTATTCCCTTTATATACATTCATCTCCCCTGAGGAGTCCCCCACTGCAGGGTTATAAAACGTGTCGGAGAGTTTGCACAAGGACATTTTTAGAGGGATAGGTTACACTTGGGCACTGTTCTTGTCAGGACGGGAGATACTGCATTGGTATGATAGCTCCCACATAACCTTTAAAATATTAATATTGTCCCACACAGCCCTCCAAACAGTATAATGGCCCCCGCATAACCTTTCAAACAGTAAAGTAGTTGCCTCATAGCTTTCCAAACAGTATACTGGCCCATAATTGTCCTACATACAGTATAATATCCCTCACATAGTCTTCGAAAGAGTATAATGACAGCAACAGTGTACTCATTGAATAAAAAAGTTCTCAACTCTCCCAGAGGTGGGAGCTGACAGCTCATCCACGCGTTGCTTATTTATTCGCTTGCATATTTTCAGCAGTTTTAAACTGCAGCATGCCAATTCTTTCAGCCTTTTTGCTGCTGAATTCACCAATACTAATGAGCGGGGAACAATTTGCAACAAATACACATGTAAAAAAGTGGTAATTTAAACCATATTTTATGCTGAATTTTTCCTTTCAAGAGATGCAGAAACAGTGCAGAAATTCCTGCAGCAAATATTTAACGTGTGCACATATCTACTCTCCAGGCAGCAGTCTCTTATAGATTTATCCACAGAACCTCAGAGAACCGCAGCACCTCAGTTTCCCACATGTGACATATCTCACTTTACAACATCTTGAAACGATTGATTGCATCCAACTGCACTTTGTCCTGCAGCTTATTAATGAGCAGACGAAAAGAAATATTGTGAGCCATTCAAAAGACAGTTTTTTGGTGAAACACATTACTCTTTCGGGGAGCTGTGACAATAGCAGTGATGGAAGCACTGAGTAATTATGATGGGAAATGACTTGGTTAAAATGCAGAAAATAATAATTTCATGTACACTGCAGCTACAGTGACACATACTGCAGTACAGAGGAATAGCTACTTACTACTGATAAAATAATGCAGTCATTTTGTAAAACAGGGAGAATCTGAAGAAGAGCTTTAACCCCTTTACCATCTTGGTTTTTCCCGTCTTTGCTTTTTGCTCCCCTTCTTCCCAGAGCTTTTTACTTTCTGTTTATTCTCCTTTTGCTGTAATTTCTGTTGCTCTGCTTTCCATATAGTGCAGTCTTCCTTTAAATGTCCCTTTTTCTTACATCTGAAACATTCTCTTGTCTCTGTATTATGGAGCTTCTTGCCTGTCGCATTAAGAGCATTTTCACTATCCCTTTCAGTGGAATTGTTTGCTTGCTCTTTCCTTCTATGATATTCATCTATAAGTCTGGTCTTTACAAACTCTAGTTGAATGTCCGCTTCAGGTCTTGTCTCTAGTGCATTTATCAGAGCAGTGTATTAATCTGGTAAACTGCACAATAATATTTCTGCTATATGGCTTTCATTAATGTCTTCACCAACTGATCTCAGCTGTGTTACCACCTCCATCATGGAGTTTATATGCTCCTCTATGTCTTGCCTTGCACTTAATCTCATCTTGTAAAGTTTTCTTAGAAGGAAGAGTTTGTGATTTAAGCTGGATCTTTCATATAGCTTTCTCAATGCTTCACACATTCACTTTGCTGTATTCTCATTCTTTATGTGAATTAACTGATCATACTCCTCTAATAAGCTGATAGTAGCTCTTGCTCGTCTGTTTTTCTTATCCCATGTCTGATTATTATCATTAGGTCTGTCTGTAGTGATTACCTCCCATAAATCATCTTTAGACAATAAAATCTCCACTTTGAACTTGCAACACCCCAGGTAGCCGGTTGTTGCAGTAATGTTGCCTTCCTTTCGGGGAGGGTGATATCATGCTCAGAGGCAATGGAATTCCCTTTATTAGGTAAGGTACTCACATGCAACGTATTCCAAATCCAGACCAGGAGGGGGAGCCCAGGACCCGGATTCAGGGGAGCTTCCCTCAAATATGGATATATGTCCTGGTCTGGCGGAGGAGTTAGCCAGTCTGGGAGAGACACAGAAGGAGAAGGAAGTCTGAGAGGGCAGACAGAGAGGTGCAGCAGCCACGTGGGAGCTGCAGCCTCTGGAAGGAGAAAGACCAGAAGAGTTGTATGTGGTGGAGCTACAGAGGAAAGGAGCAGAGGAAAGGAACAGGGCTCAGAGGAGAACTGTGACCGTGCACCCTCAGAGCCGAAGCGCAGTAACGGGTACCGGGAGCCCGAGGCTATAGTGGAACTGTAGGACACTTGGCAAAACCAGAGGGCTCAGACCTTTAAGTGAACGACCCGCAGCACACCTGAGATGCAGCAGCACCTGAGGAGCCCGGGGCATGATAGAGTCCCTGTAAAACGGCTCAAGCTGCCCGTCATGCAGGTACCTGTCCCAGGACGGGAAAAGAGGAGTTTGCCAGTAAGCTTCAGGCAGCAGGGACCTCACATAGAATGGCGCTAGTTGGAAAGGCTCTCAGACCTCAACTGGAAAAGGGATTCTTCCATTGCC
This sequence comes from Ranitomeya variabilis, assembly GCF_051348905.1. NCBI lineage: Eukaryota > Metazoa > Chordata > Amphibia > Anura > Dendrobatidae > Ranitomeya > Ranitomeya variabilis. The sequence continues at coordinate 797,415,813 of NC_135232.1, read as the reverse complement.
TCTGAGCCGGCTGGGCCGCATCACCATCCATGCCTGGTACCCTGGACTGTGGCCTGCCAACTACAGTAAACCAGGTAAAGACTTTAAAACTCGTGTCCTTTACTTATTGCCCAGCATACACCATCATTGCCATACACTATAGGACCCCTGGGGACTCCACTTCACCTGTGGGAAGTGTTACCATCTTTGCTGCAACAACATCCCCCAGAGGACCCCTTTAAAGCAGTGTCAGTCCCCCTATTGACCGAACACCACAGGTGGCATCATGACAGACTCATTTACAATATCCCTTTAAATACCATTCCCCTTTTATTGGGCGCCCAGGGCCACGGACCGGGTAACAGCTGCCGTGACATCCCCTTTAAGAGAGACCTTACCCGTGCCAAGTACCCCACGGCCCTGGTAGGGTACTCCAAGCTTCCATAACTGAAAGTTCTCATTGTTCAGCTTAGCTAGTGTGAGTCTCAGCTCTGAACTGCTGCTCATCTTTAACTTATTTGTCTTACTTGTTTGGAGAGAATTGCTCTGAAGTATTGTTTTGCATTCACCAAGTCCTTTTTGTCTTCTATTCTGGGCCTATAACCTGTTGCATAGTTTGGTCGCAGAAGAAACTTGGGAGAGTAGATTATATGGGGTAATTCAACTTTATCTTCACATAAAATGATTTACATGCATCAGCTTCTTAATACAGCATAACAGGAAGTCTACAAGACCTTTTTACCAGAGAGAAAGGGAAACCAAAATACAACAAGTATATACATTACATTCAACTAAGCATATAATCGTAACAACATCGCCATCTACTGTCAGAAAAGTGTAAACTCCTCCTGGACACAAATAAGTCTGTATCTGTTGCATATCTGCCAACAGTTAAAACTCACCATATTGTATTATGTACAGGGCTGCCACTAGGAATTTCGAGGCCCCATACTGGCAACATTTTCGGGGCCCCCTTGAAACTGCGCCCAGGCGCCACCCCAGCTCCACCTCCACATCTCAAACCTTCCACAGTCCCACCGCCCGCTCTTGGAAAAACTCATCTTCTGTACCACGTCCTCACCAATCTGATATTAACAGTTCCCAGCAGACACCAGATCACATACATAGCTAGCAGTTTTTGTTTTGGCCAAAATAATTTTTAAGCCACCACCACGAAAAGGTAGACTATATTGGCCAGGCTCTACTCTAACCTATTAAACATTTCTTTATATTTTTATTTATTTTTCTTTAAGGGAATGAGTCACATATATTTTTTTAGAATGACCATTAATACCACATACAAGGGAAAACAACCATCATACCATGCCCAAACAACATATTACCACCACATAGTGATGGAATAATACCACATACAAGGAAAAAATATCTCCATACTGTGACCAGATCACATATTACCATCACATAGTGACCAGATAATACCACATACAGGGAGAAATACCACCACACCATGACCAGATCACATACTGCCACCACATAGTGACCGAATACTACAATACTGATCATTAATTGAAAACAAAACACAGCACTAATGCCGTTATACACAGGAGCTTTGCATATAATGTCAGTGTACAGGTAATACGGAGATCACCAGTGACATTATATACAGGAGCTCTGTATATAGTGTACAGTGAACAGGTAATAGAGTGTATAGTGTCGGTGTACAGGTAACACACTGACTCACCAGTGACGTCTCTAGCTGAACTTCCTCATCTTTGCTTTTCTTTTTCATGCAGCGCAGACCACCATCACTTCTTCCTTCCAGGACTCGTCTCTGCATAAGATAACACATAGTTACCTAGAGCACCGCTTCCAGAGCACATTCCCCACTTTTCCCTTTCTTCTACACTACACATCTGAATACAGACGTGCACCCACCATTAATATATAAATAGTTATTATTAATCCACCACTGCATCCCCACCAATTATAATTAGCCATTTTCCCCAATTAATAAATATATACATTAATTAGCCCCAGTACTCTTTCAGTGTCCTCATACGTGTCGGCGCGTACGCGATGACGTCATCGCGTACGCGCCGACACCTGACCAGAAGTCCAGGGAGAGCGGAGGGAGTCGGTCTGAGCTGCGCAGCCGTCCAGGAGGTAAAGACAGCCGTGCACAGCTCCCAGAAGGCTCCGGGGCCGACGTGTGCGCCGCAGGCCTGCAGCACATTGGTGCAGGTCTGCAGGATGGGGCCCCATGAGCAGTAGCACAAGAGGGGGGCCCTGCGGGCCCCCCCATGTGCCGCTGGTCATCGGGCCCCATACAGCAGTAAGGCCAGTAGTGCCCTGATGGCGGCCCTGATTATGTAGCTGCAGCGCCCCAGAGTCCTGGTCGTTGCAGTACTGACGATCCACCACTAAGGGGAGTGATGGTACGTCTGATGGCACTTAAGGAGTTCACCTGACCAGGTATCACAGTCACACAAGCAATGGGGAGGAAATAAATCCAAAAAGATAACCTTATGTCTTTAACTAAAATTGCTTTATTCAAAGTGCAAGATAGGAAGGCAATGGTGACAACACAGTCGCCCAACAAATGTCTAAAAACAGATAATACACACAAGACACCAGGAAACACAGCTGCTGAGTGCTGACCCATATCAGAATAATATTAATATAACAATCAGCATTTTGGGTCAAATTTATAAAACCAGCAGGGTTATATGGCCAACATTACAGCGGCCTGCCTCAGAATTTACTAAGTCCCATAAAAGGTAGTATCACAATAAATCATGCAAACTAGTATAGCATACTATAAAAAGAGACTTAAATAGGCGATAGAGATAGTTAATTAATACATCACCCCAAAGGTATGGTGCTTGGCAGATGCAGAGTCCCGGTGTCCGCGGGACTTTGTTGGGAGACTGTGTTGTCACCATTGCCTTCCTATCTTGCACTTTGAATAAAGCAATTTTAGTTAAAGACATAAGGTTATCTTTTTGGATTTATTTCCTCCCCCTTGCTTGTATGTCGCTTAGGATAACTGTGTTGATCCAATACTAGGGCAAAAATAATTCTAACTGGGAGTTACTGCTATTTAATATATTCTTTAATATAACTTTCCCAGATGATATATTATAGATACTGTTTGCCGCTGGCTACCCCTTTCTTCTTTCATCACAGTCACACACTACATTTCACACTCTGGCCACCAGGGGGAGCAAAGGGTTCTATGTATTAGGCCACTCCTCACAATCTGGTAAAACTGGGGGCTGGATAGGAAGTTAGTCACAAGCTGACTGGGTTGGATCCAGGCAACATCCTGTGACAGAGGGTGTTGCAGGGGAAGATTCAGGGGGGTCTCTCTCAGGGGTGGGATCCTGACAGTGGCCTAGCGAACAAAACAGAACGTTACGGAGCCGCGCCTGCACCCGTTGCGGTGGCATCCTAAGAATGGAAACGAAGAGAAGTTTATTGTGGAGAAGTGAGAAATGAGATCGCAGCAAAAAGGAGATAAAGCCAGTAGGAGTCGTGCCCAAAGATCGAGGCAACATCCTACTGAGGCGCGTAGCCGGTGGCCGGAACGCCGAGGAAGTATTAGGCTCCAAGCAATACTTCAAACAGCGGCAGGACAGTTAATTTTAGGTTGGCTGTCTCACCTAAATCACCTAAGCAGACATAGGGGGCAATTGTGGGAGAGGGGCGACGCTAGGGTCCCGGAAGAACTCCAGGCCTACCCGTCATACGGGTGCGTCCTAGCCATATCATCTGGGGGACGGAGAAAGAACATCAGAATAGATACGAGTTGTGAGAGAGAAGAACATCAGAAGCAGACACAACAGTTGTGAGGACTATCCCGTGGTGCTTAGCAGGGAGGTACTACAACACGCAGGCGCTAGAAAGTAGGCACTGATTTCCACCTGCAAAGGAAACTCTGGATGTGCCTTCGGACCGGCCGGCCTCAGCCAGCCCTGTTAGCAGTACTCTGGATTGAGGATCCTGAAGCCTTCAGTAAAGAGGTAACGAGACTGCAACCCTGTGTCCTCGTTATTCATCGCGACTTGCACCACGCACCACCATCACATCTTTCATTGGACGCCCCTTAGCAGGGTCACGGACCGGGTCTAGCCACCGTGACAACCCCAGGACCGAGACAGAGAGGCCCGGTACCGAGTACCCCGCGGCCCTGCGTCTGGGGGCGCTCCACTACTCTCTCAGAATCCTCTATCTAGATTCATGGCTGAGCTGTCGGTAATCCTTGAAGAATCCTTTGAGAAAGGGATTATTGGTAAATAAAACTCTTGACGGACTACTTGTCAAAACTCCAGTTATTCCAACACTCTATTTACTCCCCAAGGTCCACAAGGACGCTCTTAGGGTATGTGCACACGTCAGGATTTCTTGCAGAAATTTTTCTGACAAAAAACGGAAATTTCTGCCAGAAATCCGCATGCGTTTTTTTCACGTTTTTGACGCGTTTTTGATGAGCTTTTGATGCTTTTTTTTGTGCGTTTTTTCCCAGATGCATAGAATTGCAGGAAAAACGCAGAAAATCCGCAAAATTAATGAACATACTCATTTTTTTCCCGCGATGCGTTTTTTCGCGCAAAAAAACGCATCCATGTGCACAAAACATGCAGAATGCATTCTAAATGATAGAATGCATAATGCATGCGTTTTTAATGAGTTTTTTTTTAGCATGAAAAAACGCGAAAAAAAGCGAAAAAACCTGAACCTGAACGTGTGCACATAGCCTAAATCCTCCAGGGCATCCGATTGTTTCTGGCATAGGAGGGTTATGTGATCCTATATGTAAATTCATTGATCATTATCTTAGATCACAGGTTGAGACGTTTTCCTCCTATGTCAGGGACACCACGGACGTTCTTAAATGTCTTGATGGTATGACTTTGGAGCTGGACATGCTCCTTGTCACAGTGGATGTTGAGGCACTTTATACCTCCATCCGCCATGATGATGGCCTCGAGGCAGTTTCCTTCTTTTCGGAGTCCAGCAATATTGATGTAAAGGCCAGCGGCCTGGTGTTGGGACTCTTGCGATTCATCCTTACACATAATTTTTTTACGTTTAAGGATAGATACTACCTCCAGGGCTGTGGGAACCGCCTTGGGGGCGGCGTGTGCACCTTCTTATGCTAATCTCTTCCTGGGCTACTGGGAGAGAGGAATTTTCCAGTGGGGAGTGCACTCCGCCCCCCCAGATCCTGGGTGGCATCGCTATATAGATGAAATTTTGTTTATTTGGCAGGGATCAGTTGATGGACTTCATGAATTTATGCATGAACTGAATTGCAACAGCCTCAACATCAGGCTCACTTATAATTTCCATTCACATCAGATCTTATTTTTAGACATCAATTTGCTGGTCCAGGAACATGGATTTATTAATGGTGATGTATTCCGGAAAGAGACCTCTGTGAATGCACTCCTCCATGCTTCATCCTCTCATACAAGTTCTACTATTGGAGCTATTCCAGTTGAACAGTTTTACGTATGAGGAGGATCTGTACCACGGAGGAGGCATTCGAGAGGCAGTCTGTGCACCTTGGGGAGAGATTTCTGGCACGGGGCTATAGTAAGAAGAGTATTAAACGTGGCTATATCTGTGCCAGAAATTCCAAAAGATGTGATTTACTTAATCAAAAGAAAGTTGTTAATCAGGAGGACTCAAGGATTCCCTACATCTCCATGTTCAATCATCGATGGGGAACATGTTTTAAAAAGCTCACTTTAGCAAAATACCTCCCTGAGACACCCGTCTTGACTGCTAGGACGGGGATGAATCTAAGATAAGAGATATCTTAGTTCGCAGTCACTATGTGGCAAAGACACCAGATATATTTGGGGCAGGGAAACGTAAATGGGGATTTTATACATGAGGTGATTGCATGGCGTGTCGTAATCATGTAAGGGCATTGTCTTCCTCCTCTGCGGATGGTCAAAAAGATTTTAAGATCACAGATTACATATCGTGCAGTACCACATTTGTGGTTTATTGTTGTGAATTCTGCTTTTGGGCTCCCTCCGGTGGTTGTTGGTGGTAGTGCAGTTGTCTTGTGGTTGTAATCCAGGGCAGGTGTTTCTGCTGATTGCAGCTCTATTAGGTATTTAGGTGTGCAGGATCAATGCCAGTTGTCCATTGTACTTGGAGGGATTGCATCTCTCTCTTGCTCCTCATGCCCTGCTGCCAATCAGCTAAGATAAGTGTCTGGTTTTTTGTCTCTGTGCACACATGCAGTGTGCTTTGCAATTCAGTGCAATTCATTGTGTTTTTGTCCAGCTTAGACTTTGTTTGGATTTTTCAGTCATGCTGGATTCTCAGGAGATGCAGATATACTTTCTATGTCTTTAGTTAGATGTAGTATATTTGTATTATCTGCTGTGGATATTTTTAGGATTTTAATACTGACCGCTTAGAATTCTGTCCTATCCTTTTCTGTTTAGCTAGAAGTGCCTCTTTTCCTAAATCCTGTTTTTCTGCCTGCGTGTGTTTTTCCTCTTATACTCACAGTCAATATTTGTGGGGGGCTGCCTATCCTCTGGGGTTCTGCTCTGAGGCAAGATAGAATTCCCATTTCCATCTATAGGGGTATTTAGTCCTCCGGCTGTGTCGAGGTGTCTAGGACTTGTTAGGTACATCCCACGGCTACTTCTAGTTGCGGTGTTAGTTTAGGGTTTGCGGTCAGTACAGGTACCACCTACTCCTGAGAAAGTCTCTCATGTGGCTCCAAGGTCACCGGATCATAACAGTACAACTGGCCAACAATGAGTTAAATGCATCTCAGAAGAAGGGAAGAAAGAGCCATTTTTTTTTCTGTAGCCTGCTTTGTCTTTTCTTCCCTCTTTTCCTCTGGGTGACTGAGGAGTCTTGTGCTAGCATGGATGTTCAGGGATTAGTTTCTCGTATAGACCAGCTTGCTGCTAGGGTACAGGGTATTTCTGATTATATTGTTCAGACTCCGCTGTTAGAGCCTAGGATTCCTACTCCTGATTTGTTTTTTGGGGACAGGTCCAAATTTTTGAGTTTTAAAAAACAATTGTAAACTGTTTTTTGCTCTGCAGCCTCGTTCCTCTGGTGATCCCATTCAGCAGGTTAAAATTGTCATCTCCCTGCTGCGTGGCGACCCTCAGGATTGGGCATTTTCCCTGGAATCTGGGAATCCGGCCTTGCATAATGTAGATGCCTTTTTTCAGGCTCTAGGATTATTATATGATGAACCAAATTCTGTGGATCAAGCAGAGAAGACCTTGTTGGCCCTGTCTCAGGGTCAAGAAGCAGCAGAATTGTATTGTCAGAAATTTAGAAAATGGTCTGTGCTGACTAAATGGAATGAGGATGCTTTGGCGGCAATTTTCAGAAAGGGTCTTTCTGAATCTGTTAAAGATGTTGTGGTGGGGTTTCCCACGCCTGTTGGTCTGAGTGATTCTATGTCTCTGGCCATTCAGATTGATCGGCGCTTGCGGGAGCGCAGAACTGTGCGCGCTGTGGCGTTGTCCTCAGAGCAGATGCCTGAGCCTATGCAGTGTGATAGGATATTCTGTCTAGAACGGAACAACAAGGATTCAGACGTCAGAATAGGTTGTGTTTTTATTGTGGCGATGCTTCTCATGTCATTTCAGTCTGCCCAAAGCGTACAAAGAGAATCGCTAGTTCAGTTACCATCGGAACTGTACAACCTAAATTTCTGTTATCTGTGACCTTGATCTGCTCACTGTCGTCATTTTCTGTCATGGCGTTAGTGGATTCGGGCGCCGCTTTGAACTTAATGGACTTTGAATTTGCCAGGCGTTGTGGTTTCCCCTTGCAGTCTTTGCAGAACCCTATTCCTTTAAGGGGCATTGATGCTACACCTTTGGCTAAAAATAGACCCCAGTTTTGGACACAGGTGACCATGTGCATGGCGCCAGCCCATCAGGAAGATTGTCGTTTTCTGGTGTTGCATAATTTACATGATGCTATTGTGCTGGGTTTTCCATGGTTGAAGATACATAATCCTGTGTTGGATTGGAAGTCTATGTCTGTGACTAGTTGGGGTTGTCAGGGGGTTCATAATGACGTTCCTGTGATGTCAATCTCCTCTTCCTCCTCTTCTGAAGTTCCAGAGTTTTTGTCTGATTTTCAGGATGTATTCGATGAGCCCAAGTCCAGTTCCCTTCCACCGCATAGGGACTGTGATTGTGCTATTGACTTGATTCCAGGCTGTAAGTTTCCTAAGGGCCGACTTTTCAACCTGTCTGTGCCGGAACATACCGCCATGCGGAGTTATGTTAAGGAGTCTTTGGAGAAAGGGCATATTCGTCCATCTTCTTCACCGTTGGGAGCGGGATTTTTTTTTGTTGCTAAGAAGGATGGCTCCTTGAGACCCTGTATTGATTATCGCCTCTTGAATAAGATCACGGTCAAGTTTCAATACCCTTTACCTTTGCTTTCCGATTTGTTTGCCAGGATTAAGGGGGCTAGTTGGTTTACTAAGATTGACCTTTGGGGGGCATATAATCTTGTTCGTATTAAGCAGGGTGGCGAATGGAAAACTGCGTTTAATACGCCCGAGGGCCATTTTGAATATCTTGTGATGCCATTCGGACTCTCTAATGCCCCATCTGTGTTTCAGTCCTTCATGCATGATATTTTTCGGAATTATCTTGATAAATTCATGATTGTATGTTTGGATGATATTTTGATTTTTTCAGATGATTGGGAGTCTCATGTGAAACAAGTCAGGATGGTATTTCAGGTCCTTCGTGATAATGCCTTGTTTGTGAAGGGGTCTAAGTGCCTCTTTGGAGTACAGAAGGTTTCTTTTTTGGGCTTCATTTTTTCTCCATCATCTATAGAAATGGATCCGGTTAAGGTTCAGGCCATTCATGATTGGATTCAGCCCACATCCTTGAAGAGCCTTCAGAAATTTTTGGGCTTTGCTAATTTTTATCGCCGTTTCATTGCCAACTTCTCCAGTGTGGTTAAACCCCTGACCGATTTGACGAAGAAAGGCGCTGATGTAACGAATTGGTCCTCTGAGGCTGTTTCTGCCTTTCAGGAGCTTAAGCGCCGATTTACTTCTGCCCCTGTGTTGCGTCAGCCGGATGTTTCTCTTCCTTTTCAGGTTGAGGTTGACGCTTCTGAGATTGGGGCAGGGGCCGTTTTGTCTCAGAGGAATTCTGATGGTTCCTTGATGAAACCGTGTGCCTTCTTTTCTCGAAAGTTTTCGCCTGCGGAACGCAATTATGATGTCGGCAATCGTGAGTTGTTGGCTATGAAGTGGGCATTTGAGGAGTGGCGACATTGGCTTGAGGGGGCCAAGCACCGTATTGTGGTCTTGACCGATCATAAAAATCTGATTTATCTCGAATCTGCCAAACGGCTGAATCCTAGACAGGCCCGATGGTCCCTGTTTTTCTCCCGTTTTGATTTTGTTGTCTCGTATCTTCCGGGTTCTAAGAATGTTAAGGCTGATGCCCTCTCTAGGAGTTTTTTGCCTGATTCCCCTGGGGTTCTTGAGCCAGTTGGTATTCTGAAGGAGGGGGTGATTCTTTCTGCCATCTCCCCTGATTTGCGACGGGTTCTTCAGGAGTTTCAGGCTGATAAACCTGATCGCTGTCCAGCGGGGAAACTGTTTGTTCCTGACAGATGGACTAGTAAAGTGATTTCTGAGGTTCACTGTTCTGTGCTGGCTGGCCATCCTGGGATTTTTGGTACCAGAGATTTGGTTAGTAGGTCCTTTTGGTGGCCTTCTTTGTCACGGGATGTGCGTTCTTTTGTGCAGTCCTGTGGGACTTGTGCGCGGGCCAAACCTTGCTGCTCCTGCGCCAGTGGGTTGCTTTTGCCTTTGCCGGTCCCTGAGAGGCCTTGGACGGGTGGTCTGTGACCAGTTTTCTAAGATGGTTCATTTGGTACCTTTGCCTAAATTGCCTTCCTCTTCTGAGTTGGTTCCGTTGTTTTTTCAGCATGTGGTTCGTTTGCATGGCATTCCAGAGAATATTGTGTCCGATAGAGGTTCCCAGTTTGTTTCTAGGTTTTGGCGGTCCTTTTGTGCTAAGCTGGGCATTGATTTGTCTTTTCCTTCCGCATTTCATCCTCAGACAAACGGCCAAACCGAGCGAACTAACCAGAGTTTGGAAACTTATTTGAGATGCTTTGTGTCTGCCGATCAGGATGATTGGTTGGCTTTCTTGCCATTGGCCGAGTTTGCCCTTAATAATCGGGCTAGTTCTGCTACCTTGGTTTCACCATTCTTTTGTAATTCTGGGTTTCATTCTCGTTTTTCTTCAGGGCAGGTTGAGTCTTCTGATTGTCCTGGGGTGGACTCTGTGGTTGACATGTTGCAGCAAATTTGGGCTCATGTTGTGGACAATTTGGTGTTGTCTCAGGAGGAGGCTCAGCGTTTTGCCAACCGTCGTCAGCGTGTGGGTTCCCAGCTTCGGGTTGGGGATTTGGTCTGGTTGTCTTCTCGTCATGTTCCTATGAAGGTTTCTTCCTCGAAGTTCAAGCCTCGGTTTATTGGTCCTTATAGGATTTCTGAGATTATCAATCCAGTGTCTTTTCGTTTGGCCCTTCCAGCCTCTTTTTCCATCCATAATGTTTTTCATAGATCTTTGTTGCGGAAACATGTGGTGCCCGTGGTTCCCTCTGTTGATCCTCCTGCCCCGGTGTTGATTGATGGGGAGTTGGAGTATGTTGTGGAGAAGATCTTGGATTCTCGTTTTTCAAGACGGAGGCTTCAGTATCTTGTCAAGTGGAAGGGTTATGGCCAGGAGGATAATTCTTGGGTTGTTGCCTCCGATGTTCATGCTGACGATTTGGTTCATGCCTTCCATTTGGCTCGTCCTGATCGTCCTGGGGGCTCTGGTGAGGGTTCGGTGACCCCTCCCTCCTCAAGGGGGGGTACTGTTGTGAATTCTGTTGTGGGTTCTGCTCTTGGGCTCCCTCCAGTGGTTATAAGTGGTAGTGCTGCTGTTTGTCCTTCACAGCAGTCATCAGGTGCATCCACTTCGGACGGGGCTATTTAGTCTGGCTTCACCCTTTAGTGAGTGCCAGTTGTTCATTGTTTCTGGAGGATTCACATCCCTTCCTGGTCACTCCTGCTTGCAGTTCATTTCTACAAGATAAGTTCTGCTTGTTTTTCTGCCCACATGTTGTGGGCCTCATTGTTCAGTGCATTGCATGTTTTTTCTTGTCCAGCTTTATCTGTGTAAGGATTTATGCAGCCAAGCTGGAATCTCTGGAGAGGCAGATTTACCCTCCATGTCTTTAGTTAGATGTGGAGTTTTTGTATTATCTGTGGTAGACATTTCATAGTATTTTAATACTGACCGCATAGTTCTCTGTCCTGTCTTTTCTATGTAGCTAGATTGGCCTCCTTTGCTAAATTCTGTTTTCAGCCTGTGTATGTTTTTTCCTCTCCTCTCACAGTCAATATTTGTGGGGGGCTGCCTATCCTTTGGGAATTTTCTCTGAGGCAAGATAGTTTTCCTTTTTCTATCTATAGGGTTAATTAGTCCTCCGGCTGTGTCGAGGTGTCTAGGATTGGTAGGTACATCCCACGGCTACTTCTAGTTGCGGTGTTAAGTCCAGGGTCTGCGGTCAGTACAGTTACCACATTCTCCAGAGTACGTCTCATGCCGCTCCAAGGCCACCAGATCATAACACCCATGTATTTATGTTGACCATTTTTTACAATCATTGGTTACGTCTTTGAAATCCTATACCAGAGACTCTACCCACCTTTTTCAACTGATTGAAGACTGCGTGGTCCCTGAAGATACATTCCTCATCAGTATGGATGTGGAAGCTTTATACACCAGTATCGCACATTCCGCAGGTATGCACGCAGTTACATATATTTTTTGGCAAAATCTACAGGTGGTGTCACGGAACATGACAAATTTATCCTGAGACTGTTGTATTTTATACTAGACAAAAATTACTTTGTCTTCGACAGGAAATTCTTCAGGCAGCTGTCCGGTACTGCCATGGGTGCCCGTTGTGCTCCTTCCTACGCCAACCTCTTCCTTGGTTGGTGGGAGGAGACAACAGTATTCCCACATCACCTATACGGCACCATGGCACATACCTGGCAGCGTTATATAGATGATATTCTGATGATATGGACCGGCTCTTTGGAGGATTGTAACCAGTTTATCAATGATCTCAATATAAATAATCTCAACATCAGGCTCACATCTGTAATCTCAGCAACTTCAATAGATTTTCTTGATCTGAGACTTTCTGTGATGGATTCGAAGATCTCATGCGGACTGTATCGTAAAACCACTGCCACTAACAGTCTTCTTCATTTTACCAGTTTCCACCCGTATCATTTGCGAAAGGGGATTCCGAAGGGCCAGTTTTTACGACTCAGAAGAAACTGTAGCACAGATGTGTAGTTCATACACCAAGCAAGAGATCTTTCCAACCGGTTTAAACAAAGGGGATATCCACAAAGGTTAATCTCAGACTCATTTCGCCATGCTTCACAACAAAATCGGAAACAGCTTTTCGACAAAAAGGTACGTGATCCTACCCGACCTCTTGCTCTTATAACCACGTACAACAATCAGTGAGCAGATGTACGAGACCTTTTGAGCAGGAATTGGGACATCCTATTGAGTGACAAGAGGATTCCTCCTCTGGTATCTAATTCACCATGTATGGTAGCCAGAAGAGCCAGAAATCTAAGAGATGACCTTTGTCATAGCCAATACCAAAGACCAACTATGAGATTAAATCAGGGTACCAGGGTCTTTGGATCCTACCCTTGTGGCAGTTGCAATATCTGTCAATTTATGATCTCCCAAGATGGTTATTCTATCTCTACTCTTTCCTTCCAGATTCGCCCTAAGGAATACTTTAACTGCAAATCACGGAACTTGGTATATGCAATTTTTTGCAATTGTCCCAAGATTTATGTGGGTCGGACCACACAGCAACTGAAAAGAAGAATGCAACAACATCTCTCAAATATTTCTACGGCTGTCAGGGATCGGGAGAAAAATAAAACTCTATCGTCTGTGGCGGCACACTTTCTGGATCATCATTGTTGTAAAACCTCGAGCTTTAGGGTCATGGGACTTGAAGGCATACATCTCAACATCAGGGGTGGAGATACTATCCATCGTCTCCTACGCTGTGAAACCAAATGGATTTTCAATTTGAGGAGCATGGCCCCAATGGGCCTAAATGAAGAAATTTTTATTTACGGGTTTCTACAAACAACTTTGATCACACTGACCCTCACATGCGGGTTTATATTTGTCATTCCATAGCCTTCTGTATTGTGATATGTAAAAAAATATGGACAACAGCTCGCTTCCATGTAGTATAATATGCATGTAGTATGTATTAATATGATATGCATGCAATATGCATGCCATGGCTTACTGTGCTGTTATATGTAGAATAACATTGGCAACAGCTCGCTTGCTTGTTACATCATACAGCCTTATTTGGTGTTGTTTCCTAGACCTTTGAGTCACTTTTCCTACTGTCCCAGTGTGTTTTGACAAAAAACACTCTGTTGTCATGTATATTTTCAACTACATGCTTTTTGGTATTTTAGTGGCTGCCTCTCTGTCATTGCTTTGGCATTATACGAATTCACAATTTGGTCTATGCCATGCATAATCTATATCGTCTTTTATTGTACATATCTTTGGCTATGCCATCAGGCTCTTTGATACACCATTCTTTTGGTGAGTTGGAATACACCTTGGGCTTTCTTTGTAGTCAGGGTCAATATCTGTCTATACCCCGGGTGTATGTATCTCTTTTTGAAGGATAAAACAACTAACAATAATAAAAATCTTCTTGATCTTTGGTATATGAGTAGCTTATCTGTGACAGCGTCCGTTATCCATAACTATGCACTTAGGGGTTCTATAGTATTGGAGTCATATCTTCTTAAACTCCTGTTTTTCAGCATTTCTGGCTTTGACATTATAGCCATTTTTCTGCGCCGTTTCTTATTGGCTAATAGGAGAATAATACTGGTCATTATGGTTTTTATTATCTTTATTTTGCACAATATATTAACATCTTTTTGGATACAAATTATTCGTTATCGGCGCTTGTTTAGTGCGTCTATGGATATTGGTTTAACCTCTGTGCCTCTGTGATATATATTTTTCTAGATATTTTTCTGCATATTTGTTTAGTGCATGTTCACCCTTGACATATGGATTAATAACATAGGGCTTACTTAATATTATCATCAATCCCCTATTGGGGGATTTCAGCATTGTGGAGCTGCTGCACATGTGCAGCAATTACATCAGCAGCCTCACTTTTTTCTTCAAATAAAAGTTGCAAGTGCATTTATTTATAGGTTTTTTCGCTTGTTCAATCTTGTCTTAGGCTATTTTGGTATGTCTAACAATGATTGGCTATTATACTATACGGTCATATTTGGGTCTTGACACTTCAAGCAGTTCTGCCTATCTGCCCGGTGCTCTTACCATCATGGGGCTTTGCGCATGCGTGGCCTTCATTTTCTCGGCCATATTGGTACTCCTGTGTAAAAGCGGCGTGCATACCTACCAACATGTCTTGGCGCATGCGCAGTAACTTCACGCACGGCCATATTGGTACTCTCATTTTAGTCCTGTCTTTTTAGCGTCGTCATGTCCGGTTTCTGGGATGCCGGTATTACGAACACTGTCTCCATGCCGATCCTCCCTCCAGCTGATGGGGGTTTCCCTTGATAAGGTACACATTATATCTTCATATATATAGTAGTCAGCCGTCCATACAGGCACCTGCTCCTGACGAAGCCACTTCGAGTGGCGATACGCGTTGGGCCTCCTGCCCCCTGGACCGCTGGTTATAGGTGGTAATGGTCATGTTCTTACAGCAGGGCTATCCTCACAAAGTCAGTGGTGTTGGTTTTGCTACCTGAGCCCACCACATGGGATGTATTATGTGTACAGCCTAAACGTGACCAGATTTTTCTATTTGTTACATGTGCATATCTCTATGCTACAAGATATCTAGAGGGCTGGTTCTACATGTTTGATATTGTCTCACTGCATTTTATGTCATTTATTTTTCATTTTGTATTGCGCTTACTGTTTGACCAGCCCACAGTGTTTAAGTATACATCTATACATGTCTGCTTTCATTCTTTGCAAGCGAGCTGTGCCATGTTTTCATAGTGTTAGAAGACTTTTGTATTAGCTGCATCCACTACTACATAACTTGCATAGTTTAATCTTGCACAGTGTGCTCATCATTTGTATATCTTGCCTACTCCACCTACCATGTCCAGGGGTGGTGGTTCCCTTTCTGGAACCCATGATTCATTTGAGTTGAGGTTTTAAATGATTTTAATTGTGTGGTGTTTTGTGTTTTTGGTTGACAAAATTAAATTTGTATTACATTCAGTGGTGGTCCCTGCTATATAGCTTGATGCTTTTTCTTTCCTTGGTTTGTTGCACTTGTTAAGTCAAGCTTGGGTTGACCCCCTATTTTTAAGTTCGCTATTTTGCACGGATGGTGCCCTCCACCCTATGTGTGTATAGCATGAAATGTGCAGTATAAAATGTCACTGCAGAAAATAATTGCAGCATTATTTTTAGCCAAATATTTTTTTTTCTGTTTTGGGGTTTTGAGTCCCAACTGTAGTCCAATAAATGCTGTATAAAATGTCACTGTAGAAAAAAATTGCAGCATTAAAATGCCAGGTAAATTTACCCAATTTAGGTGGATGTGTAAGACTGCAGTGTCAATATAGCAATGCGATTTGTAATCAAACTATTTTTTTGTGTGGTTTGAGGCCCAACTGTAACATGATAAATGCCATATAAAATTTCCCTGCAGAAAAAAATGCAGTATTACAATGCCAGCAAAATATACCCACTTCAGATGGATGTGCAAGACTGCAGTATCAATATAGCAATGCTATTTTTAACCAAAGAATTTTTGTTTTTGGGTTTTGAGGCCTATCTCTAGGACAACAAAGGGTGTATAAAATATCACTGCAGAAAAAAATTGCAGTATTAAAATTCCAAGAAAATTTGCCCCAATTTTCACTGCTCAAAAAATGGCATTATTAACATTGCAGGAAAATGTGCACACCGCAGATGGACGTATAAGACTGCACTAACAATTTAGCAATGCTATTGAGATCCATCCAAGTCTGGCTATATGCTTTGAACTGCCACAGTAAAAATGGTGTATAATATTTGCAGGATTTAGATAAAAAAAAATATTATTCCAGATGTAAGACTTTGCATTTCTCCCTGTTAAAAACCATTGTTAGTTGCTGCCCACAGTTCCAGTTTGTTTAGATCTTTTTGAATCCTCTCTCTCTTCTCTAGTATTAGCTATTCCTCCTAGATTTGTGTCACCAGCAAATTTAATAAGTTTACTCTCAATTCCTTCATCTAAATCATTAATAAAGATGTTGAACAACACAGGGCCCAGGACAGTACCCCATTTGAGATATTCTTCCAACTTGATCTGCAGCCATTTATGACCACTCTTTCGTCCGATCACTAAGCCAGTTATGAATTCACCTAACAGTTGCCTTGTCCATTCAATACTTGGTCATTTTTTAAATAAGGATGGTTTGAGATATTTTGTCAAATGTCAAATT
Organism: Ranitomeya variabilis; assembly: GCF_051348905.1. Classification (NCBI taxonomy): domain Eukaryota; kingdom Metazoa; phylum Chordata; class Amphibia; order Anura; family Dendrobatidae; genus Ranitomeya; species Ranitomeya variabilis. Next base: position 797,399,261 of record NC_135232.1, on the reverse strand, counting down.
GTTGAAGTCAAGATATACTATAACTACTGCATCTCCCTGATGCACCTGGTCAGTGATACTGTCATGGAAGGAAATTAGCGTATTTTTTGGACTATAAGACACACCAGACCATAAGACGCACCTAGGTTTTAGAGGAGGAAAATAGAAAAAAATTGAAGCAAAAAATGTGGTCAATTCAGTACTAATATCCCCTATCCTGGTATATATGGTCCATTTATCCCCATAATGGTATGCATGTCCCTCTCATCCCTAGCCTGTTATGCATGGCCCCCTCATCCCTATTCAGGTATGCATGTCCCCCTCATTCCTATCCTGGTATGCATGGTCCCCTCATCCATATCGTGGTTTGCATGGTCCCCTCATCCCTATCCTGTTATGCATGGTCCCCTCATCCCTATCCTGGTATGCATTGCCCCTTCATTCCTATCCTGGTATGCATGGTCCCCTCATCCCTATCCTGGTTTGCATGGTCCCCTCATCCCTATCCTGTTATGCATGGTCCCCTCATCCCTATCCTGGTATGCATTGCCCCTTCATCCCCATTCTGGTATGCATGGTCCCCACAATTCCCATTCTGTTATGCATGTTCCCCTCAATCCCCATTCTGGTATGCATAGTACCCTCAATCCCCATTCTGGTATGCATGGTCTGCTCATCTCCATGCTGGAATCCATGCCCCCCTCATCCCTGTCCTGGTATGTATAGCCCCAGAAAAAAAAAAAAAAAACATAAATCATTCTAGTTACCTCCCTTGCAGCATCCTGTTCTGATGCCGATTTATGCCTGTAAGCAGCGCATGGCAGTGACGTCATGTGCTGCTTACAAGCTGAGGAAAGCTGCTGGAATACTCATTGCTCTCCACGCTGGGATTATGGGTGTGTGGAGCAGTGAATATTCATATTTAATAGCAGGCACAGTAACCTCAGCCACTGGATTCCTGCAGCGGCCAGGCGATCACATGTGCCCACTACTAAAGGGAACAAATATTCATTGCTCTCCACTCCCATGGGCATGGAAAACAGTGAATATTCATTCTCTTTAATAGCAGGAACACATGTTCGCCCGATCGCTGCAGGAAGCTAGTGGCTAGGACTACTGTGACCACTATTAAAGATCAATGAATATTCACTGCTCTCCACAACCATGGAAGTGGAGAGCAGTGAATATTAATTCTCTTAATCAAACAGATAAGGCAGCACTCTGTAGCACTATAGCATGCAAGCATAAAAAAATGAAAATTGAATTGCATTATTGCACTAGAAATATGAAAAATTGAGAATGCTTATCGCATAAATTGGCCAATTCATGTGTACCTGGTAGCCATGTTAAGGTGATTCTCGTTGCCAGGACCTAATTCCAATCCTTTCTTAGACAGTCTACATCTCTCTGGTAACCTAATATGAATCCTCTCTTGGACTGAAGTCTATATCTCTGTGGAGGGGTAGAATTTGTATGTATTTGCCTTCTGACTGAGCACTCCACCCCTTAGCCTTAGGTGTTTTTAATTGCAACAGGATTCTACCCCTCCACTGAGATATACACTCACCGGCCACTTTATTAGGTACACCATGCTAGTAATGGGTTGGACCCCCTTTTGCCTTCAGAACTGCCTCAATTCTTCGTGGCATAGATTCAACAAGGTGCTGGAAGCATTCCTCAGAGATTTTGGTCCATATTGACATGATGGCATCACACAGTTGCCGCAGATTTGTCGGCTGCACATCCCAAAGATGGTCCATACAAGGCAGGATGGATCCATGCTTTCATGTTGTTTACGCCAAATTCTGACCCTACCATCCGAATGTCGCAGCAGAAATCGAGACTCATCAGACCAAGCAACGTTTTTCCAATCTTCTACTGTCCAATTTCGATGAGCTTGTACAAATTGTAGCCTCAGTTTCCTGTTCTTAGCTGAAAGGAGTGGTACCCGGTGTGGTCTTCTGCTGCTGTAGCCCATCTGCCTCAAAGTTCGACGCACTGTGCATTCAGAGATGCTCTTAGGCCTACCTTGGTTGTAACGGGTGGCGATTTGAGTCACTGTTGCCTTTCTATCAGCTCGAACCAGTCTGCCCATTCTCCTCTGACCTCTGGCATCAACAAGGCATTTCCGCCCACAGAACTGCCGCTCACTGGATTTTTTTTCTTTTTCGGACCATTCTCTGTAAACCCTAGAGATGGTTGTGCGTGAAAATCCCAGTAGATCAGCAGTTTCTGAAATACTCAGACCAGCCCTTCTGGCACCAACAACCATGCCACGTTCAAAGGCACTCAAATCACCTTTCTTCCCCATACTGATGCTCGGTTTGAACTGCAGGAGATTGTCTTGACCATGTCTACATGCCTAAATGCACTGAGTTGCCGCCATGTGATTGGCTGATTAGAAATTAAGTGTTAACAAGAAGTTGGACAGGTGTACCTAATAAAGTGGCCGGTGAGTGTAGACTTCAGTCCAAGAGAGGATTCAAATTAGGTTCCCAGAGAGATATAGACTGTCTAAGAGAGGATTGGCATTAGATCCTGGCAACGAGAATCGCCTTAGCATGGCTGCCAGGGGCACATGAATTGGCCAATTTATGCGCTAAGCATTTTCAATTTTCATATTTCTAGTGCAGTAATGCAATTTATTTCTCATATTGTCATGATCCGTTCCAGGGTTTAATCCTGTCTGCCCTTTTTCCGGGCGGATCATGTCAAGAGTTAACTTTGCTCTGCCTCATTCTGGGTTCAGGTTTGCTATTTAGCTCTGATGCATCCTGCTGGCGGTGTCAGCTATAGCTCTGCCTTCAGCGTGTGTACCTGACTCTGGTAGCTCTTGATTTGTCCTGCTGTGATCCCTGACTTGCCCCATGTCTCTCACCACTTAGTGGCGTCTGTGCTGCTGCTCTTTTTTGTGCAGTCTCACTTCCCTCTCAAGCTCACCCTGGTGGAGTTTGCGCTATACTGCACTGCAGCAGCATGACACATATTTTATGTTTGCATAGCACTACAGAGTGCTTCCTTATTTGTTTGATTGTAAATGAGTTGGCGACGCTAGGTAAGCACCTGTTCAGACCTGATTTATGTTTTGATGTGATGGTCAGTTGTTTTGATATTTGTATGTATTTGCCTTCTGACTGAGCACTCCGCCTCTTAGCCTTAAGTGTTTTTAATTGCAGCAGGATTCTACCCCTCCACAGAGAAATAGACTTCAGTCCAAGAGAGGATTCATATTAGGTTCCCAGAGAGATGTAGACTGTCTAAGGCCAGTTTTACATTAGCATTTTTTTGCGCAGCATACTGTCCACATGCGTCTTGCATTCCTATCTTTAACATTGTGTACGCAGGGACATGCATTGGCATCAGTTTGTATGCGGATGTATGCAGATGCTTCCCAGTTTGTCATTTCGCGGTGTCTGGCGAACGCAAAGTGTTGCATTTTTTGAAGCTTCAAATATGCGCAGGCATACGCATGCGGATGAGTGCGTATAAACAACGCATTATTGTCTGTGGGAATGCATTGGTACATATGGATATGCGCATGGATGCATTTGATGCACATGCGTACTTCAGACTGAACATGTCCTGGATCTGGTTTCACCAGTACAAAAACCAAGCTGTATAAAAAGGGGGTGTGGACACTGTAATTCCAGTACTCTCAAGACTCTTGAAGTGATTACAACACTCTGGATGTGCTACCAAGACTCTGGATTTCATCTGAAGACTCTGGATGTGAGTATAGAAGCTATGAAAATGTCTATTTCTCTTTCAATGCAGTCTGTAATCTGTCTCTTTGTGTTTGTCGTGTCATGCAGTGTGGACATGACATGACATGATAAGGTTTCTCCGGTAGCCAGGAATCTGCCAAACAGAAAATGGAAAAAAAAAAAGTATTTGGCTTTTCTAACAATAATACTAATGACATGTTTGTTTTTCAAAATTACATACCTCATGGTCATCAACAGACATTCCTCAGCAGAAATTGCTCGACGTTACATAGTTACATAGTTATTAAGGTTGAAGGAAGACTTTAAGTCCATCTAGTTCAACCCATAGCCTAACCTAACATGCCCTAACATGTTGATCCAGAGGGAGGCAAAAAAAACCCATGTGGCAAAGAGTAAGCTCCACATTGGGGACGTAGTTGTGTGTCCTGCCTGGTGATGGATCCTCGGACATGTTGCAGCATCGGAGCTCTGTTCCGACATCCTCGTGTAGTAGAAAAAGTTCTCCAGGTTTTCATGCAGCTCGGTGTACAACGAGTGGTAGGCTCCACGGCTCTCTCGGACTTCAACGATGGGTTGTTGCCAGTAGCGACGACGATGTCTTCTCCTTCTTTCTCTTCTTCTTTCTTCTCACAATCCACAACAAAGGCAAAAGCCAATTTCAATGCCAAATCCAGATTACGATAGAAGCTCTTCATGCCAAGATCCATCTTGTAGCTGGATACAGCAGAAAAGGATGAGGATTTCATCTGTGTAGCGTCTATATACAGAATCCCCATGAGACACGCCCATTGGGTGTGGCTTTTGTCTCACGGAACAGCATTTGCCGCATACCAAAATTCCTGTAAATTTCGAACGCATGTGCAGAAACAACGCAAACGCATGCAAAAACGCATGCACACGCAGAATTTTTTTGCATCATGCATAAGCTGATGCAGATAAAAAACGCAGGGTAACCATACATTTGCATGCGTTTTGGCATGCGTTTGCGCATCCAGATGATACGCTGCCCACAGTTACGCTAATGTGTACTTAGCCTAAGAGAGGATTGGCATCAGGTCCTGGCAATGAGAAATGCCTTAACATGGCTGCAAGGCACATGAATTGGTCAATTTATGTGCTAAACATTCTCAATTTTCCATATTTCTAGTGCAGTAATGCAATTCAATTTTCGTATTTTATGTTTTCATGCTATAGTGCTACAGAGTGCTGCCTTATCTGTTTGACTGTATATGAGTTGGTAACTCTAGGTAAGCACCTGTTCAGACCTTATTTATGTTTGGATGTGACGATCAGTTTTTTTGATATTTGTATGTATTTGCCTTCTAATTGAGCACTCCGCCCATTAGCCTTAGGTTCTTTTTATTGCAGCAGGATTCTACCCCTCCACAGAGATATAGACTTCAGTCCAAATGAGGATTCATATTAGGTTCCCAGAGAGATGTAGACTGTCTAAGAGAGGATTGGCATTAGGTCCTGGCAGCGAGAATAGCCTTAACATGGCTGCCAGGTACACATGAATTATCCAGTTTATGCGCTAAGCATTCTCAGTTTTTCATATTTCTAGTGCAGTAATGCAATTCAATTTTCATATTTTATATTTGCATGCTATAGCGCTACAGAGTGCTGTCTTATATGTTTGATTGTATATGAGTTGGCGAGTCTAGGTAAGTACCTGTTCAGACCTGATTTATGTTTGGATGTGATGGTCAGTTTTTTTAATATTCTTATTAATTCTCTTAAGTAGCGGACCCTCTTCAGAGCCCAGCTTCTGCAGGAAGCTGGCGGCAGCGGCTAGCAGCGTGTCTCCTATTAAAGAGAAATGAATATTCACTGCTCTCCACTCCCATGGGCATGTGCTTTAACAGTGTGCACAGGTGTTAGCTGCAGCAGCTGGCCCCTGCCTCCTGTCACCCGCTGCTCCGCCGCTGCCACTCTCCACCTCTCCATCCAAAGCCACAGCAGGTACATCCGGACTATAAGAAGCACCCCCCATTTTCCTCCAAAAAGTAAAGTTAGTCTGACTTTACTTACTAGTTACAAACCCATGCTGGCTCTGATTAATCACCTCATTCTCATCCACTTACTTCCATACATGTTGTTCAATAATTTCTTTAAAATAATCTTCCCTGGTATATAAGTCAGTCTAACAGGCCTATAGTTCCTTGGGTCCACCTTTTTCCCATTTTTGAAGATAGGAACATTTGCTCTTCTCCAGTCTTCTATGACTTCTGTTCTCCAAGAATTTTCAAAGATTATGGAAAGTGATTCAATAATTTCCTCTGGAGACTTGAATTCATTTTTGTTAGCTAAGTATTCCCTCACTATCTATCGGTTTACCTCCTTTATGACCTAAGCTTTTTTTGGTTTTGCGTTTTGCGGTCACGAACCGCCCCCGGCACATTAACCCAAAGCACACTGCGATCATCCCTGCATGCTTCCCTGAGACCCCCGGAGCAACGCGATGTGATCGCGTTGCTCCGAGAGTCTCTTACCTCCTCCTCGCTGCAGCAGGCCCAGATCCAAAATGGCCGCTGCATCCGGGTCCTGCAGGGAGGTGGCTTCACAGCACCTGCTCAGAGCAGGTGCGGGGAAGCCTGGAGCTGTGCACGTCAGATCGCTGATCTGACACAGTGCACAGCAAAGTGTCAGATCAGCGATCTTACCCTATGACATGATGCCCCCCCTGAGACAATGTTATAGTGTAAAAAAAAAAATATTCACATGTGTAAAATATATATATATATATATATATATATATATATATATTGTTCCTATAAATACATTTCTTTATCTAAATAAAAAAAACAAAAGTACATGTATTTAGTATCGCCGCAACCGTAACGACCCGACCTATAAAACTGTCCCACTAGTTAACCCCTTTAGTGAACAACGTAAAAAAAAAAAAACACGAGGCAAAAAACGCTTTATTATCATACCGCCAAACAAAAAGTGGAATAACACGCGATCAAAAAGACAGCTATAAATAACCATGGTACCGCTGAAAACGTCATCTTGTCCCGCAAAAAACGAGCCACCATACAGCGTCATCAAAGAAAAAAGAAAAAAGTTATAGTCCTCAGAATGAAGCGATGCAAAAATAATTATTTTTTCTATAAAATAGTTTTTATCGTATAAAAGCGCCAAAACATAAAAAAAATATAAATGAGGTATTGCTGTAATCGTACTGACCCGAAGAATAAAACTGCTTTATCTATTTTACCAAACGCGGAACGGTATAAACGCCTCCCCCAAAAGAAATTCATGAATAGCTGGTTTTTGGTCATTCTGCCTCACAAAAATCGGAATAAAAAGCGATCAAAAAATTTCACGTGTCCGAAAATGTTACCAATAAAAACGACAACTCGTCCCGCAAAAAACAAGACCTCACATGACTCTGTGGACCAAAATATGGAAAAATTATAGCTCTCAAAATGTGGTAACGCAAAAAATATTTTTTGCAATAAAAAGCGTCTTTTAGTGTGTGATGGCTGCCAATAATAAAAATCCGCTAAAAAACTCGCTATAAAAGTAAATCAAACCCCCCTTCATCACCCCCTTTGTTAGGGAAAAATAAAAAAATTAAAAAAATGTATTTATGGTTAAGGCTAGGGTTAGGGTTAGGGCTACGGTTAGGGCTAGGGTTAGGGTTTGGACAAGGGTTAGGGCTAGGGTTAGGGTTAGGGCTAGGTTTAGGGTTAGGGTTAGGGCTAGGGTTAGGGCTAGGGTTAGGGCTAGGGTTAGGGTTGGGGCTAGGGTTAAGGCTACAGTAAGGGTTGGGGCTAAAGTTAGGGTTAGGGTTGGGGCTAAAGTTGGGGTTAGGGTTTGGATTACATTTACGGTTGGAAATAGGGTTGGGATTAGGGTTAGGGGTGTGTCAGGGTTAGGGGTGTGGTTAGGGCTACCGTTGGGATTAGGGTTAGGGATGTGTTTGGATTAGGGTTTCAGTTATAATTGGGGGGTTTCCACTGTTTAGGCACATCAGGTGCTCTCCAAACGCGACATGGCGTCCTATCTCAATTCCAGCCAATTCTGCGTTAAAAAAGTAAAACAGTGCTCCTTCCCTTCCGAGCTCTCCCGTGCACCCTAACAGGGGTTTACCCAAACATATGGGGCATCAGCGTACTCAGGACACATTGGACAACAACTTTTGGGGTCCAATTTCTCCTGTTACCCTTGGGAAAATACAAAACTGGGGGCTAAAAAATAATTTTTGTGGAAAATAAAATATTTTTTATTTTCACGGCTCTGTGTTATAAACTGTAGTGAAACACTTGGGGGTTCAAAGTTCTCACAACACATCTAGATAAGTTCCTTGGGGGTCTAGTTTCCAATATGGGGTCACTTGTGGGGGGTTTCTACTGTTTAGGTACATTAGGGGCTCTGCAAACGCAATGTGACGCCTGCAGACCAATCCATCTAAGTCTGCATTCCAAATGACGCTCCTTCCCTTCCGAGCTCTGCCATGTGCTCAAATGGTGGTTTCCCCCCCACATATGGGGTATCAGCGAACTCAGGACAAATTGGACAACAACTTTTGGGGTCCAATTTCAACTTTTACCCTTGGGAAAATACAAAACTGGGGGCTAAAAAATAATTTTTGTGAAAAAAAAGGATTTTTTATTTTCACGGCTCTGCGTTATTATTATTATTATTATTTATTGTTATAGCGCCATTTATTCCATGGCGCTTTACAAGTGAGGAGGGGTATACATAATAAAAACAAGTACAGTAATCTTAAACAATACAAGTCATAACTGGTACAGGAGGAGAGAGGACCCTGCCCGCGAAGGCTCACAATCTACAAGGGATGGGTGAGAATACAGTAGGCGAGGATAGAGCTGGTCATGCAGCGGTTGGTTGATCGGTGGTTACTGCAGGTTGTAGGCTTGTCGGAAGAGGTGCGTTATAAACAGTAGTGAAACACAACGTTCTCACAACACATCTAGATGAGTTCCTTAGGGGGTCTACTTTCCAAAATGGTGTCACTTGTGGGGGGTTTCAATGTTTAGGCACATCAGTGGCTCTCCAAACGCAACATGGCGTTCCATCTCAATTCCTGTCAATTTTGCATTGAAAAGTCAAACAGCGCTTCTTCCCTTCCGAGCTCTCCCATGCGCCCAAACAGTGGTTTACCCCCACATATGGGGTATCAGCGTACTCAGGACAAATTGTACAACAACTTTTGGTGTCCAATTTCTTCTCTTACCCTTGGGAAAATAAAAAATTGGGGGTGAAAAGATCATTTTTGTGAACAAATATGATTTTTTATTTTTACGGCTCTGCATTATGAACTTCTGTGAATCACTTAATGGGTCAAAGTGCTCACCACACATCTAGATAAGTTCCTTAGGGAGGTCTACTTTCCAAAATTGTGTCACTTGTGGGGGTTTCAATGTTTAGGCACATCAGTGGCTCTCCAAATGCAACATGGCGTCCCATCTCAATTCCTGTCAATTTTGCATTGAAAAGTCAAACGGCGCTCCTTCCCTTCGGAGCTCTCCCATGCGCCCAAACAGTGGTTTACCCCCACATATGGGGTATCAGCGTACTCAGGACAAATTGTACAACAACTTTTGGGGTCCAATCTCTTCTCTTACCCTTGGGAAAGTAAAAAATTGGGGGCGAAAAATCATTTTTGTGAAAAAATATGATTTTTTATTTTTACGGCTCTGCATTATAAACTTCTGTGAATCACTTAATGGGTCAAAGTGCTCACGACACATCTAGATAAGTTCCTTAGTGGGTCTACTTTCCAAAATGGTGTCACTTGTGGGGGGCTTCAATGTTTAGGCACATCAGGGGCTCTCCAAACGCAACATGGCGTCCCATCTCAATTCCAGTCAATTTTGCATTGAAAAGTCAAATGGCGCTCCTTCGCTTCCGAGCTCTGCCATGCGCTCAAACAGTGGTTTACCCCCACATGTGGGGTATCGGCGTACTCAGGACAAATTGTACAACAACTTTTGCGGTCCATGTTCTCCTGTTACCCTTAGTAAAATAAAACAAATTGGAGCTGAAATATTTTTTTTGTGAAAACAAGTTAAATGTTCATTTTTATTTAACATTCCAAAAATTCTTTTGAAACACCTGAAGGGTTAATAAACTTCTTGAATGTGGTTTTGAGCACCTTGAGGGGTGCAGTTTTTAGAATGGTGTCACACTTGGTTATTTTCTATCATATAGACCCCTCAAAATGACTTAAAGTGAGATGTGGTCCCTAAAAAAAAATGGTGTTGTAAAAATGAGAAATTGCTGGTCAACTTTTAACCCTTATAACTCCCTAACAAAAAAAATGTAGTTTCCAAAATTGTGCTGATGTAAAGTAGACATGTGGGAAATGTTACTTAATTTTCGCCAAATTTCCGTTTTTTTCACAAATAAACGCAGGCAATATCAAAGAAATTTTACCACTATCATGAAGTACAATATGTCACGAGAAATCATTGTCAGAATCACCGGGATCCGTTAAAGCGTTAAAGTTATAACCTCATAAAGGGACAGTGGTCAGAATTGTAAAAATTGGCCTGGTCATTAACGTGCAAATCACCCTTGGGGGTAAAGGGGTTAATAGTGCAGTGAAAATCAGTTGATGTTACAGTTACATTTACTTCCTGAGAGAAAACAGATGCAAAATAGTAATTTAAAAGTTCAGTTTTCTCAACACCATTTGTTACCACTTCACTATTTTCATCCTGTAAAAATCCTATAGCATCTTTGACTTTTCTCTTACTTTTGACATACCCCCAAAATCCTTTTGCAGCGCCCCCACTGTCGCAGGGCCGAGGGGTACCCGGTACCGGGCCTCTGAGTCTCTGCTCTGGGATTGTCACGGTGGCTAGACCCGGTCCGTGACCCTGCTGAGGGGCATGCAATGAAGGTGGAGGTATGGGATGTCGTTATGGTGCGGTGAAGTGCCGGTCACGGTAAATAACGAGGACACCAGGTTGCAGTCTCTTTACCTCTTTACTGAAGGCTTCAGGATCATCAGTCCGGAATACGGTTAACCAGGCTGCGCAAGTCCGGCCGGTCCGATGGCACCTCCAGAGTTCCCTTTGCAGGTGGAAATCTGTGCCTACCTTCTAGCGCTTATGTGTTGCGGTCCTCCCCTGCTGTGCTCACGGGATAGTCCCCACAACTGTTGTGTCTGTTTCTCGTGTTCCCTCACAACTCGATTCTGATGTTCTTCCACGTCCCCCAGATCTTATGGTTAGGACGCACCCGTATGACGGGGAGGCTGGGAGCTCTTCCGGGACTCTAGTGTCGCCCCACTCCTGTTGTTACCCCCCCTGTGTCTTCCTAGGTCAATTGGGTGAGACAGCCCGCCTATAACTGACTGTCCTGCCGTAGGTTTGAAGTTTGGCCTGGAGCTCTATACTTCCTCGGCGTTCCGGCCACCGGTTACGCGTCTCAGTAGGATGTTGCCTCGTCTTACAGCACGACTCCTACTGGTATTCTCCTTGTTGCGTTGATCTTGTTTCTCACTCAGCACAATAAACCTCGCTTCTTGTCCTTTCTTGGGCTACCGCCGCTATATCGTGCAGGCGCGGTCCCGTAGCGTTCTCTCTGGTTGCTAGGCCTCTGTCAGGATCCCACCCCTGACAGGGACCCCTCTGAATCTTCCCCTACAACACCCTCTGCCACAAGGTGTTGCCTGGTTCCAACCCAGTCAGCTTTCTGATCTAACTTCCTATCCAACCCCCAGTTTTACCAGACTGTGAGGAGTGGCCTAATGCATAGTACCCTTAGCTCCCCCTGGAGGCCAGACTGTGAAATGTATTGGTGTCTGTGATACCTGGTCAGATGAACTCCTTCAGTGCCATCAGACGTACCATAGCCCCCCTATTGGCGGAGCAACAGTACTGCAACGACCAGGACTCTGGGGCGCTGCACTCCCCCCCGGTTAAATCCAGTACTCCTGGACTGGGAAGAAAACAACAATACATGTCAGCAAAAAGACATACAATTTTTGAAATGCAATAACAAGTAAACTTTAACAAAGCTTCCCTTTATGGGAGGTGAGGACACTTGAACGTTACAAACATGGTTAAATATTTAAGTAACATACTATAAATAACTTCTTTTACCCAACCGGGTATTCTACTAAGTGCAAATTTTTGAACAATAATTTAACTTTGCCTTTAAGGACGTACTCGCTGAATCCACTAAAGACCTTCTTATAAAACATTATAAGGCTAATCAACTTTTCTGCATTCTCCTTCTTTACATCTGCAGGACGGCCTGTCCTATCTGCTCCAGGCCTACTGCCTCTCCTTTCTGTTACAGGACCGCCCCTTTCTGCCCGGGCCTACTGCCTTTCTACTACTATACACGGTATAGAACTTATCATCCATCTTTCAGTTCAGGATTACTGAGCCATCTCTGTATGGCTCCTAGGAGGACTCACTGACTAACCCCGTACGGGTTCACTTTCTGTCCTCATTCTTCTATCAACATCATTAAACATTTCTCACAATCAACTAGTTAGCTACATTTAACTTCTTCTTTCAAGACATTATTGCCATTTAAACATCTTAAGGCAACATTGTTCATAAGTGCAATATGTGAACATCCCCTTTAAGAGGGGACCAAGTCTCTATGAGGTAGTGCAACTTCTCAAGCTGCAAGTCTGTTCGCAGTAAGGACTCCGGTGCTGGTTCCAAGACCAGTGTCTTCGCAAAGAGTCCTTTTCTTGTGTAAAACCAGTAGAGAGCACCTTTAAGAAGGTGCAAACTATGTACAAAAAGTTTGTAATCATGCATTGTTCATGATTCAGCAGTTCTTTCAATGATGAATAAACAGGAAACAAAACAAAAAGCAGAAGAAGGGATCCCGGGTAAACAAAGGGATCCATTTAAGAGTTAACCCTGATCGGGTTGTAGCAGCAAAAACATCAGAAGGACAAACAGTTAACTATATACATGTTCAGAAGATCAGGACATTTACTTGAACCAGTCAGGGGGCAGCACCGGCGGAGGCAACCCCTTTGGATATTGCCCGCCGCCTGGTACTGCGTAAGGGGGAGTACTGTCCCATCTGGGGGTCTGCGTACCCACTGTCTTCCGTTCTGGGGCAGCTGGAGCACCGACCACCTGGGAGGACACCCCTTGGCCACGACAGTGGTTGAGGTGACAATGTTGCAGGTTGTGGTTTTAATGACGGTGTACGTCGGAGTGACCTCGGTGGTCTTGGTGACGATCATGGGCTGACCACGAGGGGGCACCTTTGCTACGGGGGTCAGCTTCACTGGCACCTTAGTCGGGGGTGTCACGGGGCTCTGCTTCTTGTGGACATTCAGGGCGAACCACCCTTTTTCCCCAAAGTGCCTGGTGTAAATAACTTCGTCCCCCGGGTAGAGATCCCGGTCTGGGTGGCCCTCTCTGAGATGAGACTCCACATCCCGTCGGTTAACAAAGACTTCGGCGTACAGGCCCGGCTCCTTGATAAAGCCCCAGCCTCCGCGGAGCTTGAAGGCGACAACGGTGCCCTGCCTGCACGGGGCCTGGTGAGTGATGGGGTCCTTGCGGGCCCGGTCCTTGACCGCCAAGTCCTTTTGGTGGTAGGCCTCTAGCCCAACCTGGTACGCCCTTTCTCTCTCCTCCCACTGCTGTTCCAGCTGGACCTGGTATTCCTCCCAGCTCAGGGCCTGTACCATCTCCCCTTCCTGTGTCTTCACCCCGGGGAACCCCATGAGGTCGGGTCGTAGGTTCACCAAGCGGCATACTGTACGCTCCGCATGGACCTCACTCAGCGGGATAATTGGTGGAATCGGGGCTTTCAAGAGGTGTTCCATTCCTGTTGCCTCCTCCCACGGCAACAAGCGCTGAAGTCTATGGGTCCCAGGGAGAGGGGGTGCCGCGACGGGGCCTATCAACAGACCCTCAGCCAGCGGGACAGGGTCGGCGGACTCACCAGTCGGTGTGTGCCCTTCCTGCTCGGTCGGCTCCGCTGTTGGTATGGTCAATGGGAGCGTCGGCTGGGGTTCCGGCAGCAACGTAGGGTCCGGTGTTAGAAGGTCCTCCGCTGGCGTCTCCGTCCGTAGCTGGAGGAGTTGTTCGATCAGGCCCTCCATCTCCATTTGCAGGAGACCGGTCCCGATCACGGAGAGCTGGCCACTGTGCTCGTCCGGGTGGCTGGGGAAGTCTTCGGCTTCAACCCCGCATTCCTGGTCTGAGCGACTCGTCATGGCGTCCTCCGCATGGGTCGCTTCCTGGTCTTTTTCCCGCTCTCTCCTTCGTGGGCGGTTTCGTTTTCTCTGTCTCCGCTCACCATTGAGAATCAGGAGGCGGATCTCGGCTGCTGACGGACACGTCCTCACAGTGCAGAAATATTTAGACTGGGCGGCCATTGTCTTTCGCGCTCTTCAGCTGGTCCACGCCTACTCCATGCCCTTCTTCTTCTCCTGCGCTCTTCCTAGCGCTGTAATGGCGGCTGGTTTTGGCGGCAAACGGCAATACACAGTCTTTGCAATAAGTCACAGTCCAAGTATAATAAATCACAGTTCCAAGGCACACATGACCTGATTCTTCAGGCTTAAGTAGATCCTGTTCGTGACGCCAAGTTTGCAACGCCCCCACTGTCGCAGGGCCGAGGGGTACCCGGTACCGGGCCTCTGAGTCTCTGCTCTGGGATTGTCACGGTGGCTAGACCCGGTCCGTGACCCTGCTGAGGGGCGTGCAATGAAGGTGGAGGTATGGGATGTCGTTATGGTGCGGTGAAGTGCTGGTCATGGTAAATAACGAGGACACCAGGTTGCAGTCTCTTTACCTCTTTACTGAAGGCTTCAGGATCCTCAGTCCGGAATACAGTTAACCAGGCTGCGCAAGTCCGGCCAGTCTGATGGCACCTCCAGAGTTCCCTTTGCAGGTGGAAATCTGTGCCTACCTTCTAGCGCTTGTGTGTTGCGGTCCTCCCCTGCTGTGCTCACGGGATAGTCCCCACAACTGTTGTGTCTGTTTCTCGTGTGTCATGAATCCCAATGGCTAGGGATAGCAAGGGACAAGCAAAGTAATACAAAATATCGGACGAGCTCTAGGGTGATGGAACCTGGGCTGACCGCTGCCCTACGCCTGACAAACGCAACTAGAGATAGCCAGGGAGCGTGCCTACGTTGGTTCTAGATGCCACGCACCAGCCTAAGAGCTAACTAGTACTGCAGAGAAAATAAAGACCTCACTTGCCTCCAGAGGAATGAACCCCAAAAGGTATAGTTGCCCCCCACATGTATTGACAGTGAAATGAGAGGAAGGCACACACATAGAGATGATATATATAGGTTCAGCAAATTGAGGCCCGCTGTAAACTAGAAAGCAGAACGATACAAAAGGGGTCTGAGCGGTCAGCAAAAAACCCTAATCAAAAAAACCATCCTGAGATTACAAGAACCCATGTGCCAACTCATGGCACATGGGGAGAACCTCAGTCCACTAGAGCTACCAGCTAGCATAGAGACATAATAAGCAAGCTGGACAAAAAAACCAACAACTGAAAATCAGCACTTAGCTTATCCTGAAAGATCTGGGAGCAGGTAGGCAGGAACCAAACAGAGCACATCTGAATACATTGATAGCCGGCAAGGGAATGACAGAAAGGCCAGGTAAAATAGGAAACACCCAGCCTCTGATGGACAGGTGGAAACCAAAGGCCGCAACCCACCAAAGTCACCCAGTACCAGCAGTAACCACCAGAGGGAGCCCACAAACAGAATCCACAACAGTACCCCCCCCTTGAGGAGGGGTCACCGAACCCTCACGAGAACCCCCAGGGCGATCAGGGTGAGCTCTATGGAAGGCGCGGACCAAATCAGTCGCATGAACATCGGAGGCGACCACCCAGGAATTATCCTCCTGACCATAACCCTTCCACTTAACCAAATACTGGAGTTTGCGTCTGGAAACACGAGAATCCAAGATCTTCTCAACAACATACTCCAATTCTCCCTCCACCAGCACCGGAGCAGGAGGCTCAACCGAAGGAACAACGGGCACCTCATACCTCCGCAACAACGACCGATGGAACACA
The DNA here is from genome assembly GCF_051348905.1 of Ranitomeya variabilis. Taxonomy (NCBI): domain Eukaryota; kingdom Metazoa; phylum Chordata; class Amphibia; order Anura; family Dendrobatidae; genus Ranitomeya; species Ranitomeya variabilis. Next base: position 797,383,539 of record NC_135232.1, on the reverse strand, counting down.
TTATGAATAGCAAACGATGCTGGGAGATCCAAACGAAAAGATACAGGGTTAAGAATCTCCGAGATCCTATAAGGACCGATGAACCGAGGCTTGAACTTAGGAGAAGAGACCTTCATAGGGACAAAACGAGAAGACAACCACACCAAATCCCCAACAAAAAGTCGGGGACCCACGCGGCGACGGCGATTAGCAAACTGCTGAGTCTTCTCCTGAGATAACTTCAAATTGTCCACCACCTGGTTCCAAATCTGATGCAGCCTGTCCACCACCACGTCCACTCCAGGACAATCCGAAGACTCCACCTGACCAGAGGAAAAACGAGGATGAAACCCCGAATTACAAAAAAAAGGAGAGACCAACGTGGCAGAACTAGCCCGATTATTAAGAGCAAATTCGGCCAGTGGCAAAAAAGCAACCCAGTCATCTTGATCAGCAGAAACAAAACACCTCAAATAAGTTTCCAAGGTCTGATTAGTTCGCTCCGTCTGGCCATTCGTCTGAGGATGGAATGCAGACGAGAAAGACAAATCAATGCCCATCTTGGCACAAAACGTCCGCCAAAATCTAGACACAAACTGGGATCCCCTGTCAGAAACGATATTCTCCGGAATCCCATGCAAACGAACCACGTTCTGAAAAAATAAAGGGACCAACTCAGAGGAGGAAGGCAACTTAGGCAAGGGCACCAAATGAACCATCTTAGAAAAGCGGTCACACACAACCCAGATAACGGACATTTTCTGTGAAACCGGGAGATCAGAAATAAAATCCATGGAAATGTGCGTCCAAGGCCTCTTCGGGATGGGCAAGGATAACAACAACCCACTGGCCCGGGAACAGCAAGGCTTAGCTCGAGCACACACTTCACAAGACTGCACAAAGGTACGCACATCCCTAGACAAGGAAGGCCACCAAAAAGACCTGGCCACCAAGTCTCTAGTACCAAATATTCCAGGATGACCAGCCAACACAGAAGAATGGACCTCGGAGATGACTCTACTGGTCCAATCATCCGGAACAAACAGTCTTTCTGGTGGACAACGATCCGGTTTATCCACCTGAAACTCCTGCAATGCACGTCGCAAGTCTGGGGATACGGCGGACAATATTACCCCATCCCTAAGGATACCAGTAGGCCCAGAGTCTCCAGGAGAGTCAGACACAAAACTCCTGGAAAGAGCATCTGCCTTCACATTCTTTGAACCTGGCAGGTATGAAACCACGAAATTGAAACGAGAAAAAAACAACGAGCCTGTCTAGGATTCAAACGCCTGGCAGACTCAAGGTAAATGAGATTCTTGTGATCAGTCAAGACCACCACACGATGTTTAGCACCCTCAAGCCAATGACGCCACTCCTCAAATGCCCACTTCATGGCCAAAAGCTCCCGATTACCCACATCATAATTGCGCTCGGCGGGCGAGAATTTTCTAGAGAAGAATGCACATGGCTTCATCACCGAGCCATTAGAACTTCTCTGTGACAAAACCGCCCCCGCTCCAATCTCGGAAGCATCAACCTCAACCTGAAAAGGAAGTGAAACATCTGGTTGACACAACACAGGAGCAGAAGAAAACCGGCGCTTAAGTTCCTGAAAGGCCTCCACGGCCGCAGGAGACCAATCAGCAACATCAGCACCCTTTTTAGTCAAATCAGTCAAAGGTTTAACAATACTGGAAAAATTAGCAATGAACCGACGATAAAAATTAGCAAACCCCAAGAACTTCTGAAGGCTCTTAACAGATGTAGGTTGTGTCCAGTCACAAATCGCCTGAACCTTGACGGGATCCATCTCAATAGTAGAAGGAGAAAAAATGTACCCCAAAAAAGAAATCTTCTGGACTCCGAAGAGACACTTTGAGCCCTTCACAAACAGAGAATTGGCCCGCAGAACCTGAAACACCTTCCTGACCTGTAGAACATGAGACTCCCAGTCATCAGAAAACACCAAAATATCATCCAAATACACAATCATAAACTTATCCAGATATTCACGGAAAATATTGTGCATAAAGGACTGAAAGACTGACGGAGCATTGGAGAGTCCAAAAGGCATTACCAAATACTCAAAATGGCCCTCAGGCGTATTAAATGCGGTTTTCCACTCATCACCCTGTTTTATCCGCACCAGATTATACGCACCGCGAAGATCTATCTTAGTGAACCACCTAGCCCCCTTAATGCGAGCAAACAAATCAGTCAATAATGGCAATGGATACTGATACTTGACTGTAATCTTATTCAGAAGGCGATAATCTATACAAGGCCTCAGGGAACCATCTTTTTTTGCCACGAAAAAAAAACCTGCTCCCAGAGGGGACGAAGATGGACGAATATGTCCCTTTTCCAAGGACTCCTTAATATAATTCCGCATAGCAGTATGCTCTGGCAGTGACAGATTAAATAAACGACCCTTAGGGAACTTACTGCCAGGAATCAATTCTATAGCACAGTCACAATCTCTATGCGGAGGGAGCGAATTGAGCTTAGGCTCCTCAAAAACATCCCTATAGTCAGACAAAAACGCAGGGATCTCAGAAGGAGTAGATGAAGCGATTGAAATCGGAGGTGCATAATCATGAACCCCCTGACATCCCCAGCTTAACACAGACATTGTTTTCCAGTCCAGGACAGGATTATGAGTTTGTAACCATGGCAGACCAAGCACTAGTACATCATGTAAATTATACAGTACAAGGAAGCGAATCACCTCCTGATGAACGGGAGTCATGCGCATGGTCACTTGTGTCCAATACTGCGGTTTATTCATAACCAATGGTGTACACTGTAGAGTCAATTCCCTTCAGAGGAATAGGAACTTCCAGAGGTTCCAGACTAAAACCGCAGCGTTTAGCAAATGACCAATCCATAAGACTCAGGGCAGCGCCCGAATCCACATAGGCATCGACGGAAATGGAAGACAGTGAAAAAATCAGAGTCACAGACAAAATGAACTTAGGCTGCAGAGTACCAATGGCAAAAGATTTATCAACCCTTTTTGTGCGTTTAGAGCATGCTGATATAACATGAGCTGAATCACCACAATAAAAACACAATCCATTTTTCTGCCTATAATTTTGCCGTTCACTTCTGGACTGAATTCTATCACATTGCATAGTCTCAGGTGCCTGTTCAAAAGACACCGCCAACTGGTGCACGGGTTTGCGCTCCCGTAAACGCCGATCAATCTGAATGGCCATAGCCATCGACTCATTCAGACCTGTAGGCGTAGGGAACCCCACCATAATATCCTTAATGGCCTCGGAAAGACCATTTCTGAAGTTTGCAGCCAGGGCGCACTCATTCCACTGAGTAAGCACCGACCATTTCCGAAATTTTTGACAATATATTTCCGCTTCATCATACCCCTGAGAGAGGGCTAATAAAGCCTTTTCAGCCTGAATCTCCAGGTTGGGTTCCTCATAGAGCAATCCCAATGCCAGAAAAAACGCATCCACATTGAGCAATGCAGGATCCCCTGGTGCCAATGCAAATGCCCAATTCTGAGGGTCGCCTCGCAGGAAAGATATTACAATCTTGACCTGTTGAGCAGGGTCTCCAGAGGAGCGAGATTTTAAAGAAAGAAAAAATTTACAATTGTTCCTGAAATTCAGGAAGGTAGATCTATCTCCAGAAAAGAACTCTGGAATAGGAATTCTAGGTTCAGACATGGGAGTGTGAACAACAAAATCCTGTATGTTTTGAACTTTTGCCGCGAGATTACTCAGGCTGGAAGCCAAACTCTGGACATCCATGTTAAACAGCTAATATCAGAGCCATTCAAGGGTTAAGAGGAGGTAAGAAGCAGCTAGACAGCAATTAAGGGCTAGGCAGCAAAACTCTGAAGAAAAAAAAAAAATAAAATAATAATAAATTTCCCTTAAACACTTCTTTTTCTCCTGCTTCAGCCCAAACAATTAACACTTTGTGGGCCGGCTATACTGTCATGAATCCCAATGGCTAGGGATAGCAAGGGACAAGCAAAGTAATACAAAATATCGGACGAGCTCTAGGGTGATGGAACCTGGGCTGACCGCTGCCCTACGCCTGACAAACGCAACTAGAGATAGCCAGGGAGCGTGCCTACGTTGGTTCTAGACGCCACGCACCAGCCTAAGAGCTAACTAGTACTGCAGAGAAAATAAAGACCTCACTTGCCTCCAGAGGAATGAACCCCAAAAGGTATAGTTGCCCCCCACATGTATTGACGGTGAAATGAGAGGAAGGCACACACATAGAGATGATATATATAGGTTCAGCAAATTGAGGCCCGCTGTAAACTAGAAAGCAGAACGATACAAAAGGGGTCTGAGCGGTCAGCAAAAAACCCTAATCAAAAAAACCATCCTGAGATTACAAGAACCCATGTGCCAACTCATGGCACATGGGGAGAACCTCAGTCCACTAGAGCTACCAGCTAGCATAGAGACATAATAAGCAAGCTGGACAAAAAAACCAACAACTGAAAATCAGCACTTAGCTTATCCTGAAAGATCTGGGAGCAGGTAGGCAGGAACCAAACAGAGCACATCTGAATACATTGATAGCCGGCAAGGGAATGACAGAAAGGCCAGGTAAAATAGGAAACACCCAGCCTCTGATGGACAGGTGGAAACCAAAAGCCGCAACCCACCAAAGTCACCCAGTACCAGCAGTAACCACCAGAGGGAGCCCACAAACAGAATCCACAACACTCGTGTTCCCTCACAACTCGATTCTGATGTTCTTCCACGTCCCCCAGATCTTATGGTTAGGACGCACCCGTATGACGGGGAGGCTCGGAGCTCTTCCGGGACTCTAGCGTCGCCCCACTCCTGTTGTTACCCCCCCCCCTGTGTCTTCCTAGGTCAATTGGGTGAGACAGCCCGCCTATAACTGACTGTCCTGCCGTAGGTTTGAAGTTTGGCCTGGAGCTCTATACTTCCTCGGCGTTCCGGCCACCGGTTACGCGCCTCAGTAGGATGTTGCCTCGTCTTACAGCACGACTCCTACTGGTATTCTCCTTGTTGCGTTGATCTCGTTTCTCACTCAGCACAATAAACCTCGCTTCTTGTCCTTTCTTGGGGTACCGCCGCTATATCGTGCAGGCGCAGTCCTGTAGCGTTCTCTCTGGTTGCTAGGCCTCTGTCAGGATCCCACCCCTGACAGGGACCCCTCTGAATCTTCCCCTACAACACCCTCTGCCACAAGGTGTTGCCTGGTTCCAACCCAGTCAGCTTTCTGATCTAACTTCCTATCCAACCCCCAGTTTTACCAGACTGTGAGGAGTGGCCTAATGCATAGTACCCTTAGCTCCCCCTGGAGGCCAGACTGTGAAATGTATTGGTGTCTGTGATACCTGGTCAGATGAACTCCTTCAGTGCCATCAGACGTACCATAGCCCCCCTTAGTGGCGGAGCAACAGTACTGCAACGACCAGGACTCTGGGGCGCTGCACTTTCTTATTGCTATTTTCATGTCCCTTGAATACCTTAATTCATTATCAGCTTTAGCTAATCTAATGGTCACATTATACGAGGATGGGGAACATACAGTCAGGGCTGTGCTTGAGGGCACGTGCCTAGGGCGGGAAGATGTGGTGGGCGGCGCCTGAGCAAGGTTTTTTTTTGCCAATTAGTCCAGTGTGTCCCTTGGTTCCTGAAGACAGGGGGCGGCAGAGTGGTAGTCAGAACACGTGGTGCTGATGCCCACTATAACCCTACTGTCTGCTGAGTGAGACACAGTGACCCCCTGCTCACAGCCTAACTCATGCGTGCCAGGAAGTACACTTACTGGGGCTGAGGTGGAGCAACGGCGCCCTGTCTCCCGACCCTGGAACACACACATTGCTGGCCAAGACTCACAGTAGAGCAGTACACAGTAAGCACTGCAATGATCTCCCCCCTGCGCGCTGCCTGCTGCTGCCTGGCTCTGTCATGACTCCCTTCACCCCTTCCCTCGGATTCCTCAGCGTTGTTTCTGCCTGCAGACAGTGCCTGAGGCTGGAGCCGTGTACTGGAATGTTTGATGTTTGTTTGTTTGCTCCCAGGAGTCGGACCCAGATTGATTGGGGTGGGTCCTGGGAGCAAACGTGTGTGTGCGGAGCTGTGTGTGTGCAGAGCTGTGTGTGTGCGGAGCTGTGGGTTGCGGACCTGTGTGTGTGTGTGCAGAGCTGTGTGTGTGTGTGGAGCTGTGTGTGTGCGGAGCTGTGTGTGTGTGGAGCTTTCTGTGTGTGGAGCTGTGTGTGTGTGCAGAGCTGTGTGTGTGGAGCTGTATATGTGTGTGTGGAGCTGTGTGTGTGTGCGGAGCTGTGTGTGTGGAGCTGTGTGTGGAGCTGTGTGTTTCCGGAGCTGTGTGTGTGTAGCAGTATATGTGTGTATGTGTGTGTAGCTGTATATGTTTGTGTTTGTGGAGCTGTGTGTGGAGCTGTGTGTGTGTGTGTGCGGAGCTGTGTGTGTAGCTGTATATGTGTGTGTGTAGAGCTGTGTGTGTGTGTGTACGGAGCTTTGTGTGTAGCTGTATATATGTGTGTGTGCGTGTGTGCATGTGTGCGGAGCTGTGTGTGTGCAGAGCTGTGTTTGTGTGTGTGTGCGGAGCTGTGTGTGTAGCTGTGTATGTGTGCGGAGCTGTGTGTGTTTGCGAAGCTGTGTGTGTGTAGCTGTATATGTGTGTATGTGTGTAGCTGTATACGTGTGTCTGTGCAGAGCTGTGTGTGTAGCTGTATATGTGTGTGTGCGGAGCTGTGTGTGTAGCTGTATGTGTGTGTAGCTGTATATGTGTATGTGTGCTGAGCTGTATGTGTGTGTGTAGCTGTATATGTGTGTGTGTGCGGAGCTGTATGTGTGTGTGTATCCGGAGCTGTGTGTGTGGAGTTGTGTGTGTGCGTGTGGAGCTGTATGTGTGTGAGTGGGGGGTGGGGACTGTGTGTGTGTGCGCGCGGAGCTTTGTGTGTGTGGGAAGCTGCGTGTGTAGCTGTATATGTATGTGTGTGTCTGTGTGCGTAGCTGTATATGTGTGTGTGTGGAGCTGTATGTATGTTAGGGGGCTGTGTATGTGTGCGGAGCTGTATGTGTGTGTGTGGGGCTGTATGTGTGTGTGTGGGGCTGTATGTGTGTGTGCGGAGCTGTGTGTGTATGGGGCTGTATGTGTATGTGCAGAGCTGTATGTGTGGGGCTGTATGTGTGTGTGCGGAGCTGTATGTGTGTGTGCGGGGCTGTATGTGTGTGTGCGGAGCTGTGTGTGTATCTGCTTATGTGTGTGTGTGGAGCTTTATGTGTGTGTGTGTCTGGAGCTGTGTGTGCAGAGCTGTATGTGTGTGTTCGCGGAGCTGTATGTGTGTGTGCTCAGAGCTGTATGTATGTGGGGGGCTGTGTATGTATATGTGCGGAGCTGTATGTGTGTGTGCGGGGCTGTATGTGTGTGTGCGGAGCTGTGTGTGTGCGGGGCTGTATGTGTGTGTGCGGAGCTGTATGTGTGGGGCTGTGTGTGTGTGCGGAGCTGTATGTGTGTGTGCGGGGCTGTATGTGTGTGTGCGGAGCTGTGTGTGTGCGGGGCTGTATGTGTGTGTGCGAAGCTGTATGTGTGGGGCTGTGTGTGTGTGCGGAGCTGTATGTGCGTGTGCGAGGCTGTATGTATGTGTTCCGCGAATGGCAAAAATCACTGATGTAAAAGTAGCCTAAGTCACTGCACATCAATACCCGGCACTCAGGAATGGAGCGTATACTGCTATGTGGCCAGAGGCTCCGATCTCAGTGCCGGGTATTGACGTGCGACACTCATCCGAGTTTCTCGCATGCGAGTATGAGCCCTTAGTCATAGCAATGGGGGAGGCAGCACTAAAAGTGCCTAGGGCAGCACAAACTCTAAATACAGCCCTGCATACAGTGTATATACCTGTTTTCGGGACATGTATACAAGGATGGGGGACATGTATACAAGGATGGAGGATATATACACTCACCGGCCACTTTATTAGGTACACCATGCTAGTAACGGGTTGGACCCCCTTTTGCCTTCAGAACTGCCTCAATTCTTCGTGGCATAGATTCAACAAGGTGCTGGAAGCATTCCTCAGAGATTGTGGTCCATATTGACATGATGGCATCACACAGTTGCCGCAGATTTGTCGGCTGCACATCCCAAAGATGCTCCATACAAGGCAGGATGGATCCATGCTTTCATGTTGTTTACGCCAAATTCTGACCCTACCATCCGAATGTCGCAGCAGAAATCGAGACTCATCAGACCAAGCAACGTTTTTCCAATCTTCTACTGTCCAATTTCGATGAGCTTGTACAAATTGTAGCCTCAGTTTCCTGTTCTTAGCTGAAAGGAGTGGTACCCGGTGTGGTCTTCTGCTGCTGTAGCCCATCTGCCTCAAAGTTCGACGCACTGTGCGTTCAGAGATGCTCTTAGGCCTACCTTGGTTGTAACGGGTGGCGATTTGAGTCACTGTTGCCTTTCTATCAGCTCGAACCAGTCTGCCCATTCTCCTCTGACCTCTGGCATCAACAAGGCATTTCCGCCCACAGAACTGCCACTCACTGGATTTTTTTTCTTTTTCGGACCATTCTCTGTAAACCCTAGAGATGGTTGTGCGTGAAAATCCCAGTAGATCAGCAGTTTCTGAAATACTCAGACCAGCCCTTCTGGCACCAACAACCATGCCACGTTCAAAGGCACTCAAATCACCTTTCTTCCCCATACTGATGCTCGGTTTGAACTGCAGGAGATTGTCTTGACCATGTCTACATGCCTAAATGCACTGAGTTGCCGTCATGTGATTGGCTGATTAGAAATTAAGTGTTAACAAGAAGTTGGACAGGTGTACCTAATAAAGTGGCCAGTGAGTGTATACCTGGATGTGGGACCTTGAATTAGGATGGGGGACAGATATACCTGGATGGGGGACATTATACCAGGATGGGGCACATTATATCAGGATACGGCACATTATACCAGGATTAGGCACATATATACCTGTATGGGACATATGTATACCTGGATGGGGGACAAATATACGAGGATGAAGGGCCAGGTATACGAAGATGGGGGACATATATACAAGGATGGGAGCCATTATACCAGGATGGGGGACATTATCCCATTTACCCCAAAGGGTGGTTTGCATGTTAATGACCGGGCCAATTTTTACAATTCTGACCACTGTGCCTTTATGAGGTTATAACTCTGCAACGCTTCAACAGATCTTGATGATTCTGACAATGTTTTCTCGTAGAATATTGTACTTCATGATAGTGGTAAAATTTCTTTGATATTACCTGCGTTTATTTGTGAAAAAAAAAAAGAAATTTGGCAAAAATTTTGAAAATTTTGCAATTTTTATGCCCTTAAATCACAGAGATACTGTATATCACACAAAATACTTAATAAGTAACATTTCCCACATGTCTAGTTTACATCAGCACAATTTTGGAACCAAAATTTTTTGTTAGGGAGTTATAAGGGTTAAAAATTGACCAGCAATTTCTCATTTTTACAACACTATTTTTTTAGGGACACATCACATTTTAAGTAACTTTGAAGGGTCTATATGACAGAAAATACCCAAATGTGACACCAGTCTAAAAACTGCACTCCTCAAGGTGCTCCAAACCACATCAAAGAAGTCTATTTACCCTTCAGGTGTTTCACAGGAATTTTTGGAATGTTTAGCAAAACATGAACATTTAACTTTTCTTCACAAAAACTTTATTTCAGCTCCAATTTGTTTTATTTTACCAAGGGTAACAGGAGAAATTGGACCCCAAAAGTTGCTGTGCAATTTGTCCAGAGTACGCTGATACCCCATATGTGGAGGTAAACCACTGTTTGGGTGCATGGCAGAGCTCGGAAAGGAAGGAGCGCCGTTTGACTTTTCATTGCAAAATTGACTGGAATTGAAATAGGACTCCATGTCGCGTTTGGGGAGCCCGTGATGTGCCTAAACATTCAAACCACCCACAAGTGACACCATTTTGGAAAGTAGACCCCCTAAGGAACTTATCTAGATGTGTGGTGAGCACTTTGACCCACCAAGTGCTTCACAGAAGTTTATAACGTAGAGCCGTAAAAATAAAAAAATCATATTTTTTCGCAAAAATGATCTTTTCGCCGCCAATTTTTTATTTTCCCAAGGGTAACAGAAAAAATTGGACCCCAAAAGTATTGTGCAATTTATCCTGAGTACGCTGATACCCCATATGTGGGGGTAAATCACTGTTTGGGCGCATGGCAGAGCTCAGAAGGGAAGGAGCGCCATTTGACTTTTCAATGCAAAATTGGCTGGAATTGAGATCAGACGCCATGTCGCATTTGGAGAGCCCCTGGTGTGCCTAAACAGTGAAAAAACCCCAATTCTAACTGAAACCCTAACCCAAACACACCCCTAACCCTAATCCCAACACTAACCATAACCCTAACCACACCCCTAACCCGAACACGTCCTTATCCCTAAACCCAACCATACCCCTAACCTCAACACAACCCTAACCCTAACCACACCCCTAACTCCAACACACCCCTAACCCTAATCCTAGCCATTACCCTAACCACACCCTAAACCCTGACACTCCCCTAACCCTAATCCCAGCCGTAAATGTAATCCAAACCCTGTCCCTCACTTTAGCCCCATCCCTAACTTTAGCCCCATCCCTAACTTTAGCCCCAACCCTAACCCTAACTTTAGCCCTAACCCTAACTTTAGCCCCAACCCTAACCCTAACTTTAGCCCCAACCCTAACCCTAACTTTAGCCCCAACCCTAACTCTAACCCTTATTATATTATTTTTCCCTAACTAAGGGAGTGATGCAGGGGGTTTGATTTACTATTTATAGCGGGGTTTTTAGCGGATTTTTATGACTGGCAGCTGTCACACACTAAATGACGCTTTTTATTGCAAAAAATAGTTTTTGTGTCTCCACATTTTGAGAGCTATATTTTTTTCCATATTTTGGTCCACAGAATCATGTGAGGTCTTGTTTTTTGCTGGACGAGTTGATGTTTTTATTGGTACCATTTTCGGGTACGTGACATTATATTTTATCGCTTTTTATTCCGATTTTTGTGATGCAGAATGACCAAAAACCAGCAATACATGAATTTCTTTTGGAGTGGTATTTATACCGTTCCACGTTTGGTAAAATTGATAGAGCAGTTTTATTTTTCGGGTCAGATTATAGCGATACCTCATTTATATCATTTTTTATGTTTTGGCGTTTTTATATGATAAAAACTATTTTATATAAAAAATAATTATTTTTGCATCGCTTTATTCTGAGGACTATAACTTTTTTATAGTCAAGATGACGTTTCCAGCGGTACCATGTTTTTTTATATCCCTCTTTTTAATCGCGTGTTATTCCACATTTTGTTTGGCGGTATGATAATAAAGCGTTGTTTTTCGACTTGTTTTTTTTTTTTTTTACGGTGTTCACTGAAGGGGTTAACTAGTGGGACAGTTTTATAGGTTGGGTCGTTACGGACGCGGCTATACTAAATATGTGTACTTTTATTGTTTTTTTTATTTAGATAAAGAAATGTATTTATTGGAACAATATATATTTTTTAATTTATTTAGGATTTTTTTTTACGCATATAAAGATTTTTTTTTTACTTGTTTACTTTATCCCAGGGGGAACCATGACTATATAGTGTTAGATCGCTGATCTGACACTTTACAGTGCACTGTGTCAGTTCAGCGATCTGACAGGCGCTGCAGGAGGCTTGCCGGCGCCTGCTCTGAGCAGGCGCTTGCAAGCCACCTCCCTGTAGGACCCGGAAGGAGCCCCGCGGCCATTTTGGGCCTGCAGGGAGGAGGAGGTAGGAGACTCTCGGAGCAACGCGATCACATCTCAGGGTCTCGGAAGCACGCAGGGAGCCCCCTCCCTGCGTGATGTTCTCTATGCCGCCGGAACGCTGAGATCATGTTTGATCGCAGTGTTCCGGGGGTTAATGTGCCAGGAGCAGTCCGTGACCACTCCTGGCGCATAGTGCCGGATGTCAGCTGTGATAGTCAGCTGACACCCGGCCCCGATCGGTGATGACGTACTATCCCGCCGGAGGTCATACGGGCCCATACCACCTCAACGGGATAGTACATCATATGTCAGAAAGGGGTTAAACTTGTATACGGCACATTATGCCAGGATGGAGGCATATATACCAGGTTTCGGACATTAAACTAGGATGGGGAACATTATACCTGGAAGGGGACCAAAATGAAGTGCATTATACCAGGAAGGGGGCCAGGATGGGGGACATTATACCAGGAAAGGGACCAGGATGGGGACATTATTACTGGAAAGGTAGTCCCTTATTAACTATCATCCTATTTAGTTATGTATGGGGCAGTCCCTTATTATGTAGCGTTCTCGGTTGTTATGTACAGTGCTTTCCCATTACTAGCTAGTATAATGTTGTGTTACGTATAGCACCGTCCCTTACATAACGTATTCTCATTATTTTTTTTATTTACATCACCTTCTCTTTATTACATAGAGTCCTCGTATATACGAGGATGAAGGGCCATGTATATGAGGATGGGGGCATATATACGAGGATGGGGACTTTTTTGTGTTTTTTTTTGGATGGGGCACATTATGCCAGGATGAGGGGCATATATACCAGCTTGAGGCAGATTATACAGTACCAGGATGGGGAATATTATACCTAGAAGGGGACCAGGATGGGGCATCTTATACCTGGAATGGGGCCAGGAAGAGGGACATTATACCAGTAAGGGATTCAGGATGGAGGACATTATAGGAAGGGGACCAGGAAGATATTATACAAGAAAGGAGACTAGGATGGGGGACATTATTACTGGAAGGGACATCCCTTATTACCAATCATTGTCTTTATGTATGGGCGGGCCTTTATTATGTAATGTCCTCAGTTGTTATATACAGTGCTGTCCCATTATTACATAGTGTTATCTCTTGTTACGTATATGCTAGACGTATAGCATCGTCCCTTACATAACATATTCTCATTATTTTTTGTGTTTACATCCCTTCTCTTTATTACATAGAGTCCTCTCTTGTTAGATATAGAATAAAATGACAAGCATCTGACCGGAAGACCAGTCCATCAGCCTCCTCCATCACAAAACTTTACTATGCTCCATCAGCAGTCATTTCAGCTTAAATATAAGAGAGCATGGTATGTAATAAAAGAACAGGGCACTATAAATAATAAAAATAACGAGAATCCGATATGTAAGGGACAGTGTTGTACACCACAAAAGAGGGCAATTTATAATAAGGGGGCTATATACACTGATGAGCAAAAGTGTAACAATGTTTTGAACTTATGACTTTTAGGCTCCATATCTCACCATCCACTACTGCTTTGAACATGAGACTATCAGCAATTTATAGACAGTCATCTTGGCTATCTCATAGATAAATTTGACTTGCAACTATTTTGCATATGATTACTTATACAGATTTTTGTCATGTCATTGCATTTCTACTGTTTTGCTACTGGTGGTGGAAAGATCTTTTTCTTCCTGTATGCTACAAATTACAATCTGTTCTCACATTCCCTAATAGCTCATGAGTAGTGTTGAGCATTCCGATACCGCAAGTATCGGGTATCGGCCGATATTTGCGGTATCGGAATTCCGATACCGAGTTCCGATATTTTTGTGATATCGGAAATCGGAATCGGAAGTTCCCAGTGTATGGTTCCCAGGGTCTGGAGAAGAGGAGACTCTCCTTCAGGCCCTGGGATCCATATTCATGTAAAAAATAAAGAATAAAAATAAAAAATATGGATATACTCACCCCTCCGACGGAACCTGGACCTTAGCGGTGCAACCGGCAGCCTCCGTTCCTAAGAATGCAGTGAGTGTACAGGACCTGTGATGACGTCGCGGTCTTGTGATTGGCTGCGTGACCGCTCATGTGACCGCTCACGTGACCGTGACATCATCGAAGGTCCTTCACTCATTCTTAGGAACGGAGGCTGCCGGTTGCACCGCTAAGGTCCAGGGTCCGTCCGAGGGTGAGTATATCCATATTTTTTATTTTTATTCTTTATTTTTTACATGAATATGGATCCCAGGGCCTGAAGGAGAGTTTCCTCTCCTTCAGACCCTGGGAACCATCCAGGATACCTTCCGATATTTGTGTCCCATTGACTTGTATTGGTATCGGGTATCGGTATCGGCGATATCCGATATTTTTTGGATATCGGCCAATCCAATCCAATACCGATACTTTTGAATATCGGAAGGTATCGCTCAACACTACTCATGAGCTATTAGGTTGATTCCCAAAGGAAAGGTTACTGGTATGAATCGAGGAGCAGCCATCTGCATTTGCTGGACGTAAGCTGTTTCTGCTCTGCAAAACCTGAGACTATTAACCAGGCCTCCCTGGTTGAGCTAAGATATGATTTGAACTGCCTAATAGCATATCTATCTGTGTCTGGACTAAGTCAAGGATCTATTCGTGTCAAGTTTCCTCAAGTATAACTGTGCTTCATAGACTTTCTGTTTGTTTGCATCTACCTCTGAAGTTTCCTATTGACTGCTAAGCTGCGTTTATTATTTGCACCAAGTGTTGTGGACTTGAGTTTCTCTTTGCACCTGCTTGAATCACTGTGTGATAATATAAACTTTACCACTTATAAAACTGTGTCCTGTTGTCTTGTTCCACCCAAAGAGTCTCCTGAATTATCCCCTATAATTATTACAGGATAATCTAGCCATAAAAAAAAAAGGAGACTGCTGGAACAATGACTGCAGAGAGCAGATTAGAGCAGGTGTTTTCCATAATTAGATCACTGCAAAAAGATGTGGAAGGTCTGCAAAAGAAGTTTGGAAGCTTTGAACACAATCAACAAGTGTTTGGACAAACTTTGCAGGACTTAAGCAATCGCATGGCAGCCCAGGAAAACAAACTTGCTGGCATAGAGTCCCAGTATGGACGGGCTTTTCAGGACATAAGCACGCAAATAGCTGCACAAGTGACTTTACCCTCTGGGCAACCGCCACCAGCTAGCCCACCTAAGTTGCCCCCATTCAGATTTAATGGTGATCGCGACAAATTTCGTGGCTTTGTGAATCAATGTATGCTATATTTTGATGTGCATGCTGACCATTTTCCTACTGATAGATCCAAAGTATTGTGTGTAATAATGCTACTGACCTCACGAGCGCTCGCCTGGGCGAATCCGATGATTGAGTCTCGTGACCCACAGTTAAATGACTTGGATGATTTCTTGGCCGCTATGGCATTAATGTTTGATGACCCTAATCGCCGTGCAACCGCTGAATCTGCTTTGTTGTCTTTACGCCAGGCTAAACGTTCTGTTATTGAGTATGCCACTGAATTCAGGAGATTGGTGGTAGATACCAATTGGGACAGTTATGCACAATTGCCTATTTTTAAAAGGGGTCTGTCTAGTATTATAAAAGATGAACTAGATCGCTCAGAGTCACCACAAGAACTAGAGACATTTATACAGCATTGTGTGCGCATAGACATTCGCCTTACTGAGCGTAGGCAGGAGAAATCTGCTGCATATAACCGTATTTCTAACTTTTCCCTTCCTTCCAAAGAGCCTGCAGGTAAAACATCTCGGGAAGTGAAGGAGGTGCCCATGCAAATTGATTCTGTTCAGAGACGCGAGATTAATGAGCGCCGGGAGCATCGCCTTCGTGAAAGTCTATGTTTCTACTGTGGCCAGTCTGACCACTTCTTGACCAATTGTCCTAAGTGTCAAAGACGGCCTAACAAGGTGCTAGCAGCAATAGGGGAGTATGACAACTGTGATGATGAACCTAACATCTCTGAATGTAGCCTGCCTTTAAACGCTGTATTCCATTCACTTTCTATGACTTCACCCCCAAGGAGCTGAAGGAAAAGAACTCTCACTGTTCTCTCCCTATTAAGATCCTGTGTTCAGGAAAGTGGATTTCCAGTTCACCTATGATTGACTTTGGTGCAGGTGGCAATTTCATGGATATCGCATTTGCCATGGAACATGGTATTAAAATTCAGCAAAGAGCCTCTCCAATTACCATGGAAACAGTGGATGGGTCACCTTTAATCTCTGGGCCTGTGGATCAGGAGACCGTACCCCTTGAAATTTTGTTGGAGCCTAATCATCAGGAGTAACTTTCTTTCTTGCTAATTTCTTCTCCTCATTTTCCTGTGATTTTAGGCATTCCTGGGCTGCGTTCTCAGAACCCAATTATCAACTGGGAGACAAAGGAGATTATCTTTCCAACAAGGAGCAACTCAGCGTTAACAGAAGCTGTCCCTGAGTCCACGGCTACGGAACCACATGTACAGGTATCTTCTTTACCTCCAGCATATAAAGAGTTCTCTGACCTCTGTGACAAGAAGAATGCAGATCAACTTCCTCCACACAGGCATTATGACTGTTCCATTGAGTTGCTTCCTGGGGCAGATATTCCTTTGGGTCACGTATACCCTTTGGCTGCACCTGAGCTTCAAGCCTTAAAGGAGTATATTGATGAAAATCTGGCCAAAGGCTTTATACGTCCTTCTTCCTCACCAGCAGGGGCATCCATTTTTTTTTGTAAAGAAGAAGGATGGGACCCTGAGACCCTGTTTTGACTATCGGGAACTCAATAAGGTAACCGTACGAAACCGTTACCCTTTGCGTCTGATTCCCGAATTACTGGAATGAGTCCGCCATGCTAAGGTGTTCTCTAAGCTGGATCTTCGTGGGGCTTATAATTTGGTGCGTATTCGTCCAGGGGATGAGTGGAAGACAGCATTCAGATGCCGGTATGGACACTTTGAATCTCTTGTGATGCCCTTAGGGCTTTGTATCACCCCTGCAGCATTTCAACACCTTGTTAATGACATCTTCAGAGATTTGTTGGACCAGTTTGTGGTGATCTATTTGGACGATATACTAATCTTTTCTGACTCTCTACAGGAACATGAAGAACATGTCAAAACTGTTTTAAGATGTCTGAAAGAGAACCAACTGTATATCAAGCCGGAGAAATGCGAGTTCCATTGTTCTGAGATACAGTTATATCATCTCTCCCCAGGGGCTAAACATAGAATCTAGTAAGATTCAGGCTATCCTTGACTGGCTGGCACCCAAGAACGTTAAGGAGGTCCAACGTTTTATTGGTTTTGCAAATTTCTACAGACGCTTCATTCGAAATTTTTCTGATATTGTCCGTCCCATTACTTCCTTGACAAAGAAGGAAAAGCCCTTTAAGTGGTCATCACAGGCTCAAGAAGCTTTTGATCGGCTGAAGATCTGTTTCACATCAGCACCGCTGTTGATACACCCAGATCCAACACATCCTTTCATTGTGGAGGTGGACGCTTCTGATAATGCTTTGGAGGCTATTCTCTCCCAAAGAACTGGAGAGAAGGGTCTGCTACATCGTGCTTTCTTTTCCCGTAGTCTAACCTCAGCAGAGAAGAATTACTACGTGGGAGACAAGGAATTGCTGGCTATTATTGCGGCTTTCAAAGAATGGAGGTATCATCTGCAAGGAGCTGCACAACAGATCATAGTGCTAACTGACCATCGCAATCTAGAGTTCCTTAGATCCACTAGATGTCTTTCTCCTCGTCAGGCTCATTGGAACTTATTCTTAAATCAATTTAACTTTGTTATCTCGTACCGTCCAGGTTCTCGTAATGGGAAAGCTGATGCTTTATCCCGAATCCATGCTGCGGATTCCATACCTGGAGCCCCATCCAAGACCATTCTATCTGATGCCAATTTCATCGGAGTTATCCACGATCAGGACTTGTGGAAGGAGTGCAGGGAGGCCTATGAAGGTGATGTATTTCTGGCCAACCCACCATCTTGTCTTTAAGGGTGGCATGTGGTTCAGAGATCGACGTATCTACGTCCCGGAGGTTGTCTGTCTGCAGATCCTCAAGTTGGTACATGACTCCAAGTTGGCTGGTCACAGGGGGGTACAGAAGACACAAGAGTTCCTGAGCCGATTCTTCTGGTGGCCAACTTGCCTGAAGGATACCAAGGACTATGTTCTCTCTTGCGAGGTATGTGCCCGGTACAAGACTCCTCATGTGGCACCTACGGGTCTTCTACAACCATTACCTGTTCCATCCTGCCCTTGGGGGTCTATATCAATGGACTTTATTGTGGAGCTGCCTACATCTGGGGGCATGAATACAATCATGGTGGTAGTTGATCGCCTGACTAAAGCTGCTCATTTTGTTCCGTGCACCGGCCTCCCCTCTGCTAAAGATACAGTGAACTTGGTTATACAGAATGTCTTTCAGTTGCATGGGGTGCCGGATGAGATCATCTCTGACCGTGGAGTACAGTTCACTTCAAGATTCTGGAAGGGGTTTTGCTCTGCACTCAATATTAATGTCTGTCTCTCTTCTGCTTACCATCCCCAGACAAATGGTCAGACTGAGCGTACTAACCAGACGCTGGAACAATATCTAAGATGCTATGTCAGCCATCTCCAGGATGATTGGTTGGAGTTGTTGCCGTTAGCCGAATTTTCATATAATAATTCTCAGAGCGCCTCCACTAAATTTACACCTTTCTTTGCCAATCTGGGTTATCATCCGTGTATTTTACCTAGGTCTCCAATTAATTCTCCGGTTCCAGCAGTGGAGGAAAGGCTGACTGCGATGAGACAAAATCTGGAGGTTTTGAAGGAGTCCCTGACCACGGCTCAAGAACGTTATAAGAGATCGGCTGATAGATTCCGTAAACCTGCACCCATGTTCAAGGAAGGAGATTCCGTGTGGTTAGCAACTAAGAATCTGAAGTTAAATGTTCCTTCACAAAAACTTGGACAGAAATTCATTGGCCCTTTCAAGATCAACGGTATTGTGAGCTCTGTGGCCTGCCGGCTGAAGCTACCTAGGACAATGAAGGTACACCCAGTATTTCATGTATCTTTACTAAAGCCTGTATCTCCTCATACCTTCCAGGGACATGTTGTGCCACCTCCGCAGCCTGTGGTGATTGATGGGCAAGAACAATTCGTGGTGGAGGAAATTATTGATTCCAGGATTCGCAGGAATCGGCTCCAATATCTGATAAGATGGCAGGGATATCCCCCTGAGGAAGACTCTTGGGAACCTGTGGAAAACATCAATGCCCAACAGAAGATTTCTCGTTTTCATCAGAGATTCCCTGAGAAACCAGGTCCAGGATCATCCTGAGGCCGCTTCTAAGGAGGGAGTAATGTCAGGACTCTGAACATTTTTTACCTTTTGTGCATTACTGCCCTTTTCCAACATGGCGTCTTTAGTCTCATGTGCACTTGTCTTCCTGCTATAAAACTCCACCCCAGCGTTCAGTCTGTGCTAGATTATTCTGCTTTGTATCCAGCTCCTGATTACTCCCTGGCCTTGCACCTGCACCTGCTCCTGTGAACCTGTGTTGGAGATCCTGCCACTCTGCTCTGAGTTCCTGCTGCATACACCAGTGTTCAGTAATCCTCTTTCATCTGCTGCTCGTGTTACTTCCATCTGCATTTGCTGGACGTAAGCTGTTTCTGCTCTGCAAAACCTGAGACTATTAACCAGGCCTCCCTGGTTGAGCTAAGATATGATTTGAACTGCCTAATAGCATATCTATCTGTGTCTGGACTAAGTCAAGGATCTATTCGTGTCAAGTTTCCTCAAGTATAACTGTGCTTCATAGACTTTCTGTTTGTTTGCATCTACCTCTGAAGTTTCCTATTGACTGCTAAGCTGCGTTTATTATTTGCACCAAGTGTTGTGGACTTGAGTTTCTCTCTGCACCTGCTTGAATCACCGTGTGATATTATAAACTTTACCACTTATAAAACTGTCTCCTGTTGTCTTGTTCCATGCAAAGAGTCTCCTGAATTATCCCCATTAATTATTACATCAATAGACTAGGCTCTGATAAGTCCAAATGTGTCTGGATAAAATAAGGGGAAAAGGTGCTTATGGATGGAGAAATTGAAGGAACTGTCAAGTTCAGTGGTGGAAGTCTGATGATACAGTTACATGTAAAAGTTTGAGCCCACCTGGTTAAAATTAGTATTATTGTGAACACTTAAGCAAGTTGAAGATTAAATGATCTTTTAAAGGGTGTAGGATTTTGGTACTCACTCAGCTGCGGTTGAGGTAGGCACAGGAAACAGTTTTCATAAACACGTCCAGTCAGGTTTGTTAACAACTTCATAAACCTGCTTAAACACAAGCAAAACAAAGGATAGCCTTCTCTGGCACAAAGTGAAAACAAACAGAAAAATAAACAGTGATATAAATTTATTGAAATAATACACACTATAAATAGACTAGGATCAGGTAATAAAAACAAAGACAATACTGTCCTGACTCAAGATGTTATTGCTGCTCATAGGTGAAAGTGCTCAAGTGCCGCAAGAAAGACCCTAAAGTCCAGGAAAAATATATATAGTAACGATACAAGTATCCAAATGGCTGTAGTAATCTGAGCGCTATGCCATTAAACAGAACAACCATTATACTTTTCAAATAAAAACACATACTACATATGCCCACAGCCAGGGTCTTTACTTACAACGTGCCTACACACATTAGATATACTTTTACAAAGGGCAACGCTATAACGCAGTCACAGTGGAACGCACATCCACAAGGTGAAACGCACGGCCATGCATTTCCGGACGCTAGAACGTCACATCCGGTCCAGGCGCCCTAACACGGCGCATGAGCGGTATTTAAATAGCGCGCACTCCACATACTCCACAGACTAGCGGCGGATACCGCGTCTGTGAGGGTAACTGATACATGAGGCGGCTCCTCTCCAGGTATGTTCTGACACGCTCTAGCGTTACGTATACATCTAGCCTTATTGAGACTGATGGATGTTATTGCATTCCCCCTAGCCCCCGTTTCTATGCCGGCAACTCCCCTCCAGGTATGACCTGATACGCTGTCACACAGCATTTGTAAGTTATTCCATATATACAGATAATCCTCTTTATCACATTTCTTATAGCCTTTACCAAAGTGCGGGCCCTCCCCAGTGAGGCTATTTCCTCTGACGACATATATGACATGTATGAGGTAATAACTTTTAAAAGGGATGATTACGGAGCATAGACCCAATATAAATATACAATAAATCTACATGAATCTTTCTCCTCCTCTGTTATTTTCCATTTCAGCTCCTAAGCACTTTGCATACCACCAATATATACCACGTTACCACTAGGCAGCCATTTACTGTGAGTATTCACTCCATTCTATTTGGGCTACAACACCTACAGCCCCTGCTATACTAAGACACATTTCTGTCCTCTTCTTATGCTCCATTAGGCACAATCTATGATCTGTATTCTAACCAAGATATGGTTAACACACACTAAAAGGCACAGCACGGTATGTGTATCCTTAGAGTTAATGAAGTGTCGGACT
Organism: Ranitomeya variabilis; assembly: GCF_051348905.1. NCBI lineage: Eukaryota > Metazoa > Chordata > Amphibia > Anura > Dendrobatidae > Ranitomeya > Ranitomeya variabilis. The sequence continues at coordinate 797,362,182 of NC_135232.1, read as the reverse complement.
AGTATGTATATGCGTATATCCACCGCAATACTGTATCCATGATATATATTTTTTGCATATTTGGCTATTTGAAATTATGTATATACTTTTGTTTTTTTATGTATTTGTTTTGGTTTACACACTGTATAATTGTTATTTTGAATATTGTAGTGACTGATGAAAGCTCGTTAAGGGCTGAAACGTTTCCAGTGCTACTCCAATACCATTAAATTTATCAAACTAAAAGATTTAAGTTGAGTGCGAGACTTTTTTATTGTACATTAAACAGAACAGGGTCACATGCTCTTACCCGTGCTTACCCATGGTGTTGCTAAGTCAGGACACGTGTCAACGCCGCCACCGACGCGCGTTGCGCCTCTTTCTCAAGGTGCGGTCACCGCACTTGAGCACTTTTACCTATGAGCAGCAATAACATCTTGAGTCAGGACAGTATTGCCTTTGTTTTTATTACCTGATCCTAGTCTATTTATATGTAGTGTGTATTATTTCAATAAATGTATATTTTTGATTACTCTTGGACTATGCTCCAATTTCCTCATGCTTTATATCATGCCTAGGAGCGTCCTGTAGGTGCACCTTTGAGACTTCCACATGGGTCTTGGTCTCTGTGGCACCTCTATACCAATGTTGCCCTGTATGGTTTGTGTTTATCTAGAAAAATAAACAGTCCATATAGTACTGCAGGTCCACACACTCAGGTCAGTGCCTTAAGCAAACACACTGGAGACCTCCACACCTTCAGTCACAGACACTGAATGAAACACTCGATCTCTATTTTATCTGTCAAACCACACCCCTGGGGTGAGGGTATATGAGCAGTCATTCCCACCCATCTCTTTTGATTGCTCGGAAAACCCAGCCCTGGAATAGCCTAATAACTCTCTCAGCACTATATGTGCTGGAGCCTACTTTCTGAGCTTACATCACCGAAGCTACCAACCGCGATGATACATATCTTCCCTCAAGAACCCATCTGGCGACCATCTTACAAGGGCTATAGTTAAAGATGACTGTATTTTAAGCAAAAAATATATATTGTAATTTTTTCCATTTAAAAAATTACAATGAGGAAAATGAGCCAATGCAAACGTTTGGGTACCTTTGGAGATTTGTGTGCTCAGTTAACTTTGACCAAGGTTTCAGACCTTAATTAGCCTGTTAGGGTATGGCTTGTTCACTACCATCATATCATCGTTAGGAAAGGAAAGGTGATGCAAATTTCCAAGCTTTATAAAAACCCAGCCACCTCTAACCTTGTGACAAAAATCAGCAGCCATGGGTTATTCTAAACAGCTGCCTAGCACTCTGAAAATGAAAATGGTGGGGGCCCACAAAGCAGGAGAAGGCTATAAGAAGATAGCAAAGCCTTTACACATTGCCCTTTCCTCAGTTCGAAATGTAATTCAGAAATGTTAGTTAACATGAACAGTGGAGATCAAGATAAGGTCTGGAAGACCAAGCAAAATTTCAGTGAGAGCTGTTTGTAGGATTACTGCAGAAGCAAATGATAACCCCTGCTTGACTGCAAAAGACATTCACAAAGATTAAGCAGGCTCTGGAGTTGTGGTACATTGTTCCACTGTTCAAAAACACCTGCACAAATATGGTCTTAAGAAGAATTATCAGAAGAAAACCTCTCCTGCGTCCTCACCATAAAATGCAGTGTCAGAAGTATGCAAACGAATATTTAAACAAGCCTGATGCATTTTGAAAACAAGTCCTGTGGACAGATAAGGTTAAAATAGAACTCTTTGGCTATAATGATCATAGGTGTGTGTGGAGAAAACAGGGCACAGAATTTCAGGAAAATTACATCTTGCCAACATAGGGGTGGATCAATCATGCTTTGGGGTTGTGTTGCAGCTAATGGCACAGAGAATATTTCAATGAAATTTCAACAATTTTTTGATGCAAAAATAGTAAAATCTGTAAAAAAGCTGAAGTCGAAAAGAGGATGTCTTCTACAATTGGATAATGATCCTAAAAACATGAAAAAATCCACAAAATTCTACCTTAAAAAGCGCAAGCTGATGGCTTTACAATGTCCCTTACAGTTCCCTTATCTGAACAACATTGGAAATCTGTGGGTAAACCTCAAAATAGCAGTGCATGCAAAACTACCCAGAAATCTCACAGAACTGGAAGAATTTTCCAAATAAGAATGAATGAAAATCCATTAAACAAAAATTGAAGGACTCTTAGCTGACTACAAAAAGCATTTACAATTAGTGATGTGCGAACCCCTGGATGTTCGGGTCCAGCGAATATGGCCAAACATTTGAAACATTTTCGGACTGGGTACCAGAACAATACAGGAACCAAAACTCAGACCCCATTCAGATGGCCAGGATATATGGTGGTCTCAATGCTCAGCTGTATATGAGTATCCTACAAGAGAAGTTACTTTATAAACTTGAATACTATAGGTATGAAAAGGACAACACAGTGTTCCAGCAGAACAATGACTGAACGATTGAAATGATTCAATGACAATGGAATATAGGTGCTCTTTTGGACCCTACAGTCCTCAGACCTCAACCTAATCGAACCCTTGTGGGCAGAGTTGAAGAAAAAGCTGTATGCATACTCAAGCAAGTCAAGCACCCCCTGATGAAGGCTGACGCCGAAACACGCGTCGGGGTCGGGCGCATCCAGGAGACGGTCTTTTCATTTTCCTCAGGTAAACTGTGCATATGGCTATAACTTTGTTATAATGCATTATTAGCAAGCACTGGAGGCACTTTACTCTTTGAGCATCTATTAGCGGCTGTTACTACTCCATTAGCAACTACGCAATTACAAGTTATTATCTTCACAAGTGCACTTCCATATACACACTTGCCGCAGTTTTTCCTGTGGATATTTATTTACCCATCATGCATTTTCCCTACTATTGGTGTTATGTATATATATTTTGTTTATTAGACATAGTATTATGAGTCACTTCAGCATGTGGTAACAATACGTTTCCGTCTCCTGGTTTAGTGCCCCTCTTTTTGGTATTCTGTTCCTCTCCCCCATCGGTAGCTGTATTTCTATGTTAATAAATATATTATTTTATTTGGGCATATATTCGGTCTTTTTTTGTTCTTGTTTTTCGCTTATGCTTTTCCGAGTTGTCCTTTAATTAGTCCATATTGGTACGCACAGTAATTATCATTTGGTAAATTTTGGTTCTTATTTTCTATTTATTTATTGTACTCTGTGTGTTTACCTTGGCTTGAGATTTGTGTTATACTCAAGCAAGTCGACTAGTGTGCACCAACTTTTGGAATATGTAGAAAAGACATGGGATCAGATTTCGGTCGAGAAATGCTTGAATCTTATCAAGAGCATGCGAAGAAGGATTCAGGCAGTGTTGAAAGCCAAAGTTGGATTTACAGACTACTGACTAAATAATAAAAATTTAAATTTTGATTTTTAGGAGCAAAACAGTTTCAATGCAGTAACATGAAAATAATCTACATAACTAATCATATGCAAAATAGTTGCACGACAAATTTATGCATGACATAGCCAGGACGATTGTCTATAAAATCGTGGTCTAAGGTTCAACGCAGCAGTGGACGGTCAAAATTTCAAACATTGCCATGCTCTTGTTCATCAGTGTACATAACAAGAGGAGATTATGTAATATATGTGTATATATATATATATATATATATATATATATATATATATATATATATATATATATATATATATATATATATACTGTATATATATGTTTGGGGAAAACAAGTATTTGATACACTGACGAATTTGAAATTTTCCCACCAACATAGAGAGGTCTGTAATTTTTTTCATAGGCACACTTTAACTGTGAAAGACAGAACCTAGAGAAGGTCTAGAAAATCACTTTGTATGATTTTTACATAATTAATTTCATTTTATTGCATGGAATAAGTATTTGATACAACTTAGAACTTAATACTTGATACAGAAACCTTTGTTTGCAATTACAGAGGTCGGACCTTTCCTGCAGTTCTTGACCAAGTTTGCACACACTGCTGCAGAGATTTTGGCCTACTAATCCATACAGATCTTCTCCTGATATTACAGGTTTTGGGCCTATTATTAGGCAATATTAAGTTTCAGCTCCCTCCAAAGATTTTCTTTTGGGTTCAGGTCTGGAAACTGGCTAGGCAACTCTAGGACCTTCAAATGCTTCTTAGGGAGCAACTCTTTGGTTGCCCTGGTTGTGTGTTTTCTGTCATTGTCATGCTGGAAGACCCAGCCATGACCCATCTTCAATGCTCTTACTGAGGTAAGCAGGTTGTTGGCCAAAATCTCGGGATACATGACCCCATCCATCCTCCCTTCAAAATGGTGCAGTCATCCTGTCCTCTTTGCAGAAAAACACCACTGAGTATGATCTGTCCCCCACCATGCATCATGGTTGGATGGTGATCTTGGAGTTATATTTATCCTGCTTCTTCCTCCAAACATGGCAAGTGGAGTTGATGTAAAAAAGTTCTATTTTGGTCTCATCTGACCACATAACCTTCTCCCATGCTTCCTCTGGATCTTCAAGATGGTCATTGGCAAATTTCATACGGGCCTGGACATGTGCTGGTGTGGGTAGGGGACCTTGCGTGCCCTGCAAAATTTTAATCCATGACGGCGCAGTGTGTTACTAACCGTAATGTTTCAAACTGTGGTCCCAGATCTCCTCAGGTCATTGACCAGGTACTCTTTCTGTGTTGATTCCTGACCTTTCTCAGAATCATCCTTACCTCACGAGGCGAGATCTTACATGAAGCCCCAGACTGAGGAAGATTGACAGTCATCTTGTGTTTCTTCCATTTTTAATAATTGCGCCCACAGTTGTTGCCTTCTCCCCAAGCTGCTTGCCTATTGTCTTGTAACCCATCCCAAGCCTTATGTAGGTCTACAATTTTCTTCCTGGGGTTCTTAGACAGCTCTTTGCTCTTGGTCATTGTGAAGAGGTTGGAGTGTGATTGATAGAGCATATGGATAAGTGTCTTTTATACAGTTAACGAGTTCAAAGAGGTGAAATTAATACAGTTAATGAGTGCAGAGTAGGAAAGGCTTCTTAAAGAAAAAACTAACAAATCTGTGACACCCAGAATTCTTGCTGGTTGGCAGGTGATCAAATACTTACTTCATGCAGTAAAATGCAACTTGATTATTTAAAAATTATACAATGTGTGGCTTGGCATGGAGGTGATCTGCCTGTGGCACTGCTGAGTTGTTGTGGAAGCCCAGGTTGCTTAGATAGCAGCCTTCAGCTCATCAGCTCATCTGCATTGTTGGGCCTGGTGTCTCTCTTCTTCCTCTTGAAAATCTATGGGGTTAAGGTCAGGTGAGTTTGTTGGCCAATCAAGCACAGTGATACTGTTGTTTTTAAGCCAGGTATTGGAACTTTTGGCAGTGTGGACAGGTGCCAAATCCTGCTGGAGAATGAATTTCCCACCTTCAAAAAGCTTGTCAGCAGAGGGAAGCATGAAGTGTTCGAAAATTTCCTGATAGACAGCTGCGCTGACTTTGGTCTTGATAAAACACAGTGGACCAACACCAGCAGATAACAAGGCTCGCCAAACCATCATTGATTGTGGAAACTTCACACTAGACCTCAAGCAGATTGGATTGTGTGCCTCTCCTCTCTTCCTCCAGACTCTGGGACCTTGATTTCCAAATGAAATGCAACATTTACTTTAATCTGAAAACAACAATTTGGACCACTGAGTAACAATTCAGTTATTTTTCTTCTTGGCCCAGTTAAGACACTTCTGGCATATATTGGTCATCAGTGGCTTGACACAAGGAATGCGACACTTGTAGCCAATGTCCTGGATACATATGTATGTGGTGGCTCTTGAAGCAATGACTCCAGCAGCAGTCCACTCTTTGTGAATCTCAAATGCCACTTCAAAGTCTTAATTTTTCTTCTCTTAAGCCATTCTTAGGTGGACATACTGGTGTGTTTTGGAGCATTATTCTTCTGCATAACCCAAGTGCGTTTCAGCTTGAGGTCACAAACAGATGGCTGGACATTCTCCTTCAGGATTTTTTCTTACAGAATTCATGGTTCCATTTACCATAGCAAGTCTTCCAGGTCCTGGAGCAGCAAAACAGCCTCAGATCATCACACTATCACCTCCATATTTTTACTGTTGGTATTATGTTCCTTTTCTGAAATGTCGTGTTACTTCTACGTCAAATGTAATGCGACATACACCTTCAAAAAAAGTTCAACTTTTGTCTTGGTAGTCCACAGAGTATTCTCCCAAAAGTGTTGGAGATCATCAAGATGTTTTCTGGCAAAACTGAGTCAAGCCTTTCTGTTCAACAGTGGTTTTCATCTAGGAACTCAGCCATGCAGGCTATTTTTGCCCAGTCTCTTTCTTATGATGGAGTCATGAACACTGAACTTAACCTCTTCTCATGTAAAGCACCATGGAATTAATGGTGCTATATAAATAATAATAATAATAATAACTAAGGCAAGTGAGGCCTGCAGTTCTTTGTGTGGCACCCCAGGAGTTCAGGTACCACAGTGGTATTGCCTTCCTCTCAGGGAGGGTAATGCTATGCCTGGAGACAGGAGGGATCCCTTTGGCAGGTAATCTTACATGCAACATTTTCTGACTCCAGGCCTGAAGGGGGAGCTCTAAACCCAGTATAAGGGGAACTTCCCTATATACATCCTGGTCTGGAGGAGGAGTCAGTTAGTCTGGTGCTGACAAGCAGACAGTTGACAGTAGGTAGCAGACAGTGAAGGAGCACAGAAGGACTTAGGAGCTAGAGGTGACTGCTACTGGGCCTCTCTAACCTGAGCACCAAGGTCGAGAGGAACTACAGGTCCCACAGCAGATCCGGAGGGCAGGAAACTAAAAGGGACTTGCCCACATAATACCTGAGGTACAGCAGCAATCAGACTCTGGAGTCACTGTGGACAGAGACCCCAAAGAGACGACTCAAGGTGCTTACCATGCAGGTGCTGTCCCTGGACAGGGGAAGAAAGAGGACCTTGTTAGAGAGCTACAGTCAGCAAGGGAGTACAGACCAGCACATAGTGGCTCCAAAACCGACCTGTCAAGGGAATTTCCACCTGTCTTTGGGTTCCCTGGACTCCACCTTTACCTGTTACTGGTACCCTGGACTGAGGCGGCTAAACACCAGTAAACCAGATAAAGACTGCAACCCCGTGTCCTCCATTTATTTGCCGGCATTCACCATCCCTGCCAAGCACACCGGGAGCCCTGGGGACACCGGTTCACCTGTGGGAAGCGACACCATCTTTGCTGCAACACCATCGCCCCCAGAGGACCCCTTTAAGCAGCGTCGGACACCTCTGACCGAGAACCACAGGTGGCGTCACAAACTTTTATTATTTCCACAACCCCTTTAAAGACCGTCCCTTTTACTTGGGCGCCCAAAGCCACGGACCGGGTCGCTGCCACCGTAACCACCCCTTTAATTGCGATCGAACCTGGTTCCGAGTACCCCACTGCCCTGACGGGCGACTCATTTGCATGTTGGTGTGGGGTCTTTTGTAACCTCTTGGTTGAGTTGTCACTGTGCTCTTGGGTTAATTTTGGTTAGACAGCCACTCCTGGGAAGGTTCACCATTGTTCCATGTTTTCACCATTTGTGGATAATGGCTCACTGTGGTTTGCTGAAGTACTAAAGCTTAAGGAATGGACCCTTTTCCAGACTGATAGATCTCAATTACTGTTTTTCATTTGTTCAAGAATTTATTTGAAAATTGACACATGATGTCTAGCTTTTGAGGATCTTTCGATGTACTTCATTTTGTCAGGCAGCTCATATTTAAGTGATTTCTTGACTGAGAACAGGTGAGGCACTAATCAGGCCTGGGTGTTGTGGTGTTAAACCACAGTTAATGTATGTTTTAAGAGGGGGCTATCTCTTTTTCACACAGGGCCCTGCAGGGTTGGATTTCTTTTTGCCTTAATTATAAATATCTTAATTTAATAACTGCATTTTGTATTTACTTGGATGCCATCAAGGAGGGGGGCAAACACATTTCTTGCACGGGGCCCCAAGCTCTCAGTGTTCACCCTGGACTCCAGGTAGCAGGTACAAAGCCTACTGATCCATCTTCTGCTCTGCACTGAGGGATACCATAGTTGTGGTTACAGCTGGCAGCACATAACTTGCCTAACTGAGCAGAGCTTTCCATTTGTACCTTGCTTTCCTTAACTTCTTCATGAGCCCCTCCTGAGGCAGCTTACACCCCCCTCTTCTCCTATGCTGTCTCGGGGTCTCCACTAGAAACACAGACCTCCGTCTCTTAGCTCACATGTCTGTTGTTTCCGTCCCTTATTGATTGTGTAGTTTTGAGGGAAGCTCTTTCTTCTCATAGTGATATGTGAAATGTATTTCCTTTTCCTTCCATTCTTTATGCTATATAGCCATATATTTATTTTATATCGGAGCTGGAGGAGAGCACTTCGAATCATGATTTATGAAATGTATTTCCTTTTCCTTTCTTTATACTTTATAGCCATATATTTATTTTATATCGGAGCTGGAGGGGAGCACTTACTCCTAATAATATGTGAAATGCATTTCCTTTCCTTGTACATAGCCCCATATTGGCCTGATATAGTGGTTGGAGGGGAGCACTTCTATCAGTGATAAGTGAACATATGACTGATATTCATGAACAATCAGGTGTTGTCACTCCTCCTCCTCCTCCCTCCTAGAGCAGCACTCCTACCCCCTCTCCTTCCCCTGACGTCAAAAGGAGCTCTCCACAGCCTTGGTGCTGAAGCAATAAGATGGCAGACCCTGTGCTGTGTGAGGGAGAGTCATTATGACCAGCTGGAGACAGAGGAGGGCACTGACCAGCTAAGGCTGCCGGCGGGAGTGGTGGGCATCTCTGCCTGCTCTGCACTAAGCACCAGTCACCATGTCCCTGCTGTGCGTGGGAGGTAAGAAGACCCCAGACACAGAGCAGTGTCAGATGGGTGTTGGCTGCCAGAGCATTTTCCTGTTGACTCCTCTCATCTGCCTTCGGGAAAGTGATTGGAATTCTTCATTCATGCATGTGTATATATTCACATATACTGGGACACGCTGGGTATGACAGAAGATGGGTACTTGCCTTCTGTATGTGAGATGGATGTGGGGATGACTGTACCTGATGAGGGAAATTATTTATAAAAGAATATTATTCATTGTATTAAAGATCGCCTGGAAATAAAGGTGCCAGCTGTGTTTGCAGCAGTAAGGCAGTCTGAACGACTGATTAAGGTTATATTTCCATCCTCCTTCAGAAGGTATATGATTGTAAACGCTGCAACAGCTAGGCAATTGTCACTATTACATCTATCTGTATCTATCTATCTATCTATCTATCTATCTATCTATCTATCTATCTATCTATCTCATCTACCTATCTAGTGTCTCTTATCTATCATCCATCTATCATCTATCTATCTCATCTACCTATCTATCTGTCTATTATCTATCATATATCTATTATCATCTATCAATGTCATCTACCTATCTAAATCATTTGCCTATCTATTATCTAGCTCATATATCTATCTATCTATCTATCTATCTATCTATCTATCTATCTATCTATCTATTATCTATCTATCTCTCATATCTATTATATCTATCTAGCTATCTAAATAAAATGATGGTGTGCTACTCCTGTATTTTCTAATATAAGGACTGTATGTGCCTGTGAATCTCTGCACCCAACTACTACTTTTGTGTTTTGCTCTTTGCTTTATTTTTTCTTCTATCTATCTCTATCGTATCTATCTATCTATCTATCTATCTATCTATCTATCTATCTATCTATCTATCTATCTATTATCTATCTATCATCTATATAGCTATCTCTCATATCTATTATATATATCTATTTATCTATTTATATATCTGTCTGTCTTTCTCTGTAATATTTACCTGCTTATCTATCTGTCTGTCTTTCTATCATTTATGAGAATAGCTAATATCTGTCTATGTAGTATCTGTGTATACAGTAGCTCTGTGGCATATACTGAATGCCCACTCTGTCTCCTATATATACACTGTCACTTTTGTCTTCATGTCACCTACCCACTCCTGATCTGTCCCTTATTCTTTTCCTAATGCCTTTGGTTTCCAGTGCTCACTACCCCACGCACACTGCCCTCCTCTACACTTCCCCATGTAGACTCATTCATTATCCCTTGTGGAGCTGATTCTGCTTTTTTCACGAAGTGAGGAATTTATGAATAGAGAACAGCGAGGTGACGTGGGCAGACAGAAGCGGGTGGAGGGGGATGGGTTTACGCTGTGCCCAGACCAGCTCCATCTTCCTGCTATCTGCTTGTCAGTGTGAATAATAGGAATACAGGGATATTTTTCTATTTCGGTAATGCACTTTCCTGTTCTGCATCCACGTCAGTGTTACAAGCTCTTATACCCAGCATATGCCTTATCTCCTGGATATTCTGGGGGCATGTGTTCTCTGTGGCCCTATGGGGGGACTCCCAGTATGATGTAATATGAATATGACCCAAATAACCCAAGAAACGTTATATTTGCTACACCAATGACTGAGTGTGTGAACACAGCTATACACCCTATATACACCGGCTATACACCACCATACACCACAGGTCCAGATATAAGGCTTATTCTTCACTGCATGCATCATTGCACACCATACACCACAGGTCCGGATATAAGGCTTATTCTTCACTGCATGCATCATTGCACACCATACACCACAGGTCCGGATATAAGGCTTATTCTTCACTGCATGTATCACTGCACACCATACACCACAGGTCCGGATATAAGGCTTATTCTTCCCTGCATGCATCACTGCCCACCATACACCACAGGTCCGGATATAAGGTCCGCATGCAGTGAAGAATATGCTTTATATCCGGACCTGTGGTGTTTGGTGGGCAGTGATACATGCAGTGGAGAATAAGCCTTATATCTGGACCTGTGGTGTATGGTGTGTCCTCGTGTATATACAGTACCGACCAAAAGTTTGGACACACCTTCTCATTTAAAGATTTTTCTGTATTTTCATGACTATGAAAATTGTACATTCACACTGAAGGCATCAAAACTATGAATTAACACATGTGGAATTATATACTTAACAAAAAAGTGTGAAACAACTGAAAATATGTCTTATATTCTAGGTTCTTCAAAGTAGCCACCTTTTGCTTTGATGACTGCTTTGCACACTCTTGGCATTCTCTTGATGAGCTTCAAGAGGTAGTCACCGGAAATGGTTTTCACTTCACAGGTGTGCCCAGTCAGGTTTAATAAGTGGGATTTCTTGCCTTATAAATGGGGTTGGGACCATCAGTTGTGTTGAGCAGAAGTCTGGTGAATACACAGCTTATAGTCCTACTGAATAGACTGTTAGAATTTGTATTATGGCAAGAAAAAAGCAGCTAAGTAAAGAAAAACGAGTGGCCATCATTACTTTAAGGAATGAAGGTCAGTCAGTCCGAAAAATTGGGAAAACTTTGAAAGTGTCTCCAAGTGCAGTGGCAAAAACCATCAAGAACTACAAAGAAACTGGCTCACATGAGGACCGCCCCAGGAAAGGAAGACCAAGAGTCACCTCTGCTTCTGTGGATAAGTTTATCCGAGTCACCAGCCTTAGAAATCGCAGGTTAACAGCAGCTCAGATTAGAGACCAGGTCAATTTCACACAGAGTTCTAGCAACAAACACATCTCTACAATTGTTAAGAGGAGACTTTTGGCAGCAGGCCTTCATGGTAAAATAGCTGCTAGGAAACCACTGCTAAGGACAGGCAACACGCAGAAGAGACTTGGATAGGCTAAAGAACACAAGGAATGGACATTAGACCAGTGGAAATCTGTGCTTTGGTCTGATGAGTCCAAATTTTAGATCTTTGGTTCCAACCACCGTGTCTTTGTGCGATGCAGAAAAGGTGAATTGGATGGACTCTACCTGCCTGGTTCCCACCATGATGCATGGAGGAGGAGGTGTGATGGTGTGAGGGTGCTTTGCTGGTGACACTGTTGGGGATTTATTAAAAATTTTTTTAGTTAGACCATCATTTATTTTTCTACAGGACAATGACCCCAAACACACCTCCAGGCTGTGTAAGGGCTATTTGACCAAGAAGGAGAGTGATGGGGTGCTACGCCAGATGACCTGGCCTCCACACTCAACAGACCTGAGCCCAATCGAGATGGTTTGGGGTGAGCTGGACCGCAGAGTGAAGTCAAAAGGGCCAACAAGTGCTAAGTGTTAGGGGTCGAGTTCCTGCCTCTGCACAGGGGGAATCTCGAGCCATCTCCGCTGCGGTCTCCCATTCTTCTCCTGCCGCAGTGGAGCCTGCCCAGCGGAGGCGTCGGTCCCAGCGTCATGCTCAGTCTGACACTGTGCGAAGGGTTACTGCTGCCTTTCCAGCTTCTGCCATTGTAGCCAGTACTGGTCAGCGGCGAGCAGATGTCTTTGGGACTAAGTCCTACTTTTCCCCTTCTGAGCATGCCCAGGGTAAGATCTCTCATTGGAGATCAAGGGTCACATGCTCAGGTATTGCAGCTATTCCCATTGATACTCTAGGAAGGTCCTGAAGTTGCTCAAGTTCTGTGGCAGCTTCCCATTGGTCCTTTTTTGGAAGGTCCTGTAGTTGCTGCAGCTATATAAGGTGCGTATGACCGCACGGCCATGCGCTAGTATCTTTCTGAGTTATGTGCTTTGCGCCAGTGTGGTCATGTGAGATTGTATTCAGGGACCCGGCTGAAATAAGCCCCTAGAATACTGGCACCTCCGGTGAGGAGATTGTGTGTTTGTGTGTATTCAGGGACCCGGCTGAAATAAGCCCCTAGAATACCGGCTCCTCCGGTGAGGAGATTGTGTGCATGCATGACCACTGACTGCTCTCTGTTGGGCAGTTAGCCTGTGCTCCTGTGAAGTCTAACAGGGCGCAGTGCTTTCCTTTCACGGCTACTCTGTGAAGTAACAGAGCTAGTCTATACTGCCAAATAGTCCCACCATTTACTAGCAGCAGGTTCCCCTGCACGGTGGACCCCGGGCTGCGAACGCATCAATAATAATAAACATCATATTTACTCGGTGCGTTCCGCTAGCCCTAACAGAATACTAGCACCAGGGTCTGGCTAGTAAATGGCGGATTATCAGCAATCCTTGCGGTCCATCCAGCAGCTGGAGGATAGGTTGGCAGCTCTCGAGCGCTCAACCTCAGCTGTGGATGTTACCGCAGTTGCTGTTCAGGCTGCTAGCGTGGCTGCAGCTACCTTGTCCACTGCCACCCCTGCTCCGACTCTATCCCGCCTCCCGCTGCCAGAGAAATTTTCTGGAGATAGTAAATCTTGTAGGGGTTTTGTGAGCCAGTGCTCTATACATCTCGAGCTTCTGGCCGCACGTTTCCCCACAGAGCGGGCAAAGGTGGGATTTATTGTGTCTCTCCTGTCGGACAGGGCGTTGGAGTGGGCTACGCCGCTGTGGGAGCGTGGCGATCATGTGGTGCAGAGTGCTCCGCTGTTCTTGAGCACTCTGAAACAGGTCTTTTTAGGGCCTCGAGTCACCCATGATACAGCGCTCCAATTGTTGGCATTGACTCAGGGCTCGTCCTTGGTCAGCCATTTTGCCTTCCACTTCTGCACCCTAGCATCTGAGCTGGAGTGGTCGGATAAAGTCCTTATCCCTATATTTTGGAGGGGGCTGGCTGACCACGTGAAGGACGCTCTGGCCACAAGGGAGGTTCCCGCCACACTGGAGGAGTTAATAGCTGTGTCTACCCGTATTGACCTCCGTTTTCACGAGCGGAGGTTAGAGCGGGCCCAGTGTAGGCAGAGGTTTCGGCTGGCTCCCACCTTCGCCAAACCTTTGGAATCTCCGGTCCTGGTCCCTGAGTCACATGAGGCCAAGGAAGTGTCACGAGCGGGATCTAAGTCCCGAACCGCTCAGGCACTCAAGGTCTGCCATGTTTGCCAGCAGTCAGGACATCTTGCCACCAGATGTTCACAGCAGTCGAGGAAACATCAGCGTCTAGTGGTAGTAGGTGGAGGTACACTAGACACAGCGATGTTTGCCTCCAAATTGTCCTTTAAGGGGACAATTACAATAGGCTCATTCACTCACTCGGTAGAGCTCTGCGTGGATTCTGGGGTGGAGGGCAATTTTATGTCTTCTGCCTTCGCCCAACGTCATGCAATACCCCTGGTAATGCTAGCTCAACCAGTAACTGTGCGAGTGGTGAATGGGTCGACACTGCCCTCACAGATCACACACCAGACCATCCCTTTCACTCTGTCCTTGTCGCCATCTCATCAGGAGATTATATCTCTGCTTGTCATTCCTGAAGGAATTGATGAGGTCCTGTTAGGGATGCCTTGGCTACGGTACCACTCTCCTCATATCGAGTGGTCCACAGGCAGAATTTTGGGATGGAGTGAATCTTGTGGGGGTAGATGTCAGAGGGAGAGCATTCAGGTTGCTACAACAGAGGTACCCGCAGATCTTTCCTCTCTGCCCAAGCAGTATTGGCCCTATGCTGACGTGTTCTCCAACAGGGCTGCGGAGACCCTTCCGCCTCACCGCCCCTATGACTATCCTATTGACCTCGTGCCTGGTGCTGAGCCTCCCCGAGGTTGAGTCTATCCGTTATCTCTCCCAGATACAGAGGCAATGTCTCAGTACATCCAGGAAAATCTGGCAAGAGGATTCATTAGAAAGTCAGTGTCACCTGCAGGGGCTGGGTTCTTCTTCGTGCAGAAGAAGAGTGGAGAACTACGTCCATGCATAGACTACAGGGGTCTTAACGCCATCACCGTTAAGAATAAATATCCTCTGCCCCTGATATCTGAGCTTTTTGATAGGCTTCGGGGAGCTTACTAAACTAGATCTGCGGGGTGCTTACAACCTGATTTGCATCCGTAAGGGGGACGAATGGAAGATGGCTTTTAACACCAGGGATGGGCACTATGAATATCTAGTGATGCCCTTTGGGCTCTGTAATGCCCCAGCCATTTTCCAAGACTTTGTAAACGATATCTTCCGGGATATGCTTTCCACCTCGGTCGTAGTCTATCTGGATGATATTCTCATCTACTCTCCAGATATTGACTCCCACCGGAGAGATGTTTGCAGAGTTTTCGACCTCTTATGAACTAACTCCCTCTACGCCAAGTTGGAGAAATGTGTGTTTGAGCAGGAGTCTTTACCTTTCCTGGGCTATATCATCTCCACCCAAGGATTGGCTATGGATCCTGCCAAACTACAGGCTGTGATGGACTGGCAAGAACCCCATTCCCTTAAAGCGGTGCAGCGCTTTATGGGGTTCATTAACTATTATCGCCAGTTCATTCCTCATTTCTCAACTTTGGTAGCTCCCTTGGTAGCCCTCACCAAGAAGGGAGCAAATCCCAAATTGTGGTCTGTGGAGGTCTCCAAGGCTTTCACTTCTATTAAATCTCATTTTGCTAGCGCTCCCATTCTACATCGCCCCGATGTAGATAAGCCGTTTATAATGGAGGTGGATGCCTCTTCCGTTGGTGCTGGAGCAGTCCTCTTCCAAAAGGATGCTCAAGGTTGGAAGCATCCTTGCTTCTTCTTTTCCAAAACCTTCACACCAGCAGAGAGGAATTATTCCATCGGGGACAGGGAGTTGCTAGCAATGAAGTTGGCCTTCTCAGAGTGGAGACATCTCTTGGAGGGGGCTCGTTTTCCCTTCCAAGTATTCACAGACCACAAGAATTTGGTTTATTTACAGACCGCACAGCGGCTAAATTCTCGCCAGGCCAGATGGTCCTTGTTCTTCTCTCAGTTCCATTTCACCCTACATTTTCTTTCCGGGGAGAAGAACATTTGTGCCGACGCTCTCTCTCTCTCCGTTGTATCATCTGAGGAGGAGGAAGAGGAGCCTCGGCTTATTGTCCCTTCCGAGAGCCTGAGAACTGTGGCCCCGGTTTCGCTAGTCTGTGCCTCCGGGCAAGACTTTTGTACCATCCAGTTTGCGTCCGGAGGTTCTCTCTTGGGCTCACTCGTCTAGGGTGGGTGGACATTTTGGGACCAAAAGGACATCTGAGCTACTAGCGAGGACATATTGGTGGCCGCATATGGCCCGTGATGTCACAGACTATGCTCGGGCATGTGTCTCCTGTGCCAGGAACAAGTCTCCTTGTCAACGGCCAGCTGGGTTGCTTCATCACCTGCCGGTGGCAGACAGACCCTGGGAGATGGTCAGGATGGATTTTGTGGTGGGCTTACCCAAGTCTCATAGCTGCACCATTATTTGGGTTATCACCGACCATTTTTCCAAAATGGTGCACTTGGTGCCTCTTCCACAGCTACCTTCTGCACGGGCTCTGGCGGCGTTGTTTATCAAACACATATTTCGCCTACATGATATGCCGGACAAAATTGTCAGTGACCGGGGTCCCCAGTTTGCGTCTCGATTCTGGAGAGAGCTTTGTCGTCTACTCAGCATTGAGTTGAATCTCTCCTCAGCTTATCATCCTGAGATGAATGGGTTGGTAGAGAGAGCCAACCAGACCTTGGTCACATATCTGCGACATTTTGTCTCAGCCAGGCAGGATGACTGGGCATCCTTGCTACAGTGGGCGGAGTTTGCGCTGAATAACGCTGTAGCCGACTCCACCGGACAGACCCCATTCCTCCTAAACTATGGTCAGGATCCGTGGGTATCTGTGCCTATGCCCGTGTCTTCCACCGACTCCAGGGTGGCAGACTGGGCTGTGGAGGCACGGGACATTTGGGACCGCACTCAGGATGCCATTCGGGCCTCCAAGGAGAGAATGAGGTCCTCCGCCGATGCACATCGGCGCCCCGCTCCGACCTTTGCTCCTGGCAACTTAGTGTGGCTCTCTGCCCATAACATCAGGCTGCGAGTTGAGTCCACTAAGTTTGCTCCTCGCTACTTGGGCTCCTTCAAGGTCCTCGAACAGATTAACCCAGTGGTCTACCGTCTGGCCCTTCCGCCACGCCTGGGTATCACCGACACCTTTCATGTGTCCCTCTTGAAGCCCGTATACATGTCCAGGTTTTCCGAGTCATCTGCCGGGACATCGGGTTCGTCTACGGACGATTATGAGGTGAATGCTATTTTGGGGTGCAAGGTGGTACGTGGCAAAAAATTTTATTTGGTGGACTGGAAGGGTTATGCTCCTGAGGACAGGTCCTGGGAGCCTGCTGAGAATATTCGGGCTCCGCAGCTCATTGCTGCCTTCGAGCGTGGCAGGGTCCAGGGAGGGGGGGTAATGTTAGGGGTCGAGTTCCTGCCTCTGCACAGGGGGAATCTTGAGCCATCTCCGCTGCGGTCTCCCATTCTTCTCCTGCCGCAGTGGAGCCTGCTCAGCGGAGGCATCGGTCCCAGCGTCATGCTCAGTGTGACACTGTGCAAAGGGTTACTGCTGCCTTTCCAGCTTCTGCCATTGTAGCCAGTACTGGTCAGCGGCGAGCAGACGTCTTTGGGACTAAGTCCTACTTTTCCCCTTCTGAGCATGCCCAGGGTAAGATCTCTCATTGGAGATCAAGGGTCACATGCTCAGGTACTGCAGCTATTCCCATTGGTACTCTAGGAAGGTCCTGAAGTTGCTCAAGTTCTGTGGCAGCTTCCCATTGGTCCTTTTTTGGAAGGTCATGTAGTTGCTGCATCTATATAAGGTGCGCATCACCGCACGGCCATGCGTTAGTATCTTTCTGAGTTATGTGCTTTGCGCCAGTGTGGTCATGTGAGATTGTATTCAGGGACCCGGCTGAAATAAGCCCCTAGAATACCGGCACCTCCGGTGAGGAGATTGTGTGTTTGTGTGTATTCAGGGACCCGGCTGAAATAAGCCCCTAGAATACCGGCTCCTCCGGTGAGGAGATTGTGTGCATGCATGACCACTGACTGCTCTCTGTTGGGCAGTTAGCCTGTGCTCCTGTGAAGTCTAACAGGGCACAGAGCTTTCCTTTCACGGCTACTCTGTGAAGTAACAGAGTTAGTCTATACCGCCAAATAGTGCCACCATTTACTAGCAGCAGGTTCCCCTGCACGGTGGACCCCAGGCTGCGAACGCATCAATAATAATAAACATCATATTTACTCGGTGCGTTCCGCTAGCCCTAACACTAAGCATCTCTGGGAACTCCTTCAAGATTGTTGGAAGGCCATTTCCGGTGACTACCTCTTGAAGCTCATCAAGAGAATGCCAAGAGTGTGCAAAGCAGTCATCAAAGCAAAAGGTGGCTACTTTGAAGAACCTAGAATATAAGGCATATTTTCAGTTGTTTCACACTTTTTTGTTAAGTATATAATTCCACATGTGTTAATTCATAGTTCTGATGCCTTCAGTGTGAATGTACAATTTTCATAGTCATGAAAATACAGAAAAATCTTTAAATGAGGTGTGTCCAAACTTTTGGTCTGTACTGTATGTGCACTATGGAGTATCCATGTAACAGCTCTTGTACATATGCCTGTATCTGTGTGCAGGGTCCCTTCTGTTGGATTGGGGGGTGCTTAGGGTCTCTGCAGTGTCTGTATTGGATCGTGCATGTAGATCACATCTGCTGAAGAATAATTATCCTCTATAATGGCCCAAGTGCTGCTGCTTCTTATCTTTATGCCATTTTTCTTTTTCCTTTGAGCTGTTCCATTCATCCTTTTCCTGATTTGTTTCAACCTCTGGAAGCATTGATTTCCTGCTGAGATCCTG
This sequence comes from Ranitomeya variabilis, assembly GCF_051348905.1. Taxonomy (NCBI): domain Eukaryota; kingdom Metazoa; phylum Chordata; class Amphibia; order Anura; family Dendrobatidae; genus Ranitomeya; species Ranitomeya variabilis. The sequence goes on along the minus strand of NC_135232.1, from coordinate 797,343,500 downwards.
CCCTGCTTTAATAATAGGAAGCAGCCCCCTCCCACCCACAGCCCTCCCACTGCCGCTTTCCCCAGGGTTCCCAGGCATCAGCTGAGTAGCACATTACATACAGCCTGGAGGGGGCACTTACTTTTATCAGTGACATGTGAAACACTTGGAAGCTTTTTGCAAATCAGGTGTTGTCACTCCTCCTCCTCCTCCCTCCTAGAGCAGCACTCCTACCCCCTCTCCTTCCCCTGACGTCAAAAGGAGCTCTCCACAGCCTTGGTGCTGAAGCAATAAGATGGCAGACCCTGTGCTGTGTGAGGGAGAGTCATTATGACCAGCTGGAGACAGAGGAGGGCACTGACCAGCTAAGGCTGCCGGCGGGAGTGGTGGGCATCTCTGCCTGCTCTGCACTAAGCACCAGTCACCATGTCTCTGCTGTGCGTGGGAGGTAAGAAGACCCCAGACACAGAGCAGTGTCAGATGGGTGTTGGCTGCCAGAGCATTTTCCTGTTGACTCCTCTCATCATCTGCCTTCGGGAAAGTGATTGGAATTCTTCATTCATGCATGTGTATATACCATATGTAAGGCGTGTGTGAGCGTGTGTGTATAAACATATATATACTCATGAACACATATATGCATTAGAACTCTAGCTCCTGTATGTATAGATCTCTCTATCTATCTATCTATCTATCTATCTATCTATCTATCTATCTATCTATCTATCTATCTAATCTATCTATCTATCTACTGTATGTATCTATCTTTTCAATCTATCGCATCTGTCTATCATCTATATCTATCCACCTATTATCTATCTATCTATCTATCTATCTATCTATCTATCTATCTCTCATGCCTATCTATTTATTAAATTCTTTAGTCTACTAATACAATCCAGTGTTTATATATTAATCATTCTAAATATTGTATTCATCTGTTTCTCTAATATGTATATATTTAGCCATCAATCTAATATGTATTCATCTTCTCTATAGTATCTGTTTATAGAATAATTATTGTTGATCCATTGAATAAGGGAAACATGACTATCTATCCATTCTATTCATTGTCTATCAATTTAGAAGTAAAAAAGGAAACAGCACTCCAATAGTTACCAAAAAGATGAAGTGGACTTTATTTGGCGTTTCTCATGTGAGCTGAAACGTCGCCACGCCATGTTGGCCAAATAAAGTCCACTTCATCTTTTTGGTAATTATTGGAGTGCTGTTTCCTTTTTTACTTCCATAATTTTGGCAAATAACAGATAATTTGCTTGGGAGGCCTGTGCACCCACTCACTGAATGGTGTTCCATTTTCTAAAATTATCTATCTATCTATCTATCTATCTATCTATCTATCTATCTATCTATCTATCCATCCTATATCTAGAAGCTAGCTCCACCTATCTGTCTTTCTGCAAAAGCTTTGTGGCTTTTATTAAATGCCCACTCTGCTCCTACACACTGTCACTCCTTTCTTCATGTTGTCAGAGTCAGCTACCCACTCTCAGTCTGTCCTTTATTCTTTTCCTAATGTCTTTGATTTCAAGTGCTCACTGCCCTCCTGTACACTGCCTCACATACACTGCCCCACACACACTGAAATAGAACAAAAGAGAGTCCAGCTCACCACAATCGACATTCCTGGAAACTCGGAGCACGGAACCGCTGTGTCAAGGCGTGAACAAACAGGAAAAGGAAGGAGATCCAGCTCAACGATATAGTGAAAAAAATCCGTAACTTTATTCACTTCAATTCATGTAGGATGAAGGACGTAACATCAGCAAGCAATAAGAATAAAAACAAGATCCAAGATCAATGCGTTTCTGGTGACAAAGCACCCTTAATCATGAATCCATGATTAAGGGTGCTTTGTCACCAGAAACGCGTTGATCTTGGATCTTGTTTTTATTCTTATTGCTTGCTGATGTTACGTCCTTCATCCTACATGAATTGAAGTGAATAAAGTTACGGATTTTTTTCACTATATCGTTGAGCTGGATCTCCTTCCCACACACACTGCCCCACACACACTGCCCCACGCACACTGCCCCACGCACAGTGCCCCACGCACAGTGCCCCACACACACTGCCCTCCTGTACACTGCCCCACACACACTGCCTCACATACACTGCCCCATGCATACTGCCCCACATACACTGCCCCACGCACACTGCCCTCCTGTACACTGCCCCACGCACACTGCCCCACACACACTGCCCCACGCACACTGCCCCACGCACACTGCCCCACGCACACTGCCCCACGCACAGTGCCCCACACACACTGCCCCACACACACTGCCCCACACACACTGCCCCCCACACACTGCCCTCCTGTACACTGCCCCACGCACACTGCCCCACACACACTGCCCCACACACACTGCCTCACATACACTGCCCTCCTGAACACTGCCCCATGCATACTGCCCCACATACACTGCCCCACGCACACTGCCCCACACACACTGCCTCACATACACTGCCCTCCTGAACACTGCCCCATGCATACTGCCCCACATACACTGCCCCACGCACACTGCCCTCCTGTACACTGCCCCACGCACACTGCCCCACGTACACTCATTCCTTATCCCTTTTGGAGCTGATTCTGCTTTTTTCACCAAGTAAGGAACTTTTGAATAAAAACATAGAGGTGATGTGGGCAGACAGAAGTGGGTGGAGAGGGATGGGTTAATGTACCCAGACTGGATCTATCTTGCTAGTTATCTGCTTGTCTTATAGTAATACAAAGCTATTTATTTCTATTTATATAATGTATTTATTTGTCTTGGGATCCCGGGATCACATTTGTGCTATGCATTATCTATGTTAGAATATATATTGGTGTATTACATGACACTGTGTAGGGTTCTCCCAATGTTAAGGAGACTATGATATGTTAGAGCATGAATATGATTGTAATTATCCAATAAATCTTTCATGTGTTTGATACATTGTAATCCCTGACATGTAAATCATTGTATAGCTAGACACCTTATATACATCTACCTTTAGAGAAACAACATGCTCCTGAATGTGCAGGCCTAGCTATGTAATGCATGGAATGAATATTCAATCTTTTAGTCAGAACTATGATACATTTTAAAGGGATTTCCCAGGTTTGGCACAAAAGCCTGCAGTCACTGTATGTGACTGCAGACTTGTGAATCCTCACATTGTTCACAGCCTACGGTGTCTGAATTCTCTCGTGCAGGCGGCAAGACTGGGTGGTCATGTGACCGCATGTATGCAATATCACTCTTTCGGCCACATTCTGACTAGACATGTGCAATTCACTTATATGGAGCTAGGCTGAGCACGTCTAGTCGGAATGTGACCAAGAGTATATATTGCATACTTGCGGTCACATGATTGCCCACTCCCGGCACTGGAGAATCCTGGCAGCATAGAGTGACTGCTGTCTTTGGTTCTAAGCCTGGACATCCCTTTTAAGCATTCACTCTTTTGCATGTGCTCATGTGTATTATGTAATATAGGTGTGGGTATATTATGCAACAGCTTTTTAAAAGTTTTTTTCCAAAATTGCAAGTTATTCTTAATCCACTGGAAAGGACATACAGTAACTAGCTTGTCATCGGGGGTTCAACCTCTGGGGACCCGAGTGATCCCAAGAACTGCCCATCTTGTATGGAGCAGTGGAGTGAATACTTGAGCTCCTTTCCATTCTTTGTCATGGGACTGAGGAAAGTAGCCCAGCTCTGTGCTCAGCTTTCTTTCTAAAAAGCGTTAAAAGCTTTGAATGTGGTGAAGCATGAGAATTCAAAAGCGGGCTTTACCGAGTTGTTCCGTAGCCCCATTGCCAGGTTCTTTGGGTGTCCTTGACCCCTGTGATCAGCAAGTCATCCCCCATCCAATGGATAAGGGATCATTTGTGATTTTGGGTGATCCCTTTAAATTCAATTCATAGAACAGTACTGAAGATCTTGTAGACATGGATTTGTGTGAAAGGACCCTAATAATATGTACAAGTGCTGCTGAATAGAGAAGAGTTATTATATTTAGTGTTGACAATGGTTCGGTTGCTGCTGTTTACTTTCCGAGTAACTCTTTCCTTCCTCCTCTGTGATTTCCGATACATTCTTTCCATCACCGCCTTTCTTGACTTCCGGTAGATGTGTCGGTATGGTTTAAATCAGGACTTCTCATCCTTTTTCTTCTGCTGCCTTACCAAACAGACCTTGTGCATTGGCCTAATGCTTAAATGCACTGCTCAATTTACATGTTTTGTTTCATGAACTGTTAAGCCAGCTTTGCTAAACAAGAGATTTCTGCAGCCAGTAAAAGCACTGTGCAGCTTGTGATCATGTCTGGCCTGGAATACTGTCTACCCAGCTGAGCCTCAGCAACAACCAAGGGTGGTGAGGACAGCCTATTAACCCCTTCCCAACATTGGTGTACTGATACGCCCAATTTCAACTATATACTTTGAAGACCAGTTTGTGCTTTACCTTCATAGGAGACTGTGATTTTTAGTATACATTGCAGTCCTACTGTATTGTAGTATATAGTAACATAGTAACATAGTTATTAAGGTTGAAGGAAGACTTTAAGTCCATCTAGTTCAACCCATAGCCTAACCTAACATGCCCTAACATGTTGATCCAGAGGAAGGCAAAAAAAACCCATGTGGCAAAAAGTAAGCTCCACCATGGGGAAAAAAATTCCTTCCCGACCCCACATATGGCAATCAGACTAGTTCCCTGGATCAACGCCCTATCCAAGAATCTAATATATATACCCTGTAACATTATACTTTTCCAGAAAGGTATCCAGTCCCCTCTTAAATTTAAGTAATGACTCACTCATTACAACATCATACGGCAGAGAGTTCCATAGTCTCACTGCTCTTACAGTAAAGAATCCGCGTCTGTTATTATGCTTAAACCTTTTTTCCTCCAGACGTAGAGGATGCCCCCTTGTCCCTGTCACCGGTCTATGATTAAAAAGATCATCAGAAAGGTCTTTGTACTGTCCCCTCATATATTTATACATTAACATAAGCTCACCCCTTAGCCTTCGTTTTTCCAAACTAAATAGCCCCAAGTGTAATAACCTATCTTGGTATTGCAGACCCCCCAGTCCTCTAATAACCTTGGTCGCTCTTCTCTGCACCCGCTCCAGTTCAGCTACGTCTTTCTTATACACCGGAGACCAGAACTGTGCACAGTATTCTAAGTGTGGTCGAACTAGTGACTTGTATAGAGGTAAAATTATGTTCTCCTCATGAGCATCTATTCCTCTTTTAATGCATCCCATTATTTTATTTGCCTTTGTAGCAGCTGCCTGACACTGGCCACTGAATATGAGTTTGTCATCCACCCATACACCCAGGTCTTTTTCATTGACGGTTTTGCCCAGAGTTTTAGAATTAAGCACATAGTTATACATCTTATTACTTCTACTCAAGTGCATGACCTTACATTTATCCCCATTAAAGCTCATTTGCCATTTATCAGCCCAAGCTTCTAGTTTACATAAATCATCCTGTAATATAAAATTGTCCTCCTCTGTATTGATTACCCTGCAGAGTTTAGTGTCATCTGCAAATATTGAAATTCTACTCTGAATGCCCCCTACAAGGTCATTAATAAATATGTTAAAAAGAAGAGGGCCTAATACTGACCCCTGTGGTACCCCACTGCTAACCGCGACCCAGTCCGAGTGTGCTCCATTAATAACCACCCTTTGTTTCCTATCCCTGAGCCAGCTCTCAATCCACTTACACATATTTTCCCCTATCCCCATTATTCTCATTTTATGTAACAACCTTTTGTGTGGCACCGTATCAAAAGCTTTTGAAAAGTCCATATACACTACATCCACTGGGCTCCCTTGTCCAGTCCGGAACTTACCTCTTCATAGAAGCTGATCAAATTAGTCTGACATGAACGGTCCCTAGTAAACCCGTGCTGATACTGGGCCATGAGGTTATTCCTCTTCAGATACTCCACCATAGCATCCCTTAGAATGCCCTCCAGGATTTTACCCACAGTAGAGGTTAAGCTTACTGGCCTATAATTTCCGAGTTCAGTTTTTGTCCCCTTTTTGAATATTGGCACCACATTTGCTATACGCCAGTCCTGTGGTACAGACCCTGTTATTATGGACTCTTTAAAGATTAAAAATAATGGTCTATCAATGACTGTACTTAGTTCCTGCAGCACTCGGGGGTGTATCCCATCCGGGCCTGGAGATTTGTCAATTTTAGTGATTTTTAGACGCCGCCGTACTTCCTGCTGGGTTAAGCAGGTAACCTTTAATTGGGAATTTTTATCACTAGTCATATTGGCTGCCATGGGATTTTCTTTTGTAAATACTGATGAAAAAAAGTCATTTAGCATATTGGCTTTTTCCTCATCCTCATCCACCATTTCACCCAGACTATTTTTAAGGGGGCCAACACTATCATTTTTTAGTTTCTTACTATTTATGTAGTTAAAGAATATTTTGGGATTATTTTTGCTCTCTCTGGCAATGAGTCTCTCTGTCTCAATCTTTGCTGCCTTGATTTGCTTTTTACAGAATTTATTTAATTTTCTGTATTTATTTAATGCCTCCTCACTACCTACTTCCTTTAATTCTCTAAATGCTTTCTTTTTGTCCCTTATTGCGCCCCTTACAGCTCTATTTAGCCATATTGGTTTCCTCCTATTTCTAGTATGTTTATTCCCATACGGTATATACTGTGCACAGGTCCTATCCATGATGCTAATAAACGTCTCCCATTTTCTTTGTGTATTTTTTTGCCTCAGGATATCGTCCCATTTAATTGCACCAAGATCCTCTCTCATCCGTTGGAAATTTGCCCTCCTGAAGTTTAGTGTCCTTGTCACCCCTCTACTACACATCTTATTAAAGGAGACATGAAAACTTATTATTTTGTGATCACTATTCCCCAAGTGACCCCCAACCCTTATATTTGATATGCGGTCTGGCCTGTTGGTTAATATTAGGTCTAGCAGTGCCCCCCTCCTTGTAGGGTCCTGAACCAGTTGTGAAAGGTAATTGTCTCCCATAGTTGTCAAAAAACGATTACCTTTGCTGGAACTGCAGGTTTCTGTTCCCCAATCTATTTCAGGGTAGTTGAAGTCCCCCATAATAATGACTTCTCCTTGAGTCGCAGCTTCATCTATTTGCTTTACGAGGATATTCTCCATTGCTTCCATTATTTTTGGAGATTTATAACAAACCCCTATCAGTAATTTATTATTTTTTCCCCCTCCCCTTATCTCCACCCAGAGGGACTGTACATTTTCATTAGATTCACCTATATTATCACGCAGGATGGGTTTTAAGGTCGATTTTACATACAGACACACCCCACCCCCTCGCTTATCTGTACGGTCATTTCTGAAAAGGCTATAGCCCTGCAAGTTAACAGCCCAGTCATGGCTCTCATCCAGCCATGTTTCAGATATCCCAACCATGTCATAATTATGCTCCAACAACATTAATTCTAATTCGTCCATTTTGTTGGCGAGGCTTCTGGCATTAGTATACATGCACTTGATGTTCCTCTCTGTACCTCTATTCTTTCTTAAATTACTAACTGTTCTAACCCCACCCCCCATGCCACCGCCACCCCCAACTTCCTTATTTGTGCCCAGGTCTCTATCTGCACTATCTTCCCCACCTATAAAATGAATACCCTCCCCCCCAATCCCTAGTTTAAACACTCCTCCAACCTTCTAGCCATTTTCTCCCCCAGCACAGCTGCACCTTCCCCATTGAGGTGCAGCCCGTCCCTAGCATAGAGCCTGTAGCCAACTGAGAAGTCGGCCCAGTTCTGCAGGAACCCAAACCCCTCCTTCCTACACCAATTCTTGAGCCACTTATTAACCTCCCTAATCTCCCGTTGCCTCTCTGGCGTGGCACGTGGTACAGGCAGTATTTCGGAAAATACCACATTGGAGGTCCTTCCTTTCAGCTTGCAGCCTAATTCCCTGAAATCATCTTTAAGGACCTTCCACCTACCTCTAACTTTGTCATTTGTGCCAATGTGCACCATGACCGCTGGGTCCTCACCAGCCCCTCCCAATAACCTGTTAACCCGATCAGCGATGTGTCGGGCTCGAGCGCCAGGTAGGCAGCACACCGTCCGACGATCCCTGTCTTTGTGACAGATTGCCCTATCTGTTCCCCTGATAATTGAGTCCCCCACTACCAGCACCTGTCTGGCCTGCCCTACTCTTCTATTTCCCTCCTTACTGGAGCAGTCACTCCTCCGGCTTTCAGAGGACATGCCTGGCTGCAGCAGTGCTACCCCTGTACTGGCACCCTCCTCATCTGCCAACTTAGCAAACTTATTGGGGTGTGCCAGATCAGGACTAGCCTCCCTGGCACTCTTCCCTCTACCCCGCCTTCTATCTGTCACCCAGCTAACTGCCTCACTGTCCTGCAGCTCCATCCTACCATCCCCCCCTCATCTATCCCATTGAGCGTCTGCTCAGTGATCAGAAGACTCCTCTCCATATTGTCTATGGATCTCAGTGTTGCCAGCTGCACATTTAGATCCAGAATCTTTGCTTCCAAATGCACAATGTGCTCACATCTCGCACAGCAGTATGCACCCTCGACCGGCTGATCAAGGACTGCATACATGTGGCAAGATGTGCACTGGATGGCATTAACAATAGTGGAGCACATTTCCTAATGGGGATTGCACCACACAAACGTTAATTAAAAATTAATACAAATTATTAAAAAAAAAAACAACAAAAAAAAAAAAACAACAACAAAAAAAACAGACAGCAATTCCTCTCTTGGAAACTCCCTGATTCCAAAGTCACTGAATCACAAGTCACCCCTACCGCCGTCCACACTTACGCTCAGGTCACACTCGCTATGCTGAAGATTTATAGATTTTTTTTTTCTCTCTCTCTATTTCCCTTCAACAACAAGCCACCTTGCTGTTCAAATGCACTTTCAAAAAGGACTTGAGCCCCAAACAGCTGCCCCTTATAAACCCTTAATTATGAGCCCCCACCCTAAGTTAACCCCTTGTGAATATAGCTACTCCCAATTCAGCAACTCACACAAATTCACACAGGTATTTGATAAAGGCCTTCCAAATACCTCCTCACTGAATCACAAGTCACACTTACCGCCGTCCACACTTACGCTCAGGTCACACTCAGCTCGCTCACACTCGCTATGCTGTAGATTGATAGATTTTTTTTTTTTCTCTCTCTCTATTTCCCTTCAACAACAAGCCACCTTGCTGTTCAAATGCACTTTCAAAAAGGACTTGAGCCCCAAACAGCTGCCCCTTATAAACCCTTGATTATGACCGCCCACCCTAAGTTAACCCCTTGTGAATATAGCTACTCCCAATTCAGCAACTCACACAAATTCACACAGGTATTTGTTAAAGGCCTTCCAAATACCTCCTCACTGAATCACAAGTCACACTTACCGCCGTCCACACTTACGCTCAGGTCACACTCAGCTCGCTCACACTCGCTATGCTGAAGATTTATAGATTTTTTTTTTCTCTCTCTCTATTTCCCTTCAACAAGCCACCTTGCTGTTCAAATGCACTTTCAAAAAGGACTTGAGCCCCAAACAGCTGCCCCTTATAAACCCTTGATTATGACCGCCCACCCTAAGTTAACCCCTTGTGAATATAGCTACTCCCAATTCAGCAACTCACACAAATTCACACAGGTATTTGTTAAAGGCCTTCCAACTACCTCCTCACTGAATCACAAGTCACACTTACCGCCGTCCACACTTATGCTCAGGTCACACTCAGCTCGCTCACACTCGCTATGCTGAAGATTTATAGATTTTTTTTTTTCTCTCTCTCTATTTCCCTTCAACAACAAGCCACCTTGCTGTTCAAATGCACTTTCAAAAAGGACTTGAGCCTCAAACAGCTGCCCCTTATAAACCCTTGATTATGACCGCCCACCCTAAGTTAACCCCTTGTGAATATAGCTACTCCCAATTCAGCAACTCACACAAATTCACACAGGTATTTGTTAAAGGCCTTCCAAATACCTCCTCACTGAATCACAAGTCACACTTACCGCCGTCCACACTTACGCTCAGCTCACACTCGCTATGCTGAAGATTTATAGATTTTTTTTTTCTCCCTCTCTATTTCCCTTCAACAACAAGCCACCTTGCTGTTCAAATGCACTTTCAAAAAGGACTTGAGCCCCAAACAGCTGCCCCTTATAAACCCTTGATTATGACCAGCCACCCTAAGTTAACCCCTTGTGACTATAGCTACTCCCAATTCAGCAACTCACACAAATTCACACAGGTATTTGTTACAGGCCTTCCAAGTACCTCCTCACTGAATCACAAGTCACACTTACCGCCGTCCACACTTACGCTCAGGTCACACTCAGCTCGCTCACACTCGCTATGCTGAAGATTTATAGATTTTTTTTTTCTCTCTCTCTATTTCCCTTCAACAACAAGCCACCTTGCTGTTCAAGTGCACTTTCAAAAGGGACTTGAGCCCCAAACAGCTGCCCCTTATAAACCCTTGATTATGACCGCCAACCCTAAGTTAACCCCTTGTGAATATAGCTACTCCCAATTCAGCAACTCACACAAATTCACACAGGTATTTGTTAAAGGCCTTCCAAATACCTCCTCACTGAATCACAAGTCACACTTACCGCCGTCCACACTTACGCTCAGGTCACACTCTGCTCGCTCACACTCGCTATGCTGTAGATTGATAGATTTTTTTTTCTCTCTCTCTCTATTTCCCTTCAACAACAAGCCACCTTGCTGTTCAAATGCACTTTCAAAAAGGACTTGAGCCCCAAACAGCTGCCCCTTATAAACCCTTGATTATGACCGCCCACCCTAAGTTAACCCCTTGTGAATATAGCTACTCCCAATTCAGCAACTCACACAAATTCACACAGGCATTTGTTAAAGGCCTTCCAAATACCTCCTCACTGAATCACAAGTCACACTTACCGCCGTCCACACTTACGCTCAGGTCACACTCAGCTCGCTCACACTCGCTATGCTGAAGATTTATAGATTTTTTTTTTCTCTCTATTTCCCTTCAACAACAAGCCACCTTGCTGTTCAAATGCACTTTGAAAAAGGACTTGAGCCCCAAACAGCTGCCCCTTATAAACCCTTGATTATGACTGCCCACCCTAAGTTAACCCCTTGTGAATATAGCTACTCCCAATTCAGCAACTCACACAAATTCACACAGGTATTTGTTAAAGGCCTTCCAAGTACCTCCTCACTGAATCACAAGTCACACACTTACCGCCGTTCACACTTACGCTCAGGTCACACTCAGCTCGCTCACACTCGCTATGCTGAAGATTTATAGATTTTTTTTTTCTCTCTATTTCCCTTCAACAACAAGCCACCTTGCTGTTCAAATGCACATTCAAAAAGGACTTGAGCCCCAAACAGCTGCCCCTTATAAACCCTTGATTATGACCACCCACCCTAAGTTAACCCCTTGTGAATATAGCTACTCCCAATTCAGCAACTCACACAAATTCACACAGGTATTTGTTAAAGGCCTTCCAAGTACCTCCTCACTGAATCACAAGTCACACACTTACCGCCGTTCACACTTACGCTCAGGTCACACTCAGCTCGCTCACACTCGCTATGCTGAAGATTTATAGATTTTTTTTTTTCTCTCTTTTTCCCAACAACAAGCCACCTTGCTGTTCAAATGCACTTTCAAAAAGGACTTGAGCCCCAAACAGCTGCCCCTTATAAACCCTTGATTATGACCGCCCACCCTAAGTTAACCCCTTGTGAATATAGCTACTCCCAATTCAGCAACTCACACAAATTCACACAGGTATTTGTTAAAGGCCTTCCAAATACCTCCTCACTGAATCACAAGTCACACTTACCGCCGTCCACACTTACGCTCAGCTCACACTCGCTATGCTGAAGATTTATAGATTTTTTTTTTCTCCCTCTCTATTTCCCTTCAACAACAAGCCACCTTGCTGTTCAAATGCACTTTCAAAAAGGACTTGAGCCCCAAACAGCTGCCCCTTATAAACCCTTGATTATGACCAGCCACCCTAAGTTAACCCCTTGTGACTATTGCTACTCCCAATTCAGCAACTCACACAAATTCACACAGGTATTTGTTAAAGGCCTTCCAAGTACCTCCTCACTGAATCACAAGTCACACTTACCGCCGCCCACACTTACGCTCAGGTCACACTCAGCTCGCTCACACTCGCTATGCTGAAGATTTATAGATTTTTTTTTTCTCTCTCTCTATTTCCCTTCAACAACAAGCCACCTTGCTGTTCAAGTGCACTTTCAAAAGGGACTTGAGCCCCAAACAGCTGCCCCTTATAAACCCTTGATTATGACCGCCAACCCTAAGTTAACCCCTTGTGAATATAGCTACTCCCAATTCAGCAACTCACACAAATTCACACAGGTATTTGTTAAAGGCCTTCCAAATACCTCCTCACTGAATCACAAGTCACACTTACCGCCGTCCACACTTACGCTCAGGTCACACTCAGCTCGCTCACACTCGCTATGCTGTAGATTGATAGATTTTTTTTTTCTCTCTCTCTATTTCCCTTCAACAACAAGCCACCTTGCTGTTCAAATGCACTTTCAAAAAGGACTTGAGCCCCAAACAGCTGCCCCTTATAAACCCTTGATTATGACCGCCCACCCTAAGTTAACCCCTTGTGAATATAGCTACTCCCAATTCAGCAACTCACACAAATTCACACAGGTATTTGTTAAAGGCCTTCCAAATACCTCCTCACTGAATCACAAGTCACACTTACCGCCGTCCACACTTACGCTCAGGTCACACTCAGCTCGCTCACACTCGCTATGCTGAAGATTTATAGATTTTTTTTTTCTCTCTATTTCCCTTCAACAACAAGCCACCTTGCTGTTCAAATGCACTTTCAAAAAGGACTTGAGCCCCAAACAGCTGCCCCTTATAAACCCTTGATTATGACCGCCCACCCTAAGTTAACCCCTTGTGAATATAGCTACTCCCAATTCAGCAACTCACACAAATTCACACAGGTATTTGTTAAAGGCCTTCCAAGTACCTCCTCACTGAATCACAAGTCACACACTTACCGCCGTTCACACTTACGCTCAGGTCACACTCAGCTCGCTCACACTCGCTATGCTGAAGATTTATAGATTTTTTTTTTCTCTCTCTCTATTTCCCTTCAACAACAAGCCACCTTGCTGTTCAAATGCACTTTCAAAAAGCACTTGAGCCCCAAACAGCTGCCCCTTATAAACCCTTGATTATGACCAGCCACCCTAAGTTAACCCCTTGTGACTATAGCTACTCCCAATTCAGCAACTCACACAAATTCACACAGGTATTTGTTAAAGGCCTTCCAAGTACCTCCTCACTGAATCACAAGTCACACTTACCGCCGTCCACACTTACGCTCAGGTCACACTCAGCTCGCTCACACTCGCTATGCTGAAGATTTATAGATTTTTTTTTCTCTCTCTCTATTTCCCTTCAACAACAAGCCACCTTGCTGTTCAAGTGCACTTTCAAAAAGGACTTGAGCCCCAAACAGCTGCCCCTTATAAACCCTTGATTATGACCGCCAACCCTAAGTTAACCCCTTGTGAATATAGCTACTCCCAATTCAGCAACTCACACAAATTCACACAGGTATTTGTTAAAGGCCTTCCAAGTACCTCCTCACTGAATCACAAGTCACACACTTACCGCCGTTCACACTTACGCTCAGGTCACACTCAGCTCGCTCACACTCGCTATGCTGAAGATTTATAGATTTTTTTTTTCTCTCTATTTCCCTTCAACAACAAGCCACCTTGCTGTTCAAATGCACATTCAAAAAGGACTTGAGCCCCAAACAGCTGCCCCTTATAAACCCTTGATTATGACCACCCACCCTAAGTTAACCCCTTGTGAATATAGCTACTCCCAATTCAGCAACTCACACAAATTCACACAGGTATTTGTTAAAGGCCTTCCAAGTACCTCCTCACTGAATCACAAGTCACACACTTACCGCCGTTCACACTTACGCTCAGGTCACACTCAGCTCGCTCACACTCGCTATGCTGAAGATTTATAGATTTTTTTTTTTCTCTCTTTTTCCCAACAACAAGCCACCTTGCTGTTCAAATGCACTTTCAAAAAGGACTTGAGCCCCAAACAGCTGCCCCTTATAAACCCTTGATTATGACCGCCCACCCTAAGTTAACCCCTTGTGAATATAGCTACTCCCAATTCAGCAACTCACACAAATTCACACAGGTATTTGTTAAAGGCCTTCCAAATACCTCCTCACTGAATCACAAGTCACACTTACCGCCGTCCACACTTACGCTCAGCTCACACTCGCTATGCTGAAGATTTATAGATTTTTTTTTTCTCCCTCTCTATTTCCCTTCAACAACAAGCCACCTTGCTGTTCAAATGCACTTTCAAAAAGGACTTGAGCCCCAAACAGCTGCCCCTTATAAACCCTTGATTATGACCAGCCACCCTAAGTTAACCCCTTGTGACTATTGCTACTCCCAATTCAGCAACTCACACAAATTCACACAGGTATTTGTTAAAGGCCTTCCAAGTACCTCCTCACTGAATCACAAGTCACACTTACCGCCGCCCACACTTACGCTCAGGTCACACTCAGCTCGCTCACACTCGCTATGCTGAAGATTTATAGATTTTTTTTTTCTCTCTCTCTATTTCCCTTCAACAACAAGCCACCTTGCTGTTCAAGTGCACTTTCAAAAAGGACTTGAGCCCCAAACAGCTGCCCCTTATAAACCCTTGATTATGACCGCCAACCCTAAGTTAACCCCTTGTGAATATAGCTACTCCCAATTCAGCAACTCACACAAATTCACACAGGTATTTGTTAAAGGCCTTCCAAATACCTCCTCACTGAATCACAAGTCACACTTACCGCCGTCCACACTTACGCTCAGGTCACACTCAGCTCGCTCACACTCGCTATGCTGTAGATTGATAGATTTTTTTTTTTCTCTCTCTCTATTTCCCTTCAACAACAAGCCACCTTGCTGTTCAAATGCACTTTCAAAAAGGACTTGAGCCCCAAACAGCTGCCCCTTATAAACCCTTGATTATGACCGCCCACCCTAAGTTAACCCCTTGTGAATATAGCTACTCCCAATTCAGCAACTCACACAAATTCACACAGGTATTTGTTAAAGGCCTTCCAAATACCTCCTCACTGAATCACAAGTCACACTTACCGCCGTCCACACTTACGCTCAGGTCACACTCAGCTCGCTCACACTCGCTATGCTGAAGATTTATAGATTTTTTTTTTCTCTCTATTTCCCTTCAACAACAAGCCACCTTGCTGTTCAAATGCACTTTCAAAAAGGACTTGAGCCCCAAACAGCTGCCCCTTATAAACCCTTGATTATGACCGCCCACCCTAAGTTAACCCCTTGTGAATATAGCTACTCCCAATTCAGCAACTCACACAAATTCACACAGGTATTTGTTAAAGGCCTTCCAAGTACCTCCTCACTGAATCACAAGTCACACACTTACCGCCGTTCACACTTACGCTCAGGTCACACTCAGCTCGCTCACACTCGCTATGCTGAAGATTTATAGATTTTTTTTTTCTCTCTCTCTATTTCCCTTCAACAACAAGCCACCTTGCTGTTCAAATGCACTTTCAAAAAGCACTTGAGCCCCAAACAGCTGCCCCTTATAAACCCTTGATTATGACCAGCCACCCTAAGTTAACCCCTTGTGACTATAGCTACTCCCAATTCAGCAACTCACACAAATTCACACAGGTATTTGTTAAAGGCCTTCCAAGTACCTCCTCACTGAATCACAAGTCACACTTACCGCCGTCCACACTTACGCTCAGGTCACACTCAGCTCGCTCACACTCGCTATGCTGAAGATTTATAGATTTTTTTTTCTCTCTCTCTATTTCCCTTCAACAACAAGCCACCTTGCTGTTCAAGTGCACTTTCAAAAAGGACTTGAGCCCCAAACAGCTGCCCCTTATAAACCCTTGATTATGACCGCCAACCCTAAGTTAACCCCTTGTGAATATAGCTACTCCCAATTCAGCAACTCACACAAATTCACACAGGTATTTGTTAAAGGCCTTCCAAATACCTCCTCACTGAATCACAAGTCACACTTACCGCCGTCCACACTTACGCTCAGGTCACACTCAGCTCGCTCACACTCGCTATGCTGTAGATTGATAGATTTTTTTTTTCTCTCTCTCTATTTCCCTTCAACAACAAGCCACCTTGCTGTTCAAATGCACTTTCAAAAAGGACTTGAGCCCCAAACAGCTGCCCCTTATAAACCCTTGATTATGACCGCCCACCCTAAGTTAACCCCTTGTGAATATAGCTACTCCCAATTCAGCAACTCACACAAATTCACACAGGTATTTGTTAAAGGCCTTCCAAATACCTCCTCACTGAATCACAAGTCACACTTACCGCCGTCCACACTTACGCTCAGGTCACACTCAGCTCGCTCACACTCGCTATGCTGAAGATTTATAGATTTTTTTTTTCTCTCTATTTCCCTTCAACAACAAGCCACCTTGCTGTTCAAATGCACTTTCAAAAAGGACTTGAGCCCCAAACAGCTGCCCCTTATAAACCCTTGATTATGACCGCCCACCCTAAGTTAACCCCTTGTGAATATAGCTACTCCCAATTCAGCAACTCACACAAATTCACACAGGTATTTGTTAAAGGCCTTCCAAGTACCTCCTCACTGAATCACAAGTCACACCGCCGTCCACACTTACGCTCAGGTCACACTCAGCTCGCTCACACTCGCTATGCTGAAGATTTATAGATTTTTTTTTTCTCTCTCTCTATTTCCCTTCAACAACAAGCCACCTTGCTGTTCAAATGCACTTTCAAAAAGGACTTGAGCCCCAAACAGCTGCCCCTTATAAACCCTTGATTATGACCGCCCACCCTAAGTTAACCCCTTGTGAATATAGCTACTCCCAATTCAGCAACTCACACAAATTCACACAGGTATTTGTTTAAGGCCTTCCAAATACCTCCTCACTGAATCACAAGTCACACTTACCGCCGTCCACACTTACGCTCAGGTCACACTCAGCTCGCTCACACTTGCTATGCTGAAGATTTATAGATTTTTTTTTTCTCTCTCTCTCTATTTCCCTTCAACAACAAGCCACCTTGCTGTTCAAGTGCACTTTCAAAAAGGACTTGAGCCCCAAACAGCTGCCCCTTATAAACCCTTGATTATGACCGCCAACCCTAAGTTAACCCCTTGTGAATATAGCTACTCCCAATTCAGCAACTCACACAAATTCACACAGGTATTTGTTAAAGGCCTTCCAAGTACCTCCTCACTGAATCACAAGTCACACACTTACCGCCGTTCACACTTACGCTCAGGTCACACTCAGCTCGCTCACACTCGCTATGCTGAAGATTTATAGATTTTTTTTTTCTCTCTATTTCCCTTCAACAACAAGCCACCTTGCTGTTCAAATGCACATTCAAAAAGGACTTGAGCCCCAAACAGCTGCCCCTTATAAACCCTTGATTATGACCACCCACCCTAAGTTAACCCCTTGTGAATATAGCTACTCCCAATTCAGCAACTCACACAAATTCACACAGGTATTTGTTAAAGGCCTTCCAAGTACCTCCTCACTGAATCACAAGTCACACACTTACCGCCGTTCACACTTACGCTCAGGTCACACTCAGCTCGCTCACACTCGCTATGCTGAAGATTTATAGATTTTTTTTTTCTCTCTTTTTCCCAACAACAAGCCACCTTGCTGTTCAAATGCACTTTCAAAAAGGACTTGAGCCCCAAACAGCTGCCCCTTATAAACCCTTGATTATGACCGCCCACCCTAAGTTAACCCCTTGTGAATATAGCTACTCCCAATTCAGCAACTCACACAAATTCACACAGGTATTTGTTAAAGGCCTTCCAAATACCTCCTCACTGAATCACAAGTCACACTTACCGCCGTCCACACTTACGCTCAGCTCACACTCGCTATGCTGAAGATTTATAGATTTTTTTTTTCTCCCTCTCTATTTCCCTTCAACAACAAGCCACCTTGCTGTTCAAATGCACTTTCAAAAAGGACTTGAGCCCCAAACAGCTGCCCCTTATAAACCCTTGATTATGACCAGCCACCCTAAGTTAACCCCTTGTGACTATTGCTACTCCCAATTCAGCAACTCACACAAATTCACACAGGTATTTGTTAAAGGCCTTCCAAGTACCTCCTCACTGAATCACAAGTCACACTTACCGCCGCCCACACTTACGCTCAGGTCACACTCAGCTCGCTCACACTCGCTATGCTGAAGATTTATAGATTTTTTTTTTCTCTCTCTCTATTTCCCTTCAACAACAAGCCACCTTGCTGTTCAAGTGCACTTTCAAAAAGGACTTGAGCCCCAAACAGCTGCCCCTTATAAACCCTTGATTATGACCGCCAACCCTAAGTTAACCCCTTGTGAATATAGCTACTCCCAATTCAGCAACTCACACAAATTCACACAGGTATTTGTTAAAGGCCTTCCAAGTACCTCCTCACTGAATCACAAGTCACACACTTACCGCCGTTCACACTTACGCTCAGGTCACACTCAGCTCGCTCACACTCGCTATGCTGAAGATTTATAGATTTTTTTTTTTCTCTCTTTTTCCCAACAACAAGCCACCTTGCTGTTCAAATGCACTTTCAAAAAGGACTTGAGCCCCAAACAGCTGCCCCTTATAAACCCTTGATTATGACCGCCCACCCTAAGTTAACCCCTTGTGAATATAGCTACTCCCAATTCAGCAACTCACACAAATTCACACAGGTATTTGTTAAAGGCCTTCCAAATACCTCCTCACTGAATCACAAGTCACACTTACCGCCGTCCACACTTACGCTCAGCTCACACTCGCTATGCTGAAGATTTATAGATTTTTTTTTTCTCCCTCTCTATTTCCCTTCAACAACAAGCCACCTTGCTGTTCAAATGCACTTTCAAAAAGGACTTGAGCCCCAAACAGCTGCCCCTTATAAACCCTTGATTATGACCAGCCACCCTAAGTTAACCCCTTGTGACTATTGCTACTCCCAATTCAGCAACTCACACAAATTCACACAGGTATTTGTTAAAGGCCTTCCAAGTACCTCCTCACTGAATCACAAGTCACACTTACCGCCGCCCACACTTACGCTCAGGTCACACTCAGCTCGCTCACACTCGCTATGCTGAAGATTTATAGATTTTTTTTTTCTCTCTCTCTATTTCCCTTCAACAACAAGCCACCTTGCTGTTCAAGTGCACTTTCAAAAAGGACTTGAGCCCCAAACAGCTGCCCCTTATAAACCCTTGATTATGACCGCCAACCCTAAGTTAACCCCTTGTGAATATAGCTACTCCCAATTCAGCAACTCACACAAATTCACACAGGTATTTGTTAAAGGCCTTCCAAATACCTCCTCACTGAATCACAAGTCACACTTACCGCCGTCCACACTTACGCTCAGGTCACACTCAGCTCGCTCACACTCGCTATGCTGTAGATTGATAGATTTTTTTTTTTCTCTCTCTCTATTTCCCTTCAACAACAAGCCACCTTGCTGTTCAAATGCACTTTCAAAAAGGACTTGAGCCCCAAACAGCTGCCCCTTATAAACCCTTGATTATGACCGCCCACCCTAAGTTAACCCCTTGTGAATATAGCTACTCCCAATTCAGCAACTCACACAAATTCACACAGGTATTTGTTAAAGGCCTTCCAAGTACCTCCTCACTGAATCACAAGTCACACACTTACCGCCGTTCACACTTACGCTCAGGTCACACTCAGCTCGCTCACACTCGCTATGCTGAAGATTTATAGATTTTTTTTTTCTCTCTCTCTATTTCCCTTCAACAACAAGCCACCTTGCTGTTCAAATGCACTTTCAAAAAGCACTTGAGCCCCAAACAGCTGCCCCTTATAAACCCTTGATTATGACCAGCCACCCTAAGTTAACCCCTTGTGACTATAGCTACTCCCAATTCAGCAACTCACACAAATTCACACAGGTATTTGTTAAAGGCCTTCCAAGTACCTCCTCACTGAATCACAAGTCACACTTACCGCCGTCCACACTTACGCTCAGGTCACACTCAGCTCGCTCACACTCGCTATGCTGAAGATTTATAGATTTTTTTTTCTCTCTCTCTATTTCCCTTCAACAACAAGCCACCTTGCTGTTCAAGTGCACTTTCAAAAAGGACTTGAGCCCCAAACAGCTGCCCCTTATAAACCCTTGATTATGACCGCCAACCCTAAGTTAACCCCTTGTGAATATAGCTACTCCCAATTCAGCAACTCACACAAATTCACACAGGTATTTGTTAAAGGCCTTCCAAATACCTCCTCACTGAATCACAAGTCACACTTACCGCCGTCCACACTTACGCTCAGGTCACACTCAGCTCGCTCACACTCGCTATGCTGTAGATTGATAGATTTTTTTTTTCTCTCTCTCTATTTCCCTTCAACAACAAGCCACCTTGCTGTTCAAATGCACTTTCAAAAAGGACTTGAGCCCCAAACAGCTGCCCCTTATAAACCCTTGATTATGACCGCCCACCCTAAGTTAACCCCTTGTGAATATAGCTACTCCCAATTCAGCAACTCACACAAATTCACACAGGTATTTGTTAAAGGCCTTCCAAATACCTCCTCACTGAATCACAAGTCACACTTACCGCCGTCCACACTTACGCTCAGGTCACACTCAGCTCGCTCACACTCGCTATGCTGAAGATTTATAGATTTTTTTTTTCTCTCTATTTCCCTTCAACAACAAGCCACCTTGCTGTTCAAATGCACTTTCAAAAAGGACTTGAGCCCCAAACAGCTGCCCCTTATAAACCCTTGATTATGACCGCCCACCCTAAGTTAACCCCTTGTGAATATAGCTACTCCCAATTCAGCAACTCACACAAATTCACACAGGTATTTGTTAAAGGCCTTCCAAGTACCTCCTCACTGAATCACAAGTCACACCGCCGTCCACACTTAAGCTCAGGTCACACTCAGCTCGCTCACACTCGCTATGCTGAAGATTTATAGATTTTTTTTTTCTCTCTCTCTATTTCCCTTCAACAACAAGCCACCTTGCTGTTCAAATGCACTTTCAAAAAGGACTTGAGCCCCAAACAGCTGCCCCTTATAAACCCTTGATTATGACCGCCAACCCTAAGTTAACCCCTTGTGAATATAGCTACTCCCAATTCAGCAACTCACACAAATTCACACAGGTATTTGTTAAAGGCCTTCCAAATACCTCCTCACTGAATCACAAGTCACACTTACCGCCGTCCACACTTACGCTCAGGTCACACTCAGCTCGCTCACACTCGCTATGCTGTAGATTGATAGATTTTTTTTTTTCTCTCTCTCTATTTCCCTTCAACAACAAGCCACCTTGCTGTTCAAATGCACTTTCAAAAAGGACTTGAGCCCCAAACAGCTGCCCCTTATAAACCCTTGATTATGACCGCCCACCCTAAGTTAACCCCTTGTGAATATAGCTACTCCCAATTCAGCAACTCACACAAATTCACACAGGTATTTGTTAAAGGCCTTCCAAATACCTCCTCACTGAATCACAAGTCACACTTACCGCCGTCCACACTTACGCTCAGGTCACACTCAGCTCGCTCACACTCGCTATGCTGAAGATTTATAGATTTTTTTTTTCTCTCTATTTCCCTTCAACAACAAGCCACCTTGCTGTTCAAATGCACTTTCAAAAAGGACTTGAGCCCCAAACAGCTGCCCCTTATAAACCCTTGATTATGACCGCCCACCCTAAGTTAACCCCTTGTGAATATAGCTACTCCCAATTCAGCAACTCACACAAATTCACACAGGTATTTGTTAAAGGCCTTCCAAGTACCTCCTCACTGAATCACAAGTCACACACTTACCGCCGTTCACACTTACGCTCAGGTCACACTCAGCTCGCTCACACTCGCTATGCTGAAGATTTATAGATTTTTTTTTTCTCTCTCTCTATTTCCCTTCAACAACAAGCCACCTTGCTGTTCAAATGCACTTTCAAAAAGCACTTGAGCCCCAAACAGCTGCCCCTTATAAACCCTTGATTATGACCAGCCACCCTAAGTTAACCCCTTGTGACTATAGCTACTCCCAATTCAGCAACTCACACAAATTCACACAGGTATTTGTTAAAGGCCTTCCAAGTACCTCCTCACTGAATCACAAGTCACACTTACCGCCGTCCACACTTACGCTCAGGTCACACTCAGCTCGCTCACACTCGCTATGCTGAAGATTTATAGATTTTTTTTTCTCTCTCTCTATTTCCCTTCAACAACAAGCCACCTTGCTGTTCAAGTGCACTTTCAAAAAGGACTTGAGCCCCAAACAGCTGCCCCTTATAAACCCTTGATTATGACCGCCAACCCTAAGTTAACCCCTTGTGAATATAGCTACTCCCAATTCAGCAACTCACACAAATTCACACAGGTATTTGTTAAAGGCCTTCCAAATACCTCCTCACTGAATCACAAGTCACACTTACCGCCGTCCACACTTACGCTCAGGTCACACTCAGCTCGCTCACACTCGCTATGCTGTAGATTGATAGATTTTTTTTTTCTCTCTCTCTATTTCCCTTCAACAACAAGCCACCTTGCTGTTCAAATGCACTTTCAAAAAGGACTTGAGCCCCAAACAGCTGCCCCTTATAAACCCTTGATTATGACCGCCCACCCTAAGTTAACCCCTTGTGAATATAGCTACTCCCAATTCAGCAACTCACACAAATTCACACAGGTATTTGTTAAAGGCCTTCCAAATACCTCCTCACTGAATCACAAGTCACACTTACCGCCGTCCACACTTACGCTCAGGTCACACTCAGCTCGCTCACACTCGCTATGCTGAAGATTTATAGATTTTTTTTTTCTCTCTATTTCCCTTCAACAACAAGCCACCTTGCTGTTCAAATGCACTTTCAAAAAGGACTTGAGCCCCAAACAGCTGCCCCTTATAAACCCTTGATTATGACCGCCCACCCTAAGTTAACCCCTTGTGAATATAGCTACTCCCAATTCAGCAACTCACACAAATTCACACAGGTATTTGTTTAAGGCCTTCCAAATACCTCCTCACTGAATCACAAGTCACACTTACCGCCGTCCACACTTACGCTCAGGTCACACTCAGCTCGCTCACACTTGCTATGCTGAAGATTTATAGATTTTTTTTTTCTCTCTCTCTATTTCCCTTCAACAACAAGCCACCTTGCTGTTCAAATGCACTTTCAAAAAGGACTTGAGCCCCAAACAGCTGCCCCTTATAAACCCTTGATTATGACCGCCCACCCTAAGTTAACCCCTTGTGAATATAGCTACTCCCAATTCAGCAACTCACACAAATTCACACAGGTATTTGTTAAAGGCCTTCCAAATACCTCCTCACTGAATCACAAGTCACACTTACCGCCGTCCACACTTACGCTCAGGTCACACTCAGCTCGCTCACACTCGCTATGCTGAAGATTTATAGATTTTTTTTTCTCTCTCTCTATTTCCCTTCAACAACAAGCCACCTTGCTGTTCAAATGCACTTTCAAAAAGGACTTGAGCCCCAAACAGCTGCCCCTTATAAACCCTTGATTATGACCGCCCACCCTAAGTTAACCCCTTGTGAATATAGCTACTCCCAATTCAGCAACTCACACAAATTCACACAGGTATTTGTTAAAGGCCTTCCAAATACCTCCTCACTGAATCACAAGTCACACTTACCGCCGTCCACACTTACGCTCAGGTCACACTCAGCTCGCTCACACTCGCTATGCTGAAGATTTATAGATTTTTTTTTTCTCTCTATTTCCCTTCAACAACAAGCCACCTTGCTGTTCAAATGCACTTTCAAAAAGGACTTGAGCCCCAAACAGCTGCCCCTTATAAACCCTTGATTATGACCGCCCACCCCAAGTTAACCCCTTGTGAATATAGCTACTCCCAATTCAGCAACTCACACAAATTCACACAGGTATTTGTTAAAGGCCTTCCAAATACCTCCTCACTGAATCACAAGTCACACTTACCGTCGTCCACACTTACGCTCAGGTCACACTCAGCTCGCTCACACTCGCTATGCTGAAGATTTATAGATTTTTTTTTTCTCTCTCTCTATTTCCCTTCAACAACAAGCCACCTTGCTGTTCAAATGCACTTTCAAAAAGGACTTGAGCCCCAAACAGCTGCCCCTTCTAAACCCTTGATTATGACCGCCCACCCTAAGTTAACCCCTTGTGAATATAGCTACTCCCAATTCAGCAACTCACACAAATTCACACAGGTATTTGTTAAAGGCCTTCCAAATACCTCCTCACTGAATCACAAGTCACACTTACCGCCGTCCACACTTACGCTCAGGTCACACTCAGCTCGCTCACACTCGCTATGCTGAAGATTTATAGATTTTTTTTTCTCTCTCTCTATTTCCCTTCAACAACAAGCCACCTTGCTGTTCAAATGCACTTTCAAAAAGGACTTGAGCCCCAAACAGCTGCCCCTTATAAACCCTTGATTATGACCGCCCACCCTAAGTTAACCCCTTGTGAATATAGCTACTCCCAATTCAGCAACTCACACAAATTCACACAGGTATTTGTTAAAGGCCTTCCAAATACCTCCTCACTGAATCACAAGTCACACTTACCGCCGTCCACACTTACGCTCAGGTCACACTCAGCTCGCTCACACTCGCTATGCTGAAGATTTATAGATTTTTTTTTTTTCCTCTCTCTCTATTTCCCTTCAACAACAAGCCACCTTGCTGTTCAAATGCACTTTCAAAAAGCACTTGAGCCCCAAACAGCTGCCCCTTATAAACCCTTGATTATGACCAGCCACCCTAAGTTAACCCCTTGTGACTATAGCTACTCCCAATTCAGCAACTCACACAAATTCACACAGGTATTTGTTAAAGGCCTTCCAAGTACCTCCTCACTGAATCACAAGTCACACTTACCGCCGTCCACACTTACGCTCAGGTCACACTCAGCTCGCTCACACTCGCTATGCTGAAGATTTATAGATTTTTTTTTCTCTCTCTCTATTTCCCTTCAACAACAAGCCACCTTGCTGTTCAAGTGCACTTTCAAAAAGGACTTGAGCCCCAAACAGCTGCCCCTTATAAACCCTTGATTATGACCGCCAACCCTAAGTTAACCCCTTGTGAATATAGCTACTCCCAATTCAGCAACTCACACAAATTCACACAGGTATTTGTTAAAGGCCTTCCAAATACCTCCTCACTGAATCACAAGTCACACTTACCGCCGTCCACACTTACGCTCAGGTCACACTCAGCTCGCTCACACTCGCTATGCTGTAGATTGATAGATTTTTTTTTTCTCTCTCTCTATTTCCCTTCAACAACAAGCCACCTTGCTGTTCAAATGCACTTTCAAAAAGGACTTGAGCCCCAAACAGCTGCCCCTTATAAACCCTTGATTATGACCGCCCACCCTAAGTTAACCCCTTGTGAATATAGCTACTCCCAATTCAGCAACTCACACAAATTCACACAGGTATTTGTTAAAGGCCTTCCAAATACCTCCTCACTGAATCACAAGTCACACTTACCGCCGTCCACACTTACGCTCAGGTCACACTCAGCTCGCTCACACTCGCTATGCTGAAGATTTATAGATTTTTTTTTTCTCTCTATTTCCCTTCAACAACAAGCCACCTTGCTGTTCAAATGCACTTTCAAAAAGGACTTGAGCCCCAAACAGCTGCCCCTTATAAACCCTTGATTATGACCGCCCACCCTAAGTTAACCCCTTGTGAATATAGCTACTCCCAATTCAGCAACTCACACAAATTCACACGGGTATTTGTTAAAGGCCTTCCAAGTACCTCCTCACTGAATCACAAGTCACACCGCCGTCCACACTTACGCTCAGGTCACACTCAGCTCGCTCACACTCGCTATGCTGAAGATTTATAGATTTTTTTTTTCTCTCTCTCTATTTCCCTTCAACAACAAGCCACCTTGCTGTTCAAATGCACTTTCAAAAAGGACTTGAGCCCCAAACAGCTGCCCCTTATAAACCCTTGATTATGACCGCCCACCCTAAGTTAACCCCTTGTGAATATAGCTACTCCCAATTCAGCAACTCACACAAATTCACACAGGTATTTGTTTAAGGCCTTCCAAATACCTCCTCACTGAATCACAAGTCACACTTACCGCCGTCCACACTTACGCTCAGGTCACACTCAGCTCGCTCACACTTGCTATGCTGAAGATTTATAGATTTTTTTTTTCTCTCTCTCTATTTCCCTTCAACAACAAGCCACCTTGCTGTTCAAATGCACTTTCAAAAAGGACTTGAGCCCCAAACAGCTGCCCCTTATAAACCCTTGATTATGACCGCCCACCCTAAGTTAACCCCTTGTGAATATAGCTACTCCCAATTCAGCAACTCACACAAATTCACACAGGTATTTGTTAAAGGCCTTCCAAATACCTCCTCACTGAATCACAAGTCACACTTACCGCCGTCCACACTTACGCTCAGGTCACACTCAGCTCGCTCACACTCGCTATGCTGAAGATTTATAGATTTTTTTTTCTCTCTCTCTATTTCCCTTCAACAACAAGCCACCTTGCTGTTCAAATGCACTTTCAAAAAGGACTTGAGCCCCAAACAGCTGCCCCTTATAAACCCTTGATTATGACCGCCCACCCTAAGTTAACCCCTTGTGAATATAGCTACTCCCAATTCAGCAACTCACACAAATTCACACAGGTATTTGTTAAAGGCCTTCCAAATACCTCCTCACTGAATCACAAGTCACACTTACCGCCGTCCACACTTACGCTCAGGTCACACTCAGCTCGCTCACACTCGCTATGCTGAAGATTTATAGATTTTTTTTTTCTCTCTATTTCCCTTCAACAACAAGCCACCTTGCTGTTCAAATGCACTTTCAAAAAGGACTTGAGCCCCAAACAGCTGCCCCTTATAAACCCTTGATTATGACCGCCCACCCCAAGTTAACCCCTTGTGAATATAGCTACTCCCAATTCAGCAACTCACACAAATTCACACAGGTATTTGTTAAAGGCCTTCCAAATACCTCCTCACTGAATCACAAGTCACACTTACCGT
Organism: Ranitomeya variabilis; assembly: GCF_051348905.1. Lineage (NCBI taxonomy): Eukaryota > Metazoa > Chordata > Amphibia > Anura > Dendrobatidae > Ranitomeya > Ranitomeya variabilis. The sequence goes on along the minus strand of NC_135232.1, from coordinate 797,316,294 downwards.
CGTCCACACTTACGCTCAGGTCACACTCAGCTCGCTCACACTCGCTATGCTGAAGATTTATAGATTTTTTTTTTCTCTCTCTCTATTTCCCTTCAACAACAAGCCACCTTGCTGTTCAAATGCACTTTCAAAAAGGACTTGAGCCCCAAACAGCTGCCCCTTCTAAACCCTTGATTATGACCGCCCACCCTAAGTTAACCCCTTGTGAATATAGCTACTCCCAATTCAGCAACTCACACAAATTCACACAGGTATTTGTTAAAGGCCTTCCAAATACCTCCTCACTGAATCACAAGTCACACTTACCGCCGTCCACACTTACGCTCAGGTCACACTCAGCTCGCTCACACTCGCTATGCTGAAGATTTATAGATTTTTTTTTCTCTCTCTCTATTTCCCTTCAACAACAAGCCACCTTGCTGTTCAAATGCACTTTCAAAAAGGACTTGAGCCCCAAACAGCTGCCCCTTATAAACCCTTGATTATGACCGCCCACCCTAAGTTAACCCCTTGTGAATATAGCTACTCCCAATTCAGCAACTCACACAAATTCACACAGGTATTTGTTAAAGGCCTTCCAAATACCTCCTCACTGAATCACAAGTCACACTTACCGCCGTCCACACTTACGCTCAGGTCACACTCAGCTCGCTCACACTCGCTATGCTGAAGATTTATAGATTTTTTTTTTTTCCTCTCTCTCTATTTCCCTTCAACAACAAGCCACCTTGCTGTTCAAATGCACTTTCAAAAATAGTATAATCAGATGATTTTGCGGATCAAGTCACTTAAGGGAACTAAAAAAATAAAATAAAAAAATATTAAAAAATTCCAATTAACCACCTGTATCCCCATTAATAATAACAAAATAATTAAAAAAAAATCAGATTTATTAAAATCTAAAATTAATTAACCCAATTAGTAAATGTCATAATGAAAAAAAAAAATCAAACTACCATAGTTGTGTTTTTTCAGTTGCCGTGTCACCGCAAAAAAATCACATACAAAAATGGTCAAAGTGTTGTATCTACCCCAAAATGGTATCTCTGGAAATATGAGCTTGTTACATAGTTTACACACAGGCATACACACTTTCCTCTTCCTTAGGGTATGTTCAGATGAATGTATTAAAGGTCTGTACGCTGTCTGTATGCAAAACAGGTAGCATAAGGACAGCACACCAACTGAGGCCGGTTTCACACGTCAGTGGCTCCGGTACGTGAGGTGACCGTTTCCTCACGTACCGGAGACACTGACACACGTAGACCCATAAAAATCAATGCATCTGTGCAGATGTCATTGATTTTTTTGCGGACCGTGTCTCCGTGTGCCAAACACGGAGACATGTCAGTGTTCATGGGAGCGCACGTATTACACGGACCCATTAAAGTCACTGGGTCAATGTAAAACACGGACCACACACGGACCTTCTCCGTTTGCAGTCCGTGTGGCGTGCAGGAGACAGCGCTACAGTAAGCGCTGTCCCCCCCACTGGTGCTGAATCTGCGATACATATGTTCCCTGCAGCAGCGTTTGCTGCAGAGAAAATATGAATAATAGTGTTTAAAATAAAGATCTATGTGTCCGCCGCCCTCCCACCCCCTGTGCGCCCCCCCGCTGTTCTGAAAATACTCACCCGCCTCCCTCGCAGTGTTCTGTGCTGGCCGCCCCTTCTACTGTATGCGGTCACGTGGGGCCGACGATTAGAGTCATGAATATGTGGCTCCACCTCCCATAGGGGTGGAGACGCCTATTCATGACTGTAAATGAGCGGCCCCACGTGACCGCATACAGGAGAAGATGGGGCCAGCACAGGAAGCAGCGACAGCCAACGAGGGACGCGGGTGAGTATTTTCAGAACAGCGGGGGGGGCGCACAGGGGGTGGGAGGGCGGCGGACACATAGATCTTTATTTTAAACACTATTATTCATATTTTCTCTGCAGCAAACGCTGCTGCAGGGAACATATGAATTGCGGATTCAGCACCAGATGCTGGTAGTATGTGTGGTACCCAGCACGGTGCGTGTGGTACCCAGTGGGCACACGTGCGCCACACTGATGTTCACCAGAAACGCAGGGGCACACGGACACGGATAACTCCGGTACCGAATTTTCCGGTACCCGAATTATCTGGACGTGTGGGACAGCCCTAATACAAGTCATTACAATAGTTCACATGAACGTTTTTGCTTGCAGACAGATGATCTGCGTGGAAAAAAATCTCAGCATGCACTAATTTTGTCCATATTCTGGATCAAACGCGCCCTTTATAAGTCAGTGGGAGCGAAAGAAATGGATCACATGCGTGTTACCATATGCGTTTTTCACGGATACATTTCAATCATTAACATAGTAAACTGTATCTGTTGTTCAATAATTTATAAAATGATTCATGTAAAAGCGATGCCATACAGATGTCATATGGTTGTAAAAAACTGACATATGGATGGCATACAGATAGCAATACGGATGAAAAATCATCTGAACACGGCATTAATCTAGTTTCTCCCTAGGGTTCTAAAGCATCAGCTGAACCATGAAATAAAAGAATTGCTCGCATTTAGGGATATGAAATGCCAGGACAGCCACATAAACAGAATTAGAACCACGCTTCTACACTGCATACTAAAATCTGTCACTGCAAAAATGGCCTTATACAAAAACAGTATATGTACACTCCTAAATATTGAAATTGCAACACCAAGAAGGAAAACTCATGGTAGTATGTAAATCCCAGGATTGATAGACTACTCACTACTCACAGACAGACCATGAGGCAGAGAAGTCAGATGTTCTGGGGTCAATACCAAAAAGCACATAGAAAACCAAAGAAAGACAAAGGCATAAGTCAGGTCACGATCCGGGGTGAAAATACCAGGAGATCAAAGCAAAATGACAAGACAAAGGGATAGTCAGATCAAGATCCAAAGGGTTAGGCAGCGGAAGATCAGAACTCAGCACAACAGATTTAGGCAAACACTCACCAGGAAGCACAAACTACTTCTGGCAGAGATCATAGGCAGAAAGATCAGCTAAGTAGCTGGGCAGTCATCAGAACAGAAAACACCTGGAGAAAGCCCAGCACTGCCCAGTTACAGATTGGATGGCCGAGCTGTCAATCAAAATACCGACAGCTCAACACGCTCCTTCACAAGATTTTACGGCCAAGCTGTCAATCAAAATGCCAACAGCTCAGCATGACCCAGATTCCATAAGGCATCAAAACAGCCACTCAATGAGTGGAGGAATCATGCCTGAAATGTTATGAAGATAGCAAAAAAATGGAAACATTTTCCCAATATCTCGATTTTTTTCAATATCGAGTGTAAGCACCATGCACAGAAATAGTTGCCTTGTCATGCTATCAAAGGGATTATTAATGATTACCGTAGGAATGTTCTCTCATGCTGAATGCTCTTGGGCATGCTGATTATCAAAATTCACTGCTTGCAGCTACCTTTGAAATTGCCAACCAATGGCATCCCTGATGAGCTTGATGGGATATAAGTCTGTAGATGCTGCTCATGAGCATGAGCAACATGCTGCCTTGTGGTATGTCTAAAAACAGCTCTTGGAAAACTTTCATGCTTTTTTGTGAAGGCCTCTTGATGGCATAGCCCACGTGGTCTCCAGACCAATCTATGGGGATTTTACCCAAGATAAAATGGAACTCAGCTCTGAAGAGGATAGACCTCCATGTCAGCCTGCATTGCCACATTGCTCATGCTACTGTGAAAGTGATGGCATGAGGTCAAGGGAACATCTATAGCTGGATGTCTGGCTCATAGACCAATGTCGTACAAACGCTTTCTTATGCATGACTTTTTGATAAGAGATGGACCTTAAAACAACCATAACTACAGTACACCTAGACACTGGAATAAATACACAAAACACATTATTTTGGTTGTAAAAATGACCACAGCTTTATTTAAATAACAGGCATAAAACAATAATAGTAGGAGTCAGGAGAAGTGCTAGTACATTGGTATTCATAAGTACTGTGATATCGCCAGTGTAATAATTATAGGGGATAACTCAGGAGACTCTGTGTGGAACAAGACAACTACAGGACACAGTTTTATGAGTGGTAAAGTCTATATTATCACACAGTGATTCAAACAGGTGCAGAGAGAAACTCAAGTCCACAACACTTGGTGTAAATATTAAACGCAGCTTAGCAGTCTATAGGAAACTTCAGAGGAAAATGCAATCAAGCAGAAAGTCTATGAAGCACAGTTATTCTTGAGGATACTTGACACGAATAAATCCTTGTCTTCCACGTCGTAATTCTTCTCTGCTGAGGTTAGTCTACGGGAAAAGAAAGCAGAAGGATGTAGCAGACCCTTCTCTCCAGTTCTTTGGGAGAGAATAGCCATCAAAGCATTATCAGAAGCGTCCACCTCCACAATGAATGAAAGTGGTGGATCTGGGCGTATCAACAGCGGTGCTGATGTGAAACAGATCTTAAGCCGATCAAAAGCTTCTTGAGCCTGTGATGACCACTTAAAGGGCTTTTCCTTCTTTGTCAAGGAAGTAATGGGACGGGCAATATCAGAAAAATTTCGAATAAAGCGTCTGTAGAAATTTGCAAAACCAATAAAACTTTGGACCTCCTTAACGTTCTTGGGTACCGGCCAGTCAAGGATAGCCTGAATCTTACCAGATTCCATGTTCAGTCCCTGGGGAGAGATGATATAACCTAAGAACTGTATCTCAGAACGATGGAACTCGCATTTCTCCGGCTTGATATACAGATGGTTCTCTTTCAGACGTCTTAAAACAGCTTTGACATGTTCTTCATGTTCCTGTAGAGAGTCAGAAAAGATTAGAATATCGTCCAAATAGATCACCGCAAACTGGTCCAACAAATCTCTGAAAATGTCATTAGCAAGGTGTTGAAACGTTGCAAGGGCATTACAAAGCCTGAAGGGCATCACAATTGCTATATACTACTTGGGCTGTGCTATATACTACGTGGGCTGTGCAATATACTACGTGGGCTGTGCAATATACTACGTGACTGTGCAATATACTACGTGACTGTGCAATATACTACGTGGCCGTGCAATATACTACGTGGCTGTGCAATATACTACGTGGGCTGTGCAATATACTACATGGGCTGTGCAATATACTGTGTGGGCTGTGCAATATACTACGTGGCTGTGCAATATACTATGTGGCTGTGCTTTATACTACGTGGCTGTTCAATATACTACGTGGCTGTGCAATATACTGCGTGGCAGTGCAATATACTACGTGGGCTGTGCAATATACTACATGGGCAGGGCAATATACTACGTGGGCTGTGCAATATACTACGTGGGCTGGGCAATATACTATGTGGCTGTGCTATATCCTATGTGGCTGTGCAACAAACTATGTTGGCTGTGCAATATACTACGTGGGCTGTGCAATATACTACGTGGCTGTGCAATATACTACATGGCTGGACACTATACTGCGTGGGCTGGGCAATATACTATGTGGCTGTGCAATATACTATGTGGCTGTACAATATACTACGTGGCTGTGCAATATACTGCGTGACTGCTATATACTATGTGGCTGTGCAATATACTGTGTGGCTGTGCAATATACTGCGTGGCTGTGCAATATACTACGTGGCTGTGCAATATACTACATGGCTGTGCAATATACTGTGTGGCTGTGCAATATACTGCATGGCTGTGCAATATACTACATGGGCTGTGCTATATACTCTGTGGGCTGTGCAATATACTCTGTGGGCTGTGCAATATACTCTGTGGGCTGTGCAATATACTACGTGGGCTGTGCAATATACTACATGGCTGTGCAATATACTGCGTGGCTGTGCAATATACTACGTGGGCTGTGCAATATACTGTGTGGCTGTGCAATATACTGCGTGGCTGTGCAATATACTATGTGGCTGTTCAATATACTATGTGGGCTGTGCAATATACTACATGGCTGTGCAATATACTACGTGGCTGTGCAATATACTACATGGCTAGGCAATATACTGCGTGGGCTGGGCAATATACTATGTGGCAGTGCAATATACTACGTGGGCTGTGCAATATACTATGTGGGCTGTGCAATATACTACATGGCTGTGCAATATACTACGTGGCTGTGCAATATACTACATGGCTAGGCAATATACTGCGTGGGCTGGGCAATATACTACGTGGCTGCGCAATATACTGTGTGGCTGCGCTATATACTATGTGGGCTGTGCAATGTAATATATGGGCATGGCAATATACTACATGAGCTGGGCAATATACTACGTGGGCTGTGCAATATACTACATGGGCTGTGCTATATACTATGTGGGCTGTGCAATATACTCTGTGGGCTGTGCAATATACTACGTGGGCTGTGCAATATACTACGTGGCTGTGCAATATACTACATGGCTAGGCAATATACTGCGTGGGCTGGGCAATATACTACGTGGCTGCGCAATATACTGTGTGGCTGCGCTATATACTATGTGGGCTGTGCAATATAATATATGGGCATGGCAATATACTACATGAGCTGGGCAATATACTACGTGGGCTGGGCAATATACTTCGTGGGCTGTGCAATATACTACATGGGCTGTGCTATATACTATGTGGGCTGTGCAATATACTCTGTGGGCTGTGCAATATACTACGTGGGCTGTGCAATATACTACATGGCTGTGCAATATACTGTGTGGCTGCGCTATATACTATGTGGGCTGTGCAATATAATATATGGGCATGGCAATATACTACATGAGCTGGGCAATATACTACATGGCTGTGCAATATACTACGTGGCTGTGCAATATACTACATGGCTAGGCAATATACTGCGTGGGCTGGGCAATATACTATGGCTGTGCAATATACTACGTGGGCTGTGCAATATACTATGTGGGCTGTGCAATATACTACATGGCTGTGCAATATACTACGTGGCTGTGCAATATACTACATGGCTAGGCAATATACTGCGTGGGCTGGGCAATATACTACGTGGCTGCGCAATATACTGTGTGGCTGCGCTATATACTATGTGGGCTGTGCAATATAATATATGGGCATGGCAATATACTACATGAGCTGGGCAATATACTACGTGGGCTGGGCAATATACTTCGTGGGCTGTGCAATATACTATGTGGGCTGTGCAATATACTCTGAGGGCTGTGCAATATACTATGTGGGCTGTGCAATATACTACATGGCTGTGCAATATACTGCGTGACTGTGCAATATACTACGTGGGCTGTGCAGTATACTGTGTGGCTGTGCAATATACTGCATGGCTGTGCAATATACTGCGTGGCTGTGCAATATACTACGTGGCTGTTCAATATACTATGTGGGCTGTGCAATATAGTACATGGCTGTGCAATATACTACGTGGGCTGTGTTATATACTGCGTGACTGTGCTATATACTATGTGGCTGTGCAATATACTACATGGCTGTGCAATATACTGCGTGGCTGTGCAATATACTACGTGGGCTGTGCTATATACTACATGGGCTGTGCAATATGCGCCGTGGGCTGTGCAATATACTACGTGGGCTGTGCAATATACTATGTGGCTGTGCAATATACTACGTGGGCTGTGCAATATACTACGTGGCTGTGCAATATACTACGTGGGCTGTGTTATATACTGCGTGACTGTGCAATATACTGCGTGGCTGTGCAATATACTATGTAGGCTGTGCAATATACTACGTGGGCTGTGCAATATACTACGTGGCTGAGCAATATACTACGTGGGCTGTGCAATATACTACGTGGCTGCGCAATATATTACGTGGGCTGCGCAATATGCTACGTGGCTGTGCAATATACTACATGGGCTGTGCAATATACTACGTGGGCTGTGCAATATACTACGTGGCTGTGCAATATACTGCGTGGCTGTGCAATATACTGCGTGGCTGCGCTATATACTATGTGGGCTGTGCAATATACTATATGGGCAGGGCAATATACTACGTGAGCTGGGCAATATACTATGTGGGCTGGGCAATATACTACGTGGCTGTGCAATATACTACGTGGGTGTGCAATATACTACGTGGGTTGTGCAATATACTATGTGGCTGTGCAATATACTACGTGGCTGTGCTATGTACTACATGGCTGTGCTATATACTACGTGGGCTGTTATATGCTACGTGGCTGTGCTATATACTACGTGGCTGTGCTATATACTACGTGGCTGTGCAATATACTACGTGGCTGTGCAATATACTGCGTGGCTGTGCAATATATTGCGTGGCTGTGCAGTATACTATGTAGCTGTGCAATATACTACGTGGCTGTGCAATATACTACGTGGCTGCGCAATATACTGTGTGGCTGCGCTATATACTATGTGGGCTGTGCAATATACTATATGGGCATAACAATATACTACGTGAGCTGGGCAATATACTACGTGGGCTGGGCAATATACTACGTGGCTGTGCAATATTCTACGTGGGTGTGCAATATACTACGTGGGTTGTGCAATATACTATGTGGTAGTGCAATATACTACGTGGCTGGGCAATATACTACATGGGCTGGGCAAAATACTACGTGGCTGTGCAATATACTACGTGGCTCTGGAATATACTGCGTGGGCTTGGCAATATACTACGTGGCTGTGCAATATACTACGTGGCTGTGCTGTGTACTACATGGCTGTGCTATTTACTACGTGGGCTGTTATATACTACGTGGCTGTGCTATATACTACGTGGCCGGCCGCGAACAATCAGCGACAGGCGCAGTCCGGCCACGAATTGGCACTGGATTTGAACCACGCTTCGCTAATTGGTCGTGCCCGGCTGGCCGAATCCTGTGTATTCAATGTATTATTCTAAAATCTTCATAAATAAACTACATATATATTCTAGAATACCCGATGCGTTAGAATCGGGCTACCATCTAGTATCTAATAAAGCCATCAACCATAGGTGTATATGCTGAAGACTGCAAGGTCTGTACCTGAAAAAGGACGGAACTTCTTCCACAAAATACTAAATTTATAGTTATCAATGGGGGAACTCTCCTTACACCTCTATTGAAGTCCGATATTAACTATTATTGCCGAGCTTGGCTATTAATAATTAATATCCACTAAATATGCCTATGTTATCTTTTCCTCATACTATATACAAACTGAGACAAAATAGTGTAACAATAAAGGATATTTATTACACACACACAAGTCTGCAGTCTATAACATACATATATATTTATACCCAAGTTGGCGACTATAAATATATATATATATATATATATATATATATATATATATATACACAAATATACGGATGCTACAACTCTAATACAGTAATATCACTACAGTATACAGTAATATAACAACAATATCACAAAGTAAAAACCCACAATTAACTGCCCAAATTACCCAAATCACACATACAATATCAGCCCTCCCATCTAGAGCTTACTATCCCTAAGGCCTAACTAAGTAAAGGGGTTCCAGAGTATACTCAACCACCATATACGTCCATCCTTGTCCCAGGAAGCCAACAAGGCAAAAAAAGCCACATGGAGTTGGCCCTCTTATGTGACCAGCTAAAAGAGGTGTGTCCAGCCACAGGTGTGTGAGATGAGGTCACGGTCTATTGTCCACTAAGATACACCCCCTCAGTCCTAAATGAAACTTGTTTTTCCAGCTCATGGCAGCTTTGTTTTGCAGCAGGCTGGAGGGGGGCTTTGCTCCATGTGGTATACACGTGGGGGATATACCCAAAGCATGCACTAAACACATCTCTATGTAAAGATGTACATTTTGGGGCACTTCCCTTCTACAATCCTCCTGTTGTCGAGAACACAACAATGAAATTTGAGGGAAGTGTTGTGCTGGGATTTATTTGCCTACTCAACCCATTTATAACTTGTGACAGCTCAGGATGGAATGAAGCATAATTCTGCACTTAGGTACCTAGACATAATCCACATGGCCATCAGCTCTCCCCTGCCGTTCACGTAACCCACATCTCTATCCACAGAGTACACCTTCTTTCTTGGAGTCTTATTGCAGTCTTCAGTCTTTGTTTCTGTCTTTTCTGCATTTATGTCATTGTCAATCTTCAGGTATCCGCCTATCCCAAAGCCATCTTTCTCCAGTTGTGACTGGTCAGACTCTGGAATGGCTTCACCCTCACAGTCCATAGGTCAGTCAACATCATCCTGTGTGCACCCGTCACCCTGCCAGACTTCACGTTACTCTCCTATAGCTTAATTCAGCATGATTTTGAGTATGTCTGGAAGATGGGACTGCTGGATGCCACAAGCTTTTTTTTGGGGGGGGGCCTTGCGGACTCAGGCACTTCCAACGACTGGACTTAGGTACTAGAAACAACTTTCAGCAGACATGCATCAGACACAACTTCCATCAGGAACTTCTCCTGTAATCTTGATTGAAGATCATTGATGAGGTTCCTCCATAGATAGATATGCAGATCTTTACTAGGCATGTCAGAATTTCTGGAGTAGGGAATGATGTCACAATACCTAAGTTGACTGCAGGAAAAAAACACCTTCTAATTCTAACGATATTCAATCCATCCCTTACTAGCTTCACCATTGCTAGTGTCCAGGCAGTTAAATCCATGGGAGATATGGCATCCCACATCCCCACACATCCCACTACTCCAGGACGCAACACCCCATAAGATTGGGACGTTTTAACTATGCGCGTAGTAGCTCCGCCTCCAGGGTCAGGACAATGGCGGCATTTGCGACCGTTGTAGTGTCGCCCTGGACCCAATCCATTTCAAGATAGGAGCACAGAACCACAATTCCTAGCAACTCCCCATAGTCCTCCTTATAGTATAGTGCACTCCCCATAGTTCTCCATATAGTATAATGCACCCCATATTTCTCTATATAGTATAATGCACTCCACACTCCTTCATATAGGATAATTCACTCACCATAGTCCTCCATGCAGTATAATGCACTCCCCATAGTTCTCCATACAGTATAATCCAATCCCCATAGTCCTCCATATAGTTTTTTGGCCATCACAATAATCTCACTGATTAAAAAAAATACTCACTTTTCCTTCTCGTTCTTCCGCTGCTCTGGTCTCCTATCTGCAGCGAGCATTCTATAAATGCCTGCACATCTCAGTGCAGCGCGTGCCAATGAGTGATGTCACACCTGTTGCGGTGAGACATCAGATGGGCAGAAAGAAAGATGGGAGGAGGGAGCGAATGCCTTAGACTGCCGTCACACTAGCAGTATTTGGTCAGTATTTTACATCAGTATTTGTAAGCCAAAACCAGGAGTGGGAGATAAATGCAGAAGTGGTGCATATATTTCTATTATACATTTCCTCTATTTGTACCACTCCTGGTTTTGGCTTTCAAATGGCTTACTGACCAAATACTGCTAGTGTGACGGCAGCCTTACTGGTCCATCTCCCAATTTAGTTTTTTTTAGCCAGATATTGTCCTTTCAGAAACCACAATAGTTTAAAAAGACATGATAGACACATCTCAAATTATGAACCTCTCTTAGATAATCATAACTACCCACAAAATGTTCTGAGTAAAGGATTATGATTTTTGCCAACTAGTAAGGTAACCTGTTTGCCAGAGAGTTGAAATGGCTCAATTATTTTGCACATAAATACAAACGTGTATGTGCTGATCTCGATATTCGCCTTGACCTACTAAGGCTAGTTTCACATTTGCGGTTGTGTCCGCAGCGTATCGTCCGCAACCGCAAACACATGCAAAAACGTATGCAAACGCATGATAACGCAGCGTTTTTTATCCGCATCAGACTGCAAAAAACGCAGCGTTTGCATGCGTTTTTACATGCGTTTGCGCTTTTTATGCGCATGCGTTTGATATTTCCAGGAGGGCGTGTCTCAATGGGCGTGTCTAAATCAGTTCCTGGACATGCGCAGTCCAAAGTACGCAAGCGCATCGAACGCATGCGTACGCAAAGACATGCATACACATGCGTTCCCACAGACAGTAATCCGTTTTTTTAACGCACTCATCCGCATGCGCATGCCTGCGCATATTTGATGGAAATTTGCCGCCTCAAAAATTCCAACATGGTGCGTTCTCCGCGCCTTGCCGCACACCACGAAAAAACGCATGCTTAAGCAAACGCGGGCGAACGCATGCAAACGCATGCACCTGCGTCTACAATGTTAAAAATAGGAAATCAAGACGCATGCGAATGTATGCGTCAGAAATGCTGCAGACACAACTGCAAATGTGAAACCGGCCTAAATGATGCGAGGGAACTGGCAGGACTGAGAAGCCCTCCCCAAGGTTCAACTGGTGCAAATTTTAGGCCACGCCTCTGACCACACCCATTCATAATTAACCACACCCATATCCACGTCCCAACCACACCCATTTAGCACTGCTGATCACACTGTTTCATATACAATAATTATAAACAAAAAAATATGGCCACACAGTGCTCCATACTGTATAATGACCGTACATGATGCTCCATACCGTATAATGACCGCACATGATGCTCCATACCGTATAATGACCACACATGATGCTCCATACCGTATAATGACCACACATGATGCCCCATACCGTATAATGACCGCACATGATGCCCCATACCGTATAATGACCGCACATGATGCCCCATACTGTATAATGACCGCACATGATGCCCCATACCGTATAATGACCGCACATGATGCCCCATACCGTATAATGACCGCACATGATGTCCCATACCGTATAATGACCACACATGATGCTCCATACCGTACAATGACCGCACATGATGCCCCATACCGTATAATGACTGCACATGATGCCCCATACTGTCTAATGACTGCACATGATGCCCCATACTGTATAATGACTGCACATGATGCCCCATACTGTATAATGACCGCACATGATGCCCCATACTGTATAATGACCACACATGATGCTCCATACCGTATAATGGCCGCACATGATGCTCCATACTGTATATTGGCTGCACATGATGCCCCATACTGTATAATGACTGCACATGATGCTCCATACTATATAATGACCGCACATGATGCTCGATACTGTATACTGGCTGCACATGATGCTCCATACCGTATAATGGCCACACATGATGCTCCATACTGTATAATGGCCGCACATAGCTACTCCTACACACGCGGCTGCGCTCCGTACACTTTGCACACGGCTCCGCTCTGTACACACGCGCTCCGCTCCGTACACCTCGCGCACACACGGCTCCGCTCCGCACACCTCGCGCACACACGGCTCCGCTCCGCACACCTCGCGCACACACGGCTCCGCTCCGCACACCTCGCGCACACACGGCTCCGCTCCGCACACCTCGCGCACACACGGCTCCGCTCCGCACACCTCGCGCACACACGGCTCCGCTCCGCACACCTCGCGCACACACGGCTCCGCTCCGCACACCTCGCGCACACACGGCTCCGCTCCGCACACCTCGCGCACACACGGCTCCGCTCCGCACACCTCGCGCACACACGGCTCCGCTCCGCACACCTCGCTCACACACGGCTCCGCTCCGCACACCTCGCACACACACGGCTCCGCTCCGCACACCTCGCACACACACGGCTCCGCTCCGCACACCTCGCACACACACGGCTCCGCTCCGCACACCTCGTACACACACGGCTCCGCTCCGCACACCTCGTACACACACGGCTCCGCTCCGCACACCTCGCACACACACGGCTCCGCTCCGCACACCTCGCACACACACGGCTCCGCTCCGCACACCTCGTACACACACGGCTCCGCTCCGCACACCTCGTACACACACGGCTCCGCTCCGCACACCTCGTACACACACGGCTCCGCTCCGCACACCTCGCACACACACGGCTCCGCTCCGCACACCTCACACACACACGGCTCCGCTCCGCACACCTCGTACACACACGGCTCCGCTCCGCACACCTCGTACACACACGGCTCCACTCCGCACACCTCGCACACACACGGCTCCGCTCCGCACACCTCGCACACACACGGCTCCGCTCCGCACACCTCGTACACACACGGCTCCGCTCCGCACACCTCGTACACACACGGCTCCGCTCCGCACACCTCGCACACACACGGCTCCGCTCCGCACACCTCGCACACACACGGCTCTGCTACATCCACACTGTACACTTACTGACCCCATACAAGGCATTACTTACCTCCTGCAGGACCATGTGGCAAGGTGGCAGCAACCAGCAAGTCCTGCAATCCACGGAGGTGCCGATCATGTGACCGCTGACTCCTCCCCTCCTGTGACCTCATCACAGGTCCTGTGCGCAGAAAGCAGGCAGCCATACAGAAGGGTAAGGGCCCGGGGCATGGCTTAACTACTAGACAAGGGGGTGTGTCGGTCCTGCTGTCTGCGCCGCGGGATTAGAGCGCCCCGTGCGGGAGTGCGGGGCAGAGGCTGAAAACCGGGACAATCCCGCACAATGAGGGACAGTTGGGAGCTATGCTTTAACCAGACAGCAGATTAGGGCTAGCCTTTGGAGTAATGCTGAAACCAGGAGAAAGAGCATTTTAGAATGTTGTTTTTCTGTAGTGCTAAAGGGAACTTGTCATCAGGATTTACCCCTATAATTAGGCATTAGGAATGCTTTATCAGCCTCTTAAACCCTCTTTATTGATGCTTGTAGTAGCCCTAAATGCTAAGTGTTAGTTTTTAAAAACTAAACTAAGTTTAATTGTCCCTTCTCTCCCTGCCTACGGTCACCGGACTAGTCCGGGTCTTCTATCTGGGGTATCATGCCCACAGCAGTTTAACTGGTATCCTTGTTGGTGCAGGGAGAGCAGATAGAAGAAGAGGTAGAACTTCTAATCCACCTCCATGCTCTCCCCAAACACGCCGAGATGACAGTAAGGCCGGGGTCACACTTTCGAGTGCAATGCAAGAAACTCACGCAAGTCTCTCGCATCAATACCCAGCACTGCCACCGGCACTCGGGACCGGAGCGTGCGGCTGCATAGTAATACATGAGTGCCGGCGGCAGTGCCGGGTATTGATGAGAGAGACTCGCGTGAGTTTCTCGCATTGCACTCGCAAGTGTGACCCCGGCCTTACACTGCTGTGAGCATGCTCTACTTGTGCAGGGCAGTGATTGACAGCGTTCCTGGATTAGCACTATAAATAGGGTTTTAGGATGCTGATAATGCGCTCCTAATACATTCTAGGTGTAAATTCTGATAGGTTCTCTTTAAAGGCTGCATATAAAAAATACATACTGAAAATGCATTTTGTGGGCAAAAGAAAAGTTAAAGGGGTTGTTAAAGAGATTTGAAAAGTAAAGAAAAAAAATTACTCATCTGTTAAATCGCCTACAGCTGGAGTATAATGCCCTGCTGGACGTCATTGATTACTGTTTATGTGTCCTGCAGCAATGACATTCCCTACATCCTCATGACCATTTCAGCCAATCACTGGCCTCAGTGGTAATGATAGCAGTTTACATTCAAGACCACTGCAACTAGTGCCTGGCTGCAGCAGTCACATAAATGTATGTCGCATCATGACCGGTAGGACCACAAGAGCAATCCCATTTCAGGCAACTTACAATTTTGAAAAAAAACCAAAACACCAAAAGATGACGGTCAAATTACCGCCTTCTTAAAGAAGCCAACCATGAATACAATTTCAATTACTTTTATTGAGAACAATAGGAACACATAAACATACATATTAAAAAAGCTACGGTACTTCATTTTAATCAGAACCATACCCCATGGGGGAACCGTGGAGAAAAACACCCAAATTGCCGTACCAAAACAAAGGCGGTAATTTGACCGTCATCTTTTGGTGTTTTGTATGTTTAGGAAGTACCATAAAAGGGGTATATCTGGACTCGGTTTTTTGAATAATAACTTACAATTTTGCTTTAACTGTTATTATTATGCTTTGCTTATATTTCGCAACACTGTACATACATTATCATCGCAGTTCCCAATGGGGCTCACAATCTAAATTCTCTATCAGTATGTCTTTTGGAGGAAACCAGAGAACCGGAGGAAATCCTTACACACAACGGGAGAACATACAAACGCCTTGCAGATGTTGTAATTGGCAGGATTTGAACCAAGGACCCCAGCACTGCAGTGCTAACCACTGAGCCAACGTGCTGCCCAACTACT
Organism: Ranitomeya variabilis; assembly: GCF_051348905.1. NCBI lineage: Eukaryota > Metazoa > Chordata > Amphibia > Anura > Dendrobatidae > Ranitomeya > Ranitomeya variabilis. Next base: position 797,300,136 of record NC_135232.1, on the reverse strand, counting down.
CATAAGATCTTAACCATAATTGTTCTAACCTCCTTATCACAGATTTGTTTCTTTGCCCATAAGCCTTGATCTTGTCACATTCTCTCAAGTGTACTTTACGTCAGGCACATAATCACTGAATGCAGAGGCATTTACTGGGTTTTTGTAGAGGTGTAGGGGTCTCTAACATTCCAAGACTGGAAGTAAATAAGTGAGATCCATAAAGCGATTTCACAGTTTGTTGTTACCAGTCAGACAGGCATGTACTTCTGACACCATTATGTCATAAATCAGAAATGATGGTATGTTTTTTAAGCATTGGAAACATGACAGATCAAGGCCTAAGTAAACTGCATAATTTTCCACTTCACCGTCACCATTCTCATTTCCTGAATTGGTAGGGCTGCCAAGTATTTGATTTATAATCACTGAGCCCATGATCTTACATCCTTCTGAGCCTACACATAGTGCTCAGCATAAATGAGTTCTCCCCTTTGAATAGTAAGATTTTAATCGATATCTCATTGAACATAAGAACATTTTCCAAAATTTTGCCAAGAACATTTTTTAACTTATAACATGAAAGTAAAGTTAATAATATTACTTTTATTACAAAATATTAATGAAAATACCCTATATCAAAAACAACTACATCAAGTTTTTATGTACTCCATGGTTTTAAGAACACAATCAAATTGAGGTCTGGGTAGCATGGAGTGGTAGCACTTGTCTTCTCCTGTTGTCTTCTCTACATGAAAGAATGGGTCCTGGATGGGTATTCGTGCTGTGAGGGCCTTGCACCAATGCAGGCATGAGCTTTAGAAGAGGCTTCCTTTCTGAACAATATCCATGCATGCTATTCCTCTGCAGTGTCCACCATATTGTGCACAAATGACACTCACCCCAGTATTTCTCCTCTTTAGCTAATTGTAGTGAACTTGCCTGTTGATTTTCTTCAACCCTTCACATCAGATGAAGCTCCTGTTTAGGAGTTAACTCCTGTGGTCGGCCTAGACGTCTCTGTGAGATGGTTGCAGGTTTAATCGTTAAATTTTTGTATCACTTTTGCTATAGTATTTTGACTGATAAGTAAAGCTTTCCTGATCTTTTTGTAGCTTTAACCTTTTTTGTGTAAAGAAATTATTTTTTTCTTAGGTCTTGTAACATTTCTCTTCCATGTGGTGCCATTGCTGATATCATGAAACGAGAAGGTTTTTCTTTGTCTGCTGGACACCTGTTTAATAAATAATTAAACTTACCTGTAGTTAAACTCATGTTAATTAGAATTTTGTAGTCTAAACTTTAACTTTGCCTCCTGGACTTTCATTGGGCTGAACTCATTTTTGTCTTGAATTAATTTGTTAGAAAAATAACTTTTTGGCTGTGCAAAATAACAAATCTTGTTTGAAATCAATGACCCACATTTGTGGGAGTATTTTGTAGTACGGCATTCCATCGAAAATCTTGATTCTGATAGAAAATGAAAGACAAGTCCGGGTGTACTCATTTATTTATTGTTAAATTTCCAACTCCCATTACTATTAAAAAAAAACAGCTGATTCTACTGTGCAAAGCTCTGGATAGTCACACCTAATCTTTCCCAGATGTTAATAGTTGTTTGACAAAATACATTACACTAAATGGAAGATACAGAGCAAAATGTTTCTCTTTTGTAAAACTATTGGGTTTTGACTGGGTTCCTGTGACATGTATATTGAGCTACAGGTGGATTGGTTTAATCTGTTCCTTTTTAACTACATTTTCCAACATTGCTTGCATAAGACTACCTTTACCTATTGATAATCAAAGATCAGCAACAAGCTATAGATTGTCTCACTGGAGTGTTGACTACAATCTACCAATAAGGTGGCACCAACAGTATAGAGCTAAGATTGCAAGTCAAACATGCACGAACAATTGAGCAAAAAACGCAGTACAGCAACACAAGACCCTGTACGATATATGCCTGGTGTGGTAAGACTGTGATTATGTCTTAATATTCTTCTAAATATAATAAGTGATAGGTATAAGTCAGCGAGGCGGAACTGTTTATCTTTCATTACAACCTATTAGCTTGATTAAACCCTTCTGTATTAAAGGGAATCTTTCAACAGGTTTTTGCTACATCATCTGAGAGCAACATAATATCCATGTATTACCTACTAGGCTGCTTTCTGCAGTTTTGATAAATTACTGTTCTCTGAATGCTGAGCTCTGTATAACCCGCCCAAACCACTGATTGGCAACTTTCTGTGTACTCTGTGCATAGGCAGAAAGCCAACAATCAGTGGTGGTAGCAGGATTATACAGCGCTCATGAATATAGAGGACCACATGACAATAGTTTTACTAGTTCAGTACCGATAATCGCCTTCTGTTAAAACAGTGATGTGGTCAAAACTGCAGTAAATAGCCCAATAAGTGACACATCGCAGGAGTAATGGTCTCTGTCTCTACATTATGCTGCTCTCTGATCAGGTGATAAAAATCTGGTGACAGGTCCCTTTTAAACATATCATTACCTTTATTGACTGCTACACTAAATGATACCCTTTATGCCTCCATATACTTTTATTGACTATTGCACGAAATTATGCGCTTTCTGCCTCTATAATTCACAGACCACTAGGGACCTATTAAATACTGCAATCCCTCTAGCATTGTCCACAAAGCCAGTGGAGTTCCTTTCAGGCCTCATTACAGAGAGAGAAGTGTCTTGAGTTATCACTGCACTCCATAGCAACAATCTTGACCCGATGGCCTCCCACTGTACTATAAGATGCGTAAACCTCAAATTATCGCACTACTTTCCTCAATCCTTAACACTATTTATACACAAGGTGTTTCTTGGGTTAGGTGATCACAATTGTGAATGATTAATTCGGCACCTCCACACAAAAATCTGCTGGAAGTGGGGGCGTGTTGTCCAATATCACTGCTTCAAGGAGTTTTCCAGGACTAATTTATTTTTTTTTACTATGGGCCTAAGAATTAACAGACAGGTAGATGCTAACTATCTAGCTGTTCTGCACGCTGCTGTTCTCTGCCGGCTCAGAGTGGTCACAGTCCTCTCCTGCCAGTGATTCTGTGGCTTCAGCTTGCACCCATCACCAGGGCCGGGGTCAGCACCCGTGCAAGTGCCGGGGCCCTGAGCAGGCGGGGGGACCCACTCACCATCGGGGACTCCGGCGCAACATGGGAGCCCGGTGCCAGCACCCATGAGTGGGCCCCCCGCCGCTTGGTCAGGGCCTCGGTACCTGCAATACTTAACTCTCCCCATTCCTCCGCTGCGACATCTTGCGCGTCTTCTGACTCTGATGTTTCAGGTCAGAGGGTGAAATTACATCAGTACTGTGAACAGTCACAGTGCAGAGAGCCGGAAGATGGCGACGCTGAGGAGTCCGGAGCAGAGCAGCGACCAGCGAGGAGAGGTGAGTATTCACCATTTTATGGTGCCCATCATATACTGGAGCATCATATGGGGTCCATGACATACTATATGTAGCATCATATGTGGCCCATCATATACTGGAGCATCATATGGAGTCCATTATATATGGAGCATGATATGGGACCCATCATATGGGGCCCATGATATACTGGAGCATCTTACGGGGCCCATTATTTATGGAGCATCTTACAGAACCCATCATATGGGGCCCATGATATACTGTATATAGTATCATATGGGGCCCATCATATACTGGAGCATTATATAGGGTGCCCATCATATACTGTATGGAGCAATATATGGGGCTCATTATGTATGTAGCAATATATGGGTCCCATCATATACTGAGCATCAGATGGGGCCCATCATATACTGGAGCATTATATGGGGCCAATCATATACTGTATGGAGCATTATATGGGGCTCATAATGTATACAGCAATATGTGGGGCTCATTCTGTATGGAAAAAATATGGAGCCCATTATATACTGTATGGAACATTATATGGGGCCCATTATGTATGGAGCATTATATGGGGTCCATCATATACTGGAGCATCATATGTGGCCCATTATATACTGAAGCATTATATGGGGTCCATCATATACTGTATGGAGCATTATATGGTGCCCATTATTTATGGAGCCTTATATGGGGCTCATTATATATGGAGCAATATATGGGGTCCATTATTCTGTATGGAGCAATATACTGGATCCATTATATTCTATGGAGCACTATATGGGGCTCATTATTCTGTATGGAGCAATATATTGGGCACATTATTCTGTATGGAGCATTACTGTATATGGGGCTCATAATACTGTATGGAGGACTATACTGTCCGGTTTCTCAGCTATTAATATCACTCATGTAATGTAGGAAGTAAGTGACATCTTTGGAATTGTACTATACCTATATTTCTCTGCCATATCTGTGCATCATGATTCGTGGTATGTGTTCAAGGGGCCCACTGAGACTCTTTTGCCTGGGGCCCACAGAAACCTGAAGCCGGCCCTGACCACATCAGCAAATATGGATAGAAGCTACTGCCCTGTCCTGACACTGGCACTGCTTTCCGCATTTTATCTTTCATTTTCAAATAGATTTTTTTTTCCTCTAGCTGAATAACGTGAATAAAATGTATTATTGGGACATAAAACATGTGATTTTTCTTTTTAAATATATACAGATATTCATTATGCAAACTAGGGTGCAGTAAAGAACAACCACAAGATGGATTTCATCAACCAAGGTGTAATTTTAATCAGTATAATGGTGCTGACCGGACAGTGTGTGTAGGTTACTGTGCACAATCCTGCTGACAGGTTCCCTTTAATACTATACACTTTGACCTCACACCTTGCTGGGTGGGAGTGGGAACAGATAAGTATAACTTAGGAGCCTAGCAAGGCATGTGACCCCGGTGTCTCCACCTTCTGGGGTAATCTGGGAGACAGAGAGAGAACAGGGTGCTCCCCTCGTGTGAGGGATAGGGATGGAGCCCCCTTTCACTGAGAAATCCTGCAACAATACCGACTTGCATTTTCTCAATACACACATGTATTTACACAAACTGGACAGATACACTATACACATACACTACATACATGTATTTACACATACTGGACTGACACACTACACACATATACATTATCATTATGTAACCTCCCAAAAAATTATGGGAACAATGGCAACTATTTTATAGACATAAGGTCAACAGAGGATTGAATGGGAAGGGGTTAGACCTGCAATCAACATTCTGTTCAACACATATCAGATATCATGTTTGAATAAATTAACATTTCTTCCTGAATTTCTATCTAGGGAGAACCTAGGAGTAGTTCTTGTCCTTTCTAACACATAGAAATGATATCATAATATGAGGGGATCATTTTGACATCATGTACTTTCTTCTATAAGTTTGAATAGAAAACGAAGCACAGTAATACCAAGATGTTATACTGGAATTCAGTGGTGCACTAGGATCAACAGTGCATTAGGATCTGCGTTTCAGTAGGATCAGGGGTGCACTAGGGTTAGAGGTGCACTAGGGTCCAGAGTGCACTAGGGTAAGGGGTGCACTAGGATCAGGGGTGCACTAGGATCAGGATACACTAGGGTTAGGGGCCCTAGGATCAGCTGTACACTAGGATCAGGGGTGCATTAGGATCAGGGGTCCACTAGGATCAGGGTACACTAGGGTCAGGGGTGCACTAGGATCAGTGGTGCATTAGGATCAGGGGTGCATTAGGATCAGGGGTGCATTAGGATTAGAGGTGAACTAGGGTCAGGGGTGCACTAGGATCAGGGGTCCACTAGGATCAGGGGTCCACTAGGATCAGTGGTGCATTAGGATCAGGGGTGCATTATGATCAGGGGTGCACTAGGATCAGGGGTCCACTAGGATCAGTGGTGCATTAGGATCAGGGGTGCATTATGATCAGGGGTGCACTAGGATCAGGGGCACACTATGGTGAGTGGTGCACTAGGATCAGCTGTGCACTAGGATCAGCAGTGCATTAGGATCAGGGATGCATTAGGATCAGGGGTGCACTAGGGTCAGCGGTACACTAGGATCAGGGTGCACTAGGATCAGCAGTGCATTAGGATCAGGGGTGGACTAGGATCAGGGTACACTTGGGTCAGGGTGCACTAGGATCAGCAGTGCACTAGGATCAGGAGTGCACTAGGATCAGCAGTGCATTAAGATCAGGGGTTCATTAGGATCAGGAATGCAATATGATTAGCAGTGCTTTAGGATCAGGGGTTCACTAGGATCAGTGGTACTCTAGGGTCAGGGTGCACTAGGATCAGCATTGCACTAGGATCAGCGTGCATTAGGATCAGGGGTGCATTAGGATCAGCAGTGCATTAGGATCAGGAATGCATTAGGATTAGCAGTGCATTAGGATGAGGGGTGCACTAGGATCAATGGTACACTAGGGTCATGGTGCACTAGGATCAGCTGTGCTTTAGGATCAGGGGTGCACTAGGATCAATGGTACACTAGGATCAATGGTACACTAGGGTCATGGTGCACTAGGATCAGCAGTGCTTTAGGATCAGGGGTGCACTAGTGTGGTATCCCACAAAGTGGCCATTTACATGGGATACCGGATGTATAGTGTGTTCCATACAAATGCTGTGATTTTTGTGTAAAATGTATATTGTAAACACATTGTGAGCTCTGCTGACAAGCTAATCTTCCCCTCATAGGCTTCATCATGTGACCCAGCTCTGCTTAGTACGCAGAAGCTTCTGGCACAAATGCCCCTAGGCAGTCAGCCAATGACTGCAACTCTTATCCTCTAAGGAGTGGGGAATTTTTTTTCTGCCAAGGGCCATTTGGATATTTATACCATCCTTCAGGGGCCGTACAAATTGTGTGCCAACTCCGCCTACAAAGTGTGTCCTGACACTGGCACTGCTTTCCGCATTTTATCTTTCATTACATACACCTCAGTATTCAGTAGTGAACACTACATGTGCACTCATAGAGCAAGAAAAATTAGTGGGCCGGCAGCCGGCATAATACATCTGCCGGCCCAAGCACTGTAGTCCCCGGGAGTCAGCTCAGGGGTCAGATAAAAGCTTATTGAGGGCTGTAAACAGCACACGGCCTGAGGTTCCCACCCCTGCTCCCTGGGTGCTGAAAAAGTTAGAAGTTGACAGATACGGTACATGCCAATTTTGGTCCACTAGGCAGTGTTTGGAGTAATGCTGACACTTCTCTTATAGTCATATTTGCAACCAATATAAACATCAGCTTTTAAACTATTTACTGCTACACTTTCCTATATATAGGTAATAAGCAAGGCAAGGTGGTGCGAGGATCCTGTGCAGTGGCACAATTGACCATGTGTTCATATTTCAGACTCGTAAGTACTTCCTGAGTGATGAATGGTGTCTTCTTGAGGTGCAGTTTATTCCTCTAGCGCCTCTTTAGATTTTTCTCAAATATATGTCAAATAGCAAATCAGTAGATTTCCCACTGTATTACAGGGTTACAGGGATGCAGGGTTTACTTAAATTCCAGCATTGTGATCACAAATTCTGGTATTTTCCTGATTTGGGAGGTACAAAGAGTTAGGGAAGGGACAGATCCTACCCAGCATCTAAATATCAAAGTGAAGTCTTGGCAGGATTTGGCCTGTTTTCCCATTTCACTGACTCTCTGGTACATAGAGAAGAATGGGAGAATTGATATACCTATTTTTTCAAACATTCACCCAAAGAATCAAAAGCATGGTGAAATATTTTGCCAATGCATCCTAATGAACAGTGAATCAGTGAAAAGCAAATTAGGCGAATATTTAACTCATCTCCTTTCGAAAGCGTGAACTTTACTACAGAATACAGAATATTGCTATTTTTTGGCAATGTAGTAGGAGGTCCCTCTATATTTTGCACACCAAATAAAAGAGGCGAATGCAGTTGCTTTTAAAGGGTAAATCAACACATAGAGGACATAGCTGCTTACAAAGAGTTAATCTACAAAAGAAGGAATCAGGTGTCGGTAAAGAATATATCTGAGTCACTAACTACACACTGTATACAAGCAGGCACAACATACTGAATAGAATACTGAAACATGTATTACATCACGTGCTGGTTCTCGCCTCTTCTGTCTTATCTGCTGCTCCAAAATACACAGGAATCCATCTTACATTATTATTTTAAAACTATATCCAGTATAAAATACTTAGTTTTCCAGGACTTGGGAAAACAGGCCTGTCGGTTACTACATTTATCTGTAAGAGAGTTATTAACAGGCCAGAAAAAATGTTTGTCTGCAGCTTTTTTTCATTAGAAGTCTAACTATTTGTGGAAAAAGATAGCACCATGGTGGGAATCAATCAAGTCTGGCATTTTATATGCCTTGTTTGTAGGAGTAAGATGGGCCAAATTCATTAAGACCATTTTTCAGCTTTATTTGCTAAATGCACGTCTGGTGTTTCGCTGGTTAAGCCAGTGTTTGTGCTCATTCACTTCTGTTTCTCTTGGGTGGAATAGGTTTTCAGATTATCCAGATTATCCAGCGTGTTTGATTATTTCTATTGCACATTGCCAACACTATTGTTTTTTACTCTACACTTGGCACTTTTTACGTGACTTTTGGATATGGGACGGACACCCACTCCATCTTAAAACAACCATAACTACAGTAAATCTAGACACTGGTATAAATACAAAAAACACATTATTTTGGTTGTCAAAATGTCCACAGCTTTATTTAAATTACAGCATTAAAACAAGCACAGTAGGAGTCAGGTGAAGTGCTAGTACATTGGGATTCACAAGTACTGTGATATCCCCAGATGTCTGACATACAGCACCAGGACCGACAGACATAAAGGGGCGGCACGCACTGGCTTGCCATTCAAGCAGAGCCAGTAAACTTTCAGGGCACCAATGACCCTATATTCCTCACTCCTGTGCTTAACCACTGTGCCCACCCCTGATTGACGTTACCATTACAACGTCCTTGAGGCTGGCCACCAAAGTCGAGCCTCCTCACCACCATGAGGTTTTTATCTCCTCTATTAGATAAAATGAGTCCAACTTAACTTGTCTGCAACTTCTACCTAAACCACCAATAAAGAGGCCATTTGACACCTAATAAATCCACCAATCAGTTCTACATGCTATGGAAAGACTGTGCATATAAGTAACCAGGGCCGGACTGGGACTAAAATTCAGCCCTGGCATTTGAAGTTACACAGGCCCACTTGTCACATGGTGACTGTATAATATCTTTGTACACTTGTAGGCAGGGCCGGCTTTAGGCAAAGTGGGGCCCTAGGCAAAGTTTAAAATGGGTCCCCAAATGCTAACATATTGCACATCACACAGAAGCCTTTCTGTTGTATTTACGTGCGCTGAGTTCAGGCCGCTAAACGAGTTTGATCGACAATACTGAAGTTGTTCAACGCTTGTTTCCCGGCCTCTTTCCACCAGCTGAGGAATAATGATGAGACAGAACGATCACTAATAGATCACCATACAGTATCATGTTTTCAGCAGCACATCTACAGTTTACACTGGCAATGTGCTGCTGACAACAAGGCTTTTTGTTCCAGCAAAAACAATCCGAATATGCAGCATTTTACTTGTTTAGTAAAATACACCCCATAGTCCTCCATCTATATATATAATTGTCTAAGGGTTTTTCCGTCTGTCTGTCTGTCTTTCTGTCTGTCTGTCTGTCTGTCTGTCCTGGAAATCCCGCGTCTCTGATTGGTCGAGGCCGCCAGGCCTCGACCAATCAGCGACGGGCATAGCATGGCGACGATGATGTCATAATGGAAATCCCGCGTCTCTGATTGGTCGAGGCCGCCAGGCCTCGACCAATCAGCGACGGGCACAGTATCGACGTAGATGTCATAATGGTTGCCATGGCGACAATGATGTCATAAAGGTTGCCTCGACCAATCAGCGACGGGCACAGTCTGCCGCGAATTCTTTAATCATCATTGTCCATATACTATGGGGACATGCATATTCTAGAATACCCGATGCGTTAGAATCGGGCCACAATCTAGTATATTATAAAGTGCTCCATAGTCCTCCATATAGTATAATACACTCCCTATAGTCCTCCATATATTAAAATACACTGCTCAGTCCTCCACATAGTATAATACACTCCTCATAGTCCTCCATATAGCATAATACAATCCTCATAGTCCTCCATATAGCATAATACAATCCTCATAGTGCTCCATATAGTATAATGCACCGCCACAGTCATCCATGTAGTACAATTCACTTCCCATAGTATAATGCACCCCATAGTTCTTCATATAGTATAACGTATTCCCCATAGTCCTCGATACAGTATAATGCAGCCCACATATAGTATAATGCAGCCACCCCAGAGTATAATGCAGCCACCTCAGAGTATAATGCAGCCACCCCACAGAGTATAATGCAGCCACCCCAGAGTATGTAACCCCCATAGAATATAATACAGCCCACCTCCCCATAATATATAATGTAGCCCCCCATAGAATATAATGCAGCCCCCCATAGTATATAACGCAGCCTCCCCCATAGAATATAATATACCCCCACAATAGTATATAACACAGCCACATAGTACATAACATGGCCTCCCCCATAGAATATAATATACTCCCCATAGTATATAGCAAAGCCCGCATATTATATAGCACAAACCGCATAGTATACAGCACAGCCTGCATACTATAGCACAGCTTGCGTAGTAGATAACACAGCCCACACAGCAGTATTCAGCACAGACCACACAGCAGTATTCAGCACAGACCACACAGTAGTATACAGCACAGACCACACAGTAGTATACAGCACAGCCCACGTAGAAGTATACAGCACAGTCCACACAGTAGTATACAGCACAGCCCACAGAGTAATATATACAGCACAGCCCACAGAGTAATATATACAGCACAGCCCACAAAGTAATATATACAGCACAGCCCACAAAGTAATATATACAGCACAGCCCACAGAGAACTATATACAGCACAGCCCACAGAGAACTATATACAGCACAGCCCACAGAGAACTATATACAGCACAGCCCACAGAGAACTATATAAAGCACAGCCCAGAGTACTATATACAGCACAGCCCAGAGAGTACTATATACAGCACAGCCCAGAGAGTACTATATACAGCACAGCCCACAGAGTACTATATACAGCACAGCCCACAGAGTACTATACACAGCACAGCCCACAGAGTACTATATACAGCACAGCCCACAGAGTACTATATACAGCACAGCCCACAGAGTACTATATACAGCACAGCCCACAGAGTACTATATACAGCACAGCCCACAGAGTACTATATACAGCACAGCCCACAGAGAACTATATACAGCACACAGTAGTATACAGCACAGAGCACAGCCCACAGAGAACTATATACAGCACAGAGCACAGCCCACAGAGAACTATATACAGCCCACAGTAGCATACAGCACAGAGCACAGCCCACAGAGAACTATATACAGCCCACAGCAGTATACAGCACAGAGCACAGCCCACAGAGAGCTATATACAGCCCACAGCAGTATACAGCACAGAGCACAGCCCACAGAGAGCTATATACAGCCCACAGCAGTATACAGCACAGAGCACAGCCCACAGAGAACTATATACAGCCCACAGTAGCATACAGCACAGAGCACAGCCCACAGAGAACTATATACAGCCCACAGCAGTATACAGCACAGAGCACAGCCCACAGAGAGCTATATACAGCCCACAGCAGTATACAGCACAGAGCACAGCCCACAGAGAACTATATACAGCCCACAGCAGTATACAGCACAGAGCACAGCCCACAGAGTACTATATACAGCCCACAGTAGTATACAGCACAGAGCACAGCCCACAGAGAACTATATACAGCCCACAGCAGTATACAGCACAGAGCACAGCCCACAGAGAACTATATACAGCCCACATCTCTTCTCTTCCTCCCCTCACCTCCTCCGAGAATGGCCCCACAGTCCAGAAAAAAAAAAACTCTCCTCACCTCTCCTCGTGCCCAGCGTTGCTTCCTGGTTCCTGCTCCTGTCTCAGCAGCTGCAGTCTGCCCGGGACACAGCAGGTGCGCGATGATATGACATCATCGCGCACCCGCAGTGTCAGAGGCAGAGCGGGGAATGATGGGAGAGGAGCGTCTGTAGACGCTCTCTCCTCCATCATTGCATTCAACTGTACCGGCGTCTATACGCCGGTATAGTTGAATGCGACGGCGGGGGCGGCGGATTGAGCGGCCCACCACTGGCACCGGCCCTTCTGGCATTTGCCAGAAGTGCCCTATGGCCAGTCCGGCCCTGTAAGTAACACAATTCCAGGGCTACATCAGATTAATTTTAACTATGCAACTCTACCAAATTGTGATCTATAACTTTAACTAAAGCAAATTAACAGTTGCTAAACATCCTGCAATGAAGATCCCATAATGGGGAATGTAGAAAGTAAACCGTAATAAAGGGGGTAGCCACAGTCTGACTACCTGTATAATGATATCTGTCATGCCTCCAAAAAACCTATTATACTGCATGTATTGTAGCCATCTCTAGTAATTCACCAATTCACAGTTTTTGGTTCTAGAAACCACCATTATGTACAGTAGCTGTGCTGTGCAGTAATAATTTCTTAAACCCACTTGCTACTACTACCTGAAAACTGATGAGTATATATAAAGGGAAAGATATTATAAATAGGGAGTAATTAAAAGCTATACACAATATAACATCAACATTATAACCAACCATAAATAACTTTCATAATATTTGGACATGGTAATTGAAATAAACCTAGAGCAGAAAAAGTCTACAAAGGCATTATTAATAAACCTGCCACACATTGTTTATTGTTTTTCAGGCACTTGATGACATTTGCCGCTAACTGATTCAACTTTGTCAAAGGCACCGAGAATAGGCATATTGCCCCTCGTGTTAATGCACTTGATTACTTTACCCTTAGTTGCTCCCACCAACTCAAGGGCATGGGGAATAGGCATATTACCCTTTGTGTTAATGTACTTGATTAGTTTACCATTAGTCACTCCCACTGACTCAAGGGCACCCAAATTAGGTACATTGCTCTTCAGTTTAATGCACTAGATTACTGCATTTTCCAGACGACAACCTTGACAGAAACATGACTTGATCAATATAAACAGTGAAAATCCGTACCTCAGAATTCTCAAGTCACATGAAAAAAGAGGGTCCTTGAAGCTACAGATTGTATTGAAAGGCATGCCTACCTCTTTTTCTTCTCCCTTCCAGTCGCTGTTTCTAGCTTGGAGGAGAGAATTTATTCTGTAGGCATGCACAATATGATTGCCATGACCCCAGGGACTTTAACCTAACAGGGTCTTTTAAGATATAAATGCTTTTGGAGACCAGAGGACCGTTCTGTGATGGTCCCCCTACACACTAGGGGGCTATAACTGAGATGGTTACCCCTCCACACCAGGGGGCCATACCTGAGATGGTTTCTCCTCCACACCAGGGGGCCATACCTGTAATGGTTATCTCTCCTTACCAATGGGGTCGTACTGTGATGAACAGCCCTCCAAACCAGGGGTCCATACCTGAGATGGTTACCCCTACTGACCAAATTATAAGTAACTTCAAGAACCCTCTAAAAAGGAAAAACAAATAATTGCTTTTTTCTTTTTTATATGTATTATATAGATACATATAATGACCAGTAGTAATGTATTCACATGACAGCTAATTGTGAAGTTTCATTGAAACAGTATGTATCTTTCACTAAACACTAATTTTGAGAACTCTTTACTCCCACAACCATTTAAAGAAAAAATCAGTTCCTGAAAGGTATAAGGCCGGTTTCACACGTCAGTGGCTCCGGTACGTGAGGTGACAGTTTCCTCACGTACCGGAGACACTGACACACGTAGACCCATAAAAATCAATGCACCTGTTCAGATGTCATTGATTTTTTGCGGACCGTGTCTCCGTGTGCCAAACACGGAGACATGTCAGTGTTCGTGGGAGCGCACGTATTACACGGACCCATTAAAGTCAATGGGTCCGTATAAAACACGGACCTCACACGGACGGTCTCCGTCTGGGGTCCGTGTGCATGCAGGAGACAGCGCTACAGTAAGCGCTGTCCCCCCCACATGGTGCTGAATCCGCGATTCATATGTTCCCTGCAGCAGCGTTTGCTGCAGAGAAAATATGAATAATAGTGTTTAAAATAAAGATCTATGTGTCCGCCGCCCTCCCACCCCCTGTGCGCCCCCCCCACCCCCTGTGCGCCCCACCCCCACCCCCTGTGCGCCCCCCCGCTGTTCAGAAAATACTCACCCGCTCCCACGTTGGCTGTCACTCCTTCCTCTCTGCCCCGCGCCTCCTACTGTATGCGGTCACGTGGGGCCGCTCATTTACAATCATGAATAGTCGGCTCCGCCCCTATGGGAGGTGGAGCCACATATTCATGACTGTAAATGATCGGCCCCACGTGACCGCATACACTAGAAGCCGCGGCCAGACCAGGAAGCAGCGAGGGAGGCGGGTAAGTATTTTCTGAACAGCGGGGGGGTGCACAGGGGGTGGGAGGGCGGCGGACACATAGATCTTTATTTTAAACACTATTATTCATATTTTCTCTGCAGCAAACGCTGCTGCAGGGAACATATGAATCGCGGCTTCAGCACGATGCAGGGTACCACACGCGTGGGTACCACACGCTCCGTGTGGTACCCACTCGCCATACGGGCGGCACACGTGTGCCGCACGTATGGCCTACGTGAGTTCCCAGGCACACGGACACGGATAACTCCGGTACCGATTTATTCCGGTACCGGAATTATCTGGACGTGTGGGACAGCCCTAAGATGTAGGATAAGTGAGGATGAAACCCCATGTATGTACATATGTTAGAGTCTACAGCCAAGGTATACAACAGGTTGAGACTGGAAAATATCCCATCACAAGGTCAGATATAGTCAGTGATGGGCAATGCTGTGTTATATGCTGTAACAATAAATGAGAAGAAGCCGCCTGCTCCTCTACAGCAGTTGCAGACAGACACGGCTCTCAAATCACCAGCTGCCCATAAATAGTAAGAAATAGAATATGTAGGTCTAGTATACAGTAAGCTGCCTGCAGCCATAGGTGTATGTGTAGAAGACTGCAAGGTCTGTATCCCAGTCAGTCACGTTACGTATATACAATAGACGAGAGATAGGGCTGAAAAATGGGTCCGTGATGTATCCTGCAGAACTGGGTGTAGCATCTGTATACATGATAAGTATACAGCACAGGGATGGAGCCTGTACCAAGATCCCACATACCGTATATAGTGAGGAGAATAACCTGCATACACTGGATCTGTGCACCCATCATCAGTATGTAGCAGAGATGAGGTCACATACAGGTCACCAGACTCCATAAGGCCATGTGCACACGTTGCGTTTTTGACGCTGCGGATCCGCAGCAGTTTTCCATGCGGTGTACAGTACCATGTAAACCTATGGAAAATAAAAACCGCTGTGCACATGCGGAAAAAAACAGCACGGAAACACAGCGGTTTATTTTCCGCAGCATGTCAATTCTTTGTGCGGAATCCGCAGCAGTTTGACACCTGCTCTATATTAAAAAAACGCAGGTGTAAAACCACAGTAGAATCTGCACAAAAACCGCGGTAAATCCTCAGTAAAACCGCGATAAATCCTCAGGAAAAACGCAGTGTTTTTGCCCTGCGGATTTATCAAAATCAGTGGGGAAAAATCCGCACACCAGTCCGCAGTGTGTGCACATAGCCTAAATAGGAAGGGGGAGATAATAGCACACAGCAAGGCCAGTATACACTGCACTGACATGAAGTGCAGCCTCTCCTCATCATACATATACCATCCCCCGACTGCTCCCCTCCATCCAGTGTCTAGTACATGTGACTGCCACTGTAAGGCTATGTGCACACATTGCAGATTTCCTGCAGATCCGCAGCTTTTTTTCCGTGCAGAAAAGCTGCAGATCCGCAAGTGATTTACAGTACAATGTAAATCAAGGAGGAAAAAAAAGATGCTGTGCTAATGGTGCAGAAAATTCCGCGCGGAAAATGCAGCAGATTAAAAAAAGGACCATGTCACTTCTTTTTGCGGATCTCCTGCGTTTCTGCACCCATTCCATAACAGAAATCCGCAGGGGTAAAAAAAAACGCACAAAAAACGCAAAAAAAGGAGCTGATTCTGACCTGCGTTTTCTGCTAAGAAATGCAGAATCTGCACAAAAAATTCCACAGGCAAATCCGCAACGTGTTCATATAGCCTATGAATCCATGCTCTATCCTCACACACAGTAATGGCAGGCATCTGCTCACAGCCCTTGTTCCCCATATAATACAGTCACCAGCACCCAGACCTCATGAAGACCCTGTATAATATAGCAGTGAGGGTACGTTCCCACAGTCAGTAATCGGCAGCGCTTTGGAAGCAGCACATGTCCACTGCACGACCAGAGGTATTTTCGTTTTTGCATTTTCGTTTTTCGCTCCCCTTCTTCCCAGAGCCATAACTTTTATATTTTTCAGTCAAAATGGCCATGTAAAAGCTTGTATTTTGCAGGACGAGTTGTACTTTTGAACGACATTATTGGTTTTAACATATCGTGTACTGGAAAGCGGGATAAAAATTCCAAGTGCAGTGAAATTTCAAAAAAAAGTGCAATTTCACAGTTGTTTTTTTTACCATATTCACTAAATGCTAAAAGTGACCCGCCAGTATGATTCTCCAGGTCATTACAAGTTCATCCAAAAAAATCCAAACTTTAGTAAAAAAAAAAAAAGAAATTGTGACATTTTTCAATACCTGTAGTGTCTCAATTTTTCGTGATTTTGGGCTGGGGAGGGCTTATTTTTTGCATGCCGAGCTGACGTTTTTAATGATACCATTTTGGTGTAGATACGATCTTTTGATCGCCCGTTATTGCATTTTATTGCAAGGTAGCAGCGACCAAAAAGCGTAACTCTGATGTTTTGAATTTTATATTGTTACGCCGTTTGCTGATCAGGTTAATTTTTTCATAATGATAGATCGGGTGATTTAAAAACATTTTTTTAACTTTTTGCATGCTTCAATAGTCTCCATGGGAGACTAGAAGCTGCAGTTGTCTGATCAGCTACATACCAGCAATGATCAGATTACCTGTATATAGCAGAAATGCTCACTTGCTATGAGCGGCGACTACCGGGCGGCGCTCATAGCAATCCGGCTATGACAACCATAGAGGTCTGCTGGAGACCTCTAGTTGTCATGCCAACCCATTAGTGACCTGCGATCATGTGGCGGGGTGACCGATGGGCAGGGTTTCCGGTGCGCTTACCGGAAGCGTGAGTTAAATGTCGCTGTCGGAGATTGACAGCGGCATTTAACCAGTTAACAGATTGCGAATCCACCCGCGGCTGTTAGAGGCACGTGTCAGCTGTTCAAAACATTCCAACGTTATGTGCTCCTCTGTTTAGTGCTTCTGTGGTTTCTTTATTTAATATTTTGCTAGGCTTATTCGTGTGGTTTTCTATTTCTATTCTTATATGATTGCATGAGTATTTTTAATGTATATTAATAGTTATTTATTAATCATATGTTACATGTTAAGGGCGTTTGCTGCAGAGAAAATATGAATAATAGTGTTTAAAATAAAGATCTATGTGTCAAACCCTGTGCGCCCCCCCCTCCCCCGCTGTTCTGAAAATACTCAGCCGCTCCCTCGTTGGCTGTTGATGCTTCCTGGTCTGGCCGCGCCTTCTACTGTATACGGTCACGTGGGGCCGCCGATTAGAGTCATGAATAGGCGGCTCCACCTCCCATAGGGGTGGAGCCGCCTATTCATGATTGTAAATGAGCGGCCCCACGTGACCGCATACAGGAGAAGATGGGGCCAGACCAGGAAGCAGCGACAGCCAACGAGGGAGCGGGTGAGTATTTTCAGAACAGCGGGGGGGGGGGGGGGGGGCGCACAGGGGGTGGGAGGGCGGGGGACACATAGATCTTTATTTTAAACACTATTATTCATATTTTCTCTGCAGCAAACGCTGCTGCAGGGAACATATGAATCGCGGATTCAGCACCAGTGGGGGGGACAGCGCTTACTGTAGCGCTGTCCCCTGCACGGCACACGGACTGCAAACGGAGAAGGTCCGTGTGTGGTCCGTGTTTTACACGGACCCATTGACTTTAATGGGTCCGTGTAATACGTGCGCTCCCACGAACACTGACATGTCTCCGTGTTTGGCACACGGAGACACGGTCCGCAAAAAATCAATGACATCTGAACAGATGCATTGATTTTAATGGGTCCACGTGTGTCAGTGTCTCCGGTACGTGAGGAAACTGTCACCTCACGTACTGGAGACACTGACGTGTGAAACCGGCCTAAGGGCTGTCCCACACGTCCAGATAATTCCGGTACCGGAAAAAATCGGTACCGGAGTTATCCGTGTCCGTGTGCCCGTGAGCTCACGTAGGCCATACGTGCGGCACACGTGTGCCGCCCGTGTGCCGAGTGGGTACCACACGGAGCGTGCAGGAGACAGTGCTAAAGTTTAGCTCTGTCCCCTGCATCGTGCTGAAGCCGCGATTCATATCTTCTGTGCAGCAGCGTTTGCTGCATAGAAGATATGAATAATAGTGTTTAAAAGAAAGATCTATCTGTCCGCCGCCCTCTCACCCCCTGTGCGCCCCCCCGCTTTTCTGAAAATTCTGTCCTGGCCGCGCACCTTCTACTGTATGCGGTCACGTGGGGCCGCTCACTTACAGTCATGAATAGGCGGCTCCACCCCTATGGGAGGTGGAGCCGCCTATTCATGACTGTAATCGGCGGCCCCACGTGACCGCATACAGGAGAAGGAGCGGCCAGGAAAGGACACTGCGAGGGAGGCAGGTGAGTATTTTCAGAACAGCGGGGGGGCGCACAGGGGGTGGGGGGGCGGCGGACAGATAGATCTTTCTTTTAAACACTATTATTCATATCTTCTATGCAGCAAACGCTGCTGCACAGAAGATTTGAATCGCGGCTTCAGCACCATGTGGGGGGGACAGCGCTTACTGTAGCGCTGTCTCCTGCACGCCACACGGAGACTGTCCGTGTGAGGTACGTGTTTTACACGGACCCATTGACTTTAATGGGTCCGTGTAATACGTGCGCTCCCACGAACACTGACATGTCTCCGTGTTTGGCACACGGAGACACGGTCCGCAAAAAATCAATGACATCTGCACAGATGCATTGATTTTTATGGGTCTACGTGTGTCAGTGGCTCCGGTACGTGAGGAAACTGTCACCTCACGTACCGGAGCCACTGACGTGTGAAACCGGCCTAACACTGCACATTTTTCAATAAGTGCTTGATAATATGTAGTGAAAAACTGGCTTATCTTATGTGTGTGTATGATACAAAGGCTTGGGCATGTTTAAATCCAAAAAGCGTTATTATTGTCATTTTAACAGTCACAATATGCTTATTGATTGCAATACACATTGCAAAAAAACTAAGAAACATAATTTTTAACATGATTTCAACACGTGTACTATAAAACGGGAAAAAAATTCCAAGTGCGGTGAAATTGCAAAAAAAGTGCAATCCCACGCTTGTTTTTTGCTTGGCTTTTTTGCTAGGTTCACTAAATGCTAAAACTGACCTGCCATTATGATTCTCCAGGTCACTACGAGTTCACAGACACCTAACATGACTAGGTTATTTTTTACCTAAGTGGTGAAAAAAAATTCCAAACTTTGCTAGAAAAAAAAAAATTGCGCCATTTTCCGATACTCGTAGCGTCTCCATTTTTCATGATCTGGGGTCGGTTGAGGGCTTATTTTTTGCGTGCCGAGCTGGCGTTTTTAATGATTCCAATTCGGTGCAGATACGTTCTTTTGATCGCCCGTTACTGCATTTTAATGCAATGTCGTGGCGACCAAAAAAACGTAATTCTGGTGTTTCGATTTTTTTTCTCATTACGCCGTTTAGCGATCAGGTTAATGCTTTTTTTTATTGATAGATCAGGCGATTCTGAACGTGGCGATACCAAATATGTGTAGGTTTGATTTTTTTTTTATTGATTTATTTTGATTGGGGCGAAAGGGGGGTGATTTAAACTTTTATATTTTTTTTATTTTTTTCACATTTTTTTACTTTTTTTTTAACTTTTGCCATGCTTCAATAGCCTCCATGGGAGGCTAGAAGCAGGCACAGCACGATCGCCTCTGCTACATAGCAGCGATCTGCTGTTCGCTGCTATGTAGTAGAAAATCAGGTGTGCTGTGAGCGCCGACCACAGGGTGGCGCTCACAGCTACCGGCGATCAGTAACCATAGAGGTCTCAAGGACCTCTATGGTTACAATGGAGAAGCATCGCTGACCTCCGATCATGTGACGGGGTCGGCGATGCGCTCATATCCGCCCGCCCTGCCGGATGCGGTAGTTAAATGCCGCTGTTTGCGTTTGACAGCGGCATTTAACTAGTTAATAGCGGTGGGTGAATTGCGATTTCACCCGCCGCTATTGCGGGCACATGTCAGCTGTTCAAAACAGCTGACATGTCCCGGCTTTGATGCGGGCTCACCGCGGAGCCCTGCATCAAAGCAGGGGACCTGACCTCGGACGTACTATCCCGTCCGAGGTCAGTAAGTGGTTAATCATCCCCTTAACTAGGTAAAAATAATAAAAACTTTTTTTATTTATTTCCATTTTTCCATTAGGGTTAGGGTCGGTCTAGAGCTAGAGTTAGGGTTGGGGCTAGAGCTAGGGTTAGCATTGGGCTAGGGTTAAGATAGGCTAGGTTTGGGGCTAGGGTTAGGGATGGGGCTAGGGTTAGGGTTGGACTAAGGTTAGGGTTGTGTTAGGGTTAGGGTTGGTGCTACGGTTAGGGTTGGGCTAGGGTTAGGGTTGGGGCAAGGGTTAGGGTAGGGTTGGGGTTAGGTTTGTGTTGGGGTTGGGGCTAGGGTTAGGGTTGGGGCTAGGGTTATGGTTGTGGTTATAGCTGGGATTAAGGTTAGAGTTAAGATTAGGGTTAGGGGTGTGTTGGGGTTATGTTTGGAGTTGGGGGGTTCCACTGTTTAGGTACATCAGGCAGTCTCCAACCGCGACATGGTGCCCACCATTGATTCCAGCCAATTTTGCGTTCAAAAAGTCAAACTGTGCTCCCTCCCTTCTAAGCCCTGCCATGCGCCTAAACATTGGCTTTCCTCGACATACGGGGTATCGGTGTACTCGGGAGAAATTTCACAACAAATTTTGTGGTCTATTTTATCCTGATACCCTTGTAAAATAAAAAAAATTGGTTCCAAATTACATTTTTTTGTGAAAAAAGTAAAATGTTAATTTTTTCCTTCCACATTGCTTTAGTTGTCGTGAAGCACCTGAAGGGTTAAAAAGCTTTTTGAATGTGGTTTTGCGCTCCTTGAAGGGTACAGTTTTTAGAATGGTGACACTTTTGGGTATTTTCTGTTAAATTGACCCCCCAAACTCACTTAAAATGCGGGGTGTTCCCTAAAAAAAATGGTATTGTAAATTTTGTTGGAAAAATGAGAAATCGCTGGTCAACTTTTAAGGCCGGGGTCACACATGCGAGTTTTACGGATGTAAGAGCGCAGAAACTATGTCCGTAAAACTCGCATAACATACGGCACAATTATTCTCAATGGGGCTGCTCCTATTAGCCGTATATTACGGTTCAGTATTATACGGCTTTCTACGGCCGTACAAAATCGCAGCATGCTGCGTTTGACAGCGTATTGCGCAAAAAAATCGCCAATGAAAGTCTGTGGGGGCGAGAAAAATACGGATTCCACACGGACCAGCAGTGTGACTTGCGAGAAATACGCAGCGGTGTTAGTGAAAAGTCGGTAATTCAATTGCCGGCTTCTCATTTCTCCTGCACAAACCCGACAGGATATGAGACATGGTTTACATACAGTAAACCATCTCATATCCCCTTTTTTTTTGCATATTCCACACTACTAATGTTAGTAGTGTGTATGTGCAAAATTTCAGCGCTGTAGCTGCTGAAATAAAGGGTTAAATGGCGGAAAAAATTGGCGTGGGCTCCTGCGCAATTTTCTCCGCCAGAGTGGTAAAGCCAGTGACTGACGGCAGATATTAATAGCCAGGAGAGGGTCCATGGTTATTGGCCCCCCCGTGGCTAAAAACATCTGCCCCCAGCCACCCCAGAAAAGGCACATCTGGAAGATGCGCCTATTCTGGCACTTGGCCACTCTCTTCCCACTCCCTGTAGCGGTGGGATATGGGGTAATGAAGGGTTAATGCCACCTTGCTATTGTAAGGTGACATTAAGCCAGATTAATAATGGAGAGGCGTCAATTATGACACCTATCCATTATTAATCCAATTGTTTGAAAGGGTTAAAAGACACACACACACATGATTTAAAAGTACTTTAATGAAATAAACACAGCGGTTGTTTTAATAGTTTATTGCTCTCTCAATCCATTTGCAGACCCTCGCTTGGCAAAACAATAAACGCACAAGATACATACCCTCTGTTGAACCGTCACGTCCCACGAGGTAATCCATCTGAAGGGGTTAAAATAATTTACAAGCAGGAGCCCTGCAAATGCAGCTGTGCTCGTGCTTGTAATTCCCCGGCGAATGAATGAAATGTAGGTCATTGACCTACATTTCCTTCAGTCGCGGTGATGCGCCCCCTGGTGGATGTCCTCATATGACCTGGAGCGTGGGAAAAAGTTCCCAGGCTGCAGTTCATGAGAATATCCAGCAGGGGCGCATCACCGCGACTCAATGTAAGTACAGATCCAGCTTTCCTTTCAGCACCCGGGGATTACAGGCACGAGCGAGTGGTTTATCGCAGCTCGTGCCTGTAATATTAGTTAACCCCTTCAGATGGATTACCTCGTTGGACGTGATCTGACATCAGAAGGTATGTATCTTGTGCGTTTATTATTTTGCCAAGCGAGGGCCTGGAAATGGATTGAGAGAGCAATAAATTATTACAACAACCGCTGTGTTTATTTCATTAAAATACTTTTAAATCATGTGTGTGTGTGTGTGTTTTAACCCTTTCCAACAATTGGATTAATAATGGATAGGTGTCATAATTGACGCCTCTCCATTATTAATCTGGCTTAATGTCACCTTACAATAGCAAGGTGGCATTAACCCTTCATTACCCCATATCCCACCGCTACAGGGAGTGGGAAGAGAGTGGCCAAGTGCCAGAATAGGCGCATCTTCCAGATGTGCCTTTTCTGGGGTGGCTGGGGGCAGATGTTTTTAGCCATGGGGGGGGCAATAACCATGGACCCTCTCCTGGCTATTAATATCTGCCCTCAGTCACTGGCTTTACCACTCTGGCGGAGAAAATTGCGCGGGAGCCCACGCCAATTTTTTCCGCCATTTAACCCTTTATTTCAGCAGCTACAGTGCTGAAATTTTGCACATACACACTACTAACATTAGTAGTGTGGAATATGCAAAAAAAAGGGGATATGAGATGGTTTACTGTATGTAAACCATGTCTCATATCCTGTCGGGTTTGTGCAGGAGAAATGAAAAGCCGGCAATTGAATTACCGGCTGTTCACAGATATCGCGCTGAATGAAATCTAAATACAGAATATATATATATGTGTCTCAATGACATATATATATATATATATATATACTGTATATATGTTTTCCCGAACATTTGAGCACATAAATCCATTAGATGTCGGTTTTGCAAGCCTGCGTGAAAATCTCGCAGTACGGATGCCATACGGATTACATACGGAGGATGCCATGCGCAAAATACGCTGACACACCCTGACTACGGATCAATATTTTGGGAACATTTCTCTGTATTACGGCCGTAGTACGGACGTATAATACGTGGCGTATTGTCTTACGCCAAGTGTGACCCCAGCCTAACCCTTATAACGTTCTAACAAAAAAAAATATGTTTCTAAAATTGTGCTGATGTAAAGTTGACTTGTGGGAAATGTTTTTTATTAACTATTTTATGACACTACTCTCTGATTTAAGGGTACAAAAGTTAAAAGTTTGAAAATTGCTAAATTTTCAAAATTTTTGCCAAATTTCCGTTTTTTTTTTCATAAATAAACGCAAGTTATATCAAATAAATTTTACCACTAACATGAAGTACAAAAAAACAATCTCAATCAGTGGGATCTGATGAAGCATTCCAGAGCTATAACTTCATAAAGGGACAGTGGTGAGAATTGTAAAAATTGGCTTTGTCATTAAGTACCAAATTGGCTCTGTCACTAAGGGGTTAAGGACCATATAGGTTCCTTAGCAGTCAGAAGTCTGTACACATCTTTAGTAACTGATTTATACAGGCAATGCTGGAAGGAGGAAGCTGGAAGGAGGAAGCTGGGAGCAGTAGAACATGGTAACATCTCAGTGTGAGACTGTGGATGCTGGGAGGACGCAGGGACAGCTGAATTCCAAAGTCTGCCACACACAGCATCTCATAGTACAGTGCAATGGTCTTAGAGCAAGCGGCTGGCAGTCAGTGTGCGGAGCCAGCAGACAGCAGGGTGGGACTGCAGAAAGAGGAGAAGGTGGAGACCAGCCACAGGATAGCTAAAGTTGCTCAAAATGGATGATTTAAATCACAATGATTGTCAGATGAAAATTCTTAGATGAACCAAAAAGAGATGCTCTGCTGTATTTGGTAATTTCTAATAATGCAGAGCTGGAAATGTCACTGTATGTGGAAAACTTGGTGCCAGTGATCAAGGAAAGCAAGACAAATTACAAAAAAAATCATAAGAATAAAAAAAAAAAACAAGATCCGCACAGGTTGGTCCCCTGAATAATAGAAACGGGGAGTTGGTCACAGAAGATCTATAGAAAGCAAAATTACTAAATGAGTTATTTAACTCAGTATATGGCAAACTAGAGAGAATTGCTGATGTAGTCAATCCCAGTGCTCTTAATACATTAAAATATTCAGTTGGCTAAATATAATATCTAATATATAAAGCTGAATGTGTGAGTGTGTGTATGTGTGTATGTCCGGGATTGGCATCTGAACCGTAGCAGCTACAGGCACAAAATTTTGCACAGTCACACGTCTGGACCCCGAGAGCGTCATAGGCTATATTGTGAGGTGAAATTTTAACCCCGCGCTTTCCAATTCACCAAACAATTTTGCCCCTATCTACATAATGGGGAAAAAATGAAAGGAAAAGTGTTGCAGGCAAATTAACAGCTGCCAGATGTGAACAAGGGGGACTTAAAGAATGAGAGCGATGGCGCCAAAGAGTATATACTGTACAGTTGCTAAGGTGGGGCCCCGACATGGGATAATCACCACACCACCACGGGGATATGAACACACAAAATGCGCCACACACTACCACGTGCTCGAACACATATATCACCCTCAGCACACATTTCACCACACCTACACCAACCTCGCCACATAAAAGTCGAAACACAAAAGTTGCCGCTCAAAACTCGCCACGCGCAAAACTCTCCACATGCAAAACTCGCCACACGTGCAAAACTCACCTCATGGAAAACTCGCCACACGCAAAACTTGCACACGCGGAAAAATTGCCACATGCACAAAAGTTGCAACACATGCAAAAGTTGCCTCACACAAAACTTGCACATACTCAAAAGGCACCACACATAAAACTCGCCACGCGCAAAACTCGCCATGCGCAAAACTTGCTGCACACAACTTGCTACACTAACCTGTCACATGCAACTCGACACACAAAAAGTTGCTACACGCATGTCGCCACACAACTCATCTCACAAAAGTCGCTACATGCATGTCGCCACACGCAACTCAACACACACAACTTGACACACGAAACTCGCCCTAAAACACACACAAGTCTGGTATTATCCTTCAAAAAAAAAAATCTGATTAATAAGCAGACAAACTACAAGAGCAACAAATGTACCATATAGGAATCCGGCAGCTGTCAGTCACATGACCAGTCTATTATGTGTATGTGTGAGCTAATATATACTGCCAGGGGGTGGGCTTACTGTTGGCTGGGGATTTATCAGGCTGCCAATTTAGCTTACAAATACTGAGGTAAAAATACTGACCAAATATCGTGTGAACGAGGTCTAATACAGGAGGAGATGACATACAGATATATACTATATACAGGAGGAGATGACACACAGGTATATACTATTTACAGGGGAGATGACACACAGGTATATACTATATAGAGGAGATGACATACAGGTACATAATACATACAGGAGGAGATGACATACAGGTATATACTATATACAGGAGGAGATGACACACATGTATATACTATATACAGGAGCAGATTACCTACAGGTATATAGTATATACAGGAGGAGATGACATACAGGTATATGCTATGTATAGGAGGAGATGACATACAGGTATATACTATATACAGGAGGAGATGACACACAGATATATACTATATATAGGTGAGATGACACACAGGTATATACTATATACAGGAGGAGATTACATACAGGTATATACTATATATAGGAGGAGATGACATACAGGTATATACTATATACAGGGGAGATGACACACAGCAGGTATATACTATATACAGGGGAGATGACATACAGGTATATACTATATACAAGAGATGACATACAGGTGTATACTATATATAAGGGAGATGACAAACATGTATATACTGAGGTAAAAATGAGAGGTGTGAGGTGAAAATGAAAAGGTGTGAGTGCAAAATGAGAGGAGTGAGGGAAAATAGTGGAGTGATCGGAAAATGACAGATGTGAGGTCGAAATGGCAAGTGTTAGGGGGGAATGAGAGGAGTGAGGGGAAAAATGAGAGGTGTGAGGGAGAAAATGAGAGATGTGAGGGGGAAAATGAAAGATGTGATGGGGAAAATGAGAGGCGTGATGGGAAAATAAGAGAAGTGAGGTGCTATAACTAACCACAGATATTTACTATGCCCAGGCAACGCTGGGCTCTTCAGCTAGTATATATATAAATAAGTATATATGGTACAATCTAAATTAAATTAAATCAATGTGAACAAGCCCCAGGGCCCAGATGGCAGCATCCAAGAGTTTTTAAAGGAACTCCACTCACTTATTGCTGTCCTTCATACATAATTTTTAGACAATCTTTAGCAAATGGTACTATTTTCCAAAATGGCTCTAAGTCTTTCCCGGTTAATACCTTCACGCCGCAGCCCTTTTTCGTTTTTGTGTTTTCGTTTTTCGCTCCCCTACTTCTCAGAGCCATAACTTTTTTATTTTTCTGTCAATATGGCCATGTGAGGGCTTATTTTTTGAGGGACGAGTTGTACTTTTGAACGACATCATCAGTTTTACCATGTCGTATACTACAAAATGGGAAAAAAATTCCAAGTGTTGTGAAATTGCAATAAAAGTGCAATCCCACATTGTTTTCTGTTTGGCTTTTTTGCTAGGTTCACTAAATGCCAAAACTGACCCACCATTATGATTCTCCAGGTTATTATGGGTTCATAGACACCAAACATGTCTAGGTTATTTTTTATCTAAGTGGTGAAAAAAATTCAAAACTTTGCTAAAAAAAAATAAATTGCGCCATTTTCCAATACCCGTAGCGTCTCCATTTTTTGGGGTCTTGGGTCAGGTGAGGGCTTATTTTTGCGTGCCGAGCTTACGTTTTTAATGATACCACTTTGGTGCAGATACGTTCTTTTGATCGCCTGTTATTGCATTTTAATGCAATGTTGCGGCGACCAAAAAAATGTAATTCTGGTGTTTTTTTTTTTCGGGAGAATCCAGAGGAAACCCACGCAAACATGGGGAGAACATACAAACTCCTTACAGATGTTGTCCTTGGTGGGGTAACCACTGCGCCACAGTGCTGCCATAGCCAGCGTGGTTTTCAATTATGACGGAAGCTGTCAAACTAACCAGAAGTTTTTTTAAGAAGTGAATTGAAACCTAGACAGAGGGTTAGCTGAAGATATAGGGCCCAGTTGTCACACTGTGACAGTGTTTGGTAAGAAAGGGAGGCCTCAAGCTATCGCTGTCTCAGGGGTACTCTAGAAGGTAGAGAGGCCCGAGTCTCCGACCTTACAATGCTCCTGTTACTGTCCTAAGCTGTCACCTCTCCCTCCCCCGGGAGGTCTGGGGCAGATATGTCAGTCTATACACACATAAGACAAACAGGGATAACAAAACGCAACTTACATACAAAACCACTCACCAAGGGTAGGTACAGTGGGGAAAAAAGTATTTAGTCAGCCACCAATTGTGCAAGTGCAGCGCCCCAGAGTCCTGGTCGTTGCAGTACTGTGGCTCCGCCACTAAGGGGAGCTATGGTACGTCTGATGGCACTGAAGGAGTTCATCTGACCAGGTATCACAGACACCAATACATTTTACCGCCGGGCCTCCAGGGGGAGCTAAGGGTTCTATTCATTAGGCCACTCCCCACACACTGGTAAAACTGGGGGTCAGGCAGGAAGTTAGACAGAAAGCTGACTGGGTTGGAGCCAGGCAACACCTTGTGGCAGAGGGTGTTGTGGGGGAAGACTCGGTAGGGTCCCTGTCAGGGGTGGGATCCTGACAGAGGCTTGGCAACTTGAGCGAACGTAACGGGACCGTGCCTGCTCAGTATAGCGGCGGTGCCCAAGGAGGGATTGAAAGCGAGATAGATTGTGCTGAGTGAGAAACGAGATCAAAGCAACAAGGAGAATACCAGTAGGGGTCGTGCTGTAAGACCGAGGTAACATCCTACTGAGGCGCACAACCGGCGGCCGGAACGCTGAGGGAGTATTACAATATTCAGCTTCAAGCAATACTCTAAACCAACGGCAGGACAGTCAGTCAAAGGCGGGCTGTCTCATCTAAATCACCTATGCAGTCTTGGGGGGCAACTTGTGGAGAGGGGTGACTCTAGGGTCCCGGAAGAGCTCCGAGCCTACCCGTCATACGGGTGCCGTTCCAACCGTAACATCAGGGAGGGACGGAGGATTAGCAGAACATCATCTAATCGAGTTGTGAGGGAACTTAAGAAACGGACACAACAGTTGTGGGGACTTTCCGTAAGCACAGCAGGGAAGGACCACAACACATAGCGCTAGCAGGAAGGCACAGATTTCCACCTGTTAAGAGAACTCCGGAGGTGCCATTGGACCGGCCGGACTTGCGCAGCCTGGTTATCCGGATTCCGGACTGAGGACCCAGAGATCTTCAGTAAAGAGGTAAAGAGACTGCAACCTGGTGTCCTCGTTATTTACTGCACCGCTGTTATGACCCCAATGGCGAGGGTCTCAGAGGAACGTGGAAGTCTGCAGAATACAAAAATCCAGCTCATAGGGCAGTGGTAACTGGGTTGACCATATATCTACTCCTAACGCCAACACTAGAAGTAGCCGGGGATCATTCCTACGTTGATTCTAGATGACACGCGCCAGCCGGAGAATCTAGCTACCCCTAGTAGAGGAAAACAAAGACCTTTCTTGCCTCCAGAGAAGGGGACCCCAAAGCTGGATAGAAGCCCCCCACAAATAATGACGGTGAGGTAAGAGGAAATGACAAACACAGAAATGAACCAGGTTTAGCACAGAGAGGCCCGCTTACTGATAGCAGAATAAAGAAAGGTAACTTATATGGTCAACAAAAACCCTATCAAAATCCACACTGGAAATTCAAGAACCCCCGAACCGTCTAAAGGTCCGGGGGGAGAACACCAGCCCCCCTAGAGCTTCCAGCAAAGGTCAGGATATAGATTTGGAACAAGCTGGACAAAAATGCAAAACCAAAACAAATAGCAAAAAGCAAAAGGCAGACTTAGCTGATATAACTGGAACCAGGATCAGTAGACAAGAGCACAGCAGACTAGCTCTGATAACTACGTTGCCAGGCATTGAACTGAAGGTCCAGGGAGCTTATATAGCAACACCCCTAACTAACGACCCAGGTGCGGATAAAAGGAATGACAGAAAAACCAGAGTCAAAAAACTAGTAACCACTAGAGGGAGCAAAAAGCAAATTCACAACAGTACCCCCCCCCTTAGTGAGGGGTCACCGAACCCTCACCACGACCACCAGGGCGATCAGGATGAGCGGCATGAAAGGCACGAACCAAATCGGCCGCATGAACATCAGAGGCGACCACCCAGGAATTATCCTCCTGACCATAGCCCTTCCACTTGACCAGGTACTGAAGCCTCCGCCTGGAGAGGCGAGAATCCAAGATCTTCTCCACCACGTACTCCAACTCGCCCTCAACCAACACCGGAGCAGGAGGCTCAGCAGAAGGAACTACAGGCACAATGTACCGCCGCAACAAGGACCTATGAAATACATTGTGAATAGCAAACGACACAGGAAGATCCAGACGAAAAGATACAGGATTAAGGATTTCCAATATCTTGTAAGGCCCAATAAAACGAGGTTTAAATTTGGGAGAGGAGACCTTCATAGGAACAAAGCGGGAAGAAAGCCATACCAAATCCCCAACGCGTAGTCGGGGACCCACACCGCGGCGGCGGTTGGCAAAGCGCTGAGCCTTCTCCTGTGACAACTTCAAGTTGTCCACCACATGATTCCAGATCTGCTGCAACCTATCCACCACAGAATCCACCCCAGGACAGTCAGAAGGCTCCACATGACCCGAAGAAAAGCGAGGATGGAAACCAGAGTTGCAGAAAAAAGGCGAAACCAAGGTGGCGGAACTAGCCCGATTATTAAGGGCAAACTCAGCCAACGGCAAGAATGTCACCCAATCGTCCTGATCAGCAGAGACAAAACACCTCAAATAAGCCTCCAAAGTCTGATTGGTTCGCTCCGTCTGTCCATTAGTCTGAGGATGGAAAGCAGACGAAAACGACAAATCAATGCCCATCCTACTACAAAAGGATCGCCAGAACCTGGAAACGAACTGGGATCCTCTGTCTGACACAATATTCTCAGGGATGCCGTGCAACCGAACCACGTTCTGGAAAAACACAGGAACCAGATCGGAAGAGGAAGGCAGCTAAGGCAAAGGAACCAAATGGACCATCTTGGAGAAGCGATCACATATCACCCAGATAACGGACATGCCCTGAGATAGCGGAAGATCAGAAATGAAATCCATGGAGATATGTGTCCAAGGTCTCTTCGGGACAGGCAAGGGCAAGAGCAAACCGCTGTCACGAGAACAGCAAGGCTTAGCTCGAGCACAAGTCCCACAGGACTGCACAAATGACCGCACATCCCTTGACAAGGAAGGCCACCAAAA
Organism: Ranitomeya variabilis; assembly: GCF_051348905.1. Taxonomy (NCBI): domain Eukaryota; kingdom Metazoa; phylum Chordata; class Amphibia; order Anura; family Dendrobatidae; genus Ranitomeya; species Ranitomeya variabilis. Next base: position 797,268,970 of record NC_135232.1, on the reverse strand, counting down.
GGACCTGGCCACCAGATCTCTGGTGCCAAAAATTCCCGGGTGACCTGCCAACACCGAGGAATGAACCTCGGAAATGACTCTGCTGGTCCACTTATCCGGGACAAACAGTCTGTCAGGTGGACAAGACTCAGGCCTATCAGCCTGAAATCTCTGCAACACACGTCGCAGATCCGGAGAAATAGCTGACAAGATAACTCCATCTTTAAGAATACCAACAGGATCAGCGACTCCAGGAGCATCAGGCACAAAGCTCCTAGAAAGAGCATCGGCCTTCACATTCTTTGAACCTGGTAAATACGAGACAACAAAATCAAAGCGGGAGAAAAACAATGACCAGCGGGCCTGTCTCGGATTAAGGCGTTTAGCAGACTCGAGATACATCAGATTTTTGTGATCAGTCAAGACCACCACACGATGCTTAGCACCCTCGAGCCAATGACGCCACTCCTCAAATGCCCATTTCATGGCCAACAACTCCCGATTGCCCACATCATAATTTCGCTCGGCAGGCGAAAACTTCCTAGAGAAAAAGGCACAAGGTTTCATAACAGAGCAACCAGGGCCTCTCTGCGACAAAACGGCCCCTGCCCCAATCTCCGAAGCATCCACCTCAACCTGAAAGGGAAGTGAGACGTCAGGCTGGCACAAAACAGGCGCCGAAGTAAACCGGCGTTTCAACTCCTGGAAAGCCTCCACGGCAGCAGGAGCCCAGTTAGCTACATCGGAGCCCTTCTTGGTCATATCCGTCAAAGGTTTCACAATGCTAGAAAAATTAGCGATAAAACGACGGTAGAAGTTAGCGAAGCCCAAGAACTTCTGAAGACTCTTAACTGACGAGGGCTGAGTCCAATCAAGAATAGCTCGGACCTTGACTGGGTCCATCTCCACAGCAGAAGGGGAAAAAATGAACCCCAAAAAGGGAACCTTCTGTACACCAAAGAGACACTTTGAGCCCTTGACAAACAAAGAATTTTCACGCAAAATTTTAAAGACCAACCTGACCTGCTCCACATGCGAGTCCCAATTATCAGAAAAAACCAAAATATCATCCAGATAAACAATCAAAAATTTATCCAGATACTTCCGGAAAATGTCATGCATAAAGGACTGAAAAACTGAAGGCGCATTGGAGAGCCCAAAAGGCATCACCAAGTACTCAAAATGACCTTCGGGCGTATTGAATGCGGTTTTCCATTCATCACCTTGCTTAATGCGCACAAGGTTGTACGCACCACGAAGGTCTATCTTGGTGAACCACTTGGCACCCTTAATCCGGGCAAACAAGTCAGACAACAGCGGTAAAGGATACTGAAATTTGACAGTGATCTTATTTAAAAGCCGATAATCAATACAAGGTCTCAAAGATCCGTCCTTTTTTGCCACAAAAAAGAATCCCGCACCAAGAGGGGAAGAAGACGGACGAATATGTCCTTTCTCCAGAGACTCCTTGATATATGAACGCATAGCGGTATGTTCAGGTACCGACAGATTAAACAGTCTTCCCTTAGGAAATTTACTGCCTGGGATCAAATCTATAGCACAGTCACAGTCCCTATGAGGAGGCAGTGCACTGGACTCAGACTCACTGAAGACATCCTGATAATCAGACAAATACTCCGGAACTTCCGAAGGCGTAGAAGAAGCAATAGACACAGGCAGGGAATCCCCATGAATACCACGACAGCCCCAACTTGAGACTGACATAGCCTTCCAGTCCAGGACTGGATTATGGGTCTGTAACCATGGCAGCCCTAAAACGACCAAATCATGCATTTTATGTAAAACCAGGAAACGTATCACCTCGCGGTGTTCAGGAGTCATGCACATGGTAACCTGTGTCCAATACTGCGGTTTATTTGCTGCCAATGGTGTAGCATCAATACCCCTAAGAGGAATAGGATTTTCTAATGGTTCAAGAGTAAAACCACAGCGCTTAGCAAATGAGAGATCCATGAGACTCAGGGCAGCACCTGAATCTACAAACGCCATGACAGGATAAGATGACAGTGAGCAAATCAAAGTTACAGACAGAATAAATTTAGGTTGCAAATTACCAACGGTGACAGGACTAACAACCTTAGCTATACGTTTAGAGCATGCTGAGATAACATGTGTAGAATCACCACAGTAGTAGCACAAGCCATTCCGGCGTCTATGAATTTTCTGCTCATTTCTAGTCAGGATTCTATCACATTGCATTAAATCAGGTGTCTGTTCAGACAACACCATGAGGGGATTTGCGGTTTTTCTATCACATTGCACCGAATTAGGTGTCTGTTCAGACAACACCATGAGGGAATTTGCGGTTTTGCGCTCCCGCAACCGCCGGTCAATTTGAATAGCCAGTGCCATAGTATCATTCAGACCTGTGGGAATGGGAAAACCCACCATAACATTCTTAATGGCTTCAGAAAGGCCATTTCTAAAATTAGCGGCCAGTGCACACTCGTTCCAATGTGTCAGCACGGACCATTTCCGAAATTTTTGACAATACACTTCAGCCTCGTCCTGCCCCTGAGACATAGCCAGCAAGGCCTTTTCTGCCTGAATCTCAAGATTGGGTTCCTCATAAAGTAAACCGAGCGCCAGAAAAAACGCATCAAGATCAGCCAATGCCGGATCTCCTGGCGCCAGCGAAAAAGCCCAATCCTGAGGGTCGCCCCGTAAGAACGAAATAACAATTTTTACTTGCTGAGCAGAATCTCCAGATGAACAGGGTCTCAGGGACAAAAACAATTTACAATTATTCACGAAATTCCTAAACTTAAACCTGTCTCCGGAAAACAGTTCAGGAATCGGTATTTTAGGTTCTGACCTAGGATTTCTGATAACATAGTCTTGTATGCCCTGCACACGAGTAGCCAGCTGGTCCACACTTGTAATCAAGGTCTGGACATTCATGTCTGCAGCAAGCATAGCCACTCTGAGGTAAAGGGGAAGAAGAAAAAAAAAAAAACTCAGAATCTTCTTTCTTATAATCCCTCTTCTGCAATGCATTAAACATTTAATACTGGCCTGGCAAACTGTTATGACCCCAATGGCGAGGGTCTCAGAGGAACGTGGAAGTCTGCAGAATACAAAAATCCAGCTCATAGGGCAGTGGTAACTGGGTTGACCATATATCTACTCCTAACGCCAACACTAGAAGTAGCCGGGGATCATTCCTACGTTGATTCTAGATGACACGCGCCAGCCGGAGAATCCAGCTACCCCTAGTAGAGGAAAACAAAGACCTTTCTTGCCTCCAGAGAAGGGGACCCCAAAGCTGGATAGAAGCCCCCCACAAATAATGACGGTGAGGTAAGAGGAAATGACAAACACAGAAATGAACCAGGTTTAGCACAGAGAGGCCCGCTTACTGATAGCAGAATAAAGAAAGGTAACTTATATGGTCAACAAAAACCCTATCAAAATCCACACTGGAAATTCAAGAACCCCCGAACCGTCTAAAGGTCCGGGGGGAGAACACCAGCCCCCCTAGAGCTTCCAGCAAAGGTCAGGATATAGATTTGGAACAAGCTGGACAAAAATGCAAAACCAAAACAAATAGCAAAAAGCAAATTCACAACACACCGCACCACGACAACATCACCACCATCCATCATATCTATCACTGTACGCCCCTCAGCAGGGTCACGGACCGGGCCTAGCCACCGTGACAACCCAGAGCAGAGACTCAGAGGCCCGGTACCGGGTACCCCTCGGCCCTGCGGCAGTGGGGGCGCTACACAAGTTCTCCCACTTAAAAAGATGAGTGAGGCCTGTAATTGACATCATAGGTAGACCGCAACTATGAGAGTCAAAATGAGAAAACAAATCCAGAAAATCACCTTGTTTGCTTTGGCAAGATTTATTTTGCAAATTATGGTGGAAAATAAGTATTTGGTCATTAACAAAAGTTCATCTCAATATTTTGTTATATATCCTTTGTTGGCAATGACAGAGGTCAAACGCTTTCTGTAAGTCTTCACAAGGTTGGCACACACTGTTGGTGGTATGTTGGCCCATTCCTCCATGCATATCTCCTCTAGAGCAGTGATGTTTTGTGCCTGTCGCTGGGCAACATGGACTTTCAACTCCCTCCAAAGGTTTTCTATGTGGTGAGATATGGAGACTGGCTAGGTCACTCCAGGACCTTCATATGTTTCTTACGAGGCCACTCCTTTGTTGCCCTTCGTTGTGCTTGGGATCATTATCATGCTGACGCTTCATCTTCAATGCCCTTGCTGATGGAAGGAGGTTTGCACTCAAAATCTCACGATACATGGCCCTATTCATTCTTTCATGTACACGGATCAGTCATCCTGGCCCCTTTGCAGAGTTTTAGCCTCAAAGCATGATGTTGCCACTCCCATGCTTCACAGTAGGTATGGTGTTCTTTGGATGCAACTCAGCATTCTGTCTCCTCCAAACATGATGAGTTTTGTTTCTACCAAACAGTTCTACTCTGGTTTCATCAGACCATATGACATTCTCCCAATACTCTTACTGAATAATCCAAATACTGTCTAGCAAACTTAAGGTGGGCCCAGACATGTACTCGTGTAAGTGGGTGGAAACGTCTGGCACTGCAGGATCTGAGTCCCTGGCAGCGTAGTGTGTTACTGATGGTAGCCTTTGTTATGGTGGTTCCAGCTCTATGCAGGTCATTCACTAGGTCCCCCCATGTGGTTCTGGGATTTTTGCTCACCGTTCTTGTGATCATTTGGCCCCATGGGGTGAGATCTTGCGTGGAGCCCAAAATCGAGGGAGATTATCAGTGGTTTTGTATATCTTCCATTTTCTTATTATTGCTCTCACAGTTGATTTCATCACACCAAGCTGCTTGCCTGTTGCAGATTCAGTCTTCCCAGCCTGGTGCAGGGCTACAATTTTGTTTCTGGTGTCCCTGGTCAGTTCTTTGGTCTTCACCATAGTGGAGTTTGGAGTGTGACTGTTTGAGGTTGTTGACAGGTGTCTTTTATACTGATAACAAGTTCAAACAGGTGCCATTACTACAGGTAATGAGTGGAGGACAGAGGAGCCTCTTAAAGAAGAAGTTACAGGTCTATGAGAGCCAGAAATCTTGCATGTTTTTAGGTGACCAAATACTTATTTTCCACCATAATTTGCAAAATAAATCTTGCCGAATAAGACAAGGTGATTATCTGGATTTGTTTTCTCATTTTGACTCTCATAGTTGTGGTCTTCCTATGATGTCAATTATAGGTCTCTCTCATCTTTTTAAGCGGGAGAACTTGCACAATTGGTGGATGACTAAATACAGTCTTAATGAGGGGCATGCAGCAAATTCATTAAGAGTTGTGTGTCACTTAAAGGGGTTGTCTAGGCTTGAATTTCAAGTCATCAGTCACTCTATGCATCTGCACACTTGTGAATCCTCACAGCTTGCACAGTGTGCAATTATCAGGTTTCTATGGCACTGGGAGCGGATGGGCATGTGACCGCAAGTATACAGTCTGCCAGATTCCAACTAAATGTGTCTGGCTTCACTCAATTCACTTGTATTAAGTGAGGATGCACATGTCTAGTTGAAATGTGACCACATGTATGCAAATCGCATACTTGCTTTCATGGGCCAACCCGCCGTCATCAGAGAATCCTGACATCTCATTCTGTACTCGTTTTAAAGATTCACAAGTCTGCAGTCACATACAGTGGTTTCAGATCTGAACCTCAATCCTTGGCAACACCTTTAATTAATTTGGGTGCATTTTATTAGTGACGTGCTCCTCTGTGTGTTATGCTAGAAATGTTACTCCGCCCAGAAAATGGAGATACATTGTTGGTGTAAAGAATGCCACCACTTATCATGAATTTGACTGGTGGGCATAGCCATGCTCTGTCCCTTTCTGACTCTCCCCATCTCCGCCCATTTTGGCGGAGCTACTCGAAACTGGTATAAAAACTCCATAAGTCGCAACATCTATGTGCAAAAATGTTGAGACTTTTCAAAGGGCTTTATGAACTTGATTAAACAGTTTGCTGATCCGGTGCCATCTGTTATCTATTGCTTGCCCTTTTTTTCTTATTTATTTTAAAAATATTAATTGTTTTATGTGATAACTGTACATAATAAAAATAAAATCATGTATTTTCCTTATATTTGGATTTTTTTAGGGCAAAAAGTTGCATGTTCTGCTAAAATGACTTAGAAAGCAAAGTTTGTAATTGGCTTGAAAAGTCAAAGACTCCAGTTCCAAGTATTGTAGCCCAAGGTTCAGTGCTTGGCTCGCTATTATTCATCTTATTTTTTTATGATATAGAAGATGATATTAATAGTACTGTTTCTATTTTTGCACGATGCCCAGCTATGTAGTATATTATTTGGACATGTTCGTAACTTACAATCTTGCATAGATAAACTGAGTGTTTGTGCATACACTTGGCAGATGAAGGCTATTATTTTGGGGGGGGCAAAGTGACTGATAATGTTTTCATATTTTTCACTGTGAGGGATAGTATAGTGTGTTATTTTAAAAGTTTGTTTTTTATGGATACAGCAAAACTAAATATATTTTATTTTTTAGATCATTTTATCTACTGATTGGGGAAAAAGGCATTGATTCAGATTTTGTTGTTTGTTTGTTTTTTTCATTTACAGTTTTTGACAAGCCTTAAAGTGTTTTTTTTTACATTTTTTTAGTCCAGCTATGGGACTTAAAACTGTTTTTGCTCAGTATCTGTAAGCGAATTCCTATTAAGAACCACCTGTGGCATTTAGATTAAAGGTCAAGAAGGAGTTACATTGTAAATGTTCATGAACAATGTTTCCTTGAAAGAATGTTTCTAGAACATTCCCCATAAGATTTTTCATCCTACACTTAGGTTTATAAAACCTTATGCTTTCCAGTAATAATTACATATTGAATACATTTTTATACCATAAGACCCAGATTGGTGAACGTTACGTGGGTCGCACTATGTTGCAGTACACCCTGCTGACATTGAAGAAATGATATAACATTACGTTGACTTACGGTATATAGGACCGATTCAGTGACTTAAAGCTAGGCCGCCAGCCGAGTGAGAGACGAGCTCGGCGATAAGTAGCCTAGGCTGACAGGACATGTAGAAAACAGCATAGATGGCGAAGAGGGCTATCTGCATTGTAGATGTCGGAAAGGCACGGCAGAGAAGACTACACAGCCAAACTTGGAGCTTGGTTGCCAATAGACCAAGTAGGTCTTCCGTTCTGTCTGTCTCCCCAGTCTTGGTGTTACCTGGCTTAAATGTCCTCGGACATCGGTCACCCTTGTTTTTTAAATAAATAGCATTCCGAAGATTATAATTACCGGTATACAGTTAGGTCCATATATATTTGGACAGAGACAACATTATTCTAATTTTGGTTCTAGACATTACCACAATAAATTTTAAACAAAACGATTCAGATGCAGTTGAAGTTCAGACTTTCAGCTTTCATTTGAGGGTATCCACATTAAAATTGGATGAAGGGTTTAGGAGTTTCAGCTCCTTAATATGTGCCACCCTGTTTTTAAAGGGAACAAAAGTAATTGGACAGATTCAATAATTTTAAATAAAATGTTAATTTCTAGTACTTGGTTGAAAATCCTTTGTTGGCAATGACTGCCTGAAGTCTTGAACTCATGGACATCACCAGACGCTGTGTTTCCTCCTTTTTGATGCTCAGCCAGGCCTTCACTGCAGTGGTTTTCAGTTGCTGTTTGTTTATGGGCCTTTCTGTCTGAAGTTTAGTCTATAACAAGTGAAATGCATGCTCAATTGGGTTCAGATCAGGTGACTGACTTGGCCATTCAAGAATATTCCACTTCTTTGCTTTAATAAACTCCTGAGTTGCTTTGGCTTTATGTTTTGGGTCATTGTCCATCTGTAGTATGAAACGACGACCAATCAGTTTTGCTGCGTTTGGCTGGATCTGAGCACACAGTAATATCTCTGAATACCTCAGAATTCATTTGGCTGCTTCTGTCCTGTGTCACATCATCAATAAACACTAGTGACCCAGTGCCACTGGCAGCCATGCATGCCCAAGCCATCACACTGCCTCCGCCGTGTTTTACAGATGATGTGGTATGCTTTGGATCATGAGCTGTACCACGCCTTCTCCATACTTTTCTCTTTCCATCATTCTGGTAGAGGTTGATCTTGGTTTCATCTGTCCAAAGAATGTTCTTCCAGAACTGTGCTGGCTTTTTTAGATGTTTTTTAGCAAAGTTCAGTCTAGCCTTTTTATTCTTGATGCTTATGAGTGGCTTGCACCGTGCAGTGAACCCTCTGTATTTACTTTCATGCAGTCTTCTCTTTATGGTAGATTTGGATATTGATACGCCGACCTCCTGGAGAGTGTTGTTCACTTGGTTGGCAGTTGTGAAGGGGTTTCTCTTCACCATGGAGATTATTCTGCGATCACCCACCACTGTTGTCTTCCGTGGGCACCCAGGTCTTTTTGCATTGATGAGTTCACCAGTGCTTTCTTTCTTTCTCAGGATGTACCAAACTGTAGATTTTGCCACTCCTAATATTGTAGCAATTTTTCAGATGGGTTTTTTTCTGTTTTCGCAGCTTAAGGATGGCTTGTTTCACCTGCATGGAGAGCTCCTTTGACCGCATGTTTACTTCACAGCAAAACCTTCCAAATGCAAGCACCACACCTCAAATCAACTCCAGGCCTTTTATCTGCTTAATTCAGAATGACATAATGAAGGGATTGCCCACAACTGTCCATGAAATAGCCTTGGAGTCAATTGTCCAATTACTTTTGGTCCCTTTAAAAACAGGGTGGCACATGTTAAGGAGCGGAAGCTCCTAAACCCTTCATCCAATTTTAATGTGGATACCCTCAAATGAAAGCTGAAAGTCTGAACTTCAACTGCATCTGAATTGTTTTGTTTAAAATTCATTGTGGTAATGTCTATTACCAAAATTAGAAAAAGGTTGTCTCTGTCCAAATATATATGGACCTAACTGTATATAATATACACCTATTCTATGTGGGGTAAAGGGAGTTTCTTTCAGGTGTTCTCCTGGAAAGATATTGGGTATAATCTATAACTGAGCTTATATGGGAAGTGTGCTGCCACTACAGTCCTTAAAAGCCACCAATTTCCTTAATATTGCTCAGCTGATAATTCCATCAATTGGGCAATCCTTAGGAAATACAGAAATCATGATCTGTTGGTGGCCCTTGAGGACTGGAGTTGAGGAACGCTGGCTTAGAAGGAACTTGTTGTTTGATTCATGCTGCCCGAGCCTTGGTGGACTCTGACTCATACTGCATGAATTGTGATATGTTATTCTATGTTTGTAATATTGTTACGGTATATTTTTGTCATATTTTATAGATAGCATATCTGATTTGCATTTTCTCTTTTTTTATAGTGAAGAAGGCTAAGTTTGATGGGCCGCAAGGTAAGCAATATTGTGGATGTTTTGTGCAATCTAAATACTATTTTAAAGCACCACTCCGGTGTATTTTTTTAATTTCAGCGAGCGTGTGGTGCTACTAATCTAAGCGCCCTGCCCCTATTAATATACTCACCAGCTGCTGTCTTCTGCTGTTCCCAGCACCGCTCTGGTCCCGACCTGCCATATTGTGACCGCAGGGCCTAGCTGACCGATAACATTCACAAGCTCTCAATGTAAATCTATGAGAGCCTCATTCTGGCCTCTGTTGTGAACTGTGTTTCTGGGCTCCCTCTGGTGGTCACTAACGGTATTGTGTGAGGCATGTCTTATTGCAGGCCTAGGCTCCAGCTGTGTCATTAAGCAGCGGGTGTTCCCTATTTAGGTCTCCTCTGGACTCAGTCTCTTGCCTGGCATCGTTGTATCCAGTCCTATAAGGTCTCCTCCTGATTCCTTTTCGTCTGTCTCATGCAAGAAAAGCTAAGTCCGTTTGAATACTTTGGATCATTTGCATTTTTCAGTGTTTTTGTCCAGCTTGCTTTATATGTGATTTTCTAGCTCGCTGGAAGCTCTAGGGTGCTGATATTCTCCCTCCGCACAGTCAGTCGGTGTGGGGGTTCTTGAAATATTCAGCGTGGATGTTTTTGCAGGGTTTTCTGCTGACCGCATAGTTCACTATCTATTTTCTGCCTATCTAGACTAGTGGGCCTCACTTTGCTGAATCTAGTTCATCTCTACGTTTGTGTTTTCCTCTTGCCTCACCGTTATTATTTGTTGGGGGCTTTCTATATCTTTGGGGTTCAATTTCTCTGGAGGCAAGTGAGGTCTTATTTTCCCTCTAGGGGTAGTCAGTTCTCCGGCTGGCTCGAGACGTCTAGAATCAACGTAGGCACGTTCACCGGCTACTTCTAGTTGTTGTGTTAGGATCAGTTATGCGGTTAGCCCAGTTTCCACCTCCCTAGAGCAGTTCTTTTGTTTTTGTTGACCTTGCCGGAATTCCAGAGATCCTCTACCACTGGGATCATAACAGTATGCCAGGCCTAACGAGAATGTTTATTGCATCGCAGAAGCGGGATTTAAAGAAGTTCTGAGTTTTTTGTTTTTTTTTTGTGTTGCTGCAGTTTGCCTAGCTTCTTCCATCCCCTTTTACTCTGAGTGGCTGGAGCTCTGCTGCAGATATGAATGTCCAGACTCTGACTTCTAGTGTGGATCAGCTTGCTACTAGGGTGCAAAGCATTCAGGATTTTGTTATCCATAGCCCTATGTCTGAACCAAAAATACCTATTCCTGAGCCGTTTTTTGGAGATAGATCTAAGTTCCTGAATTTTAGGAATAATTGTAAATTGTTTCTGTCTCTGAAACCTCGTTCCTCTGGTGATTCCGCTCAGCAAGTAAAAATTGTTATCTCCTTCTTGCGCGGCGACCCTCAAGATTGGGCCTTCTCTCTGGCGCCAGGAGATCCTGCATTGGTGAATGTTGATGCGTTTTTTCTGGCACTGGGTTTGCTTTATGAGGAGCCTAATCTTGAAAATCAGGCTGAAAAGATGTTGCTGGCTATCTCTCAAGGTCAGGACGAAGCTGAGGTGTATTGTCAAAAATTTCGGAAATGGTCCGTGCTTACTCAATGGAATGAGTGTGCCCTGGCCGCAAATTTCAGAAATGGTCTTTCTGAAGCCATTAAGAATGTGATGGTGGGGTTTCCTATCCCTACAGGTCTGAATGATTCAATGGCTCTGGCCATTCAAATTGATCGTCGTTTGCGGGAGCGCAAATCTGTTAATCCTTTGGCGGTGCTGTCTGAACGGTCACCTGATTCTATGCAATGTGACAGAATTCTGACCAGAGCCGAGCGGCAAAATCATAGATGTCAAAATGGGTTGTGTTTTTACTGTGGTGATTCAACACATGTTATCTCAGCATGCTCTAAACGTTTAAAAAAAGTTGTTAATCCTGTCGCCATTAGTACTTTTCAGCCTAAGTTTATTTTGTCTGTGACTTTAATTTGTTCATTATCTTCTTACTCAGTTATGGCTTTTGTGGATTCTGGTGCTGCTCTGAGTCTGATGGATTTGTCGTTTGCCAGGCGCTGTGGGTTTGTTCTGGAGCCTTTGGAAATTCCTATTCCTCTTAGAGGAATTGATGCAACGCCATTGGCAGAGAATAAACCTCAGTATTGGACGCAAGTGACCATGTGCATGACTCCTGTACATCAGGAGGTGATTCGTTTTCTGGTACTGCATAAAATGCATGATGTTGTTGTTTTGGGTCTGCCATGGTTACAGGCCCATAATCCAGTTTTAGATTGGAAAGCTATGACTGTGTCAAGTTGGGGTTGTCAGGGGATTCATGGCGATTCTCCATTGGGTCTATTGCTTCTTCTACTCCTTCTGAGATCCCTGAGTTTTTGTCAGACTATCAGGATGTATTTAATGAGCCCAGTTCCAGTGCCCTTCCTCCTCATAGGGACTGTGATTGTGCTATAGATTTGATTCCTGGTAGTAAATTTCCTAAGGGACGACTCTTTAATTTATCTGTGCCAGAGCATGCCGCGATGCGGAGTTATATAAAGGAGTCTTTGGAGAAGGGACATATTCGCCCATCCTCTTCTCCTCTTGGTGCAGGATTCTTTTTTGTGGGCAAGAAAGACGGGTCTTTGAGACCTTGTATAGATTATCGTCTTTTGAATAAGATCACGGTGAAATTTCAGTATCCTTTGCCATTGTTGTCTGATTTGTTTGCTCGGATTAAGGGTGCCAGTTGGTTCACCAAGATAGATCTTCGTGGTGCGTATAACCTTGTGCGCATAAAGCAGGGAGATGAATGGAAAACAGCATTTAATATGCCCGAGGGTCATTTTGAGTACCTGGTGATGCCTTTTGGACTCTCTAATGCTCCTTCTGTGTTTCAGTCCTTCATGCATGACATCTTCCGGAAATATCTGGATAAATTTATGATTATTTATCTGGATGATATTTTGTTTTTTTCTGATGATTGGGAGTCCCATGTGAACCAGGTCAGGATGGTGTTTCAGGTTCTGCGTGAGAATGCTTTATTTGTGAAGGGCTCAAAATGTATCTTTGGGGTACAGAAGGTTTCTTTTTTGGGTTTTATTTTTTCCCCTTCTACTGTGGAGATGGACCCAGTCAAGGTCCGTGCCATTCATGACTGGACTCAGCCCACGTCTGTTAAGAGCTTGCAGAAGCTCTTGGGCTTTGCTAATTTTTACCGTCGTTTTATCGTCAATTTTTCTAGCGTGGTTAAACCTTTGACGGATATGACCAAGAAGGGTTCTGATGTTGCTAATTGGTCTCCTGCGGCCGTGGAAGCCTTTCGGGAGCTGAAGCGTCGGTTTACTTCGGCGCCAGTCTTGTGCCAGCCGGATGTCTCTCTTCCCTTCCAGGTTGAAGTTGATGCTTCTGAGATTGGTGCAGGGGCCGTTTTGTCGCAAAAAAGTTCTGATGGCTCCGTGATGAAGCCATGCGCCTTTTTTCTAGAAAATTTTCGCCTGCTGAGCGGAACTATGATGTTGGTAATCGGGACTTGTTGGCTATGAAGTGGGCATTTGAGGAGTGGCGACATTGGCTCGAGGGAGCTAAACATCGTGTGGTGGTCTTGACTGATCATAAAAATCTGATTTATCTTGAGTCTGCCAAGCGCCTGAATCCTAGACAGGCTCGTTGGTCGTTGTTTTTCTCCCGTTTTGACTTTGTGGTCTCGTACCTGCCTGGTTCGAAGAACGTGAAGGCTGATGTACTTTCTAGGAGTTTTGTGCCTGACTCTCCGGGAGTCTCGGAGCCGGCTGGTATTCTCAGAGAGGGAGTGATTTTGTCTGCCATTTCCCCAGATTTGCGACGAGTGCTGCAGAAATTTCAGGCTGATAGGCCTGATCGTTGCCCACCAGAGAGACTGTTTGTCCCTGACAGATGGACTAGCAGAGTTATTTCTGAGGTTCATTCTTCGGTGTTGGCGGGGCATCCTGGGATTTTCGGTACCAGAGATTTGGTGGCTAGGTCCTTTTGGTGGCCTTCCTTGTCGCGGGATGTGCGTTCTTTTGTGCAGTCCTGTGGGATTTGTGCTCGGGCTAAGCCTTGCTGTTCTCGTGCCAGCGGGTTGCTTTTGCCCTTGCCTATCCCGAAGAGGCCTTGGACGCACATTTCCATGGATTTCATTTCGGATCTTCCGGTATCTCGGAAGATGTCTGTCATCTGGGTGGTGTGCGATCGTTTTTCTAAAATGGTCCATTTGGTGCCCTTGCCTAAGTTGCCTTCCTCCTCTGATTTGGTTCCTTTGTTCTTTCAGAATGTGGTTCGTTTGCACGGCATCCCTGAGAATATTGTGTCTGACAGAGGATCCCAGTTTGTGTCCAGATTCTGGCGATCCTTTTGTGCTAAGATGGGTATTGATTAGTGTTGAGCATTCCGATACCGCAAGTATCGGGTATCGGCCGATACTTGCGGGTATCAGAATTCCGATACCGAGATCCGATACTTTTGTGGTATCGGGTATCGGTATCGAAACAACATTAATGTGTAAAATAAAGAATTAAAATAAAAAATATTGCTATACTCACCTCTCCCACGCAGCCTGGACCTCACCGAGGGAACCGGCAGCGTTCTTTGCTTAAAATGCGCGCTTTTACTTCCTTCCGTGACGTCACGGCTTGTGATTGGTCGCGTGCCGCCCATGTGGCCGCGACGCGACCAATCACAGCAAGCCGTGACGTAATTTTCAGGTCCTCAATGCCTAATTCTAGGCATTCAGGAATTTAAAATTACGTTCCGGCTTGTGATTGGTCGCGTCGCGGTCACATGGGCGACGCGACCAATCACAAGCCGTGACGTCACGGGAGGCAGGAGACGCGCGCATTTTTAAAATTACGTCACGGCTTGTGATTGGTTGCGTGCCGCCCATGTGACCGCGATGCGACCAATCACAGCAAGCCGTGACGTAATTTCAGGTCCTCAATGCAGAAATAGGCATCAGGACCTGAAATTACGTCACGGCTTGCTGTGATTGGTCGCGTTGCGGTCACATGGGCGGCACGCAACCAATCACAAGCCGTGACGTAATTTTAAAAATGCGCGCGTCTCCTGCCTCCCGTGACGTCACGGCTTGTGATTGGTCGCGTCGCCCATGTGACCGCGACGCGACCAATCACAAGCCGGAACGTAGTTTTAAATTCCTGGATGCCTAGAATTAGGCATTGAGGACCTGAAAATTACGTCACGGCTTGCTGTGATTGGTCGCGTCGTGGCCACATGGGCGGCACGCGACCAATCACAAGCCGTGACGTCACGGAAGGAAGTAAAAGCGCGCATTTTAAGCAAAGAACGCTGCCGGTTCCCTCGGTGAGGTCCAGGCTGCGTCGGAGAGGTGAGTATAGCAATATTTTTTATTTAAATTCTTTATTTTACACATTAATATGGATCCCAGGGCCTGAAGGAGAGTTTCCTCTCCTTCAGACCCTGAGAACCATAAGGAATACCGTCCGATACTTGAGTCCCATTGACTTGTATTGGTATCGGGTATCGGTATCGGATTAGATCCGATACTTTGCCGGTATCGGCCGATACTTTCCGATACCGATACTTTCAAGTATCGGACGGTATCGCTCAACACTAGTATTGATTTGTCTTTTTCATCGGCTTTTCATCCTCAGACTAATGGCCAGACCGAGCGAACTAATCAGACGTTGGAGACTTATTTAAGATGTTTTGTTTCTGCTGATCAGGACGACTGGGCTACCTTTTTGCCACTGGCCGAGTTTGCCCTTAATAATCGGGCTAGTTCTGCCACTTTGGTTTCACCCTTTTTCTGCAACTCTGGTTTTCATCCTCGTTTCTCCTCGGGCCAGGTTGAACCTTCTGACTGTCCTGGGGTTGATTCTGTGGTGGATAGGTTGCAGCGGATTTGGAACCATGTGGTGGACAATTTGAAATTGTCACAAGAGAAGGCCCAGCGTTTTGCCAACCGCCGCCGCGGTGTGGGTCCCCGACTTCGTGTTGGGGATTTGGTTTGGTTGTCTTCTCGGCATGTTCCTTTGAAGGTCTCCTCTCCTAAGTTCAAGCCTCGCTTTATCGGTCCTTATAAGATTTTGGAAATCCTTAACCCGGTGTCTTTTCGCTTGGACCTTCCAGCGTCATTTGCTATTCATAATGTGTTCCATAGGTCCTTGTTGCGGCGGTACGTGGTGCCTATGGTTCCTACTGTTGAGCCTCCTGCCCCGGTTTTGGTTGAGGGCGAGTTGGAGTACGTGGTGGAGAAGATTTTGGATTCTCGTATTTCTAGACGGAGACTTCAGTATTTAGTTAAGTGGAAAGGCTATGGTCAGGAGGATAATTCCTGGGTTGTCGCCTCTGATGTTCATGCGGCTGATTTGGTTCATGCCTTTCACGCTGCTCATCCTGATCGCCCTGGGGGTCTTAGTGAGGGTTCGGTGACCCCTCCTCAAGGGGGGGGTACTGTTGTGAACTGTGTTTCTGGGCTCCCTCTGGTGGTCACTAACGGTATTGTGTGAGGCATGTCTTGTTGCAGGCCTAGGCTCCAGCTGTGTCATTAAGCAGCGGGTGTTCCCTATTTAGGTCTCCTCTGGACTCAGTCTCTTGCCTGGCATTGTTGTATCCAGTCCTATAAGGTCTCCTCCTGATTCCTTTTCGTCTGTCTCATGCAAGAAAAGCTAAGTCCGTTTTGAATACTTTGGATCATTTGCATTTTTCAGTGTTTTTGTCCAGCTTGCTTTATATGTGATTTTCTAGCTCGCTGGAAGCTCTAGGGTGCTGATATTCTCCCTCCGCACTGTCAGTCGGTGTGGGGGTTCTTGAAATATTCAGCGTGGATGTTTTTGCAGGGTTTTCTGCTGACCGCATAGTTCACTATCTATTTTCTGCCTATCTAGACTAGTGGGCCTCACTTTGCTGAATCTAGTTCATCTCTACGTTTGTGTTTTCCTCTTGCCTCACCGTTATTATTTGTTGGGGGCTTTCTATATCTTTGGGGTTCAATTTCTCTGGAGGCAAGTGAGGTCTTATTTTCCCTCTAGGGGTAGTCAGTTCTCCGGCTGGCTCGAGACGTCTAGAATCAACGTAGGCACGTTCACCGGCTACTTCTAGTTGTAGTGTTAGGATCAGTTATGCGGTTAGCCCAGTTTCCACCTCCCTAGAGCAGTTCTTTTGTTTTTGTTGACCTTGCCGGAATTCCAGAGATCCTCTACCACTGGGATCATAACAGGCCTCCTTCTGGCTTTCATAGACTTACATTGAGTAGCAACATCCAGCACACTCAGCAAACACTGGAGCAGTCCTGCAGGTCACAAAGTGCAGAAGACCGACCAGGGTGATGTCGATAACAGATAAAGATGGAGGCTGGTTAGCAGTGTTGGTCTGCGTGCCAAGGGCCCACCAGTAACCAACTTCAGGGCCCCACTTTTCAACTACATCTAAATGTGACATTACCCTCAATGACAAATTTCTGTAGCAATGATTTTGGCAGAATGGGAAATTAATGAGATGATGCCCTTGTCTGTACACAGTGATTCAAGTACATAGTGACAAGTACTGCTCATATAAAAGACTTGCACATTGGCCCACCGGAGGATTCTCGTGTTCTCCTGTGGGCCAGTCCAAGCCTGCTGGCAAGTACAAGACTAGGGGCAGGGAATTTATATTAGTGGAAGCACTCTAGGTCTACAATAAAAAAATGCTTTGATGGAGACATAGTTCTATCGTTAAATGTTTGCAGTATAAATTTACCTAAGCATATGTTCACACATTGTAGAAATGATGCAGTATGTATCAACAAAAAATATAAATCATAAACTTTTTTTATTTGGAATAATTAAAGGGGTTGTCCATAACTGGATAACCTTAGTTTAATCAATCCGGGACCACAGTTAAAATGAAAACAGTGGATACTCACCCCCTGCACAGGCGCTGTGCTATTCCTGGTGGTGATGTGATTTATTGTGTCGCATGCCAGCTGTAGCCAATGAGCTGCCACTTCTGGCTGCATTTCATCAATATTCCATCAAAGCAGAAGGCACCGCTGCAGGAGGCGAGAATACACTGCTTTTATTAAGCTGAGGTTGTCTGGTAATGGACAACCCCTTTAAAGGAGCACTTTGGATATTTGATCTAACTGCATAGTGCCGAATAGGCTGTCATTTAAGAATAATGTTGAGGCTCTTGGGTATACCTGTTTTAATGCCATGTCCACGTTGTCTGCCATTTGACTTTTTCTTCCCCTGTGGTATGGTTTCTCTTATCCGGACTACATATTCCACTGATGTACTGTGTATACAGCACAGTTGGAGCGGCCCCCAGACGCAGGACTGCGGGGTACTCGGATCCGGGTCTCTCGGTTCTGAGGATGTCACGGTGGCCCGACCCGGTCCGTGGTCCTGCTAAGGGGCACCCAATAAAAGGTGTAGGTGGTGGTGTAGGTCGCAGTAAATAACGAGGACACAGGGTTGCAGTCTCTTTACCTCTTTACTGAAGGCTTCAGCATCCGCAATCCAGAGCACTGCTAACAGGGCTGGCTGAGACCGGCCGGTCCGAAGGCACATCCAGAGTTCCCTTTGCAGGTGGAAATCAGTAGCCTACCTACTAGCGCCTGGGTGTTGTAGTACTTCCCTGCTGAGCACCACGGGATAGTCTTCACAACTGTCGTGTATGTTTCTGTTCTTTCTCTCCGTCTCCCAGATGATATGGATAGGACGCACCCGTATGACGGGGTAGGCCTGGAGTTATTTTATAGGGACCCTAGAGACGCCCATCTCCCACAATTGCCTCCGTTGTCTTCATTAGGTGATTAAGGTGAGGCAGCCAACCTAAAATTAACTGCCGTTGGTTTGAAGTAATGCGTAGAGCCCAATACTTCCTCGGTGTTCCGGCCACCGGCTATGCGCCTCAGTAGGATGTTGCCGATCTTGGGGCACGACTCCTACTGGTTCTATCGCGTTTGGGCTGTGATCTCGTTTCTCACTTCTCCACAATATACTTCGCTTCGTGTCCTTTCTTAAGATGCCGCCGCAATGAAGTGCAGGCGAGGCTCCGTAACAATCTGTCCTTTCGCTAGGCCTCTGTCAGGATCCCACCCCTGACAGGGACCCCCCTGAATCTTCCCCCGCAACACCCTCTGCCACAGGATGTTGCCTGGATCAAACCCAGTCAGCTTCTCTCCAACTTCCTATCCAACCCCCAGTTTTACCAGAGTGTGAGGAGTGGCCTAATACATAGAACCCTTTTCTCCCCCTGGTGGCCGGAGTGTGAAGTGTAATGTGTGACTGTGATACCTGGTCAGGTGAACTCCTTTAGTGCCATCAGACGTACCATCACTCCCCTTAGTGGCGGAGCGACAGTACTGCAACGACCAGGACTTTGGGGCGCTGCACAATCACAGCGCAGTTTTCATTTTTTATTTTCAGAGCATGATACAAAATGAAAAATGCTCTTTGATTGTCTGCTTTCGGCACCCAAGACAGTTTTACTTATAGACAGTTTCCCAAGTCTTTACCTATATCTGCATATGAGGACATACAGAGGGACAGCGAGCATGGAACTCTGTCCAAAAACGGGGTGTGAGAGGGATTTGATAACTAAGGATGTCATCCTGTAGTTCATATGAAGTCAGAGACTGACTTCTTTCTGCCCACACGTTAGCACATGTACTGAGCTTTTTGTCGGATTAGGGATCACATGACCCAACTTCCTATAATGAAGAGAGGTATGTATAGATGTGGTTAAGGAGGGATAAATAAAATTGAACAGCTTCATACAGCACAGACCACCATCACTTCTTCAAGCCAGTACTTGTCTCTGCAGAAAATAACACAGTCATCTAGAGCACCGCTTCCAGAGCACATACCACAATTTTTACCAATCTTCTACACCACACCAGATGAAGAAAACAAGAGGGACATAGTGTCGCTCTGCACAATAACAGGACCCCCCAAATGAAAATAGTATCCTCAAAAATAAAATACATCACTGCATTAAAAATATCCCTTAATTAGCCCCTACAGTGATATTATCCCCCATCCAAGCCCCCTTGTGTCTCATTTCTGACCCCTCGTGTATCATTCCCCATATGTTCTCCTATCCTGACCCCATGAATCTCCATCTTTCCGACATGTGTCTCCATCTTCCCCATGTGTCTCCATCTTTCCCCCATGTTTTCTAGCATTCCCCCATGTATCTCCATTCCACCCCATGTATCTCCATTCCGCCCCATGTATCTCCATTCCTCCCCATGTATCTCCATTCCACCCCATGTATCTCCATTTCGCCCCATGTGTCTCCATTCCGCCCCATGTATCTCCATTCTGCCCCATGTGTCTCCATTCTGCCCCATGTATCTCCATTTTCCCCTCATGTGTCTCCATTCCGCCCCATGTGTCTCCATTCCGCCCCATATGTCTCCATTCTGCCCCATGTGTCTCAATTCTGCCCCATGTGTCTCCATTCTGCCCCATGTGTCTCCATTCTGCCCCATGTATCTCCATTCCACCCCATGTGTCTCCATTTCGCCCCATACGTCTCCATTCTGCCCCATGTGTCTCCATTCTGCCCCATGTGTCTCCATTCCGCCCCATGTATCTCCATTCTGCCCCTATGTGTCTCTATTCTGCCCCTATTTGTCTCCATTCTGCCCCATATGTTCTCCCATCCTGCCCATTATGTTCTCCCATCTTGTCCCTATGTGTCTCAATCCTGTCCCCATATTGCAGCTTTCAGTACAAAAAAGTCCTCACCTGCTCACAGTCCAGCAGCATCCTCTCTCTCATCCATTTGAGGAGCATGGCAGTAACATCATATGCCAGCGACTTGCGCTCCAACATCAGCTGCTGGCTTGTGATTGTTTGAAGGCAGTTAACTATTAACACAGCCGCCAGTTAACTATTAACGCACGGCAATAGATGTTAACTGAACATGAGTCCAAGAATGCACGTTCATTTCGGGTCCACCTCCTTGCTTCTGCTCAATCGGCCCCATACTTCAAAAGTGCAGTAATGCCTTGATGACGGCCCTGGTCTCATCACCTGGAATCTCTCATTGCCACTAAACACATGAGGTGGAGTTGTGAGAATGACCGAGCCCTCATTCTAACTCACAGCCGTAGATTTTTCTCATGTGAGAAAGTCTGGTCTATTATACTAATGTTACTTGGATCAAACTTTGTCTGAGATTGAGCCGAGTGTCATCTTACTGTAATCCGATTCTCTTGCATGCGAATTGTATCACAGGTCTGGAGAAAAAGGAGAACTTAATTTCTCTATCTTCTCCATTGTCTGAGTCTGTGGATGTCGGACTACACTTGGATGGCATCGTAGTTCAGTCCCGTGTTTTACACACACCCATAGACTGGTCCGATTATCGGATGCACCCGCAGCATGCTACATTTTTCTATCTTTTTTTGCATCCAGAACCTCAGCAACATGACATAACAGGTCAATTATAGGGCCACAAAGAAAATATTTGACCATTTTATTACACGGACTCTGAGGTGACCTCTAAGTCTGTCTAATAAAAAAAGTACAATGAGAAACTGCAGAGAAACCATTTCCGGGGGTATTCTCACCTCAACATATTATTCATTTTCACTCACTTTTTACTATTATTATTACCGATGAGAATCTGACCTTTGTGAACGCCATTTGAAAATAAAGGCTTTGAGGTCCTCCTAATTTCTACCTCTACAGGGGACTGTTGTTGGAGAAAAACGAGTTACACTAGGTATGAATAAAGTGAAAAAAAGTTCAAATTTTATTAGAAATACACATAGTATAAGCCAAACATTAGACATAAATGGAGTACAATGGTACATGTGCAAAGATAATACATAAAAGTAACCAGAAAGCCCTCCAATAACCCAAGTCACTTGGAGCCTATCACTCCATATATAAAGTGCGTATGCATAGTATAGGGGCACAGAAAAAGAGTATCCTGCCAAATAAGAGTCTATCTAGTACCACAATGGGAAGATAATTATTTCATAGGGAATTGGCAGTAACTCAGTGCAGACCAATCTATATCTAAAGTGCATATGCATAGTATAAGAGCACAAGGCAATAAGTGTTCTGCCAAACAAAACCCTATCCAGCGCCGCAGTAGGAAGATAAGTGCTTCGTGGGGAGTTGGCAGTCACTTACCGCTGACAGGGGTTGGAGGGTCCTGGGACAGATGTGCAATTAAAAGCCCCCCGACGCGCGTTTCGCGTCACGAATTGACCGCTTTATCTCCTTGATAAAGCGGTCAATTCGTGACGCGAAACGCGCGTCGGGGGGCTTTTAATTGCACATCTGTCCCAGGACCCTCCAACCCCTGTCAGCGGTAAGTGACTGCCAACTCCCCACGAAGCACTTATCTTCCTACTGCGGCGCTGGATAGGGTTTTGTTTGGCAGAACACTTATTGCCTTGTGCTCTTATACTATGCATATGCACTTTAGATATAGATTGGTCTGCACTGAGTTACTGCCAATTCCCTATGAAATAATTATCTTCCCATTGTGGTACTAGATAGACTCTTATTTGGCAGGATACTCTTTTTCTGTGCCCCTATACTATGCATACGCACTTTATATATGGAGTGATAGGCTCCAAGTGACTTGGGTTATTGGAGGGCTTTCTGGTTACTTTTATGTATTATCTTTGCACATGTACCATTGTACTCCATTTATGTCTAATGTTTGGCTTATACTATGTGTATTTCTAATAAAATTTGAACTTTTTTTCACTTTATTCATACCTAGTGTAACTCGTTTTTCTCCAGTTATAACATATTGCTTTGAGTAGGTATACTTTCTTTTGCTATATGGGCTTATTATAGCCCTTGTTTCTGACTTAAATATGTCAGAGAGGTTTTTGTGGCTACTCTACAGGGGACTGTAACAACCCTTTATCCAAGTAGTACTTGAAAAAAACAATACTAGTTTGTACATTAAAACTTATACATGTTTATGTTTTAACAGAAAAGTTCAATGCCTATGTAACACTAAAAGTACAAAATGTGAAGAGCACAACAATTGCAGTAAGAGGGAACCTTCCCTGCTGGGAACAAGACTTCATGTTGTGAGTATAAAGTACAGAAAAGTATTCCATAATAAAAAAAAAATTGTACATTTCATAACCTGAGGCTGTATCTGTCCTTAGTGAGATCAACCGGCTGGACCTAGGCCTGACAGTAGAAGTCTGGAATAAAGGACTGATTTGGGACACCATGGTGGGGACTGTATGGATCCCACTAAGAACCATTAGACAGTCTAATGAGGTATGTTACAGAAGTCAGTTGTGCAGAGGTCAGTCATATCAACGGTCATAATTCCTCCACTCCTTCCGCAGTGGTACTGTACCTCAATCTTAGCGTTCTATCTAGCTTTATGGTGGTGTAAGTTTGGTTCAGTAGACAGGAACCAGTCAGAAATAAGACAATCCAAAAACGGAAGGCTTTATCTGACTTCTAGATTCTTAAACAGTTCAGGATCGGACCATTTTACAGTATGACATTCCTGACCAGGCACATTTTAGGTTTTTATTGTCCATTCTCTTTTAACACCTCTAAGGGTATGTGCACACGATGCGGATTTTGCAGCTGATCCGCAGAGGATTGGCCGCTGCAGATTCGCAGCAGTTTTCCAATGCGTTTACAGTACCATGTAATCCTATGGAAAACAAAATCCACAGTGCACATGCCGCAGCATGTCTATTCTTTGTGCGGATTCCGCAGCGGTTTACACCTGCTCCATAATAGGAATCCGCAGGTATGAAACCGCAGGTGAAATCTGCACAAAAAACCGCCAAAAACACGGTAAATCCACGGTAATTCTGCAGGAAATCCGCAGAGTGGATTACCTGCGGATTTACCAAAATCAGTCCGGAAAAACCTGCAGAGTAATCCGCAGCGTGTGCACATAGCCTTAGACTTTTTCTTGTTCAGGTGATCAAATAAATTATTATTTCTTTGCCAAACATGGGGTTTAAATTTTATGTCATTTTTATATTTCTTTTACCTTTTTGTTTATAATTTTCTGCTTTGTTTTTATGCTTTTTTTCATCACACTTTCTGCCCAACATGAGGTCCAAAAAGATCTCTGAGGGCCATTTTTACATATTAATACATTCTTTCTATTGCTGATTTACCTGTATCTGAGGCTGGTATATTAGCCACAGATACAGGGGAGATTTAACGTATTGGCTGTACAGCAGAGCTCATAGTCTCCCCTACACCCAGCGCTGGGTTCGGAAGAGAAAGCACTGTCAGAGTTTCGTAATCTGTATACATTTTAGACATTTTAGAATGTCAATGCAGAGTAAAGCATGGACCGCTCAGACTCTGGGCTGTTCATAAGTAGTTAAAACTTGTTTTCTGACCTTGAAAAGAAGTTTTTATATTCCTAGTAATGCATCTCTTCAGACAGAAGACCGTTAAATCACAATACATAAGGTGCAATCAGTGTTTACTTAAAAGCTGTCCTTTTTTTTTTTTTTTTTTACAAATTATGTTTTAATGCTCTAAGAATTGCATGCTCAGCATGTTGTCTTTTACGTTGTCTTCGGGTAATAGAAAGAGGGCATTGGTTGTCTGAGACCCATGATTTGTTACATCAGTCTCTTCTTTTAATCTTCCATACACTTTGTCTTAAATGTTATTTTGTAATTGCCTACAGGAGGGCCCGGGGGAATGGCTGACTCTTGATTCCCAAGTTATAATGACAGATAATGAAATCTGTGGAACCAAAGACCCGACCTTCCACCGCATTCTGCTTGACACCCGATTTGAACTTCCATTAGGTACTAAATCAACTTGTGATAATAAAATAAAATTTGTAATATACATAAATTTGTTAACTTATATCAAACCTAAATAAATATACACACACACACCTATATTATCTTTTTTCAGAGAATATGAATGATAACACCAAAACTTTTTCTCCACTCATGGTTAGTGATTGGGTGAAGCCATTTATTGTCAAACTACTGTGTTTTCTCTTTTTAAATCATAATGACAACCCAAAACATCCAAATGACCCTGATCAAAAGTTCACATACCCTGGTGATTTTGGCCTGATAACATGCACAGAAGTTGACACAAATGGGTTTGAATGGCTACTAAAGGTAACATCCTCACATGTGACCTGTTTGTTTGTAATCAGTGTGTGTGCATAAAAGCTGAGTGAGTTTCTGGGATCTAGACAGACTCTTGCATCTTTCATCCAGCCACTGACATTTCTGGATTGTGAGTCATGGGGAAAGCAAAACAATTGTCAACGGATCTACGGGAAAAGGTAGTTGAACTGTATAAAACAGGAAATGGATACAAAAAGATATCCAAGGAATTGATAATGCCAGTCAGTAGCATTCAAAATGTGATTAACAAATGGAAAATCAGGGGCTCTGTAAAAAAAACCACAGTCAGGTAGACCAACAAAAATTTTGTCCACAACTGCCAGGAAAATTGTTTGGGATGCAAAGAAAAACCCACAAATAACATCAGCTGAAATACTGGACTCTTTGAAAACTAGCCGTATAGCTGTGTAATAAACTTAGTGATAAGTGCAGTGGAGATCAGTATCATGGGTCAGAAAAGAGGCCGAGAGACAACAGGTTAAGAGTTCAAGAATATTTATGATGGTATGCAGGTAAACAGCTATGACACAGCAGGTTAGTAGCAGACAGAGCTGGATAGGCAGTAAGCACGTATACAGACCATGGAAGTCCAAGTATGTCAGGTCCAGAGACCTGGAGACCAGACCAGGAATCCTAGCAGAGAGCAGTCCAGCAGCAGAGATGAGTGCAGCGCAGATCCAGGGAAACAAGTATTACAACGAAGAGACGTAGATCCGGAGACAGATGGGGTATCCCAAAGTAACGAAGAAACCAGC
The DNA here is from genome assembly GCF_051348905.1 of Ranitomeya variabilis. NCBI lineage: Eukaryota > Metazoa > Chordata > Amphibia > Anura > Dendrobatidae > Ranitomeya > Ranitomeya variabilis. Next base: position 797,243,705 of record NC_135232.1, on the reverse strand, counting down.
AAGATAGCAGTTCTTCCAGCTTGATCACAAGTCGGGAACAAGATACTCAAGCAATAAGTAATATACAGAGCTCCCTTATATACACCACAGACAGGAACAGGAAAAGTCTGACAGGAAGCAAGATGGCCCCCGTGAGGCCAGTGACTCCATCTTAGGTAAGGGCAAAAGTAACTGAACTGAGGGCAACAGCAGACAGAAACTGATGTACAGTCCAAGTCCTTACAGGCTGTTTCAAGAAGCACAATAAGAGGCACTTGAGGAAAAATGGACTGCATGGTGAAGTCGCCAGAAGAAAGTCATTACTGCGCAAATGCCACAAAGTATCTCACCTACAATACGCAAAACAGTACAGAGACAAGCCTCAAAACTTCTGGAACAAGGAAATTTGGAGTGATGAGACCAAAATTGAACTTTTTGGCCACAACAATAAATGTTACATTTGGAGAAAGGTCAACAAGGCCTATGATGAAAGGGAACACCATTGCTACTGTAAAGCGCGGAGGTGGATCACTGATGTTTTTGGGATGTGTGAGCTACAAAGGCACAGGAAACTTGGTCAAAGTTGAAAGAAAGATGAATGCTGCATGTTATTAGCAAATACTGGAGGCAAATTTGCAATCATCAGCCCGGAAGCTGAGCATGGGACGTACCCCGACGTTCCAACATGACAACAATCCAAAACACAAGGCCAAGTCGACCTGTAATTGCCTACAGCAGAGCAAACTGAGGGTTCTGGAGTGGCAAACTCAGTCTCCTGACCTCAATATCGTTGAGCCACTCTGGGGAGATCTGAAGCGCGCAGTTCATGCTAGACAGCCCAGGAATTTACAGGAACTGGAGGCTTTTTGTCAAGAAGAGGGGGCAGCTTTACCATCTGAGAAAATAAAGAACCTCATCCACAACTTCCACAAAAGACTTTTTGGGCTGTCATTATGATTTAAAAACAGAAAACACAGTAGTTTGACAATAAACGGCTTCACCCAACCACTAACCATGAGTGAAGAAAAAGTTTTGGTGTTATCATTCATATTCTCTGAAAAAAGTAAAAAAATAAAATAAAAGCAAAAATTCTGCCAGGGTATGTAAACTTTTGAGCACAACTGTACATCCCTGATTGCACCAATGATATTAATTTAGCCTAACGTTAAATCGTTTGTGGTCATGAGTATATGATTATTCATCTTGTAACGTGTGTATGATTTTTCTGCTTTTTGCTCAATGCTACACAAGATATATGCTACTCAAGATATATTGTGTATAATTTCCCCTGGTATAATTATCTCATTTGTTTTCTTCCTACGTCCATTGGTGCAATCAGGAATGTATACATTCACATTAGTTTGTGATTACATTTTTTGCTAATATGACATACATGGAATCTATATTATTTTGTATGTCTTGTGATCCAGCAATGCTCCCCAAATGTTTAATCTGTGGTTATTTTCCCTTTCTTTGTATATTTTCACATTTATTATGATTGTTTAAATAATGTTTTTTTACAATTTTTATTGGCCTTATAATTTGTTGCTTGGGCTTTGGTATATACAACCTATATGAAGCCTGTAATACATTAGAACCAGCCAATAATAATATAGGTGTTCTTGTTTTAAAGGGAACCTGTCACCATTAGAAATGCTATTTAACTGTAGATATAGTGTTTTCTGTAGGTAAATAATGTTTTATCATGTGTGGCTGCTTTACAGGAGAGCAGCCTCAGGCAGAAGGTGATGTTATATTGCCCCTGCAGCTGCTCGCTTCCATTCATAGGGGGACTGTTAAAGTCATCACTCACTGTAGGGTGATCATGCTGTAATCACTCCCCTGCATACTGATTGATATCCTACCATGCACACAAGCAGTCATAGTGCCAGAGAGTGATTACAGCATTCTCACTGTATAGTGAGAGGGGACTCTAACTTCTTCCTGCACCTCCTCAATGACTGGAAACAAGCACCTTCAGAGAGAATATAATTGATTTTCTCCCTGTAGCTGCTGCTCCAGTGTAGCAGAAAGGTAGGATTTTAAGGTTAGTTACCTGCAGATTACTACTAAATGTGCAGATTAATATTGTTTCTTAAAGTGCTCCAAATCTGTCAGATTATGAGAGCATGTCCTGTGTACAGTTCTTTTCAGTTCATCCCACAGATTTTCAATTGGGTTCAGGTCAGGGCACTGGCTGGGCCATTCCAAAACATTGATCATCTTCGGGTAAAGCCACTATTTGTTGGTTTGGAGCCATGCTTAGGTTCGTTGTTGTCCTGAAAGGTGAAATTCATCTTGTTAGAAGAGGCCTGAAGTTTTTGTTGTAAAATTGACTGATATTTGGAACTAGTCATAATTCCTTCCACCTTGACTACAGCCCCAGTTCCAGCTGGTGAAAAAAAACAAGATGCTGCCTCCACCATACTTCACTTTGGATATGGTGTTCTTTTGCTGATGCACAGTGTTGGCTTTTTCATGAATCACCCAACTTAAAAACAGGGTGTTTTCTCTCTAATTGCCTAAAGTTGCTGCAGAGTTTTGTTCTGCTAAGGCCAATAAACTTGTCATCTGCCTACAAAAGAAATATGTAACTATGTAATAAATATAAATGTTGCACTGGTAATTTAAACTAGATAATTTACAAATTTATCATATTCTTTTAGATATTCCTGAAGAGGAGGCTCGCTACTGGGCTAAAAAACTTGAGCAGCTGAATGCCATGCGGGATCAGGATGATGTAAGTGGTGTAAATAGTTAATTCAGATCAATAAAAAGTTATTAACTTTTATTAATAAAAGTTATTTACTGCATACTAATTCTTGGAGCAATGAATATCCATTACCATTAACCCCTTCATGCTGCAGCCCTTTTTCATTTTTGCATTTCTGTTTTTCGCTCCCCTTCTTCCCAGAGCCATAACTTTTTTTTTCATCAATATGGCCATGTGAGGGCTTGTTTTTTGTGGGACGAGTTGTACTTTTGAACTGCACCATTTGTTTTACCATATCGTGTTTTCGAAAATGGGGAAAAAATTCCAAGTGCTGTGAAATTGTAAGAAAAAGTGCAATCCCACAACTGTTTATGGATTTTTTTAGCATGTTCACCAAATGCTAAAACTGACCTACCATTAAGATTCTCCAGGTCATTACGAGTTTGTAGATACCAAACATGTATAGGTTGTTTTTTATTTAAATAGTGAAAAAAAATCCCAAATTTGTAAAAAAAAAAAAAAAAAAGGCGTCATTTTCGAAGACGCGCAGCGTGTCCATTTTTCGTGTTCTGGGGTTGGGTGAGGGCTTATTTTTTGCGTGCCGAGCTGACGTTTTTCATGATACCATTTGGCATGGATACAATTTTGATTGCCCGTTATTGCAATTTAATGTACTGTTGCAGCGACCAAAAAAAATGTAATTCTGGCATTTTAACTTTTTTTTCCACTACGTTGTAAACCGATTGGATTAAAACTTTTTATATATTGATAGATCGGGCGATACCAATTATGTGTATTTTTTTATTGTTTTATTTTGAATTGGGCAAATTGGTGATTTGAACTTTTATTTTTTTATATTTTTAAAAACATTTTTTACTACTTTTCACTTGCTTCATCAGATCGCCTGTGTGTAGCAGAAATGCGCACTTGCTATGAACGCCGACTGCTGGGCAGCGCTCATAGCAATTCGGCAATGACAACCACAATGTAGATCCCGTGTTGTCGTGCCAACCCATCGGCGACCCGTGGTCATGTGACACGGGTGCCGATGGGTGGGATTAGTTACATGCTTCCATTAAATGCCGCTGTCAGAGATTGACAGCGACATTTAATGGGTTAACAGCCTCGGGCGGATTGCGATTCCATCCGCGGCTGTCAGGGGCACATGTCAGCTGTTCAAAACAGCTGACATGTGCCGGGAAAGATGTGGGCTCAGTGCAGGAGACCACATCAAAGGGAGGGACACGACATGTGCTGTACATGTACGGCGCATGTCGTGAAGGGGTTAATGGGCAGATCAAATATACCACTAAAAGAATACCGTAAATATAGAACTTGGCAGTCCTTATAGCCCCTGATAAGTAGAATTTACAGTATCTTTCTCACCTTCAGTATGTGTTTCGAGAAGAGGAAGAGAATCCGCTGCCGGTCCATGGTTCTCAGTGCTGTAAGTATAACTTTTCAACATTTCCATACAGTGATGAAAAATGTACAGAATTTTTTAATTTAAATTCTATTGATGCTGTCTTGTAAGAATGTTGCTCTTAATAGGTCATTCTCATCTTGCAAGGTGATGGTATATTGCAAGGATGAACTATTACTTTAGTGATAAATATGGGTTTTATTTCTGTGCCCCCCAACAGCCCTAAGAATTAAGAGGACACAACATTGGTGTAGTGTGGCGACCCTTTGAATCTTTTTTTTCTTGCATTGCACAGTCTCTTTCGCTCATTGCATGACAGAAATGCAGTTAATGGTGTCTGGCTTCACGTTGGTCGGAGCACTACTCTCCAGAGAAAACTTGAAAGAGGCTGTACTGTAAGGAAATGGATGCCCTTGTTCCCCCTTAAAGAACAATTGTAATGTTATATTGTGTAATGTGAATTGTGACTTCCGTTTAAGATGTTAATCTTGTGTTTTACATGACAGGAGGGAAAGTTAGACTTCATGGTTGGGGATAGCCCAGAGTGAGAGGGGCTAGGCTCAAGGGACAAAGACAGTTTCCTTGCAGAACATCAGAAATGGCACAGTGTGTGCAGACCTAAGGTCTAATGTGAGCAGTGCTACATGACGCCGGTGTCCCTAACGTGAGAGGAGATTGAGATAGAGGATAGCGAGATCCCAGTGGAAAATAGAAGAGAACTGACCGATTAGAGTCAGGTCCTGGTTCAGGATGATTAGCAGTAGCCCAGAGTTTATAACTCACAGAGGCAACAGGCCTAGACAGGACAGAGCACGTAAGATGAAGAAAGTCCCCGGGGCAGGAGTTCCAGAGCGTCATGGACAGAGAAGATACGTACTGGCCATACTGGCAATATAGTTCCCTAGAGGAGAAAGAAGACATGGAACCGTGGATTGAGAATATGACTCTTGCTAACTGGACTGTAGTACTGAGCTGGGTTGTGGTGAAGTAGAGAGGAACGGTGAAGGTAGAGAAAAAGTGGAAAAGACAAAGGAACTGAGACTGTGTGTGGAAAATGCTCCTTTTTGGGAAGGAAACGTTCATCAAGTTGTGTACCCGCTATCTACTGAATATAATCCCCCAACAAGTTATTGTTTAGTAAAAAGTTTATTTTTGAATGATGGTCACCCTCATTGAACTGTCAAACACCTGGTCCTGGCCAGCCAAAGCATAGCGCCCCCACAGCAAAAGTCCACACACCCATCCAGAACCTCCCCTTCATGTAACATGCAGAGGCGTAAGAGACAAGTACCTTGCCCACGGTTACCACTCTGCGCCATGTTACAGCCCCTTCACTTTCAGGAATTTGAGGAGCATCAGAGGCAGGAACCCGCTGATCATAAGTTAACTACTGAGATATTACATCACTTTATAAGCTAGGAATATCCCTTTAGCATTTTTTTTTATTAATTTCATTATTAGACTGTAGACAATTCTAGAAAACAAAGCAATGAATCAGAACTGGGGTCCCAGAGGTCAGACCCCCACTGATCATGAAGAGATAACATATCATACTGAGATGCCATTACTTTATACAATGGGAATTGTCTGTCCTATAACTAGTTTTCTGGCTTTGGCTCTGAATCTTCTTACACTCCTACTAGCATTAATTGGAATCAATATAATCGGGTCCCAAAAACCTAGATAAGACTTGTTACATTAGGCGGATTCAGTCCGTGCACTGAAAATATCCAAAATGTCTTTGAGCATAATGCAACAAAATAAAATGTAATACTATCTAAATAATAAAGAACAACCTGGCATGACGTACAGTGAGTTGGGTAGCCATACTTATTGAAAGGTGAGATAAAAATGTAAAATATTTATTTCGATTTCAGTAATTGAAAAACTGCTATTCTGCATTTGCTGAACACTATTTATCTCATCGATTCATTATTTTATTCAGGTAACTGGAATTACTTTGGCTGGGGAGAGCAGCACAGTAAGTATAACAACAAATAGTGTACTCTGCATGCTGTGCTATTCTTTCCTGTTAAAATAATGTACACCTCCATTTCAATATTTCAGCATTAACATCCATGGGGAGTGGATGACATAAGTGATGCCAAAGTGCATCAGTTATACGGCTCCATTGTGCTAGTATACGGTATATTAGTGCAGATCTGAACCAGCCAATAGTGCATGCAGCATATTTGTATTTTATTCTGTTACCAGAGAAAAAATAGTGTGTGCAGACTTCCATATTCACTGCAGGCTTCTGGCTTGTATGAACCATTATTCTTTTTTATCTTAAAGGGTATCTATCTGGATGGACTACTTTACTATTAAAACTAGTGTTATAGCTGTATAGGTTCTGACACTACAAAAAATATATATCTGATTTATAAAAATCTGATGTCCTAGGGCTGAGAAATCAAGCTTTGAATCCACATGCAAATTAGCCAATAAGTGCACTGGGGGCGTGTCAGTGCCGTCAGAAATCATGTTGCTTGAAAGCTTGATTTCTCATCTTTGACATGCCACTAATGCACTTTCTTACTAATTTGCATGTGGCTTCAAAGCGTGATTGCTCAGCATTGACACACCCCCAGTACACTTCTCAGCTAATTTACATGTGGCTTCAAAGCTTGATAGCTCAGCATTGACACACCCCATGTGCACTTCTCAGCTAATTTGCATGTGACTTCAAAGCTTGATAGCTCAGCATTGACACGCCCCCAGTGCACGTCTCATCTAATTTGCATGTGATTTCAAAGCTTAATTGCTCAGCATTGACATGCCCCCAGTGCACGTCCTGGCTAATTGACATGTGGTTTCATAGCTTGATTTCTCAGTCATGACACTTTAAATTCATCCTTTTTTTTTAATTTAAATAGATTTTTATTAAGAATAACATTACATTTTACATATTATGTTCCATACAAAGTTTTCTCAATTTTAAAAGCCCCACCATTCCCAACAAGTCCCACATTAAATTCATCCTTAAAATATAATGCACATCCCTAAGTCACCGACAAAGTATAATGCAAGTCCCATAGTCCTCCACAAAGTATAATGCACTACCCATAGTCCTCCATATAGTATAACGCACCCTCCATAGTCATCCATACGGTATAATGCACAGCCCATAGTCATCCATAAAGTATATTGCACAGCCCATAGTCGTCCATACAGTGTAATGCACAGCCCATAGTCATCCATAAAGTATAATGCACATCCCAAAGTCACCCACAATGTATAATGCAAGGCACATAGTCATCCACAAAGTATAATGCACTACCCATAGTCTTCCATATAGTATAACGCACCCTCCATAGTCATCCATACGGTATAATGCACAGCCCATAGTCATCCATAAAGTATTATGCACAGCCCATAGTCCTCCACAAAGTATATTGCACAGCCCATAGTCGTCCATACAGTATAATGCACAGCCCATAGTCGTCCATAAAGTATAATGCACATCCCAAAGTCACCCACAATGTATAATGCAAGGCACATAGTTATCCACAAAGTATAATGCAAGGCACATAGTCATCCACAAACTGTAATGCACAGCCCATAGTCAGCCTGGCCATAAAGTATAATGCACTTCCCATAGTCCTCTATATAGTATATCGCACCCTCCATAGTCCTCCGTATACTATATTGCATCCCATAGTCCTCCATTTAATATAATGCAAATCCCATAGTCCTCCATATAGTACTGTATACTGTACAGTCCATAGTCTAATGCACAGTCCATAGTTCACCATAAAGTATAATGCACATGCCATAGTCACCCATAAATTATAATGCATGCTCCATAGTCCTCCATAAAGTATAATGCACAGCCCATATTTATCCATAAAGTATAAAGCATAGCCCATAGTTCTCCATATAATGTAATGCACAGCATATAGTCCTCCATATAATATAATGCAAGGCCCATAGTCATTCATAGTAGTATAATGCATGGCCCATAATCATCCAAAGTAATATAATGCATGGCCAATTGTCATCCATAAAGTACAATGCAAATTCCATAGTCATCCACAAAGTATAATGCAAATTCCATAGTCACCCACAAAGTATAATGCAAATTCCATAGTCACCCACAAAGTATAATGCAAATTCCATAGTCACCCACAAAGTGCACGGCCCATAGTCATCCATAAAATATAATGCACTGCCCATAGTCATCCATAAAATAAAATGTATGGCCCAAAATCATACATAGTAGTATGGCCACTGATTTAAAATAAATAAATACTCTCTTCTCTTCGCAAGCTGGAAGCTGACTTCAGCCCGGGTCATGAGTGCATGACGTCACTGCCTTGCGCCCCTGATCACATTCACGCCAACGTCAGCTACTGGCCTCTCATTGGCCGGCAGCATGTATTGTAGCATATGGACCTGATGGGTCTGTGCGGTGCAATACACGTAGTTGGATATGTGTCCGAAGACACACATCCAGTAGAAGTTTCTGATGGCATCGTTGGGCCCCTGATCCGCCGGGCCTGATCGCAGTGGTGACCACTGCGACCGTGGTAGTTACGGAACTGGTGGTCATGTGACAGGTAGTCACAGTAATGTTAATGTCCTAGTGATAAAACCTACATTGTAAGTAAACAATAGCACATGGTTTGTTAAGTGACACATTATTGAAATTATGTATTATACACTACCTCAGGCTTTCCTCAGATTACATAGCAAAAATCTACTGACAGATTCCCTTTAATGGATAAATATTTACTTTTTAGGATTGCTACATCCAATAGGAATGCGCCAGAGATAAATGGATAGACTATTTGCATATTTAATTTCCTTATGCTGGCTTGGCACTCTCCTTAAGGAGAAACGTTCCCCCTTGGTCAACGTGTAAGAAGCCTCTCCCCCAACCTAATCAGATCTCCTGCATTGCACTGATGAGGGGCAAACACCCCAAATGCGTATCTGCAAATGGAGTTTCTGGTTTGACTTCTTATCCTATGCCATGTGGCAAGACTTGTTAAAGGGTCGATATTGACTTTTAGTATTGCTACTTAAAATAGGTGGAGCCAGAGATAAAGTCCTCTCCCTCCTGAATAAAAGGGCTATTTGCATATTTAAATTTCCAGGCGAGCATCACATGGCCTATAAGTCTCATTATGCTAGCTTAGCACTCTGCAAGGAGTAGCGATCCCCCTTAGACCCAGTTAGAGTCTTCTCACCTAACCAAAGCAGATCTCTGGCTTTGCACTGAGGAGGGACAACACCCTGAAACATGTGTTTGCAAATGGAGTTTCTGGTTTGGCTTCTTATCCTATGTCATGGGGCAAGACTTGTTAAAGGATCGATATTGACTCCTAGGATTGCTACATCCAGAAGGTAGCTCCAGAGATAAAGTCTGAAGAGGCTACTTGCAAGATTAAAATATATTTTTTCTGCAATTTAGCTAATTATCAACCAGATAGTGGGCCCATTTTCTGGTTGCACCCCTGCATAGGAGCTTATACCCACTTCTTTTTCCTGCTTTGGAAATGTTAAATTATGGTGACCGCCTATACCCTTTGTTCACCTGTGTTGGAAATGATTTGCCTAAATTATAATTACTGACTTTATTTTCTCGTTTATTTTTTTCTTTAACATAATATGCGTCATGTTTTAAGGCTTGCAGTTAACACCCCCGCATAGTTTAACATAGCACATTCACTACAGAAGCCAGGAAGAGGTGATGATAACACATACCTGACTTTGCTAACAAAAGAGCTTGTGAATGTGGGTGGTTTGTCAGTGCACTATTATTAGCCTAGTAGATGACTTTTAAAAATGTTTTTTCTTAATGCTATTTGTAATTTCCATCCCAAAGAGAACACATAAACTGCCTGAAAGTAAAATCTAGATATACATGAACTTCAAGGGGAAGATTTTAATGTTTTGTTGAAAGTAAATTACATTAAAATGAATGCAAAGAAAATATCCCATTCACATCACAGCCATTTTCCCTAGAAAAATCTTAGTCTCACACTTAAAGGGAACCTGTCACGTTGGATAACGCTATTAACTTGCACATATGAGGTCAATCTGTGGTTTAATAGCATTAGAAAAGTGCCTAGCTGCTGTAGTGAAAGTACGGCTCACGGGAGAAAATTAACTTGACTCCTCGCGGCAGCCACCGGCTTTCAGTCAACCGAGCGTGCTGTTGGTACAGTCACCGCTCACAGCATTGTGCTTGGCGGCTGTAATCATGACCCTGTACTTTGTCAATTTGATGCACTGCAGAGCTGGCTGTCAGTCCAAGTCAACGGTATGTCTCTATGACTGAAAGCCGGTGGCTCCCCCGGAGGAATACATTTCATTTTCTCCCTGTAACGTTAATTTTTTACACTAAATTATGCTTAATTCTATTCTTCTAACAATGCTATTCTTTTCTTAATTGCTTCCAGACAATGAGGATCCTGATAGTGCTGTGGATGATCGTGATAGTGATTATCGAAGTGAGACTAGCAATAGTATCCCTCCAGCATACTACTCCACATGTCAGCCTAACGCCTCTGTGCATCAGTACCCTGTGCGACATCAGTACAGTTCCCATGGATCATACACTGATTCAGTACACAGTTACGAAATGGATTTCTCAGATCATCGACCGATCAGGTACAAATACCAACCAGTTGCTTATGATAACATTATGGTGCTCTAATTGCTATGTTATGTAATATTGCTAAACATCGTTATACCATTATACATTAATAACTGATGGATGGCAGGATGGAGGGGTGTGTGTGATCCCCTCTGACCTGTCTCCTCTCTCCCTGGATGGCAGGCGTTACGATAGTGCAGACTCTGCCACAAACGGCCGCAGTGATGTGGAGTCTGTCTCTGGTTCAAGCCGCCTCACCAGTCGGCAGCATTCTTTGGAGAGTCGGCAGTCATTAGACCTGTCCGATAGGTGGGTCAGTCCCAAGATGTTGCAGTGTGAGTGCTGCAGAGTCACGTGCTCGTCCTATGCACATGCCAAGACAGGCCGTAATCTGTATAGGAAAAACCAATTTAGTCTTATAGCTCCTTTGTGTGGTGACAATCCACCTCTCTGCAGACACCCGTAGGGTAACCTTTCCCAATTTTATTTACATAAGAAAAGGAAACTATTTATTAGACACACATATAGGCATTGATGGAAAAACAGAAACCAGAGAAGACAAACCTCAAGCCAAACTTTTTAGACTTTTTGGCATTAGATCAAATTTTCATCGAGCAATGATTGAGGCAGTAAGAACCCATCCAGTGTGTGATATCTCTTCATTAGAGCAAGTGAGACTAGCTCAAGAGAGGTCCCAAGGAGCTTCTCCCTGCCCCCATTCTCCTAGACTGACAGGTCTCCTACTATAGTCATCCAAGGCGCGTAGTCCCTGGCCGGCTATTCAAAGTATGTTTTCTCCGAAATGTCACTGCGTTTCAGAGTAAAACTTACATGGCTGCAATAACGTATCTGATTTGCGTTGTCTGTGGTTTGGGCAGCATGACTCAGCAGCCACTTTTCTTTTAACAAGATTTCAGAAATGTAACACAAATCTAGGGTTACTCTAGCACCAGTTTCTCTTCCTGTTGACAGGGCGGGACTATTAGTCTCATGCTGATTGACAGCTGCCTTCTCCCAATTAGGCTGCAGAAGTCGACTGTCAATCAGCATGACACCAGTAGTTCAGCCCTGTCAACAAGAAAAGAAACCGTTGCTCTGTTGACATGATGTCAACAGAAGTCTGTGACCACTCTGTGCCAGCGGAGAACAGCGCAGAACTCAACAGGCACTTGGTAGCAACTACCCATCTGTTAGTGCTTAGGCTTTTTTTTTTTTTTTTTAAAGTCCTGAATATACACTTTAACGTAATTAATTTGGATTCTTAGTGACCACGGCATTCCAACTACTCATGCTTGAAGCATCTTCAGATAGGAATGAGAGATGACAGTGTACTGAGACACATCACCAGGCAAAAAGTAGTATTTTTCTTTTCCCAAAAAAAGTCCTTCTCTGTGGCAGCTTTAATTTACCCCTTAGTTTCATGCTTCTAAAACATTGTGACATGCTCTATTGGATGCCTTATTACCAAAGTGTTTCATGGAAGCATTGCTGCATACACTGCTACAGTGAGAACCGTATGGCGACCGGCATGGTCCCTGCGGGTCTGTAGTACGAAGCTACAAGTTCTCAGTGTGCCATACAACCTTTTACACACAATATAAGGAACCTTTGGTCCTTAAATTAATTCACAAAATGAGTAGTTTCTAGAATTATATTAGCTGTTTTGTTCCTACACATACAGTGGGGAAAAAAGTATTTAGTCAGCCACTAATTGTGCAAGTTCTCCCACTTAAAAAGATGCGGGAGGCCTGTAATTGACACCATAGGTAGACCACAACTATGAGTGTCAAAATGAGAAAACAAATCGAGATCACATACAGGTGGGACCTGACGGCCATGTTTTCCTTGCTTGGTATCCAGGGATGCCAACGGCCGGGGCCTCCCTGGCTCTGCATGGCGTCTCATACCCTTGTGGCCACACGAATCAGATGGGCACAGACTGCCTGCACACTCCGCCTCATCGCACGCCACTCTGCAATCTTTAGGCAAGCCAGAAGTTGCAGCTATCCGTCTCTTTGCCCTCATTCATTTATTAGCAATATCATTACAGACAGCTCCCTGGGGAGATACTTTACATTACAGCTAACCACAAGTAAGCACCTTTATTCTATTTATGGGGATTGCCTAGTTGGTATTCATCACTTGTCTCAATCTAGTTGTCATTTATTGTTTATTACTATTTAGTTGTCACCTATTATTTGCTACCCTCCATCCAGCATCTGACTTTTCAAGGTAACATTCGTACATCCTGGGTAGTATTTCCACCAGCATCAGGTTATGCCATAAGTAGTGTGGTGTGTTCCGGTGTGCTAGGCTATTTGTATCCATTCCAGACTAAGCGTAAAGGGTGAACATTGTGGTTGTCCCTAGCGGATTAATAGATGAGGACTGGTTATACCATTCTTAGCATTCATTCTGCCTATTCATCCTTGAGCGCGGTATCATACTACTGTGTATTACTGTTAAATCCAGAAAATCACCTTGTCTGATTTGGCAAGATTTATTTTTCAAATAATGGTGGAAAATAAGTATTTGGTCATTAACAAAAGTTCATCTCAATATTTTGTTATATAACTTTTGCTGGCAATGACAGAGGTCAAACGTTTTCGGCAAGTTTTCACAAGGTTGGTATCTTGGGGTTGAGATCTGGAGACTGGCTAGGCCACACCAGGATCTTCATATGCTTCATTCATAAGCCACTCCTTCGCTGCCCTGGTGGTGTGCTTGGGATCATTATCATGCTGAAAGACCCATCCACGTTTCATCTTCAATACCCTTGCTGATGGAAGGAGGTTTGCACTCAAAATCTCACAATACATGGCCCCATTCATTCTTTCGTGTACACAGATCAGTCGTCCTGGTCCCTTTGCAGAGAAACAGCCCCAAACCAGGATGTTGCCACCCCCATGCTTCATAGTAGGTATGGTGTTCTTTGGATGTAACTCAGCATTCTGTCTCCTCCAAACATGACGAGTTTTGTTTCTACCAAACAGTTCTACTTTGGTTTCATCAGACCATATGACATTCTCCCAATACTCTTCTGCATAATCCAAATGCTCTTTAGAAAACTTCAGATGGGCCCGGACGTGCACTGGCTTAAGCAGGGGGACACATCTGGCACTACAGGATCTGAGTCCCTGGTGGTGTAGTGTGTTACTGATGGTAGCTTTTGTTACAATGGTCCCAACTCTATGCAGGTCATTCACTAGGTCCCCCCATGTGGTTCTGGCATTTTTGCTCCCCGTTCTTGTGATCATTTTGACCCCATGGGGTGAGATCTTGCGTGGAACCCCAGATCGAGGGATATTATCAGTGGTCTTGTATGTCTTCAATTTTCTTACTGTTTCTACCACAGTTGATTTCATGACACCAAGCTGCTTGCCTATTACAGATTCAGTCTTCCCAGCCTTGTGTAGGGCTACAATTTTGTTTCTGGTGTCCTTTGACAACTCTTTGGTCTTCACCATAGTGGAGTTTGGAGTGTGTCTATTATACTGATAAAAAGTTCAAACAGGTGCCATTACTACAGGTAATGAGTGGAGGACAGAGGAGCCTCTTAAAGAAAAAATTACAGGGTCTGTGAGAGCCAGAAAATCTTGCATGTTTTAGGAGACTAAATACTTATTTTCCACCATAATTTGCAAAATATATCTTGCCAAATCAGACAAGATAATTTTCTGGATTTTCTTTCCCATTTTGACTCTCATAGTTGTGGTCTCCCTTTGATGTCAATTACAGGCCTCTCTTATCTTTCTAAGTGGGAGAACTTGCACAATTGGTGGCTGACTAAATACTTTTTTCTCCACTGTATATAATCAATGTGTATGAAAACAGCAAATCTGTGATGATATATAATAGATATATAATGAGAGTACTGGCCCTAGTAAGAAATACTTTACATCAACTAGTGATTTTTTACAAAATAAAGATTAAATTAATGTACATTGTATAGTTTTAGAAAATTACAGTTAAAGGGAGTCTGTCACCTCAAAATGTAATTTAAACTAAGCACATAGTCATATAAGGGACTAGGACCGTAGAACATAATCGTACTTTTAAGGTATAAATCTGTGCCTCCATTTTGTGAAAATGACTACTTATCCCCATTTGCTAATTAGAGATCTTGGTGCACCACTGGCTTGGTTGAGCAGCTTCAGTGCACAATTCTGCTCGCACACAGCTCTCTCCTCTACTCTGCAGCATATGCTCCCACCACTCTCGCCTCTCTGCTGTGGTGTATGCGCCCTCTGCCCTCTGCTGCAATGTGTGGTAACACAGCTCTATCCTCTCTGCTGCAGCAGGCGCGCACACCGCTCTCTCCTCTCTGCTGTGGCGTATGCGCACACCGCTCTCTGCTGCAGCGTGTGTTAACACAGCTCTATCTTCTCTGCTGCAGCAGGAGCACACACCGCTCTCTCCTCTCTGCTGTGGCATATGCGCACACAGCTCTCTGCTGCAGCGTGTGTTAACACAGCTCTATCTTCTCTGCTGCAGCAGGAGCACACACCACTCTCTCCTCTCTGCTGTGGCATTTGTGCACACTGCTCTATCCTCTCTGCTGCAGCGGGCGCGCACACCGCTCTCTCCTCTCTGCTGTGGCGTATGCGCACACCACTCTCTGCTGCAGCGTGTGTTAACACAGCTCTATCTTTTCTGCTGCAGCAGGAGCACACACCGCTCTCTCCTCTCTGCTGTGGCATATGCGCACACCGCTCTTTCCTCTCTCCTGCAGCGGGCACGCACAACGTTCTCTGCTGCAGCATGTGTTAACACAGCTCTACCTTCTCTGCTGCAGCAGGAGCACACACTGCTCTATTCTCTCTGCTGCAGCAGGAGCACACACTGCTCTATTATCTCTGCTGCAGCAGGCGCGCACACCGCTCTCCTTTATTTCAGCGTTTTTTTGCTCCACCCATTCAGTGGGTGAAAAATGCTGAAAAACAGTGACATGCTGCATTGTGCAAAAGCCAAGGTGTTGCACAAAATACTGAGGACAAAAAAATACATGAGATTTCTGATATTTCATGGACTTTGCTGGCAATGTAAAACCCAGCTGAAAATTTGCATTAAAAAACTCATTAAAAAAAAACGCAACTTAGACTTTTATAGTGGCTGAGTTTCCTTTATGACTATGTGCTTAGTTGTAATTGTGTTTTTGGAGGTGATAGACTTCCTGTGTGCAGGGGCTTTTGACCACATCCACCCAAAAACAAAGAACAGTTATGATTTAGTTATAAAAAAATATTGGAACTTCATGAAAACCTAACAAAATTTCACTGGCCGCAGTGGATACGATCCACATTTTAACACTATGTAAACTATATTGACTTGGTCTGTATCAGCTCTGTCATTCCTAGAGGTGGCATTCACCAATCAGTAGTGATAATGCCTTTTATATTTTGGACAATTCAGTCTATCAGCTATAAATTGAAAGTATACTCGGCCTGTCGTGGGGTGTGCATCTGTAAATCTGTCTGCATGCGCGCTTCAGGCTGTGGCTTCCTGTTGCAGGGCTTTAATGTATGATCCACATGGTTTTTACTTTGCTGCAAAATCTTAATTGACGACATTATGGTAAATTCTGGATGTATGGCATTTGCACACACATGCTAAGTAACGTAACCTTAAGGGGAGATGTACATCTTTGAAAATAATTTCACTATTGCTTCAGTTGATCTAAAATAAGCAACTTCAAAATAGTCTTATTTAAAAATATAGGGGGGTTATTATGTAGGGACTTTTTTAAATTCACTTTTATTGTGGCTTCATTGCCATTATTTGCTCCAAATTTATCAAAGTATTGCCCGATGTTTGATAACTTTGATTTATAACACTTCTGTGTAGGAATTTTATTTCAGTTTCTATGCCACTCACTTACTGGTGTAAGCCCGTGACTATTTTTCTAAAATCTGTCTAACTCCTTATTTGGATAGATAACTACTTTTAAAGTGGCAAAAGTGGCATAAAATCACAAAGAGTCACAAATATTTTGCACAAAACTGATGTGCAAGAAAATGTGTGGCTTTTTAAATCTAGTACAAATGCTTTGATACATGTCCCCTGTATTTTTACAGCTTTTTTGCAGACCAATGTTTCTCCATAATTACAGATTACAACATAAATCTTGTGTAGGCTAATCCAGCATTCATAACACCTTCCATCTTTCTTTTAGTTTTTGCTAAAATACATTCAGTAGATTGATCAGAGATAAAGGGATTGATGGAAAAAAATACTGTATGACTGCAGGATCAGACTACACAAGGTTCGTTTGCAGTCTGTAACCATGGCGACTGGCAGAACTACATAACAGCTGTCAAAACACAGGACATTTTAAATCAATATTGCAAAATGACTTCATTTAATATTTTGATTTACGGGAACAATATAAAATCAGTTATAAAGATGTACACAGCTTTTAAGACGGTAGTGTAAGTTTAAACCGCACTTATACAGTAACTACAGTTATATCTGATAAGAGTACAGAACACCAGACTTCCTCGTACCACCAATGAGGCTACTACTTGCACTGTTTCACTTTGGCTTTAGAATTGCAGTGTATTATACTTTTAATGTAAAATGTTTTTATTTTTCAACTAGACCTTATTACCAATTTAGTATTTGCAAGAGTGAAAATTAATATTTGATCCATCCTCAATACTATATACAACATTATTTTTTTAATATCTCTTTCGATTTTAGAAGTTATTTCTGTGCTAAAATCAAAATTTATGAGCTTGAAAACATGGAGTAAAGATAGACACAACATAACAAATATCAGTTAACGACACATTTCTCATCACAACAGCATGTAAGGGCATACTTACTATACTTACTATACTATATCAGAAATGTAAAAAGTCAGGCCACAAGCCACACTTGTTCTCTTACTCTTTGTCATTAGCCAAAACTCTCATATAGCAATTATTATGGCAGTAAATATCCATCCATTGTGTGGTATTCTTTTAAAGACTTGTGCAGACAGCTCTAGATTCTCTCATCCGAGACAATCGGGCCAATGCAAATGCCACTCTGATCATACTCTGATCACAGTTTAATCAGAAAGTGAGCCTTGTGTAATGAGATCAGGAGAAGATGGAGAAACAAATTTCTCCATCTTCTCTGTTGTGTCAGTGCATGGAAATAGGACAGCACACAGATGTCATCCGAGTGTAGTCCGATGCTTTCCATGGACTCATTGACTTGCATGGTCGATTGTGATCGAAATATAGGTTCAAACTCGGACGTGCAGCAAAAAATTTAGATATGTGCATGACCCCATAGACTAACATTGGTCTAATCGGAATCCAATGTTTTGCCAGATCGCACTTAGGCCAATGATAGGCTGTCTGTATGAGCGCCAATAGAGAAGAGACTGTGAGAAGAGACTCAATGACAGTTCTTCACTCTATGGTTGGGTTCATACACCAGTGTTTTGGGATCTGATCACAATGCACGGACTGGACGTGGGTGTCATGCTCGGTGAAGGATAAGTAAGTGCACAACAATGGGAAGAGGGAAGGGGGAGCCCAAACACTAGGTAAGAGGGGAGTGGAGACCCCTAGGCAGATCCAAAATGACCCTGTCTGTCCTAAACATCCCTATATAGGTTCTGCACCTATTGCCGAGCAGGAACCTAATCCCAGCCTAGCGATAGGCCCTTAATAGGGAGGGGAGGTGGGTGAGTACTAGTCAGTCCTCACGAAAACTAAAGACAGAGAGAGAAGACGGATGGGGAAACCACTTAGCTTAAGAAGACAACCGAGATGTCATGCCAGCAATCCTCCAAGGGTCCTCAGGGAAAGACACTAGCCAACTACTAGAACTTCAAAAAAACTGAGGCAAGTATGAGCTAACACCTGCACCATGCTGCAGCAATTGAATGTATTTAAACCTTCAGCATAGATGTGTGATTAGCAGCAGAAGGTGGTGGTAACTATTGGGTCCTAGAGGGAGAAGGATATCCCTCCATAATTGAGATGCAAAAGTCAAGAAAGTGCTTGAGCTAAAAGCAAAGACCTTCTACAGCCAGATCCAGGATGACTGTCTGTCACACCTTAATCCAAATAAAGAAAAAACCTAGCACTCAACTGATGCTTATGTGCAAATTTTATTGTAGTACCCAAAAACGTTTCGGTCCCTCAAGCGGACCTTCATCAGTTACGTACTAAACTGAAGCTCGGGCATAAGAGACAATATTGTCTCAGGGCACTTGTACCTGCAGTGTCTTGGCAGAACGCTGTACTGGATAGAATGCTGTGGAGGATCAGGCGTGATGTGCTGCTGTCAGACGCGGTGTCCACCGCCTGATCCTCCACAGCATTCTATCCAGTACAGCGTTCTGCCAAGACACTGCAGGTACAAGTGCCCTGAGACAATATTGTCTCTTATGCCCGAGCTTCAGTTTAGTACGTAACTGATGAAGGTCCGCTTGAGGGACCGAAACGTTTTTGGGTATTACAATAAAATTTGCACATAAGCATCAGTTGAGTGCTAGGTTTTTTCTTTATTTGGATTAAGGTGTGGGAGCCTACCTTAGCACCATTTGACCAGTAGTGCACACGCTATTTTCTACTACTACTGTCTGTCACACCTGACACACCCGTGACAGTGGGTCTCCTGACCAGAACTCGACAGCCTCATAGCCATATATACAGGTGCTTCTCACAAAATTAGAATATCATTAAAAATTTAATTGATTTCAGTTCTTCAATACAAAAAGTGAAACTCATATATTATATAGAGTCATTACCAACAGAGTGATCTATTTCAAGTGTTTATTTCTGTTAATGTTGATGATTATGGCTTACAGCCAATGAAAACCCAAAAGTCATTCTCAGTAAATTAGAATACTTTATATCACCTGCTTGAAAAATTATTTTAAAATCTGAAATGTTGGTCTACTGAAATGTATGTTCAGTAGTGTTGAGCGATACCTTCCGATACTCAAAGGTATCGGTATCGGATGGTATCGGCCGATATCCAAAAAATATCGGATATCGCCGATACCGATACCCGATACCAATGCAAGTCAATGGGACACAAGTATCAGAAGGTATCCTGGATGGTTCCCAGGGTCTGAAGGAGAGGAAACTCTCCTTCAGGCCCTGGGATCCATATTCATGTAAAAAATAAAGAATTAAAATAAAAAATATGGATATACTCACCCGTCCGGTGGCCCCTGGACCTTACCGATGTAACCGGCAGCCTCCGTTCCTAAGAATGAGGAGTTTAAGACCTTCGATGACGTCGCGGCTTGTGATTGACCACTCATGTGACTGCTCACGCGACCAATCACAAGCCGCGACGTCATCGCAGGTCCTAAACTCGCTCATTCTTAGGAACGGAGGCTGCCGGTTGCAGCGGTTACAACCAGGGCGCGTCAGAGGGTGAGTATATCCCTATTTTTTATTTTTATTCTTTATTTTACACATGAATATGGATCCCAGGGCCTGAAGGAGAGTTTCCTCTCCTCCAGACCCTGGGAACCATACACTTGGAACTTCCGATTCCGATTTCCGATATCACAAAAATATCGGAACTCGGTATCGGAATTCCAATACCGCAAATATAGGCCGATACCCGATACTTGCGGTATCGGAATGCTCAACACTAATGTTCAGTAAATGCACTCAATACTTGGTCGGGGCTCCTTTTGCATCAATTACTGCATCAATGCGGCGTGGCATGGAGGCAATCAGCCTGTGGCACTGCTGAGGTGTTATGAAAACCCAGGTTGCTTTGATGGCAGTCTTCAGCTTGAAAAAGACCTTTGATGTTGAAACGTCGCATTTGGCACAATAAAGGAGTTTTTTCACCTGGATTGGATGCTGTCCTTCACTTTGCTTGGGCAGTCTTCAGCTCATCTGCATTATTGGGTCTGGTGTCTATCATCTTCCTCTTGACAATACCCCATAGATTCTCTATGGGGTATTGTCAAGGTATCAGGCGAGTTTGCTGGCCAATCAAGCACAGTGATACTGTTGTTTTTAAACCAGGTATTGGTACTTTTGGCAGTGTGGACAGGTGCCAAGTTCTGCAGGAGAAAGAAATTTCCATCTCCAAAAAGATTTTCAGCAGAGGATAGCATGAAGTGCTCTAAAATTTCCTGACAGACGGCTGTGCTGACTTTAGTCTTGATAAAACACAGTGGACCTACACCAGCAGATGACATGGATCCGCAACCATCACTGATTGTGGAAACTTCACACTAGACCTCAAGCAGCTTGGATTGTGTGCTTCTCCACTCTTCATCCAGACTCTGGGACCTTGATTTACAAATTTAATGCAAAATTTACTTTCATCTGAAAACAACAACTTGGACCTCTGAGAAACAATCCAGTTCTTTTTCTCCTTGGCCCAGGTAAGACGCTTCTGGCGTTGTCTATTGGTCATGAGTGGCTTGACACAAGGAATGTGACACGTGTAGCCCATGTCCTGGATACAGGGACCAGTAAAGGAGCAGCAGCAAGCAGGCGGCATATTACAGTATAATTTACTGTATATTTCTGGATAAAGGTTTCTATGCAAGCTGAAATCTCACATTTTTGTATTCCTACCTGAATAAGACTCACATATGCGTAAATCATATTCTCTCTCATAGGAGCAGAAAAAACTAAAATAACAGTGCCTGATCTGTCTCATGACTACACCAACAATGCCTGTTAGATTCCATTGACTATTATGGGATCTGTTTAGTATTCATCATGGTTATTGTCATTTTACTGGACAAAATAGCAAAGTATGGTGCTCTACTTTGTCCAACCTTTTTTACCAATCCTGTGATGGGGCTCTAAACAAAGTCTATAACGCTGATGTGAAAAAGCTTAAAAGTAGATTATAGTCCTTTGGACTCTATTACTTCAGTTTGCTACAATGTATTATTCTAGAGTCCATGTGGTTCAGTTTACAGAATTTTTCCCAGACTGGATGTAGCTGGAGGCACATTCCAGCTGATAGCGGGGTACGTCTCACTTTTCTGGCTCTAAGGGTACCGTCACACAGTGCCATTTTCATCGCTACGACGGCACGATTCGTGACGTTGCAGCGTCGTATAATTATCGCTCCAGCGTCGTAGACTGCGGTCACACGTTGCAATACACGGCGCTGGAGCGATAATTTCATGACGTATTTGCGATGTAGAAGCCGTTGGTTACTGTGCGCACATCGTATACAACCTGTGTCACACGATGCAATCATGCCGCCACAGCGGGACACTAGACGACGAAAGAAAGTTTCAAACGATCTGCTACGACGTACGATTCTCAGCGGGGATCCGGATCGCAGTAGCGTGTCAGACATAACGATATCGTAACGATATCGCTAGAACGTCACGAATCGTGCCGTCGTAGCGATGAAAATGGCACTGTGTGACGGTACCCTAAGGGCGCAGTCAGATGGCCTTAAAACATGGACAACAATCGTATCACAATACTCAGACTGGCCGGCAGCTCTCCTGACCCAAGCGTGATAACTGCACAGAAATACAAGCTATTACGCTCGGGTCAGGAGAGCCGCCAGCCAGTCCTAACATTGTGATGTGGTCGTCGGCCATGTTATTCGGTGTCCGACTGCCCTTAGTCTACTATAATTTACTATTAAACACCACCGGATCAATTATATCAACTCTATACTAATCATAACACCACAACCCCTTTTGTATATTAATCACATGAGGTAAAGAGTTTTTTCTAAATATTTATTTATACAAAACAATTGTTTACATAAGAATTAGAGTACCACAAACCAAGCAGGTTTCAAGGAGACATATATCCAGGTATATTTACAAATAACATTATCAAAGATATATAGATGTAAGGACTACCATAGTAGATGTCATATATACCCATATATTATTTTGTATTTTTTCCACTGAGTACTATATATAATAACAAAAGGGTATCAGACTCTCCAGGTAAAAGCAAGCAACACTGACTAGGACCGCTCAGATATAGAACACCAATTTGTCCTGTATAGTCATTAGGACCGGTATAAGGGTTCAAGCTAAAACGGCAAGTGCCATAACCAACAGTCCTACCAGAAACAAGGATAGAGTATTTAGACCAAAATTGGAGGACCTAAGTCAGCGAAAACTTACTTATTAAATAAACAAAGCCTGGTATCTCCACCTGCCGCCCCGACGCGCGTTTCGCTTGCTTCTCTTCTTCAGGAGGCGTGGCTAAGTACTGAGCTCATATCCGTATATATATGGGGACTATCCAATGGAATGGGAGCAATGAAAGTGACATCAGCCAATATGCGGCGCATGCGCCGGCACTATCCCGCCCCATATGAGGATACTTCCTCCTGCGCTCCTGAGACGCAAGCTATCAACCGCTGCCTAGCAGCGGGAGACGCTCGCGCATCACGTGAGCGCATTGAGAAGATCCGGGCACGGAAGTATCCGGGCATGCGCACTGGCTGCATGAATATCAGAAGAGGAAAGACTCAGACCATATATGGTTCAGGGGACTATTAACAGCCACATACGGGCAGAGCAGTGAGTAAATGCCCTTAAACACCAACTAATATATATATAAAGGGACAAGCCTATAATAACAGCCAAAACCTATTAAAGGCCATCATATTGTAATAGTAATAACTCGCCAACCCATGATAAATTGGGCACAGTAAATACAATACAACTATAATAAATAACATTGTTCTAAAGCTATAAAATTATACTTATGCATATGTAACACATACAATACAACCATACCAAGATCCATAATAAATATATATCATAGTGCCAGTGTATGTGAAAAATATTATTTTATAAAAAATAAATTAAATAAGGAACTTGTAAATATTATAAATATTACTATTATAGTGTATAATATAGTGCAATATATGATAAAATATATAAGTGCTATAAATATTACCAATATAATATATACCATAGTGTAATATGTAATACAGCATAATATATTAATATGGAATATATATATAAAATTAAAATCTCATGTGTAAGTGATATAAAAAAACTAATACTAATTAGACTAATGTAAGCATATATAAATACCGTATATATAAATAGTAATAAATACTATATAAAAATAAAAATATAAGTATGTGCCCTGATATCAAATGAAACACTTAATCACCTAATATAATAACATAATACAATGTGCCATAATAAAATAGCATAAGTATAAATATATATCAATATCCAATATATACCACATCAAAAAATATTAATAATAAATATATATAGATAAATAAATAATTTTCTTCCATCTTGTGCTCAATAATTTTTCATAGAATCCTTCAAAGTCCATCTTCCTCCCCAAAGAGTTGGGCTCCTGATCTTCATAATAATATATTAGTTCCCAAAGCATATATATAGACATATCTAAAAAATACATACAATAAAAAATAAATCAATATACACATTTAAAAACAGATAAAACAAAACTCAGGACAACGCAAATAAGATAAATTTACCCATAATCAACAATTCAAAGGTAGGATCCAAATCCATGACTCTCATTTAGTCCAAATGGGACCAATGTATTCAGCCTAAAAATCCAACGACTTTCTATTTGTGAAAGAACTCTAAATAAATTCCCTCCCCTAATACCCAGTGTTACCTGATCAATTGCCATGAATCGAAGGTTACTGGCATCAGAGTTGTGTACGGCATGGAAATGTCTGGCGAGCGTTTTTAAATGTTCATTGTCCTTGGCTTCTTTTGACTTTTCTATATCGCGTATATGTTCGCGTATCCTGATGCGGAGTTCACGTGTGGTCATGCCCACATAAAGTTTATTACAGGGGCAGGATGCCACATAAATTACTCCCTCTGATGTACAAGTGAGGTATTTCCTAATGGAAAAAGTACGAGTGTTATCAAAATTATGGAATTCCTTACTTTTGACTGTATTTGCGCAGGCTTTGCATCTTTTGCACGGGAAGAAACCTTGCACTTCACCAAACATATTCATCTGAATAGATCTCTTTGGAGCATAATGGCTCTTTACAAGTAGATCAGATACATTTTTTGACCTTTTAGCCGTTATGAGGGGTTTGGATGTCAAAGTTCTCTTCAGAATTGGATCAGCCAATAGGATGGCCCAACGATTATGTATGATTTTAGTCAGTTCATTCCATTGGCCATTATACGTGGTAATCAGCCGTACTTGGTTTGATTTTGAACTCTTATCCTTATTGGCATAGAGAAGTTGATTTCTTGTGACCTTCTGTGCTCTATTGTAGGCATGACGAATGGGCCGGTGTCCATATCCCCTTTCTTGAAACCTAGAGTAGAGATCAGCTGCTTGAGTTTGAAATGCCTGTTCGGTAGAGCAAATCCTTTTAGCTCTCAAGTATTGACCCACTGGAATGGATCTAATAGTAGAGGGCAAATGAGATGATTCTGCATGTAGCAAAGAATTGGTAGATGTAGGTTTTCTAAAAATAGTTGTAAAAATAGTACCATCATCATTAACAGATATATCAATATCTAAAAATGTAACTTTGCGACCAAAAGAATATGTTAAATGTATATTTAGGTCGTTGTTATTGATATATCTCATCAAATTGTTTAATTCTTCCTCAGTGCCCTCCCAGACAAACATAATGTCATCAATATATCTTATCCAGTTATGGACTTTCTCCATACCTGGAATGGAAGAGCACTGGAAGATGTCCCTCTCCCAGAGGCCTAAAAATAAATTAGCATATGAGGGGGCACATGCCGCCCCCATAGCAGTCCCCTGTAATTGGAGGAACACTTGTTCTTTAAAGGTAAAACAATTGTGTGTAAGCACAAATTCTAGAAGTACCAATATAAATTTGACCAATTCATTATCTAAATTGCTGTTATGCAGAAACCAAGACACTGCCGCTAATCCCTGAGAATGCCTAATCGACGTGTACAACGCCTCGACGTTGGCTGTGACTAAAATCATATGATCATCCAAATGGAGTTGATCCAGTCTCCTTAACGCAGCTGTCGTATCCAGAATATGCGAGGGTAGGCATGAGACTAAAGGCTTCAAATAATAATCAATAATCTTACAGGCTAACTCATTAAGACCTTCATTACCGGACACTATAGGCCGGCCGGGTGGATCACTCGAGTTCTTGTGCAATTTCGGGAGGAGGTAGAAGGTCGGTAATTTTGGTTTTAATGTTTCAATTGATTCCAACAGTTTTTTAGGAATAATTCCATTACCATATGCTTCCATCATAATGTCAATCAACTCCTGCTGAAATTCTTGTAAGGGAGTATAAGATAGTTTTCTATAACATTTGATATCATGAAGCAACTTAAAGGCCTGTTTCTCATATAGGTGGTTAGGCCAAATGACCAAATTGCCACCTTTGTCGGCCATTTTAAAGGTTACATCCTTCCACCCCTGTAACTCCTGAATAATTTTCCTCTCTTTTAAATCAGGGGTGGAAGGATGTAACCCCTGTACCCGGCCGGCCTATAGTGTCCGGTAATGAAGGTCTTAATGAGTTAGCCTGTAAGATTATTGATTATTATTTGAAGCCTTTAGTCTCATGCCTACCCTCGCATATTCTGGATACGACAGCTGCGTTAAGGAGACTGGATCAACTCCATTTGGATGATCATATGATTTTAGTCACAGCCGACGTCGAGGCGTTGTACACGTCGATTAGGCATTCTCAGGGATTAGCGGCAGTGTCTTGGTTTCTGCATAACAGCAATTTAGATAATGAATTGGTCAAATTTATATTGGTACTTCTAGAATTTGTGCTTACACACAATTGTTTTACCTTTAAAGAACAAGTGTTCCTCCAATTACAGGGGACTGCTATGGGGGCGGCATGTGCCCCCTCATATGCTAATTTATTTTTAGGCCTCTGGGAGAGGGACATCTTCCAGTGCTCTTCCATTCCAGGTATGGAGAAAGTCCATAACTGGATAAGATATATTGATGACATTATGTTTGTCTGGGAGGGCACTGAGGAAGAATTAAACAATTTGATGAGATATATCAATAACAACGACCTAAATATACATTTAACATATTCTTTTGGTCGCAAAGTTACATTTTTAGATATTGATATATCTGTTAATGATGATGGTACTATTTTTACAACTATTTTTAGAAAACCTACATCTACCAATTCTTTGCTACATGCAGAATCATCTCATTTGCCCTCTACTATTAGATCCATTCCAGTGGGTCAATACTTGAGAGCTAAAAGGATTTGCTCTACCGAACAGGCATTTCAAACTCAAGCAGCTGATCTCTACTCTAGGTTTCAAGAAAGGGGATATGGACACCGGCCCATTCGTCATGCCTACAATAGAGCACAGAAGGTCACAAGAAATCAACTTCTCTATGCCAATAAGGATAAGAGTTCAAAATCAAACCAAGTACGGCTGATTACCACGTATAATGGCCAATGGAATGAACTGACTAAAATCATACATAATCGTTGGGCCATCCTATTGGCTGATCCAATTCTGAAGAGAACTTTGACATCCAAACCCCTCATAACGGCTAAAAGGTCAAAAAATGTATCTGATCTACTTGTAAAGAGCCATTATGCTCCAAAGAGATCTATTCAGATGAATATGTTTGGTGAAGTGCAAGGTTTCTTCCCGTGCAAAAGATGCAAAGCCTGCGCAAATACAGTCAAAAGTAAGGAATTCCATAATTTTGATAACACTCGTACTTTTTCCATTAGGAAATACCTCACTTGTACATCAGAGGGAGTAATTTATGTGGCATCCTGCCCCTGTAATAAACTTTATGTGGGCATGACCACACGTGAACTCCGCATCAGGATACGCGAACATATACGCGATATAGAAAAGTCAAAAGAAGCCAAGGACAATGAACATTTAAAAACGCTCGCCAGACATTTCCATGCCGTACACAACTCTGATGCCAGTAACCTTCGATTCATGGCAATTGATCAGGTAACACTGGGTATTAGGGGAGGGAATTTATTTAGAGTTCTTTCACAAATAGAAAGTCGTTGGATTTTTAGGCTGAATACATTGGTCCCATTTGGACTAAATGAGAGTCATGGATTTGGATCCTACCTTTGAATTGTTGATTATGGGTAAATTTATCTTATTTGCGTTGTCCTGAGTTTTGTTTTATCTGTTTTTAAATGTGTATATTGATTTATTTTTTATTGTATGTATTTTTTAGATATGTCTATATATATGCTTTGGGAACTAATATATTATTATGAAGATCAGGAGCCCAACTCTTTGGGGAGGAAGATGGACTTTGAAGGATTCTATGAAAAATTATTGAGCACAAGATGGAAGAAAATTATTTATTTATCTATATATATTTATTATTAATATTTTTTGATGTGGTATATATTGGATATTGATATATATTTATACTTATGCTATTTTATTATGGCACATTGTATTATGTTATTATATTAGGTGATTAAGTGTTTCATTTGATATCAGGGCACATACTTATATTTTTATTTTTATATAGTATTTATTACTATTTATATATACGGTATTTATATATGCTTACATTAGTCTAATTAGTATTAGTTTTTTTATATCACTTACACATGAGATTTTAATTTTATATATATATTCCATATTAATATATTATGCTGTATTACATATTACACTATGGTATATATTATATTGGTAATATTTATAGCACTTATATATTTTATCATATATTGCACTATATTATACACTATAATAGTAATATTTATAATATTTACAAGTTCCTTATTTTATTTATTTTTTATAAAATAATATTTTTCACATACACTGGCACTATGATATATATTTATTATGGATCTTGGTATGGTTGTATTGTATGTGTTACATATGCATAAGTATAATTTTATAGCTTTAGAACAATGTTATTTATTATAGTTGTATTGTATTTACTGTGCCCAATTTATCATGGGTTGGCGAGTTATTACTATTACAATATGATGGCCTTTAATAGGTTTTGGCTGTTATTATAGGCTTGTCCCTTTATATATATATTAGTTGGTGTTTAAGGGCATTTACTCACTGCTCTGCCCGTATGTGGCTGTTAATAGTCCCCTGAACCATATATGGTCTGAGTCTTTCCTCTTCTGATATTCATGCAGCCAGTGCGCATGCCCGGATACTTCCGTGCCCGGATCTTCTCAATGCGCTCACGTGATGCGCGAGCGTCTCCCGCTGCTAGGCAGCGGTTGATAGCTTGCGTCTCAGGAGCGCAGGAGGAAGTATCCTCATATGGGGCGGGATAGTGCCGGCGCATGCGCCGCATATTGGCTGATGTCACTTTCATTGCTCCCATTCCATTGGATAGTCCCCATATATATACGGATATGAGCTCAGTACTTAGCCACGCCTCCTGAAGAAGAGAAGCAAGCGAAACGCGCGTCGGGGCGGCAGGTGGAGATACCAGGCTTTGTTTATTTAATAAGTAAGTTTTCGCTGACTTAGGTCCTCCAATTTTGGTCTAAATACTCTATCCTTGTTTCTGGTAGGACTGTTGGTTATGGCACTTGCCGTTTTAGCTTGAACCCTTATACCGGTCCTAATGACTATACAGGACAAATTGGTGTTCTATATCTGAGCGGTCCTAGTCAGTGTTGCTTGCTTTTACCTGGAGAGTCTGATACCCTTTTGTTATTATATATAGTACTCAGTGGAAAAAATACAAAATAATATATGGGTATATATGACATCTACTATGGTAGTCCTTACATCTATATATCTTTGATAATGTTATTTGTAAATATACCTGGATATATGTCTCCTTGAAACCTGCTTGGTTTGTGGTACTCTAATTCTTATGTAAACAATTGTTTTGTATAAATAAATATTTAGAAAAAACTCTTTACCTCATGTGATTAATATACAAAAGGGGTTGTGGTGTTACTATAATTTACTGTAGCAAATAAATGTGCTGAAAATGGTGAATAATTAAAAAATACTATATTGCAAAGTTGTCTGCATTTTATAGATAAAGTAAATAAATGTGTCTTCAATAAAACCATTTAGACGGTAATATTAATATAATTACACATAAAATAAGTTATAGTATGGAGATCTATGGTTTGATTTGCCTGTGTGGGTTGGAGGGGTTGTTACTGACATCTGGTGAGAATTTCATGTCAATAGCAGCTTTGGAAATATATTTAGTTAGAAAACTGGTGACGTGTTCAATACTTATTTCACCCACTATATATATAGGCAGCTGTATTTATTCTGCCACTGATGTATGTAGGTGAGATGTGTCTGTGGGATGTGGGCATTGATCACTGTACAAGCAATAGCAGATAGTGTTACTCTCTACCCTTTCTTTCTATGCTTGACCAGCTGCACGTGGTTGATCCGGAAGAACGATGCATTGATGAACTTTAACCAATTTTATTTAGAGGTGAGATGAAGTAAGTTGTCAGAGAAGATGAAGGGATGAAGATAAAGTAAACTATGGAGGGTAGAGGTAACAGGAGAATCCTTTCTTCAGTCCTGATGCACGTGCTTCCAAGATAGCACTGACCAAAAGAAAGGATGTAAGGAAACAAGATAGAAGGAGTTGCATAGAAAGAAGCATTGTGGGTATTACAGCTTCAGTACTTTTAAGCGTATAAGAGCAACGGCCAGTAGATGGCAGAGGAGAAATTTCGTTAGTTAGGTGCCTCAGTTGGGGATGATGAAGAGCGACTTCAGGAGTGAGAATTTATTTCGTTATCAGGTCACATTCAATTAAGATTGGCATGTGTATGTGCATATTCCCCTTGATTGAAGAGACAACGTACCCAGACGCTCTCCTACCAGAAGTCTCAATGTGATCAGAGCATGTGTTGGGGTGTATGGAGAGGCTTGCTTCTTTATGTTGAAGATCGTTAAGAGTTTGGGTTTTGCTAGAGACCTGTTGAATTGCTCATCTATTATGGCATACATTCTGGAGGCCTTGTCAGGTTGTCCTTCTTGATAGAACTTGACCAGACATACCATGGCACAACATTTAAGACCAGTCCTTTTTCCACATACTTCAATACATGAGGAGGAAACAGTTGGATCAGGAGCTTGTTTGTCCCTGCCATGCTTTTGAGCAAGGCTGGATGCTTCAGAAAGTAGTGAATTGTGTGGAGCTGGTGGAATGCATAGACGTAACGTGTTTATCACTACAGTATTCAGTACACTTAATGACAGCCTTATAGTTCTTAGCAATGTGGTCTGAGGAGGCGCAAGACTTATAACATATTCCAAGCTCTTTGAGAGTATCTCTACGAACCTGTAAAGTCTTTGCCCTGAGTCCACGACATTCCTTCTGTGGGTGAGGCCTTTTGTGGATAGGGCACATACGGTTTATACCCATATCTTTAGGAGTAACAGCATTTGGTTTAGTGAAGGAGGGTGCATCAAGTGGAACTTCACTCTTTTTCACGGATACTGTGCCCTTTAACTCTTTAAATTTGGTGGTTATGTTATCATACCTTGCATATGATGATAATGAAGCTGGTGGAGTAGGTTCAGTGAAATCAAAGCTGGGATCATTCTTCTTCAGAGTTTGATCACTGACAAACCTGGAAAAATGCGAAAAAGGGAGGAAAGGACACATTATGCTCTCTTTTGTACTTTGAGCCGTGGTCAGCCCATTTTTCCTGCATGCTGTATGGAAACTTGAACACTACTGGATTCACGCCATGAGCTGTGTCAACTTCAAGGTAATTCAGTCCTGAAAGACGTGGGTCTAACTTTGTCAATTTCATTTCCTTTAGCAGGTCACTTAGATCATGAAGATTCTGGTTGTCTTAGTTAGCTTTGGGAAGGTTTGCCGTCTCTTAAATAAAGCACATTCTATGATTTCTGAGCTGCTGTCTATTTGTTCCAGTCTCCCTCATGCTGTGATAAGACCTGCATCTGAAATGTCCACATGAACTGCTCTTACTATCTTGATGTGTTTTGCTGATTCTAGGCCTAACAAGTTAACAAATAAATCCAGTTGTTCCTTGGCGGTCAGGTTAAGTTCTTGGATCATCGCTTGAAAGGTCAACTTCCAGGCTCTATAGTTCTCTGCACGAACATCAAACTTTGAAAGACTGATGTTTATTAACTCCCTGTGAATCATGTGTCTGGCAAAGTCAGACATGTCCAATCTCCTGGTCTTAATTGCAGGATTAACTTGTGGTATCTCTGGCGAATGTAAGTTCACTGGCTCATATGACTGCGATGTATACGGACAAAATTACACGGCATGAGTGTTAAGCCGCGGTTTGGTCTCTAGAGGGACTGCTGGCTGTTGCCTAAATTGTGGGTTAGTGCTGGAAATTACTTTGTCAGTAGTAGGCGGCGACATCCTTTGCCTTGCAGGTGCATCAATGTGGTAGATTGGAGATGGTGCTGGTAGAGATTGTAAATGTCTTAGTACGTAGTTAGTAGTGCGATCAGCTGGATCTTCTTCTTCTGGAATGAGGCAGTCCATATCAGCATCTTGACCTAGTGCTTGTTCAAGGAAATTCAGTTTGGAAAAGTCTGTTGCTTCTTCCCTTTCTGCTTGGAGTATTTTTAATTGGACCTCCATCTTGTTTGAGCTTCCATCTCTGCTTCCTGCCTTTTTAATTGGGCTCCCATCTTGTTTCTTTGTGCTTCCATGTCTGCTTCCTTACTAGCAAAGGAGCGTCTAACTCTTCAGTTGTGTGGATTTCCAGAAGCGTGTCAGACAATGTTGACTTCCTAGAGTGAGATGATCTGGAAAATCTAGATGTGATTTTGGTCAACATTGTACAGTGTGACCTAACCTCTTAGAAGTGTACGATGAGGAGTTCTGCCTTATCTTGGGCATCTCACACTAATGCGTTTTTTTCTTGGAGAAGAGTCTCTCTCAGCTAGCTAGCTCTGCTGTGGCATCTTCCATGTCACAGTTATTCAGGAATGTGATGTACTTTGCAGGCAATTTCTGTTTGCAATCATAGCAAAGATAAACGATTCAATGTGGTAGTTAAAGCTGCATTGTTACAGCGTGGAAGAGCTGCTAAATAGTGATCAACTCTGCCCCATAAATTATCTAGGTTGTCACAGAACTCATCTCTAGTTGTCTCAAAATTCTCTATGACTCTTGGATGTCAGCTTGGTTACATGTTTGGGATGTACGCCATGTTCTGCAGTAAGTGTGGACTCTGCTCCCAGTGCAGTGGTGTCAGCAAAATGATGCACTTGCCTCACAGAGGGATCCACGGAGCTTTTTGTGTACATGCCTTAGCTTAGATGACATTTCATCGACCATTCTTAAAAAAAAGTTTTAAAGTCATTTACATGTTGTTTATTAAAAAGGCGCACACCATTTGATACATTTGGCATATTTGAGATTCCCAAAAAGTCAGAGAATGATACCCATGACTTCTATAATTAGGCAGAAAATTGTGCCATTTTCTGCCTTTCCTTTTAATGAATCTGGCTTAAAGGGAACCTGACAGCTAATTCATGCTGCCCTTATAATGCATCTCCATCATTTCAGGAAAGCAGGATCGGCCATACCATTGGTGCAAACTGTGCAGATGCACAAGGGCCCTAGAAGTCAGATGGCCCATTTCCACCTTTAAAGGGCCCATATATTGTTCTTGCACAAGGGCCCTCATCTGGCTGCATCTGCCAGTACAGGAGAGTGTGTCTTACTCAGAAATGTTGTGACATTTCAGAGAAAACATACTTTTAGAAACAGATTGGGTGAGTAATCTCAGAGGCTAGTCCCCCAGTGGCGTTTGACTAGTTACCTGAGAGTTTAAATGCATGTTTTAGAGTAAACCATAATGGGAGAAATAATAGAGCAAGCGCCATGTTCAGGCTGCCCATAGTTCAGCTGTTAGGTACATTTTAAACTTACAAGCCAAGCAATCTGTGATAACCATGCCTGGTTTTCTATGAATTTTTAAAACTGGTGAGTGCCAGGAAATGTTGCTATTTTTTTTTTTTTTTGGGGGGGGGGGCAATTTGCAACTTTATTTGGCTAAGATTTACACCAAAAACTATCATGAAGTGATTAAAGTAGATCTGTCTCTAGATTTTATAACACAAATGGTATGCTTTATTAAAATAAATCCTTCAAACTTGATGAGACTGGTGTCATTACTTTGAAACTCTATGTAAGCATGGATGTAAAATCTAGATATTAATTAAGATGAACATTTTATGCGTCCAGCTTTAAAAATAAATAATTCACTAGTCCTAATTGGGTGTAAGCTGTACCCAACCTGACAGGCAGGTGCAGCTAGTACTGAGCAGTGTGAGATCTCAGCAGGAGAAGGGACACTGACAAGATGTTAATCAGGTATATGTGGCAGATATGGAGTTAATCTTTCATAAAGGATTATACAGCCATTTTGAAAGATTTATAAAGTGAATACAGCATCTGAGAGTCTAAGAAATGTAATAAATGCAGTTTGTATTGAAACATGATGAGAGATCCACTTTAATAAATGTGGGCCTCTAAGACTGCATAGATCCTTTTATAAATAGATCTTCATGAACTAATCATTTCATCACTTACTGTACATGAGGAAATTAATCAAGCATATAAAAATTATATAATTAAAAAGGCAACATATGCACATATGGACTAATATACATTTATATTGTTTGTTACCAATAAATTTCACTTATAATCACACTGTCATTTGTACATTCATTTTGAATTTATCATATCTATATAAGCAGACATGTAAAATAAAAAAAAATCAGTGGATCGATTATTTAGAGTTTGGCAAGTGGAATAGTGGTTTATTGTTCGTCTGTGATATTGTAGTGAAGGAGGCAAAAGGTGCTGCAGTCAGTTTACTTTTTTGCTTTCATCCTTCTTCCCCAATTTTGTCATTTCTTTAGCCCCACTGGAAGCAGCCGATATGCCTCATCAGGGGAGCTCAGCCGGGATTCCACCCAGCTCAGTGATGATTTTGACCCGGAGAATGACAGTCTGCAGGGTTCAGAAATAGAAGAGGAGAGGGACAGAGACTCATATCACTCATGTCACAGTTCTGTCAGTTACCGAAAAGATTCTCCAAACTGGGAGGGAGAAGAATGTCCTGAAGGCTACAGCGATGAAGATGATGAAGGGGGCTACCCTGATAGTAGAGGCCAGCTCTCCGATAAAGAACTTTATGATGATGATCTTCAGGATGAAGAGGATGAAGATAGGAAAATGAGATTTGAATTAGAAGACTCCTTGTATCTGTCTGGAGAGGGTAAAGAGAAGACACCTCCAGAGATCCCAAAGGAGAAGGATTTGACCCCAGAGGTTCCTCCAGAGGCTGAGGCTGTCCCAGCTCCACCCGAAACCCAAGAGCCAATATCAACATCAGAAAGGTAAAGGTAGATGATAGCTAAGTATTGCACTAGAGATATGTGCTAACAGAAAAAGTACATAAAATAAAACGTAATCGATAAAACGCACTGATAAAGTAGTAAAACCGGAATGCTAAATATTTTGAGGATTATTGCCTGTTGCTTCCTTTTGCATATTCCTTAATGTAGCTACGCAGAATAAGTAAATAGAAATATCAGTTATATCCATCTGGGCAACTCATGATGTAGTTTTTTTAAATATGTCACACTGCAGCTAGGTAACAACCCTGAATTTTTTCAGCAGGTTCCTGGTATGAAAAGTAAAAAAAACATAATTAAAAAAAAAATGACCAGTTTTGACTGACGTGCGCTCATGGGATTTTATATTTATAACATTACTATATGCAGTAGAACCAGTGAGACTACGAGAGATAGGATCTACTTTCTGACTACATTTATTTCGGCCATCAAGATATTGATTTTGGTAAACAGTTGTTAAAATGGTTGTCCTTTACTTGTACTACCCCTTCTCAATCACTATATTTCCCCCATGTAAAATAGCAACAGCCTATATACTCACCTCTGGTGCGAACACCAGTCCTGCGATGTTGCCGCCTGGTCACCTGGGGATTACGTGACATAGTTATGTCTAGCAAGTCCAGCAGCCAATCAGTAGCGACTTCACTCTCACTTATACTTCAGATGTAACTGACATCCCGGTGTCATTTTTGGCCAAAGGTAATGAGAGTGATTTGGCTGCTGATTGGCTACAGAGCTTGCGTGACATAACAATGTCATGTGATCCCTGGGCGAGCAGGCGCCGATATCGCTGAAAGGGGTGAGTATAAGTGTTATTATTTCACATAAGGCAAATATAATGATTGAGAGGGGGTTGTATGAGTTAAAGCACTGCTACCTACTTGATGTTTTTTTTCAGTTTGTCATTTAGGCAGAGCTGTGATCTTTAAGTCTGGTGTATTCGTAAGATCTGGTCTTTTCTAGCAAGCTTATTCTCAATTTCCTCCATATTAGGCTGCTTTAAAACGTAATATGGATATTTTTTTGCTCCCGCATTACTGAAATCAGAGCTAGATATCTATAGCTTTCTATGGATATTGAACTTTTGGTGCTAGGGAACTGCAGAGAATATGAGTGTAGAGTCCACAATACATGATTAAAAAAAGAACCAGGAATTCTCATGTCTGAAAGAGACGTTACTGTGCATATGACCAATGCTGTCAATCAGCTCTAGTTTCCATGTAATGTTACATTCCTGACCCATACCCTGTATTTCTGGCCATAAAAGACATTTTAGCAAAATAATATAAAATTTATGCAGAGGGATATAAATACACAAGCAAAGGTAACAATTTGGCTTAAAGGTGTGTTAGTATTTGACTGTTTAGAAATGTTAATTTTCAAAACATCCTATCGTACATGGAATTGTGAATTCTTCTGCCAGTCTGCTTTGCATTATTAACATATATTTGTATTTGACATGTGTCCAATTTTATTTAGTTACAGGGATGAGACTCCTGGCATGTCAAGAGCTAAATCAAACTGGCTTAGGGCATTCAACAAGGTGCGGATGCAGCTACAAGAGGTACGTGCGACAGACAATGCCTAAGGCTACGTTCACATTTGCGTTGTGCGCCGCAGCGTCGGCGCCGCAACACACAACGCAAACAAAAACGCAGCAAAACGCATGCACAACGCTGCGTTTTGCGACGCATGTGTCCTTTTTTTGGTTGATTTTGGACGCAGCAAAAATGCAACTTGCTGCGTCCTCTGCGCCCGGACGCGTGCGCCGCAGTGACGCATGCGTCGCAAAACGCAAGTGCAATGCATGTCCATGCGCCCCCATGTTAAATATAGGGGCGCATGACGCATGCGGCGACGCTGCGGCGCCCGATGCTGCGGCGCAGACCGCAAATGTGAACGTAGACTTACACAGACATACAGGAGAAATGCTTAAAAAATGGTTACGCTCTCTAAAACGGATTCAAGGGTATCTCGAAAAAACCTCAGAA
The DNA here is from genome assembly GCF_051348905.1 of Ranitomeya variabilis. Lineage (NCBI taxonomy): Eukaryota > Metazoa > Chordata > Amphibia > Anura > Dendrobatidae > Ranitomeya > Ranitomeya variabilis. Next base: position 797,206,703 of record NC_135232.1, on the reverse strand, counting down.
TTTGTTTTTTTCAGCACTGCAGCAAATAAATCCCATCAACTTTTCTTTTGCCCTGTCTGATTGTCATTTTATGTTTTGTTTCATGTTTTGTTTATTTTATTTTTATTTTTGATGTCATTTTGTGATTTTTTTTTTCCATTCAGAATGGCTCGTTCTGTTCGCCCTTTCCCTGTACACAAATTCATCTTAAGCATCATTCTGTCTCATTGGCAGAGGCCAAAGATATCCATCACAGGTAGGTGAGTAGTGAGTGATTTATAGCATCTCTAGACGTATCTAGTAAATTAGCAATCATGTTTTGACGATATTATAATGAAGGAGATATCGTCACCAGTTCATGCTACCACCATATAGAAGGAATTTTAGCAATATACTTTGAATAGAAAATTGGAACATATAAAGAACAGATGGTCATGAATACTGGCCTTAAATGTCAACATGACATATTTAAATGAGATTAAGGCCATTATCAAATTACTCTTTCTTATATCATTTTGGGACAGAGAAGACAGTAGGCTTGTGGTGGAGGGGAACACTAAACTAAAGTGTTATTTCCTTTTGGAAAGCCTAGACCCTTTTGACAGGCATTGAACTAAATACTTTTAACAATATGACCGTAGGAGGTATCCTTTTTGCTTTTTTCACATATTTTATTTTCCTTCTTGGAGAGAAACAAAGACAACATCATCTTCATATTGACCCCAGTGAGTATGGTGATCAGTGCGCTATTTATCACAGTGTTATCCTCACCTCAAAAGGAACACAGCTGCCTAGCTTCGCTGTTGCCCACTACCTCAGTGCTTCTGTATGGTCCCCTTCCACCAGATTCTCTCACAGCAGGGTAAAATAGCCAAAAGGCATTACCCAACTTGTACTTTAGGTTAGCTGATGTAAAAAGACGCAAGATACACAGTACAGTGTACCGTACAGTGTAATGGAGATAAGTATTTTCCCTTGCCTATGACCCAGCACCCAATCACCTCCATCCCCCATCTTCTAATCCATTTCTTTCCTCCTCCATGGAGTTTATTTCTTCTTATATTCAAGGGAGGAGAAATGGTGGTTTATTTTCGAATTCTGCATCTGTAGCAGAATCATCAGGGAGCCACATAATCCTTTTCTCCAGGTGGATTGTGTTAATTATTGAGTACTCTCTTCTTTCCTTAGACTAGGCAATTGACTATTTCTTGATGTCAGAACCCAGGAGCGAGAGATCCTTATAAGTTCAGCAACCAAATTTTTAGCTTGTGCTAGATAAAAAGCTAAATTTCGGTGCAGTCAATGCAGTTCACTCTGTCTTCTCTGCCTTGTAGTAAAAGTCATTATCTGTCACTCCAATAACTTCCCTGGCCAGTACCCACGTGTAAATTACTGAGGTTGGGGGGATGGCTGATGATTTGGTGTTGCTTAGTCATGGTTGGACTCTGCATGATTGGATTGTTTCTGTGGCCGGTCGTCAATTTGTCCACAGCCGCTACCCATGTTCCTGGAATGTTGCCCGCATCTGAAACACCACTTGTGGCAGGTCGGCTCACTCAGCTGCTCCCTGAGGTAGACACAGGAACACTTGGTATTAAAGTCTCTAGGTGGTTTATTGCTTCATAAACCACAAAGCAAAGTAATAACACAAAATGTATTTTCTGGCACAACAAAAAGTCCTCCCCAGCGTGTCTCCAGCCCTCTGTGACACAACATACTTCAGCTCCCACCAGAGCTTGAGTCTGGAGACATACTTCCTCCAAACATACAGCAGAGAAAAAAAACACAGTAGCTGGACATTTAACTTTGCCAACCACACCCTTGAGGTGGAGATATGGTGGATAGGCGTCCTGCCCATCTCTCACCTACTCACCAAAAACCCAGATCCTTATAATTGCTGGTTAACTCCTTAAGCACATAGCATGCTGGAGTGAAACTTATGGGTTTCAGATCATGGAAGAAAGCAATCTCCGTGATACATATCTTCCCTCACATACAGCGACAGTAACCCTGTCACATTCCCCCCCCCACCCAAAGCTGGGGGTTTTGGTACCTTCAGACACCAAACAGGGAATTCGGGAGAGAGCATCCATATTACTGTGCAACTTCCTTGGTCTATGCTCTACGTGGAAACTGAAATCTTGGAGGCCTTAGAACCACCTAGTCACCCTGGTATTCTTATCCTTCTTTTCCTTCAACCATCTCAAAGGGGCATGGTCTGACACAAGCTTAAACCTATGGTCTAGCAGGTAATATTTCAGTGTATCTATAGCCCATTTTATGGCTAAGCACTCCTTCTCGACAATGGCATAGTTTCTCTCACATGAAGAGACCTTCCAGCTCAGATACCGGATGGGCTGTTCTTCCCCATTTATTCCCTGAGGCAGCACTGCTCCCAAGCCGACTCCTGATGCATCTTTCTGGACCACAAATTCTTTGCTGATGTCCGGTGCGACCAGAACTGGATGTTTACACAAAGCCCGCTCCTGCAATACCATTTCAGTCTCAGCAGTCCATTTAATCATCATTGATTTGGTGCCTTTAAGGAAATCCATCAAAGGTGTGGCAATTATGGCGAAAATTGGGATAAACTGCTGTTAATATCCCACAATTCCAAGAAATGCCCTCACTTGCTTCTTGGAAAGCGGTTGTGGCCACTTCTAGTTCGCCTCAACCTTGTTTATTTGTGTCTTGATTTTTCACCTCCAGATGAAATAGCCTAAGTACTTGACCTCTTCCTTTCCTATTGTACATTTTTTCGGGTTTACGTTGAACCCCATATTTCTCTATGCATCCAGGATTACTTGTACCTTTGGTAGATGACAACACTAGTCAGGGCTGAAGACCACAATGTCAACTAGGTAGGCCGCGGCATACTTCTTATGCGGACCTAGGATCTGATCCATATCACTCTGGTAGGTTGATGGGGGCCCCTGCAGTCCAAAGGGCACTGGTGTATTGGAAACACCCATCAGGCATCGAGAAGGCCGTCTTCTCCTTAGCACTTTTTGACATGGGGATCTGTCAGAAGCTCTTCGTAAGGGCGAGGATTGTAATGTACCTCATGAGTCCAAGTCTCTCAATGAGTTCGTCCACAAGGGGCATCGGATACGCATCACAACTGGAGACCTCTTTCAGCCTGCAGTAGTCGTTACAAATTTGCCACTCATCATCGGGCTTTGGCACGAGGACGATGGGACTCAACCATCCACTTTTTGACTCCTCTATCACCCCCAAATCTAGCATTCTATTTATCTGATTTGATATTACCTCCCGATGTGCTTTGTAAATTCTACAGGGCTTGAGGTTCACCCTTACATGCATATCTGTCAACACGTCATGCACCACCACCTGCCTATGCCCTGGCAACTCCGAGAACTGGTCCCAGTTTTGCTGCAACAACTCCCAACACTGTTGCCTCTAGGCCGGTGTTAGAGTCTCTTTAATTGGGACATCGTCCACTCTGGCTTCGGAACTGGCTCCCAGGCAAGGGGTTTCCAGCAATTCACGATCTCACCATGGCTTGAGCAAGTTCACATGATATATTTGGTGCAGCTTCCTTCGACTTGGCTGGTGTATCTTGTAATTCACCTCACCCAGTTTTTCCACCACCTCATATGCGCCTTGCCACTTAGCTAAGAACTTTCTCTCTACCGTGGGGATAAGCACTAGCATGCGGTCCCTGGGCTGGAACTGTTTTAGTCTCGCTGATGGGTTATACACCCTTGCCTGTGCCTCCTGTGCCTGGAGAAGATGCGACTTTACGATATGCATTACTTTTGCCATCCTCTTCTGTAAACGGCCGACATGCTCTATGATGCTCTGGTGTGGCATGACCTTGGCTTCCCAAGTTTTCTTGGCAATGTCCAGGAGCCCTCGCAGACGTCGAACATACAGGAGCTCGAACGGCAAGAAGCCAGTGGAGGCTTGAGGAACTTCTCTGATCGAGAAGAGCAGAAATGGAAGCAGATAGTCCCAGTCTTGACTCTCCTTCTCAATGACCTTCTTGAGCCTGGCCTTTAAGATCTTATTGAAGTGCTCTACTAGGCCATCTGTCTGCGGATGGTAGATGGAGGTTTGCAGCTGGGCAATCTGAAGGACCTTACACAGCTACCTTTTCACCTTGTTCATGAAAGGGGTTCCTTGGTCCATCAAAATCTCCTTCAGCAGGCCTGTCCTAGAAAAAATATGGACAATATTCTTGACCGAAGAGTTCCTTAGTGGTACTGCTTCAGGGTACAGGGTCGCCTAGTTCATGACCAGTATGATTTATTGATGCCATCGTGCAGACTTAACTAGAGGACCCACTAGGTCCATGGCAATTCTCTCAAATGGGACCTCTATTACAGGTAATGGGACTAGGGGACTTCGGAAGGGAGTAGAGGGAGCGGTTATCTGGCAGGTGGTGCAGGACCTTCAATAATTTAGGATCTTCTGGTAACATTGTGGCCAATAGAACCTCTGCATTATTCTCTCCTGCGTTTTCTCTACCTCAGATTTTTCCCAAAAACATGCAAATGGGCCATGTCTAAAACGCTCCGCCGGTAGGGTCCTGGAACCTGCTCCACTATCCCACTATCCCACCTCCCCTCAGTGTGGGTACCCAATACAATAACTCACAGTTGACTGCAAAGTGTGGGAATCTGGTGTCAGTCCCCGGCTCTTGAGCAACCCCATCTATCACAGACACATTTTCAAATGCCCCTTTTAGGGTAATATCCCTCATTTGAGCAGTCCCCAAATTTCCCCCAGAAACCCACAGCTCAGGAACCTCGACCTCACTGATCACTGTCTCATCCTCGTCATCAGCCAGGACACACAAGGGGAACTCATCCACCTCCGACTGTGATGGGGATTCATCAGATGTGATCTGACTTCTGTCTGAGGCAGTCGCTTAGTATCCCCGCCTTTCCCCACAAGGCCCAAAACAGGCTGAAGTCCCACCCGATTATCATGGGGTGTAGCAAGTCTTTGACAACCCCAACCTCATGGGACTCAGTAACTCTGCTCATTTTTATCGACACTCTGGCAATGAGGTAGTCCATCACCGTGGATACAGTGCATGCCCAGGTGTTTTCCTGGGATCAACTGGTGGGGGAGTGTGGCCCTTATCAGGGTCACCAAACTCTGTGAGTCCAATAGTCCTGACACCAGCACTCCATTTATGGTTACGGGACATACCTGCGGCCCTTCTCCGGGCTAATAGTCAAAACTGCAGGCGTGATAGGCATAGTGCAAGCAGCTTCTTCCTAGGCTGCAGTCCATCTGCTCGGAGGCTATAGGACAACAGGCGGCTATGTGTCCAGGACCGTGACATCTCCAGCAGACCAGGTCTTTACCAGCAGCCTTTGGAAATCCCTCATCAACTCCTTGGCATCTCAGATCCCCCACAGTGGTGGCACTACAACCCCTCTTTTGGGACTCCTTGGGCTACTGCTGGGTACCTGAGTATGGAGATGCATCTGAGAGTGGGGTAGTTTGTCACCATAATACACCCAGTGATGAACCCTTTGGGCTCTGACAGGAATAGTGACCCTTGAGTGTGCCAATATCTGTCTTTTTAACTTGGCATATTCCCAGGCATCTTGTAAGGCCAAGTCATAATAAGCCTTCTGGGGTTTGCCAGTCAGATAAGGGGTCAACACCTCCACCCACTGCTTTGGTGGCAGCTTCTCCCTCTTTGCTACCCATTCAAAAATAGTCAAAAATGCTTCTACATCATCACCCGGCATCATTTTCTGCATCGCGCATCTTACCGCCTTCCAGATGTATGTGTTGTCACCTGGACTTGTGGAACGGGCTTCCGGCCTCCCACGAAATGCCTCGGCAAGCGACTCAATCTGCTGCTGTTGTCTGAAGTGGTCTTGTTGGTATTGTTGCTGTTATTGCAGCTGCTGCTGTTGTTGCAACTGTTGCATAAGCAGCTTACTCGTCTCCTAATGAGCCAGCTGTTGATGTTGCTGTACTTTCACCAGATGATTGATCAGGTCCTCCATGCTGTCTGTCATTTCCTGGCTTATGGCCGGCTTTACCCAGGACATACGATTTGTCCACAGCCACTACCCGTGTTCCTGGTACGTTGCCCGCCTCTGAAACACCCTTTATGGACAGTCGGCTCACACATGTGCTGCTTGAGGTAGACACAGGTACACTTAGTATTAAAGTCTTTGGGTGGCTTATTGCTTCATAAACCACAAAGGAAAGTAATAACACAAAATAGCCTTTCTAGCACAAATGAATTTAAAAAGTCCATACAAAAAGTCCTGAAAATCTTGTGAGTGGAATTACAAAGAAGGTAAACACTAAAAAAAAGTTATGTTATTTATTGATCCCCTCAACATCACTGAGGAGTTGATAGGTCAGCTGTGTAGTCAAATGGAGCAGGCAACACAATCCAGTACAGTGGTGATAATGGGAGAATTTTACTACAAAGATGGTAAAATTGGTTCTGCTTCAGCAAATAAGGGGAATAAGCTTGTTGCAGTATAATGGTTGAGCCATATTGTGGAAAATCCAACAAGAGGCAATGCTCTGTTGGATCTGATCATTTCTAACAATTCAAAGCTTGTTGAAAATGTCACCGTTTGCAAATACCTTGGTACAAGTGACCACAATTTAATTTAATTTGGATTAAACTGTAAAAACAAACTGGGGAAAAATACAGTATTGCAAAGGATAATTTTTCTAGGTTGAAGGCTTTTCACAACATTGACTGGGAGCTGCTATTGCCAGATTGTGACAGCGATACAAATGATAAATGGGGACAATCTAAATCTATATTGGTCATTCAAACTACAAAATGTATTTCTATGTGTACCAGTATAGATGACAGTAATGAAATCCCTCTATATAGACCCTCGGTATTCAGACATGGCTGAGCTAGTCTTAGTTCGGTCACATGGCCTGTGCAGTCTCTTCTCAGAGAGATTCTGGCTTGTCTCCCTGCAGCTCCAAAGCAACTCACTCTGGTCAGCTTCCCTAGCTGTCTGACCAGTGAACACATGGCCTGGCTTTAGTGTTAGCTATCTAGGTGCACCTAATCAGAACCTGTAGTGCTAGGATTTAACTCTAACCTACCTAGCTTTCCTACATTACCAAAGAGGAGAAAGTCTGTGATGTAGTCAAGGTCATTGCTTTTAATACATATGTTTAAGCTTGAAAAAAGACTTATGTACATTAATTTCAACCTATAACTAGGGATGGGAGGGCCCGTCGATGAACCTTATAAAAAAAAAGTCTTGTTCGGGTATCACATTGGTACTCAAATTTGAATCCGAACCCCATTCAAGTGAATGGAATGGGATTTCTGAACATCGGGCAGTTTTCACGCTGTCATCTGTGTGACAGTGAGGGAAACACTGCTTCTGACCGGCGGTAACATTACTGAAGTCACCACCGGTCACAGCCACTGGGTATCGCGGACCGCTGTGGGTTCTTACGCTGCGCAGTAGACAGCATGTGAGCCAGCAGCTGTGACTGGTGGCAAAAAGGTTACCGCTGATCAGACGTCAGTTGATGACTACTACTCTCAACATCGTGCGCCTGGTCTCGCTAATAGCAGCGAAAGCATGCGACGCTGACGAGAGTATTCACCAGCTGGTGCCTGTGCATAGTAAGAAATATGTCAGTGAGATATATAATTAGTGCAGTGCGTATGCAGCTTACTGTAGATGTATTTAGCTAGTAACAAAATACCAAGCTGATATTTCTGGTGCTTAGCCTCAGCTTTTCCCGCTTGCCTTGGTGTGTTGACAAGCATGGTAATGGTTTGGGGTTGATGTCAGCTGTATAATGTTTGCTAACATCAAGCCCAGGAGTTAGTAATGGAGAGGCGTATTTAAGACACCCCCATTACTAAGCCCATAGTAGAAAGTAATAAACACACACAGATAAAAGTTCTTTAATTCTACAAAACACTTATTACCTTTGAAAAAATAAATAATCCAAAGGGGTCCACCGTAAATCCATCCCACGTCCCACGGCGATCCCCAACTTTGGTACATCCAGATACAGTGCTCAGCGATGACATCAGTATTATGACTGCTCTGCACGATGTCCAAAAAGCACCAGCAGTAGCATGTGAATACTGCTGCTGCAAAGAGCGCTGACGTCAGTAAGGTTATCGCAGTTTAATGCCGATGAACTGTGGTAACCTTACTAACATCACCGCTCGTAGCATGAGAAATTTGACTGTGATTGGCCGGCACAATATATAAAGCAATAAAATAGCTTAAAAAAAAGACTTTGGGTCCCCTCTATTTTTGATAACCAGCCAAGTTAAACCAGACAGCTGAGAGCTGTAGCCTACAGGTGTCTGTTTTTCCTGCGCTTGCTTTCAAAAATAGAGGGAACACCAAGTCTTTTTTTTTTTTTTTTTTTTCATATTTTTACCTATTGGAGCCGGAAGTGCCGACGCTAGAAAAGCTTGTTGGTTGGCTGCACGGCAGTCTTTCGACAAGCTCTGTTCGCCCTGCCGAACCCAAACAGTAACATGGACTTTAGGAAGAAGTCCTTATTCGAGGTCCGTGCACGGACACTAGGTGTTCGGTATAGAAACTGAACATTACCGTTCGGGTTCACCCATCGCTACCTATAATCTAACATGTTGATCCAGAGAAAGACAAAAGCTCCATGGGGCAGACACTAATAACTCCATATTAGGAGAAAAATTAGTTCCCGAGTCCCTATATGGCAGATTAGTTCCCTCATACTCATACCCGGCCTGTAATATTAATTTTTTAAAGATGAGGCATGCAGGCGCTCATTTAACTTGTTTAGTAAATTGACCAAAGTCTCATTTCTCTTACAGTAAAGAATCACAATTTATGATGATAATGAAACTTTCTAGCCTCTACACTTTGAGGAATGCTTTCTTCTCACCGACTTAGGCCTAGGTGTAAAACGGTCATTTAGAAGATTTATGTCCTGTTCCGTCATATATTTGTACATTGTAATAAGATCGCCCCTAAGCCTTAATTTTTCTAAGCTTAATATGCTCGAGTATAATAACATGCATTAGTACTGCAGGCCACCCATTCCCTTAAAGGGAAATTGTCAGGAGGAATTTCTACTTATAACTTAATGTACTGTATAACTGTGGAGATGCTGTTACTCTAAGTAAATTGATTATTTTCTTGTGGAAATCTGAACCCTGCCATTACTGAGAAATCCATCAATAAAGATCTATGCAAATGACTGCAAGTGCATTGGGACATATCAAAATACTTCCAGCTCTCTGGCCCTCACTCCTTATTTCTCCCAGTGTGTAATCACTGGGCTCATCAGAAAGCTTAATAATGCTAATAAAGTAATGGAAAATATAATCTCCAGAAAAAAATTAATTGTAGTATATAATTAGGTGGCACATTAATAATAGAAAAACATTCACGGTATATTAACCCCTTTACCCCCAAGGGTGGTTTGCACATTAATGACCGGGCCAATTTTTACAATTCTGACCACTGTCCCTTTATGAGGTTATAACTCTGGAACGCTTCAACGGATCCCGGTGATTCTGACAGTTTTCTCATGACATATTGTACTTCATGATAGTGGTAACATTTCTTTGATATTACCTGCGTTTATTTGTGAAAAAAATGGAAATTTGGCAAAAATTTTGAAAATTTTGCAATTTTCCAAATTTTAATTTTTATGCAATTAAATCACAGAGATATGTCACACAAAATACTTAATAATTAACAATTCCCACATGTCTACTTTACATCAGCACAATTTTGGAACTAAAATTTTTTTTGTTAGGGAGTTATAAGGGTTAAACTTTGACCAGCAATTTCTGATTTTTACAACACCATTTTTTTAGGGACCACATCTCATTTGAAGTCATTTTTAGGGGTCTATATGATAGAAAATAACCAAGTGTGACACCATTCTAAAAACTGCACCCCTCAAGGTACTCAAAACCACTTTCAAGAAGCTTATTAATCCTTCAGGTGTTTCACAGGAATTTTTGGAATGTTTAAATAAAAATGAACATTTCACTTTTTTTCACAAAAAATTTACTCCAGCTCCAGTTTGTTTTATTTTACCAAAGGTAACAGGAGAAAATGGACCCCAAAAGTTGATGTACAATTTGTCCTGAGTATGCTGACACCCCATATGTGGGGGTAAACCACTGTTTGGGCGCAAGTGAGAGCTCGGAAGGGAAGGAGCGCCGTTTGACTTTTCAATGTAAAATTGACAGGAATTGAGATGGGACACCATGTTGCGTTTGGAGAGCCACTGATGTGCCTAAACATTGAAATCCCCCACAAGTGACACCATTTTGGAAAGTAGACCCCCTAAGAAACTTATCTAGATGTGTGGGGAGCACTTTGACCCACCAAGTGCCTCACAGAAGTTTATAATGCAGAGCCGTAAAAATAAAAAATCATATTTTTCACAAAAATTATCTTTTCGCCCCCAATTTTTTTATTTTCCCAAGGGTAAGAGAAGAAATTAGACAACAAAAGTTGTTGTACAATTTGTCCTGAGTACGCTGATATGCCATATATGGGGGTAAACCACTGTTCGGGCGCATGGCAGAGCTCGGAAGGGAAGGAGCGCCATTTGACTTTTCAATGCAAAATTGACTGGAATTGAGATGGGATACCATGTTGCGTTTGGAGAGCAACTGATATGCCTAAACATTGAAACCCCCCACAAGTGACACAATTTTGGAAAGTAGACCCCCTAAGGAACTCATCTAGATGTGTTGTGAGAGCTTTGAACCCCCAAGTGTTTTACTACAGTTTATAACGCAGAGCCGTGAAAATAATAAAAAAAATCTTCCCACAAAATTTATTTTTTAGCCCCCAGTTTTTTATTTTCCCAAGGGTAACAGGAGAAATTGGACCCCAAAAGTTGTCCAATGTGTCCTGAGTACGCTGATACCCCATATGTTGGGGTAAACCCCTGTTTGGGTGCACAGGAGAGCTCGGAAGGGAAGGAGCACTGTTTTACTTTTTTAATGCAGAATTGGCTGGAATTGAGATCGGACGCCATGTCGCGTTTGGAGAGCCCCTGATGTGCCTGAACAGTGGAAACCCCCCAATTATAACTGAAACCCTAATCCAAACACTCCCCTAACCCTAATCTCAACGGTAACCCTAACCACACCCCTTACCCTGACACACCCCTAACCCTAATCCCAACCCTATTCCCAACTGTAAATGTAATCCAAACCCTAACCCTAACTTTAGCCCCAACCCTAACCCTAACTTTAGCCCCAACCCTAAATGAAGCTCTAACCCTAGGCCCAACCCTAACCCTAGCCCTAACCCTAGCCCTAACCCTAGCCCTAACCCTAGCCTTAACTCTAACCCTAACCCTAGCCCCAACCCTAGCCCTAACCCTAATGGGAAAATGGAAATAAATACATTTTTTAAATTTTTCCCTAAGGGGGTGATGAAGGGGGGTTTGATTTACTATTTATAGCGTGTTTTTTATCAGATTTTTATGACTGGCAGCCGTCACACACTAAAAGACGCTTTTTATTTCAAAAAATATTTTTTGCGTTACCACATTTTGAGAGCTATAATTTTTCCATGTTGACGTTTTTATTGGTAACATTTTCGGGCACGTGACATTTTTTGATCGCTTTTTATTCCGATTTTTGTGAGGCAGAATGACCAAAAAACAGCTATTCATGAATTTCTTTGGGGGGGGGGGGGCGTTTATACCGTTCCGCGTTTGGTAAAATGGATAAAGCAGTTTTATTCTTCGGGTCAGTACGATTACAGCGATACCTCATTTATATCATTTTTTAATGTTTTGGCGCTTTTATACGATAAAAACTATTTTATGGAAAAAATAATTATTTTTGCATCGCTTTATTCTGAGGACTATAACTTTTTTATTTTTTCGCTGATGAAGCTGTATGGCAGCTCATTTTTTGCGGGACAAGATGACGTTTTCAGCGGTACCATGGTTATTTATATCCGTCTTTTTGATCACGTGTTATTCCACTTTTTGTTCGGCGGTATGATAATAAAGCGTTGTTCTTTGCCTTGTTTTTTTTTTCTTTACGGTGTTCACTGAAGGGGTTAACTAGTGGGACAGTTTTATAGGTCGGGTCGTTACGGACGCGGCGATACTAAATATGTGAACTTTTATTGGTTTTTTTATTATTTAGATAAAGGAATGTATTTATTGGAACAATATTTTTTTTTATTATTTATTTAGGAATTTTTTTTTTCACACATGTAAAAAAATTTTGTTTTACTTCTTTACTTTGCCCCAAGGGGGGCATCACATTTTATTGACAGATCGCTGGTCTGACACTTTGCTGTGCACTGTGTCAGATCAGCGCTCACACAGCACAACAGGGAGGCTTCCCGGCGCCTGCTCTGAGCAGGCGCTGCTAAGCCACCTCCCTGCAGGACCCGGATGCAGCCCCGTGGCCATTTTGGATCCGGGCCTGCAGGGAGGAGGAGGTAAGAGACCCTCGCAGCAACGCAATCACATTGCTTTGCTCCTAGGGTCTCAGGGAAGCACGCAGGGAGCCCCCTCCCTGCACGATGCTTCCCTATACCGCCGGAACACTGCGATCATGTTTGATCGCAGTGTGCCGGGGGTTAATGTGCCGGGGGTGTCCGTGACCGCTCCTGGCATATAGTGCCGGATGTCAGCTGCGATAGTCAGCTGACACCCGGACGCGATCGGCCATGCTCCCCCCGTGAGCGCGGCTGATCGCTCTGGACATACTATTCCGTCCTTGGGAAGTAGGGCCCACCCCACATGGACGGAATAGTACGTCCAATGGTAGAAAGGGGTTAAAGGTTATAAAATATATAGAATACCCAAAAGATATAAAAGGTAGTATATTAATGAATTTAATAGCATAAAAAAGAGAGAAAAAATGCAGCACTCGCCCACAATCTTCATCAAACTGTGTGTCCTTTATTTAGCATGAAAAGCCATAATGGACATAATGCGGCATCGGCAGGAGTGTAGTAGGGAGCGGGAGCGTGCAGAGACCGGACGACGGCCGTTTCGCACAATAGTGCTTCTACGGGTCCATGGACCGTCCGGTCTCTGCACGCTCCCGCTCCCTACTACACTCCTGCCGATGCCGCGTTATGTCCATTATGGCTTTTCATGCTAAATAAAGGACACACAGTTTGATGAAGATTGTGGGTGAGTGCTGCATTTTTTTCTCTCTTTTTTATGCCATTGGATCATGTTTCCTATGATGCAGAGCACCACCGTTGTCTCAATTGGAAACTGAGCTCGTCCAGTCTAAGCAGATCATATTTGTAGTATTTTCACTTGTACACAGCTGTTTCAGTGCCGGTCACGCTTTTTTCTTGTTTGGATATTAATGAATTTGTTATTGAGAGTATACTAAGGAAGGGACATGATGGGCCAATAAAGGGATCTAAAATGATTCGGTAATCTATTGTAGGGCCCTCAACTAGTGTAATCTTATACATACGTTCCTATTCATAAATGAAACAATTATGGAAAAAAGGATGTGGGGTACATGCATTTCCACCCATAGCATATCCTAACATCCAAATGCATTACGCCATAACATTAACAATTGGAAATGAAGTAATGTGTGCATAATAGCAGTAGAGATGAGAGAACCCGAACATAAAAGTTCTGGGCTCGTACCTGACCGTTAGCGCCCGATGCTAAACGCCGAACATGGACTTCTCCTAAAAGTCTGTTGTAAAGTTCGGAGTTCCGGGGAAAGTCCATTACAGAGAGAATTTTCCTGTTCAAAAGTTTGGGTCTCCATTGTTTTCAATGGGGTTTAGGTTCTAGTTTAAGTTTGGGTACAGTTCTGGCACCCGAACCGAACTTTGGATTCAAACTCGGGTTGGGTACCAGAACCCGAACTTCCATGGGTCTACTCATCCCTAAAAAGCTGGATATATTAGATTCAGTCTGTCTCAAATATATAGATATTCCAATATGCATCATGCTTCCATGTGATATAATAATATATCCTTAATACCAATATAGTCATTCTACCCCAAAATAAGTGAGATAAACTATGGACAAATGTATTAGCTCCTCCTACCAACCTCTCCCTAGAAAGGTCACATGTAAGAACCACATTTAGTGGTGGTCTCCAAAGGTGATTCAAGTAACTATACACTGTGTGCAGAATTACTAGGCAAGTTGTATTTTGATCACATGATGCTTTTTATACATGTTGTCCTACTCCAAGCTGTTCAGGCTTGAGAGCCAACTACCAATTAAGTAAATCAGGTGATGTGCATCTCTGTAATGACATCAAAACCCTATATAAGGTGTGCTTAATTATTAGGCAACTTCCTTTCCTTTGGCAAAATGGGTCAGAAGAGAGATTTGACGGGCTCTGAAAAGGCCAAAATTGTGAGATGTCTTGCAGAGGGATGCAGCAGTCTTGAAATTGCCAAACTTTTGAAGCATGATCACCGAACAATGAAGCGTTTCATGGCAAATAGCCAACAGGGTCGCAAGTAGCGTGTTGGGCAAAAAAAGCGCAAAGTAACTGCCCATAAATTGAGGAAAATCAAGCATGAAGCTGCCAAGATGCCATTTGCCACTAGTTTTGCCATATTTCAGAGCTGCAACATTACTGGAGTAACAAAAAGCACATGGTGTGAGATACTCAGGGACATGGCCAAGGTAAGGAAGGCTGAAAAATGACCACCTTTGAACAAGAAACATAAGATAAAACGTCAAGACTGGGCCAAGAAATATCTTAAGACTGACTTTTCAAAGGTTTTATGGACTGATGAAATGAGAGTGACTCTTGATGGGCCAGAGGCTGGATCACTAAAGGGCAGAGACCCCCATTCTGACTCAGACGCCAGCAAGGTGGAGGTGGGGTACTGGTATGGGCTGGTATCATCAAAGATGAACTTGTGGGACCTTTTAGGGTTGAGGATGGAGTGAAGCTCAACTCCCAGACCTACTGCCAGTTTCTGGAAGACAACTTCTTCAAGCAGTGGTACAGGAAGAAGTGGGTATTGTTCAAGTAAAACATGATTTTCATGCAGGACAATGCTCCATCACATGCCTCCAACTACTCCACAGCGTGGCTGGCCAGTAAAGGTCTCAAAGAAGAAAAAATAATGACATGGCCCCCTTGTTCACCTGATCTGAACCCCATAGAGAACCTGTGGTCCCTCATAAAATGTGAGATCTACAGGGAGGGAAAACAGTACACCTCTCGGACCAGTGTCTGGGAGGCTGTGGTGGCTGCTGCACGCAATGTTGATCGTAAACAGATCAAGCAACTGACAGAATCTATGGATGGAAGGCTGCTGAGTGTCATCATAAAGAAAGGTGGCTATATTGGTCACTATTTTTTTGGACTTTTGTTTTTGCATGTCAGAAATGTTTATTTCTAAATTTTGGGCGGTTATATTGGTTTACCTGGTGAAAATAAACAAGTGAGATGGGAATATATTTGGTTTTTATGAAGTTTCCTAATAATTCTGCACAGTAATAGTTACCTGCACAAACAGATATCCTCCTAAGATAGCCAAATCTAAAAAAAAAAAACACTCCAACTTCCAAAAATATTAAGCTTTAATATTTATGAGGCTTTTGGGTTGATTGAGAACATAGTTGTTGATTAATAATAAAAATCCTCTAAAATACAACTTGCCTAATAATTATGCACGCAGTGTAAACCATTAAGCTTAATAATTATTGTGTAAAATTGATTTGAGGGGCTTGACTAAATACAAAAATATGTGGTAGAAACTAGTATTTAAAGTTATAGCCAGAACTATTTTCATAAGGATAGAAGTTGTCAAACCAACCTGATTACAGGTAGAAGCCTGTTACGATGATATTCATAGTTATAGTTCTCGACTCATCATTGCCTTTGTACCTGTTTTTTTGTCTAGTTTTGTGTGTTTTTCTTTGATCCCTTCACTTTTTTATGTGTTTTTCATAAATAAGAGGTGATTAGAAAGATTCCCAGGACTCTGGTTCCATGGCCCTGTCTATTGTCCTTGGCTGCTTGACCATAGCCATATCTATTGTCCGTGGCTGCTGGACCAAAGCCCTGAGAACTTCCTCCTACTTGCTGGCATCTCAGGCGCTTCTTATGATTACTAGGCCTATCGCAACATCCTGTGTGTGTTACCCCACAACGATGACATTGTACCAGGCCTGGTAATCAGAAAAGGTGCTGAGGATGCTGGCAAATAGGAGGAAGTTCTCAGAGTTCTGGTAGGAGTGTGTCATTGGAAGCTGCAAGCTGCAATTAGAATCCAGTTGAAGATGTCTAAGGCATGACCAGCAGCCTTGTGGTCTTATTGATCTTCACTGGAACTTACCATACATGTTTTAGGCTGTGCAACTAAGATGAATGCAAACGCTAAATGGTTTACTTAAAGCTGTATACTTGCATGGTATTACTTATATGTGAAGTATACATTATGATCAATTGTGTAGACACACCTGCCAGGACATGATTGCATCCATATAGGTTTCTACACAAATATATTACCTATACAACTGGAAACTCCACTCTCTCAGGGCTAGGCTCACAAAATGTAAAGGGATAGATAAGAACTAGCTTTATTTTGCACCTCTTTAAAAAAGGCCTAAAGAAATAGGAGTATAGACAACCTGGATGAGGGAAAGCACTGTTCTTAGTAGTGCAATGCTTATTATATTACAGCCTAACGCTTTCTTTTACTTTAAAGGGTTTATTCAACTAGGTACAAAGTTGTTTTATTAAATTTCAAATGAAAAAAGATTAATCTTACTAGAATATTTTATTGAAAATGATCTAGTATTTAACAAGCTCTATTGAATGGTCCCAAGGTGGTGGTAAACAATTGATACCTTCCTGACTGGTGCACCTCTATACTCAGCATTGTGTCCCTCAACATTCTGCTGCCATCAATATCCGGTTCGGAGTCGCATGGCTACTATTATTATTTTATTGTTGTTATTATTATTTATTTTTAAAGCACCATTAATTCCATGGTGCTGCACATACATATTACATGCATGAAATAAGAAAACAGGCTGACAAAGGAAGAGAGGACCCTCACAGGCTTACAATCTGTACCACTGCAGCCAAACAACAGTTGCCGATCGGCTGCAGCCTTCCTGTTTCATCTGAGTGGAAGAAACCGTCCAGGAGGTGAGTTTAAATCTTGGGAGTTTTCCACCCTCCCGGGGCCATTCAGAAAGGGTTGTTAAATAGTGGACAATCCTTTTGAGAAAGGTGTTCCAAAGTGAAAAGTTCAGTACTAATTTAAAGTTTTAGTCAGATCAAAATCTGCATTGGTTTTGATTCTTCCCCTCCCTGTGTTTGGAGGCTGTTGTGGAGTTGGCATTACTTGACCATTACTTTAATAAGACAGCTTGGCTAATTAAAATGAATTAGAACGTTTAATCTTTTCTATTTTTTTTTCTAATTTTCATTTGAAATGCATCAAAAGAACATTGTTACCTATTATTTATATTGTATCCATTATCTTCTGTGCTTATGTCCATAATATGAGCCATTCCTTTACATTTCAAATGATGTGTTACATTAGAAGCATTGCTAGAATATTTCCGTAATAAAAGAGAACCCATTTGTTGATCGTGCGGAAACTTTGCATTCTCCAGTGTAACCCCCCATGCAAACTATTCGGCAATGTTCATCAGAGCTTTCATAGAAGATGACATTTTACCAGGTCAGGGACTGATATGAGCCAATAAAATGTATGTAAAGTTTTGTAGAGTACAGTAAACAAATAAAAGTTTGTTTTGATTGCAAAATACATAAAATTGTCGTGAACTCAAATATTTATTGTTGTTCATGTTTTTCTCTTAGGCCAGAGGTGAAGGCAGTGGGGAAATGTCAAAGTCTCTGTGGTTTAAAGATGGGTATGTGACATCCTGTGTTCTTCCTCATTGTTAGCTTGTAACTGGAGTTCTCATATTTATCTAAAGTGATGTGAAAGATTAGTCCATTGAAGTTCATCGGCTTTCTGTGTCATTCAGGTTTTTCTAACGTTCACCTAAATATCATCTTCAGACAGTTTACGGTATAATCGCTTTCAGCTTGCTATCTGATCCACCACTTATACATTACTTACTCTTATACAGTAATAATAAGGCTGCCAACAATAATAAAATAGTGTCATGTGTAGTACCGACACTACAATTTGCGCTTTTTATGACGTTTTTTCTATACCTTTTTTCTACACTTTATAAGTTTGGCTTTAATGTGGTCAGGATTCCTAACAACTATTACCGATCACTTTTTATCTGTATGCTAACAGTTCTTAATGAACTACAGTAGCTTGCAAAAGTATTCACCCCCTTGGATTTTTACCTATTTTGTTACATTACAACCTGTGTTTAAATATTTTTGTAATCCGATTTGTGTGTGATGAATCAGCACTAAATAGTCTAAGTTGTTGATGTGAAGTGATAAAAATATAAGCATAAATTAAATTTATGGGATCAAATAACTAAAAATTGGCATTTGCATATGTATTTACCCCTTTGCGATGAAGCCCCTAAAATTTTTTAGTGCAAGCAATTACCTTTATAAGTCACATGCTTAGTGAAAGGAAGTCCACCTGTGTGCAATCTAAGTGTCACATGGTCTGTCAGTATATACACTTTACCTTTTCTGGAAGGCCACAGAGGCTGCAACACCATTAAGCAAGAGGCACCGCCGCACCACTAACCAAACAACACCATGAAGACCAAGGAGATCTCCAAGCAAGTCAGGAACAATGTTGTTGAAAAGTACAAGTCACAGTTGTATCCCAATCTCTCATGATCCCTGGAGCATAATGAAATCCATTATCAGCTAATTGAAAGAACATGGTGCCACAACAAACCTGCCAAGAGAGGGCTGCCCACAAAACCTCTCAGCCTGGGCAAGGAGGGCATTAATCAGAGAGGCAGCACAGTGACCAAAGGTAACCCTGAAGGAGCTGCAGAGTTCCCAAACAGAGACTGGAGTATCTGTCCACATGAACACGATAAGCCGTACACTCCATAGAGGCGGTCTTTATAGAAGAGTGGGCAGAAAAAAGCCTTTACTTACACATACAAATTGTGAGGCTTGTTTTGAGTTTGCCTAAAGACATGCGGGAGACAAAAGTATGAAGGAAGGTGCTGTGGTCTGGTGAGACCAATATTTAACTTTTTGGCCACCAAGGTAAACTCTGTGTCTGGTGACAAACTAACACAGCTTATCACCCTAAGAACACCATCCTCACAGTGAAACATGGTGGTGTCAGCATCATGCTGTGAGGATGTTTTTCAGCAGCAGGGTCGGGGAAAATGGCCCAAGTCGAGGGGAAGATGGATGGGGCAAAATACTGGGATATTCTTAAGCAAAACCTGTTTTAGTTTGTCAGTGATTTGAGACTGGGATGGGGGTTCACCTTCCAACAAGACAATGAGCCCAGAGCATGCTGCTAAAGCAACACTCTGGTGGTTTAAGCCCAGAACGAAATACAAATGAGAATCTCCTGTCCGATATGAAGATTGCTGTTCACCAGAGGAAACCATCTAACATGAAGGAGCTGATGCAATTTTGTTTTGAGGAATGGGCAAAAATCCCAGTGTCAAGATGTGGCACTAACAAGCTCATAGAAATTTATCCAAAGCAACTTACTGCTGTAATTACAGCCACAGGAGGCTCTAAAAAGTACTGACTTAAGGGGTAAATAGTTATGCACACTGAAGTTTTCAGTTATTTTGTCCTATTTGTTGTTTGTTTCACAAAAAAGAACAAATGGTCACAGTTGTAGGCATGTTCTTTACATGGACTGATGCAAACCCTCAAAAAAAGTGAAATTCCAGATTGTGAAGTAGCAAAACATGAAAAATGCCAGGGTGGTGAATACTTTCACAAGCCACTGTATCTGGTCCATCTGGTATTAATCCATCTGGTTGGATCAAAGTCGCCAATGTAAGTCTATGGACCTGTGAAAAAGTTGGACAACACTCAGATTCCATCTCTGTGCTGTTCATTTTTCACGGGCTGTTTGATAGGAGAAGCTTGAGAAACCTTCATCAATTTTTTCATCCGAGAAAAACTGAACAAACTCTGACCAAACTCTGGTGGGAACAGCTGCCATACGAACCAAACTCTGATGACAAAAAAAATGATGCAGCTCGGACCTTTTTTTGCATAAGTGAAAAATCACTGAAGTGTGAATTATCCCTTTAGTCTTCCAACACACAAGTACATCATATTCAGACACTAAAACCCCCTAACTTTTTTTTCTTAACATTAGTCAACATATTGTAGTCCAACTATGAACAAAAGGTAATATTGTATGGCACTTGTTAATATATACCACCACGCTAGCTCAGTATTTCTCAATATTTCTTTATTATAATATAGACAAGTGAAAAGTAAAAATAGGTATAAAAAGGTACCTAACAGAGGGTACATGTATGGTGGTCCAATAGCAATAGGTATGCAATTATTCTGAGAATTAGGCTGCCGTCACACTAGCAGTATTTGGTCAGTATTTTCCATCAGTATTTGTAAGCCAAAACCAGGAGTGGGTGATAAATACAGAAGTGGTGCATATGTTTCTGTTATACTTTTCCTCTATTTGTTCCCCTCCTGGTTTTGGCTTACAAATACTGATGTAAAATGCTGACCAAATACTGCTAGTGTGACGGCAGCCTTATTCTGAGAATCCAGGTAATGTCTTTACAACGGTGTACAGGTTTCCATCCATCAATAAGTATAAGACCACCCTGGTACTCTAACGCTAAACATACATATACTTGATATGGTCCAGCATATCAAATAGTAATTGAGGTAGGTTTAGCTGCTGCTAGAAACAGAGACCATCACCATGTCCCTCCACCCAGTGTTTCACTCCTGCTATTTCTGGGGGTATGCCAATAATAATTCTCATAATAATTGTATACATGTTGCTATATGACCATCATACATGTACCCTTTGTGAGGAACCTTTTTATATCTATTTTTACTTTCATTTGTCTATGTTGTAAGAAGACATATTATTTATTTTGGACGTTTGTGTTCACTTTTTTCGGTGACTTATTTGAGCTGGTGTGGTAGTATAAATTTCTTAACATACAGTGGGTACGGAAAGAATTCAGACCCCTTTAAGTTTTTCACTTTTTGTTTCATTGCAGCCATTTGGTAAATTCAAAAAAAGTTCATTTTTTTCTCATTAATGTAGTAATTTTGGCAAATTTATTAAAAAAGAAAAACTGAAGTATCACATGGTCATAAGTATTCACACCCTTTGTTCAGTATTGAGTAGAAGCACCCTTTTGAGCTAGTACAGCCATAAGTCTTCTTGGGAATGATGCAACAAGTTTTTCACACCTGGATATTCTTTCTTGCAGTTCTTCTCCAGTTCCATCAGGTTGGATGGTGAACGTTGGTGGACAGCCATTTTCAGGTCTCTCCATGGATGCTCAATTGGGTTTAGGTCAGGGCTCTGGCTGGGCCAGTAAAGAATGGTCACAGAGTTGTTCTGAAGCCACTCCTATGTTATTTTAGCTGTGTGCTTAGGGTAATTGTCTTGTTGGAAGGTGAACCTTCAGCCAAGTCTGAGGTCCAGAGCACTCTGGAAGAGGTTTTCATCCATGATATCTCTGTATTTGGCCACATTCATGTTTCCTTCAATGACAACCAGTCGTCCTGTTCCTGCAACTGAAAAACACCCCATACTATGATGCTGTGACCACCATGTTTCACTGTTGGGATTGTATTGGGCAGGTGATGAGCAGTGTCTGGTTTTCTCCACACATACTGCTTAGAATTATCACCAAAAAGGTCTATCTTCATCTCATCAGACCAGAGAATCTTATTTCTCATAGTCTGGGAGTCCTTCATGTGGTTGTTAGTAAACTCTATGCAGGCTTTCATATGTCTTGCCGTCGGGCCACTCTGCCATAAAGGTCCAACTGGTGGAGGGCTGCAGTGATAGTTGACCTTGTGTAACTTTCTCCCATCTCCCTACTGCATCTCTGGAGCTCAGCCACAGTAATCTTGGATTCATCTTTACCTCTCTCACCAAGGGTCTTCTCCCACGATTGCTCAGTTTGGCTGGACGGCCAGGTCTAGGAAGACTTCTGGTGGTCCCAAACTTCTTTCATTTAAGGATTATGGAGGCCACTGTGCTCTTAGGAACCTTGAGTATTGCAGAAATTCTGTTGTAACCGTGGCCAGATCTGTGCCTTGCCACAATTCTGTCTCTGAGCTCCTTGGCCAGTTCCTTTGACCTCATGATTCTCATTTGGTCTGACATGCACTGTGAGCTGTGGGGTCTTATATAGACAGGTGTGTGCCTTTCCAAATCAAGTCCTATCAGTGTAATTAAACACAACTGGACTCCAATGAAGGAGTAGAACCATCTCGAGGAGGATCACAAGGAAATGGACAGCATGTGACTTAAATATGAGTGTCTGAGCAAAGGGTCTGAATACTTATGACCATGTGATATTTCAGTTTTTCTTTTTTATTAAATTTGCAAAAATTACTAGATTTCTTTTTTTTTCAGTCAAGATGGGGTGCAGAGTGTACATTAATGTGAAAAAAAGAACTTTTTAGAATTTACCAAATGGCTGCAATGACACAAAGAGTGAAAAATGTAAAGGGGTCTGAATACTTTCCGTACCCACTGTATACAGGATCCAGAATCAGTGTATGCATATAGTCCCAAAATAAATCTAGACCCCAGTCCAGTTCACAAAATATATCAAGACCCTAAATTAGGCCAGAAAATAAGTACAAACCTAAGACAGGGCTCCACAACAAAGACCAAATCAGATCTTAAAATGAAGAAAAGAGCCATAAAAGATATGTCCCCCAAAAAATATGGAAGGCAAACCAGACCTGAAACCCAAAAAACATACACACAGCATCGCTTACACTCTCTCCTTTGCTGTGGACCAATCCAGCTCCATCCCAATTGATATTTTCTCATACCGCTCTCTACACATTTATTCCCTTGACTGGTCCCATAAATAATTATGGGCAGCCGACAGTATGTAAATTGCAAAAGTGTCACATCCACCAGAGCAATAGCTTTGTAGCTACTTTCCATGCTGGTCAATATATAGGTTTTTTTTAATTGGAAGGGAACCTTATCACCAGGCTTTTCCCATATAAAGTAGGGTGGCACCTGTAAGCCCTAATATACGGCATTCTACAATGGTGTTTATATGTCCCCAATCTGCTCGCCATAAGACAAAAAATAGCTTTTATTATACTCACCTACAGTGCCGTCCGGTACAGTGGTCGTCTCTGATCTGGTTAGGTTAGTTAGCATATAGGAAGCATGTACATTGAACAGTTTAAAAATGAGATTAAGCATTAAGTGTACTGTATGTGTATGTATGACTATAGTTTTCTATAGCTTTCCCCCTTTTTACTGTCTGCAAAGTTAAAGTTTTTCTCAGAGCAGTCTGCCTGGCAGAAAGTTGTCTCCTCATGTTATTAAGGGGAATCTATCAGCAGGTTTTTGCTATGTAATCTGACAGCAGCATGAGATAGGGAGATAGACCCTGATTCCAGCGATGTATCACTCACTTTACTGCACATAGCAGTTATGATAGAGTCATAGTTTTCTCTGATGCAGATCTCGCAGAGCTCAGTTGTAGATCTGCGTATAACCTCGGCCTCACCGCAGCTTTCTGTCTACATTGTATAGTGAGAGAGAGCTGCTAGTCAGTGCTGGGGGGGTTTGGACCAGCTAAAAAACACTGATTATATTTAAAAAGCAAATCACAGCCTAGTAAGTGACACATCACTGTAATCAGGGTCTCTGCTTCTATTTTATGGCGCTCTCAGATTACATAGTGAAAACCTGCTGATAGATTCCCATTAACATTTTGTCTCCTAAGCCTTACAGTAGGCATCCTGGTCACTATCAGTCACTATTACTTATCACATATATCTTTATCAGGCCGGCTGGTGGTCTTATTATCATTGATAGTATGCCAGACATTCGGAAAAGAAAACCCATACCTCTAGTTAGTGACCTGGTGAGTAACCTTTAAACCAGGTATTTTAAACTTTTTTGAAGTCTCGAATTGTTGACTAACCCTTTAATGTTGTATTTCATGCATTCCTCCTTTCTAAAGGCAATGGTAAGTAACACACCGAATAGACATGCGTATATCTTGATCAACACACGTTACTCTTTGCAGTAAAAAGTCAAAATATCATGTAATATAGTAATCATAGGGACATGTTGGATTTTACATCAGTGGTCACTCATTTTGTATTCTAAAATATGAAATGCAAACATTTTTCACATCTCTCTGTCCCCGAATTTAACAGTATGTCTTCTTTCCATTATGTGTTCCCAAATTTCAAGCTTTTTTTTTTTTTCACAGTAGGATTGAAGGGAGTCTGTTTTTGCTACCCTATGTTAGAGGAGCATGATGTAGGGGCAGATACCCTGATTCCACTGATGTACCACTTTCTGGTCTGCACATTGTATTTTGTTTATAAAGTCACTCTTTTCTCTGCTACAGATCTACCAGTTCTCTGAATGCTGAGTTTTGTGTAACCCTGCCCACACCTGTGATTAACAGTTTTCTGGGTACACTGTGCATAGGCAGAAATCTGATAATCAGTGGTGGGGATGTAGATGTATGAATATGGAGGCTTACATTGCAGCAGGTTTAGGCCGGCGTCACACTAGGCGTAAGACAATACAGTCCGTTTTTTACGGCCGTAATACGCATAAAAGTCCCCAAAATAGTGATCCATATGTCATCCGTAGGCAGGGTGTGTCAGCGTATTTTGCGCATGGCATCCTCCGTATGTAATCCGTATGGCATCCATACTGCGATATTTTCTCGCAGGCTTGCAAAACCAACATCGAATGGATTTATGTGCTCAAATGTTATTTAAAACATATATACAGTATATATATATATATATATATATATATATGTCATTGAGACACACACATATATATATATATATATATATATATACTGTATTTATATTTAATTCACCACGATATATGTGAAAAGCCGGTAATTCAATTGCCGGCTTTTCATTTCTCCTTCCCAAACCCGACAGGATATGAGACATGGTTTACATACAGTAAACCATCTCATATCCCCTTTTTTTTGCATATTCCACACTACTAATGTTAGTAGTGTGTATATGCAAAATTTGGGCGCTGTAGCTGCTAAAATAAAGGGTTAAATCACGGAAAAAATTGGCGTGGGCTCCCGCGCAATTTTCTCTGCCAGAATGGTAAAGCCAGTGACTGAGGGCAGATATTAATAGCCTAGAGAGGGTCCATGGTTATTGGCCCCCCCTGGCTACAAACATCTGCCCCCAGCCACCCCAGAAAAGGCACATCTGGAAGATGCGCCTATTCTGGCACTTGGCCACTCTCTTCCCACTCCCGTGTAGCTGTGGGATATGGGGTAATGAAGGGTTAATGTCACCTTGCTATTGTAAGGTGACATTAAGCCAGGTTAATAATGGAGAGGCGTCAATTATGACACCTATCCATTATTAATCCAATAGTACGAAATGGTTAAGAAAACACACACACATTATTGCAAAGTATTTTAATGAAATAAAGACACAGGGTGTTGTAATATTTTATTAGACTCTTAATCCACCTGAAGACCATCGTCCTGAAACAAAGTTAAAAAAACAAACAACAATATTCCATACCTTCCGTCGTTATGTCCCACGATGTAAATTCATCTGAAGGGGTTAAATCATTTTACAGCCAGGAGCTGTGCTAATGCACTCACTCCTGCCTGTAAAACCCCGGGTACTGAAAGGAAAGCAGGGTGATCTGTAGTTACCTTGAGTCGCGGTGAGGCGCCCTCTGCTGGATGTCCTCATATGAACTCAAGCGTGGGAACTTTTCCAAGGCTCCAGTTCATGAGAACATCCACCAGAGGGCGCCTCACCGCAACTCAAGGTAACTACAGGTCATTCCCCTGCAATCCATTCATTCCCGGGGGTTTTACAGGCACGAGCACTGCTTTAGCAAAGCTCCTGGCTGTAAAATGATTTAACCCCTTCAGATGGATTTACTTCGTGGGACTTGACCTGAGCGACGGAAGGTATGAGATATTGTTGTTTTTTTATTTTTCCTTTGTTACAGAATGAGGGTCTTCAGGTGGATTACCAGTATAATAAAATATTACAACAACCTGTGTCTTTATTTCATTAAAGGACTTTGTAATCATGTGTGTGTGTTTTATTAACCATTTCGTACTATTGGATTCATAATGGATAGGTGTCATAATTGACGCCTCTCCATTATTAACCTGGCTTAATGTCACCTTACAATAGCAAGGTGACATTAACCCTTCATTACCCCATATCCCACCGCTACACGGGAATGGGAAGAGAGAGGCCAAGTGCCAGAATAGGCGCATCTTCCAGATGTGCCTTTTCTGGGGTGGCTGGGGGCAGATGTTTTTAGCCAGAGGGGCCCAATAACCATGGACCCTCTCTAGGCTATTAATATCTGCCCTCAGTCACTGACTTTACCACTCTGGCAGAGAAAATTGCACGGGAGCCTACGCCAATTTTTTACGCCATTTAACCCTTTATTTTACAAGCTACAGCGCCCAAATTTTGCACATACACACTACTAACATTAGTAGTGTGGAATATGCAAAAAAAATGGGATATGAGATGGTTTACTGTTGTGAACTCTGTTTTGGGGCTCCCTCTTGTGGTCACAAGTGGTACTGTGTGAGTGCTATCTTTGGGCTCCCTCTGGTGGCTCTTTTTGTCATTCTGCAGGTCTGTGGCTGGGATCAGCTGTCTCGTTATCTGCTGGTTGGTTTCCTATTTAGCTCACCTGGACTTTCAGTTGTTGCCTGCTGTCAATGTATTCAGTGCTATTTTGATCTCTCCTGACTACCTTCGTTATCAGTCTCTCCAAGAGAAGCTAAGTTTCTGTTTGTTCATTTTTTGATCATCAGTGTTCAATATGTTTCCTGGTTTATTATCAGTCCTAGTCCAGCTTGCTAATATGTGATTTCCTCGCTTGCTGGTAGCTCTAGGGGGCTGAGTTTCTCCCCTCACACCGTTAGTTGTTGTGGGGGTTCTTGAATTCTCAGCGTGGATATTTTGTATAGGGTTTTCTACTGACCGCACAGTTTCCTATCTGTCTTCTGCTATCTAGTATTAGCGGGCCTCATTTGCTGAATCTGTTTCATTTCTACGTTTGTATTTTCCCCTTACCTCACCGTTATTATTTGTTGGGGGCTTTCTATATCTTTGGGGTTATTTCTCTGAGGCAAGTGAGGTCTTACTTTCTTCTCTCTAGGGGTAGCTAGTTTCTCAGGCTGCGTCGAGACGTCTAGAAATTCAGGCACGTTCACCGGCTACTTTTAGTGTGTTCGGTTAGGATCAGAATTGCGGTCAGTCCAGTTACCACCTCCCTAGAGCTCGTTCTATGTTCAGTAACTTAGCTAGTCAGTTCGGTGATCCTCAGCCACTAAGGATCATAACAGTTTACTGTATGTAAACCATGTCTCATATCCTGTGGGGTTTGTGAAGGAGAAATGAAAAGCCGGCAATTGAATTACTGGCTTTTCTATAGAACACTGCTGCGTATTTCTCGCAAGTCACACTGCTGGTCCGTGTGTAATCTGTATTTTTCTCGCCCCCATAGACTTTCATTGGCGATTTTTTTGCGCAATACGGTGACAAACGCAGCATGCTGCGATTTTCTACGGGCGTAGAAGACCGTATAATACGGATCCGTAAAATACGGCTGATAG
The DNA here is from genome assembly GCF_051348905.1 of Ranitomeya variabilis. Classification (NCBI taxonomy): domain Eukaryota; kingdom Metazoa; phylum Chordata; class Amphibia; order Anura; family Dendrobatidae; genus Ranitomeya; species Ranitomeya variabilis. The sequence continues at coordinate 797,179,022 of NC_135232.1, read as the reverse complement.
GAGCTGGGCCATAGAGAATCATTGGGCCGTGTGTTATGCGTATTTTACGGATGTATTTTCTGTGACGCCGGCCTCACTAGTCCTCTAGTGATAATCTCCTCTTGATTTTATCAAGCCCAGTAAGTGACATCACTGGAATCAGGGTCTGTGTCTCTACATTATGCTGCTCTCAGATCCGGTAGCAAAAACCTGGTGACAGATTCCCTTGAAGAACTGATTAATGTTGCCATTTTTTTTTTCCTTTAACCAAGGTATTTTCATACAAAGGAACTCACATCATATTTTTTCCCTCAGTCCCTGGTCCAATCCCGCAAAGCAGGCATAACATCTGCGCTTGCAACAAGCACTTTAAACAATGAAGAGCTAGTAAGTACTAGAATTGTAAACTAAATGAAGTGTCAAAAGGAAATTTGCTTTACACTCACCTCACTATATTCTATGATATTTTCAGAAAAACCATGTTTACAAGAAGGCCCTTCAAGCTTTAATATACCCAATCTCCAGCACTACACCTCACAACTTTGAGGTGTGGACTGCCACAACTCCCACCTACTGTTATGAGTGTGAAGGGCTCTTGTGGGGTATTGCCCGGCAGGGTATGCGCTGTACAGAATGTGGAGTCAAGTGCCATGAAAAATGTCAGGACCTCTTGAATGCCGACTGTTTGCAAAGTAAGAATTTGTTTGTGTGTGAACTGGATTCTATCTGTACTCTCCGCACCCTTCTAGATCAGGGTTGTGTTTGCACATCTGCAAGTAACGGTAATTGTCTTGTATGAGGCTTGCAGATACGAGTAGTCGCGGGTTTAATTGCTCGCTAAATATTTGGTTAACCAAAGTAATTCTAATAATAAGTCTAAAGAAAAATTGGCTGAGAATGTGCCGCTTGTCATCTATTACTACTGAATGACTTGTGCACCGATTTGTCCTCATCAACTACAGCAACAGCAACATATATCCTAAAATCCTGACTTCATTCGTTCCTAGGAGCTTCAGAGGTACACACATAAGAGTATATTCACATGAGACTTTTTTCGACGTTTTGTTGCATTTTTTGCTGCAATTTTCACAATTGTGGCAACACTGCAACATTTTTGCTGTGACAATTGTGGCAAAAAATGTAGCAAAACTGCGAATAAAAAAAAGTCTTGTGTAACTATACTTTTTCATCACAAAGAAACATATAAAATGAGAAATAGAGAGAGAGGTGAAAAAGAAAGAAGAACATAAAATATCTAACATATAAAATGCACACATAGATGAGAAACAGAGAGAGAGGTGAAAAAGAAAGCTGAACATAAAATATCTGATGAATAATTTAAGACCTTGTATGTATAAATCAATGAGATTTCACATAAGGTGTAATATACCTAAACTTAATTGGCTAAAAGTCTGCAGTTATCATGTGGCATATCCATTTTGAAAAAGCTAAGCCCCCAGTTCATTATCATTTGCAATTTTTTAAGTCGCCTTTGTTTTGTGTCTTGTGGTATTCATTGGCTTTTTTTGCGTCAAATTTTTCAAAACACCACATGCGCTTCATGAATTTTGTGCAAAATCAAAAAACTTTTTTTTAATTTTGTCCTTTTATCTGTTTTGCGACTTTTTAGCAAAATTGTGGCAAAGTAACTGGCGTAGAGGAAATCACTCCAGGGAGGGATAAGAGTCAAAATTTTGTGACTTTTTAAAAAGTTGATGAATCAGTTTCAAACATCTGGAAAAGACTACAAAAGACAACCTTAAAAGTGTAAAATGTTTTTAAAACTTTCAATTTGCGAAAAAATAATCAGTCTACTCTATGCACCTTTGATTTAGCAAAATAATTGAGTTAATTAGTGGTGGGTCCAGGCATCGCCATTTTCTTTAAATCCAAGTAGAACGATGATTTTAAGAAGTCCTTCTTTAGTGGATACACTATCATTATTAGGTTTATAAATAACCAAAATATCCCTTTTTGTGTCATTGAACACATTATGTAATCTACAGTATGTTGGGTAAATATTGTACCCCTTAATAAAATTAATTTTAAGCTTTGAACATAATGTAGATGAAAGCTGTAAATATCCAAATCTTCTCCTTTCAAAGAGAACACAGTTGATAAAAGACTGAAAAAAACAACTGTATCCTTATAAAGGAGTTGAGGGGCATAAAAGATCCCAGCGGATATTTCTCATATTCCATTTCGCTTATTTGATTCCAAAATGTGAAAACTATTTTCGATATTGCAAGATAAATCCCCCAATGATCTATTGGTGGTTAATTAATGCTGAAGCAGGGAGGCAACAAACTACAATTTAAAGAAGCACTCCCATTCACTTTTTTTCCATATACATGTATAGTGTAGTATCAGTGTGTTAATGCACTCACTAATTGATGATTTCTCTGGAATCCAGCCTCGTTCTGGTCCTCTTCTGAGTCACGTGACTGCAATTCAGAATCTCCAAACTGCGTTCTTATGTGTGAGAATACACTTTTACAACGTACCGTAAGTCTAGGAAGCCTCACTCTGAAACTAGATAGGCTTACATTGTAAAACAGAGGTGTCAAACTGCATTCCTCGAGGGCCGCCAACAGGTCATGTTTTCAGGATTTCCTTGTATTGCACAGGTGATAATTTAATCACCTGCACAGAATGATTCCAGCACCTTGTGGAATGCTAAGGAAATCCTGAAAACATGACCTGTTGGCGGCCCTCGAGGAATGCAGTTTGACATCTCTGTTGTAAAAGACGTTTCAGGGTCACACAGAGCAGTGTAATCTGAAGAATCTCAATCGCCATCACATGACTTAGAAGAGGACCAGAAGGATGCTGCACACAGGAGAATTCAGCCATTGGTGAGTATATGTTGTGAATTTGGATTCTGGGCTCCCCCGGTGGCTACTGGTGGAATTGAACTGGTGTCTTCATCTTCTCTGTTCACCTGTTCCCATCAAGATGTGGGAGTCGCTATATAACCTTGCTGCTCTGTTAGTTGCTTGCCGGTCAACAATGTTATCAGAAGCCTCTCTGTGCTTGTTCCTGCTCCTAGACAACTACTAGATAAGTTGGACTCTTGTCCATGTTTGTTTTTGCATTTTGGTTCCAGTTCACAGCTGTAGTTTCGTTACTGTGTCTGGAAAGCTCTTGTGAACAGGAATTGCCACTCTGGTGTTATGAGTTAATGCCAGAGTTTTAAAGTAATTCCTGGATGGTGTTTTTGATAGGGTTTTCAGCTGACCATGAAAGTGTCCTTTCTGTCTTCTGCTATGTAGTAAGTGGACCTCAAATTTGCTAAACCTATTTTCATACTACGTTTGTTATTTCATCTCAACTCACCGTCAATACATGTGGGGGGCCTCTGTCTCCTTTCGGGGTATTTCTCTAGAGGTGAGCTAGGACTAATATTTTCCTCTGCTAGCTTTATTTAGTCCTCCGGCTGGGCTGGGCATCTAGAATCAACGTAGGCATGCTACCCGGCCACTGCTAGTTGTGCGTTAGGTTTAGTTCATGGTCAGCTCAGTTCCCATCTTCCAAGAGCTAGTTCCTATATATACTTATGCTATGTTCTCTTGCCATTGAGATCATGACAGTTTGACCGGCCTGCAAAGTGTTAATTGTTTGGGCTGAAGCAGGAGAAAAAGAAGTGTTGAAGGGAAATTTTTTTTTTTTCCCCTCAGAGTTTTGCTGCCTAGCCCTTAATTGCTGTCTAGCTGCTTCTTACCTTCTCTTAACCCTTGAATGGCTCTGTGTCCACCTGTTTGTAATGGATCTTCAGAGTGTAACTGCAGGTTTGAATAATCTCGCCACGAAGGTACAAAATTTGCAAGATTTTGTTTGTCATGCACCTGTATCTGAGCCGAGAATTCCTTTGCCGGAATTTTTCTCGGGGAATAGATCCGGGTTTCAGAATTTTCGAAATAATTGCAAATTATTTTTGTCTCTGAAATCTCGCTCTGCCGGAGACCCTGCACAGCAGGTCAGGATTGTGATTTCCTTGCTCCGGGGCGACCCTCAAGACTGGGCTTTTTCATTGACACCAGGGGATCCTGCGTTGCTCAATGTGGATGCGTTTTTTCTGGCCTTGGGGTTGCTTTATGACGAACCTCATTTGGAGCTTCAGGCAGAAAAAACTTTGATGTCCCTATCTCAGGGGCAAGATGAAGCGGAAATTTACTGCCAAAGATTCCGTAAATGGTCTGTGCTTACTCAGTGGAATGAGTGCGCCCTGGCGGCGACTTTCAGAGAGGGTCTCTCTGATGCCATTAAGGATGTTATGGTGGGGTTCCCTGTGCCTGCGGGTCTGAATGAGTCCATGACAATGGCTATTCAGATCGATAGGCGTTTGCGGGAGCGCAAACCAGTGCACCATCTGGCGGTGTCCACTGAGAAGTCGCCAGAGAGTATGCAGTGTGATAGAATTCTGTCCCGAAGCGAGCGGCAGAATTTTAGACGGAAAAATGGGTTGTGTTTCTATTGTGGTGATTCTACTCATGTTATATCAGCATGCTCTAAGCGCACTAAAAAGCTTGGTAAATCTGTTTCCATTTGCACCTTACCGTCTAAATTTATTCTATCTGTGACCCTGATTTGCTCTTTGTCATCTATTACCACGGACGCCTATGTCGACTCTGGCGCCGCTTTGAGTCTTATGGATTGGTCCTTTGCCAAACGCTGTGGGTATGATTTAGAGCCTTTGGAGACTCCTATTCCTCTGAAGGGGATTGACTCCACCCCATTGGCTAATAATAATCCACAATACTGGACACAAGTAACTATGCGTATTAATCCGGATCACCAGGAGATTATTCGCTTTCTGGTGCTGTATAATCTACATGATGATTTGGTGCTAGGATTGCCTTGGCTGCAATCTCACAACCCAGTCCTCGACTGGAGAGCTATGTCTGTGTTGAGCTGGGGATGTAAGGGGGCTCATGGGGATGTACCTGTGGTTTCCATTTCATCATCCATTCCCTCTGAAATTCCTGAGTTCCTGTCTGACTATCGTGACGTCTTTGAAGAATCCAAGCTTGGTTCGTTACCTCCGCACCGAGAGTGCGATTGTGCCATAGATTTAATCCCGGGTAGTAAATACCCAAAGGGTCGTTTATTTAATCTGTCTGTGCCTGAACATGCTGCTATGCGAGAATATATAAAGGAGTCCTTGGAAAAGGGACATATTCGTCCATCGTCATCTCCCTTAGGAGCCGGTTTTTTCTTTGTGTCAAAAAAAGACGGCTCTTTGAGACCATGTATTGATTATCGGCTTTTGAATAAAATCACTGTTAAATATCAATACCCATTGCCGTTGCTGACTGATTTGTTTGCTCGCATAAAGGGGGCCAAGTGGTTCTCTAAGATTGACCTTCGTGGGGCGTATAATTTGGTGCGAATCAGGCAGGGGGATGAGTGGAAAACCGCATTTAATACGCCCGAGGGCCACTTTGAGTATTTAGTGATGCCTTTTGGTCTTTCTAATGCTCCGTCAGTTTTCCAGTCCTTTATGCATGATATTTTTCGCGATTATTTGGATAAATTTATGATTGTGTATCTGGATGATATTCTGATTTTTTCGGATGACTGGGACTCTCATGTCCAGCAAGTCAGGAGGGTTTTTCAGGTTTTGCGGTCTAATTCTTTGTGTGTGAAGGGTTCTAAGTGTGTTTTTGGGGTACAGAGGATTTCCTTTTTGGGATATATTTTTTCCCCCTCTTCCATTGAAATGGATCCTGTCAAGGTTCAAGCTATTTGTGATTGGACGCAGCCCTCTTCTCTTAAGAGTCTTCAGAAATTTTTGGGCTTTGCTAACTTTTATCGTCGATTTATTGCTGGTTTTTCGGATATTGCTAAGCCATTGACCGATTTGACTAAGAAGGGTGCTGATGTTGCTGATTGGTCCCCTGATGCTGTGGAGGCCTTTCGGGAGCTTAAGCGCCGTTTTTCCTCTGCCCCTGTGTTGCGTCAGCCTGATGTTGCTCTACCTTTTCAGGTTGAGGTCGACGCTTCTGAGATCGGAGCTGGGGCAGTGTTGTCGCAGAAAAGTTCTGACTACTCCGTGATGAGGCCTTGTGCCTTCTTTTCCCGTAAATTTTCGCCCGCTGAGCGGAATTATGATGTTGGGAATCGGGAGCTTTTGGCCATGAAGTGGGCTTTTGAGGAGTGGCGCCATTGGCTTGAGGGGGCCAGACATCAGGTGGTGGTATTGACTGACCACAAAAATTTGATTTATCTTGAGACCGCCAGGCGCCTGAATCCTAGACAGGCGCGCTGGTCATTATTTTTCTCTCGGTTTAATTTTGTGGTGTCATACCTACCGGGTTCTAAGAATGTTAAGGCGGATGCCCTTTCTAGGAGTTTTGAGCCTGACTCGCCTGGTAACTCTGAGCCCACAGGTATCCTTAAGGATGGAGTGGTATTGTCAGCCGTTTCTCCAGACCTGCGGCGGGCCTTGCAGGAGTTTCAGGCGGAGAGACCTGATCGTTGCCCACCTGATAAACTGTTTGTTCCTGATGATTGGACCAGTAGAGTCATCTCTGAGGTTCATTCTTCTGCGTTGGCAGGTCATCCTGGCATTTTTGGTACCAGGGATTTGGTGGCAAGGTCCTTCTGGTGGCCTTCCCTGTCACGAGATGTGCGAGGCTTTGTGCAGTCTTGTGACGTTTGTGCTCGGGCCAAGCCTTGTTGTTCTCGGGCTAGTGGATTATTGTTGCCCTTGCCTATTCCTAAGAGGCCTTGGACGCACATCTCGATGGATTTTATTTCAGATCTGCCTGTTTCTCAGAAGATGTCTGTCATCTGGGTGGTGTGTGACCGTTTTTCTAAGATGGTCCATTTGGTTCCTCTGCCCAAGTTACCTTCTTCTTCCGAGTTGGTTCCTCTGTTTTTTCAAAATGTTGTTCGTTTGCATGGTATTCCTGAGAATATCGTTTCTGACAGAGGGACCCAATTCGTGTCTAGATTTTGGCGGGCATTCTGTGCTAGGATGGGCATAGATTTATCTTTTTCGTCCGCTTTCCATCCTCAGACGAATGGCCAGACCGAGCGGATTAATCAGACCCTGGAGACATATCTGAGGTGTTTTGTGTCTGCTGACCAGGATGATTGGGTTGCTTTTTTGCCATTGGCGGAGTTCGCTCTCAATAATCGGGCCAGCTCTGCCACTTTGGTGTCCCCGTTTTTCTGTAATTCGGGGTTTCATCCTCGATTTTCCTCTGGTCAGGTGGAATCTTCGGATTGTCCTGGAGTGGATGCTGTGGTGGAGAGATTGCATCAGATCTGGGGGCAGGTGGTGGACAATTTGAGGTTGTCCCAGGAGAAGACTCAGCTTTTTGCCAACCGCCACCGTCGTGTTGGTCCTCGGCTTTCTGTTGGGGATTTGGTGTGGTTGTCTTCTCGTTTTGTCCCTATGAGGGTCTCTTCTCCTAAGTTTAAGCCTCGGTTTATCGGCCCGTATAAGATATTGGAGATTCTTAACCCTGTTTCCTTCCGTTTGGACCTCCCTGCATCCTTTTCTATTCATAACGTTTTTCATCGGTCATTATTGCGCAGGTATGAGGTACCGGTTGTGCCTTCCGTTGAGCCTCCTGCTCCGGTGTTGGTTGAGGGTGAGTTGGAGTACGTTGTGGAGAAAATCTTGGACTCTCGTGTTTCCAGACGGAGACTCCAGTATCTGGTCAAGTGGAAGGGATACGGCCAGGAGGATAATTCTTGGGTGAATGCATCTGATGTTCATGCCTCCGATCTGGTTCGTGCCTTTCATAGGGCCCATCCTGATCGCCCTGGTGGTTCTGGTGAGGGTTCGGTGCCCCCTCCTTGAGGGGGGGTACTGTTGTGAATTTGGATTCTGGGCTCCCCCGGTGGCTACTGGTGGAATTGAACTGGTGTCTTCATCTTCTCTGTTCACCTGTTCCCATCAAGATGTGGGAGTCGCTATATAACCTTGCTGCTCTGTTAGTTGCTTGCCGGTCAACAATGTTATCAGAAGCCTCTCTGTGCTTGTTCCTGCTCCTAGACAACTACTAGATAAGTTGGACTCTTGTCCATGTTTGTTTTTGCATTTTGGTTCCAGTTCACAGCTGTAGTTTCGTTACTGTGTCTGGAAAGCTCTTGTGAACAGGAATTGCCACTCTGGTGTTATGAGTTAATGCCAGAGTTTTAAAGTAATTCCTGGATGGTGTTTTTGATAGGGTTTTCAGCTGACCATGAAAGTGTCCTTTCTGTCTTCTGCTATGTAGTAAGTGGACCTCAAATTTGCTAAACCTATTTTCATACTACGTTTGTTATTTCATCTCAACTCACCGTCAATACATGTGGGGGGCCTCTGTCTCCTTTCGGGGTATTTCTCTAGAGGTGAGCTAGGACTAATATTTTCCTCTGCTAGCTTTATTTAGTCCTCCGGCTGGGCTGGGCATCTAGAATCAACGTAGGCATGCTACCCGGCCACTGCTAGTTGTGCGTTAGGTTTAGTTCATGGTCAGCTCAGTTCCCATCTTCCAAGAGCTAGTTCCTATATATACTTATGCTATGTTCTCTTGCCATTGAGATCATGACAGTATATTAATAGATTGACACTACACTACTCTACCATTTACACAGGTTTAAGGAAGAAAAAAGGTAATGGGAGTACTTCTTTAAGATGAGGAATTGAGAACTCGCGATTATTCAAGCAAAAAGTCAAACTAAGTAATTGCAATCCTACCTTTCTGACCCCACTATATTGGCTCACTCAGGAGAACATCAAGGATCTTCAAAGTCTACTCTACAATCCACATAGGTGAAATGTTAAATAATTTGAGGACATATGACTATCATATTAATTTTGTTTACCGTAGAGAGTGGAAAATGATTCAATAATTTAACATTAGGATATTTCTAACTAATGACTTAGTATTTAAATTGAGGTAGTCTTAAACTTTGAAAGAAATAGAAAGTCCAGAAACTTAAAGGGTTTGCCACTTTGCCACATAAGTTCTAAAAGAACCTTAACTATTGTGACCTGTCGCGGAAAATGCTAACCCACCTCATTTCTACCTTCAGCTCTTCCGCTCAAGTCCTCCTGCATCCCATGGCGAGGGTAAACAATGGATGGCGTCAGCCTCCCATCTATAGGAATCAAGAGGGCAGGAGGTCACGTGATTCGCCCTCATGCCGATATCCCTGATCTCTGTCCGCTGTGACCACTATTGTGCAGGGGCTGAATAGCGCTGAACTGTTCAGTGTCTGTACACAAGTGGAAGTTACCAGGGAAGCGATGGGTATATCACCTAACTGTCAACTTCCAGAAAATGGACAACTCTTACCATAGAACAATAAAGTGAACCTCCTTCGCAGTCCTATTGGAAGATTTTTTTTTATATATAGTTTATCGACAATCAGTAAAAAAGACAGAACCTCTGGACTACTTGTAGTATAATTGGCAAGTCTCCATTAGTGATAAAAGATTTAATTGTACATCATATGATGATAGAAAAATTCTGTATGCTATCGAGTCTGTCCTATCTTCTCATCTTAGATACTAACATAATTATTGTTTCAGACATTGTCAATGGCAACACGACATTCTCAAATGAGAAGTTTAATGTGACATGAATGGCACTAACAACTCAACACGTTATTTTTTTCATCAGCATAGTTTTGTTTTTTTAACAGATGCGTCTCATGTATCAATACTTCAGCACTCCCATCTCTTCTATTGAAGCCTCTTGAATTCCAAGACAAAATCTGTTTGTTTTTTTTTGCGTGGCCAGAGAAAAATCAAGGAAGATTCTGACCTGACGACCACTACATAGCATCTCTGGAGCTATCCAAGTCACTCTAGAGATATCTAAACTTGCATTGCTAGATCTTTTCACAACAAAAAAATATATTCTACATCAAAAGTCTCAAAGTAAAATAACGTTTTTGCGTTTTTCCCAACAGGGGCAGCTGAAAAGAGCTCCAAACATGGAGCTGAAGACCGTACTCTTAATATTATCATGGTTCTCAAAGATCGGATGAAAATCCGTGAAAGGAACAAACCAGAGATATTTGAGCTAATTCAAGAAGTCTTTGGAGTTGTTAAAGCCACACATGCACATCAAATCAAAGCTGTGAAGCAGAGTGTACTGGATGGGACCTCAAAGTGGTCAGCAAAGATCAGCATCACTGGTAAATAAGGTTAGGTAATGAATATAGGAAATGGACATGAAATAGTAAATTTCAAAATGTGGAGAAAATGCTTAAAAGGTATCTTTAAGGAGTTGTCCCCTCATTTGTAAACAAAATGTTTGGCCCTGATAAAATAAATAAACCTATACTCCCCTCCCGTGCAGGCGCCATTCCAGTGGTATCATAACTCGTGGTCCCAGGGCTGTGATGCGGCGAATTAACACGTGATGTCCAGCGCCCAATCATCACTGTCTCCGCCTTCGGAGAAAATAACCATGAAGAGGAAGTCCGCGCTGTAGCTGACCGAATAATATCACATACAAGGAACAAATACTGCCACACCATGACCAGACCACATATTACCACCACAAAGTGAACAAATACCATATACAAGGGACAAATATCACCACACCATGACCAGATCACATATTACCACCACATAGTAACCGAATAATACCACATACAGGGACAAATATGACCACACTGTGACCAGACCACATATTACCACCCCATACAATGAACAAATACCGCCACACCATGAGCAGACCACATATTACAACCCCACAGTGACCGAATAATACCATATACAAGGAACAAATACCACCACACCGTGACCAGATCACATATTACCACCACATAGTGACTGAATACTACAACACTGATCATTAATTAAAAGGCACAATACTAATATTAACATAAATGCCATTATACACAGGAGCGCCATACATAGTATACAGTGTATAGTATAAGTGTACAGATAATACAGAGACTCACCAGTGACATTATACACAGGAGCTCTTTATATAGTGTATAGTGTACAGGTAATTCAGGGATCATCAGTGACATTAAACATAGGAGCTCTGTATATAGTGTATACTGTACTGTGAAGGTAACCGGATAGTAAGTGTTTCTATGCTCTCTGGAATTATGACACGAGTTATAGTAAATAAAACTTCAGGTTCATTGTCGACGCATTTCCGAGTTCACCAACTCCTTCCTCAGGACAACCGTAAAAAAATGTATTTTTTATCCACTATAACTCGCATCACAATTCCAGAGAGCACAGAAACACTTCCAATCTGGTTACCTTTACTGATATTCTATGGAGGCTGCTGCATCTGGTCTTTAGACTTTTTAACTGTTGTGTCTCACACAACCTTACAAGATGAGCTGTTTTACCTTTCATTCATCAAACCTTTAACCTGGATAAGACCCTAGTGCTCTCTTGCATTTCTTTACAGGTAGTACAGTGACTCACCAGTGGCATTATACACAGGAACTGTGTACAGGAAATACAGTGATCACTAGTGACATTATACATCGGAGCTCTGTGTATAGTGACAGTGTATAACACAAAAACACCCACCTACTATATACAAAACTTTATTAGATAAAAAATAAAAAGAAGAGGCTTAAAGACAACATAAGTCAATAGTAAGGGCGGGTAGGGGTATTGACGCTAATTATGATCTCATGGTTTCCCTACCTTATCTGTAATATCTATGATGTGTATACATATTCTGCAAAGCATCCATCTTGTCTATAAGCATCCATGTTTTGTATATCTTCATAAAATAATCATACTTAACACCGCAGAGGTTGGCACCCTAAGGGAAAACAAAATGGTGCCTGTTGTGGATTCTGTTTGTGGGCTCCCTCTGGTGGTTACTGCTGGTACTGGGTGACTTTGGTGGGTTGCGGCCTTTGGTTTCCACCTGTCCATCAGAGGCTGGGTGTTTCCTATTTTACCTGGCCTTTCTGTCATTTCCTTGCCGGCTATCAATGTATTCAGATGTGCTCTGTTTGGTTCCTATCTACCTGCTCCCAGATCTTTCAGGATAAGCTAAGTGCTGATTTTCAGTTGTTTGGTTTTTTGTCCAGCTTGCTTATTATGTCTCTATGCTAGCTGGTAGCTCTAGTGGACTGAGGTTCTCCCCATGTGCCATGAGTTGGCACATGGGTTCTTGTAATCTCAGGATGGTTTTTTGATTAGGGTTTTTTGCTGACCGCTCAGTCCCCTTTTGTATCGTTCTGCTTTCTAGTTTACAGCGGGCCTCAATTTGCTAAATCTATATATATCATCTCTATGTGTGTGCCTTCCTCTCATTTCACCGTCAATACATGTGAGGGGGCAACTATATCTTTTGGGGTTCATTCCTCTGGAGGCAAGTGAGGTCTTTATTTTCTCTGCAGTACTAGTTAGCTCTTAGGCTGGTGCGTGGCGTCTAGAACCAACGTAGGCACGCTCCCTGGCTATCTCTAGTTGCGTTTGTCAGGCGTAGGGCAGCGGTCAGCCCAGCTTCCATCACCCTAGAGCTCGTCCGTTATTTATTTGTACTTTGCTTGTCCTGTGCTATCCCTAGCCATTGGGGATTCATGACAGTATAGCCGGCACACAAAGTGTTAATTGTTTGGGCTGAAGCAGGAGAAAAAGAAGTGTTTAAGGGAATTTTTTTTTTTTTTTCCCTTCAGAGTTTTGCTGCCTAGCCCTTAATTGCTGTCTAGCTGCTTCTTATCTCCTCTTAACCCTTGAATGGCTCTGATCTTAGCTGTTTAACATGGATGTCCAGAGTTTGGCTTCCAGCCTGAGTAATCTCGCGGCAAAAGTTCAAAACATACAGGATTTTGTTGTTCACACTCCCATGTCTGAACCTAGAATTCCTATTCCAGAGTTCTTCTCTGGAGATAGATCTACCTTCCTGAATTTCAGGAACAATTGTAAATTGTTTCTTTCTTTAAAATCTCGCTCCTCTGGAGACCCTGCTCAACAGGTCAGGATTGTAATATCTTTCCTGCGGGGCGACCCTCAGAATTGGGCATTTGCATTGGCACCAGGGGATCCTGCATTGCTCAGTGTGGATGCGTTTTTTCTGGCATTGGGATTGCTCTATGAGGAACCCAACCTGGAGATTCAGGCTGAAAAGGCTTTATTAGCCCTCTCTCAGGGGCATGATGAAGCGGAAATATATTGTCAAAAATTTCGGAAATGGTCGGTGCTTACTCAGTGGAATGAGTGCGCCCTGGCTGCAAACTTCAGAAATGGTCTTTCTGAGGCCATTAAGGATATTATGGTGGGGTTCCCTACGCCTACAGGTCTGAATGAGTCTATGGCTATGGCCATTCAGATTGATCGGCGTTTGCGGGAGCGCAAACCCGTGCACCAGTTGGCGGTGTCTTCTGAACAGGCACCTGAGACTATGCAATGTGATAGAATTCAGTCCAGAAGTGAACGGCAAAATTATAGGCGGAAAAATGGATTGTGTTTTTATTGTGGTGATTCAGCTCATGTTATATCAGCATGCTCTAAACGCACAAAAAAGCTTGATAAATCTTTTGCCATTGGTACTCTGCAGCCTAAGTTCATTTTGTCTGTGACTCTGATTTTTTCACTGTCTTCCATTTCCGTTGATGCCTATGTGGATTCGGGCGCTGCCCTGAGTCTTATGGATTGGTCATTTGCTAAACGCTGCGGTTTTAGTCTGGAGCCTCTGGAAGTCCCTATTCCTCTGAAGGGAATTGACTCTACACCATTGGCTATGAATAAACCGCAGTATTGGACACAAGTGACCATGCGCATGACTCCCGTTCATCAGGAGGTGATTCGCTTCCTTGTACTGTATAATTTACATGATGTACTAGTGCTGGGTCTGCCATGGTTACAAACTCATAATCCTGTCCTGGACTGGAAAACAATGTCTGTGTTAAGCGGGGGATGTCAGGGGGTTCATGATGATGCACCTCCGATTTCTATCGCTTCATCTACTCCTTCTGAGATCCCTGAGTTTTTGTCTGACTATAGGGATGTTTTTGAGGAGCCTAAGCTCAATTCGCTCCCTCCTCATAGAGATTGTGACTGTGCTATAGAATTGATTCCTGGCAGTAAGTTCCCTAAGGGTCGTTTATTTAATCTGTCACTGCCAGAGCATACTGCTATGCGGAATTATATTAAGGAGTCCTTGGAAAAGGGACATATTCGTCCATCTTCGTCCCCTCTGGGAGCAGGTTTTTTTTTCGTGGCAAAAAAAGATGGTTCCCTGAGGCCTTGTATAGATTATCGCCTTCTGAATAAGATTACAGTCAAATATCAGTATCCATTGCCATTATTGACTGACTTGTTTGCTCGCATTAAGGGGGCTAGGTGGTTCACTAAGATAGATCTTCGCGGTGCGTATAATCTGGTGCGGATAAAACAAGGTGATGAGTGGAAAACCGCATTTAATACGCCTGAGGGCCATTTTGAGTATTTGGTAATGCCTTTTGGACTCTCCAATGCTCCGTCAGTCTTTCAGTCCTTTATGCACAATATTTTCCGTGAATATCTGGATAAGTTTATGATTGTGTATTTGGATGATATTTTGGTGTTTTCTGATGACTGGGAGTCTCATGTTCTACAGGTCAGGAAGGTGTTTCAGGTTCTGCGGGCCAATTCTTTGTTTGTGAAGGGTTCAAAGTGTCTCTTCGGAGTCCAGAAGATTTCTTTTTTGGGGTACATTTTTTCTCCTTCTACTATTGAGATGGATCCCGTTAAGGTTCAGGCAATTTGTGACTGGACACAACCTACATCTGTTAAGAGCCTACAGAAGTTCTTGGGGTTTGCTAATTTTTATCGTCGGTTCATTGCAAATTTTTCCAGTATTGTTAAATCTTTGACTGATTTAACTAAAAAGGGTGCTGATGTTGCTAATTGGTCTCCTGCGGCTGTGGGGGCCTTTCAGGAACTTAAGCGCCGGTTTTCTTCTGCTCCTGTGTTGTGTCAACCAGATGTTTCACTTCCTTTTCAGGTTGAGGTTGATGCTTCCGAGATTGGAGCGGGGGCGGTTTTGTGACAGAGAAGTTCTGATGGCTCGGTGATGAAGCCATGTGCATTCTTCTCTAGAAAATTCTCGCCCGCCGAGCGCAATTATGATGTGGGTAATCGGGAGCTTTTGGCCATGAAGTGGGCATTTGAGGAGTGGCGTCATTGGCTTGAGGGTGCTAAACATCGTGTGGTGGTCTTGACTGATCACAAGAATCTCATTTACCTTGAGTCTGCCAGGCGTTTGAATCCTAGACAGGCTCGTTGGTCGTTGTTTTTTTCTCATTTCAATTTCGTGGTTTCATACCTGCCAGGTTCAAAGAATGTGAAGGCAGATGCTCTTTCCAGGAGTTTTGTGCCTGACTCTCCTGGAGACTCTGGGCCTACTGGTATCCTTAGGGATGGGGTAATATTGTCCGCCGTATCCCCAGACTTGCGACGTGCATTGCAGGAGTTTCAGGTGGATAAACCGGATCGTTGTCCACCAGAAAGACTGTTTGTTCCGGATGATTGGACCAGTAGAGTCATCTCCGAGGTCCATTCTTCTGTGTTGGCTGGTCATCCTGGAATATTTGGTACTAGAGACTTGGTGGCCAGGTCTTTTTGGTGGCCTTCCTTGTCTAGGGATGTGCGTACCTTTGTGCAGTCTTGTGAAGTGTGTGCTCGAGCTAAGCCTTGCTGTTCTCGGGCCAGTGGGTTGTTGTTATCCTTGCCCATCCCGAAGAGGCCTTGGACGCACATTTCCATGGATTTTATTTCTGATCTCCCGGTTTCACAGAAAATGTCCGTTATCTGGGTTGTGTGTGACCGCTTTTCTAAGATGGTTCATTTGGTGCCCTTGCCTAAGTTGCCTTCCTCCTCTGAGTTGGTCCCTTTATTTTTTCAGAACGTGGTTCATTTGCATGGGATTCCGGAGAATATCGTTTCTGACAGGGGATCCCAGTTTGTGTCTAGATTTTGGCGGACGTTTTGTGCCAAGATGGGCATTGATTTGTCTTTCTCGTCTGCATTCCATCCTCAGACGAATGGCCAGACGGAGCGAACTAATCAGACCTTGGAAACTTATTTGAGGTGTTTTGTTTCTGCTGACCAAGATGACTGGGTTGCTTTTTTGCCACTGGCCGAATTTGCTCTTAATAATCGGGCTAGTTCTGCCACGTTGGTCTCTCCTTTTTTTTGTAATTCAGGGTTTCATCCTCGTTTTTCCTCTGGTCAGGTGGAGTCTTCGGATTGTCCTGGAGTGGACATGGTGGTGGACAGGCTACATCAGATTTGGAATCAGGTGGTGGACAATTTGAAGTTATCTCAGGAGAAGACTCAGCAGTTTGCTAATCGCCGTCGCCGCGTGGGTCCCGACTTCTTGTTGGGGATTTGGTGTGGTTGTCTTCTCGTTTTGTCCCTATGAAGGTCTCTTCTCCTAAGTTCAAGCCTCGGTTCATCGGTCCTTATAGGATCTCGGAGATTCTTAACCCTGTATCTTTTCGTTTGGATCTCCCAGCATCGTTTGCTATTCATAATGTGTTCCATCGGTCGTTGTTGCGGAGGTATGAGGTGCCCGTTGTTCCTTCGGTTGAGCCTCCTGCTCCGGTGCTGGTGGAGGGAGAATTGGAGTATGTTGTTGAGAAGATCTTGGATTCTCGTGTTTCCAGACGCAAACTCCAGTATTTGGTTAAGTGGAAGGGTTATGGTCAGGAGGATAATTCCTGGGTGATCGCCTCCGATGTTCATGCGACTGATTTAGTTCGCGCCTTCCATAGAGCTCACCCTGATCGCCCTGGGGGTTCTCGTGAGGGTTCGGTGACCCCTCCTCAAGGGGGGGGTACTGTTGTGGATTCTGTTTGTGGGCTCCCTCTGGTGGTTACTGCTGGTACTGGGTGACTTTGGTGGGTTGCGGCCTTTGGTTTCCACCTGTCCATCAGAGGCTGGGTGTTTCCTATTTTACCTGGCCTTTCTGTCATTTCCTTGCCGGCTATCAATGTATTCAGATGTGCTCTGTTTGGTTCCTGCCTACCTGCTCCCAGATCTTTCAGGATAAGCTAAGTGCTGATTTTCAGTTGTTTGGTTTCTTGTCCAGCTTGCTTATTATGTCTCTATGCTAGCTGGTAGCTCTAGTGGACTGAGGTTCTCCCCATGTGCCATGAGTTGGCACATGGGTTCTTGTAATCTCAGGATGGTTTTTTGATTAGGGTTTTTTGCTGACCGCTCAGTCCCCTTTTGTATCGTTCTGCTTTCTAGTTTACAGCGGGCCTCAATTTGCTAAATCTATATATATCATCTCTATGTGTGTGCCTTCCTCTCATTTCACCGTCAATACATGTGAGGGGGCAACTATATCTTTTGGGGTTCATTCCTCTGGAGGCAAGTGAGGTCTTTATTTTCTCTGCAGTACTAGTTAGCTCTTAGGCTGGTGCGTGGCGTCTAGAACCAACGTAGGCACGCTCCCTGGCTATCTCTAGTTGCGTTTGTCAGGCGTAGGGCAGCGGTCAGCCCAGGTTCCATCACCCTAGAGCTCGTCCGTTATTTATTTGTACTTTGCTTGTCCTGTGCTATCCCTAGCCATTGGGGATTCATGACAGGTGCCCCCGTTCGAAGTCAGCTCACCCTTACTGACCCTGTTATACCCTGCAAAAGAATGACACCACCGTGAATAAAAAGAAAACACACATGCAAACACATATGAGGGTCATACTGAGAAAATTCTCAATAGTGAAATGCTCATATAGTCAATCGACTGGACACAAATATAGGTGTTAGGACGCCACAGAAGGCCAGGAAAGGAAAAGATTCATTTCATAAAGCAATGTTTCAGTAGTTGGGATACTGACCCTAAGTCAGTGCCTATTGGGTTATACACAAATGGGAACATCAAAATAAAAGGTAGTAATAGCCCAACAAAGTAAAATATCTGTGAATATTAAAGGTACTCATCCTCATATTTTGCTATTTCCATCCCTACGCATTTTCCCCTTCTAATAGTAGGGGTTCGTCAGGGTATCCTTATGAATCGAGGAAGCTATTCACGCACATGCACTATCCCAATGGAAGTAATAGCATGTTGGTGTATATACTATATAGTGTACAGGTAACACAAGAATCACCAGTGATATTATACACAGGATCTCTGTATATAGTGTAGAGTATAAGTGTACAAGTAATATGGTGACTCAACAGTGACATTATACACATAAGCTCTGTATATAGTGACAGTGTACTGTACAGGTAATTCAGTGATCACCAGTGATATTATACACAGGAAGAACTTTGTAAATAGTGTACAGGTAATACAGTGATCACCAGTGACATTATACGCAGACATCCTGTTTATAGTGTATAGTGTAAGGGTACAGGTAGTACAGTGACTCACTAGTAACATTATACACAGGAGCTCTGTATAGAGTGTATAGGTAATACAGTGGCTCACCAGTGACATTATGCATAGGAGCTCTGTATATAGTGTATAGTGTACAGGTAATACAGTGATCACCAGTGACATTATACACAGGCATCTTGTTTATAGTGTATAGTATAAGTGTACAGGTAGTACAGTGACTCACCAGTAACATTATACACAGGAGCTCTGTAAAGAGTGTATAGGTAATACAGTGGCTCACCAGTGACATTATAGACACGAGCTCTGTATATACTGTAATGTACAGATAATACAGTGACTCATCAGTGACATTATACACAGGAGTTCTGTATATAGTGGCAGTGTACAGGTAATACAGTGACCATTATGCACAGGAGCTCTGTATATACTATATAGTGTACAGGTAATACAGGGGTCACCTGTGATATTATACACTGGAACTCTGTATATAGTGTATAGTGCAAGTGTACATGTAATACATTGGCACACCAGTGACATTATACACATGAGCTCTGTATATAGTGTACAGGTAATAGAGTAATCATCAGTGACATTATACACAGGCATACTTTTTATAGTGTATAGTGCAAGTGTACAGGTAATAGAGTGACTCACCAGTTACATTATACACAGGAGCTCTGCATATAGTGTAAATAGTGTAAGTTTATAGGTATACAGTGATCACTAGTGACATTATACAAAGGAGCTCTGTCTATAGTGTACAGGTAAAACAGTGACCACCAGTGACATTTTGCACAGGAGCTCTGTATATACTATATAGTGTACAGCTAATACAGGGGTCACCAGTGATGTTATACACAGGAACTCTGTATATAGTGTATAGTGTACAGGTAATACAGTGATGACCAGTGACATCATACACAGGAGCTCTGTACATAGTGTAAGTGTACAGGTAATACAATGATTACCAGTGACAATACACACAGAAGCTCTGTATATAGTGTAAACATACAGGTAATATAGTGACTCACCAGTAACATTATACACAGTAGCTCTGTATATAGTGTATAGGTAATACAATGGCTCACCAATGACATTATAGACAGGAGCTCTGTATATACTGTAAGTGTATAGATAATGCAGTGACTCATCGGTGACATTATACACAGGAGCTGTTTATAGTGTACAGGTAATATAGTAGCTCACCAGTGACATTATAGACAGGAGCTCTGTATATAGTGTAAGTGTACAGGTAATACAGTGACTCACCAGAGACAGTATAGACAGGAGCTCTGTATATAGTGTAAGTGTACAGGTAATGCAGTGATCACCAGTGACATTATACACAGGAGATCTGTGTATTGTGTACAGGTAATGCAGTGGCCACCAGTGATATTGTACACAGGAGCTCTGTATATAGTGTATAGTGTACAGATAATGCAGTGATCACCAATGGCATTAAACACAGGAGCTCAGTATATAGTGTTAGTATACGTGTAATACAGGTATCACCAGTGACATTTTACACAGCGGCTCTCTCTCTATATATAGTATATAGTGTACAGGTAATACAGTAATCACCAGTGACATTATACACAGGCATCCTGTGTATAGTGTAAGTGTACAGGTAATACACTGACTCACCAGTGACGTCTCTAGTCGAAGATATTCATCTTCGCTTTTCTTCTTCGTCCAGCGCCGATCACCATCACTTCTTCCAGCCAGGACTCATCTCTGCAGAAAATAGCACACAGTTATCTAGAACACCTTTTCCAGAGCACATTCCCTTCATTTTTCCCCAAGTTCTACACTTCGCCAGATGAACAAAAATAGAGACATAATGTCGTCCTGCACAGTATCAGAACCCCCCATTGAAAACAGTATCCTCAAAAAAAAAAACATCACAGCAGTGATAGTATCCCTTAATTAGCCCCAGCATATAATAATGTCCCACATCCTGGTCCGGTCCTGTAATAACATTCCCCATCTTGGCCCATTGTGTCTCATTCCTGGACCCACATGTCTCATTTCTAGCCCCATGTGTCTAATTCCTGACCCTACATGTCAAATTTCTGGCCCCCATGTGACTCATTCCCAGAACTATACTGTATGTTCTTCCATCCTGGCCCCACATGTCTCCATCCTGCCCCCATGTTTTTTCCCATCCTGGCCCTAGGCCCCATATGTTCTCCCATCCTGTCCCCAGGCCCCATATGATCCACCAGCCTGGCCCCATGTGTCTCCATACATCCTGCCCCTAGCCCCCATATGTCCCCCCCATCCTGTACCCATGTGTTGTGAATTCCGTTCTCGGGCTCCCTCCTGTGGTCATGAGTGGTACTGTGTGAGTTTGTTCTTGGGCTCCCTCTGGTGGCCTTTAGCGATATATGGCTGGTCTTGGCTGGGCTCAGCTGTTTCATCTCCTGCTAGGCTGGGCCTATTTAACTCACCTGGACCTCTACTTGTCGCCTGCTGTCGGTGTATTCAGTCCTGATCCTGTGCTCTCCTGAATATTCCTTGTGACCAGTCTCCTGCTATGAGAAGCTAAGTTTGCTTGTTCAGTTTCTCATTATTTCCTTGAAAACTTTTCTCATTATATTATGAGTTCAGCCCAGCTTGCTTTTATGTGATTTTTTGCTTGCTGGTTAGTTCTGGGGTGCAGAGGGCGCCCCTCACATCGTGAGTCGGTGTGGGGGTTCTTGTATTCTCTGCGTGGTTTACTTTTGATAGTTTTTGTACTGACTGCACAGACACCTATCTATTATCTGCCTATCTAGTATTAGCGGGCCTCATTTGCTAAACCTGTTTCATCTCTACGTTTGTGTTTTCCCCTTAACTCACCGTTATTATTTGTGGGGGGCTATCTAAAACTTTGGGAATATTTCTCTGAGGCAAGTGAGGTCTTTGCTTTCTCTCTAGGGGTAGTCAGTTTCTCAGGCTGTGACGAGGCGTCTAGGTTTTCAGGTAACGCTCCACAGCTGCCTTTAGTGTGTTTGGATAGGATCAGGATTGCGGTCAGTATAGCTTCCACATCCCCAGAACTTATACACCTATATATTCAGGGTATATGTGTCAGGTCAGTTTGAGATCCTACCACCAGGATCATAACAGTACAGCAGGCCTTAAAGTGTTAATGCAGCAGAAGAGGGAGAAGAGAAATCTTAAGGTCATTTTTTTTTTTCTCCTCTGCACTGTGTTTAGCCTCTCTCCTCCCCTTAATCTCTGGGTGGTTCTGTATGCAGCTACTAATGCAGCTACTAATATGGACATTCAGAGTCTGTCTTCTAGTGTGGATCATCTCACTGCAAGGGTACAGGGAATTCAGGATTATGTAGTCCGCAGTCCTATGTCAGAGCCTAAAATACCTATTCCTGAGCTGTTCTCCGGAGATAGATCTAGGTTTTTGAACTTTAAGAATAATTGTAAGTTATTCCTTTCTCTGAGACCTCGCTCATCTGGCGACTCTGTTCAGCAAGTTAGAATTGTTATTTCTTTGTTGCGGGGTGACCCTCAAGATTGGGCATTCTCTCTGGCGCCAGGAGATCCGGCACTGCTAATTGTTGATGCGTTTTTTCTGGCGCTTGGAGTGCTTTATGAGGAACCAAAATCTGGTAGACCAAGCAGAGAAGGTTTTGCTGGCTCTCTCTCAGGGTCGGGATGAAGCAGAGGTTTATTGTCAGAAGTTTAGGAAGTGGTCAGTGCTCACTCAGTGGAATGAGTGCGCCCTGGCGGCGATTTTCAGAAAGGGTCTTTCTGAAGCCCTTAAAGATGTTATGGTGGGGGTTCCCCACGCCGGCGGGTCTGAATGAGTCAATGTCTTTGGCCATTCAGATTGATCGGCGTTTGCGGGAGCGCAAACCTGTGCACCCTCTGGCGGTATTTTCTGAGCAGAAATCTGAGCCTATGCAATGTGACAGGATTCTGACCAGAGTTGAACGGCAAAACCACAGACGTCAGAATGGGTTGTGCTTTTACTGTGGTGATTCTGCTCATGTTATCTCAGCATGCTCTAAGCGCACAAAAAGGGTTGCCAAGTTTGTCACCATTGGTACTGTACAACCTAAATTCATTTTGTCTGTTACTTTGATTTGCTCTCTGTCATCCTACCCAGTTATGGCTTTTGTGGATTCAGGTGCTGCCCTGAATTTGATGGATTTGTCATTTGCCAGGCGCTGTGGTTTTATCTTGGAGCCTTTACAATTCCCTATCCCGCTAAAGGGAATTGATGCTACACCATTGGCCAAGAATAAACCTCAGTACTGGACTCAATTGACCATGTGCATGGCTCCTGTACATCAGGAGGTAATTCGCTTTCTGGTGCTACATAATTTGCATGATGTTGTCGTGTTGGGTCTGCCATGGCTGCAGGCTCATAATCCAGTCCTGGATTGGAAAGCAATGTCTGTGTCAAGTTGGGGTTGCCAGGGGATTCATGGCGATGCTCCTTTGGTGTCAATTGCTTCTTCTACTCCTTCTGAAGTCCCTGAATTATTGTCGGACTACCAGGATGTATTTGATGAGCCCAAATCCAGTGCCCTACCTCCTCATAGGGATTGTGATTGTGCCATAAATCTGATTCCTGGTAGTAAGTTCCCTAAGGGACGACTTTTTAATTTGTCTGTACCAGAACATACCGCTATGCGGAGTTATATAAAGGAGTCCTTGGAGAAGGGACATATTCGCCCATCCTCGTCTCCTTTGGGTGCGGGGTTCTTTTTTGTGGCCAAGAAGGATGGTTCTCTGAGACCCTGTATAGATTATCGCCTTCTAAATAACATCACGGTCAAATTTCAGTATCCCTTGCCACTGTTGTCCGATCTGTTTGCCCGGATTAGGGGGGCCAGTTGGTTCACCAAGATAGATCTTCGTGGAGCGTATAATCTTGTGCGCATAAAGCAGGGCGATGAATGGAAAACAGCATTTAATACGCCCGAAGGCCATTTTGAGTACTTGGTGATGCCTTTTGGGCTTTCTAATGCCCCCTCTGTGTTTCAGTCCTTCATGCACGACATCTTCCGAGAGTACCTGGATAGATTTATGATTGTGTACCTGGATGATATTTTGGTCTTTTCTGATGATTGGGAGTCTCATGTGAAGCAGGTCAGGATGGTATTTCAGGTCCTGCGTGCCAATGCCTTGTTTGTGAAGGGCTCTAAATGTCTCTTCGGAGTCCAGAAGGTTTCCTTTTTGGGCTTTATTTTTTCTCCTTCTACTATCGAGATGGATCCAGTCAAGGTCCAGGCTATTCATGACTGGACTCAACCTACATCTGTGAAGAGTCTTCAGAAGTTCTTGGGTTTTGCTAATTTTTACCGTCGCTTCATCACTAATTTTTCTAGTGTGGTGACGCCTTTGACGGATTTGACCAAGAAGGGTTCTGATGTGATGAATTGGTCTCCTGCGGCCGTGGAGGCCTTTCAGGAGTTGAAACATCGGTTTTCTTCGGCTCCTGTCTTGCGCCAGCCCGATGTCTCTCTTCCCTTTCAGGTCGAGGTTGATGCTTCTGAGATTGGAGCAGGGGCTGTTTTGTCGCAGAGAAGCTCTGATGGCTCTGTGATGAGACCATGTGCTTTCTTTTCAAGAAAGTTTTCGCCTGCCAAGTGGAATTATGATGTTGGTAATCGAGAGTTGTTGGCAATGAAGTGGGCATTTGAGGAGTGGCGACATTGGCTTGAGGGAGCCAAGCATCATGTGGTGGTCTTGATGGATCACAAGAATTTGACTTATCTCGAGTCTGCCAAACGGTTGAATCCGAGACAGGCTCGATGGTCGCTGTTTTTCTCTAGTTTCAATTTCGTGGTTTCATATCCTCCGGGTTCGAAAAACGTGAAGGCTGATGCCCTTTCTAGGAGTTTTGTACCTGACTCCCCGGAAGTTTCTGAACCGACTGGTGTTCTCAAAGAGGGGGTGATTTTGTCTGCCATCTCTCCTGATCTGCGACGGGTGTTGCAGGAGTCTCAGGCCAATAGACCTGACCGTTGTCCACCGAAGAGACTGTTTGTCCCAGACAGATGGACCAGTAGAGTTATTTCCGAGGTTCATTCTTCGGTGTTGGCGGGTCATCCTGGGATTTTTGGTACCAGGGATTTGGTGGCGAGATCCTTTTGGTGGCCTTCCTTGTCGCGGGATGTGCGTTCCTTTGTGCAGTCCTGTGGGATTTGTGCTCGGGCCAAGCCTTCGTGTTCTCGTGCCAGTGGATTGCTTTTGCCTTTGCCTGTCCCGAAGAGGCCTTGGACGCATATTTCCATGGATTTTATTTCGGATCTTCCTGTCTCTCAGAAGATGTCTGTCATCTGGGTGGTTTGTGATCGTTTTTCCAAAATGGTCCATTTGGTACCCTTGCCTAAGTTGCCTTCCTCCTCCGATTTGGTGCCACTGTTTTTTCAGAATGTGGTTCGTTTACATGGTATTCCGGAGAACATTGTGTCTGACAGAGGATCCCAGTTTGTGTCCAGATTTTGGCGCTCCTTTTGTGCTAAGATGGGCATTGAATTGTCTTTTTCGTCGGCCTTCCATCCTCAGATGAATGGCCAAACCGAACGAACTAATCAGACCTTGGAAACTTATTTGAGATGTTTTGTTTCTGCTGATCAGGATGATTGGGTGACTTTTTTGCCATTGGCTGAGTTCGCCCTCAATAATCGGGCTAGTTCTGCTACTTTGGTTTCTCCGTTCTTTTGCAATTCTGGTTTTCATCCTCGTTTTTCCTCAGGTCAGGTTGAGCCCTCTGACTGTCCTGGGGTGGATTCTGTGGTGGATAGGTTGCAGCAGATTTGGAACCACGTAGTGGACAATTTGACGTTATCACAGGAGAAGGCTCAGCGCTTTGCTAACCGCCGTCGCTGTGTGGGTCCCCGACTTCGCGTGGGGGATTTGGTATGGTTGTCTTCTCGTTTTGTTCCGATGAAGGTTTCCTCTCCTAAGTTCAAGCCTCGTTTCATCGGTCCTTATAAGATTTTGGAAATCTTGGCAGAATCTCTGGCTGCCTCGCTTTGTCTCTCTGTCTGTCTCTCAGTCTCTCTGTCTCCCTATACAGAGGCATGTAACCTTTTTTATACTTAACAAGTGTCCTTAATTCAGTATTTACATAAAGGGTAAGAATGGAGACGAGATCAAGTAAAATTACTTGATTATTTAATCTATAGTATTTGCATAGTTTTTCCTCCTTTGTTTTCGAAGTCACCAAACTATCTGGCTTACACAATGCATAATTAGCATATCAGTATGCATCACTAGTCATCAAGGATAAGAGTACAATATTTTATATGAAATGTCAATATTACAGGCTTACACAAGCAAAAGTCAGTTTTCTTGACCAACACATTAATTAAAAAGCAAACATACAGATATCAGTCTATTCTTTTTGGTTTGCTAAAAATAGACGTCTGGTTAATTAAGACACAAAGCTGTGTTTCCACAGGCCCCCTTCACATGTCTGTATAAAACACGTATGTGTTACACCAGTATCAATGTCATCAGTGTTTTTGATCAGTGGGTTGTCCGGGTGCCATCCGTGTTTTTCCAGTATGGACAATGTAAATGAAATAACAACGCTTCTCATATACTTTCAATGTTAAACGCGTACTTTACACGTATGGCACATGAATGGCATGTTTACACGGGCTCAGAGACTTGTATTGGCCCTTGTCATCCTTGCTGCCAGAAAAGTTGTTTAGCCCCATGGTTTAAAAAGGGGTACATGTGGCATCAGTGACAGAAATGCCACACATTCTGGAAATATAGTCATGTGAAGGTCAAAAAAGTAGAAAACATTAGCAGAATTGTAGTTTTTTTCTACATCCTACCTCACAAATTGCAGAGTAAAAAGCAATAAAAGTGCTATATGTCCTCAAAACTAACCTGCTATATCCCCTCTGATCAGTGTCGATGTACCAGGGTCCCTGATGGTGATTTCTCACTGGCTGTTGAAACAGATGGACAGGTTAAGAAAAAAATCACACATGGAATTCATTTGAACAGCACAAAAACAGTGTGAGCAGGCCTTGATGTAAAATGCATACATGAGACATAAACTGTGCTTAGAGTTGATCCATATTATGGATAATAATTACAATTATACATATATAAACATACACTATATATATATATATATACAGATTCATGCAGTATGTACAAACACATATATAAAGTATGCAGGAGAAGGAGGTCTGGGAGCTTCAACGGGATCCACATGCAACACCAAATGAGTAGAGCCAAATCAGAAGAAAGGTGGGTGCTCGCAAGGCTAGTGAGCACAGCCAAACAAAATTGAGAGGATAGCGGCACACCACTGATGAAAAAATGAAAAAAACTTTATTCAGGCATAGCAAGCCATATTAAAAACAGGAAAAGCCTTAAGCATTTCAGGTGCATGCAGAAACCTTAGTCATAGGATATACAATTAAAACCACAGTCAGAATACATATCAATGAACAACCAATCACAGATGACAAATGATTAATTACATATGCACAAGGTGTGGATGCAAACACAGCAGCAAGAAAAAAAACAAAAAACATATAAATAAACATAAAATAGATTGTTTCTTGAGTTCATGCTCATCGGATATCTCGTGTCCAACTTTAGAATCCAGAATGCTTCCCTTGATCTCAATAGTTTCTGTTTGTTTCCACCCCGAATGGGATTAAAAATCTTTTCAAATGCATAAAAAGCAAAATGTATAAAATATATGTATATAAAGTACCGCATTTTCTGGTGTATAAGATGACTGGGCGTATAAGACGACCCCCAACTTTTCCATTTAAAATATGGAGTTTGGGATATACTCGCCGTATAAGACGGGGGTTATCTTATACGCCCAGTCATCTTATACGGCGTGTGTGGTGCGGATGGTTCCCAGGGTCTGGAGGAGAGAAGACTCTCCTTCAGGCCCTGGGATCCATATTCATGTAAAAAAAAGAATAAAAATAAAAAATATGAGATATACTTACCCTCCGACGGTCCCCGGCTCTCAGCGGTGCAAGCGGCGGCCTCCGTTCCTAAGGATGCATTGAGCGAACGGAGGCCGCTGCTTGCACCGCTGAGATTCGATGGCCATCGGAAGGTAAATATATCCCATATTTTTTATTCTTTTTTTTTGCATGAATATGGATCCCAGGGCCTGAAGGAGAGTCTCCTCTCCTTCAGACCCTGGGAACCATGCAGGACCGCTCCCTGCACACGCCGTACTCGGTGAATAAGACGACCCCCAACTTTTGAGATGATTTTCAGGGGTTAAAAGTCGTCTTATATGCCGGAAAATATGGTATATAAACACAGAAACATAGATTCAGTTTAAATACAGTATGCTTACATTCATATACAGTTTATACATATATTACACTGTGTAATTCATACATACAATATACATATATAATACACTGCTCAAAAAAATAAAGGGAACATCCTAGATATCACTGAATGAAATATTCCAGTTGTAAATCTTTATTCATTACATAGTGGAATATGTTGAGACCAATAAAACCTAAAAATGATCAACGTAAATCACAGCTAATATCCCACGGAGGTCTGGAGTTGGAATAATGCTCAAAATCAAAGTGGAAAATGAAGTTACAGGCTGATCCAACTTCAGTGGAAATGCCTCAAGACAAGGAAATGATGCTCAATAGTGTGTGTGGCCTCCACATGCCTGTATGACCTCCCTACAATGCCTGGGCATGCTCCTGATGAGGCGGTGGATGGTCTCCTGAGGGATCTCCTCCCAGACCTGGACTAAAGCATTCACCAACTCCTGGACAGTCTGTGGTGCAACATGACGTTGGTGGATGGTGCGAGACATGATATCCCAGATGTATTCAATCGAATTCAGGTCTGGGGAAAGGAAGAGCCAGTCCATAGCTTCAATTCCTTCATCTTACAGATACTGCTAACACACTCCAGCCACATGAAGTCTGGCATTGTCCTGCATTAGGAGGAACCCAGGACCAGCCGCACCAGCATATGGTCTCACAAAGGGTATGAAGATTTAATCGCGGTACATAATGGCTGTCAGGCTACCTCTGGCGAGCACATGGAGGGCTGTGCGGCCCTCCAAATAAATGCCACCCCACACCATTACTGACCCACTGCCATACCGGTCATGCTGAAGGATGCTGCAGGCAGCAGATCGCTCTCCACGGCGTCTCCAGACTCTGTCACGTATGTCACATGTGCTCAGTGTGAACCTACTTTTATCTGTGAAGAGCACAGGGCGCCAGTGGAGAATTTGCCAATCCTGGTGTTCTGTGGCAAATGCCAAGCGTCCTGCATGGTGTTGGGCTGTGAGCACAACCCCCATCTGCGGACGTTGGGCACTCAGACCATCCTCATGGAGTCGGTTTTTACCGTTTGTGCAGACACATGCACATTTGTGGCCTGCTGGAGGTCATTTTGCAGGGCTCTGGCAGTGCTCCTCCTGTTCCTCATTGCACAAAGGCTGAGGTAGCGGTCCTGCTGCTGGGTTGTTGCCCTCCTACGGCCCCTTCTACGTCTCCTGATGTACTGGCCTGTCTCCTGATAGCACCTCCAGCCTCTGGACACTACGCTGACAGACACAGCAAACCTTCTTGCCACAGCTTGTATTGATGTGCCATCCTGGATGAGCTGCACTACCTGAGCCACTTGTGTGGGTTGTAGAGTCCTTCTCATGCTACCAAGAGTGTGAAAGCACAACCAACATTCAAAAGTGACCAAAACATCAGCCAGAAAGCATTGGTACCGAGATGTGGTCTGTGGTCCCCACCTGCAGAATCACTCCTTTATTGAGTCTGCCTTGGTAATTGCCAATAATTTCCATCTGTTGTCTATTCCATTTGCACAACAGCATGTGAAAGTGATTGTCAAACAGTGTTGCTTCCCAAGTGGACAGTTTGATTTCTCAGAAGTTTGATTTACTTGGAGTTATATTCTGTTGTTTAACTGTTCCCTTTATTTTTTTGAGCAGTGTATATGTACACAGACACACAAATACTATATACTGTATGCATACCCATATATACAGGTGTTTTTTCACAACATTAGAATATGATCAAAACGTTAATTTATTTCAGTTCTTCAATACAAAAAGTGAAACTCATATTATATAGAGTCATTACAAACAGAGTAAATTAGAATACTTTATAATACCAGCTTGAAAAATTATTTTAAAATCCGAAATGTACCTAAACCACGTTTAGAGTCAACATGTTTGGTATTTTTTAAGCGATCAGTCTAATTTACGGGTGAGTGTCTCCAGAAACATGAGCTGGGCATAATGTACTGGGCACTAGAACATACTGGGCACTACAGTGGCAGTTTGTAGTTTTCACTCAGCAATATCCACTGCTGCTTGTTTTTGGATAAAAAAAACATGGAGTCAAGCTTGTCACTACGCCTGTAGCTAAATTCCCAAAGGAGTATAATTTCCAAAATAGGGTCACTTGAGGGGGGATTCTGCTCTTCTAGCACTTAGGGGCTCTGTATGTGGAGTCCTTGTGAAAATAAAACATTTGGGGCTAAAGGAACATTTTACTTATATGTTATATAATTTGCTCTCCAAATGTAACATGGTATCCGCTCCTGATTCCAGCCATTTTTGCTTTCAAAAAGTCAAACGGTGTTTCTTCTATTCTGAGCCCTGCCATGCACCCAAACAGTAGTGTTCCCCCACATATGGGGTATTGGCGTACTCATTAGAAATTGTACAACAAATTGTCTCCTGTTACCCTTCTGAAAACAAAAAATTGGGGGCTAATGTAACATAATTGCAATAAAGCACCTGAAGAGTTAATAAACATCTTGAAAATGGTTTTGAGGACTATGATGGGTGCAGTTTTTAGAATGTTGTCACTTTTGGGTATTTTCTGTCATATAGACCCCTCAAAGTCACTACAAATGTGATGTGGTCCCCCAAAAAATTTTTTTTTTAAATTTTAGTTGCAAAAATGAGAACTTGCTGATCAACTTTTAACCCTTCTAACTTCCTAACAATTAAAAATTATGTTTATGTTTAAAAAATGATGATGATTGTAAAGTAAACATGTGGTAAATGTTATTTATTAACTAATTTGTGTAATATAGCTCTCTGGTTTGAGAACAAAAAAATTAAAAGTCTGAATGTTGCAAAATATTAAAAATGTTCGTCAAATTTCCGATATTTTCACAAGTAAATGCAAGTCATATAGAACAAATTTTGCCACTATCATGAAGTATAATATGCCATGAGAAAACATTCTCAGAATCACTGAGATCCATTGAAGCTTCCAGAGTTAATACCACATAAAGTGACAGTGGTCAGAACTGTAAACTTTGGCTTGGTCAGGAAGGTGAAAACGGGCTTGTACGTTAAAAGGGTTAAAATTGGACCAAAGTCTGATGAAAATACTTGATGAAACTCAATCTGTTTTCCTCGTACTTTAAAAAATTGTCATCTGAATGAGAACTTACACTTTTAGACTACAGATCTTTTCTGTTATAGATTTTAGCTCAAACCCATAATAAATACGACATGTTGCGTGCAGATTGTGGAGTGAATTTCATCCTGTGCTTTACATAGGGTTAAAGAAGTTGTCCACCACTTGTCTCGTCATACCCATCACTTGGCTCCGATAAATAATAAAACCTATACTCGCCTTCTGTGCCGGCGGCCGTTCCTGCGGTGTCAGCACTCTCTCTCCCCGGTGCTCATTTGCGGTGTTGTGATGCCGGGGCCCTATCAGCGCTGGTGTCACTGTCCCCACCTTCAGACAAATCAAACATGAAGATAAATTAAACATGAAGAGGTGGTCAGGGATCAGCTACAGCCTGGACTTCCTCTTCATGATCGATTTGTCCAAAGGCGGGGACAGTGACGCCAGCGCTGATTGGGCCCCGGCAGTGTCACGTGTCACAACACCACACGAGAGCCCCGGGTAGAGCGAGTGCCATTATCGCTGGAAAGGCCCTGGCACGGGAGGTAAATATAGACTTTATTATTTTATGGGGGCCAAACATTTTGATCAAGAAGGGGTTTGCTAGTAGTGGACAACCCCTTTAAGTTCACAGTGAAAATGTGCAGAAGTCCTCAACCAAATTGACATGCTGCAAACTACAACGTTCTCCAGTGTGAATTCACCCAAAAGGGATAAGAATGATCTCCAGATATTTCAATGATACATGTGAAAAGACCACATTAATGAATTCTGTGATCTTGGTAATGATTACAATGTTTATAGAAAACTTTTTGAGAAGTTAGAAATGTTTGATGCTGGATATTTTGTATGGCTCAATGTCTATTACTGTTTTGCAGTGGTGTGTGCACAGGGTCTACAGGCCAAGGATAAGACGGGCTCCAGTGATCCCTATGTTACTGTTCAGGTTGGAAAAACAAAGAAAAGAACAAAGACCATCTATGGAAACCTCAACCCTGTGTGGGAGGAAAATTTTCACTTGTGAGTATATTTATGTCTAACTATAAGTCTTTACTCCAAAAAATGTAGAAATCTGCCTAAATGCAAAAGATGCAGGTCCAAAATTTGGATCTCTATTACAGTAGCTATATGTTTCAATGCACATTAGTATATGTAATATATTACTAAAGTCCATATTTAGGGATTCCACATTTGCAGGAACTTCACCATTTATTAGCACCTTTGCCCCTATTCCGCAGACAGATATGCAGTATGGTTCAGCAGTCAGCATGAAATACTTAACATGTTGCCTTTATCCCAGAGGCGTAGCTAGGGGTTCAACTCAGTGGGGTTAAACTTCTGAGTGGACCCCTAACTGGTAACCCTGATTAGAACTATGGTGGCGCACTGATGATTATTATTTATTATTATTATTTATTTATATAGCACCATTGATTCCATGGTGCTGTACATGAGAAGGGGTTACATACAAGTTACAGATATCACTTACAGTAGAAAAACTTACAATGACAGACTGATACAGAGGGGCGAGGACCCTGCCCTTGCGGGCTTACATTCTGCAGGATTATGGGGAAGGAGACAGTAGGTTGGGGGTTGCAGGAGCTCCGGTGTTGGTGAGGCGGTAGCTTCGGTAGTGATGAGGAGGCAGCAGGGTCAGTGCAGGCTGTAGGCTTTCCTGAAGAGATGTGTTTTCAGGCTCTGTTTGAAGGATCCGAATGTGGTGGATAACCGGACGTGTTGGGGCAGGGAATTCCAGAGGATGGGGGATATTCGGGAGAAGTCTTGGAGGCGATTGGATGAGGAGCGAATAAGTGTGGAGAAGAGAAGGAGGTCTTGGGAGGACCGGAGATTACGTGAGGGAAGATATATGGAGATTAGTTCAGAGATATATGGAGGAGACAGGTTATGGATGGCCTTGTAGGTCAGTATTAGTAATTTGAACTGGATACGCTGAGGGAATGGGAGCCAGTGAAGAGATTTGCAGAGGGGGGAAGCGGAGGAGTAGCGAGGAGAGAGATGGCTTAGTCGGGCAGCTGAGTTAAGGATGGACTGGAGAGGTGCAAGAGTGTTAGCAGGGAGGCAGCAGAAAAGGATGTTGCAGTAGTCAAGGTGGGAGATGATGAGGGCATGCACAAGCATTTTAGTAGATTGAGGGTTGAGGAAAGGACGGATACTGGAGATATTTTTGAGCTGGAGGCGACAGGAGGTGGAAAGAGCTTGGATGTGCGGTTTGAAGGACAGGGCAGAGTCGAAGGTTACTCCGAGGCAGCGGACTTCCGGTACGGAGGAAAGCATGATGTCATTGATTGCGATAGATAGGTCAGGTAAGGAAGATCTGTGGGATGGAGGAAAGATGATGAGTTCAGATTTGTCCACATTGAGTCTGAGGAAGCGAGAGGAGAAGAAGGAGGATATGGCTGATAGGCACTCTGGGATTCTGGACAGCAGAGCGGTGACGTCTGGGCCAGAGAGGTAGATCTGAGTGTCATCAGCATAGAGGTGGTACTGGAATCCATGGGACTTTATGAGTTGTCCCAAGCCAAGTGTATAGATTGAGAAGAGTAGGGGTCCTAGAATAGAGCCTTGGGGGACTCCAACAGAGAGTGGGTGGGATGAGGAGGTAGTGTGGGAGTGGGAGACGCTGAAAGTGCAGTTGGAAAGGTGCGAGGCGATCCAGGATACGGCGAGGTCTTTGATGCCAAAGGAGGAGAGGATCTGTAGTAGGAGGCAGTGGTCAACTGTCAAAAGTAGAGGACAGGTCTAGAAGGAGGAGTACAGAGTATTGTCCAGTAGCTTTGGCGGTAAGTAGGTCGTTAGTGATTTTGGTCAGGGCAGTCTCGGTTGAGTGATGGGGCGGAAACCAGATTGAGGATTGTTGAACAACAAGTTAGATGAGAGGTGGGAGGAAAGTTCAGCGTGGACGTGCTGCTCCAGGAGTTTGGAAGCGAATGGGAGCAGCGATATTGGGCGATAGCTGGACATAGCAGTTGGATCGAGGGTTGGCTTTTTAAGGATAGGTGTGATTGTGGCATGTTTGAACGCAGAAGGGAAGGTGCCAGAAGTTAGTGATAGGTTGAACAGGTGGGTTAGGGATGGGATCAGTGTGGTGGTGAGGTTGGGGAGGAGGTGGGATGGGATGGGGTCGAGCGCACAGGTGGTGAGGTGCGATTTGGAGAGGAGACAGTTAAGCCCCCCTTCAGTGATGTTGGATAGGGATGATATGGGGTTTGGGCATTGGTCTGGTATACAAAGGGGTTGTGGTGGTTGAACAATGAAGACTTGCCTTGTCTGGTCAATCTTATTTTTAAAGTGTGTGGCAAAATCCTCGGCAGAGATGAGGGAGGTTGGAGGGGGCAGTGGGGGCAGCGGAGGCGGGAGTTAAAGGTTTTGAATAACTGTTTGGGGTTGTAGGATAGGGAAGATACGAGGGTTGTGAAGTAGGCCTGTTTAGCAGAGGTGAGAGCAGATTTGAATGCGAGTGTTGCATGTTTGAATACAGTGAAGTCATCTTGCGAGTGTGTTTTCTTCCAACGCTGCTCCGCAACCCCGGACACTTGCCGGAGCTTTTTAGTGGTGTTATTGTGCCAAGGTTGTCTGTTGATACGTCGCACTCTGCCATGGACGAGAGGGGCAACCGTGTCAATAGCTGATGCGAGAGTGGCATTGTAGAAAGCAGTGGCAGTGTCTGTGTCGTGGAGTGAGGATATGGATGCCAGTGGTAGGATGGAGTCAGAGAGTGTGTGGGTGTCTAGGTGTGCAAGGTTTCTGCGGGGGTGCGCATGTTGCTGGACATGGATGACCGGTGAGGAGGACAGGGATGAGAAGGTGAGCATATGGTGGTCGGATAGAGGGAGAGGGAAGGTGGTGAAGTTAGATAGAGAGCAGAGACGGGTGAATACCAGGTCTAGTGTATGCCCGCCTGTGTGGGTGGCTGCGGAGGACCGTTGAGTGAGTCCAAAGGATGAGGTAAGGGACAGAAGTTTGGAGGCTGTTGAGTGAAGGGTATCAATGGGGATGTTGAAGTCACCCATGATGATGGTGGGAATGTCAGCAGAGAGAAAGTGAAGAAGCCAGGTGGAGAATTGGTCAATAAAGGCAGTGGCCGGGCCTGGAGATCGGTATATGATGGCCACTTGGAGGTTGGAGGGAGAGTAGATGCGGACAGAATGGACTTCAAAAGAGGGGAGAATAAGGGAGGGAAGAGGCGGGATTGGGTTAAAGGTGCAGTTTGAAGAAAGGAGAAGACCCACTCCTCCACCATGTTTGTTGCCGGGTCGAGGAGTGTGGGTGAAGTGGAGGCCTCCGTAACACAGCGCAGCAGGGGAGGCGGTGTCAGAGGGTGTTAGCCTTGTTTCTGTGAGGCCAAGGAAGGCAAGATTGCGGGAGAGAAAAAGGTCGTGATTCACATGAAGCTTATTGCAGATTGAGCGGGCATTCCAGAGTGCTCCAGAGAGGGGGAGCAGGGGGGAGGGCATCAGGGGCACGGGTTTTATGTTGGGAAGATTGCGGTAGTTCATGTTGGATAGGGAGCGATAGGAGGGAGTAGTAGTGGGAGGTATGAGATGTGGTGGTCCAGGGATGGGAGATATGTCTCCAGCAGTGAGGAGAAGTAGAGAGAGAGAGCAGGTGGGAGAAAGAGAGTGGCCGACTTGTTTTATGTTATCTTAGGACGGATTTGAGGTTGAGGAGCAGGTCAGCAGAGGAGGACAGGTGGGGAGGAAAGAGGGAAGGGGAGAGGCTTACTAGGTTAGAGAGTGCTGGGGTTTGTGATATCGAAGGAGAGAGAGGATTAGTGGAGCAAACACTGTAAGGGCACATGTAAACATGATGGAGTAAGAAGGGTTAATAGAAAAGCTAGGTCCAAGTTAATAAGAATTGCTTACTCAGAAGACATACCCAAAAGAAACAGATACATAGAGTGGGGTCCTGACTCCTGCCGTGACTAACTGCCGTTGAAATAAGTGCGGCGTCTGTATGCTTAGCTGCGTGATGCTTTGCTGCAAGGATGCGCGTGCCTGACCCCACACACGTGCCCCCCTTAAGATGCTACTGAATTTATAGGACTGAGTAAAGGATCAGGTGAGAGGGATTGTGGGTCCTTATTTGGGATAAATTAGCAATTGGCCAACACCCCAGGGGAGGTTACATGATCAAAGGCTCTGAGCCTGGCCACAACCATATGCTCTAACACCTTGACCACGATAATATCTCCTGTGACCCCAGCATGGTCACATGGGGGCCCCATGGGGGCATGGGGATTAACCAATATTTGGTGACATATAGTGGTAGATACCAGTTTTGCACAACATACAAGTGATTTTATTACAATTATATAAAGTAACTTACAGCTGTCGTTCTTTCTAATGGAATAGTTCATTTTTATGTCTTTTCAATCTGGCCCAGACCGACATGTCAACTTCTCCAGCCAGGACTCAGTCTGCAGAGATTACAACAAAGACACATTTGACTTCTCACATTTCCAGCACCGTCCCCATCTATCTCCAACCTTCACAAACTCCCTATCCTGCTGATATCCCAATACTGAGCTGCTGCTGCCGTATGTGTCCCTATTTGCACCTGCTATTTGGCACAATAACAGCACTACTCTTAGTGCCCCACCACTGTGTCCCTGAAATAGTAATAATGCCTCATTTGTGTTCTATAGATAAATAAAAATAATCTTTATTTATATAGCGCCAACATATTCCGCAGCGCTTTACAGTTTAACAGTTTCAAACACAACAGTCATAGGTAACAATCTTAGCAATACAGTAATAAAGCAAAATAAGATAAAATAAGACAACCCTGCTGAGAGCTTACAATCTACAATGAGGTGGGGAGATACAAAGTACAGGTGTGTATTTACAATGATGTATTTACAATGATGGTCCAGCCATCTTCAGGGGGTGGGGGGTAGATGGAGATAGTGAATGGGCTACACACAAACATAAAATGAGTTTAATTAGGGAACGTGATAGGCCGCTCTGAACAAATGAGTTTTGAGCGAGCGCCTAAAACTATGCAAGTTGTGGATGGTCCTAATATCTTGGGGTAGAGCATTCCAGAGGATTGGCGCTGCACGGGAGAAGTCTTGGAGTCGGGAGTGGGAGGTACGGATTAGTGCAGAGGTTAGTCACAAGTCGTTTGCAGAGCGTAGTGGTCGGCTAGGCCGATAGACAGAAATGAGGGAGGAGATGTAAGGGGGTGCCACACTGTGGAGAGCTTTGTGGGTGAGAACAAGTACTTTGAATTGTATCCTGTAATGAATGGGCAGCCAGTGTAACGACTGGTGAAGAACGGACGCGTCCGAGTAACGATTAGCCAGATGGACTACCCTGGCTGCTGCATTAAGGATAGACTGGAGAGGGGAAAGTCACGTGAGGGGGAGGCCAATTAATAGAGCGTTACAGTAGTCCAGACGGGAGTGGATTAGGGCGACAGTGAGAGTTTTTGTTGTCTCCATGGTGAGAAAAGGGCGGATTCTAGAGATGTTCTTTAGGTGTAAGCGGCACGAGCGGGCAAGAGATTGTATGTGGGAGGTGAAGAAGAGATCGGAGTCAAACATAACACCCAGACAGCGTGCCTGCTGCCGGGGTGTTATTATGGTGCCACCCACGGAGAGAGAAATGTCAGATTTAGGGAAGTTAGTAGATGGCGGGAGCAGAAGAAGTTCAGTTTTGGAGAGGTTGAGTTTCAGATAGAGAGCGGACATGATGTCAGAGACTGCGGACAGACAGTCAGTGGTGTTCTGTAGTACAGCGGGGGTAAGGTCAGGGGATGATGTGTATAGTTGTGTGTCATCAGCATAAAGATGGTACTGAAAGCCAAATCTGCTGCTGGTCTGTCCAATTGGGGCCGTGTAGAGGGAGAAGAGAAGGGGGCCAAGGACTGAGCCCTGAGGTACCCCAACAGTGAGAGGAAGAGGAGACGAAGCGAAGCCAGAATACAGAACACTGAAGGAGCGGTCAGAAAGGTAGGAGGAGAACCAGGAGAGAGCAGTGTCCTTAATGCCTAATGACTGGAGCCTAGAGAGTAGGAGAGGGTGGTCAACAGTGTTGAAAGCTGCAGAGCGGTCGAGGAGAATGAGCAGAGAGTGGTCACCGTTACATTTTGCTGTCAGAAGGTCATTGGTCACCTTGATGAGTGCAGTTTCTGTCGAATGTAGGGGGCGGAACCCGAACTGTGAAGGGTCTAGGAGGGAATGAGTGGAGAGGTAACGGGTAAGGCGGGAGTAGACTAGGCGCTCCAGGAGTTTTGAGATGAAGGGGAGATTGGAGACCGGTCTGTAGTTGTTTGTGCAGGATGGGTCGAGGGCGGGTTTCTTTAGTAATGGAGTAATGATAGAGTGTTTGAAGGAGGAGGGAAAAATGCCAGAGGAAAGGGAGAGATTAAAAATTGTAGTTAGGTGAGTTGTGACGACTGGAGAGAGAGACTGGAGGAGGTGTGAGGGAATGGGGTCGGTGGTGCATGTAGTCGGACGAGGAGAGGAGCTTGGAGACTTCTTC
This sequence comes from Ranitomeya variabilis, assembly GCF_051348905.1. NCBI lineage: Eukaryota > Metazoa > Chordata > Amphibia > Anura > Dendrobatidae > Ranitomeya > Ranitomeya variabilis. The sequence goes on along the minus strand of NC_135232.1, from coordinate 797,140,883 downwards.
TTCTGTGATGGGATCGAATGTGGAGAGTGAGCCAGGGGAGATGCAGGGAGGAATGGGAGTCATTGCACTTGGTATAGATGGTAAAATAGCCCCATGAAAAACAGTGTCTACATTTTGCCCCTTAGATGGCCAGCATACTGAATGCTCCATAAGAATATTGATTCTTAAGAGCCCACGTAAAATATAATACTGTTCACTGAGTCCCCAATGTACAGCTCCTCTATACACAGTATGGTGTATAATGGCCACTGCATTAGCACCCAAACTGTATAATGGCCCCCACATTAGCCCCCAAACTGTATAATGGCCACCGCATTAGCCCCAAAACTGTATAATTACCCCGCGTTAGCCCCCAAACTGTATAATGGCCACTGCATTAGCACCCAAGCTGTATAATGGTCCCCACATTAGCCCCCAAACTGTATATTGGTCCCCATATTAGCCTCCAAACTGTATATCGGCCACTGCATTAGCCTCCAGACTGTATAATGGCCACCGCATTAGCCTCCAAACTGTATAATGGCCACCGCATTAGCCCCAAAACTGTATAATTACCCCGTGTTAGCCCCCAAACTGTATAATGGCCACTGCATTAGCACCCAAGCTGTATAATGGTCCCCACATTAGCCCCCAAACTGTATATTGGTCCCCATATTAGCCTTCAAACTGTATATCGGCCACTGCATTAGCCTCCAGACTGTATAATGGCCACCGCATTAGCCTCCAAACTGTATAATGGCCACCACATTAACCCCCAAACTGTATAATGGCACCCACACTTTATAATTAGTCCTCAATGTATGAAGGCCCCATCACTGTTTCAGGGTCCCCCATTGTTAGTGATGCCCCAACAAGTTTTAATTACAATAAAAAATCATATACTCACCTAAACTATGGTCTTGACGAGTCCAGCAGCAAGGCCCGGGTGGACCAACGCTGTCATAGCACCAACACACGCACAAAATGTCAGAGTCCCAGCGCGGTGTAACCTCGGTAATTCTGTCGACTGCAAAGTAACCTGTGGTCTACAGAACAGAGAGCGGTAGTGGGCACGCCAATACATTTATGGGTAGCATAGCTCCAGGTGGGCCCTTCTGAGCTCAGGGCCCAGGGCGTCCGCACCCTCTCCCCACATCCGGTAGCTACGCTACTGCTTTAACCCCTTTATGCCCCAGCCAATTTCAGTTTTTGCACTTTAGTTTTTTTCTCTTCTTCTTCCTAGAGATTTAACTTTTCATGTTTCCTTAGACATAGCATATGAAAGCTTTATTTTGGAAAAATGAGTTGTAGTTTTTGAATTACATTATTCATATTATCAAATCAATGAAAATGGGAACAAAAATGCCAAGTGTTGTGACATTGAGGAAAAACACTGCTTCTGCCATTGCGTTTTATTTTTATGGCAGTTAGTACTTAGTAAAATTTCTGGCAATACGATTTTTCATTTCAGTACCATTATGGTGATACTCAGTGGTGTAACTATAGTCCTATGGCTGAGATGCAAAATTTGGACCTGGGCCCCCTACACACACCACCTTCCCCATGTGCCCCCCGCATGTTGGTCAGATGTATGGGCCCTTGTAGTATTCTAAATCCTATAAAGACACATGAATTGCCCCCTCACCTATTATGTAGCAATGTTCCCCATCCTGGGCTCCTTCCTGGTATATATACCAGAGAGAACGAAGTGTAACAAAAAACCCTTTAAAAATAACCTTTATTTAATTCTTTAAAAAAAAAAAGAAAAAACACTATTGTTTCTTAAAAAGGAGTTGGTGCAGGGTCTTGAAGCAATGATCCCATGGAAGTTAATCACCGGGATGTGCAAAATACTATTAGCACAATAAAAAAAATAGGAAGAGTCTATGGAAGATAGAATGTACGTTACCGTAAAGATAACCCTTCCTGACAGCGGAGTTTGGCACCCTGATTAGCGAAGTGGAACCCCGCTCCACATGGACTGACCCCCCCTGACCCTCACCATGACTCCTTAGCAAAGCCACCACCAAACACCCAATAAAGTGCTACAGTGTAAAACAACTTATTGTCTGATTCTTGGTGCCTAATAAATACTGAGCTGTGCAGACAATAAAGCTCAGTAGTTTGGAGACATACAGAGTAACCATGTGTATATATATATATATATATATATATATATATATATATATATATATCTTTTATGAGCCTTCTTAAACAAGGCAATAATATTGCTCATAAAGGTATGTCTTTAATTGACCTTTCTGCTTAAACTCATATCTCAGTGTGATGAGAAAACAGGGTTAACCAAAGTATAATCCCCAAGTGAAAGGGGCACTAAATCAGATATATACAAATACAGACCAAACGTTTGGACACACCTTCTCATTTAAAGATTTTTCTGTTTTCATGACTATGAAAATTGGACATTCACACTGAAGGCATCAAAACTGTGAATTAACACATGTGGAATTATATACTTAACAAAAAAGTGTGAAACAACTGAAATGATGTCTTATATTCTAGGTTCTTCAAAGTAGCCACCTTTTGCTTTGATGACTACTTTGCACACTCTTGGCATTCTCTTGATGAGCTTCAAGAGGTAGTCACCGGGAATGGTTTTTGCTTCACAGGTGTGCCCTGTCAGGTTTAATAAGTGGGATTTCTTGCCTTATAAATGGGGTTGGGACCATCAGTTGTGTTGTGCAGAAGTCTGGTGGATACACAGCTGATAGTCCTACTGAATAGACTGTTAGAATTTGTATTATGGCAAGAAAAAAGCAGCTAAGTAATGAAAAACGAGTGGCCATCATTACTTTAAGAAATGAAGGTCAGTCAGTCCGAAAAATTGGGAAAACTTTGAAAGTGTCCCCAAGTGCAGTGGCAAAAACCATCAAGCACTACTGTAATAATTATAGGGGATAACTCAGGAGACTCTTTGCGTGGAACAAGACAACTACAGGACACAGTTTTATAAGTGGTAAAGTCTATATTATCACACGGTGATTCAAACAGGTGCAGAGAGAAACTCAAGTCCACAACACTTGGAGTAAATATTAAATGCAGCTTAGCAGTCTATAGGAAACTTCAGAGGAAAATGCAATCACGCAGAAAGTCTATGAAGCACAATTATTCTTGAGGATACTTGACACGAATAAGTCCTTGCTTAGTCCAAAACACAGATAGATATGCTTATAAGGCAGTTCCAATAATATCTTAGCTCAACCAGGGAGGCCGGGGTAATAGTCTCAGGTTCTTGCAGTGCAGCAACAGCTTACATGTCCAGCAAATGCAGATGGAAGTAAACACGAGCAGCAGATGAAGGAGGATTACTGGAACTGGTGTATGCAGCAGGAACTCAGAGAAGAGTAGCAGGATAACCCCACAGATTCACAGGAGCAGGTATATAGCCAGGGAGTAACCAGAGGTCAGGAGCTGGATGCAAGGCAAAATACTCTAGCACATACTGAAGGCTGGGGTGGAGTTTTATAGCAGGAAGACACAGTGCACTTGAGACCAAAGATGCCATCTTGGAAAAGGGCAGTAATGCACAAAAGGTAATAAAAAATGTTCAGAGTCCTGACAGCTACAAAGAAACTGGCTCACATGAGGACCGCCCCAGGAAAGGAAGACCAAGAGTCACCTCTGCTTCTGAGGATAAGTTTATCTGAGTTACCAGCCTCAGAAATCACAGGTTAACAGCAGCTCAGATTAGAGACCAGGTCAATGCCACACAGAGTTCTAGCAGCAGACACATCTCTACAACAACTGTTAAGAGGAGACTTTGTGCAGCAGGCCTTCATGGTAAAATAGCTGCTAGGAAACCACTGCTAAGGACAGGCAATACGCAGAAGAGACTTGTTTGGGCTAAAGAAGACAAGGAATGGACATTAGACCAGTGTAAATCTGTGCTTTGGTCTGATGAGTCCAAATTTGAGATCTTTGGTTTCAACCACTGTGTCTTTATGCGACGCAGAAAAGGTGAACGGATGGACTCTACATGCCTGGTTCACACCGTGAAGCATGGAGGAGGAGGTGTGATGGTGTGGGGGTGCTTTGCTGGTGACACTGTTGGGAATTTATTCAAAATTGAAGGCATACTGAACCAGCATGGCTACCACAGCATCTTGCAGCGGTATGCTATTCCATCCGGTTTGTGTTTAGTTGGACCATCATTTATTTTTCAACAGGACAATGACCCCAAACACACCTCCAGGCTGTGTAAGGGCTATTTGACCAAGAAGGAGAGTGATAGGGTGCTATGCCAGATGACCTGGCCTCCACAGTCACCAGACCTGAACCCAATCGAGATGGTTTTGGGTGAGCTGGACCGCAGAGTGAAGGCAAAAGGGCCAACAAGTGCTAAGCATCTCTGGGAACTCCTTCAAGATTGTTGGAAGACCATTCCCGGTGACTCCCTCTTGAAGCTCATCAAGAGAATGCCCAGAGTGTGCAAAGCAGTCATCAAAGCAAAAGGTGGCTACTTTGAAGAACCTAGAATATAAGACATAATTTCAGTTGTTTCACACTTTTTGTTAAAGGGAACCTATCACCCTGTTTTTTTCGGTATGAGATAAAAATACTGTTAAATAGGGCCTGAGCTGTGCATTACAATAGTGTAGTTTGTGGACCCCGATTCCCCACCTATGCTGCCGAAATACGTTACCAAAGTAGTCATTTTCGCCTGTCAATCAGGCTGGTCAGGTCGGATGGGCGTGGCTTCTTCCCCCAGATATTGCGTAGTTTTCCGTTGGTGGCGTAGTGGTGTGCGCATGTCCAAGGTCCCCAATCCTGCACGGGGGGGTGAAAATAGCAGCGATGTCCGTTATTCCATTGGTGGTCGGTGGGCGCGGCCATCTTCCTTTGGCCGCGCGTGCGCAGAAGCGGCGCTCTGCTGGCCGCGGCTTCAGGAAAATGGCCGCGGGATGCCGCGCGTGCGCAGATGGAGATCGCGGCGGCCATTTTCCTGAAGCCGCGGCCAGCAGAGCGCCGCTTCTGCGCACGCGCGGCCAAAGGAAGATGGCCGCGCCCACCGACCACCAATGGAATAACGGACATCGCTGCTATTTTCACCCCCCCGTGCAGGATTGGGGACGTTGGACATGCGCACACCACTACGCCACCAACGGAAAACTACGCAATATCTGGGGGAAGAAGCCACGCCCATCCGACCTGACCAGCCTGATTGACAGGCGAAAATGACTACTTTGGTAACGTATTTCGGCAGCATAGGTGGGGAATCGGGGTCCACAAACTACACTATTGTAATGCACAGCTCAGGCCATATTTAACAGTATTTTTATCTCATACCGAAAAAAACGGGGTGATAGGTTCCCTTTAAGTATATAATTCCACATGTGTTAATTCATAGGTTTGATGCCTTCAGTGTGAATGTACAATCTTCAGAGTCATGAAAATACAGAAAAATCTTTAAATGAGAAGGAGTGTCCAAACTTTTGGTCTGTACTGTAGATGTATTTTAAAATAGGGATTAGTGATGAGTGAGTGTACTCGTTGCTCGGGTTTTCCCGAGCATGCTCGGGTGACCTCCGAGTATTTTTTAGTGCTCGAAGATTTAGTTTTCATCGCGGCAGCTGAATGATTTACAGCTACTAGCCAGGCTGAGTACATGTGGCGGTTGCCTGGTTGTAGGAAATCCCCACATGTAATCAAGCAGGCTAGTAGCTGTAAATCATTCAGCTGCCTCGATGACAACTAAATCTCCAAGCAGTCATAAATACTCGGAGGTCACCCGAGCGTGCTCGGGAAAACCCGAGCAACGAGTACACTCGCTCATCACTAATAGGGATTGCATGGTTTCGGGGGTACAAAGCCATCATGTTCCCAACCAAATAACACCATGGTTCCTTAAAAAAAAAACGGCACCAATATCGCAGACAAAATAGATAAACACTTATCTCAGAGGGGCTGGTACCCAACCCGACGCATTTCCCCCCTTTTATTATATGAAAAAACACGGCACTCTGTATTAGTCAGCTGTAGGTGCACAAGTAGGGTGTCCAGCCCATCGTATCAAATGTTCAGAAAAGACTTGGCACTCAAAATTTGGAAAATATTGTGTTCATTTATTATGCATCCAGACAATAAATTGTTGAATGTTTTCGGTCCACAACTGGATCTTCATCAGAACAAACTGGTTCAGTAGTGTGGATTTTTAGCTTGCATGCAGCAGAAGCGCTGGGTCTCCTATCCGTCTATCAGTTCATACCCTTGGCGAGGTACTGTCGCACATCGCAGACCCACAGTCCATTCATGCATCGGACCCTGAACTCTACCCACTTTTAATCTTCCTTTAAGACACTATTACTTGAGGAAAAATCCACACTTCCCCCCTTTTATTGTCAGTCCAAATGGGGTTCATCAGGGGAGATGGCAGCAATACACCACAGGCAGCTTTTGTCAATAAAGTGCTGCATGCGTTGTGGTGGGCACATGTCATTCCTTAAATACTCCACCGTCAGCACCATCTGCTGGAAAGCATGTTGCCGGCTGTCATGTGGTATATATATCCCTCATCCTGGTATATGTCCCGCAGTCTGCTGCTGTTCTTTAATGCATAGAAAAAAGATAAATTATCCTACTCACCTTCCCTCTGCTCCACTGTCAAGCGGAGTCCACTTCAGCATGCAAACGATGGGAGCGTATGGTGTCATTGCCATGCGCCCCGAATCACGTGCATGCCAACGTCAGCTGCTCGTCTCTGTTTGGCTAGCAGTGATTATTGCAGTGCATGGACCCTTGCTCCACAATACATTTCAGCATTCAAGTACCCACAGCCAGTTGAAGTTTGCACTGGCATCAGAGGGCCCCTCACCTGCACAGGCTCAGTTGCGGTTGTGACTTCTGCGACCGTGATTGTTACATACATGGCAATACATTCTTAGTCAGATTATTTCAGATTTTAGTGGCTAAAAAATTACGAAGTCTATAAAAAAATTTGACTTGTATCGCCATTTTCTAAGACCAGTAACTTTTCTATTTTTTCATCAATGAAGTGTGGTGAGCTTATTTTTTGTGTGCCAAGCTGAAATTTTTAATCATATCATTAGGAGTACACATGATATTTTGATCACTTTTTTTTTTTTACTTTTTTTCAGGCAGTGCAACAATCAAAAAAGCAATTGTGACATCTTAATTTTTGCTTTTTTGCTTTATAATGTATACAGGTTAAATAGTTTTATATTCTGATAGATCACACTTTTGCAACCCTGGCAATAACAAATTTAATTACAGTACATTTTAAATTTCTTTAAATACTAAAGTACTACAGTATACAGACAAAATGATGATCTCCTATTAAGCCCAGACATGGGCTGGGCTTCAAAAGAGCCCAGAAATAGCAGACAGGGGGCTTTCAGCTGGCCCATGTCTGATATGGCAACCTACCAGCATTCCCGCAATCACATTATGGAGGGTAAATGGCCACCCGCATCGCCGTCTTGAAAGCCACTGTTGATTACTCATTTAAGGGGTGAACAGCAGTGATTGGAGCTAGCAGCAAAGCAGGCAACTGCCAAGCCTGCCTCATACATGTATGGCAGACAGAGTTAAAGGGAACCTGTCTCCCCCAAAATCGAAGGTGAGCTAAGCCCACTGGTATCAGGGGCTTATCTACAGCATTCTGTAATGCTGTAGATAAGGCCCCAATGTATCCTGAAAGATGAGAAAGAGAGGTTAGATTATACTCACCTAGGGGCGGTCCCGCTGTGGTCCAGTCCGATGGGCGTCGCGGTCTGGTCCGGGGCCTCCCATCTTCTTACAATGATGGCCTCTTCTTGTCTTTATGCTGCGGCTCCAGCGTGCTTTGTCTGCCCTGTTGAGGGCAGAGCAAAGTACTGCAGTGCGCAGGTGCCGGGCCTCTCTGACCTTTCCCGGCGCCTGCGCACTGCAGTACTTTGCTCTGCCCTCAACAGGTCAGGCAAAGTACGCCTGCGCTGGAGCCGCAGTGTGAATACAAGAAGAGGACATCATCGTAAGAAGATGGGAGGGCTATAACAATTATTTTTTAGATAAAACAGTTTTTATTGTGTAAAAGCGCCAAAACATAAAAAAAATATAAATGAGGTATCGCTGTAATTATACTAACCTGAAGAATAAAGCTGCTTTATTAATTTTACCACATGTGGAACAGTATAAACGCCCCCCTAAAAGAAATTCAGGAATTGCTGGTTTTTGTTCATTCTGCCTCCCAAAAATCGGAATAAAAAGCGAACAAAAAATGTCATGTGCCCAAAAATGGTACTAATAAAAACGTCAACTCGTCCCGCAAAAAACAAGACCTCACATGACTCTGTGGGCCAAAATATGGATAAATTATAGCTCTCAAAATGTGGTGATGCAAAAACTATTTTTTGCAATAAAAAGCATCTTTTAGTGTGTGACGGCTGCCAATCATAAAAATCCACCAAAAGAAACGCTATAAAAGTAAATCAAACCCCCGTTCATCACCCCCTTAGTTAGGGAAAAATAATAAAATTTTAAAAAGTGTATTTATTTCCATTTTCCCATTAGGGTTAGGGTTAGGGTTGGGGCTAAAGTTAGGGTTAGGGTTGGTGCTAAAGTTAGGGTTGGGGTTAGGGTTAGGGTTGGGGCTAAAGTTAGGGTTAGGGTTGGGGCTAAAATTAGGGTTAGGGTTGGGGCTAAAGTTAGGGTTTGGATTACATTTATGGTTGGGATTAGGGTTAGGGGTGTGGTTAGGGTTATGGTTGGGATTAGGGTTAGGGGTGTGTTTGGGTTAGGGTTTCAGTTAGAATTGGGGGGTTTCCACTGTTTAGGCACATCAGTGGCTCTCCAAACGCGACATGGTGTCCGATCTCAATTCCAGCCAATTCTGCGTTGAAAAAGTAAAACCGTGCTCCTTCCGTTCTGAGCTCTCCCAAACAGGGGTTTACCCCAACATATGGGGTATCAGCGTACTCAGAACAAATTGGACAACAACTTTTGGGGTCCAATTTCTCCTGTTACCCTTGGGAAAATACAAAACTGGGGGCTAAAAAATAATTTTTGTGGAAAAAAAAAGAATTTTTATTTTCACGGCTCTGCGTTATAAACTGTAGTGAAACACTTGGGGGTGCAAAGTTCTCACAAAACATCTAGATAAGTTCCTTGGGGGGTCTAGTTTCCAATATGGGGTCACTTGTGGGGGGTTTCTACTGTTTAGGTACATCAGGGGCTCTGCAAATGCAACGTGATGCCTGCAGACCAATTCATCTAAGTCTGCATTCCAATCAGCGCTCCTTCCCTTCCGAGCTCTGCCGTGCGCCCAAACAGTGGTTCCCCCCACATATGGGGTATCAATGTACTCTGGACAAATTGGACAACAACTTTTGGGGTCCAATTTCTCCTGATACTCTTGGGAAAATAAAAAATTGCGGGCTAAAAATCATTTTGTGAAAAAAAAAAAAGGATTTTTTTAATTTTCACGGCTCTACATTCTAAACTTTAATGAAACAATTCGGGGTTCAAAGTGCTCACCACACATCTAGATAAGTTCCTTAGGCCTTCTTTCCAAAATGGGGTCACTTGTGGGGTTTCCACTGTTTAGGCACATCAGCGGCTCTCCAAACGCGACATGGTGTCCGATCTCAATTCCAGCAAATTTTGCATTGAAAAGTCAAATGGCGCTCTTTCCCTTCCGAGCTCTGCCATGTGCCCAAACAGTGGTTTACCCCCACATATGGGGTATTGGCGTACTCAGGACAAATTGTACGACTTTTGGGGTCAAATTTCTCCTGTTACCTTTGGAAAAATAAAACAAATTGGATTTGAAGTAAAACTTTTGTGAAAAAAAGTTAAATGTTCAATTTTTTTTAAACATTCCAAAAATTCCTGTGAAGCACCTAAAGTGTTAATAAACTTTTTCAATGTGGTTTTGAGTACCTTGAGGGGTGCGGTTTTTAGAATGGTGTCACTTATGGGCATTTTCTGTCCTTATAACTTCCTAACAAAAAAATTATATTTCCAAAATTGTGCTAATGTAAAGCAGACATGTGGGTAATGTTATTTATTAACTATTTTGTATGATATGACTCTCTAATTTAAGGGCATAATAACTAAAAGTTTAAAAATTGCAAAATTGTCAAAATTTTTGCCAAATTTCCGTTTTTTCTCACTAATAAACGCAAGTCAAATCGAAGAAATTTTACCACTATCATAAAGTACAATATGTCACGAGAAAACGTTCTCAGAATCACCAGGATCCGTTGAAGCGTTTTAGAGTTATGACCTCATAAAGTGACAGTGGTCGGAATTGAAAAAAATGGCCTGGTCAGGAAGTTGAAAACAGGCTTCGGGGTGAAGGGGATGAAAACAACATTTTATTAGAAAAAAATTAAAAATATTTAATGGCGAAAAGGTGCAATTCTGAGGGATATGTACAACCCACTGACATGTTTCGAACTTTGTGTTCTTAGTCATAGTATGGCATAGTTCCCCAGCGTTAAGTGTTGTTTTAAATAGTGGAGGAGCAGGGAATTATGCAGAAAATCATCATTCACTAAAAAAGATGAAAATGTATTTATTTCTCGAGCTAAATATTTAGTAAATATACATTAGGTCTGTTCTGATATTCATCCAATTTGATGTTCTATTATTTAGCTTAAAAATCCATGAAGCTTCTTTATGTTTTAGAATACGCAATCTATTGCCTCCTCTTTTGGGTGGATGAACTCTTTCAATGGCAATGACCCTGAGAGAGCGAACATCACCTCTGTGAAGATTAAGGAAATGTTGTGAGGCACCTGATATTGGGTATATGTATGTAGTATAGTTTTTCTGATTCCCTATGTCTCGCAACATTTCCTTAATCATCACAGAGGTGATGTTATCTCTCTCAGGGTTAATGCCACCCAAAAGAGGAGGCGATAGAGTGCGCATTCTAAAACATAAAAAAGCTTCATGGATTTTTAAGCTAAATACTAGAACGCCAAATGGCATGAATATCAAAACAGACTTAATGGAAGTTCACTAAATATTTAGCTTGAGAAATAAATACATTTTTATCCTTTTTAGGAAACATTTATTTTCTGGTTAGCCAATAAAGGTATCACTCTTCTATCATCATTGGGCAGAAAAGTATTTACATCAATTTTTGGGCTAACACGGTACCGCAATATAGTTTGTTATTGTACATCATATCTTTTTTACTGAGTGATGATGTGTACACGTCATTCCCTGCTCCTCCACTATTTAAAAAAACACCTAACGCTGGGGAACTATGCTATACTATGACTAAGTACGCATAAAGTTCAAAACGCATTAGTGGGTTGCGCATGTTCCTGGGAATTGCACCTTTTCACCATGAAATATGTTAATTTTTTTTCTAATAAAATATTGTTTTTAACATAAAAAAAAAGAAAATACGGATCTGTTGCTGGATACACCTATTTGAATTGTTCCAGTCTTAGAAAACATGGACACGTGAATTTGACGAGTGGTAGTCGTCATGCCTTCATTCTCCCAATAGCTCGGTAGTTGGGACCTTGCAAATATAGAATGTGCGAATATCCTTCTTCTCACAGTTGTATTGCACCGTCTTAGACTTCTTTTTGTTTTCTAGTGAGTGTCATAACTCCTCAGATCGCATCAAGGTACGTGTATGGGATGAGGATGATGACATAAAATCAAGAGTGAAGCAAAGGTTCAAGCGCGAGTCTGATGATTTTTTGGGACAAACGATCATTGAAGTTCGAACCCTGAGTGGTGAGATGGACGTGTGGTACAATCTAGGTAAGGCAATCTAATGGATTAAACAGGACAAAAGCAGTTAGGTTTATGGCTCCCGTTCCTTCTGCAAGGTTACGTTCACACATCGTGTATGTGGTGCCCATCTTTCCGTAGCGTAGCTGTAGTTTATCTACAGCAATGTCTGCATGGTATATATGCGGATTCTGTTGTGGATTTTGCTGTGCCTTGATGCCTTTTTCATCATTGCTATTGCAAATGGTGAAACTCTTTCTCATTCTGCACATAGAATTGACATGTTGCAGGTTTCAAAATCCGCACAGCAGGTCAATTTTTCACGTAGAACGAAAGGGTTGGTCATTTTATTCATAAATGTGTTTAAGACTAGTTGATGCCACTTACTAATAAGCAATTATTAGTTATCAGTATTATATTGTTGTTTAAATATTGTAATATTATGTTGGCGTATATTTTGAGTAATTTGCATAATTAGCATAGAGGTATAATAATGAGGTTATGCAAATATTTAGCCATGTCTTGGTCGTAGGTTGTGGATTGAACTATCATTGGCTATATGATTTTTATAACTGTGATTATAACAAAACAATGCACTTATTCATCATGGCATTGCGGTGTTTCAAGATGGTGGACTTTTCTTTCTGTATTTTGTTTAAAATTATTAGAGAGAAAGAGAACAGTGGAGTCGGCAAATCCATTTCAAACAGCAATATAGAGAGAGTAAACAATACTCGTTATAAACAATGCAAAAGTAGACTCCTATGACCAATATAAATAGGGTGAATCCCAATAGGGTGAACCTGGGTTTATACATAATAAAGCATATGGTAAAAGAAAAACTGGAAATGGCAATGGACAGGGAAATCTAAATGAATGAAACCCATCACATAGAATTTGGTTATAAAAATATGGCAGCTACAACCAGCAATACAGCCGCCATTAGCCTCAGCCATCCAGACAGTAGTTCTACCAAACTCGTATGTGGGCCATCACTCATCTGTCACAGCAAGATAATGTTTCTGACAGTAATACCATCAGTGTGAGTCAGTATTCTGCATCTTACTCCTCGACCGACATAACATTTAATGTTTTTGAATGTGGCCTTTCAATGCCATTAAAGACATGTTTGAGGAACAGTACTCCAGTTTCAGAACAACAACTTATTCCAGTCGATGTCCAGTTGGACTTGGGTAAGGTAGGGCGATGGACGGGGAGGACATGACTAGCTGCATTGGAGGTTGTGCTAGTAGTGGTAACTGGTAGGGGAACTGGCAGTGGCAGCCAATGTGATAATGGCAACCTCACTCAGGGCAAATATAAAGGTGAGAATCAGGAGTAAGGGCAAGGAACTCGGGACATTCCCCACACTGAGACAACTGTTGTCCCAGTCGGGGTAGCAGTAATTTCAGTTGTGGTGGAGATTGGAGAACCAACGTATTGCAGTTTGGAGGCCCTGCAACTATAAAATAAATCATAAAAATCTTGGCTCTCCATCAGCATAGGAGCATCACCTGCTTATGTGGAGCAAAATGGCTAGCAATATAATGGTCATTATGGTTGATTTCTTTTAGTGTTTCTTAAAGCCAGAAAGTTGCCATTTGAAATTACTTTAGTTTTGTGCCATGCCTGTGATCTGCTTTTTTTCTACAAAATGAAACATCCTCCAAGACCGGTGATTCCATAATTTTTGCCAGGGGTTGTAGTTCAGGAATCAATATTTTGTAGAATAATCATGATTTTTAATCACAGCTTTCATGCGTCTTGGCATGCTTTCCACCAGTCTTTCACACTGCTTCTGGTGCAAAAATGTAAGCAGTTCTTCTTTGTTTGATGGCTTATGACTATCCATCATCCTTTGATTGCATTCCAGAGGTTTTCCATGAGGTTCAGGTCTGGAGATTGGGCTGCCCATGACAGGTTTTTGATGTGGTGGTTTCTTCATTTTTGCCAGAGCTGTATATATATATATATATAGTAATTGTTTACATTTTAAAAATTGCAAAAAGGAAAATGGAGTGGTGCAAAAGTTTGTGCACCCTTGGAGATTTGTGTGCTCAGATAACTTTGACCAATGTTTCAGACCTTATTTGGCCAGATAGGGTTATGGTTTGTTCACTATCATTGTTAGGAAAGGCCAGGGGATGCAAATTATCCAGCTTTATAAAAACCCAGCCTCCTCTAACCTTGTGCTACAAAACAGCAGCCATGGGTTCTTCTAAGCAGCTGCCTAGTACTCTGAAAATGTTGGAGGCCCACAATGCAGTAGAAGGCTATACTAGATAGCAATGTGCTTAGATGTTCTTTTGCATACTTCTGACACTTAATTTTATAGTGAGGACACAGGAGAGGTTTTCTTCTGATGACTCTGCCATGAAGGCCATATTTGTGCAGATGTCTCTGAATAGTAGAACAATGTACCACAACTCCAAAGTCTGCTAAATCTTTCTGAAGGTCTTTTGCAGTCAAGCGGGGGTTCTGACTTGCCTCTCTTGAAATCCAACAAGCAGCTCTCACTGAAATTTAGCTTAGTCTTCCAGACCTTATCTTGACCTCCACTGTTCCTGTTAACTGTTATTTCTTAATTACATTTCAAACTGAGTAAGGCCATGTGCACACATTCAGTATTTTTTGTGGTTTTTTTCGCTATAAAAACGTGATAAAAACGGGAAAAAACGCTTACATATGCCTCCCATTATTTTCAGTGTATTCCGCATATCTTGTGCAAATGTTGCATTTTTTTCCGCGAAAAAATCGCATAGCGGAAAAAAAAGCAACATGTTCATTAAATTTGCGGAACTGCGGGGATTCCGCACACCTAGGAATGCATTGATCTGCTTACTTCCTGCACGGGGCTATGCCCACCATGCGGGAAGTAAGCGGATCATGTGCGGTTGGTACCCAGGGTGGAGGAGAGGAGACTCTCCTCCACGGACTGGGCACCGTATAATTGGTAAAAAAAAAATTTAAATAAAAAATAGTCATATACTCACCTTCGATGGCCCCCGGAGTCTTCCCGCCTCTCAGCGGTGCACGCTGCCGCTTCCGTTCCTATAGATGGTGTGTGTGAAGGACCTGCGATGACGTGACCGCGACGTCATCGAAGGTCCTGCACACACCATCTATAGGAACGGACGCCGCTGAGGAGATCGGCTGTCTGCAGGTGAGTATAACCATTTTTTAATTTTTTTTATTATTTTTAACATTCTATCTTTTACTATTGATGCTGCATAGGCAGCATCTATAGTAAAAAGATGGTCACACTTGTCAAACAGTATGTTTGACAAGTGTGACCAACCTGTCAATCAGTTTACCAAGCGATGCTACAGATCGCTTGGAAAACTTTAGCATTCTGCAAGCTAATAACGCTTGCAAAATGCTAAAAAAAACGGGAAAAAAACGGGAAAAAAACGCAAAAAGAAACATGCGGATTTCTTGCAGAAAATTTCTGTTTTTCTTCAGGAAATTTCTGCAAGAAATCCTGACGTGTGCACATACCCTAAAGTACAACTTGAAAACACATTGCTGTCTTCCGGTGCTACGTAAGTGAGATTAATAAATAAAAACAACTACTGATATGATTGTTTTGCCAACGCAAAGCATGATAACACTGACCAGACAAGGGCGTGGTTCAATTTTTTCCCACATGTACAGGGGTCTACAAAGAAAATCTCACATAAGCACTAGCACATAGGTAACAATTGGTCGGTGTGCTGTCTGCGTGCGGTCCATTGAACACATACATAGCACACGGACCAAATAAAACGTTTGTGTGAACGTATGCTTATAGTGTAAAGGATACATGAATCTTCTCTAGAATATAGAGATCCTCCCTGTTAATAAGGTTTGTCTAGTTTTTTTTTTGTTATCATTTGTAACAAAAAAGTTTTTTTTTTTTTCCCAGATAAGCGCACAGACAAATCCGCAGTATCTGGTGCTATCAGGCTGCACATTAGTGTGGAGATTAAAGGCGAGGAGAAGGTGGCTCCATATCATGTCCAGTACACCTGTCTACATGAGGTTTGTAAACAGGCGCCTGCTTCCCAAACCGATCATCATTCACCTGTTGTGTCAGAGAATATGCCTGTGGCTTTTTACCACTTTGTATTTGGTTTCAGTGAACAACAACATTGGGATATCATCAGTAATTCACGTTTTCTTTTCTTTTAGAACCTGTTCCATTTCCTTACAGATGTACAGAACAATGGGGTTGTAAAAATTCCTGATGCCAAAGGGGATGATGCCTGGAAGGTTTACTTTGATGAGACTGCACAGGAAATAGTGGATGAGTTTGCAATGAGATATGGAGTGGAGTCAATATACCAAGCAATGACGTGAGAAACGGTCACTCTGGGTGGATGGGTTGATGAGAGTTGTTTCATATACAGTTGTCAGCACTAGTCCATATTTAAAGGGACACAAAAGTATTGAGGCAAGCATATTAAAATACCAAATGAGTAGCGTATGTCATATCTGGAACAAAATCCAATATGCAATAAGGACTGATAAGGATCAGCTGAAAAATTATATAACGCAAAACAACCAAGAAACAACAGCCATGAAGATCCTATATAAAATACTTTTATTTAAACATCATTAAAAATACCAAAAATGAACAGGTAGAAAGCACAAGGGAGGGGGCACCCATTAAACCATGACTAGGCCAGAATATACAGGACCAGGTGTCCATTCATGGACCAGGTCAGCAGCAAAGGTGCAACATTATACCAGATTATGTACTGCACAAACCCATATAAAATTAAAGACCATGCCTATAAATCAGTATCCAAATCATGGGCAGTGCAGTGCTGCACAACAGTCACCATATCAGGATGTACATACCTGGGCTGCAAGACCGGTGCACGAACAGGACAGCTGGGCCGACCCCAACGCGCGTTTCGGAGCTGACGCAACGCTCCTTCCTCAGGGGGTGGAGAAATCATGGACAAAATGTGCCTTATATTCATTGCCATATAAAGGCAAACTTGCCGCACCTGCACGTCGGTGGTGCAGACCGCCTCCATCATGGCCGCCGGCAACAAGGAACACGCGGGGCCCCACGTGACCAAACGCCGGACGGCAAGTGGAAGCGTCCATACCACAGAGTAGCAGGCGCATGCGCACAAGGCAAAACATGTGAAGATGCCATATTGGAAACAGGCAAGTGTAAGGGCAACCAGAGTATAAACAAAATATGAAACAAACAATAAGAACACCATAAGGATGTGAATTGACACAACAATGATAACATACACCATAGTATCAGATGTCAATACAGAATAATAAACCCACATAAAAAGAACTTACTAACACAAATGCAAAATTATATAGCTGTAATGCTAGACATAAGTAACAAACAAATAGTGCATATCAAAAAGTACATATATATACATATATACATGTGTACACATATATAAACATCCGGATTACACCCAAAATCAAAACAATACACATTAAACAATGATGCACCAAAGATAAAGTATCCAGTATAGACAATAACAGTAGCCCAAAAAAAAGTGTTGACACGTAGCCACGGGAGAAAACTTGATAGATGAATCCATAGATGTTCAAAGGTTCAAATTTGTTTCAATACTAGGCAAAGCAAATATAAAAATGAGAACATAGACAAGGCACACAGTATTAAAAAAAGAGAACTGTAAGGGAAAAACCCAACAAGTAGGTATTAATAAAAACACGAATTAAAATCATATGGCCGGGACATGGCCAAAGAGGCCACATGACGCACAGCAGAGAAATGGATCACAAAAATGGGGCAAAAGAGATGTTCTCATTAAGACCATCCGGATGGATGGTCCGTAGAGTCCACATCCACCTGGTTTCCAGTTGAGCCAGGCGTTTAGAGAGAGCACCTCCCCTAATGTTGATGTTTAGGAGATCAATGCCTCTAACCCTCAGCAGTGCTGCATCGCAAGAGTGGAAGTCCCTGAAATGTCTGGGCAGTGTTTTTAGAGTGGTAATATCATCACATTCAGCCGCCGCCAATATGCCAAGAACGTGCTCCCTCACTCTAACTTTCAGCTGTCTCGTGGTTAAGCCGATGTATATTAAGCCACATGGGCACGTGGCATAATATATCACGTACCTGGAGGTACATGATATATATTTTTTAATGGTATAGATCTTAGTGCCATCAGAGCTGGAGAAAGAGGAGCATCGTTCAATATTGGGGCAGGCAACACACTTGCCACAGGGTGAACATCCACTCCGCGAGACAGCACTGCTGAGGAATGTAGTCACCGGTTGCCCAACATAGTGACTGCGAGTGAGCTGATCTCTTAAATTTCTAGCCCTCCGAAATGTAAGTGACGGACAGGCTGGAAGGAACTTATTTAAAATTTGATCAGCCTGCAGAATCGGCCAGGCTTGCCTTATTGCCGCCCGCATGCGATTATGTTGGGGATGGAAGGATGTAATAAATCTAATCTGATTGTCTCTCATGGGTTTAGCCTTAGTCCTCCCATAGAGAAGGTCATCCCTGTCAGAGTGTTTAGCTCTATGATACGCCTTTTTGAGGTTACGTCCACTGTATCCTCTGGAGAGGAAACGCACTTTTAATTCTTTTGCACGAGCCTCAAAATCCTGTTCGTTAGAACAGATACGCTTAAGACGTAAAAATTGACCGACAGGGATAGACCTAATCATATGGGACGGATGGCATGATGAGGCATGCAGGAGGGAATTGGTGGCTGTAGGCTTCCTGAAAATACCAGTTTGAAGCATCCCCTCCGCATCCTTACAAACGGTAACATCCAGGAAGTCAATCTTACCCGCATCAGACACCGGGGTGAGACGTATGTTTAGGTCATTGTTGTTTAAACCGGAAACAAATTGCGCAAGATCAATGGAGGTGCCCTGCCAGACAAAGAAGATATCGTCGATATAGCGTGCCCACAACAAGACACGCTCAATCGACCCCTGTTTGTCCGACAGGAATATGTCCCTCTCCCACAGACCCAGGAACAGATTGGCATAGGAGGGCGCGAACGCCGCCCCCATGGCTGTCCCCTGGATCTGTAGGTAGAAGGAACCCTTGAACACAAAAAAATTGTGTGTGAGAGTGAACTCTAATAGCTCCAGGATGAGATCCCTCAATGGTAAAGCAAGGGTAGAATTAAAAGTGCGTTTCCTCTCCAGAGGATACAGTGGACGTAACCTCAAAAAGGCGTATCATAGAGCTAAACACTCTGACAGGGATGACCTTCTCTATGGGAGGACTAAGGCTAAACCCATGAGAGACAATCAGATTAGATTTATTACATCCTTCCATCCCCAACATAATCGCATGCGGGCGGCAATAAGGCAAGCCTGGCCGATTCTGCAGGCTGATCAAATTTTAAATAAGTTCCTTCCAGCCTGTCCGTCACTTACATTTCGGAGGGCTAGAAATTTAAGAGATCAGCTCACTCGCAGTCACTATGTTGGGCAACCGGTGACTACATTCCTCAGCAGTGCTGTCTCGCGGAGTGGATGTTCACCCTGTGGCAAGTGTGTTGCCTGCCCCAATATTGAACGATGCTCCTCTTTCTCCAGCTCTGATGGCACTAAGATCTATACCATTAAAAAATATATATCATGTACCTCCAGGTACGTGATATATTATGCCACGTGCCCATGTGGCTTAATATACATCGGCTTAACCACGAGACAGCTGAAAGTTAGAGTGAGGGAGCACGTTCTTGGCATATTGGCGGCGGCTGAATGTGATGATATTACCACTCTAAAAACACTGCCCAGACATTTCAGGGACTTCCACTCTTGCGATGCAGCACTGCTGAGGGTTAGAGGCATTGATCTCCTAAACATCAACATTAGGGGAGGTGCTCTCTCTAAACGCCTGGCTCAACTGGAAACCAGGTGGATGTGGACTCTACGGACCATCCATCCGGATGGTCTTAATGAGAACATCTCTTTTGCCCCATTTTTGTGATCCATTTCTCTGCTGTGCGTCATGTGGCCTCTTTGGCCATGTCCCGGCCATATGATTTTAATTCGTGTTTTTATTAATACCTACTTGTTGGGTTTTTCCCTTACAGTTCTCTTTTTTTAATACTGTGTGCCTTGTCTATGTTCTCATTTTTATATTTGCTTTGCCTAGTATTGAAACAAATTTGAACCTTTGAACATCTATGGATTCATCTATCAAGTTTTCTCCCGTGGCTACGTGTCAACACTTTTTTTTGGGCTACTGTTATTGTCTATACTGGATACTTTATCTTTGGTGCATCATTGTTTAATGTGTATTGTTTTGATTTTGGGTGTAATCCGGATGTTTATATATGTGTACACATGTATATATGTATATATATGTACTTTTTGATATGCACTATTTGTTTGTTACTTATGTCTAGCATTACAGCTATATAATTTTGCATTTGTGTTAGTAAGTTCTTTTTATGTGGGTTTATTATTCTGTATTGACATCTGATACTATGGTGTATGTTATCATTGTTGTGTCAATTCACATCCTTATGGTGTTCTTATTGTTTGTTTCATATTTTGTTTATACTCTGGTTGCCCTTACACTTGCCTGTTTCCAATATGGCATCTTCACATGTTTTGCCTTGTGCGCATGCGCCTGCTACTCTGTGGTATGGACGCTTCCACTTGCCGTCCGGCGTTTGGTCACGTGGGGCCCCGCGTGTTCCTTGTTGCCGGCGGCCATGATGGAGGCGGTCTGCACCACCGACGTGCAGGTGCGGCAAGTTTGCCTTTATATGGCAATGAATATAAGGCACATTTTGTCCATGATTTCTCCACCCCCTGAGGAAGGAGCGTTGCGTCAGCTCCGAAACGCGCGTTGGGGTCGGCCCAGCTGTCCTGTTCGTGCACCGGTCTTGCAGCCCAGGTATGTACATCCTGATATGGTGACTGTTGTGCAGCACTGCACTGCCCATGATTTGGATACTGATTTATAGGCATGGTCTTTAATTTTATATGGGTTTGTGCAGTACATAATCTGGTATAATGTTGCACCTTTGCTGCTGACCTGGTCCATGAATGGACACCTGGTCCTGTATATTCTGGCCTAGTCATGGTTTAATGGGTGCCCCCTCCCTTGTGCTTTCTACCTGTTCATTTTTGGTATTTTTAATGATGTTTAAATAAAAGTATTTTATATAGGATCTTCATGGCTGTTGTTTCTTGGTTGTTTTGCGTCATATTTAAAGGGAACCTGTCACCAGGTTTTGCCACCTGATCTGAGAGCAGCATAATGTAGTGACAGAGACCCTGATTCCAGCAATGTGTCACTTACTGGGCTGCTTGCTGTACTTTTGATGAAATCTCTATCTTATCAGCAGGAGATTACCACTACGTAAAGCACTAGTAAACCTGCTGCCATATATTCCTCCATATTCATGAGCTGTTGATAACTCCCACCCACAACTCTTTATCATCTTCCTGTCTATGCACTGTGTACACAAAAAGCTGCCAACTAATTGTGTGGGTGTTTTTATACAGAACTCAACATTCAGAGATGTGGAAGATCTGCAGCAGCTGAAGCAGTTTTTAATCATAATTGCAGCAAATAGCCTAGTAAGTGACACATCACTGGAATTGGGATCTCTACCCCTACATTGTGCTGCTCTCAGGTAGAGTAGCAAAAATCTGGTGACAAATTACATTTAAGACTTTTATACAAAAAACAATAAGGCAACATTACATTAAAATAATTGACATATATTTCTTAAAGTTTGTACTATATACACTGCTGTGCTACCTTGCATCCCTTCCTTACTGTTGCCAAGTTGCAAAAGTATCACATCTATGTTCCTGCACAGCTCTGTAATAGGCACGTACTGAACATGCCAACAGCTTATTAGGGGCCAAGTCATTGTAGATATGTCTTCCTGTGCCAACCACTACAAAATAGAAAAATGGTGTATGCGCGTGCGTTCTTTTTTCTTCTTTACTGCATGTTTTTATATGCTGCAAAAAGTCAGATTAGGCAGATTGTGCAACAATTGCGCAAATGAGCAGAAATAGATCTGTCACTCCAATATAATAATTCTAGACAGTGGGAGCTGATTAAATGTTTGAGCTTTTTTATTTTACAAAAATAGCCTGAAGAAAGCCCTGAATGTCACCCTCCTGTAGTTTTTTCCATGCAAAGTATCAGCGCTCCAGTAACAGAGGAATTCTAAAAGTCATGACCACTGTGAAGTATAAAACATATTGAAGTCACCCCTAAATTCTTTTGTATGTATTTTTGCTGAAAGTTCTCGGGTAGGGAGTAATATACCATGGGTACTTCATGAAAAGAAGTTATTTCATAGTATAAGAACACACGTTACAAAAATAAAAACTGGTCACTCGATTTCTACCAGAGTGGAAAATAATTTCACCAAATTTTTCATTCACGTTGAACTGGACACACGATGTAATAGTGGCTGCAGAGCAGAATGCAGCCTTCTTCTTTTTTTATTCCCCCTCTCCATTGTGGAGTATTTAGCACTTAATGAGTTACCGCTAGTTAAGTCCAAGTGGATATTGTTACTTTTTGCTAGGGGAGTGTACTTCTTCTCTCTGAATGAGTTTCTATTTAATAACACCCACTTGAACTTAAAGGGACTCTATCAGCAGATTCTTGCTATTTCATCTAAGAGCAGTATAATGTAGGAAAAGAGACCCTAATTCCAACGATGTATCACTCAGTTTACTGGGCGCAGCATTTGTGACATAATCAGAGTTTCTAGATGTAACAGAACTCAGAAAGCTGACCCCTCCCCCACCACAGCTTACTATTTACATTGTCACCACAGCTTACTATTTACATTGTCTATTGACTGTTAGCTGCTTCACTGCGCAACAAATTTCAGGGAAGTTCTTGTCCCCTGAGAAAATGTTATTGTATCTTACAGATTTTGATATGCTGAACACGAATATGTGCTCCAAAAGTCTGTATCATGTAAGGTTTTTAAGAAACAACAGTATATTGTCTACATTATGACGTCCGAGACAGTACATACATGTGCATCGATGTCAGTAGCAAAAGCAATTGTTCAAAAGTGTTTTGCAGACGACTTTCGTTTATAATCCGTGTCAGATGCTTCTCGAATAAGATTCCAGCAATAGTCAGCCAGCATTGACGGACTCCACTTTCCCTGGTACCTTTTCTCCATCAGCGCAATGTCTTGGTGAAATCGTTCACTGTGTTCATCGCTAACGGCACCAAGATTGGGTAGAAAAAAGTCCAAGTGAGAATGTAGAAAATGCATTTTAGTGACATATTGCATTTCATCAAATGATGTGCTGTGAGCATGTTGTCCACGAGTTGTTCAAAGTTCGGTGCCCTGCTGTTGCCAAGGAAGTTGAAGGTCCCATCTCTCCATGCCACTTGTTCAGCACCTTGCAAAAGACCATGAAAGCCACTGTCATTCATTACATCTCTGATCTGTGGGCCAATAAAAATACCTTCTTTACTCTTTGCATCTCTTATTCTTGGAAATTTCTGTTGCAAGTAAGAAAAGGCTTCCGATTCTTTGTTCATTGCTTTGACAAAATTCTTCATAAGCTCAAGTTTAATATGCAAAGGAGGGAGGAATATCTTTGCTGGATCAACGAGAGGATTATGTTTAACATTTTCTGTCCAGCAACCAGGTTTTCGCGGAGTGGCCAGTTCTTTCTGAAATAGTGCATTTCTCGTGCAAGACTGTCCCACTCACAAATGAAACAACAATACGTAGTATATCCAAGCTGCAGTCCAAGAAGAAGTGCAACTACTTTTAGATCACCACATATGTTCCAGTTATAATTTCTATAATTAATGTGGGTCAACAGTAACTCCATATTCTCATACATTTCTTTCATGTGTACGGCATGTCCAATAGGTATAGAAGGATAAATATTTCCGTTGTGTAGCAAAACAGCCTTCAGACTCAAAACTGACAAGTCAATGAACAGTCGCCATTCTTTCGGGTCATGTTCGCATCCAAGAGCACCAACCCCAAGACGTCGTTGCAAAGGTTAAACTGTCGACATGGTTGAAAAATTGATTAAGGTCTTCTTGACGACTGCGAAAAACAGAAAACTCTTGTTCCTGGTAATAAGAGATTCCGTTCTTGTAGCCTTGATCCCAATAATTCTGCCTGCCTCTTTCACAATTTCAAATCTCTGACCAAGTCACTCAGATCAGCTTGACTGAACAGCTGTGGATTAGATGTAGAAGGCTCTAAGTCTAGGTCTGCAGCAGTTTCATTTTCCACTGACATTGTTAGTTCATCTTCGTCTATTGTCCATCCTTTGGGCGGCTTTGGAACACGAAGACTTTCATCGTCTGGCACTGGTCTTATGGCTGAAGGAAGATTAGGATATTCTTTGATTTTTTGTTCTTTTCTGAATATCCTGTTACATTTGTAAGGCAGAAGTAGCAATCTGTTACATGATCTCTCTGCTCTCTCCATATAATTGGGACTGCGAATGGCATAGAAGGTCGTGATCCATTCAGCCATGCTCTAAGGCTTCTAGAACAAGATGCACAGCATATGAGGTGCCCACTGTTTGTCCTGATCTCCAATTGAACATTCAAAGTATAGTTCATATGCTTTAACAAGTGGAGTCATTTCCTTCTTTTGTGCGTTCATTGTATATTCTCCGCATATGTAGCAGAAATTATCACTGCTGTTGAGACACCGGCATGACATTTCAAAATAACTCTTCAGTTTTTAAAATGAAAAGTATTCAGGCGAATCGCATATATGATAGTATCGTCCTCCATCTAGCTATTATCGCATCGGGAGGGCGGTAGTGTCATGATGGGGGCAGGCTTTGCAGCGTTGAGAATCTCTCCCCCTCATGTGCTCACCCACCAATCCACTCTCTCTTTCCCCATGTGCTGACTTCTCCCATCTGTGCTCTCTTGAGATCGCAGAGGCTACATTTCGTGAGGTAAAATATTGTACGGTCAGACAGCCTGTTATGGAACTGCAGCACAGAACTAAGAGAGAAGGGGGAAAGCTGACCCTGCACTAAGACTAGGCTGATACCCTACGATGGAGTGAGTGACCCATTCCTTGCAAATAGACCCACCGATGATCCTAGTTTAAACTCAGCAAAGACCTATAGATAAGGGGAAGGAGGACCCTAAAAGATCTAACGACTGGGTATAAAAAAAAGGTCACCTCCTAATAGGAAACACAGAGAAGGCTGCAGAAACAAACTGAAAACAGAAACAAAAGATAGCAGAACCAGAGATCCCAGAACTGCGCAATATCAAACACAGAAAGCTGTCAAAGCACCTAGCCAGAACTCTAGCAGATTAACACTGATGTCCAGCAAGGAATTGGAGGCAGGTGCAGGGTAATAAAGAGGATGAATATGCGGCTCCACCCCTATGGGAGATGGAGCCGCATATTCATCACTGTAATGAGCGGTACCACGTGAACGCTCACACAGAACAAGCTGCCGGCGCTGAGAAGAAGCATTGCGGGAGCTGGGTGAGTATTTTAATGCCAGCGGGCAGGTGCACAGGGGGTGGAAGGCGGGAGGTGACCAGGAACTTTATTTAAATGCAAAAAGAATAAAAAAAACTTGATTTTTCATTCCTTCTCTCCAGCGAACGCTGCTGGGTAGAAGGAATGAATGCCGGCTTCAGCACCACACGCAGGGGGGACAGCGCTTAACTCTAGCGCTGTGTCCTGCATGGTCCGTGTGGTCCTCAGTCGGCACACAAACAGCACACGGACGGCACACGGACGGCATCCATGAGCGGTACGTGTTGACACGCAACCATTGACTTTAATGGGTCCGTGTGATCCGTGCCCTCCCACGAACACTGACATGTCTCCGTGTTTTTCAAAAGGACACATGGTCCGTGAAAACACGCTGACATGTGCAGAGACACATTGATTTTAATGTGTCTACGTGAGTCAGTGTCTCCGGTACGTGACAAAACTGTCACCACACATACCGGAGCCACTGACGTGTGAAACAGGCCTTAGGATGTGTTCATGTGTTCTGTTTCCTGAGTTATTGGAGAAGAAATGAAGCCGTTTTTGATGAGTGTTGAGTTTTTTGGAGAATTTTGGGAGTTTCCTCTCTAAAAATTCCTAAAAAGGTTAACTTTCACACACTTCTTTTTGGGCAGAATTTACATGTGTTTTATTGCAATTTTTCAGTATTTCTTGTGTTTTGATATCTCTGTTTTTGTAGATGCATTTTTGAAACATCAAGTCATGCAGATCATTTGATTTGACGAAACCTCTTAGAACCACATGATTTATAATATAAAAAATATGATAAACAATTGCCATCAAAAATTCTAAGTGCAGATTAAATAGCCTGGTTTTGCATTAAATAGATTGCAAGGGGGTGGATTCAGTACTATGAGGCATCAGAGTGCTAAACAGGTCTTTTCAGGAAAATTGGAAAACCAGTGATGAATTTGAATTTCAAAAGATTTAATCATTTCGAGTCATAATGGGTCGAATATTGTACGGTTGTTACATTTTATTTTTTCAACCTTGTTGTTTTGCTTTTTCAGTCATTTTGCCTGCCTTTCTTCTAAGTACATGTGCCCAGGTGTACCAGCTGTTATGAGCACCCTTCTTGCCAATATTAATGCTTACTACGCTCATACCACCGCATCAACTAATAATGTATCTGCCTCAGATCGATTTTCTGCCTCAAATTTTGGTGTAAGTTAATTTTTCACTATGTCATTCATAAAAGATTTTGAAAAAACTGTTAAGTCAGTGTTTTGTTTAACACGTATATTATATTTTCTGCTATGAATTGCAAACAAATGGCACATAAAACTAATTATATTACCTATTATTATGTAAAAAGAAAGGTAACCTTTTAAATGTGGACATGATTACCAAGACTTTTAGTGGATCTTGATTCTATTGATATGCTCCTTCCAAAATATAATGTATAATGGCAAAGCCCAACAATTTCCTAATGTCCTAAATTAAGGGTAAAAAGGCTTGCACTGGATTTAAATCATACTAATCCTTTGTAGTTCAGACAGATAAGTGCTGGACAGATGGCTCTTTCCCTATGCAAAGAAACAAACATGCTTGGTCTGATTGTTCCCCCTACTAAAACATTGGGTACAATGATCCTAACAGAGTCTGTGTACTGAACTGTGAACTAGAGATGAGCGAATATGTTCGGCTCCCTCCTTATTCGGGAAGCTATCGCACTTACCGAAGAAGCTGCAGAGGGAACCCGGGTACATGGAGCGCGCCAGCTGTCCGGCGCCGCAGCTGCATGTGTCACTGTCACAACACATGCATGGAGAGCCCAACAAACTGGCTCTCCATGCATGTGTTGGACTGTCACACAGCCACAACACATGCAGCTGCGGCAGCGGACAGCTGAATATCGGGGGTGCTCCTGGTATCCAGGTTCCCTCTGCAACTTCTTCGGTAATTGCTATAGCTTGCCGAATAAGGAGGGAGCCGAACATATTCGCTCATCTCTAGTCTGAACCTGTCATAAAATAATAAATTCCTGTGTGCGCGCAGCCATCATTAGGGGGCGTTTATGTTCACTGCATATGTTGATATATTTTCATGCACTTTAACTCTGCAATAAAGTTACCGTATATTTGATAACAAAATTAAATTCACCATGGAATTTTGAACCAAATTTGACACACAAAATTACAACATTACATGTTGAAGTGTAGACTTTCATTTTAAGAGAGTGATAGCCCATCTATAACTATTTTGTGGTTTTCTTAATAAAAGTAAAATTGACAGTACTGTGCAAAAGATTTTCACAGGTGTGGAAAAATGCTGCTAAGTAAGAATTTAAAAAAATAAAAGTGTTAGCAAAATACAAAGAGAATGAACAAAAGAGAAATCTAAATTAAATCAATATTTGGTGTCTTCACACTTCACATGCCTTCAAAACGGCATCAAAGCATTAACTCTTCTAGGTACACTTGCGCACAGGTTTGGAAGGAACTCGGCATAGAGATTGTTCCAAGCATCTTGGAGAACCAACCACAGATCTTCTCAAATTCTTCTATCACTTCATGTAGTCCCAGACAGACTGGATGATGTAGAAATCAGTGCTCTGCAGGGACCATATCATCACTTCCAGGACTCTTCATTCTTCTTTACACTGAAGCTATTTCCTAATAACTTTGGCCGTATTTTTGGGAATATTAAATTTGAAAATATACATAATTTATTAATTTATGTAATACAATAAAGTTTTAACGATCCTGACAAATTGCCCCCTAAAAGCATTATTTTGATTCATTTATACAGAAGGAGAGATTTGTGAAGCTTCTTGATCAACTGCACAACTCGTTGCGTATTGACCTTTCAATGTATCGGGTAAGAAGAAATTTCATTCAACTGTTTTATTCCTGCCAAAACTATAAGAATACTTATAATGTATAATGTACAGCTCTGTGCTCCAAAAAGTCACAATTTTTTTTTTATTTACTCCTGTTATGTCATTGCCTAAATATAACAAAACAATGAGCTGTAAAGAAATAGTGCTATGGGGGAAAAAGTGGAATTGTGGCAACAATTAGATCCCATTTCTCATTTGTTACAGCCCCTTTGTGATATAAAATCAGTTTTCACAAAGGTTCCAGGGTCCGATGGGCAACTGTTTTAAGCCTCTTTATATATGAAAAAAAAAAATTACAATTTGCTCACCAATCATGAAAATATTCATGATACCCAAAGGTTGGAATAAAAAGGTGGGCTGAAGACTAAAAATTAACAAAGTGTTAAAAGGTGACACATCAGCCAAAAAGAATAAATAATTAAGAATCTGTTACAAAAACGAGAGCTGTTTTGGATACATTGTGAATGGAAAACAGCAGCTCAAAAATTTTTAAAATATTCAAAATTACATGTGTCTTGTCCATTGGCTAAGTGTTCAATAGTTGCCTATAGTAACCTGTTTTAAGGCTAGGTGCACACTATGTCTGTGCTCTTTGCCTACAGGCTAGGTTCACATCGCATTAGTACAATCTGTTTAACGGATCCGTTTCTAAGTGGCACTGACGTAATGTAACGGATCCGTTAATGCACCCATTGCCATCCATTATCGTAACGCATCCTAACGCATGTCAAAATCGGCATGCATTAGCGCTGGTCTGTTACTTTGTGACGCACCTTCAAACGCGGTCTACCACGTTTTCGGGTACGATAGGTCTAACACACAGCGAACGGACGTGTTCCCTGTACATAGACCTCCATTATTAATGCATGCCGATGCAATGATACCATGCACTAGCGCATGCGTTAACGCGATTGTAGAAAAAAAGAGATTTTTGGCATCAGCGTTAGTGCATCCGTTTAACGGATCCGTTAAATGGATGCACTAACGCGATGTGAACCTAGCCTAAGCAGGAGGTTCAGTCTCCCCGGTATGATCTTGCATGCTGATTGATTTTAAAGCACAGCAGAGTGCGTTTTCTTGTACATATGGCCTCTACTTAGTAAGAAATACCATGTGACCTATTTTTTCTTTTACTTATGTTAAAAGAATACCTTCTCATGCACCCTGACTACGGCCACTGTCAGGCACATACTTCCTGGGCACATTTGCCCAACAGTGGTGACAAACTTAATTTATCTATAACCAAGGATGTATTGAAAGTCACTGTTTAATTACTTTCTTGCACCAATTTCTTTTCTGGTTTCTCATAGAATAATTTTCCAGCAAGCAGCCCAGAAAGACTTCAAGACCTTAAATCTACTGTTGATTTGCTTACCAGTATCACATTCTTCAGAATGAAGGTAAGAAGAATCTACAGGTGCTTCTCGCAAAATTAGAATATCATCAAAAAGTTAATTTATTTCAGTTCTTCAATACAAAAAGTGAAATTCATATATTATATAGTCATTACTAGGGTTGAGCGACCTTTACTTTTATAGGATCGGGTCGGGTTTCACGAAACCCGACTTTTTCAAAAGTCGGGTCGAGTGAAATCGGCCGATCCTATAAAAAAGTCGGGGTCGGCCGAAACTCGAAACCCAATGCAGTGCATTGGGTTTCCAATGGTTCCCAGGGTCTGAAGGAGCGGAAACTCTCCTTCAGGCCCTGGGATCCATATTTAAGTGTAAAATAAAGAATTAAAATAAAAAATATCGCTATACTTACACTCTGAAGGGCCCTGGTACTAACCGGGAACCTTCCTTCCTTAGAACCAGCCTTCCAAGACCTGCGGTGACGTCGCGGTGACGTCGCGGCTTGTGATTGGTCGCGCGGCCCCCATGTGACCGCTCGCGCGACCAATCACAAGCCGCGACGTCTCCGTGACGTCACCGAAGGCCCTGGAAGGGCTGATTCTTAGGAAGGAAGGCTGCCGGAACGAAGCCGAGGGTGAGTATATTCCTATTAGGTATATACTCACCCTCGGACACGCCCTACTTCTTTCCGACAGCCTTCCTTCCTAAGAATCAGCCCTTCCAGGGCCTTCGGTGACGTCACGGTGACGTCGCGGCTTGTGATTGGTCGCGCGAGCGGTCACATGGGGGCCGCGCGACCAATCACAAGCCGCGACGTCACCGCGACGTCACCGCAAGGCCCTGGAAGGCTGATTCTAAGGAATGAAGGTTCCCGGTTAGTACCAGGGCCCGTCAGAGGGTAAGTATGGCGATATTTTTTATTTTAATTCTTTATTTTACACTTAAATCTGAATTCCGATACCAATTCCCGATATCTTAAACATATCGGGAATCGGTATCGGAAGTCTGATTCCAGATTCAGAAGATCGCCGACTTCATGGCCGACCCCACACAGGGGTCGGGTCGGGTTTCATGAAACCCCACTTTGCCAAAAGTCGTCGACTTCTGAAAATTGCCGACCCGTTTCGCTCAACCCTAGTCATTACAAACAGAGTGATCTATTTCAAGTGTTTATTTCTGTTTATGCTAATGATTATGGCTTACAGCCAATGAAAACCCAAAAGTCATTATCTCAGTAAATTAAAATAATTAACAAAAAACACCTGCAAAGGTTTCCTAAGCATTTAAAAACGTTGTCCAGAAGGTAGTCATTGACACACTCCACAAAGAGGGTAAGCCACAATTGCTAAAGAAGCTGGCTGTTCACAGAGTGCTGTATCCAAGCATATTATTGGAAAGTTGAGTGGAAGGAAAAAGTGTGGTAGAAAAAGGTGAACAAGCAACTGGGAGAACCCCAGCCTTGAAAGGATTGTTAAGAAAAGCCATTCAAAAATTTGGGGGAGGGTCACAAGGATCGGACTGCTGCTGGAGTCATTGCTTCAGCTCACACACAGACATATCCAGGACATGGGCTACAAGTGTTGCATTCCTTGTGTCAAGCCACACATGACCAATAGACAACGCCAGAAGTGCCTTACCTGGGCCAAAGAGAAAAAGAACTGGACTGTTGCTCAGTGGTCCAAGGTGTTGTTTTCAGATGAAAGTAAGTTTTGCATTTCATTTGGAAATCGAGGTCACAGAGTCTGGAGGAAGAGTGGAGAGGCACACAATCCAAGCTGCTTGAGGTCTAGTGTGAAGCATCCACAATCAGTGATGATTTGGGGAGCCATGTCACCTGGTGTAGGTCCACTGTGTTTTATCAAGACCAAAGTCAGCGCAGCCTTCTAACAGGAAATTTTAGAGCACGTTATGCTTCTCTCTGCTGACAAGCTTTTTGGAGATGGAAATTTCATTTTCCAGCAGGACTTGGCACCTGTCCACACTGCCAAAAGTACCAATACCGGGTTTAAAAACAACAGTATCACTGAGCTTGATTGGCCAGCAAACTCGCCTGACCTTAACCCCATAAAGAATCTATGGGGTATTGTCAAGAGGAAGATAAGAGACACCAGACCCAACAATGCAGATGAGGTGAAGGCTGCTATAAAAGCAACATGGACTTCCATAACACCTCAGCAGTGCCAAAGGCTGATCGCCTCCATGCCACGCCGCATTGATGCAGTAATTGATGCAAAAGGAGCCCCGACCAAGTATTGAGTACATTTACTGATTATACATTTCAGTAGGCCAACATTTCGGATTTTAAAATAATTTTTCAAGCTGGTGTTATAAAGTATTCTAATTTACTGATATAATGACTTTTGGGTTTTCATTGGCTGTAAGTCATAATTATCAACATTAACAGAAATAAACACTTGAAATTGATCAATCTGTTTGTAATGACTCTATATAATATACGAGTTTCACTTTTTATATCTTTTTGTATTGAAGAACCAATATCTTTTAAAGGGAATCTGTCAGTAGGATCAACCCTCCTAATCATCTGTATGGATATGTAGGTTATAGGAAGCTGATTAAAATGATACCGTGACATCTGGGATCTGATGTTTTATTCCAGAGAAATCTAAGCTTTTCTATTGATATCTAAATGAGCTTTTCCAGGCTATGGGGAGGACTTTGCACTGGAATTCAGCTCCACCTCCAGAGCTTATTTTAACCCCTTCACCTCATGCCTGTTTTCACTTGACCAGGCCAAATATTGCAATTTTGACCATTTCAATATATGTGGTAATAACTCTGCAACACTTCAACTGATCCCACTGATTCTGAGAATGGTTTTTCATGACATGTTGTACTTCATCATAGTGGTAACATTTCTTCAATATGAGTTATGTCACATAAAATAACATATATACTAGATTGTAAGCCGACCAAAAATATAAGCCGATGCTCCTAATTTTACCACAAAAAAACTGGAAAAATGTATTGACTCGAGTATAACCATGGTATGCATGGCACCCTCATCCCCATCATGGTATGCATGGCCCCATCATCCCTATCCTAGTGTGCATGGCCCCCTCATCCCTATACTGGTATGCATGGCCCCCTCATCCCTATACTGGTATGCATGGCTCCCTTATCCCCATCCTGGTATGCATGGCCCCCTTATCCCTATCCTGGTATGCATGCCACCCTCATTCTCATCCTCATTCCCATCCTGGTATGCATGGCACACTCATCCCCATCCTGGTATGCATGGAGGCCCCATCAGAAAAACACTAAAAAACATAAACTATCCTACTTGCCTTCCCTACACTCCCTCGCAGCTTCCAGTTCTGATGCCAGCTGCTGATTTATGCTTGTAAACAGCAGGGGCGTTATGCACTGCTTACAAGCGGAGGACAGGTGCTGGAATACTCACTGTTCTCCATGCCGGCACTATGGGTGTGTGGAGCAGTGGATATTCATTGATCTTTAATAGCGGCACAGTAACCTCAGCCATTGGCTTTCTGCAGCGGTCGGGCCATTGTGTGTGCCCGCTACTAAAGGGAATTAATGTAGAGGAGAGTAGAGAGTCTCAACGCAGAAATCCAGATTTGGAGTGGTGGCAAAATGGAGCTGGAGGGTGCTAATCCTGCTGGTAAACACAGCACTGAGTTACAGGAAGGAGATGATTTGATTGCACTACTCTGTCCAAGTAAAATCAAACAAGTTTATTTTGTCCATTGTTAAAACAGAAAAAATGCATAAAAACAATCTGACGCATTTCTGGTGCAATGAGCACCCTTATTCATAAGGGTGTCAGTAAGTGAATGAGAAAATAATATATAGAGGACAAGATCCAATCACAGTGTGATCATTAATTAACAATTGCATGCAGCAGGTGATAACATACTGAGAACGAATTACATATGCAATATACCATTGATAAATATATAACAAATCGTTTTTAAAATTCATTCCATTGGGAAACTTTGTGTTTAAACGTAGGATCCAAGTATCTCCCTCATCATCAAAATTCTCTGGCAGTCACCATTCCTTCTAGAAAATTCTACTTTTTCCAACCCAAAAAACGGGTGTGAGTACACACAAAATGTTTTGTTGCTCTTGAATAGGAGCTGCTGTTCTCTTTTATATTGGATATATGTTCTGCAATCCTTTTCTTTAGTTTGCAAATTTTGCAACCAACATAGCCGATCTGACAATGCAGACATCTGATACAATATACCACATAGTTCTTATCACAATTAATGAAAAAGTTGATATTATGGTTGGATGTGGGTGATATGGGAAAGGATTTAGTTTCATTGAGAACATATTGACATACATTACACCTGTTCATGGAACTCCTTAATAGAGAGACAATTTGAAGAAAGACTACAATGTTTTAATAAACTAGGGGATAACATGTTACCAAGGGAAAGTCCCCTTTTGGCAAAACATCTACAACCTTGGTTGGCGATGGTGTGTAAGATTTCTTCCTGGTTGGTAACAGGTAAGTATTTGCAGATAATGTTACTAATTTTATAGAAATGAGGGCTGTAAGGAGTAAAGAATGTTAAATTGGACTGGGTCTATTGGAGATGGTTTTGAGAGCCATTTATTTTCATGGTTATTGTAGCCTCTGTGTCACAACCCACAAGGGAAATGCCACGACCCCCAAGGGTCAGTCCAGCGGATGGCACAACGAACACCAACAATGGGGATGGAAAAAGGGGAAGGAAGGCCCTCACAATAGGGAATGAGGGATGGGCCACCTCCTAACTCAGCCTGTGTCTATCCCTAAGCTCCCACCTCATTGGCTGGTCTCCAGAGAAAAAGTATATCACCAACAGTTAGCTGATGCATCATGTGGCTAATTAAAGGATGGTGGGAGTGGTCACCACCCACATCAGCTGACCAGCAACCTGCCAGCAAAGAAACTGACATTAACCCTTACTGGCACGAAAGCAAAAACAAAGTTTAAATTACACCAGAGCCAGAGCTGTCACGAATCCAAAAATGAATCGTGACACTCTGTCAGTGAGGTGTTTGTAGATAGTAGCACTTTCCTCTATAAATGATGTGGTGGTGAAACAGATGCGTTTTGCTCAATTCGGTTCACCATAAGGTATTGCTTGATGGTGTGAGGAGGATGGGAACTAGAATGGTGTAAAACTGCAATACCAGAGACCTGTTTGCAAAACAGAGATGTTTCCACTTTATGTGTAACTGAGTTGCCGGACAATTTGATGTCCCATAAGGAAGTCTCTTTGGAGGGGCTATTTACCGTGAATTTTAGGAGAAAACTACTGTTTGGGTGCACAGCAGGGATCGGAAGGGAAGGAGCGTCATTTGACTTTTTGAATGTAAAATTTCCTGGAATCATTACCAGACGTCATGTTCCATTTGGAGAGCCCCTGATATGCCTAAACAGTGGAAACCCACCACAAGCGATCCCATTTTGGAAACTAGACCCCTCAAGGAATGTATTTAGATGTGTGGTAAGCACCTTGAACCCCCAGGTGCTTCACAGAAGTTTATAATGTTGAGCCGTGAAAATAATAAAATCACATTTTCCTCACAAAAATGTTATTTTAGCCCCAAATTTAGCATTTTCATAAGGGTAACAGGAGAAAATGCACCATACAATTTTATTTTGCAATTTCTCATGAGTATGCCGATACCTCATATGAGGGAGAAAACTACTGTTTGGGCGCATGGCAGGGCTCAGAAGGGAAGGAGCGTCATTTGACTTTTTGAAAGTACAATTTCCTGGAATCATTAGCGAACGTCATGTCCCATTTGGAGAGCCCCTGATGTGCCTAAACAGTGGAAACCCCCCACAACTGACCACATTTTGGAAACTAGACCCCTCAATGAATGTATTTAGATGTGATCCCCAGGTGCTTCACAGAAGTTTATAACATTGCGCTGTGAAAATAATAAAATCACATTTTCCCCATAAAAATATTATTTTAGCCCAAAATTTGGCATTTTCCTAAGGGTAACTGGAGAAATTGCACCATACAATTTGTAGTGCAATTTCTCCTGAGTACGTCGATACCCCATATGTGGGGGAATACTACTTTTGAGGCACACTGCAAAGCTCCGAAGGGGAGAGGTGCCATACTGAAGTTCAGATTTTGCTGTAATTTTTTGAGAGTGCCATGTCACACTGGCAGAGCCCATGAGGTGCCAGAACAACAGAATCCGCCTACATGTGAACTCATTTTACAAACTATACTCCCCAATGAATTAATCTAGGGGTGCATTTTTTTTTACAACAAACTGAGGTCCTTTTTTTCTGAGTGCACCATTACCCTACATGTAATCGGGAAATATTTTTCAGGCACAGCGCAAAGCTCAGAATGCAAGGAGCACCAGATTTTACGGTCAAGTTATGTGCATACGTTCAGGATTTTTTGCGGGGTTTTTTGCGTTTTTTCGCTATAAAAATGCGAAAAAAACGCGTACATTAAGCATCCTATTATTAGAATGCAATCCGCAATTTTTGTGCACATGCTACGTTTTTTTCCGCGGCGGAATCGCATTCCGGAAAAAAGCATCATGTTTATTCCTTGTGCGGAATCGTGGGGATTACGCACACATAGGAATGCATTGATCCACTTACTTTTCGCATGTGGCTATGCCAACCATGCGGGAAGTAAGCGGATCATGTGTGGTTGGTACCCAGGATGGAGGAGAGGAGACTCGCCTCCAGGCCCTGGGAACCATATAATTGTTAAAAAAAAAAAGAAATAAAATAATAAATCGTGATATTCTCACCTTCCGGCGTCCCTTGCAGTGTTCCCGCTCCTCGCGATGCTTTCGTTCCCAGTGATGCTTTGCGGCAATGACCTGTGATCACATAGCGGTCTCGCGAGACCGATACATCATCTGAGGTCATTGCCGCTAGGCATTATTGGTAACAAGAGCATCACGAGGAGCGGAACGCTGAGGGAGATGCTGGAAGGTGAGAATATCACGATTTATTATTTTTTGTATTATTTTTAACATTAGATATTTTTACTATTGATGCTGCATAGGCAGCATCAATAGTAAAAAGTTGGTCACACTTGTCAAACACTATGTTTGACAAGTGTGGCCAACCTGTCAACCACTTTTCCAAGCAATGCTACAGATCGCTTGGAAAATGCTAGCATTCTGCAAGCTAATTATGCTTGTAAAACGCTAGTGTTTAGCGGGAAAATGCACGCCAATTCCGCATGCGTTTTACCCGCGGCACAGTTGCGGAATTGCCGCGGAAATCTCTGCAGCAATTCTGGACGTGTGCACATAGCCTCATAGTTTCCTGGTGCCATGACCCACTGGGAAAGCCCATGAGGTGCCAGAACAGCAGAACCCCTATAAGTGACCCATTTTACAAGCTACACCTCTCAACTAATTCATCTAGGGGTGCAGTGATCATATTGACACCACGGGTGTGTCACAGAATTTTATACCATTGAGCCATGGAGTGGTGAAGAAAAAATAACTACATTTTTACCACCAAAATTTTGTTTTCGCCCTAGATTTTACATTTTCACACTGTGAAATATGTGACTGTACAGTACGGCTTAGCCATACGCCGAGAATAGGGACGAACTGGTATTTGCCTCCTGGAGGGCAGATTTTCGTAGAATAGTTTGTGGACTCCATATACAGAGCTCCTAAGTGGTAGAAGAGCAGCATCCCCCTTTCAAGTGAAACAATTTTTTAAATTATACCCCTTTGGAAATTTTTTGGGATGTTTTCCAGAACCAAACAGCAGTGGAAGTTGTTGAGTGAAAATTTCAAACTGCCATTGTAGTGCCCAGTACGTTTTAGTCACCAGTACGTTGTAGTGCCCAGCTCATATTTCTGGAGACACACACCCATAAATTAAGCAGGCTTTCATTGTCATTGCTACAGAAATGCCAAACATGTGGACGCTAAATGTAGTTTAGGCACACTGTGGGGTTCAGAAGGGAGGGTAGCATTTGGACTTGGAAGCTCAGAATTTGATGGGGGTTTTTTGCGGGGCAAGCGGCCATAGCCCTTTTTTGAAAGACTTTGTGCTACCAGTAACGTGGAAACCCCCTATATTTCTAGGGACCGATAACGGATCTGAGTGGGAGCATCCTTTATTTGTCAATTGAGCTTGTATTGGGAAGATTTTACATAACATTTTGGGTCACGTTTTTCACGCGCTTTATGTTGATCACTTACATCCAGTTTCCATCTAATTTAGATAAAACCCCTGAGGGATCCATTCACTATAATGACGTAGCAGCATTACTCTGGAATCCATCTGACCTCTTATCAGCGATGTCCTTTTCAGATGTGCACAACTGTGGTCCACCGTGCTTTTATGCATGCTTAAAAACACGGATCATAGGCCAGACAGCATCCACAGTGTCTCCATCTGCCTCATTATAGGGAATCTTCCACAACGCTTTCCGTCAATCACTTATTTCAGATATCTACACGGAAACCCCAGTGTAAGCGCTCAGCGCAGAGCGCAGGATAAATTGAGCCGGTCCTTACTGCGATCTTTGGGAGGCAGAATGAAAAAATCAATAGCAGGTGAAAAATTGGTTTTATTTATTTTTTATGCTATTACTCGTGTGGTATAAGGGATTAGATGACTTTATTCTTCAGATCGCTTACAGCGATACCAGATTTACATAGTTTTTTTTATGTTTTGCAACTGTCACACACTAAGCGCAAGTTCACAAGTTTCAGCGTTTTTTTACTGCTGCAAAACCTGATCTCTTGGCAGGAAAGTTGCTGCAGGGATAAAGCAGGTTTTGGTTGGTTTTTCTGGTTTGGTTACTTTTTTGCAGTTTTTTCGCATGCTAGATTTGTCTCTTGTGCATGCTGATAAAGTTTAGTGCAAAAAAATTCCTATTCTACAGAATTACAATTTGGCAAAAAAAACACAGCAAACCTGCATTTTTGCTTTGGATTTACAGCTGAAAAAAACATGAAGGAAGTGATATTCTCTATTGTGCAAAAAACGATGCAAATTACAAAATACTGATGACAAAAAAACAAGGTGTGTGCATGAGATTTCTGAAATCGCATAGGCATAGCTGGTACTGTAAAATGCAGCTGAAAATTTCCATTGAAAAATGCATAAAAAAAATAAGCTGAAAAAACTCCTAGTATAAACTTACATTAAAAGATGCTTTTTATTGCAAAAACAAGTTTTTGCATCACCATAGTTTGATAGCTATATTTTTTCTATATTTCGTCCAACAGAGTCATGTCATGGCTTGTTTTTGCAGGACAAAAGGAAGGAAGCGATATTGATCCCGGATGTGCAATTTTGGACTGCCAATTGCATTGTTCTCTTAAGGTACCGTTACACTAAGCGACACTGCGGCGATATAGACAACGATCCGACCTAAACTAGATCGCTGGAGCGTCGCTGTTAGGTCGCTGTAGAGACGTCAAACACAGCAGCTCCAGAACGATGCAGGAGCGATCCAGTGACGTAACGGCGACTCACTTACCGTTCACGCTCCATGTAAAAACATTGCTGACATCGTTGCTTTTGCTGTCAAACATGACGATACACGACGATCTAGCGACCAAATAAAGTTCCAGACTTCTATCTCCGACCAGCGATATAACAGCGGGATCCAGATCGCTGCTGCGTGTCAAACTCAACGAGATCGCTATCCAGGACGCTGCAACGTCACGGATCGTTGTCGTTCTCGTTGGAAAGTTGTTTAGTGTGAAGGTACCTTTAGAGATAAGATGCCAGTCAACGTGCTAGCTGTCTTTCTCATAGAGCACACAGGGGCTCCAATTTATAGGAGAGTTGGCTAATATGGCTGTTGGCCAAATGATCGGCTGGATCGTTCAGCCGACAGCCATCTAATGTGTATGGTCAGCTCAAAGCTGCAGAGAATTCAATCTACTGTACATTATTATTATTATTATTATTTATTTATATAGCACCATTCATTCCATGGTGCTGTACATCAGAAGGGGTTACATCAAAATACAAATATCACTTACAGTAAACAAAACTAACAACGACAAACTGGTACAGAGGGAAGAGGACCCTGCCCTTGCGGGATTACATTCTACAGGATTATGGGGAAGGAGACAGTAGGTTGAGGGTTGCAGTAGCTCCAATAGTGTTGAGGTGGCCGTGTGGTCTTTACAGGCTGTAAGCTTCTTTGAAGAGATGGGTTTTCAGGTTTCTTTTGAAGGATCCAAAAGTCGTGGATAACCGGATGTGTTGGGGCACTGAATTCCAGAGGATGGGTGATATTCGGGAGAAGTCTTGGATGCGATTGGGTGAGGAGCGAATAAGCATGGAGGAGAGGAGGAGGTCTTGGGAGGACCGGAGATTACGTGAGGGAAGATATTGAGAGATTAGTGTGGAAATATACGGAGGAGAAAGATTGTGGATACAATAAGGTGGTACATAAGCCTATAGTTTTCTATGTGAGAAATAAATTTGTTAATTAAATGCAATCATCGAGTTTTCCAGTGGGGCCCTATTAGTTCTCTGTAAGCACCTGCATAAAGGCCTTTAATTTTATTCACACTGAACTTGGAGAGTACATTGGGGGGATACATCTGGAAGATTAGCTAGCATAACAAGATTCCTTTCCCATGTATTTTGCCCTCTTCTACATCTCAACAATACATAAATTGGAAAATGGGGATTTAGTAATCTCTCTAGCTTAGTGATAATTGGTTGAACTCTTTGTTCATTTGACCTATGGGCATAGAAGACACCTACTAGAGAATCATATATAAAGAAAATACCGATGTAAGGCTCCAAGAATATGTAAGTGCATGAAAGTGCCAGAAGACACCAGAAAATGGTGCTCACATTACATATGTGAATGGTATTACTTTGTCTTACCTTTGACATTCATAAATTTAAAATGTGATGCGTTTTCTTATAATTTCTTTCAGGTACAAGAGCTTCAGAGTCCACCGAGGGCAAGCCAAGTTGTTAAAGATTGTGTGAAGGCCTGTCTCAATTCCACTTATGAATACATCTTCAACAACTGTCATGAACTGTACAGTCGTGAATATCAAAGTGACCCGGTAATTTGTAGAGTATGGTGCCTAGTATAATGTATATGATAAACCCCACATGTTTGATAGGTGTGGATCTCACTTTTAGGGTTTTCATTATTAAGAAAATGGGTTCCAGACACCCACTGTCCACCTGTTCACAGAATTAGTCTTTTCAGTAGACTGCAATGTAGAGGAGGCTGTGGCCTTTCCCCATCAAAATCATATGTTTGCCAGTGGTAGCTGAAGCCAAACTTGAGTGGAAGGGGATGTCTAATAAAAATGGAAAGATTGTCATCTTTCCTGACCATACTGTTTTATAAAATGTTTGTATTCCCTTTAGTATAAAAAATCTGGAGCATCGTTTCTGCTTTGTACCATTCATTTGTTGTTCGTACTAGAACTTTGATGAATCAGGAACATAGTTCTTAATTTATTCAAAAAGTGTTTTAGCCAGATCTTTTGCCATAAAAGTCATTGAAAAGTTGGACAGATTTTTAGTGGAACTCGAAGTTTTCACATTAGTCCTGGCCAGATCCACCAAAGTGGACAGAGCATGGGTGGGACAAAGGCATGGCAAGGACCGCCTGACAAATTCCTCATAGTGGTGTATCTTAGGCCAGAAATGCACTCCAGTAGCAGAAATATACTCCACTCTAGAACAAAATGCCAATCTTAATGAACTGGGCCCTGAGTGTTAGGCTATATTCACATATCCATTGTACACATCCGTATGCTTTTCATTTTTTTCTCGGACAGCAAAATTACCCATATAGTTTCATTGGTTCAGACACACATCAGTTTTAAAAACGTGTCTGAATCTCCGATCAGTCATTAAAGTCTACAGGGATCTTTGTAAAACGGATAAAACACAGTCGACGTACACTGTACTTTGTACTTTATTGTTCGATTTCAGTTTCATCCATTTTAATTGATTTATTATTAAGAGTCAAAAAATATACTGTAAGGTTCAGACAGTCTACCTGCTTCAGTGCAAAAAGGTGATGAGAAATAAACCGATGCAACATGTATGCAAAATGAAGACAAAATGGATAACACATAATCTATTTTACACAGATGTAGAAATAGACACGGATGTGTGAATGCAACCTTACTATTTGGAGGTGTATCTCTACACACATTTCGAAAAAAGTGAATGCCATTTTCTCATATAATTATTTTCATCCTTTTTTATCCATCACAGGCTAAGAAGGGGGAGGTACCACCTGAGGAGCAAGGCCCAAGTATCAAGAATCTGGATTTTTGGTCAAAACTAATTACTTTAATAGTGTCCATAATAGAAGAGGATAAAAATTCATACACACCATGTCTAAACCAGTAAGTGTTACTTCTTACAGGAAACCAAATACTGCTGGGAGACCTGAACAACAGCCCAATGCCACCATAAGACACCTTTCTGACTTGGATGTTGGATGGGTGTCAGTCATAGCTTTATTAACCCCTTCCCGACATTGGACGTATCGGTATATCCTATTTTGCAGTGCGGTCCGACAAATGGATCTACCGATACATCCTGGCTATCGAGCCTGCATAGGAGTGCCTCTCGCCCGATCACCGCCGAGAGCTTGGCATAAGTGATAGCCAAGCCCAAGCTGTCATATATATAAATAAAAACAAAAAAAATTAAAGTACATACACACTTGGCCAAAATTGTTGGTACCCCTCGTTTAATGACAGAAAAACCCACAATGGTCACATAAATAACTTGAATCTGACAAAAGTAGTAATAAATAAAAAATCTATGAAAATGAACAAATGAAAATCAGACTTTGCTTTTCAACCATGCTTCCACAGAATAAAAAAAATAAAACTCATGAAATAGGCCTGGACAGAAATAATGGTACCCTTAACTTAATATTTTCTTGCCCAACCTTTTGAGGCAATCACTGCAATCAAACGATTCCTGTAACTGTCAATGAGACGTCTTCACCTATCGACAGGTACTTTGGCCCACTCCTCAAGAGCCAACTGCTCCAGTTGTCTCGTGTTTGAAGGTTGCCTTTTCCAGACGGTATGTTTCATCTCTTTCCAAAGATGCTCAATAAGATTTAGGTCAGGGTTTATAGAAGGCCACTTCAGAATAGTCCAGTGTTTTCATCTTAGCCATTCTTGGGTGTTTTTAGCTGTGTGCTTTGAGTAATTATCCTGTTGCAAGACTCATGACCTGCGACTGAGACCAAGCTTTCTGA
Source organism: Ranitomeya variabilis (assembly GCF_051348905.1). Taxonomy (NCBI): domain Eukaryota; kingdom Metazoa; phylum Chordata; class Amphibia; order Anura; family Dendrobatidae; genus Ranitomeya; species Ranitomeya variabilis. The sequence goes on along the minus strand of NC_135232.1, from coordinate 797,098,285 downwards.
CACTGGGCAACACATTTCTCTCTAGGATCCCTTGATAGTCTTGAGATTTCATTGTACCCTGCACAGAATCTAGACACAATGTTCTAGATGCAGCAGAGCAGCCCTAGAACATAACAGAGCCTCCTCCAAGTTGCACAGTAGGGACAGTGTTCTTTTCTTGATATGCTTCATTTTCCATCTGTGAACATAGAACTGATGTTCCTTGCCAAAAAGTTCCATTTTTGTCTCATCTGTCCATAGGACATTCTCCCAGAAGCTTTGTGGCTTGTCAACATGTAGTTTGGCAAATTCCAGTCTGGCTTTTCTATGATTTTTTTCAACAATGGTGTGCTAGGTGTCGACTTCCCACCGCTGCACAGGGGGAATCTCGAACCATGTCCTCTGCGGTCTCCCATTCTTCCCAGCCGCAGTGGAGTCTGCTCAGCAGAGCCAGCATCTGGCTCAAGCTGATACTGTGTGGCTGGTTACGGCTGCTGCCCCAGCTTCAGCCTTTGTAACCAGCATTGATCAGCGACAAGCAGACGTTCCAGGGACTAAGTCCTGCTTTTCATCTACTGAGCATGCTCGTGGGATGACCTCTCATTGGAGGTCGGAAGTCACAAGCTCAGGTCCTGTAGCTGCTCTGATTGGACCACTAGGAAGGTCCCGGAAGGCTACATCTATAAAAGGCTTGCATGGCCGCTCGGCCATGCGCTAGTAGTGAACTGAAATCATGTGTGTGTGGATGTATAACTGAAACTGGTGAAAGCTCCTTAATCATTCCCATCCCTAGTGTTGTTGAAAGTAATTGCATGATTGAGCTATCTAGTGCCAGATTGTGCCATCCAGCACTAGACACGAATTACTGCGTCAATTAGCAGCCACCGCCAGTACGGCGCCATGCGCAACTAGTGCGCTTTCCCAGCCCTAGTTAGGGTGGTTAGTGGCATCCGCTCTGCGCACTCTGTGTGGTAAATTTTTAATAAGTCCTGACAACCGGTCAGTGTAGAACTTCCACTTGGACTCAGCATCTGACTCAGGGCATCCTCAGGCTCGGGCTCAAAAGCCACCAAGGGTCAGAGCGAGTCCAATCACCAGCATAGAGGGGGTGAATCATAGGGATCCCACCAGCATCCACCAGCTGCACCCTGTGACTATTAACAGGGCACAGCGTTCATTTAAGCTACTCTGTGAAGCAACAGAGTTCGCTTCCATTCACACTGGGTGAGGTCTAACCCATCATCATCCGCCATTACTCAGCAGCAGGTTCCATCTCTGCACGGTGGACCCCGGGCTGCGAACGCACCACATATCTCCCTTTATATTATTTGGTGCGTTCCGCTAGCCCTAACATGGTGTCCTCCTTGGTCATCTCACATGAAGTCCACTTTGGCTCATACAACGACGGATGGAGCGATCTGACACTGATGTTCCTTGAACTTTAAGTTCACCTTTAATCTGTTAAGAAGTTTTTCTGGGCTCTTTTGTTACTATTCGTATTATCCGTCTCTTTGATTTGTCATCAATTTTCCTCCTGCGGCCACATCCAGGGAGATTGGCTACAGTCCCACGGATCTTAAATTTCTGAACAATATGTGCAACTGTAGTCACAGGAACACAAAGCTGCTTGGAGATGGTCTTATAACTTTTACCTTTAACATGTTTGTCTATAATTTTCTTTCTAATCTCCTGAGACAACTCTTTCCTTCACTTCCTCCGGTCCATGTTGAGTGTGATACACACCATGTCACCAAACAGTACAGTGAGTATCTGTAGCCCTATATACAGGCCACTCACTGATTCCAAGATTGTAGACACCTGTGATGCAAATTAGTGGACAATCCTTGATTTAACATGTCCCTTTTGTCACATTATTTTCATGGGTACCATCATTTCTGTCCAGGCCTATTTCATGATTTTATTTTTTTTTTTATTCTGTGGAAGCATGGCTGAAAAGCAAGGTCTGAATTTAATTTGTTCATTTGCATAGATTTTTTATTTAGCATTACTTTTGTTGTCAGATTAAATTCCTGAAATGATGGCTTTTGTTCATTCTGCCTAACAAAATTCAAAATAGAATGCGATCAAAGAATGTTATGGGCCCAAAATAGTACCAATAAAACGTCAACTCCTCCCACAAAAAACAAGCCCTCACATGGCAGAAATATAGAAAAATTATAGCTCTCAAAATATATGAATGCAAAAACTTTTTTTTATAAATCTGGTATTGCTGCACCAAAACAAAGAATACATTTGTCTAATCACTTATGTTTCCCGAGAAACAGCATTAAAAATAAATAGAATGAATTCTTGACATGCTGTTGATTTGTTCATTCTGCCTCCCAAAGATCACAGTAGGGCTCGGCTCACATACCCGCTTACACTGGGTTTTCCATGTACTGTTAATCTCTGAAATTTGTGACAGAACTTCTGATACAAGATTCCCTATAATGGAAATAATAGTATAATATCTATGAAAATGAACAAATGAAAGTCAGACATTGCTTTTCAACCATGCGTCCACAGAATTTAATAAAAAATAAAACTCATGGCACGTTATAACATAATACCAGAATCGAAAATGATATGGCAGCCAATTGATTTTCCTCGGGCATGTCAGCCTTTCAACCTACACATCAACATTTTATGTATAACTAACTTCCTGTTGTGACTTGAGACATGAAGAACAAGCATGCTGCAAAACAGAACAGAATCAGCAAAACAGTAATATACAGCAATGGTTTGAAAATTACAACATGGAGGGAGGGCAGGACAGCGAGTCAAAAGCAGTATAAAGGGGTGCTCCAAAAGAGAAAGCATAGAGGACAAGATCCTCTATGTATAGTGTAAATAGGCAAGAGATTCTGTATTTTACCACTACTGAAGGGAGGAGATGTGTTAAAGAGGCAATAAATATCAAAAGGTGGTATGATCATCTAAGAATTTTTATTCTATATCATTGACTTATTAAAAAAAAATCTACTCTGTATTGGAGGTGAAATAAGAGGGAGAAAAAGGTATATAACAGCATCACTATACTAATAATGTCATCCGTAAGGGAGGGAAAGTTTGTGGAAACCACAAAAAATGCGACAGTACGATCTGAGATGCAAATATACCACAAGATCTTTATTGGAACATACAATGGGACTAATGGAGAACATGTGCAAAAAACATGCAAGAAAGTGCAACTGTGCAGAAAAATGACGATGGTCTGGAAAGAAATCACCATAAATATTATTTCTATTGACATAAGTCATATGTACATAGATAATGCACGGCAACAATGACAATAATGATCATCACCCCCAAGGAAACCTTGTATGAAAAACTATAGATATATGCAACAAATGGTAGTATATATCAAAAGACCTAAAAATATGTCTGTCAAAAATGGTACTAGTATATATAACTCTTCACTCAATGGCAATGTCAAACCGTGATATCAGTTGCCAGCTGGTACATGAAAGACCAGCCTGTTTGAGATAGACACCTAATGGTGAGTGCTGATAGCACTTAGCCACGAGGGAGGGAGGTAGACTAAGGGGGAATGGTAGAAAGAATGTCCATGCACAATTACCTGGATGCCGGCAGGTGAAAGATCCCAGACTGCCCGTCAGTCCCGACGCGCGTTTCGGAGACTAGCTCCTTCGTCAGGGGATGTGTATTGGAGGTGGGAGTATTGCCAATAGCCTCAGAAACAGGTAGTGTTTTATGCAATATGGAGCACAACTGAGAGGCACTCCTAAATATATGAGACCCACAATTGATTACTGTGCTTAACATTGGTTATATTAATTTAGGAACAATATTAAATATTACATCAAGCACTGACTGCATGGCATCACCGTACATATGATTGCCAGCTATATACAATATTATTCCATACAAGCTGGCTCTGTCATGGAATGATATGACATATTTGTCATGTTAGACCACCATACATATTTGACCTACAAATCCACTACAGTGGGCTGATTGTCCATATGGAATTAGTGGCCATTTAATTAAGGGACATTGGCCAAAACTATATTTAGACAGGAATAAATTACAATCTCCTGTCACTATACATTGGGACCGTATTTGGTCCACCTTTGTGGGATACTTACTAGTGATGAGCGAACGTGCTTGGAAAAGGTGTTATCTGAGCATTCTTGGGTGCTAACTGAGTGATTTTGGTGAGCTCTAATAATATGTTCGAGTCTCCGCGGCTCCATGTCGACATCTGTTGCGGCTGTTCAACAGCCGCTAGGTATGCAGCCGCGAGGACTCAAACATATTATTCGAGCCCACCAAAGTCACTCGGTTAGCACTCGAATGCTCAGATAACACCTTTTCCGAGCATGTTCGCTCATCACTAATGCTTATGATACACAATAGTAGTCCAATATATATGTTCTCCATTTTAACATATACTGCCACTATAGTAATTTTGTTTTTAATCTCACTATTTTAGAATTAACCAATCTAGGTTACATTTTATTCCACATTCTAGTCCTCCCTTCTCCCTTCCCTACGGCAACTATAACATGGGAATACCCTTTAATCTTCCTTGTTAGTAGACTGACATTATAACCATATTTAGTGTTTAGTTTTTTTATACACCCTTCTCTGACTAATTCTCTCTATCTACTTAGGTTCCCCCAGGAGCTTAATGTTGGTAAAATTAGTGCCGAAGTGATGTGGAGTCTCTTTGCTCAGGATATGAGATACGCTATGGAAGGTAACTTCTTTCCCATATATGAAGACCACACAGCTAGTCTTACTATTACATCATATCAATTCCTATATGTATTGCGTTGCTTCGATTCTGTTCTCAATATTTTGTTTATTCACTACATGCCCAATAGGAGTTGAGGGCTGTTTCCAGAGGTTCTTTGTATGTATAGCTCTAGGGAGCCTGTTGACTGCTGCAATACAAAGACTTCGCAGTATGACAGCAGTTCAGATGAATACACTAAACTGCATGCATATGTTAATTGTATGAGATTTTCATCCATCTGTGCATACCAAATATCCAGAAAGACTATCAGTTGTGCATATACTGTACGTCTGATTTTCACAATGTGAGTCAATTCTGCAAAATGTGTGCCACTGGTTCTCATCAGACCTTTATGACATATCTTCTGGACATGTCCTGAATATACAGTATATGAAAAGAACAAACACATATGTACCAGTAGATAAGCTGTGAATATGCCATAAATGTTAAAGATGGGAATAAAGGCTTTTATACTGTAAGGGCAGATCATGTTGTGTTTACAGGGCCTTTAGGTATGGAAAATTGTCCCAAGGGTCATGGATATGGAGTGCAAGTGAAGTACACATCATACCATTCTGTCCAGTGTGGTAAAACTGTTGTGTGCCCTCTATTCCATAGGTATGGTAGTAGATGGAAAGACCACTTATATCTCTGTAGATCTTGGGAAAAGGTAGAAATAGTGCCAGATATGGTAGTTTACATTTCATATATATCCAGAAGAGCTAATCTACTGTGTTTTTATATATATATTTTTAGAGCACGACAAGCACCGCTTGTGTAAGAGTGCCGATTATATGAACTTACACTTTAAAGTGAAATGGCTATACAATGAATATGTGACAGATCTTCCATCTTTTAGGAGCAAAGTTCCTGAATACCCTGCGTAAGTAATGCACATATTGGATCTTTTCGTTCTGAGAATTTTGCGAATTAATCTGGCCTAGCTTTACAAAAAAAGGTATGACTTAAGAAAATACAGTTTTCAATTACACATTATTCCTAATGTTTCTGCAGTTGGTTTGAGCCATTCGTCATCCAGTGGTTGGATGAAAATGAAGAAGTTTCACGGGATTTTCTTCATGGTGCCTTGGAAAGAGACAAAAAAGATGGGGTTAGTGCTGTTTTATTGAACTATAGGCCTAAACAGCCCTTTAAGATGAGAGAATTTATAACATTTACTTATAGTGGCATATGCCTGAAATATACCAAATTTAGCCATTTTGTATTTGGCATATTTTATTGTGTCTTCATGCTAACAAAAGTGTATATTATTTTAAATAGTATTTTCAAATTAGACATTGCATCCAAAAAATATTAGTAACATGCATTATCAATGCAAATCTTTTCTAAATTTGGTATTGATGGAAACACAGCAGGAAGACCAGATATATCAATGTTCTCTTATCTTAAGCTAGCACTATACATAAGGCTCTATTCAATTGTCCATTTATTATTTCCATTTTTTTCTGTTACATTTAGAACAGATAATTATCATTCATTAGTGCATCACAAGGAAGCAGAGGGTCCCCATTGATTTATATAGGGTCCTTTTGGTTTCCTGCGTGCAGAACTTTTACATCCACTCTAAAGGTGACCAACAAATGGAAATCAAACTGTTCTCCATATATGTGTCATGTCGGACGCTATTCACACTAGGGCGTCCGACAGACAGCGGTAATTCCACTTACGTCCACTATATGCTCAGTGGCGCCGGCTAGACTTTATCCAGGTTGTCCGGGGTTAATCTGGCTGGTTCTCGGGTTGAATAGTCGTGCTGGATTTTGGGCATCGCCGATTATAGCTTGTCCCTCGTGCCTAGTGTTTCCGGTCTGGAGTGGTGGTCTGGTAGAAGGAGTATCGTATCTGGTGGTGTATTATCCTTTGTTATATTTCTCCTTCCTATATTTGTATTTGTTTTGCCCTGAGCACATTATTGTGTTTTCCAGTTTGTCAGCGGCGTGGTGCGTTTTTAGTTTTCCCTGTCTGTGCTTTCTGTGGTAGTTGGTGTGTTATCTCTTCACTGGGTGGCGGGTGGCGGTTTCAGCATAGAGTTGAAACAGGAGTTAGGGCAAGGCCTGGTGGCCCAGACAAACGCACCATTAGTGTAAATTCTGAGAGAGGGACAGACAGGGTTTCCCCTAGTCTGAGGGTTATCGCAGGGTCCCGGGTAATCAGCCTAACTTCCCTTGACTTTCCGTGACAATATGTCAATGTGACCCATGATGTTAATTCTGTTCTCCTCTTCGTCTCTTCTAAACAGAACACAGAGATGGAAAGTATAAATGGACATATGAACAAAGCATAAGAGTACTGAAAATTTCAAAGAGAGTGTCAATTTAAATTGAGCCAATAGAGTTCCCCATACAGGTGTGCAACTGATTCTCGCCATTCACAAGCTCTTATTGGCCGAGCCTTCATGTGTGTTCATAGGGGAAGAGAAGAAAGCTGTTTCCAGACATTTCTGGTAGCAGCTTATCTTCTAGTCAAACTGCTGGACCCTTATCTTCCTTGACATCTGTAAACGGAGAGTTAGGAAATAACTCATACACATTAGGCTGTCAGCTGATCATGCTGATATCGATGGATTCTGATTACTTTAGTCTAATGTGTATGGGTGCCTATATTTGGAATTTAATAGAACTAGTATTATTTGTACCTAAAGGTGGTGATATGGTACGACTTGTAATTAGGCCTAATTATGCTCTGTATGTACTTGGAATGTAGCACTACTAAACATGTGTAACATGTCTGATTCGTGCCAGTCACTGTCTGGGGTTCCAAGTTTGTGTAGGACAATGGAAGCAGACGTTCTTGTTTCTTTCATCATATGGAACGAACGTGTCTGTTCTCTGTTGCAGCTATTAGCCAACTCTGTCCAGCTACACAAAAGAGTTTTGACAAATCACAGAGATAGTGTGCTTTTAAAAAGTAGTACTGATTTGTAAATCATGTATTCTAAAGACCCCCATAGATATTAGACAATGCTTCAATTGTTTGGCCAACAGTCAACATGGCTCTATCTCCCATTGACAGGAGCACTCATTCTGCCATCATTTGTTCTCTATGAGAATACCTCTGCCAGCGGCATATCTCAAGGAGAATAAAGTGATCGGCAGTCCGAATGTACGGACACCCCATACACATTTTTAGTATTGACCAAACCCGTCAATATCGGCAGGTGCAGCCAACATTAATTTAATGTGTGTGGTAGGCTTAAGATTCTCGACTAGACAGAACCCCTCTTGAATCTTCTATGGGAGACTGACAAATGAAGACTAGAAGGATCACATAAAAACAAGAGATGACCGCATTTGGATTGTGGTTTAAAGATGTATGCCAGTCTGATGACAGCCAAAATGATTCTTGTTGACCTCTGTAAGGTGACTGGGGTCCTATGGCTATGTTTAATATATTGTAGGAGCTGACTGGAAACTATTAAAGTAAAGTAAATAAAGATTTAGCTCAAGAGAGTCACTCCCCCATAAAAATATTTCTGGTATCAGTACCAATGCCATTAAAAAATCTATACAATTTAGCACAAATGGCTTGAACTGCAATCCTTAACCTGTACTGGTGATTCATTGCCGCACTCTTGTGATGGGGTACACATTTAGAAGGTCACTCACTAAAGCCACTTTCCACAGTGCAGACTTGATCATTATTTTTCACCCAAAACCAAGACTAGAGAAAATGTATTGGAAATATTAATATTTCTCTTTTTCACTGCACTCCTGGTATTCTTAAGTCCCTATTTCACCTTTTTGGATACTGTCTCCACTTGCATTACAGTTTCAGCAGACCTCAGAACATGCTCTCTTTTCTTGCTCCGTGGTGGATGTTTTCTCACAACTTAATCAGAGCTTTGAGATAATAAAAAAATTGGAATGTCCAGATCCTCAAATTGTTGGCCATTATATGCGCAGATTTGCCAAGGTATGCACACGCCTTTTTCATACTTTGCTTGGTATCATGTATGAGTTTATTCTTTAAGCCTTAAGCTAAGTGTTTTCATATAGTTGAATTTTAATTTTTACAGTTATTTGCTGTTAATTTACATGTAAATAGCCTTAATTTACATGTGATTTTACATTTACACAGAAAAATAGTAGAAAAGAGCTAGAATAGTGTACTTCTAAATTTTATATAGCTCTACAGAAATGCTACTTTTGCAAAACTCTGTTCTGGCTGCGGACGTCTTTCTTCTGTCTTTCTTCTGTCTTTCTTCTGTCTTTCTTTCTATGAATTGCCATAACTTTTTGATCACACTTATGTGCACCCTAATCTTTTCATGTTTTCTGTCCAGACAATCAGTAATGTGCTCCTTCAGTATGCAGAGATAATCTCCAAAGATTTTGCTTCGCATTGCTCCAAAGAGAAGAAAGAAGAGAAAGTGGTAATGTGTCCATATCAATACACAATATATGCTAATAATTGTTAAAGGAATTGTTGAGCAGAAAAATATTTCTACTGTGTATTAAAGGGATAGTCTCAAGTTTGGAAGTTATTCATTTTCTGGATAAGGCATAACTTCCCAATCTGTGAGACCCTCAACGATCCCAATCTCTGTTTTCAGAATGAGATATCCCAGTGGTCGGACCCTCAATTATAGGAAAGATATTCCCTCCTATTCGAAGAATAGGGGATAAATTCCAAACTTGAGAATACCTCTTTAAATTTAAAATGTTTTCACATACTAATATACTTTATTGATAAAATGTGTGCTTGTTCTTAGCTTTTGGAATCAGTTTCAGGGTAGGCTGCCTCCATTGAGTTTCAAAACAAAGAATCGCTCCCCTCCACTCTGCATTTGGGGGGTGACTTGCTTGCAGTGGGCTCATTTCAAATCCATCCTATAATGACAATTGCCGGCACCCCTGCATGGTCCCCCCCATGCAGGGACACTGACATACCGCCCTGGCTGCGTAGCGTGGTCCACGGGGGACTCCCTGTCTCCAGCTGTCTGCACATTGCTCTTGAAGGGGCAGTGCGCACATAGTTAAATGCTCCCAGTCAATGGTTGGAAGGCATTTAGTATTACAGTGCACCTGCAAGATGGCTCACAGTCAATAGCTGGGAGACATCTTGTTTAAAAGGCACCCTCCCCAATAGGGAGGTGTCAAGCAACACAGTGAATCATTAGTGAGTGAGGTGGTCTCCTTGTGAAGTTGTGAGGTCCCCTGGGCCTGGTGTGGCCAGAGTCTTGAACCCAAAGTCCACTGATCCTGTTGTGTTAATTCCTGAACCCAAGGGCCCTGGTCCTTGTGCAGCCAGTCCCGAACCAGAAGTTCCTGGTCCTCGTGACGCCAGTCCTGAACCCAAAGTCCCTGGACCTATTGTGGTCAGTGCCTGGACCTCATTCCCTAGTCCATGTGCAGCCAGTCCCTGAATCAGTGTCCGTGACTTGTGTGCCTAAGTATGTGTCTATCAGATTACCCTGTATATCCGGACTGTTACAACCAGTCTCCGAATCAGCACTATCTGAGACTTCATGTCAGTAACCGTTTTGCAGAGGATCCTGAACCTAGTAGTCTGAGCAGAGCCTGAGTCCGTGTCCATGTCAGTTACCATTATAAAGAGGATCCGGAACTTAGTAGTCTGAGTGGAGCCCTAGTCCTATCCATGTCTGCATATTTGACCCCTGGGGTCAGCAGCTGCAGTATCGGGGACTGCCTAGGAGTGGTACCTGCAGCCAAGCCTGACTCCACCATCAGGAGATCCAGTGAACACCTAGTAGCCGTTTAGCTACACTCCTCCTAAGTAAGCCCAGCCCCATGGGGGCTATGATAAAAAAGGAAACTGCAGTGAACCAGCCCCCGGATTGCATACATCTTATATTATAACCTAGTAAGACACGAATACACTGTTTGATGTAAGACAAGAGTAAGTAGTGAGTAAATGCCAGATTAAAGCTACTTTGTGTGATAAAGCTAGAAGAATAATAGACCTAGCTTTCATTTTGGTGACCGAGTTATCTTTAACAATTATAATGCAGTGATAATAGTTGTACCCAAGATAGCTGATAAAAAAACCATTGATACTATTCACCCTTTCTAAAATTAATCTGAATGTATTTCAATCAGTATTTGTCTCCTTACAGCCATGTATATTAATGAATAACATCCAGCAACTTCGGGTCCAGCTGGAGAAAATGTTTGAAGCGATGGGTGGCAAAGACGTAAGTCTATTACATGACATTTTATCTACAATAACTACTATTGTTAAAAATACATATATATGGTGCAATTTGTCTAAATACTATGAGACTTAGGCTAAGTTCAGTACTGACCTCCTATGTACTCGTCTGCACAGCAGATACACTTTTAGGCAGCCTGCTATTTACATACACTAGACTGGTCCATAAAATGGCGCTGACTAGCTGCAATTTTATCCTTGTGCATCTGAAGTCTGTTTTGAAAAAGAAAAAACATATGCAATAGCATATAGGCTAACACTGGTCTGTGTACTAACCACGTGCAATCCATTGTATTCAAGTCTACAGTCACTTTATATGACTGCAGACTTGCGAATCCTCACAGTGCGCACAGCGTGTATAGTACGTGCTGTCAGAATTCTCCAGTGCCGGCGCCGGGTGCGGACAGGCACCTGAGTGCAAGTATGTAATTTGCATACATGTGGTCACGTGCTGACGAGAGGTGCGCAGCCTCGCTCAGTACTAGTGAATTGAGTTAGGTCGGACACGTCTAGTCAGATTGTGGCTGGACATGTATAGCATACTTGGCCCGCTCCCAGCAACAAGGAATCTTGACAGTACGAACCATGACTGCTGTGAGGATTTACAAGTCTACAGTCACAGGGACTGCCAAATTGAAATACAAGCCTGGACAACCCAGCAAGTCTATCACTAGATTTCACAATACTAAGTGAATATATTGCTGATAAGAATGCTATATTCACTTTGAAAATCCATGTCATAATGGCCATGTAATCATTATCCCACCGAGTCTGATTGACAACTCATCTGTGTCCCTCCAGCTGTTGAGATCTCACACTGCTCATCACAAGAAGCAGCTGTCAGTCAAGCTGGGAGGGCGGAGACTGAGTACACTTGAATTCAAAAGCCATTTCAGTCTATAGTTTTACTTATAAAATTGTTAATATCATTCTGACATGAAAGTTTATATTGTGTAATCTTGAGACATATCCACTTTAAAAATAAGACAGAAAAACCCTAGCTCCCCACTAAATCACAACAAATGAAGATTGAGGGTTGCAGTTCAGGATTATATTGTTTTTGTTTTATGCATTTGGGTCAATTCGAGTCCAGTCTAGCTATACACATTTCTTGGTCTACATTGTATCTTCATATGTAAACATGTTGAATCTTTAGTTGGATCCAGAAACAAGTGACATACTCAAGGAGTTACAGGTGAAGCTCAACAATGTGCTGGATGAGCTCAGCCGAGTGTTTGCCACAAGGTAAGTGAATTTACAGTTTCTTAATCTTAATGCAAATATGTATAATGCAGATTATTTAATGTCGTTTTTTTCTATAGTTTTCCCAAAATTGAACTTACTCCTTAAAGAATACCCCTGACCTTATTCACCTCCTGTGATACTTTATTAATAGTGGTGAGCAAACGTTCTCTGATAAGGTGTTACCCGAGCATGCTCGGGTGCTAATCAAGTGTCTTCAGCCCGCTCAAAAAATATGTTCGAGTCCCGGCAGCTGTATGTCTCACGAGTGTTCGACGACCGCAAAATCTGAAGGGATTGCCCGTTTGTTAACCGGCCGCGATACATGGAGTCGCAGGGACTCAAACATATTATTCGAGAACGCCCGGGTTAGCACACGAGTATGCTCGGATAACATCTTATCCCAGCACGTCTGCTTCTCACTAGTTATTAAGTATATGAGACCAATATATATAAAACCTTTCTCAAATGTACTGTGTATAATTAGTAAAACTAAAAAGAAAACTATTGTGACAACTAATATGAGATGTTCTGCTTTGTGCTTGGAGATACCACTGCATGATGGGAGCCTGGGAGTGAGGCGCATGGAAATACAAGGGGGATCTGTGCTACTATCTTACTTCATGATGGATGAAGAGATGGAAGACATCTTTGTGTATTATGGAGTACCAGTAGAAGGCTAGAAACAGCATTTGAGAATAATCCTGTCCCAACCTTTTCTGCCGACTGTAGCTGTGGCTATCTGATTACAGTATGTAGTGAAATACTAGGAATGACCCTTTACAGATAGCCAATTCCTTCCTTTTTAGATTAATTATGATTAATTATTAACTAGCAGGTATGTCTTACAAGCACCTATGTGCTTCTCTTGTAGATTAAGACTATAGGAAACTTTTTAATGATCTTTTTTACACACTCTGTAGGGAAGAAGGTTTTTGGTGATTCCTTACAGTAAGAGTAGTGAGGTTATGGAAAACTCTGCAACAGCATGTTGTAATAGTCATTTCACTAAACAAGTTCAAGGACAGCATGGATGCAGTTCTTTGAAAATATTGCGGTATATGCAAATTACATTTTAGAAATAGGACATTGATCTGATTGCCATATATATGTAGTCAGAAAAGATTTTTTCCATAGTATGGGCAATTAGCATCTGCTTTAACATGATAAGTTATAGGTTGAACTTTATGGACTTTTAAGGTTGTCTACTTTCAACCATAAACCATGAAACTATTAAACCCTTTATAAGCAGGTACATCCTCACCGTTTGTCTGGGCTGCATGTTACACAGGGACGTGACTGTTAAATAACACTATTCAGGATGAAGTACAGTTTCAGGCTCATTGATGGAGGGGAGTGTCTTGAACCAGGGTTGTTTAGTTGGTCCCGGTTCCTTAGTGAAGGGGGTTTATCTATATCCCACTTCCCAGTTCCGGTTTGGAACTTGCAGCTCTCTGGCACCCCCTTACCCTCAGGTCAAACAGGGTACTGCACCTAGGATAAATAGTCGCCAGAAAGGCTGCCTTACTATGTACTGGCTAATGGGCACACTGCAGCGAGGGCAATATAACTACTCCCACTCAGGTGGGACCAATAATTATCAAAGCCATCCATCGCTACCAGTTTTCCCAATGGCTCAGGACACTTCAGCTGCCACCAGCTCCTATTCCTGACTTAATAATGGGTCAGGGGCCAACCTAATTAGTAGCGTAATTTACTTCAGAGGATGTGACAGTACATTATAGAGCAAGGAGAAACGAAGCTAGTAATTTTATATATTTTACTCCAAAAGGTAGGCAGTGTTTACAAAAGTATAGCAAGATATTATAAAAGGAGACAAGTAGCGTATATACAGACGATTACAAAAATAAAGGGGATTAAAGATGAAAACAGACTTACAGTTCTATCATATCATTTCATAGCAGACCATGCTGTGCGGGAGAGGGGCGATACATGAAGATGCATTACAGAGCATCTCTCAGCTAGCCTCCTGGACAAAAGCTAGTGAAAAATGAAGTCTCACTATCTTATACCTGTGCCCAAAACCAAGGCACTCCCCCTGTGCTGACCTCACTCGGAGCCTGAATACTCCCCTTTTTCAAAGTTATGAAAAGCCATCTCTAACCATATCTTGGCGTATGAACCTCGTAGAAGAAAGACAAAGTTATCAGTATGCTCAGCATGACATGGCAGTTCATTTAAGTATAAACACGAAGTGGGTATGAGTCCTGGTTAAGCAGTAATCCGTTTCTCTGTTTCTGCTGGGGCGCTACGCTTAGAAAACGCACGGGTGGGTAGTCCTATTGTTGCACATCCCAAATATATAACTTTCATATCTCTGACACCACCTGAGGTCGAATTATGCATGGCTGCAAACAAAAGCATTCCTGAGGGAGGGGGAAAGGAGTATAGGATTACACAGAGCTGACAGGCAGTGTGAGGAGGTCAGAAAGCCCACAGCGTGTGTCTGGGCCGCATGTCACTTACACACGCAGGAAGATGCAGCAGAGCTCAGTGTGCGATCAAACAATAAGACATTACGTAATATTTCCTGACTGGGAGGTAAATTTTCACCTGATTTGCGTTTCACTTATTCACGTCACCTTCGCATACATTGGTGAATTTACCATGTTTGTGATTCTCTTTTGGTGAATTTATGAGAGAAGACAAAACTGTGAAATCGGCCAAAATGCTGCCAGATCTGGGCACAAGGTACCACTTTGCCATTAATATGTTGAAAAAAAAAATTATAGCCTTAAATTTTTCCAAAAGAGGAAATCTCTGTAGATTTAGCACTCATTCTAGTTAAGAGAAAGAAAAGCATGCATCCCTAAAATGCTGGGGAAAATTGCTTGATTTGCCAATAACATTTATTTGAGAAAAGTCTTATCAATTAGTCTACTTGCACTTTATTATATTCTGATAACAGATGTGTCCTCTTTAAGAAGTAACATAAAACTTGTCTTGTATCTTTTACAATAAAAAAATTGTGTTTTTTGTCTTTCCTTTTAGTTTCCAACCACACATAGAGGAATGTGTGAAACAAATGGGAGACATCTTGAGTCAGGTCAAAGGGACTGGAAATGTTCCTGCCAGCAACTGCAGCAGTGTGGCTCAAGATGCTGACAATGTCTTACAGCCCATTCTGGATCCATTAGACAGCAAGTGAGAAGGGAATGTTATATACTTATAAGGATTTGCCTTCAATATGTAGTTAGTGCTGGAATAATGGGCCTGTAGATTTCCACTCTGTACATTTCTGCAGCAGTTTTACCATAAATTGCAGAGACATACTGGATATCAGCACCAAATTGTGTGGATGTTGATGCTGATTTGTCTGTGGATCTGTCCATGCGAGGAAGACAAAATTAAAAAACAGTTTACTTATGTTCCCAACACTCACATGGGTTCCTTGCCTTGTGTCTGTGCAAAACTGAACTTCCTGTATTAATATCACATCTCACCTGACTGCTGTAGACTGGTTGGCTGCAGCAGTCACATGTGATGAAACATCACCATAGGAGGTTGGGACATAAGGAGACCGGCAGAGGGTGGGGCAGGAAAGCCACCAAAGTGTCATGGAAGGTCAGTATATTTTTTTATTTTTTTTCACTGCTCTGCAGAAATAATCTGCAGACGTTTGGGTCTGGTGCAGATTTCAACTTGCCTATTCAACCCAACAAAGAATATCCTCAACCGATCTGCATTTTTAAATTGACATGGTATGGATTTGCTGAGCTCCTATCCTATAGCAATACTTTTTGAAATTTCTCTAAAACCAAGACAGAAAATCCACACATGAAGAATTTTGGTAGTATGGAATTACAGGTTCCATCTTTCCTGGAACACCCAACACTGGCCAAAAAATTGCAAGCTGATTTTTTTAATCTGCATACAGGTTATAGGTGATGAAAAAACCTATCTGTGTACAATACATTATTTTTCTTTTCTTTTTCTATTTTTTTCTTTCTTTACTTTTTACATATTTTTTATTACACATTTCTAATAAAAATTTATCATAAACAGGAAAAAAAAATCTGCTTTCTGATTTCCCGTATAAATACTCTTCTGAAGTTATCAATTTTCAAATGCATGGATTCCGTGATGGCATGGGAGAGATACTTATATAACATATACCAATATATAACATATTTGTACTATAAAATACTTGTATAACATCAAAAATTGATCCAGCGATTGCATAAGATTCAAATTATCAAGCCCTTTACAAAAAAAACATATAGGTTCGAAACATGTTGGTAGGAGCGCATCTTATGTGAACCATGACAGATAGCTGGCAAATCACTTGTGGGCTTGCTTTTTATACAAGTTTGGAAATAACGAGTATTTGATTTTTTTGGGAAGTGTTGGAGCAATGTTTGTTGTTTATGTGATTGCATTACTAATATCTTAATTTGAATATCTGTATTGTAACAAATCACCATCATTATATACAGTGGGTACAGAAAGTATTCAGACCCCTTTAAATTGTTCACTCTTTGTTTCATTGCAGCCATTTGGTGAATTCATAAAAGTTCATTTTTTTCTCATTAATGTACACTCTGCACTCTTCACTAAAAAAAACTGAAATGTAGTAATTTTTGCAAATTTAAAAAAAAAGAAAAACTGAAATATCACATGGTCATAAGTATTCAGACCCCTTGCTCAGTATTGAGTAGAAGCACTCTTTTGAGCTAGTACAGCTTCTGAGTCTTCTTGGAAATGATGCAACAAGTTTTTCACACCTGGATTTGGGGATCCTCTGCCATTCTTCCTTGCAGATCCTCTCCAGTTCCTCAGGTTGGATGATGAACATTGGTGGACAGCCATTTTCAGGTCTCTCCAGAGATGCTCAATTGGGTTTAGGTCAGGGCTCTGGCTGGGTCAGTCAAGAATGGTCACAGAGTTGTTCTGAAGCCACTCCTTTGTTATTTTAGCTGTGTGCTTAGGGTCATTGTCTTGTTGGAGGGTGAACCTTCGGCCAAGTCTGAGGTCCAGAGCACTCTGGAAGAGGTTTTCATCCAGAATATCTCTGTACTTGGCCAAATTCATGTTTCCTTCAATGACAACCAGTCGTCCTGTCCCTACAGCTGAAAAAAAAACCATAGAATGATGCTGCCACCACCATATTTCACTGTTGGGATTGTATTGGGCAGGTGATGAGTAGTGCCTGGTTTTCATCACACATACCGCTTAGAATTATCACCAAAAAGGTCTATCTTCGTCTCATCAGACTTATTTCTCATAGTCTGGGAGTCCTTCATGTGTTTTTTAGCAAACTCTATGTGGGCTTTCATATGTCTTGCACTTAGGAGAGGCTGCCGTCGGGCCACTCTGCCATAAAGGCCTGACTGGTGGAGGGCTGCAGTGATAGTTGACTTTGTGGAACTTTCTCCCATCTCCCTACTGCATCTCTGGAGCTCAGCCACAGTGATCTTGGTGTTCTTCTTTACCTTTCTCACCAAGGCTCATCTCACACGATTGCTCAGATTGGCTGGACGGCCGGGTCTAGGAAGACTTCTGGTGGTCCCAAACTTCATCTATTTAAGGATTATGGAGGCCACTGTGCTCTTAGGAACCTTGAGTACTGCAGAAATTCTGTTGTAACCTTGGCAAGATCTGTGCCTTACCACAATTCTGTCTCTGAGCTCATTGGTCAGTTCCTTTGACCTCATGATTCTCATTCGGTTTGTAATGCACTGTGAGCTGTGAGGTCTTATATAGACAGGTGTGTGCCTTTCCAAATCAAGTCCTATCAGTTTAATTAACACAGCTGGCCTCCAATGAAGGAGTAGAACCATCTCAAGGAGGATCACAGGGAAATGGACAGCATGTGACTTAATTATAGTGTCTGAGCAAAGGGTCTGAATACTTATGACCATGTGATATTTCAGTTTTTCTTTTTTTATTATATTTGCTAAAATTTCTACATTTGTTTTTTTTTCAGTCAAGATGGGGTGCAGAGTGTACATTAATGTGAAAAAAATTAACTTTTTTGAATTTACCAAATGGCTGCAATGAAACAAGAGTGAAAAATTGAAATAGGTCTGAATACTTTCCGTACCCACTGTATTCACAGAAACATTGATTAAGCAAATAATTTACATTTATTGTACGTATAAAAGGGACAAAATCTACCTACTGACATAAAAAAATGCATTTTAACCTACTGTGAAAAATAATTCTAAATGTAGAACATGCTTTATAAGTCTGAAACATAAAAAATAATCTGCTCACCACTTCAAGATAAGAATAGTAGCTTGTTGGGTGCAGTGCACAGATAAAGGTGTGGGCAGGTTCCCAGGATGTGAAGAAAGTAAAGTGGATAATTCCACTAAGGGCCCTGCATAGGCTTGAAACACGTAGGCCAAGTGTTTCTTTTAATCTTTTGTCTTTTAAATTTTAAAGTGATCAACTAAATATGTTTAACTTTTTGAATTGTGGGTGCTGGAATTATCCACTTTATTGTTTTATGAAACACAAGACTCAGGAATGACTTTAATTTAAAACTGATGTATATCACGCTGATCCAACAATGCGAAAACAAGACAAACATAATACACTGTTTACTAAGTATGTCCCCAAGAGCAGATCTCCACAGCTAAATTGACCAGGCTTTATATTTTCAGCTAAAACATTTAGGATGCATTCATTTCTGTGACTAAATACTGCTTTAAAAGAGACCAGTCACCTACAAAGCGCTATTTACCTGCAGATATAGTGGTAATCTGCAGGTAAATAGTTTACCGGAAACCCAACATTCGGTATTCAATCATGGGGGTGGTGCTGGTTCAGTCACGGCTCTGAGTATACAGAGCTGCCTCTGTAACCGTGGTTACTCAGAGCAGTGACTGACCCGGTGCCGCCCCCATGACTGAATACAGAATTTTGGCGGGGAGAATAAATATAATTTCCTCCCCGCTGTATTCGGCTGCGTGCAGGCGCTGGACAGCATCATAACGCTGTTAACCTGCAGATTTACCCCATATCTGCAGGTTAACAGCATTATTCCTGGTGACAGGTTCCCTTTAAGTTTGGTATCGCCGTTATTGTACTTACCAGGAGAATCATATTACCTGGTCATTTTTACAGCACAATGAATGCCACAAAAACATTTATCAGTTTATAGTATAGTAACATGAATAGTGCAGTTCAAAACTACAGTTTGTCCCACAAAAAGACAAGCCTTCATAGGCTATGTCAAGTGGGAAAATAAAAAAAGTTCTGGCTATTGGAGTAACCAGAAGAAAAAAAAAAGCATAAAAGTGAAAATGCTTGAGTCCTGAAAGCATTAATGTACTTATATAATATACTTCTGTTTTTTGTCTTACTCAGCCTTACTCTTTTTGCTAAAATTTGTGAGAAGACTGTTTTGAAACGTGTTTTGAAGGAGCTTTGGAAGCTTGTAATGAACACTATGGAGAAAACTATTGTATTACCACCACTGACGGACCAAACGGTAAGTCTATATCAGATGGATCTTAATTTAGTTAACACAAGTCATGATTTCTGAATGAAAGTAGAAGAAAGCATCTGATGAGTTGTGATGTGTAACTAGTGCCCTGGCTCACTACATATTCTGGAGAAGAATTGGCCAATGTGGCGCATGTGGTTCATGGACCCACTGTGCCACAGGGCCAGCTCTGCCTGGGAATGGGCGTAGCTAAGCAGCTACCTGGTCTTCACTGGAGCTCCTGATGGTGGAATCATACTGGGCTGCAGGTAGCCGCCAGGTACCACTCCCAGGTAGACGTCAGTACTGCAGCTGCCGATCCCAAGTGGTCGGGTTCGCTGGATGGGGAGGCGTGACCAGAGACACTGCAGAGCAGGATACGGAGACAGATGGGCTTTATGGAGAGCTTGGAACCACAAGATAGGTTCTTGTTTGCACTCGCAGTTATCAGGACACAGTCCTGGAGTTGCCTGCACTAGGACTAAGAACCACAGACTCAGGACTGGCCGCACAGGGACCAGGGATTTGTGTTCAGGTATCAATGACGCTGTTTCAGGATTAGGATACCGCCGAATTGGTCACAGGAACATTGACAAACTACGCTAAACTTAACTGGAACACAGTATAAGGGAATAACTATAACAGACTAAGGACACAGGACCTGGCAACATACAGTTGGACACACCAACACACTAAGACTAAATTATAGTGGATGCTCAGGCACCTACGTGAATGTGAAAAAAAAAATGAACTTTTTTGAATTTACCAAATGGCTGCAATGAAGCAAAGAGTGAAAAATGTAAAGGGGTCTGAATACTTTCCGTACCCACTGTATCAGCCAACATGTTATTTTTATTACGAGGTAGAAAATGGGTTCAAGACATACAGTATGTGGCTCTATTTATCACAATTTTTGGTCATTAATTTGCAAAAACAAAACAAAAAAATATATAATCAAAGATCAGTTGAAACAAGAAGACACAAGTGATAGTTTGGTACACAATATGTTACTTCACTGGACACTAAGTATCACCTCGCAACAACCTTGTTAGCCAGTTCCAGAGAATTAAAATTGACTGAGCATTTGGGTAAGGATAGCCACATTTATGCCCAAGACATAGTGAAAGAACTGCATATTAGTAATATCATGTGGCAGCAGGATCAATTTTGATACTTAATTTGACAGGAAGTTAGAATGGTGAATAAGAGGGCTAAGTGAGGGGGAGTCTTGAATAATGCCAGTATTCACAGTTCTTTTCACAAGGTTCTGAATCAACCTGTAAGTTTGGTTCTTTTGGTTTATATATTGTGTTATTCATTTAGCCTTATCTATCCTATGACTAAGGGCGCAGTCAACGCCCTACATTTTTTTGTATTATCATCGGGTTGGAGTGCTGATTCTATTCCTTTTTTTTTCGCACTAACGCCTCATTCTATACTAATCATTTAGTTTTCCTGCGCAAGTGCACTAACACTTCCATGCTGCCGGCACAAGCGCACCAACACTCTACTTTTTCGGCAGCTCGGGTCTTTCATTCGCTCATGCGCAGTTGCACTTTTGTGGATCTTGGCTTTCTCCGCTGTCCTAACCAATCCCTTCTTATAGACTAATCACTGCATCCAGAAATGACAACACCATCATACTAGCACAAATACACGGCGTCTCTGCACAGTTTTTACGTTACTGACCAGTACTTCACATGGATCCTGTGTTCTGCCGACTGATTCACCTACAGGCACTATGTCATCAACTCAAGTCTCTCCACTTTTTTTATTTTTCTATTCATTTACTTGTAGTTCTCCTCTGAGACTGTCACATGACCACTAGTATATGGATGTGTTTTTTTCTTATTATTCACTTGTATAAACTTTTCCTGCAGCCTCCGGACTCTTCCTCCCTCCTTTGAGTTATGTTTAAAACTTGTCTAGGACATTGAGACAGGCATTAAATATGTATTAACAAGTATTATATAACTGAGCTAGTGGGGTTCTCTTTTTTGGCCAGATATCTTGGTAAATGTGAAGCAGAAAGAGACACAGTACTGGCACCATGTATCCCATTTATGATATATTTCCTGTAAGGAAATGGTTCACACCCAAATTCTGAAAGGAATTGAATCCTGAAATACTGGATAAAGTTCTGAATAGATAATGATTTATCAGAGATTGTAAAGAAGCTGAAATATGGTTGATTTTGTTTAGATTATAATTTACTTATGACAATCTTTACAAATACTATTGTTTTCTGTTTTCTCACATGTATAGAAATCCTTGATAAAGGCATCATTGCCGAAACGTTGGATGGATTATAATTTTCTGTTTTACTCACGAGTCGGTTGTCAATAATATTACACTTTATTTCACCTTCACTCAAAGTCTCTTACCTTTGTGCCCAAGGTTTTCTGTTTACTATTACTACGTTCGGTTTCAGTCATAGGGTCGCGCCGGCACGGTTTCCGTGACCGCTCTCTGTATAGAGAAACCAATTCAAAACCAATCTGACATTACAATCATCAAAGGTTCCCCAAATTCATTTGTATGATGCACAGCGAGAAAATCATCTTACCCGGTACTAAAACACCAGCACCCAAACCCCGACGCGTGTTTCGCTGTCCGTTGACTCTGCTTCCTCTTGAAACACGCGTCAGGGTTTGGGTGCTGGCGTTTTAGCACCGAGTAAGATGATTTTCTGGCTGTGCATCATACAAATGAATTTGGGGAACCTTTGATGATTGTAATGTCAGATTGGTTTTGAACCTTGGGCTCTTGACCACAAACCATGTAACCCTGGGCATTAGTATAGACATAGGAATAGTATAATGACTGATGGCACTTTTTGCTTACATCAGGGGGCATTGTAATGTGACTCTCTGAGCTCAACCAGCAAGTCTTCATCTTACTATTACTAAGTTTGTTACTGTGAATTGAGCTATACTTTGTACTACTTTTTGTGGTGTCCTTTATAGCACATGGTTTTATCTGTCTTTTTTGTATGTTCATTATTGTGTCAATAAAGGTTTTTGTACATATATTTTTTTTTTTTTAAAACCTCCATCTGTCCTCCTTTTTGAGATACGTATAAGGAGTGCAACTGTATGGAGGTGGTGGGGACCCTCAATTGCCTCCTGTCTCCTACACACTGAGCCCATGCAGCACCCCAATGGTTCCCTCATGTTTTATATGTTTTATATGGTGATGTTATGTATTAATGTGTAATGTTTTACCAATGTAATGTACTGTGCTTGTCATGCCTGCTCTTGTACTATGTATGCTGTAATGTGATGTGTTTGTTATGCACAAACTTAGGGATAGAAAGGCAACATAGGGTTAAACTCTTGGGAGGAGTTAAGCTGAGAGGCTGTGCAACAGGTTTACAGGTAAAGGATTTCCTGGCCTGGTAGCAGAGCTTGGGCAGGCTTGCCTGAGGCAAGACACTCTTCACTGCCAGGAGCAGAGGGTGCCCCAGTCGGGGGTGACACCGGCTGCCACGGACTGTCGGGCAAAGTGGACAGGTCCTGGTGTTGTAGGGCTGACTCCAGAAGGACTTTTGTAGTTCCCAGACTGGATGGGAGCTGTTGAGATGGTGCCGTCTCATGCAGGGACAGAGCAGGAAGCATTGTGTTGTTTACAGTAAAATTTTCCCTTTGGAACAGAACTGTGGCCTGTGGTGTTTTCCTGAATACTCATCCCCAGAAGCTGAAGTGAGCATGTGATGAAGGTAAATGACTGTACCACAGGACTAGGATCTTGTCTGTTTGTGTGCAAGGGGCCGGGGTGCTCACTGACTGTGTCTTAGTAAACTCGGCCATGACTATCTCCCCGTGCCATCTTGATTCACTTGGCGTAGTCAGCAGGATCAAATCCAGAAGCCCTGCAGCTACAGAACTAGTGGATAAGAGCCCTGAGACTTGTTGACTGTTGACAGCTGTGAAAGACTTAAAGATGGTGGCTGATAGTGACTTTAAGATGGTGCCGACCGCTGACAAGCAAGCAGTGGTCAGTGGTGCGAAAATAGAGTGGTGCCGCCTTTCGTGGGCGTCATGGAAGGAAATTGGCACCAAAGGGAAGGAGGCCACATCCCACTGTGAGTAATGCCCACCCGAAATGGGTGCAGGCAAAGAAGACGCTTCAGCCGACCTAACAGAGTGTGAGGAAATGTGTGGAGCAGCCAGAAGTAACTCCAATCATGAACAGGAGGAGCCCGGAAGGCCAAGACAGGTTGTCTGAAGAGAAGACGCCATTGTCTGGCAACATGCAGAGGCGAAGCACGTCCTACCATGGTGGCATCGGACACCAGGACTGGAAGCTCTCTGTGGCCCAGGTGGAGAAGGGCCCCCTGCACTTCGAAGCCTGGTGGATGAGCGAGTAAGAGGAGTGGCGTCCTTTTCGATGGACAGACAAGCAGGCTGTTGAGGACGAGGATATCGCGGGACCGGCTGAGCTGGAACCGGAAATGGCCCAAAATACCTTGGAGGCTGTGCTGAGGAAGGTCATCACCGCCGTGGTTCCCAGCTCACACGGTCGAGCAAGGAGATCATCACTGAATGCAGCGGCAGTGAGTAGGGGATCGGCGTCCAATTAGACGGCCACACCAGCTCCTACCCTCTCATGCCCTTTGGCCCTGCCATCATTGCTGACTCACGCTGCCTCTACTGGCGTATGACTGGAGGAGCCCAGAGTGTGCTCTCTCGAGGAGGCCCGGTGGATCCGGAGAGTCATTAAAGAGAAGAAGCGGCGAGAGCCCCGCATAGTGAAGGAACTGCAGTGCCCCAACGGGGAAGCTATGGCTGGACGGGTGACCAGTGGCATTGTCTGCCACTTTGTCTGCCGCTCTACGATGGGTTACGGATTTATCCTGGAGACCAGCACTGGAGATAAAGTTTACGTGAACGCCAGATCCATTGCTAATCGAGGTCCCCTTCAACTGTGGGACCGTGTCACCTTTGTGAAGGAGCAAGGGCCCCGAGGGCCATATGTGTTGGCTGTGAAAATGGCCTCCAGTCTGAAGGAAGGACAACTGTGGGAGGCCCAGAGTTGTGAGCGGCCGACTGCAACGGTCGCAGCTCCTACTGCTAGACAGGAGGAAGCGGCGCCTGGACATGATGCATTCCTCGAGGGCCGCCAACAGGTCATGTTTTCAGGATTTCCTTGTATTGCACAGGTGATAATTTAATCACCTGCACAGAATGATTCCAGCACCTTGTGGAATGCTAAGGAAATCCTGAAAACATGACCTGTTGGCGGCCCTCGAGGAATGCAGTTTGACACCTCTGATCATCACGGTCACAGTTGAATAACTTTGGTTTGTTTTTTTCCCCCTCCTCCAAGTTTCAGTTGCACATACACTGCTGGATCACAGGGCTCAAACCCTATAAGGGTTGGTCACTATGGACTGAACTGTTTTTAACCTTGAACTTTACCCATTCCGACCCTGAACTGTCCCCTGTTAAAAGCAGCCCACCAGGGTTTAAAGGCCCGTGATCTCCTCAAAGGAGGGAGGGGGAGAGAGCTGTGCATGATGACCTGAGGAACAAGCCGGGTCAGGACTACGTGGACTAGTGTTAAGTGGCCACCGGGCCAGTATGTATGATCCGGATGGGTCCCAGGAGCAAAGGGACTGGGGTCAGACGGACCCACCTTAAAGGAACTTGGACTAAGCCAGGGTCACGTTGACCTATAGGTGGTTGTTATGAACTGGTGGTTTAGGAGCAACATGGGACGAGCTCTGGAGGAGGTGGTACCTGTACAAACCGCAGTTCCTGAGCTTATCACAACACTAGAAGTAGCCGTGGGATGTTCCTGTAACTCCCTAGACACCTTGTCACAGCCGGAGGACTAACTACCCCTAAAGATGGAAACAGGAAAGCTATCTTGCCTCAGAGAAAATCCCCAAAGGAAAGGCAGCCCCCCACAAATATTGACTGTGAGTGGAGAGGGAAATTACATACGCAGAATGAAATCAGAATGTAGCAAAGGAGGCCAGTCTAGCTAGATAGATAGAACAGGACAGAATACTGTGCGGTCAGTATAAAAAACTAGAAAAATCCACCACAGAGTTTACAAAAATCTCCACACCTGACTAAAGGTGTGGAGGGTAAATCTGCTTCCCAGAGCGTCCAGCTTAACTGAATAAATCCATATTGACAAGCTGGACAAGAAAAAACATAGAAAGAGCTGAACGATTAAGTCCACAATATGTGGACAGCAAAAGAACAAGCAAGGACTTATCTTTGCTGAACTGGTCAGAATATCAGGGAAATCCAAGCAGAGATGTGAATCCAACCAGGAACCATTGACAACTGGCCCAGGCTGAAGGATAGAGCCAGGATAAATAGCCGAGCCAGAATGATGATCAGTGGAAGCAGCTGCTGACTGCTAAATCCAAGGAGCAGCAGTTCCACTCAAAACCACTGGAGGGAGCCCAAGAGCAGAACTCACAAAAGTGCCACTTACAACCACCGGAGGGAGCCCAAGAGCGGAATTCACAACAGGTGGTATTAAATAAAGACTGGGTTTTATTGACGTTTTACCAAATGTTTCATGTTTACAGGTGCCGCCATGGTCGAGGACAACTATATTTTAGGAGGGAGGAGTGTAAGGAGGTGGCGGGGACCCTCAATTGCCTCCTTTCTCCTACACACCGAGCCCATGCGGCACCCCAATGGTTCTCTCATGTTTTATATGGTGATGTTATGTATTAATGTGTGATTTTTTACCAATGTAATGTTCTGTGTTTGTCATGCCTGCCCTTGTACTGTGTATACTGTAATGTGCTGTGTTTGTTATGCACAAGCTTAGGTATATAAAGGCAACATAGGGTTAAACTGTTGGGAGGAGTTCAGCCAAGAGACTGTGCAACAGATTTACAGGAAAATAATTTCCTGGTGTGGTAGCAGAGCCCGGACAGGCTTGCCCGAGGCAAGACGCTCTTCACTGCCAGGAGCAGAGGGTGCCCCGGTTGGGGGGGGACACTGGCTGCCACAGACTGTCGGGCAGTGTGGACAGATTCTGGTGTTGTAGAGCTGACTCCAGAAGGACTTTTGTAGTTCCCAGACTGGATGTGAGCTGTTGAGACGGTGCTGTCTCATGAAGTTGCAGGGACAGAGCAGGAAGCATTGTGTTGTTTACAGTAAAGTTTTCCCTTTGGAACAGAACTGTGGCCTGTGGTGTTTTCCTGAATACTCATCCCCAGCAGCTTAAGTGAGCATGTGATGAAGGTAAATGACTGTACTGCAGGACTGGGACTTCACTTGTCTGTTTGTGTGCAAGTGACTGGGGTGCTCACTGACTGTGTCTTAGTAAACTCAGCCATAACTACTACCACGTGCCACCTTGTTACACAACACTTCTAATTTTTTATACATTGAAAACTGAGTGCTGCTGGAGGAGATAAAGTTAATTTCCTCCCAGCATCGGGGCTATCAGTGACAGCACGCCCCAGTGTCAAAACACTATTAACCGGCAGATTCACGATATCTGCAGGTGAATGGTATTATTTCACATGACAAGTTCCCTTTAAGTGTTAATTTTTTATGGTCTTTACCAAGGGGGTGTTGCCCAGTGAGTCATTATGCAGAGCATCCTAAATACACACTCCCAAAGAATCCTGTGAGCCACACCTTGTTGTACAGGGCATACAAATTAGCACCAAATCCAAAGGCCTAAATCTCTGGGACTGTCTGGCCAATTAAAAAAAAAGTGACATACTTAGAAGAGCAACGGAAATGCAGTAAGAGCACTTTTAACCTGTTTAAATGTACTCTTTAAGGTTAGGTAGAGAGTAGTAATGAAGTGATGAGTGAGCATGCTTGTGTGTTCGGCGTGCTCGAATACTATGTTTGAGTCTCCGCTGCTGCATGTCTCGCGGCTGTTAGACTACCGCAACACATTCAAGGATAGCCTGTCTGTTAGGAAATCTCTGCATGTGTTGCTGCTGTCGAACAGCCATGAGACATGCAGATGCGAGGACTCAAACATAAGTTTCTAGCATTCCGAAGACACTCAGTTAGCGCGTGACCATACTCGGATAACAACTTATCCCAGCATGTTCGCTCATTACTAGTACAGAGGTATGAAGTTGAGAAAATATATGTAGCACATATTCTGTAATAAGCATTCAGTTTGCGCTGCCTGGTAAGAAGCCTGATCGGTTGGGGGTTTGGTGGTGGTGTGGCTCTTGTCTATACTATGTCTCAGCTTGGTTTGTATTTTTGGGCTTTTTGTTCTTATGTTCCACACTTCATTACTTGATGTGCTTTTCCACTTTTTTATTGGAGTCTATGGAATTTTATTACTTTACAATAAGGTCTGTATTGTATGGGTGGTGCATTTGAGCCTATTATATGCTTAACATCTTGACAATTTTGCACTTTTTTCATTTTTTTCTCTCCATTGTAATCAGTTTTTCTGCAGTAACTATTTCCTTCTTTATTCTGTTATTAATTCTTTTTATTTTGGCTCAATTGTGGTGAAAACAGATTCATTTTATTGTATAGAACTTTCTGTAGAAATTCTAGCTGAACCACTTTGTTTTATATTACAGAAAACATTGCAAGTAGGACACAGTAAAGAAAGGTCTCTGTTAGTCATGAGAGTGTATGCTCGTTACTCGTGATCTCCGAGCATGCTCGGGTGATCTCCGAGTATTTTGGGCGTGCTCATAGATTTAGTTTTTGTCGCTGCAGCTGCATGATTTGCGGCTGCTAGACAGCCTGAACACATGCAGGGATTGCCTGTTTGTTAGGAAATCTCCACATGTATTCAGGCTGTCTAGAAGCCGCAAATCATGCAGCTGCGGCTACAAAAACTAAATCTCTGAGCACGCTCCAAATACTCGGAGACCACTCGAGCATGCTCGGAAATCTCGAGTAATGAGCATACTCACTCATCACTAGTGTCTGTGTTACAAATATCTACCACTGTGCTTATATCCAATAGAGCACTACATACTTCAATGTAATATGATTTCTATGCGGATGAAGCATAACAATTTAACAGCATGGTTCATGACATACTGTATAAGACCAGGGCATGAGCGACAAATTACCAAATACTTTGCACAATACACTTGCATTTCTGCTAGTATATATACGGTATATTTTTTTTTAGTAAAGATATGTTTTTTTCCATTCACTTACCGTACTTTTATTTTTCAACCTGATCTACTGGAAGTATTTTCAGGCATCTAGTAATTTTTTAGTAAAATAAAATTTTCTGATGTTGCTTCTGTTCTTCCATCTACTAACTTCAGATTGTCATCACTTTGTTCTTGTCTTTAGTTTCCTATTAAACACACTTTTCTCTGAATTAGTTAAATCTTTATATTTTAAGGTTTCGACTATGGCCCCCCTTTCCTTTATTTTTTCCAAGCTATATTAATAATTGACTGTCATGTAAGGTCCTGTATAGGTCGAGTCCAAGATAACTGGAGCAGCTCTATTACAAAGTAGCTTTCTATTTTGAATCATAGATTTGAGGTCTTGAACAAGGAGACCCCTGTACATAATATATATACTAACAAATAGACCATGAAATAACCTATTTAATAATATGCCTTCAACTCAAAGGCTTTTCGTGTGCTAATGAATGTGCAACTTTTCTATTAGGATGTGAAAATCCAGTGTATATTCTCCCCAAGATCTTGATCCCAGGGCTACTTTTGCCTTACAGCATTCAATTGCCCTTCCTAACAAACATTTAGTAGAGGGCATTAAAGGGAACCTGTCAGCAGGATTGTGCTGAGTAACCTACAGACAGTGTCAGGTTGGCGCCATTATACTGATTAAAATGATACCTTGGTTGATGAAATCCGTCTTGTGGTTGTTGTTTAATCCTTGTTTTCAGTTCTCAGTAAATGATATGCCAGTGTCCTGGGGCGGCCTGTGGGGTGGTCTTCATATGTATGGGCTGATGACCTGCCCCCTATTTTACATAGTGCATAGAATATCATGTGGAAAAAAAAGAGCATTCATCACTTTGGCTCCATCAAAATGACAGCGGCACCTGTGCAGTAGCACTTATCAGCAACAGATACTACTGAGCAGGCGCCGCTGGTGACATTTTCATGGATCCAATTTGTCTTTTCTCCTGGAAAATGGCACCGCCGGCGGCGCTTGCGCAGTAGCATCTATCAGAACGTTATAGATGCTACTGCGCATGCGCCGCCGGCACCATTTTGATAAATATCTTTTTTTTTTCTCCCCACAATACTATCTGACTATATTATAAATGAATATTATCCATTGCATCGTGCTACAGCGCCGCTGCCTGCGTGATGAATGTTAATTTTTTTTACCCGCACAATATTCTATGCAGTATGTAAATAGGGAGCAGATCACAGAAGGATCAGTGACCTGTCATAAGCCATACAGATGAATATGTAAGCAGGGCACCACATAAAGACCCCCCACAGGCCGCCCCGAATCACGAGAATCTCATTAACTGAAAACTACAAATACAGATCAAACAACAACCACAAGACGGATTTCATCACCCCAGGTATCATTTTAATCAGTACAACAGTGCCATCCTGACAGTGTCCGTAGTTTACTGAGCACAACCTTGTTGACAGGGTCATTTTAAGTGTTAGCGGCAGCTCAATTAACGCTTTACATGCCAGAGTGAATAGTGACCACTGCATTTAAGGAGTATGACAAAAGGATCTGTCACTCCATGCTGCTTGCTGTGCAATTCCAGGGTGCTGGTTATTTCTATGGCAAGGAGTGGCCTAACAATGGCCTCTGTGTCTGTGATAGATAAACTCCTAGTAGATCATGCCAGAGTTATACAGTATGTACCTAAATTTGTCTCCAGTCAAAATGACCACCTTACAGCAAAAAAATAAACCCTCACACAACTTTGTGTACGGAAAACTAAAAAGTTCATAAAAGTTCATAAAATGGTTGCCAAAAAAAATGTTGTTTTTTTTGTTATCCTTTAAAGTGTTTTTTTTTTTTTTTTTCAATAGTTGTAAAAGATACAAAAATGAAATAAATTTGCTATTTTTATTATCATATCGACCTTCAGAAAAGAGTGGCATTTACCTTTCCCGAATAGTGAGTGGTGTTTATGAAAATATCCCAAATTAGTTGTTAATTCCACCTCCCAAAAAGTGTAATAAAAAGTCATAGGTATTGGATCCAATAAAACTGTTCCTTGTTACAGGAAGATAAGCCTGGCATATAGCTCTGTAGCCTGAAAATGTTTAACTTATAACTCTGAGAATATGGCAGCACAAAATCAAATGATGTTTTCAAACAGTATTTATTGTGTAAAAGTTGTGTAACTTTTATAAAATACAAAGTTTTTTTTTTGTAAAAACTATCTAAACCTAGTATGATCATAATTTTGCTGACACACAGAAGCACCACTCCAGCATTTTTTTTCCAGGAATCGTGTCACTAATGAAAGTTCCCTGCACCTAGTAATATGCTCATCAGCTGCCGTCTTCTTTTGTTCTTAGCGGTGCTCTGGTCATCTTCTGCAGATTGTGAGTCTGCCGGATCACTCCAGTATTTGGTGGGCAAGCAGGAAGTCACTTCTCAATATAAACCAATCTCATTCTCAATATAAAGAATCACTTTCGGTCAGTCAGAAGCTGCAGTCACAAGATAGCAGAGCGGAACCGGAGCAGAGAAGAGCTGAAGATGGCGGCTCATGAGTTTAATACTAGGAGGATGGAACATGGATTAGTGATACTACTCTATGCTGGAGTGGTGCTTTAACCTTTTATTTGTGCAGCGAATGAAAAGCGTAAAATCTAAAATGTCAAAAAGCTACAGCAGAATTGTTTTTTTTCATTTTTTCCCATAAAAAGGTTATAAAAGTTAAATATTAGGCTGTATGTACCCCAAGCCCAGGCCACAATTAGCCCCCTTTGCCTCCAGCAAGCATAGGATTAGGGAAGAACCGGAAGACATAATGGAATATTTTAAACATTGCTCAACTTGCTCACAGCGGAATAATGTTACCTCTAGCAGTGACACCAGCAGTTTGAGTTAGTAATTTACAAAGAATGGTCTGCCTGGTCACAAGTGATTAAAAAAAGATAATTTTTTGAGTGTTTTTGTATTTTAAAAAGTTTCTCAGTACACTGTTATTAAATGGGCTGCAGTAAATTGTTTACCCTCAGTTTCTGTGATGAGGTCACTTTAGCTGTGCTTATGTTAAAGAGCTTGAAGGGGCTTGGATACAGTCCTAGGAGACCTCAGATTGTTATATACATGTTATCAGGAAAATTACAGTACCTGCGGCTTGTGGCAAATGTATTTGACTCAAATAAAATGTTTTGGTAAAATTCTCCAAGTACTTTTCCTTTTTTGAAAGTTAATAACATTTTGCTAAACTGTTTCTTATTTGCTTTGTAGAAAGCTTTAAATTGACTTTTCTAGGTTCTTAGATAATAAAACTGTCTAATTATGTAGACTATGACTATAGAAAACCTAGCACCTCTGCTTCCAGGTATGATAAAGCAGTGTATGGATTGACAACCCGTTCAGTGCAGATAATTGGAATCCTCTTTTTGTATAATACTGCTATGGTTAAAGGTTCAGAAAAATCTAAGCTCTTTTAATACAATATTCTTCATTTATCTATTCTTGTCTATATGCATGTATGTTTGTGCAATGGTCTGACTCGCTAATGAAATTATTGTGCCATATAAAGTATCTTGTGGAAGGGAATCTGTTACCAGCTTTTTGCTACACCATCTGAGAACAGCATGACATAGAAACGGACTCTGATTCTAGCGATGTGTCACTAGGTGCTGCAGCTTTGATTAAAAATAGTTTTATCTGCTGCTGATCTAGCAGTTCTCTGAATGCTCTGTATAACCCTGCCCACACAGTGCACACAGAAAGCTGCCAATCAGTGGTGGGGGCATGGTAGGACTACCTGGCGTCAGGTTTGCTATAGTGATTGTCTCCTGCTAATAAATCAGTGATTTTATGAAAACTACAGCAAGAAGACCAGTAAGTGACATACAGCGTCGGACTGGAGCACCTTTGGCCCACCAAAGAAAACCATTCTTGGGGCCCACTATGTAGCATAGACATAAATACAAGACCACCAATTGTGCGGTAAAACACGCTAATATCAGAATATAATATAAGGTAGTACACATCTTAATTATGTAGCAGGGGTTGGGGTAGCCCCCTCTTAGAATATAAAGTAGCCCCCTCATAGAATACAATGTAGCCCCCTCATGCAATATAAAGTAGCCCCCTCATACAATATAATGTAGCCTCCCTCATAGAATATAAAGTAGCCCCCTCATAGAATATAATGTAGCCTCCCTCATAGAATATAATGCAGCCCGCCTCATAGAATGTAATGTAGCCTACCTCATAGAATATAATGCAGCCCTCCTCATAGAATATAATGCAGCCCCCCCATAAGATATAATGCAGTGAGCACAAAATATAATGCAACCCCCTCATAAGGTATAAAACAGTCCCCCATAGAATATAATGTAGCCGCCTCATAGGCTATAATCCAGCCCTCCTCATATAGAATAATGCAGCCCCTCCACAGAATATAATGTAGCCCCCACAGAGTATAATGCAACCCCCTCATAAGGTATAATGCAGCCCCCCCATAGAATATACTGTAGCCCTCTCCCCTCATATAGCATAATGTAGCCCCCAGAATATAATGTAGCCCCCTGAGAGAATAATGCAGCCCCCACACAGAATATAATGCAGCCAGACCACAGAATATAATGTAGCCCCCTCATAAAGTATAATGCAGGCCCGTCATATAGTATAATACAGCCCCCCTCATAGGGTATATTGCAGCCCCCCTCTTAGGGTATAATGCAGCCCCCACCTCAATCATTGTTCTCTCCCTCCACCGCCATCATTGTCCTCATCACCACATACATAATTGCCTTCTCACCAACCACCCGTATCATTGCCCTTCCTACCAACTCCTTCACTGCTTTCTCCCCCATTATCCAATCATTGCCCATTCCACCACCTCCATCATTGTCTCCTCCCCCACCAACATTGCCCTTTCCACCACTACCATCATTGTCATTTCCACCACAACCATCATTGCCTTCTCCCCCACAACCCCATAATTGCCCTTTCCACCACCTCTATCATTGGTTTCTCCCCGACCACTTCCATCATTTCCCTCTCCATCTCCTCCATCATTGCCTCCTCCCCCACCACCCCATCATCCTTTCCACCACCAACAACATTGCCTTCTCCCCCACCACCCCATCACTGCTCTCTCCATCACCCACATCATTGCTCTCTCCAAATACACATCTCTCCATCACCCACATCATTGCTCTCTCCAATAAACACACAGCACAACTCTCTCACACAGCACCGCACCAGTCGCTCTCTCACACACACAGCATCGCACCACTCACGCACACACACACACTCACGCACACACACACACACACGCACACACACACAGTACCACACCACTCACGCACGCACATAGACAGACACACAGCACCACTCACCTCTCCGCACATTTCCCACAGCCGCAGCCCATCCCGGCAGTATCTTCGTCGCGGGTAGCTTTCTCGGTTGTAGCTAGAATATATGGGCTCTTTCCAGGTCCTGACCACAGCCCATACATTCTAGCTGTCTCCAGGAAATGACATCATACCTGGAAGCAGCCAGTACATTCTAGCGTCTACCCTGCAGGCAGTATTAGCCTCAGCCTGCGGCTAACACTGCCCGCTATTAAAGTAAAATGAATATTCACTCCTCTCCATGCCTATGGGGGTGTGGGGAAGCGTGAATATTCATTTCTCTTTAGCAGAGGGGACAGGCTTCTGTCTCCAGTTGCTGCTCCGTTGGCATCGGGCAGGCCCCCTGACTCAGGGGCCCCATAGCAGCTGGGTGTGTCGCTATTAGCGATACGCCACTGGCTGGGGGCCCCTGGAGCAGCGGGTGCCCTAGGCAGATGCTGGCCCTGTATGCCAGCAGGAGTAAGTGCCTGGGCCCACAGGAGAATCCTCCGGTTCTCCGGTGGGCCAGTCTGGCCCTGCTGACATATCACTGGAATCAGGAAATCTGCCCCTATACTATGTTGCTCTCAACCTAGGTAGCAATCACCTGGTGACAGATTCCTGTTAAAATATTAATGAAAAGGTCATTAGCATTTTGATCAGTGGGGGATTCATTTCCATGACCTTTGTCAATCAGCAGAATTAGGAAGCACAGTGCAATCCTTCAAGAACCACTTTCCTTTAATTGTCATCACTTCCATTCGCACAGTAAATACACCATACATAGGTTTGAGGCTGTGCCTGGTGCATCACCCCATGTGATGTAATATGCCAAGGAAACCGCAAGCCGTTGTACTATGATGAGACATTTACACTTGATACGCTGATAATAAGTTTGGCGCCATGATTGCTTTTACTGTCTGTTTAACCAGTGTAGAAGACCTAAATGATACACAGCTCATCTCTGCGCACTTTGAACAATATAGATCTTGTCATTAACTCCCCATAAAATTTGGGCATGGTATAAGGTCCTACATAGGGTTTACTTTATATTATCAATGAATAGCTGCTATTAATAGAAGACGTACAGCCTTTTTTTTACTGTTGAGTTAATATTTCAGCTGCCGTAGTTCTGAAATAATATCCTTTACCATCATATATGTATTATGAAAAAAACGAAACAATTTATTATTCTATATAGTCATCTCCATTACAAGTGACTGAATTTCATTGCTTTGTGACTTGACTGCATTGCATATTATATATATATTCCAAATAAATATTGTACAGTGTAGTAGTTGATTTGGTAAGCCAGTTGGTGAATATGTTGGCATCATGATACAGGCCCATCAAGTCTTATAAGTAACAAAACAAAAAGGACAATAAACAACAAAAACTGTCCTGAGCAGGGTGGAAGACGTTGCTGTATGTATTGAATTACTTATTGTTGTTTATTTCTCACTGCTCACCGTTCGTGCAGATGATAGTAAGTAGATGTTGTGTGTCTCTGTCTCTCCCAGTTAGCCGATCTGTGTCACGTGTGAAGCTGCAACCTTCTCCTCGTTTCCTTCTGCTCTGGTCCTGTGTCTATATTTGTTGCTATCCCTTTTATCTGTAACATGTGGATCACCAGGCTCAGTCCACATTTCCTCATCTGAATTGTTGATGTGAACAGTCCTCTGGGTAACAGAGGAGGAAGAACAGGAGTTTATAGGCGACAGACGCAGTTCTATTTGTAGTTCATACATCGATAATTACTGTACAAATCTTGGGAGAAGTGGGGAGCAATAAAAAAATAAAGTCAAAGCTGTGTTGGAGGGGGAATGTTATTTTTTAACATAGATTTATAATTATTCTGAATCTAAATAAATAGCTAATTAACGTAATTCATTTTGTACAAATTCTATATTACAGCATGTGTTAAAGGTCACAGCTGCATTCATAGTACTGGAGGCTTCAAAAAAGAATTCTTCCAGTATTCCTTTCTGGTATAATGACATACGCCTAAGGGCTCTTTCACATATCCTGATATTTATGGTACGGAAAAAAACAGTACCGGAGAGATCTGTGTCTGCGTGTACGTGTGTTTAATACGTGTCAAATACGTGTGGCAACTGTGTGCTGCCCATGTGCCGCATCAGTATCACACGTACTGGCGCCTGGGAATCAGCAGTACTGTTCACACTGTTCCCCAGAGCAGAGTTCTGTAGGCAGGTCACATCATTGTCCCCTACTCGCGCTGCGATCAGCGGTAGCAGGAAAGAATGTTGAGAGTTGTATTCAAGTAATAACAGCGAAAGCAATTGATGGCTGTTGAGAGTATTCATCAGCTTGCACTATGAATGAATAAATAAAAAAGGGCTGTATTTTTGATAACTAGCCATGCAAAACTGACAGCTGGTGAAGTGAGTTCATAAGCTGTGAACTCCCAGGACCTGTCTGACGTCACAGAGAACTTTCTCACGCTCGCGATGCGCTCAGACAGGGAATATGAGTTCACAGGGAGACACTGAGCACAAGCTGCTCAGTGTCTCTGCTGGATGACAGGCTGTATGGTCTCATCATGCAATCATTCAGTCTGCCATCTAGATGTAGCAGGGCTAGTCGTGCGACTAATGGATTATGATCTCCGCGGAAAGGTGAGGGATATAGTTATTTTTTATTTTTAACTCTTTTGCAGATGACAAGGGCGTCAGTGGAATGGGGGAGGTCGTAAGTGTGGTTTAATTAAGATTTATTAAAGGAGTCTGAGTCATTCTTTCAATTAAAGGACTTTATTCTAGTTGTGTGTGTTTTCCTAAAATGTGACAATGGGGTTAGTAATGGGACACCTCTCCATTACTAAACTCGAGGCTTAATGTCACCTGACAATACATAGGTGACATCAATCCCCCCAACTATCACCCCACTTGCCACTGTTACAGGTCAAGTGGGAAGAGCGAGGCTAAGTGCCAGAATTGGTGCAACTTAGGAATGCGCCGATTTTTTGGGGGTGACTGAGAGCTGATGTTTTTAGCCTGGGGGGCCAGTATCCATGGCCCCTTCCTAGGCTATTACTATCATCCCGCAGCTGTCTGCATAG
This sequence comes from Ranitomeya variabilis, assembly GCF_051348905.1. NCBI lineage: Eukaryota > Metazoa > Chordata > Amphibia > Anura > Dendrobatidae > Ranitomeya > Ranitomeya variabilis. The sequence goes on along the minus strand of NC_135232.1, from coordinate 797,061,105 downwards.
CCTTTGTGGTTATTAATTATAGGGGGACTCTACGTAATTTTTTTTTTAGGGTCTCCCATTTTAATAGCCAGTAAAGGCTAAGTATACAGTTGTGAGCTGATATTAATAGCCTGGGAAGCTCCATTGGTATTACCCCCTTCCCAGGTTATAAACATCGGCCCCCATCAGATTTCCCTCTGCTGGTTACAAAAATTACGCGGGAGCCCACGCCATTTTTTTCAGAAAAATTATCTTTTATTAAATACATATACAGTAAGCTGCTCACACACTGTAATAATTATATATATGTCACTGACATCTATATATCTATCTATTCTATATGTATATACTGTATGTAATCCATCTCTTCTATCCTGTCGGCTCCTGCTGTGATTTTACTGTACACGGCAGATGAATTGATGGCTTTCCTTCTATCTACCTATCTATCTATGTAATACACATATATATGCGTGTTCCACTGACATTTATATATCTATGTATCCTATTCTATCTATTCTATTCTAATCTATCACTCTGTGATTTTAATGTATGCGGCACATGAATTGCCAGCTTTACAAAGGACAATGGTTCGTAAAAATTGGACAGCACTCACGAATGATGTGCGATTTGTTTCTCTCACTCAGTCTTGCATTGGCGAGTCTTGGCTGTGTCTTGGTGACAGTTGGAGCATGCTGCAATTTTATACTCACGCTGAATACGGCTGAGAAAATTAATGCTGATGTGTGCTGCCCCATAGATTATCACTTTGCCAAGTGCTATGCGTTGTTTTCTTGCATAGCATTTGGCCGTATTCTACAGTAGTGTGACTATGGCCTTAGAGTCTTTTCAGTTGTTTTCTTTGCCGTCAATGATTTTTGTTAACTCGAGCGAGAGAGCGCACTGTCACTATGCACTGAGAAGAACAGTGCACAATTACGGTATAAGATCTTACTGAATTGACATTTGACACATGGTCAGTAGACGCTTTGTTTCAGGGAGGGGCCAAAGGCTGCAGCAGTGACCGCAGCTTCTGCCCTCTGGTGATGACTTGTTTAAGTATCCCAGAATGCACTAGGGATTCTCAAATGAAGCATCATCAAGAAGGAAGTAGTAGAAAAAACATAAAGCAGTTAGATAGTGTAGTGAAGGAAGGATAGGAACTAATGTTTAATATTCTATCCCAATATGTAGTGTCTCTTTCCTCATGTGCAGGCATTGCAGGACCTTAGGTGTCCATGGCTACGACCACTGATATAATGATGGTTAGTTTACATTATTCATCTAATGTTGTCACTAAAAATCACTTCTCCCATTTACATTAAATGCTGTCAGAAATGAAGAAAATATACAAAAAATTGTGGCATTTTTTTTTTTTTTTAACAAAGTTTGGATTTTTTTTCACCACTTAAATAAAAAAGAACCTAGACATGTTTGGTGTCTCTGAACTCGTAATAACCTGGAGAAACATAATGGCAGGTCAGTTTTAGCATTTGGTGAACATGGTAAAAAAAATCCTAAAAACAGTAGTGAAATTTCACTTTTCTGTAATTTCACTGCACTTGGAATTTGTTTCTTGTTTTCCAGTACACGATATGGTAAAACCAATAGTGTCGTTCAAAAGTACAACTCGTCTTGGAAATAAGCCCTCACATGGCCATAGTGACAGAAAAATAAAAAAGTTATGGCTCTGGGAAGAAGGGGAGCGAAAAACAGAAACACAAAAACAAAAAGGGACTCTGGTGTGAAGGGGTTAATATAATTTTTGCATAAACACTATACATTTGAAGATTGCTCTCTTGATTTCTCACTGTTTATGATGGGGTATTTGCAGTTATTGGGTTCACTCTCACTAGTGTATAAAAATCTGATTTTTTTTCTCATGCCAAATACAGCTGTGAAAATAGATGCAGAACTGCACTGCCTCATTGAATAACATTGATCTGAGTGCAATCCGATTTTCTTTATTGGATTGCAGTTGTCCGAGTTATATGCCAGTGTGAGCGAGCCCTTAGGCAAGTGATTTTTTTCGGTAACGAAATAAAGATTGGAGCTGTGAGAATTACAGTGCCTTGCGAAAGTGTTCGGCTCTGGAACTTTTCAACCTTTTCCCACATATCATGCTTCAAACATAAAGATACTAAATGTAAATTTTTGGTGAAGAATCAACAACAAGTGGAACACAATTGTGAAGTTGAACGAAATTTATTGGTTATTTTAAATTTTTGTGGAAATTCAAAAACTGAAAAGTGGGGTGTGCAATACAATATTATTCTGCTCCTTTAACTTAATACTTTGTTGCGCTTTTTGTTGCGAATGCAGCTGCAAGTCACTTGGGGTAAGTCTCTATGAGTTTTGTACATCGAGAGACTGAAATTCTTGCCCATTCGTCCTTGGCAAACAGCTCGAGCTCAGAGAGGTTTGATGGAGATCGTTTGTGAACAGCAGTTTTCAGCTCTTTCCACAGATTCTCGATTGGATTGAGGTCTGGACTTTGACTTGACCATTCTAACACCTGGATACGTTTGTGAACCATTCCATTGTAGATTTTGCTTTATGTTTCGGATCATTGTCTTGTTGGAAGACAAATCTCCACCCAAGTGTCAGGTCTTCTGCAGACTCCAACAGGTTTTCTTTAAGAATGGTCCTGTATTTTGCTCCATCCATCTTCCCATCAATTTTGACCATCTTCCCTGTCCTGCTGAAAAAAAGCAGGCCCAAACCATGATGCTGCCACCACCATGTTTAACAGCGGGGATGGTGTGTTCAGGGTGATGAGCTGTGTTGCCTTTACGCCAAACATATCGTTTGGCATTGTTGCCAAAAAGTTCGATTTTGGTTTCATCTGACCAGAGCACCTTCTTCCACATGTTTGGTGTGTCTCCCAGGTGGCTTGTTGCAAACTTTAAACAACACTTTTTATGGATATCTTTGAGAAATGTCTTTTTTTTTCTTGCCACTCTTCCATAAAGGCCAGATTTGTGCAGTGTACGGCTGATTGTTGTCCTATGGCCAGACTGTCCCACTTCAGCTGTAGATCTCTGCAGTTCATCCAGAGTGATAATGGGCCTCTTGGCTGCATCTCTGTTCAGTCTTCTCCTTGTTTGAGATGAAAGTTTAGAGGGAAGGCCAGGTCTTGGTAGATTTGCAGTGGTATGATACTCCTTCCATTTCAATATGATCGCTTGCACAGTGCTCCTTGGGATGTTTAAAGTTTTGGAAATCATTCATTTTGTATCCAAATCCAGCTTTAAACTTCTCCACAACAGTATCACGGACCTGCCTGTTGTGTTCCTTGGCCTTCATGATGCTGTTTGTGCTTCAAACAGAACCCTGAGACTATCACAGAGCAGGTGCATTTATACGGAGACTTGATTACACACAGGTGGAATATATTTATCATCGTTAGGCATTTAGGACAACATTGGATCATTCAGAGATCCACAATGAACTTCTGGAGTGAGTTTGCTGCACTGAAAGTAAAGGGGCCAAATAATATTGCACGCCCCACTTTTCAGTTATTGAATTTCCACAAAAATTTAAAATAACCAATAAATTTCATTCAACTTCACAAATGTGTTCCACTTGTTGTTGATTCTTCACCAAAAATTTACATTTGGTATCTTTATGCTTGAAGCATGATATGTGGGAAAAGGTTGAAAAGTTACAGGGAACCGAATACTTTCGCAAGGCACTGTATTTTGTGTTATATTAACCACCTGGCACTGCTGTAATATATTCATTTGAGTTAATTCATTGAAAATTATTGCATAAACTCAGATGTAAAGCAGGCAGTGTGATATCATGTGTATTCTACTTCTGTCTTAAATGTGCTGGCTTTTTGCAGCTATTATAATCCCGTAGACTCTTGTTCAAACATTCAGTTTCGGCATATTTGTAGAATTAGCCAGAAATGCCTGGTCAGTAGAGGCAATAAACACTGGGATGACCACAAAATATTGTGTGCACTTGTATTGTAATCTCTCATTGCTATATAAGAAGTGGCCTCACTCTCTTATAGTTTATTATTGCTGAATAGCACATAAATGTTACAAGACACCTATAGACTACGGCATCTTCGGCCACAACATAACATCTCAACCTCATTCACTTGTATTGCGCTGCCATGTTACAGTGGCACTGAGCAAACCTTGGTCACATATCAGGTGTTACAACCAAGGTCGCTGTGTAGCCCAAGACAATTCTCAATATTTTTTAAAGAATATGTTAACTTTTCCCAAAAATGGTAGCTGAACCAAAATCTAACTGAAATAACATACTCATTCTAAGGACGCAGTTAGACGGCCATATTACTCATGCGAGGATCTCATTGCAATTCTCGGACTGGCCGTAGGCTCTCCTCATTTGAGCTTGACAGCATGTATTTCTATGCAACTGTCATGTTCAGGTCAGGAGAGGCGACGGCCAATCTGAGGATTGTGATGAATCGTGCTAATAATACTGCTCCCTAAAGACTGTACTATGGCTGCTTTTTAGCAACAGTGTAACAGTGCCAAGTCCCAATCCAAAATAAAAATATCATAGGGATCGATGATTCTGTTGCGTCCAATCTGTGGGCTCATAATTAAGCACTGAAACAATACAGACTTGAAGTCATAGTATGGATGCTAAAATCCGTCATATTACAACCGTTTAAATGAAGCCTTATTTTCCCATAGCACACAGTTGTTTCTTGTTGCTCTTGTCATCATTGATATCTATGAGACCTAAAAGTCAAAATAGATTTATCAAGCTAAGTGTGCCAGAATTCTGGCTAAATTTACATCAAATTTGCACAATATTTGTTGTGGACATTTTTATCACGAGGGAGTATGACTTCCCTAAAAAAAGGCATGGTTTAATTGCCACCACTGTGCGCCAAAAATGTGCCAGAAGTAAGCCTACTAAAAACTGGTGTAAACTTAGATTAGAAAATCTTAAAATACACTTATTAATAATTCTGCTCCAATGTCTTTGGTTGAGAAATGCCTACAGTTATATGACTTATTCACATGTCAGTAAGCAAAATCCAGGACTGGAACCTCCAGAGAGATAGATAAGGCTAGGTTCACATTGCGATAACAGCAGCCCGTTCAACACATGCATTAACGGTCTGCGTTAATGCAAGTGTCGACATGTCATCGCGCTAGCACAGATAGAGTTAGCAGATGCTCTATCTGCGCTAGCGGTGACGGATCCAGAAAGGCTGCAGCCCGCATCCCGGGATCCGTCACTCAATGACGGCACATCGCCGGCACATGCGCCCGAAATAGAGATTAATGGCAGCGTTAACGGACTGTGCATTATGTCGCGGTGTAACGCAGTCCGTCTAACGGACTGCTTTGACGTAATGTGAACCCAGCCTAATTGAAAGATTCACATCTGTTTTGGAAACACTTCTTGACTTGGCCTTCACAAAATACAGTTAAAGATGACCAGTCAACAGACCAAAAGTAGCCAGTTTTTTTAAATATATTCCAGCTACTCCTCTTAGTTTTTGGTTAATTTGTTTCTTTTTTATTTTAATCCATCAATTCTTATGATCTTTACCAAAGGGGTGTTGCTCACATGAAGTGCAAATGGCTTTTGGGCAATTAGTTACAAGATTATGAAGGTGATTCATCAAAGCTGTTACGTTAGAATACTGTAATACAATACTTTGAAAAGTATAATTGTTTTTTACTCTTGGTGGTTTCACACCACTTTGAAGAAGTTTCACTAAATGGGCAAAGCTGGGAATCAGTCAAATCAATAAGTGGCGTGGCTGCAAAGTCGCCTGACATATTCAGAAAAAGTGTAGTATCATTTCTGGTGAGGAGCATGGAGGTGACAGCTCTGAGAAGATGTGTTGAAATCATTAAGTGCTCTTAATCAATTTGGTGCATTGTAATCCACAGAGCTTTAAATTAAGACTAGCGTGCACAATGCCAGCCTTAATGAAACGGCACCTATGTATCAAGCCAGGGGCAGACACGCACAGACTGAGAAGGGCCCCTGTGCAAGAACAGTATATGGGTCCTTTGCAGTTCCCCTGCTTTAGAGGTGGAAATGGGCCCCCTTACTTCATGGTCCCCTGTGCAGATCGCACCAATTGTATGTCCCTGCCTGGAGCTTTTCCTGACATACAATGTAACTTCAGCATAGGTTGCCATTTACCAGATGAGAGACAACAGCTTGTTGCATTCCTTGTATTTTTTTTTATTGTATAGGAAGCACGGCAAAATAAAATTATTGCATACTGTGCAGTATATACAATTGTGTAGTGTTTCCCTAAAACACATTATCTGTCCAGACTGTTGCCTCAGTCATATACCATATACCGTATATACTCGAGTATAAGCCAACCCGAGAATAAGCCGAGACCCCTAATTTTTCCACAAAAAAACTGGGAAAACTTATTGACGCAAGTATAAGCCTAGGGTGGGAAATGCAGCAGCTACTGGTAAATTTCAAAAATAAAAATAGATACCAATAAAAGTAAAATTAATTGAGACATCAGTAGGTTAAGTGTTTTTAAAAATCCATATTGAATCAGGAGCCCCATATAATGCTCCATATGGTTCATGATGGGCCCCATAAGATGCTCCATATTAAAATATGCCCCATATAAGGCTGCATAAAAGGTTAATGATTGCCCCATAAGATGCTCCAGAGAATATTATTCCCCATATAATGCTGCACAAAGGTTGATGGCCCCATAAAATGCTCAATAGATTATGCTCCATAGATTATGCCCCATATAATGCTGCACAAAGGTTGATGGCCCCATAAGATGCTCCTTTTCATATTATGCCCCATATGCTGCTGCTGCGATTAAAACAAAAAATGACATACTCACCTCTCGTCGCTCAGGCCCCCGGCACTTGCGATATTCACCTGTACCTGTTCCACCGCCGTATGCCGCTGTGTTTTCTGGCTCTCTGCAGTGACTGTTCAGGCAGAGGGCGCACACTAAACAAGTCATCGCGCCCTCTGACCTGAACATCACAGCCAGAGGACGCGGAAGACGTGGGGTTTATCTACAGCATTCTGTAATGCTGTAGATAAGCCACCGATGTATCCTGAAAGATAAGAAAAGCAGGTTATATTATACTCACCCAGGGGCGGTTTCGGTGTGGTCCGGTCCGATGGGTGTCACCGTCCGGCTCCAGCACCTCCCATCTTCTTACGATGACGTCCTCTTCTTGTCTTCCTGTCGCGGCTTCTGTGCAGGCGTACCTTGTCTGCCCTGTCGAGGGCAGAGCAAAGTACTGCAGTGCGCAGGTGCTGGGCCTCTCTGACCTTTCCCGGCGCCTGCGCACTGCAGTACTTTGCTCTGCCCGCAACAGGTCAAAGTACGCCTGTGCAGGAGCCGCAGCAGGAAGAAAAGAAGAGGACGTCATCTGATGAAGATGGGAGGCCCCGGACCGGATCGCCCCTGGGTGAGTATAATCTAACCGCTTTTTCTCATCTTTCAGGATACATCGGGGGCTTATCTACAGCATTACAGAATGCTGTAGATAAGCCCTTGATGCCGGTGGCCGTAGTTTCTAGGCCAATTTTGGGGTGACAGATTCCCTGTAACGTTTTGATGACATTCTAATATTGTGAGAAGTGGCCACAGCAAAGCTCATAAAACCAGGCACACACATGATTAGCAGAGACTTTTTCAAATGAAAAAGTACATTTTTTTTCTTGCAAAATAGAGCTACAGTGGTTAATATTTATTCTACAACTAAAAGATGAATGTTGCTGAAAAATAACATTACTTTACAATACTTAAATAAGTAATCCTATTAACAAGATGTGCATTTTTGTTCTATAAAGAAAATTCAGAAAGCCAAGCTAGCTAAATGTATGAGAGCATATCAAATGAAAGAATTAAGGCAATAAAAAATGTAAAAAATGTATTTAGCCAATACTTAGGTCTTAAGCACATTGTCTTTTTTGTTGTAGAGAACTGTAATCAATCAATTGTAGGCAGAAGTGGATTTCGGAGAGCTAGGACCCTTGGCAATTGAGACTGTGGTGCTTATCTATGGTAACTTGATGGGTGAAATGACATTAGGGATGTCAGATATCAGGTGATAATTCTAGCAGTAGGTCATGTGCTACAGGTGTCCTCGCTATAGAAACCATTTGAGGTGATGTACTATGTAGTAAATGCTTTACTAATATCTATACCAGTTTTTTAGAAGTTGCATTTGTAACTTTTATACTTGCCATCTTCCTAGGTCTATTGCATAGCATCCAACTTATACTTACTTATAAGGGTCTATATATCTTTCATCTATTGTTCTGAGCACTTTTTGTGATTTCATAGAGGCGGGTATATAGGTGGAAGTTACTTTATAATTAGTGATGAGCGAATATACTCGTTACTCGAGATTTCCTGAGCATGCTCGGAGGTCCTCCGAGTATTTTTTAGTGCTCGGAGATTTAGTTTTCATCGCCTCAGCTGAATTATTTACATCTGTTAGCCAGCTTGATTTCATGTGAGGATTCCCTAGCAACCAGGCAACCCCCACATGTACTCAGGCTGGCTAGCAGCTGTAAATCATTCAGCTGAAGCGATGAAAACTAAATCTCCAAACACTAAAAAAATACTCGGAGGACCCCCGAGCATGCTCGGGAAATCTCAAGTAACGAGTATATTCGCTCACCACTATTTATAATGGCACTAAGCACTTTATTCATAATATTAGCAGGTTTCTTCCATATATATGCTGCATCGACCACCTTGTAACTGCTCACCTAGCCCATAGGAATTTCTTTATAAGCAAGTACAGTTTTATAGAGGACCTTCATGCAAGGACCTGAGGTAACTTGTTTATTCTTTTTGCACCTCCTCCCATTGGAGGTCTTTGTTCCCACCGTTTTGTATTTTTTTTTAATTATATGTATTGATAAAGTATATTATTTATTTTAGCTAGAATCTTTTTGTTTCTTGCGGCAATATTCACCGCTGCTAGGAATTGTCCATGGTTATACTTTGAAGTGTCTAGCATCTTAGATGTTGCATTCGAGACATATGTGATTTATCATGTATGGTGCTATACATTTAAAGCCCCACTCCAACGTTTTTTTCATATTGTAGCAGTGGTGCTTCTAATGTAAATTTCCTGCCCTAGTCTTATACTTACCTGCTGCCATCTTCATTCGTTATATGTGCCTCTCCAGTTGGTCAGTTTGTTTACTTGGGGGATTGCTGGGGGAGCCGGAGGTTACTTTTCAAAGTAAGGGTACCGTCACACAGTCACACTTTGATCGCTACGACGGTACGATCCGTGACGTTCTAGCGATATCGTTACGATATCGCAGTGTCTGACACGCAGCAGCGATCAGGGACCCTGCTGAGAATCGTACGTCGTAGCAGATCGTATGGAACTTTCTTTCGTCGCTTGATCACCCGCTGACATCGCTGGATCGTTGTGTGTGACAGCGATCCAGCGATGTGTTCGCTTGTAACCAGGGTAAACATCGGGTAACTAAGCGCAGGGCCGCGCTTAGTAACCCGATGTTTACCCTGGTTACCAGCGTAAATGTAAAAAAAACAAACAGTACATACTCACATTCCGGTGTCTGTCCTCCGGCGTCTCAGCTTCTCTGCACTGTGAGCGCCGGCCAGCCAGAAAGCGAGCACAGCGGTGACGTCTGACGTCACCGCTGTGCTTTCCGGCCGCTGTGCTTACACAGTGCAGAGAAGCTGAGACGCCGGAGGACAGACACCGGAATGTAAGTATGTACTGTTTTTTTTTTTTTTACGTTTACGCTGGTAACCAGGGTAAACATCGGGTTACTAAGCGCGGCCCTGCGCTTAGTAACCCGATGTTTACCCTGGTTACCCGGGGACTTCGGCATCGCTCCAGCGCCGTGATTGCACCGTGTGACCGCAGTCTACGACGCTGGAGCGATAATCATACGATCGCTGCGACGTCACGGATCGTGCCGTCGCAGCGATCAAAATGGCATTGTGTGACGGTACCCTGAGTCTATGAGAGCCAGAAAGAGGCTCTTATAGACTTTCATTGAGAGTTTGTGGCCATTACCTCTGACTTTTGGTTAATGAGAAGTTGCGGCCACAGGACGGTGGCATTGGAGAGCTGAAGACAGAGGGAGGCAAGTATAATATTAGGTCAAGGGACCTTACATTAGTAGCAGTACACCGGCCTTAAAAAAAAAATGCTGGAGTGGTTGTGTAAAGAGAATACTATGTAATAATGGAGGTTGTTTTACATAATAAAGTAGGCAGTAAATAGTAAGGGATGCCAGTATACATAAGGAAGAACAGCATGTAATAATAAATGGTGATATACATAATAATATGCAATAATAGTAAAGACTATACATAGTAAGTTAGAATGCTATTTAATAAGGGATGGTACTATACATAATAAAGGAGATTACCATACATAATAAAGAAGGACAGTATATAATAATGGGTGAGACTGTAAATAAGGGAGGACACTGTGTAATAATGGATGACACAATACATAATAAGAGTGGCACTATGTAATAAGGGATGGTGATATACAGTACTGTGCAAAAGTTTTAGGCAGGTGTGGAAAAAATGATGCAAAGTAAGAATACTTTAAAACATTGAAGTGTTAGTTTATTTTTATCAATCAACAAAAGGCTAAGTGAATGAACAAAAGAGACATGCTGCGGATTATGCTGCGGATCCGCAGCGGATTTGACGCTGCGGATCTGCAGTAGTTTTCCATGAGTTTACAGTACCATGCAAACCTATGGAAAACAAAATCCGCAGTGCACATTCTGCGGAAAAAAAAGCGCGGAAACACAGCGGTTTATATTCCGCAGCATGTCAATTCTTTGTGTGGATTCCGTAGCGGTTTACACCTGCTCCTCAATAGGAATCCGCAGATGTAAAACCGCAGGTGGAATCCGCACAAAAACCGTGGTTTACCTGTGAATTTACCAAAATCAGTGCGGAAAAATCCGCACACCATTCCGTAGTGTGTGCACATACCCTTAGTGTGAGCACCCTCCGCCTTCTATACAACATCAAAGCAGAAATTCTTTTAAGTACACTTTAATGAATGTAGTTTTTGAAGAAACTCAGCAAGAAGGCTTTTCCAAACATCTTGGAGAGTTTCTGTGGATTTAGACTTATGCAAATTCTTCTACCAGAAAGACTCAAGGAAGTTGAGATCACAGCTTTGTGGGAGCCATATCATAACAACCAGGACTCCTTTTCCTCCTTAACTCTAAGTTTTTAATGATATTGGCTGCATGTTTGGGGTTGTTGCTCTAATGGTGAATACATTTGGAGCCAACGAGATGCCTCCTTGGTTGATATTGCATGATGGAAAAGTATCTTGACTATATTTATCAGCATTGAGGACGCTATTATTATTGTACAATTGCCCATCTCCATTCGCTGAAATGCAGCCACAAACCTGCAAGGAATCTCTGCCATGCTTCACAAACTGCTTTCAGTTAGAGCCAAATATTTAATGTTTTGACCAATCAGTCCAGAGCACCTGCTGCCATTTTTCTGTACCCCAGTTCCTATGTTTTCATGCATAGTTAAATAGCTTGGTCGTGTTTCCATGTTGTTATAACTTTTTGGCCACAATCATTCCATGAAGAGTTATTCTTGCCAGATTTCTTCGAACATTAGATGGATGAAGTTGGTTCATACTGGTTGCTGATAGTTCTGAGCTGATGACACTGCTGGACATCTTCAAACTTTGATGGAAACATGCATGATGTGATTTTCATCTGCTGCACTAATTTTCCTTGACCGACCGCTGCATCTAGGGTCCTCAACATTACATATTTCCTGAAGCTTCTTCTAAAGAGAATGAACAGAACATCTCGAAACTCCAGTCTGTTTTGAAATCTTTGGCTTGGAGAGCCCTTTCTGTGTCTTGTTGATGTGCCCATTACGGCCGTGATATATGATCTGTGACATGGAAGCTGTCTTTCACAACCTCACCTTTGTAACAGAGTTTAGCTGTTTCTCATCCATTTTTAAGCCTTCTTAAGACTGTTTGAAACTACATAATGAAGTAGTGATCATCACCTATTTATAATTGGTTACTCATACACTGGAATATAATCCTACAAAATCCCTGCAAAGGGTGGTCACACCAAATATTGATATGATTTAGATTACTATTTTGTTCATTCACTGTTCATTTTATTAGTAAAAAAAAAATAGCATTTCTATTTTTTAAACCATTGTCACTTTGCAGCATTTATTTCACACATGCCTAAAACTTTTGCACACAACTGTATATATACAGTGATGTCTCTTGAAATTGTTCCAGAAAATGAAGTGTTTCTCCCAGAAAATGATTGCAATTACACATGTTTTGTGATACACATGTTTATTTCCTTTGTGTGTGTTGGAACAACACAAAAAAATAGAAAAAAGGCAAATTGGACATACAGTAATTTCACACAAAATTCCCAAAATGGGCTGTACTACATTGCTAGCACCCTCAATTTAATATTTGGTTGCACACCACTTGGAATAAATAACTGCAATCAATCGCTTCCTATAACCATCAACAAACTTCTTCCACCTCTCAACTGGAATTTTGAGCCACTCTTCTTTTGAAAACTCCATGTTTCTCATATTTGAAGGGTGCCTTCTCCCTACTGCAACAGGTGTTCAATAGGATTTAGGTCCAGACTCATTTCTGGCCAATTCAGAACTCTACAGCGCTTTGTTTCCAAACATTTCTGGGTGCTTCTTGAAGTATATTTGGTGTGATGGTCCTGCTGGAAGACTCATGACCTAGGATGCAAACCCAGCTTTCTGACACTGGGCACTACACTGTGAACCAAAATTCTGTGGTAGTCTTGAGATTTCATGATAACTTGCACACAGTCAAGGAACCCAGTGTTGTCCAGTCAGCAAAACAACCCCAGAACATCTTTGAACCGCCACCATATTTGACTGTACAGTGGCATGTAAACGTTTGGGCACCCCTGGTCAAAACTATTGTCATTGTGAACAGTTAAGCCAGTTGAAGATTAAATGATCTCTAAAAGGCCTAAAGTTAAAGATGACACATTTCCTTTGTATTTTAGGCAAATACATTTATGAATATTCATCTTTTCCAGTTTAAAAATTACAAAAGGAAAAAAAGTTTGGGCACCCTGCATGGCTAGTACCTAGTAGCACCCCCTTTTGAAAGTATCACAGGTTGTAAATGCTTTTTGTAGTCAGAAAGAGTCTTTCAATTCTTGTTTGAGGGATTTTCTTCCACTCTTCCTTGGAAAATTATTCCAGTTCTGTGAGATTCCTGGGTCGTCTTGCATGCACTACTAGTTTGAGGTCTAGCCACAGATTTTCAATGATGCTCAGATCACAGGACTGTAAGGGCCATTGTAAAACCTTCAGCTTGCACCTTTTAAGGTAGTGTATTGTGGATATTAACGTTTGTTTAAAATCATTTTCCATTTGTAGAAGCCACCCTCTTTTCAACTTCAGCTTTTTTACAGATGGTGTTATGACAAGAATTTGTTGAAATTTCATTGAATCCATTCTTCCCTCTACCCATTCCCCTTGTCATTGGCTGCAACACAACCCCAAAGCTTGATAGATCCACTCCAAGCTTAATGGTTTATTTTCCTGAAATTCTGTGCCCTTTTTCTTTACACATACCTTTGATCATTGTGGCAAAAGAGGTTTATTTTAACCTCATCAGTCCAGAGAACTTGTTTCCAAAATGCATCAGGCTTGTTTAAATGATCTTTTGCATACTTCTAGAAGCTGAATTTTATGGTGAGGATGCTGGAGAAGTTTTCTTCTGTTGACTTCCATGATGGTCATATTTTTGCAGGTGTCTCTGAACAGTAGAACAATGTGCCACAACTCCAGAGTCTACTAAATATTTCTGGAGGTCTTTTGCAGTAAAGTGGGGGTTCTGATTTGCCTCTCTAGCAATCCTACGAGCAGCTAGAGAGCTGAAATTTTGCTTGGTCTTCCAGACCTTATCTTGACCTTCACTGTTCACATTAACTGCCATATCATAGTTACGTTTTGAACTGAGGAAAGATCAACTTGAAAAGGCTTTGTTATCTTCTCACAGCCTTCTCCTGCTTTGTAGGTCTCCATCAATTTCATTTTCAGTGTGCTAAGTAGCTGCTTAGAAGAACCCAAGGCTGCTGGGTTTATTTGGTACAAGTTTAAAGGAGGCTTGGTTTTTATAAAGCTGGGAAATTTGCATCACCAGGCCTTTCTTAATGAGGATGGTGAACAAGCCATAACCATAACAGGCTAATTACGGTCTTAAACCTTGGTCAAAGTTATCTGAGCACACAAATCTCCAAGGGTGACCAAACTTTGGCATTAGCCCATTTTCCTATTTGTGTTTTTAAAATGTAAATAATCACAATATATATTTTTTTATATCATGCAAATGTAGATGGATAGTTCACACTGACACTGATGCACCCTACGGGTGCCAGGCATCTTCAAATGTTTTGGAACTTGATTGAGGCTGCTTATCTACCACCCAAACTACCCTGTGTTGCAACGTTTCATCAATTTTTGCCTGCTGTCCATATACAGGGAGATTAGCTACAGTGCCATGGGTCATAAACTTCTTGATTATGAGGTGCACCGTGGACAAAAGAACACCAAGATCTCTGGAGATGGAGTTGTAATCTTGAGATTGTTGATATTGTTCAACAGTTTGGTTGTCAAGTCCTCAGACAGTTCTCTTCTCTTTCTGTTCTCCATGCTTAGTGTGGTACACCCAGACACACCATGTAAAGATTGAGTCAACTTCTCCCCTTTTTATCTGGTTTCAGGTGTGATTTTCATATTGCCAACACCTGTTACTTGCCACAAGTGAGTTTGAATGAGCATTACATGGTTGAAACAAAGTTGTTTACCCACAACAGTTTTGTCCGGACCATTTTTGGGGTTTTGTGTGAAATTATGTCCAATTTGTCTTAATTTTTTGGGAGCAATACTTATTTTTCTAGAACAATTTCAAGGATGCCAACCATTTTGGCCATCAATGTGTGTGTGTATATATATATGTATATTATATATACATATTATTCCTTCAGTTTCATCAACATAATTTTTAGAATGAGTCTGACAATTTTACAATTATGTAAAGCATAAAGTAAAAAATAAGAGAAAAAGAAAATATAAAATAGGTGAAGGGCAAAGTGTAAGCACAACTGGAACCTTGTAAATTACTAGCAGTTTTTGTGTATGAAATACCTTAATAGCTCAGTAGAAATGATTTTGGCAATCATGGAAAAATTTAATTTTAGTACAAACCAATGGTCACAAGGCTATGGCTCTCCAGTTTTTTGGAAAACTACAGTTAGTGTTAAACTGCTAGCAAAGGTTGGAGACCATGGTTCTAAAACAATTTTGTCTATTGCTTACATTGAATTATATACTTCCTATGGTAAAGTCTAGTTCAGCACATGCTAATTGGAGTCTTTTTGATGCATCATGACTCTTACCCTTCCTGGCATCACTGTATGTTATTTTTGCTTGTGCCTTACTGTCCTTTTTGTGCGTGTCCTGCCGTCAGTTTATACTGTATTGTGGTGTTACATGTATTAGGTGGCGTGTATTTACATTGAGTGTCACTGAATTTTATTAATTTATCCAGGTATGTAATCACAAACAGATATCACAATCTTTTATATTTATCTCTACCTTGACGAGCCATGTTCTGCTCTTGGCTATTAACACATTCTTATAATTACTTTTGACCAACCATATTCCCTTGCCCACACCATATATTGCACATTATACAAATTAAGTGTAACAAAACTCAGCACAACAGCTTATGCGATCACTTAGTCAAACACTTGACTGCCAAAAAAAAAATGCTTGTTCCAAAGCAGTGACCGATTGTGACATGTTTCTGCAGGGGACGTTGCTGAGAAAACATGGCAAAGGGCTAGAGAAGGTAAACAAGTATGCAGACCCTTCAAGTCTCGTGTATTGCAAGCTTACATACTTAATTAAAGGAAACCTGTTACGTCCAGAAACGCTCTTTATCTGCAGATATATTGTTAATCTGCATATAAATAGCAATTAAATCATGTTTGACTGGCTTACTGGAGCAGCAGCTGCAGGGAGAAAAGTTATATTTACCCTGCAGCTGCTCACTTTTAGTTACTGGGCTGTTACAGGAAATGGTTAGTTATCGTTCACTACACAGTAAGTGTGCTGTAATTACTCACCTACACATTGATTGACAGCTTGCTCTGTGGCATGTGTTCAGCCCCTGTGTGCAGAACAGGCTGTCAATCGCTTTGCCAGGGAGTGATTACAGCCATGCTCACAGTTTAGTAAGTGATGACTGTAGCCGCTCCTTGCCCAATGACTGGTAGCGAGCATACAGATGTGATTTCACTGGTAGATTCTGACTATATCTGCAGGTAAATCGCATTTCTGAAGGTGACAGATTTCCGTCAAATATAGCAAGAATCCATAAACCTACAAATTCTGTGCAATAGAAATGCTGTATCAGCATTAAAACTTGTCAAGCGTTTGCTGTGAACTGCTGTATATGGAGGAACTTGTGTAGTTGTGGTCTGTTGTATTGCTTATACTTGATGTTCACTTAATTACCACCTATGTTCCCAAGTGAAGCTGAATATTATATATCCAGAAGTGAATAAATGCATATTTGGTGTGGGTCTGTGCTGTATGTAGCTGTGCTGTATATGTACACTTTGTTTAGACATAAATTGGCTGTTGTTGTTTGGTTCTTTTTTTCACACCCACACTCATATGTTAATCTCACGCTTCTCTCTCCAGAGCAGGGTGAAGCTGCCGTACCATGCAGATGTAAGGACACTGTGTGTGTGTCTGTCTTTCTGCACTCTTTGTTTTCCTCTATATGTCTCTTTGTACAATCTGCCCCTGTGACCTGTGTCCTAAACTTGTCCCCTTTTACGTGTTATCTGCAATTGTGATGTCTATAATGTTCAGTCAAGCTGTGTATGCCAAACTGTATTTTTTTGATAGTTTAGTGAAAAAAGATCAGAATTACTATAAAAAAAAAGGATGATTTTCCTTTGGTGCGGATCGTCCTGCTGTCCTTTTCTCCACTATAAGCAAAAATTCATTTTCCAGAGCTACAGTTTAGTGCAATGTGGTTTTACGCTTGCAAGAACAAATGCCACTTATTGTTATTACTGTTATTATTTTTGTATCCCCTTAATTCTTTGGTGCCATGCATATGAAAACAACACATAATCATTTAGCAATACATAACCCAGGAACAACTGAACACAGCTAAGTGACAGACAGGTGCAATGGCAAAGCTGTCCCTGCCCACGAGGGCTAACAGTCTACTAAGGAAGGGAGTATGATAAAATAGGAGAGGGTAGAAGCTGCTGATATTAGTAGGGTGCATGTGCTCTTGAAGGCGTTGGTTCTCAGCTTGTGTTGGAAAGCTTTAAAGTTGGGGAGAGGGTATCGATTAACCAAGTGCCGGGAGGCACAGAAGACATTTGTGATACAGTTGTTTGAGGAGCAGATATGAAGAGAGCAAAGAAAGAGTTCTTATGAAGACCATAGATTATGTGTGGGTAGGTAGCAAGAGATTAGATCAGACATATATGAGGGGACAGGTTATTGGAGGCCTAGCAAAGAGGAGAGGAACAATCAAGCATTGGAGTTAAGGCTGAAATGAAGGGGTGGAAGAGATGATGGGAGATGATGTCGGGTAAGCAGTGACGCTTTTCTTGGTTCAAAGCTAAGAAAAGTATCCAAAAGTATACCACGAGAAGACTAGAGGTCTCAGGACAGAACTTTGGTGGATACCAACAGTGAGAAAAAAAGTAGTTTAACCCCTTCACGACCTTTGACGTATAAGTACATCAAAGGTCATGTCCCCGCCTTTGATGCGGGCTCCGACATTGAGCCTGCATCTTTTCCCCTGCACTGATCTGTAGCCCTGCTATGTGTAGCACAGGCTATTGGATGATCACAACTTCAAGTCTCCTAAGGGGGCAATTGAAGCCAGTAAAAAAAAGTTTTAAAAAGTATAAAAAAAAAAAGTTCAAATCAACCCCCTTTTGCCCCATTGAAAACTAAACAAAAAATATGCACATACAGTACAGACCAAAAGTTTGGACACACCTCATTTAAAGATTTTTCTGTATTTTCATGACTATGAAAATTGTAAATTCACACTGAAGGCATCAAAACTATGAAATAACACATGTGGAATTATATACTTAACAAAAAAGTGTGAAACAACTGAAAATATGTCTTATATTATAGGTTCTTCAAAGTAGCTCTTTGACTCTTGGTCTTCCTTTCCTGGGGCGGTCCTCATGTGAGCCAGTTTCTTTGTAGCAGTTGCTGGTTTTTGCCACTGCACTTGGGGATACTTTCAAAGTTTTCACAATTTTTCGGACTGACTGACCTTAATTTCTTAAAGTAATGATGGCCACTCATTTTTCTTTACTTAGCTGCTTTTTTCTTGCCATAATACAAATTCTAACAGTCTATTAAACCTGACAGGGCACAGTGAAAAGCATTCCCGGTGACTACCTCTTGAAGCTCATCAAGAGAATGCCAAGAGTGTGCAAAGCAGTCATCAAAGCAAAAGGTGGCTACTTTGAAGAACCTAGAATATAAAACATATTTTCAGTTGTTTCACACTTTTTTGTTAAGTATATAATTCCACATGTGTTAATTCATAGTTTTGATGCCTTCAGTGTGAATGTACAATTTTCATAGTCATGAAAATACAGAAAAATCTTTAAATGAGAAGGTGTGTCAAAACTTTTGGTCTGTACTGTATTTGGTATTGCTGAGTTCAGAAATGTCCGATCTACCAAATTACAAAAACAATCTGATTGGTAAGTGGCATAACGAGAAAAAAATAGAAACGCCAAAATTACTTTTTTTAGCCACCCTGCAATAAAATGCAAAAGCGGAAGATTAAAACATCGTATGCACCCCAAAATGGTATCAATAAAAACGTCAGCTTGGGGCACAAAAAATCTATATATTTTTTACAATTCCTGCTAATACACAATTTGGGGGCTTAAACGAAATCACTCATCCCTGACATGACTATTTTAGTAAATACTGGAATTCCCTATAAAATAAGAATGCTGGAGTTTTTCTTTTTCTTCCTAGAAATCTATTAATATATTGATCATTACTACTACCCGTTGTTGTTAGAAAGAAGCATCCCTATAAACTCTGCCCAATCAATGCTGAATAGTAAATGTCCCATTGAAAATGTAATTATTCATTTCCATTAGGATTAACATGGTCACGATAGAAAGCGGAATTGTTCCACAATAGTTATTTAAACGTATTTACTAAAACAAGAAGTGTCAGAAGAACTGACAAGTCCTCTATAAAGAAGCACTCCATCAAGATTTTATCCTCTTAATATATTGCAGTCATCATATTATACAGCACTGAGTACTTACAATTGCTCATTTTGCCCTTCTACCCAGTAAATTCTTCTGATTTCCCGAACGTCAATGACATCATATGATTAAAAACAGAGTAGCTGAATCCTTCTGAGCTCTATGTAGAAACAAGAAGTCTCTTTTCTCTTCATGAGTCATCATTAGACCTACAATCCTATGTCACTGACAAAAGGAACTAAGGAAGAAAGATAAAAGCAAGGGGGTGGAGCAGCTTGGTTAGGAGATGAAGATGAGGTGGAGCTGGTCTGGCCAGCAACTTTTCAGTGACCTAGGATCTAATGCTGACTCATGCAGGGAAAAGAGACTTCCTGTTTCTACACATAGCAGAGACAAATGAATAATTAACTGGGTAGAAAGGCAAAATGAGCAATTGTAAGTACACAGTTCTACATATGTTTTACAATATCTGATAGCTTTATTAAAGGCTTTAATTCAAACAGTTTTCACCCAAAATTTGGCATAAAACTGTCTAAAATATCACAAAGCGTTTGAACAATTCATAACTGCGCAAACATTTTACATCATTCCATGCCAGCTCCGCTACCTTTTTGAAACAATTGAGTTTTAGTGAGGACAACTGACAAATACATAAAAATTAACTCCATAAAAGATGTGTAGATTACAATATAAATGTATTCTAGTGCATTACTAGATTACATTTTATATGCTGGCACATACCAGATGAAAGATGGTCAAATTTATTCATGGAGCACACCTCTTAGGGAATTTGTAGCTTCATAATCCATGCACCAGCACCATTCATTAATTCAGGCATGCAAAACTCCAGTCTTGATGAATGGGGGACCAAGGGTTAATGAGTTAAATATAATTATACACTATGTTATTCTTATAGTTCTGTAGCAACTAATATCCAAATGGACCTCAACTGAATTTCACACTTGCTAGACACACACAGTATCTACAAAGACCTATGGGAACATGGCATAATAGTATAGCATTTGGCAATCCACCCCCACACACAAACAGAAAGAAAGGGGAGAACAGAGGCTTTTAAGAATGTTCTATATAGAAACACTTATTGTGTACCCATTGGTAACATTGACTGGTTAGCCTCTATTAGTCTCTGGGTAACCATTCCAGTGGTTCTTCTTTCCTAACAGGGGACTCATCTCATCATTAATGCTGCTAAAGAGTTGGGACAACTTTCCAAACTCAAGGTACAGATTCAAGTCTAATTTATTTTTCAGTAATCACCTTTTGCAAACAAATTGACTAATATTATCTCATTATTTATAATTAGTGATGAGCGAGTGTGCTCGTTACTCGAGATTTCCAAGCATGCTCGGGTGGTCTCCGAGTATTTTGGGCATGCTGAGAAATTATGTTTGAGTCGCCACAGCTGCATGATTTGCGGCTGCTAGACAGGCTGAAT
Source organism: Ranitomeya variabilis (assembly GCF_051348905.1). NCBI lineage: Eukaryota > Metazoa > Chordata > Amphibia > Anura > Dendrobatidae > Ranitomeya > Ranitomeya variabilis. Next base: position 797,040,332 of record NC_135232.1, on the reverse strand, counting down.
ACATGTGGGGATTCCCTAACAAACAGGCAACCCCCACATGTATTCAGGCTGTCTAGCAGCCGCAAATCATGCAGCTGTGGCGACTCAAAGTACTCGGAGAACACCTGAGTATGCTCGGAAATCTAGAGTAACGAGCACACTCGTTTATCATTATTTATAATATAATGTAATCATACATTCATTTTATTTTTTCTCTAGGATCACATGGTAAGGGAAGAAGCAAAGAGCTTGACCCCAAAGCAATGTGCTGTAGTGGAGCTCGCACTGGATACTATTAAGGTAATGGTATATCTCTAGATTAAATAATAATCTTTATTTTTATATAGCACTATCATATTCCACAACACTTTACATACATTATCATCGCTGTCCCTGATGGGGCTCACATTCCCTATCAGTATGTCTTTGGAGTACCTGGAGGAAACCCACGCAAACATGGGGAGAACATGCAAACTCCTTGCAGATGTTGTCCTTAGTGGGATTTGAACCCAGGACCCCAGTGCTGCAAGACTGCAGTACTATCCATCGTGCTGCCCTATAGCTAGATCTTCTGTATATACCCTCCACAACTGTCCCAGATTCTTATGTGTCCACTTGGGAAAATCAATTGCCTATTCCTGGTGGACCAACCCCTGTAAGTCACGATGTCCTTTTTTACATTTTAGGGAGCTGTAAATGTATTATGTTGGCCTTAGTAGATGTAAGATACGAGGGTGGTGCCATAAACAGTGCTAATTTCTCTCGTCTTACTTTACAGCAATATTTCCATGCTGGAGGTGTTGGTCTGAAAAAGACTTTCTTGGAGAAAAGTCCTGACCTACAGTCTCTACGCTATGCACTGTCTCTTTATACACAGGCTACGGATACACTCATCAAAACCTTTGTCCAAACACAGTCTGCTCAGGGTGAGATCTTTTATTCCTATCAGTTTGGCAGTGGTTCTTTGTGTCTGAAGCTATGATCACACATAGATATATATTTCAATTTTTGTTTTATTTGTTAGATATAAAAAAGATGTAACAGATTTTTTTGTTATTATATTATATAGTCTGTTCCAATCCACCCTGGGATGGCCATATTAGCAGCACTCTTTTTTAGTAGATGGTGCCCCAGTGTGTGTGTGCATTTGTACCATAAGACAGCTGCAATGAACTGACTTCATTGACAGAAAAATTTCAGACTATTACATCCTTCTGGAAGTGATGGAGTACTATTCTATCTTCCAGCAGTACAATAGGACTGCCGTTAAACTTTCTGCTGCCCATGCCTCAGTCTACACAGCAAAGCTGACAAGTGGGGTACATTGATAATACGTAGTTGTCAAAAAATGAAAAATGTAGGAACTATGTATTCCGACACTTCTGAGCTCAATGCAGTTACTGCTATTCATTATTAGTAAGTAAAGTGTATTAAAGTGGTTTTCCAATAATAATGACCAATACTCAGTATAGGTTACCTATAACAAGATCTGTGGAGGGCCAACACTCAGCACTACACAGATCAGCTGTTTTCAGCCCTGGCTGCAACCCAGATGGAAACAGTGAACAGAGCCGAAAAGCACATCTCTTTAGCGGTCATCTTGTAGTGGTCATTCTGACTGTTTATTTACTTTAATATTAACCTGAGCTATAGTACCTGGGAATGACTACTAGACATAGTTTATATATGAAAAAAAACTAACTTTTATTCCATTCTTAAAATCACATAGCGATGTACAACATTGAAGTAGACAAGACAACTTTTCGGCCCAAATTGGCTTTTACCAAGCCAGAAAAAAAGTTAAAAAATACAGCTATAAAGTGCAGGTTACAATATTGAGGCTTTTTATATATCAGGGGAATTGGGCTCCATCTCTTCCTCCTCTTCAGTGTACATCTCGGTTGCCATGACAGCCATCTAATCATCAGATAAATCATTAAAGCATGATAAAATCAATCGTAACTACAAACATATATACATACAGTTGTGCTCAAAAGTTTACATACCCCGGCAGAATTTTTGCTTTCTTGGCAACTGTATGCTGTATCAAAGAGAAGATGGAGTATCATTCATACCAAAATGTCAAGAGTTCAAGAAGTAATTCATTACTCATATATATAATACTTATCAAAGTTATTGCTATACACCTAAAAAGGACCTTGGTATTGTAAGTTACCCAAACACATTCCTAAGGGAGGCTAGATTGCACTCTCACTATAGTTAGGGCTTCCCAGAATATATACCAAAAATCTTCACGCATTATGATAATCCAAAGGAGTACATCGCCGTCATCATCCAATCAGATAGCTATGGTGGGAAGAAGAGAGGGACAATGGGTGGTGCCTTACCTCATACAAACTGGGAATAGCGCATCTTGATATCACGTGACCACAGTCATGTGGTGGCATTTCAGTGCATCAAGAAGTCATGTGGCCAGAGTCATGTGATCACGCAATGCATCACTTTGGATAAGTCTCTGAGCTTTCCACATCTTGCCACTGGGATTTTTGTGTATTCCTCAAGGCAAAACTGCTCCATCTCCTTCAAGTTAGATGGTTTCTTCTGGTAAGCATCAATTTTCAAGTCTGACCACAGATTCTCAATTGGATTAAGGTCTGGACTTTGACTGGGCCACTCTATTTACACATTTCCACTTAAACCACTTGTGTGTTGCTTTAGCAGTATGCTTTGGGTCATTGTCTTGTTGGAAGGTGAACCTCCGTCCCAGTCTCAAACCACTGACAAACTGAAATAGGTTTTTCTTAAGAATATTTCTGTATTTTGCATCATCCATCTTCCCCTCGACACTGACCATTTCCCCCGTCCTTGCTGCTGAAAAACATCCCCACAGCATGATGCTGCCACCATTATGTTTCACTGTGGTAATGGTGTTCTTGGGGTGATGAGCTGTGTTGGCCAAAAAGTTCAGTTTTGGTCTCACCTGACCACAGCACCTTTCCCCATACATTTGGGGAGTCTCCCACATGTCTTTTGGCAAACTTAAAACTAGCCTTACAATTTTTGTGTGTAAGTAAAGACTTTTTCCTGCCCACTCTTTCTTAAAGACCACCTCTATCCAGTGTACAGCTTATTATGGTCACTCCAGTCTCTGCTTGCTTGGAAGTTCTGCAGCTCCTTCAGGGTTACCTGTGCTGCCTTTTTGATTAATGCCCTCCTTGCTCAGGCTTTGAGTTTTGGTGGGTGGCCGTCTCTTGGCATGTTTGTTGTGGCACCATGTTCTTTCCATTTGATGATAATAGATTTGATGTTGCTCTGGGGGAACATCAGAGATTGAGATATTTATTTTTATAACCCAACCCTCACTTGTACTTCTCAACAACTTTGTCCCTGACTTGTTTGGAGATCTCTTTTGTCTTCTTAGTGTTATTTGGATAGTGGTGCCTCTTGCTTAATGGTGTTGCAGCCCCTGTGGCTTTTCAAAAAAGGTAAAGTGTATATACTGACAGACCATGTGACACTTAGATTGCACACAGGTGGACTTCCTTTCACTAAGCCCCTGACTTATGAAGGTAATTGCTTGCACCAGAAATCTTTAACGGCTTCATAGCAAAAGGGGTGAATATATATGCACATGCCAATTTTCAGTTAGTTTATCCCATAAATTTTATTTCTACCTAGATTTTTCTCACTTCATTTCACTAACTAATGGTACCTTCACACTAAGCGACTTTGCAGCGAGAACGACGACGATCCGTGACGTTGCAGCGTCCTGGATAGCGATCTCGTTGTGTTTGACACGCAGCAGCGATCTGGATCCCGCTGTGATATCGCTGGTCGGAGCTAGAAGTCCAGAACTTTATTTCGTCGCTGATCACCCGCTGTCATCGCTGGGTCGGTGTGTGTGACACCGATCCAGCGATGTGTTCACTTGTAACCAGGGTAAATATCGGGTTACTAAGCGCAGGGCCGCGCTTAGTAACCCGATATTTACCCAGGTTACCATTGTAAAAGTAAAAAAAAAAACACTACATACTCACCTTCTGATGTCTGTCACGTCCCCCGCCGGCGGCTTCCCTGCACTGAACTGAATGTGTCAGCGCCGGCCGGCCGTAAAGCAGAGCACAGCGGTGACGTCACCGCTGCTGCCAGCGCTGACACATTCAGTCAGTGCAGGAAGCTCTCGGCAGCAGCGCGTAACCCTGTGGACGCCGGGGGACGTGACAGACATCAGAAGGTGAGTATGTAGTGTTTTTTTTTTACTTTTACAATGGTACCCAGGGTAAATATTGGGTTACTAAGCGCGGCCCTGCACTTAGTAACCCGATGTTTACCCTGGTTACCCGGGTGCTGCAGGGGGACTTTGGCATCGTTGAAGACAGTTTCAACGATGCCGAAGACGTTCCCCTGATCGTTGGTCTCTGGAGAGAGCTGTCTGTGTGACAGCTCCCCAGCGACCTAAACAGCGACGCTGCAGCGATCGGCTTGTTGTCTATATCGCTGCAGCGTCGCTGAGTGTGACGGTACCTTTAGACTATTTAGTGCTGATGTGTCACACACAGATTGGATTACGAAAATATTTAAACACAGGTTGTAATGTAAGAAAATAGGTAAAAAGCCAAGGGTTTGAATACTTTCACAAGCCATTGTAATAAGTGGTTCCTGGAAGATGTCAATGGTGTCATGTTGCTGATTTCTATATTCAGGCTTTTGATCATATTTTAACCATTTCAGGTCTATAATTATGCCAAGGGTGTTTCAAAAGACGTCCGGAAGATAAACAGATGTATTTTGGAGTGTTTTGCCATTGCTTTTGTTTAAGAAACTACTAGCTATTTCTTCATTTTTAAAGGAAGTGAAAAAAAACCCATTGGAAAACAATAGCAGAAAAAAACCATAACAAAACCATGGAAAAACTTTCCAAAAAAAGTCTGCTGAAAAAGTCAGAAAATAATGACACAAAAGATTTTCAGGAAAAATAACTGCAGAGATTCTTTTGCTTAAAAAAAACTTGTCGAGTTTACCTGAGTTTCAATGATGTTGTGTCCACATAGTCAGTCAGTAGAAACTCTGCAAATCATCAGATCGCCTGTATGTAGCAGAAATGCTCACTTGCCATGAGCGCCGACCACCGGGCTCCTAGCAATCTGGCTATGACAACCATAGAGGTCTGCTGGAGACCTCTGGTTGTCATGCCGACTAAAAGGTGACCCGCAATCACGTGACAGGGTTACCGATGGGCGGGATTTCCGGCGTACTTCCCGAAAGCGCAAATTAAAAATGCTGCTGATAGCGGCATTTAACTAGTTAACAACCACAGGTGGATCGCGATTGCACCCGCAGCTGTTCCGGGCACAAGTCAGCTGTATATATCAGCTGACATGTGCCCGGAAAGATGCCGGCTCCAGCTTAGGGGGAGTCTGACATCGGCGTTCTATTAAGCCCAATGTCGGAAAGGGGTTAACAACCAATCCACATACACGTCGAACGCCAAGCCTATTCCCCCTTCTACCACGGCCTTGCTTTTTCCCACTCCTGTTTCACAGTCTAAGGCCCACACCTGTCTGTCACGTCACTAAATGAACAATCACTATTTATTTTCTTAGATAGTGTGCCTGAACAACACTGTTCTGATTTCTCACTGAAACACAGTTTTATTACAAGTGACTTGGATTAGCAAATTGGGGCCTCCTGGCTGCACCCCGATATTAGGCTTAATGATTTTTAAGAGGAAATCTGGGCTTCTGATTTTTCACTAAAACACAGTTTTATCCCAAACGATTTGGATTAGAAAATTGGGACTCCTGAGACTGCCACACAGTTTTAGCACAATCTGGTTAGATGCTGGAAGATCGATTTCACACAGGACAGGATCCTATCTATCTAACTGATAAGTTCACTTTCAGCAGCAGCACTAGCAGGAGTGCATTGTCTGCACTGTGACACTGAGAAAATGGAACAGCAAAACAAGATGTCCGCTTTTTATATGGCCAGGGACATGTGACTTCGGCAGCCAATCACAGAAGACCTTGTGTCATGATGTTGTGGATGGTTTCTGTGTCTTGATTGTCAGCGGAATGTACGCACAATTAAGCTATTAAAGAAAAAATAAATAAAAAAAGGAAAAAACAAACTGCACTCTGCAGCTCCTCTGACCTAGACACATCCCCTTCCCTTATCAAACACGTCCCCCATGTCGCAGAGGTTAACACGTCAGGAGCGGATAGAAATTGTGTTGATGTCTGGTGAACGCAGTCCCCAGGTCATTGCAGATTTCAATGCAAGACACCCTACGCAGGAAAACTGTCACCATTCCCATGTTATTTTTGTTTTGCCCATTCTGCAAATTCAGCGCGCCAATCTGGCATCAGTTGAACATCCCTTCGGCGGATATTAGCTACTCATAAATGGCACCCTTACAAAATCCAGCTGCTGCAGCATCTCAACGAGGATGACCCAGATCGGATCGCTAAATTTGCAGAATGGGCAAAACAAAAGGATGGTGGGAGTGGTCACCACCCACATCAGCTGACCCAGCAGCAATGCAATTACACCAGCAGGCCACCGGGGAAACTGCATTAACTCCCGATGACCTGAAAGGAAAAAAGTTTTAATCTGAAGGAAACCAGATCTGCCATAAATCCAAAAATGGATTGTGACACCTTGTCTGCATGGCTCCTTATTGCCATCCTTTTCTGCATGGCTCCTTATTCCCATCCTTGTCTGCATGGCTCCTTATCCCCATCCTTGTATGCATGGCTCCTTATCCCCATCCTTGTATGCATGGCTCCTTATCCCCATCCTTGTATGCATGTCTCTATTCCCATCTTTGTATGCTTGGCTCCTTATTCCCATCCTTGTATGCATGACTCCTTATCCCCATCCTTGTATGCATGGCTCCTTATTCCCATCCTTGTATGCATGGCTCCTTATCCCCATCCTTGTATGCATGGCTCCTTATTCCCATCTTTGTATGCATGGCTCCTTATTCCCATCCTTGTATGCATGGCTCCTTATCCCCATCCTTGTATGCTTGGCTCCTTATTCCCATCCTTGTATGCATGGCTCCTTATTCCCATCCTTGTATGCATGGCTCCTTATTCCCATCCTTGTATGCATTTGTCACGGGGAGACTAGGTGGGCAAGAGCTAATAACCTGGGCCCCTGCAATTTCCCTCAGACTAGGGAAATTCTGACTGACCCTCTACCTAGAGTTTACACTGATGGTGTGCATGTCTAGGCCTCGACCCTCGCCCTGTCTCCTGTTTCAACCCTAGGCTGAAACCACCGCCCACCACCCAGTGAAAAGATCATACACCAATACCCACAGTTAGCACAGACAAGGATAACGGAAAATATACACCACGCCGCAGTCACTCAGGAATACACTATAAATGTGCAGGGCAAAATAAATACAAATATAGGAAGGAGTAAATAAGACAAAGGGAAATACACCACCAGCAACGATACTCCAAATACTAGCTCACCACTCCAGACCGAGATAACAACGCACAAGACAGAAGCTATAATCGGCGACGCCCAATGTTCAGGAGAACTATTTAAAGGCAATGGGCATGGCCCAGCTTCCAATCTGAGCATCAGGTAAATTAACCCCGGACCAGCTAGATAAAATCTAGCCGACGCCAATGAGCACATAGTGGTCAAAAGCGGAATTACCGCTGTCTGTCGAACGACCTGGTCTGAACAGCATCCGACATGACAGCATGGCTCCTTATTCCCATCCTTGTATGCATGGCTCCTTATTCCCATCCTTGTATGCATGGCCCCTTATTCCCATCCTTGTATACATGGCCCCTTATTCCCATCCTTGTCTGCATGGCTCCTTATTCCCATCCTTGTATGCATGGCCTCTTATTCCCATCCTTGTATGCATGGCTCCTTATTCCCATCCTTGTATGCATGGCTCCTTATTCCCATCCTTGTATGCATGGCCTCTTATTCCCATCCTTGTATGCATGGCTCCTTATTCCCATCCTTGTATGCATGGCTCCTTATTCCCATCCTTGTATGCATGGTTCCTTATTCCCATCCTTGTATGCATGGCCTCTTAATCCCATTCTTGTATGCATGGCTCCTTATTCCCATCCTTGTATGCATGGCTTCTTATTCCCATCCTTGTATGCATGGCTCCTTATTCCCATCCTTGTATGCATGGTTCCTTATTCCCATCCTTATATGCATGGCTCCTTATCCTCATCCTTGTATACATGGTTCCTCTTCCCTATTTTTGTATATATGACCCCCATGAATAAAGCATAAAAAAAATCCCACTTACTTTTCCCGTGCACCCTCGCAGCATCTCGTTCCGGTTCCAGCAGCTCCTGCGGCCGAGTGATCACGTGTCCCTGCTCATTAAGGTAATGAATGTTCACCTCTCTCCACGCCTTTGGGAGTGGAGAGGTGAATACTCATTACTTTAATGAGCGGGCACCCGTGATAGTCCAGCAGGTGCTGGAAGCCAGCGGCTGTAACTGTGCACGCTATAAGTGAAATGAACATTCATTGTCAGTGCAGTGAATATTCATTTCTCTTTAGCAGCGGGCACACGGTTTAGCCGCAACCGCCAGCTCCTGCCTCCTGTCACCCGCTGCACCGCCGCTCCCTCTCCCCCACCGTCTTCTGGTACAGTGACACGTATATAAGCCAAGTGGGGCATTTTCTGAAAAAAAAATGTGCTGAAAAACTTGGCTCTTACATGAGTATAAATGGTATTTTTTTTCACCCATGTTGATTTTTTAAGCCAAGTCTCAGCTGCACCAGAGATAGTTTCCAGAAACTTCTGGACAAATATTCCCCAGTATGCCTTGTTTTCTGCTTTACTTAGTAGATTTGATTGAGCAAATATTTCTCTGCACAAATCATAAATTGTAATGAATCCTAATAGTATCATTTTCATGGATACACTATTCCATTATATGTTTTTGATGTTGTATGCTGCCAATCCATTGTTGTGTATTTCATGTCTAAACCTTAATTTCAAGTCACGTCAAGTAGAAGCTTTTATCATTGCCATCACAAGTGCATAATTTCTCTTGGCCTACAAATTATTTTAGGTTGAATTAGTGCCAATCAACATAAGAAAAACATTTTTAAATATTTTACCAGATGGTGGATATTTATTGCTTTTTTAAAGAGGACCTCTCACCAAATTTATCATATTGAACTGGACACTAGTTGTAAAAGTGTCTGGTTCTTTTTTTGTTATTTCGCTCCACTATTTAGTAGATTTTACTAATCAAAGTCCAAGCGGGTGTTATGAGACAGTTTCTATTGGCAGTGTGTACTTCTCCCCGTATAATGCTGGGCAATCATAAGGAGACAGCAACACTCAAAGTCTATTAGTTTTAGGGCAGTGATCGAAGTAGGGCAAGTTACAGCAGCACCACCCCACAGCTTCTGTTACCACCCTCAAACAAATCATCATACAGAGTTGGCACTGGTGTCACTTACACTGCTTCTATCACCACCCCTAATGACAATTTGTTTCAGGGAAAGAGTCTGCGGTGTTAGAAGCAGTGATTGTGATGGCAGCGACTGAAGATGTGATGACTGCTCAATTACCTCTGCTGAACCAGGGGATGGTGGTGAGAGCAGCTCTGGCAAGTGACTTGCAGTACAAGCATCCTGTGACATCCACAAAAGTGGTTAGGGCTCAAAGATAGGTATATATCAAGGACTTTTCTGTTTTAAGTGGATGTAACCCTCAACACAAAACTATATAGAAGTTTCCAAAAAGTTTAAAACCTTAACATTTGTTCAGGTGTGTATTTATGTTTCTGTATATACAAGATATCTATGTTGTGAGAGTATGAGTATATGATGTATGGTAATTTCTTGTATAACCTGGAAAAAATATTAAAATAGGGTCTTATTATTATGCTAGTACTAAATAATTTCCTGTAATAAAAGAAGGAGTTAGACATTATTTGCCTCTTGCATTCGAATAATGTAGTATGTTTTTGTATCATGCATCATGAACCTAATCGGTCTGGTCAGAGTATGTAAAGCACCTCTCCTTTCCTCTCTTCCCATCACTCTGCACCTTCATCCTCATACCTCTTCCATATTTTGCTTTTTCCCATTCTTTATCCCAAAGTCCATGGTGGAAAAGGTATTAGGTTTACTCTTAGTGAAGAGATTTATCCAGAAAAGGGTATGTCTTTGGTGCGAAGGCTTTTGGAAGCATGTCCTATCCTGCTCTGTCAATAGTCAGTTTACTCAAATTTACTACCAGTTAGAGCTACTTTTCCAGCTGATGAGGAGCAGTAGGAGGAAAGCATGGACCAACTCCAGTCCCACTTGTCAGGATATGCTATACCCATTGATGCCTTTTACATATGTTTCGTTCTCTAAATTAAAAAAAGATTAAGTAGATGAATATTTCCTGACCTCTCCAAGCATTACATTAAAATAACTGAGAACGTGGCATGGGGCATGCAGTGTAGCTGCTTCATTTTTAAGTTAAATTGATATGCCGCTTCTGCCATTATGTTTACCTGTATAAGTGGGACTGAAGTGCTAACTCTTCTGGTGGTAAGACCATATAGCACGTTCTTGGACTCCGTTTTACCCACACTGAATGTGATATCGCCTTGCAAAACTTCACAAGATGGCCCTTTGCCTGTAAAAAGCATGCACTGCATCAGAATGTCCTGTCTCTTACAATAAAAACTTGCAAGTTAACTGCTTTATCACTCTCACAATTGTTTTTTCAATTATTGAGACTCTATAGATGGTAGTATTTAGGTTTAGTTTGTATGCTACAGAGGTAAATGGTAAGAAAGTGAAAAAGAGACTCCGTGATGGTGAGTATGTCAGAGCTCAAGCAGTGAACATCAGCTTTCTTTGGGAGGGTTATCTTAACAAATGCTTTAGAATTAACATTAAATGCAATAATATTAAGATGCATGTTGCACTTGGCAAGCATGGAATACAGTGGCCCTATAGCATATCATCAGCATTAACTGCTGGACTTGGGTTACAAACAAAATAGTAACACAATTCCTTAGAAGTTAAAACACTCCGAGTCCTCAGAATGAAAGACTGCTGGCAGGACAAAAATTAGAACAAGTTCATTATTTTTTTTATGAAAATACAAGAAAATTACAGAATGGCCTCACTGTTCAGAGGCCAGTCATACCCTGCCAGCAGTTGTACTCAAGGATTTTGCTCTTGATCTCAAATCAAAGGCTTTGATTTAATTATAAGTACTTTTTATTTCTAGGATCTGGTGTGGACGACTCAGTAGGAGAAGTTTCTATCCATGTTGAGCTGTTTACACACCCTGGAACCGGAGAGCACAAGATCAGTGTCAAAGGTAAAATATATGAATGAAAAGAAAATTAGGCATTATGACGAAATTAGAAACTAATTGCATTAACTCTATTTTTTTAGACTGTGTAAGCTGCCTGAGCGAGGTAGTTGTGGGCGAGCTGCTGCTTCTGCTCTCTCTGGCATCCTACAGACAAAATGTGACCCTGTCCCGGTGTGCTGCTGTGTGTGGGGTGCATCACACATACTTGTGGCCCATAGACCGTCACTGGCTCCAGGCTTTCATGTTCAAGAACCTTCGCAGCAAACAATCCAGGGGACACTGAATTCATTAAAAGGGCTCATACTCACATGCGAGAAACTCGGATGAGTCTCGCACGTCAATTCTCGACACTGCACCCGGCACTCAGGAGCGGAGCATGCAGCTGCATGTATTGCTACGCAGCCGCATGCTCCGATCTGAGTGCCGTGTGCAGTGCTTGGTATTGACGTGCGAGACTCATCCAAGTTTCTCGCATGTGAGTATGAGCCCAAACAGTCAAACTTTTACTTGACAGTTTTCGGTCATTATAATCAGACATATAGGATAGGGCCCAACGGGTTACAGTCTTTCCCACAGGTACCCGACATAACTTCAGCCCTAGTTCTCGGTATGGGTAGAGCATCCCTCTTGCTAACTTCTTTTGCACTAGAAATCCTTCTCCACCACAAGCAGTGCACCCGGATTCCATCGCCTCTCACCCCTGAGAGTTTGAGTCCATCATTCCCTGCAGCTCACCAGGCTTAGTGTGCCCAAGGGCCCTGACATCCATCTCAAGGTTCCCAGGCCGACAGACAGATTTGCACGGAAGGGTTCTTTGGCAATCCACCTACCCAAGTAACAGGCTCAGGTTGTGACTAGCAGCATACTGCCTATGACCACTCCTCCCACACTTTACCCAACTGCTCTTGATACTACCTCAACTTGGCACCAACCCTCAGTTCCCCCTCCCTAATCTGGGCTGGCTGATACAGTTAACCCTGTCTAGGCTAAACTGCCCAAGAGGGTTTTGCTTTCAGATAACATACATTACTATAAAATACATTTAAACACTGGGGTGTCAGAGAGTAGAGCACCCTCTCCAACACTCCTACAACTGTGCTTTTTTTCTAATGATAGGTACAAATTGCAGTTAGGAACATATGTTAAGTGTCACTGTTTTACATATATAACACCTGGCAATAACAGGAAAATAAATTAAAAAACTTGGATCCCCACCCCACACAATTTTGAAAGTCCAATTTGTCATCCATACTGCCAAAGTAAATTTGCATTTTGGTGAATAATAATGTACAAGAAAATTCATCTCCTGAATGCCAATGTAGTTGGCATTGCAACTAGGACAGTGTTTCCCAAACTCCAGTTCTCACAGCCCCCCACAGATCTTATTTTCAGAATGTGCTTAGTAGTGTACAGTTTATGATGTCTTGATGATAATTCCATCACCTTTGCAATACTGAGAAAATCCTAAAAACCTGATCTGTTGGGGGCCGTGACTACTGGAGTTTGGGAAACATTGGACTATAATATTATTTTGTTTTCCATGATACAGAAAACATATGTTAAGGTATTGTATTGAGAACCTATGGTTCATTCAATTGGCAGCAGTCATGACACCATAGCCTCTGACTCCTCTGTCAATCAAGGAGGGTAAGGCAGTGCAAGGCATTAAAAACTAAAGAAGAGAGATAGACACTTCTTCAATTTTCAATGCCCTGCATTGTCTTACTCTCCTCTCTAATTTCCATATAGAAAGCAAGATTTCTCTACTATAGAGCAATGGTTTGGGACGAAAGAGATGATATTTTAACTTTTTTTAACCTTGAGCAAAAAAAACACGAACACTTATTGTCACACTAAATTGCTACTGACAGGTTTTAGCCTACATCTTGAAATTGCTTGACTCCTACCTTTAACTCGTTTTGACGTGTGACGCACGTTTCACACAGCCGGAATCTGCATGTAACAGAACCAATCAGAGCTAGGTTATACTCACCACTGTTAACCCTTTAATGTCTACATCAGAGATTGATTCAAGATGCATCATTTGGACACCCATATGACCAGCACAATGTGATTATGTTGCGCCGAAGGGGTCTCATGGCCGCCAAAAGCCTAATGAAGGCACCCCTGGCTGTCATGTCAATATTCCCGTGAACCCAATGTTGGGTTTTATAGGAAACTGGAGATTATTTATTTTGCGGTTTTGCCATACTCCTTCCATATTTGGATGATGGATTGAACAGTGCTCTGTGACATGTTCAGAGCTTGTGCTTTTTTTTATTATCTAACCCTGCTTTACTCTGCTCCACAAATTTATTTCTGACCTCCTTAACTGTCTGGTGTGTTCCTTAGTTTTCTTGATGCTGTTTGATCCCTAATGTTCTCAAACAGACCTCTGAGTCCTTCACTGAACAGCTTTAGGCTTTGATCACAAGTAGCGTTTTTGCTGCGTTTTTTTTCTGCAGGCAAAACCTGCTTGAAGCTGCTACAAAAAAGCAGGTATTGCTGCTTTTTTGCTGTGTTTTTGTTGTCTCTTGTGTGTGCAGATAAAGTTTAGTGCCCCCCAAAATATCATGACACAACTTCCTAAAGGTTTTTGCAGCAAATCGCAGCAAAACCAGATACATGCATTTTTTGCTGCATTTTTGCACTTACCCATTATTTCCTATGAGTGAAAAAAAACACAGATAGAACGCTGCAAGAAGTTTTCCAAATCAGTCTGAAAAATAAAACCAATGTGTGTGCATGAGATTTCTGAAATCTCATTGGTTTTGCTGGTTCTGTAAAACACAGCTTAAAATTTGCATAAAACACAGCTTAAAATTTGCATAAAAAACGCAGGAAAAACGTAAAATGTGAACATAGCTGTAGTTATACTGAGCATAAATAACACATATTTGGACTCAAATTTACTAATTATGTGACTTCTGGAGGCAATTGATTACTAGAGATTTGATTTAGCTGTATCAGACTACAGGGAGCTGAATACAAATGGAAGTCAAAATTTTCAGATTTATATTTATAAAATAAGTAGAGAATAGTGATGAGCGAATATACTCGTTACTGGAGATTTCTCGAGCACACTCGTGTGTCCTCAGAGTATTTTTTAGTGCTCGGACTTTTACTTTTTAGCGCCGCAGCTGAATGATTTACATCTGTTAGCCAGCATAAGTACATGTGGGGATTCCCTAGCAACCAGGCAACCCCCACATGTACTTATGCTGGCTAACAGATGTAAATCATTCAGCTGCGGCAAGAAAAACTAAATCTCCGAACACTAAAAAATACTCGGAGGACACCCGAGCGTGCTCGAGAAATCTCGAGTAACGAGTATATTCGCTCATCACTAATAGAGAACCATGTATCATTTTCTTTACACTTCACAAATACTTGCCACATTGTGTTGGTAAGTCAAATAAAATCCCAATAAAATACATTTAAGTTTGTGGGTGTTACATGACAAAATGTGTAAAAAGTTACCTGTATTATTGCAAGGTGAATGATTTCCATTGTGACTGGTTCGTTTGTTTGATACTGAGAAAAGCATGGATGAAAATGGCTGAAAAATAATTAATAACACCAATGTAATAGTAAACATTATAAAGTATGTATATTGTTTGTATAGTTGTGGCAGCAAATGATCTCAAGTGGCAGACCTCAGGAATTTTCCGTCCCTTCATTGAGGTTAATATGATTGGTCCAAATCTGAGTGACAAGAAGAGAAAGTTTACAACAAAATCCAAGAATAATAGCTGGGCCCCAAAATACAATGAGAGCTTCCAATTGTGAGTATGCACACAAAACAGTTGAAAATTTAAAGGAACATAATTATTTGTATGTGTGTAATTAATGTAAGGTTAATATTTTTTGTCCTGTCCATCTCCTTAACGGATAGCATGCAAACAGCAGTCAAATTAGGTAGTTAGCATCAATTTAATGGTTTACGTGTAAAAAAAATTGTAGCGTACATGACTTAGATTTGTTTTTTTAAAATCAGACTCGAACACTGAAACTCAATAGGTGCTTTAAAAAATGGATGACATATAGACACAGTCCATTTGGCATTCGTTTTTACTTATCCACTCCAACTGGTTACATAGGTAAGTGTATTTCGACATTTATTATTTTTTTAATTGCTGATTTATAAAAACAGATGCCATACAGATGACAATTCCAATGAAAAATTTACTAGTTTTCATACACACACACACACACACACACACACACACATAAATCTGGTGTTAGGCTCACCTAGTGAGGTGGATTCACAAATCTGCCAGTCAGGATAGATATACGGACCCATGGCATAGCAGGCTGAGAGGTACATGGAACTATAAGGATCTGGACAAAAAGCTACACTGGAATGTTGGAAGGCATTCAAACAAGTGCGGCAGGAAACACTGGAAGCCATAGAACCAGGAGGATAGATGAAGAGGAAAACAGCAGGTATAAAGCTGCACTCAGATGTAGATAGGAAAATACACAGCAAATCTTAATGTAATGGAAACATACTCTAACAACAGTTTGTGATGCTTATAGAAAATGATCTTTTAACCAGGTGCAGCTAGTACGTTATCGAATCCACAGAACATTACAATGCAATGAGAACTGCCTTTAAGAACAGTTAGTGATGCTTACAGCAAATGATGGGTTAACCAGCTGCAGATGGTATGTAATGTTAACAGACTCTAATAACAGATTTTGCTATTCACAAGAGATTTTTGCCCATTCCTCAAGGCACAACTGCTCCAGCGCCTTCATGTTAGATGGTTTCCTTTGGTGAACAGCAATCTTCAAGTCTGACCACAGATTCTCAACTGGATTAAAGTCTGGGCTCTGACTAGGCCACTCCAAAAACATGTTTCCCCTTAAACCACTTGAGTGTTGCTTTAGCAGTATGCTTTGGGTCATTGTCCTGTTGGAAGGTAAACCTCTGTCCCAGTCTCAAATCACTGACAGACTGAAATAGGTTTTCCTCAATTTCGCTCCATTCATCTTTGCCCTTGACTCGGACCATTTTCCCTGTCCCTGCTGCTGAAAAACATCCCCACAGCATGATGCTGCCACCACCATGTTGTAGTGTGGGGATTGTGTTCTTGGAGTGATGAGCTGTGTTTGTTTGGTACCAGAAATAGCATTTACTTTGGTTGCCAAAAAGTTGAATTTTTGTCTCATCTGATTTGTGACTTGTACTTTTCAAATACTTTGTCCCTGACTTCTTTGGAGGTCTTCTTGTTGTTGTTTGGTTAGCAGTGCCTGTTGCTTAAAGGGGTACTCAGTGTAGATAAAAAAAAATGTACTGTTGTTACACTCGTACACTATAAAGATGAGATTCCCAGTTCACGTTAATTATCTTATAAAGATAATTAACGTAAACTGGGAATCTCATCTTTAATTAACCTTGTAATTCCGTGTGACAGCAGCTGCTCCTCACTGCTCCCCCCTCCTGTCTGGGACATTACATCACACACCAGTGCACAGCTACACCCCTGTGAGGAACAGCCAGTTTGCTGATAATAGTAGGGAGCATGGCATGTATCGGGCTGTTCCTAGCTGCCTGTCCCCTGATTTCTATGCAGTGCTCCCAGTGCTTCTGCAATACAGAATATAATACACTCCCCATAGTCCGTCATATGGTATAATACTTTCCATAGTCCTCCATATAGTATAATACACTCCCCATAGTCCTCCATATGGTATAATACATTTCCCATAGTCCTTCATATGGTATAATACACTCCCGATAGTCCTCCATATGGTATAATACACTCCCCACAGTCCTCTATATAGTATAATACATTCCCCATTGTCCTCCATAGTATAATAAACTCCCCATAGTCCTCCATATAGTATAATACACTGCCCATATTCCTCCATATAGTATAATACCATCTCCATAGTCCTCCATATAGTATAATACACTCCCCATAGTCCTCCTTATAGGACAATGCACTCCCCATAGTATGATGCACCTCATAGTCCTCCATATATTAAAATACACTCAGTTCTCCATGTAGTATAATTCACCCCATAGTTCTTCATATAGTATAATGCATTCCCCGTAGTTCTCGATACAGTGTAATGCAGGTCCCATCTAGTAGCAGCCCCACTCATAGAATATAATGCTGCCCCCACATAGCGTATAATGCAGCGCCCCCCATAGAATACAATGCAATCCTACAGTATTATGGCCACCATGTACTCACTCACTCACTGATATATACAGTATGTAAAAGAAACAGATACAAAACTTACCTTTCCTCCTCGTTCCCCCACTGCTCCAGGTACTGCAGAAAGTCGCAGCAGCTGCACTGCCCAGGACACAGCATGGTGCACGATGAAGTGATGTCATTGCGCACCCAAAGTGTCAGAGGTAGAGGGGAATGATGGGAAGGGAGCGTCAGCTGACACTCTCCTCCATATTCCTTTCAGCTGTATCGGCATCTATGATGCTGATACAGTTGAATGTGGCACGCGGGGGGGTGCACTGCCAATTTTTAGTTATTCGATCCCATAAATTTAATTTACCGTATATACATACTCGAGTATAAGCCGAGATTTTCAGCCCACTTTTTTGGGCTGAAAGTGACCCTCTCAGCTTATACTCGAGTCATTGTCAGCGGGTCATTGTCAGTGGGGGGGGGGGTCGGTGGGGGAGCGGCTCGGTGACATACTCACCTGTTCCTGGTGCGGTCCCTGCATGTCCGATGGTCTCCGGGCAGCTCTTCCTGTGTTCAGCGGTCACGCGGTACCGCTCATTACAGTAATGAATATGCACGCATATTCATTACTGTGATGAGCGGTACGTGACCGCTGAACACAGGAAGATGTGGCCGGCTCCCGGAGACCATCGGACAGTGAGACGCTGCCAGGGACCGTGCCGGGAGCAGGTGAGTATATCAGGGGAGGTGAGCAGTGCGCGATAGTCACCTTCCTCGTTCCACCGCTGCGCGCCGCTCTGTCTTCCATCCTGTGCACTTACTGTTCAGGTCAGAGGGCGCGATGATGCGATTAGTGTGCGCACCGCCCTCTGCCTGAACAGTCAGTGTGGAGGATGGAAGACAGAGCGGCGCGTGGAACGAGGAAGGTGACTATCGCAAGTGCCGGGGGCCTGAGCGAAGAGAGGTGAGTATGTGATTTTTTTTATTTTAATCGTAGCAACAGCATATGGGGCAAATGTCTGTGTGGAGCATCGTATGGGGCCACAATGTATGTAGCATCGTATGGGGCCACAATGTATGGAGCATCGTATGGGGCCACAATGTATGGAGCATCGTATGGGGCCACAATGTATGGAGCATCTAATGGGGCCACAATGTATGGAGCATCGTATGGGGCCACAGTGTATGGAGCATCGTATGGGGCCACAATGTATGGAGCATCGTATGGGGCCACAATGTATGGAGCATCGTATGGGGCCACAATGTATGGAGCATCTTATGGGGCCACAATGTATGGAGCATCGTATGGGGCCATAGTGTATGGATCATCGTATGGGGCCACAGTGTATGGAGCATCGTATGGGGCCACAGTGTATGGAGCATCGTATGGTGCCACAGTGTATGGAGCATCTTATGGGGCCACAATGTATGGAGCATCTTATGGGGCCACAATGTATGGAGCATCTTATGGGGCCACAATATATGAAGCATCGTATGGAGCCACAGTGTATGGAGCATCGTATGGGGCCACAGTGTATGGAGCATCTTATGGGGCCACAATGTATGGAGCATCGTATGGGGCCACAATGTATGGAGCATCTCATGGGGCCACAATGTATGGAGCATCATATGGGGCCACAATGTATGGAGCATCATATGGGGCCACAATGTATGGAGCATCTCATGGGGCCACAATGTATGGAGCATCATATGGGGCCACAATGTATGGAGCATCGTATGGGGCCACAATGTATGGAGCATCGTATAGGGCCACAATGTATGGAGCATCAGATGGGGCCACAATGTATGGAGCATCTTATGGGGCCACAATGTATGGAGCATCTCATGGGGCCACAATGTATGGAGCATCTCATGGGGCCACAATGTGTGGAGCATCTCATGGGGCCATAATGTGTGGAGCATCTCATGAGGCCATAATGTATGGAGCATCTCATGGGGCCATAATGTGTGGATCATCTTATGGGGCCATAATGTATGGAGCATCTCATGGGGCATAATGTGTGAAGCATCTTATGGGGCCATCAACCTTTATGCAGTATTGTATGGGGCAAATGTTTCTATGGAGCATCTTATGGGGCCATTATTAACCTTTGTGCAGCATTATATGGGGCGTATTTTGTATGGAGCATCTTATGGGGCCCATCATGAACTGTATGGAGCATTATATGGGGCTCCTGATTCAATATGGATATTCAAAAACACTTAACCTACTGATTTCTCAATTAATTTTATTTTTATTGGTATCTATTTTTATTTTTGACATTTACCGGTAGTTGCTGAATTTTCCACCCTAAGGCTTATACTTGAGTCAATAAGTGTTCCCAGTTTTTTGTGGCAAAATTAGGGGGGTCGGCTTATACTCGAGTATATACGGTATGCCTGGATTTTCCTCACTTCATTTCACCAGTTTAGACTATTTAGTGCTGATGTATCACACACAAATCAGATTACAAAAATATTTAAATATAGATTGTAATGTAACAAAATAGGTAAATAACCAAGGGGGGTGAATACTTTCACAAGTCACTGTAAGCTATAAGCACTGACCAGCCTCACCTTCTTTTTACCCTATACCTTCCTGAACCTAGCCAATGATGTGACCCATGCTTTGTATACTTTGAGGTGTTCCCGTTACTATATGCGTTAGGTAGGCGCCCACTTTCTACAGTGTCTGGAGCAGTTATACTGCATAAATGTACATTGCCACAGATAGAATTATTAACTCCATATATGTAAGCATTGAAAGGAGAACCCCTTGTTTTAATTCTAGTTTTATTGGTTAGATAATGGTTCAAATAGAGACATTTTTTTCTGTTAATGTTGTCGTCATTTATTTTTCTATTCTTAAACACTTCTCTGGGGTACAACAAATGGAATAAAATTGGCAGAGACCAAGAAGTGACAGGGAGGCTGCACACAGGCGTTGTGTGTGTCGCTTTCCTGCATTTTCTTGGCATCCAGCAGTACAGTAGATTTGATGGCTATTTTTAGGAATGGGTAGTCAGTTGCATAAAAAATAAAAACACCAAATTAAAGGAAAAAATTGTAAAGTAAAAACATAAAAACATTTTTTTTTAATTCAGGTGATGATTCTCTACAAAATCTTTCTTTTGCTAATCGGTACAAGGAGATGGACACGACTTAAATAAAATCATAATAAATCATAATCAAATCAAATCAAATGAATTGAAGCCTATTATTGACGTATATTATCATACATGAATATATCGTGTTTTTGTATCTCCTTAGCACGCTAGGCAATGAAAATGGCCCCGAGTGCTATGAACTGCAGGTTTGTGTGAAAGATTACTGCTTTGCTCGAGAGGACCGGACGGTCGGCACAGCTGTTATGCAGCTAAAGGATCTGGCACAAAGGGGCAGTTGTGCCTGCTGGTTGCCTCTTGGTCGGCGCATTCATATGGATGAAACAGGACTGACCATTTTGAGGATCTTGTCCCAGCGCAACAATGACGAGGTCGCCAAAGAGTTTGTGAAACTGAAATCTGACACTCGCTCTCCTGAAGAAGGCAGCTAGAGTGCAGGACTGTTTACACCTCCATTACATGGATAAAAAGATGACCCTTTGTCACTGCCTTGCACCCCAGGCCCAGACTGTAAATAGTTTGAATACATTGTGAAATCCACTTTCCACCATGTCGTTGCCAGCAGTGCTCCCTAGGATCTGCTTATTGCTCGCTGGTGGCTTGCTGGCAGTGACATGGGTAAAGTGTACATGAAAACACACACCAAGGGCTGCGTTCATATGTGCCATTGTGTTAATGTTCTCCCTGCTGGACCACATAAGCACAGTTGTTAGGGGGGCTTTGCTATTGTCCTGCATTAAACTGCTGGACGGTTAACAGCACCCTAGCAGTTGGAGGATTGCCTGTTTAAGAGACCATGTTTCCCTACAAATGAAAAAAGTGGACACATCCCCTCCGTTGACCTATCTGTTAAAGTTGCCTGCACCCCAACTGCTGTGTTTCTAGGATCTTCCTGTACCAGTGTCTTATTCTGTGCAATGGTGCTGCATGGGTATTATTTTTCCAAGAAACAGCCCCTTTCACCCCAAACCTCTTAGTATATGCCAGTCACCACATGCCTGTTGCAATGCCTTGAATTGGACAGTCACCCACTTGCACGGTGCAGCAAAAAAAAAAAGGACACTGCCAGCTGCTTAGCACTTCTGTCCTTTCCTCGAACTGCCTAAATTATCCAGCAAAAATGGGATTACAAATCCCAAATTCCATTCAGGGCAGGACAGCAAAAGCATCCTAACCCCCGCCCTCACATGAATACCGCACAAGGACTAAAATGCCAACATAAGAAAAAAAAGTGTGGCACGTTGTTTTGGGGAGAGATGCCGCAGTTATCCCTCGTCCTTATTTACCTGCTCAAAATGTATAGAAAGTTCCTTTTCCTTTACCTTCCTCTTGGGTGCATGTGAAGAAGTTTTGCACTAACTTGGACATTTTGGTCTCTGTAAAAATATTTTATTATAACAGCCATTAAATACAAATAAGAAAGACTATGTGTGTTTGATTATTGGTATGATTGTTCATACAAACCAATGTTGGTCTATTCTGATAAATGCAGAATTCATACTTAAAGTGGCGTTTCATTCATTTAGTGAATTCATTATTTTTATTTATCAAATCGGTGACCATATAATGTTCTATTCATACACTGAGTTTGATAATAAAAGAGAATATATTGTGGTGGCAACAAGAAGCAAGATATTATTTGACTATATGTATATGCTGAGGATTTGGAGCTCTAAAGCAGAAAAACACAGTATGTACCTGTTTAAGTAAAAAAAATTGTGGATATTAATTTAAAATGGATTTTCTAATTAAAGAAATGTATTTCATTAGTGTTAAACAGAATGTCAGCTGCATAATGTACGTGCAGAGCCCGATTCCAGCAATGTATCACTTACTGGGCTGCTTGTTGTAGTTCCAATTAAATCAGTGTTATACCATCCGGAGATTATTACTAGAGGACTGGTTCTCTCGTGCCATGTAGTCCTCCTGCTCTGCATCTATGCACAGTGTACACAGACAGCTGCCAATCAGTGGTGTGGGCGGGATTACTCAGAGCTCAGCCTTCAGAGAACTGCTAGATCATCGGAGAGAACTGCTAGATCATCGGAGAGAACTGTTTTTATCAAAATGACCAGTTAGTGATACAATGTTGGAATCAGGGTTGTCTGCCCCTACATTATGCTGTTCTAAGATTACATAGCAAAAACAAGGAAACAGGTTGCCTTTAATGATCTAAAAAATAAGGAAACAGATTGCTTCATAGGATAACCTCCTTCAATATTAATTTTAGAGTGATCCTCACATGGATCCCCAGTTTCTATTTTGCACACTTCTGCTAAGAATACATCACATCATCATAAAGGATTTATCTAACCGCTGCTGTCTACTCTTTATGTTTATGGTCTTAATGTGTCCATACTTCAATCAGCAAAAACAATAAGGAAAAGCTTGGATCAGCGGTGCTACTAGTCAGAAAAAAAGTATAATAAAATATGCTATATTGGCATTTTGAATATGTACACACTTCTACACCCGACTGGTCTCTGTAGCAGGATTAAAATACAATGTATTTATGGCATAATGGCAGCATATGCCAGAAATGTCTGTTAGGAGGGGTGCCAAATAAGTGTATGTGCACGACACATCGTTTTCAGGAATTTTTCAGCAGAAATCCATCTTGAAAAGTACTGAGTGCTAAAAAGAATGAACTTTTGCATTACTATGTCAAAACGACTTGATGTGGATATGTTAAGTGTTCTTTTAAGTGCTTCAGGCTTTGGAAGTGACCTGACCATTCTTCCAGTGGCTTTTGTTTATATCTACAATTAAAATAAAGATGCCAACTGTAAGGCTCCTGCACAACAACCAAAGAGATGCCAAAGAGGGCATTTCAGGAAAAACTCCACCGATGTTTTTCTGAATCGTCTTCTGCTTCGAAAACTCAGCAGCTCGGTTAGCACCTAAAAGATGTGTTAACAATGTCATGACTAGAGTATTGTAGAGGCTGTCCTTTCTCCACAACTTATTTCCTCTAACAAGCTTTTACCCCTCATGAAATAACTACAAACCTGAGTGTTGGATTAAATTGACCAAATCAGTTTTTATTATAACAATAATAATAACTTTTGGTTGAAGGAGTTTCTTGGAGCTCCAAAAAGCCTGACATTGCCCCAAATATTCTTAAATCTTCCGGCATTACCCCAAACCGCGACCACCAGCTCAGGGCTTCTTCGTTGCCGGAAAACCTTCACCATGCCACCCATTCCCCAGTGACCCAACCCTGAAGAGTCCCAAACACTCTGCCAGGCTATTCCCAAACATAATTGGAGGGTGTCATTTACTTGATGCACAAACTCCCCACCACAATTTTCCACCAACTTCAAGAAGCTCTTTACACTACCAAGCTGAAATGATATAATGATTATCCTAACTGTACCAATTTACCACTAGCAAAATGAAAAAAAAAACAGGTCGGGCAGGTCATTTTCCTGCGGCACCTCTTCTTGTGGTACCTCAGTAGGGATGAATGTCCCACAGACCCACCCTCCCTATTTAAATGTATCTGCTCACTTAAAAATAACCACCCACTAGATACCTCCTCCTTAAACTTTTGACCCCACTTCCCCCAGCTACGTGCAGAGTATTTGACCCCTTGCCAACCCTACAAAGCCATTTCATGTGTCCTTAACTCGAATATTGTAGAAGCTGTCCTTCCTCCACAACTTCTTTCCTCTAACAATATTTTACCCCTCATGAAATAACGACAAACCTGAGTGTTGGATAAAATTAGCCAAATCGGCCTTTATTATAACAAACATAACATTTATAAGGAGGTTCTTGGAGCTTCATAAGGCCTGATGTTACCCAAAATATTTTTAAATCTTCAGGCATTACCCCTAGCTGCAACCATCAGCTCGAGGGCACCTTCGTCACTGGAAAACCTGCACCATGCTGCCAACTCCCTAGGGACCCCACCCTGAAGAGTCACAAAAACTCCAGCAGGCAATTCCCAAAGACAATTGCAGGGTGCCAGCTACTTGATGCACAAACTCCCTCCATAATTTTCCACCAACTCCAAGAACCCCTTCACACCACCATAGCGAGCATCACTTGACTCCTCAATGATGCGAGTCACTCCACCAATAGAAGCGCCCTCAAGGTCCAGAGGTTAATACCGACTGCATTCAGATGCATGTCATTGTTGCGCCAAAAAAATTACCTCCTTTGCCTTGAAATCCGCATGCCTAATCACTACATCATCATTTCTTGCTATAAAATTCCCAACTTGCCTATTTACCTTAATTCTTATTTTATTAACCTTTTCAATGGATCT
The DNA here is from genome assembly GCF_051348905.1 of Ranitomeya variabilis. Lineage (NCBI taxonomy): Eukaryota > Metazoa > Chordata > Amphibia > Anura > Dendrobatidae > Ranitomeya > Ranitomeya variabilis. The sequence goes on along the minus strand of NC_135232.1, from coordinate 797,015,501 downwards.
AGCAGCGTGCCACACTCATCTAGGAACAATGTCTGACCAAATGATTTTCAATTTTGAATAGGATAACCAAAGGTGCAGCACATCGTGACATATATCCCTGTTCAAATTCCGGCATGTGTGAATACCAAGGTCGTTACCCCCAACATACAACACCAAAACCTCTGGATAATGATAACTGAGTGCAATGATGAAATTCTGGTAACACCTACCGTCAACTCATGCCTCTGACCCCCAGCCACCTAACTACTACCTCATTCCTTGACAAACCCATCTGACACCCTTCTCTGCGCACATCCACCCTAACTGCCTCCCAGTATACAATCAAATGCCCTAAAATCCAAACTAAATGCAGACTAGCTAACAATACAAAGAAAAAATGAGAGGGGAAGGAAAGAATAAATTGTAAGTACAATGGCCACTAAATTATTATTTTTTTTTATGTAGACAATACCAAGATGTATCTTGTGTCAACCAAAATAAAACAGACAAGACCTTTTTAACCACTTATTTTACCAAATTTGAGCGCACATAAAGCTTATATGTCTTCGATTCCCACCTGCCTATTTTTTGTATTATCTCTGAACGAAGATACCTAGATTCTGCCTCTTTCGCCGCTCCAATTCTGAACAAATCTATCTGCTTCTAAACTCTCAACTCTATTAGGAACTTTTTGAACACCGAACTAAACTGATAGCACGCTAAAAAGGAGCCATCTTCACGTAGCAATAAAGGACCTGAAATGGTCCTTCTCAGCCCCAAATATGACTTAATACAACCTACAGGGCACATCTTAGAACCATTCAACAACCCCAAAACCACTGTCTTTCCTCTTTCCAATTGATCAATTTTTGACCAACGCACCCAGAATTGAACTGAATCCCGTAACACCCTGTAAGGGGTTGACACACTTAGCTGCTTCCTCAGGTAGACTTAAGAACTGTTCTTGTAGAAGATCACCTGCTGGTTTACTGCGGATGACATAAACCTTGGCAAGGTTCAGCGAAATAAACTGAGTCTTGCTGGCATAATGGTAAAGCAAACAAAAACACAGTCCTTATGAGTCCATTCCCTGCAGGGTTCACCAGCAGTTATCCCGCATATTCCTCAGCTCCTCCAGGAGCTATGTGGGAGTTCCTGCTCTCCCAATACACAATCCACACTGACTCTCATGTCCAGGTATTTAACACCCATGTGATGGTCACATGACCATGACATCACACAGGCCTTGGCAGGACTCTGCATGTGGAGATACGGTGGACCTCCGCCTACCCACTCTATGAAGGTCCACTAAAACCAGCCAATAACATAGGCTCCTATTAACCCTCTCAGCACTTTGCGCTGGAGGCAAAAACACTCTGGTTTTACATCACTGACCGCAGTATGTGCAGTGACACGTATCTCCCTGCACATACTATGCCAGTGACTCTGTCACATATTCCCCCCTCTGCCCAAAGCTGGGGGTTTTGGCACCTTCAGATACCTTCAGTTTCAGAGCACCCGCAACTAGGGTTGAGCGACTTTCATTTTTTTAAGATCGAGTAGGGTTTTGGGAAACCCGATTTTGTCCAGAGTCGAGTCGAGTGCAGTCGGCCGATTATCGCTAAAAGTCGGGGATCGACCGAAACACGAAACCCAATGCAAGTCAATGGGGAAGCATAGTCGGCAGTGAGTGGAGGCCAGGAAAACACCTACAGTGCCCATTTTAATGCCAAAAACATCCATTCTTGTTTCTGAAGCTTGCCAATCTTAATTAACTGTATAATAATAGTTGGGCATAGGGAATTGGGGGAAAGTTGTGGGGGGAGTAGGGCTGGCTCAAGTTTTTCGTGGGCCCAGGAAATGCGGACTACGTCACGGCGGTGTTGCAGGGAAAGGTAAGTATTTAAACGTTGCAAGTGCTGTGATCCTGAGCAAGCAGGGGGGGGGGCCCACTCGTTCGCATTGCCACTGGCACAGGGCCCCTCAAAGTACGGCGGTGTGTTTGCATGGCGGGGGCGCCTCCCACCAGCAGCGACACTTTTGCGTACTCTGAGGGGCCCTGTGCCAGTGACGTCGCCAACGAGTATGCCCCCCCACCTGATGAAGGAACCTGCACTTTCATCTGCACCTTCCTCTTTGTCCCTGTGTAAGGTGGTATAACATGCGGGAAGGGGAACCTTACTTTCAGCAGGGTCAGATTCTGGCTGTGTAGAGTACAAGGGGAATGTAGTGGTCTAGGTCAATGTACCAGCAGACTCATTTAGCAGTGGCTGGGCAATGGGCAGGATGAGGAGGAAACAGATATAGGGCCAAAGAATAAAGTAGGCTACATGCAGTTCAAAATTGGTAACAGGACTAAACAGGCGGCATTGCTTTGTTCAGTGGAGTAGCAAACCCAAGAGCAGCAGACACTGTTTCAAGGGCCTAACCACACTAGTAGGCCAAATGCAGTTTAATATCTGATAGTATAGGGCGAAAGCCAGAATGTGGAAGCTCAGCTTTGTTCAGTTGAGGACAACACCAGGGAGGGGCAGACACCTTTAGTAGGCCGGAAAAGCCTATTGCATTTTTTAAAATGGTAATTTGGAGCAGAAGGTTGAAGCTCAGCTTTATTTAGTTGAGGGCAACACCAGGGAGGGGCAGAAGCCGTTAGTAGGCCCTAACCACCATTTTTTTTTTTTTAAACCACTTAATGAGAGCCGGAAGGTTGAAGCTCAGCTTTATTTAGTTGAGGACAACACCAGGCAGGGGCACACAGACAGACACCTTTAGTAGGCCGGAAAAGCCTATTGCATTTTTTAAAATGGTAATTTGGAGCAGAAGGTTGAAGCTCAGCTTTATTTAGTTGAGGGCAACACCAGGCAGGGGCACACAGACAGACACCTTTAGTAGGCCGGAAAAGCCTATTACATTTTTTAAAATGGTAATTTGGAGCAGAAGGTTGAAGCTCAGCTTTATTTAGTTGAGGGCAACACCAGGCAGGGGCACACAGACAGACACCTTTAGTAGGCCGGAAAAGCCTATTGCATTTTTTAAAATGGTAATTTGGAGCAGAAGGTTGAAGCTCAGCTTTATTTAGTTGAGGGCAACACCAGGGAGGGGCAGAAGCCGTTAGTAGGCCCTAACCACCATTTTTTTTTTTTAAAACCACTTAATGAGAGCCGGAAGGTTGAAGCTCAGCTTTATTTAGTTGAGGACAACACCAGGCAGGGGCACACAGACAGACACCTTTAGTAGGCCGGAAAAGCCTATTGCATTTTTTAAAATGGTAATTTGGAGCAGAAGGTTGAAGCTCAGCTTTATTTAGTTGAGGGCAACACCAGGCAGGGGCACACAGACAGACACCTTTAGTAGGCCGGAAAAGCCTATTGCATTTTTTAAAATGGTAATTTGGAGCAGAAGGTTGAAGCTCAGCTTTATTTAGTTGAGGGCAACACCAGGCAGGGGCACACAGACAGACACCTTTAGTAGGCCGGAAAAGCCTATTGCATTTTTTAAAATGGTAATTTGGAGCAGAAGGTTGAAGCTCAGCTTTATTTAGTTGAGGGCAACACCAGGGAGGGGCAGAAGCCGTTAGTAGGCCCTAACCACCATTTTTTTTTTTTAAAACCACTTAATGAGAGCCGGAAGGTTGAAGCTCAGCTTTATTTAGTTGAGGACAACACCAGGCAGGGGCACACAGACAGACACCTTTAGTAGGCCGGAAAAGCCTATTGCATTTTTTAAAATGGTAATTTGGAGCAGAAGGTTGAAGCTCAGCTTTATTTAGTTGAGGGCAACACCAGGCAGGGGCACACAGACAGACACCTTTAGTAGGCCGGAAAAGCCTATTGCATTTTTTAAAATGGTAATTTGGAGCAGAAGGTTGAAGCTCAGCTTTATTTAGTTGAGGGCAACACCAGGCAGGGGCACACAGACAGACACCTTTAGTAGGCCGGAAAAGCCTATTGCATTTTTTAAAATGGTAATTTGGAGCAGAAGGTTGAAGCTCAGCTTTATTTAGTTGAGGGCAACACCAGGGAGGGGCAGAAGCCGTTAGTAGGCCCTAACCACCATTTTTTTTTTTTAAAACCACTTAATGAGACCCGGAAGGTTGAAGCTCAGCTTTATTTAGTTGAGGGCAACACCAGGCAGGGGCACACAGACAGACACCTTTAGTAGGCCGGAAAAGCCTATTGCATTTTTTAAAATGGTAATTTGGAGCAGAAGGTTGAAGCTCAGCTTTATTTAGTTGAGGGCAACACCAGGGAGGGGCAGAAGCCGTTAGTAGGCCCTAACCACCATTTTTTTTTTTTTAAACCACTTAATGAGAGCCGGAAGGTTGAAGCTCAGCTTTATTTAGTTGAGGACAACACCAGGCAGGGGCACACAGACAGACACCTTTAGTAGGCCGGAAAAGCCTATTGCATTTTTTAAAATGGTAATTTGGAGCAGAAGGTTGAAGCTCAGCTTTATTTAGTTGAGGGCAACACCAGGCAGGGGCACACAGACAGACACCTTTAGTAGGCCGGAAAAGCCTATTGCATTTTTTAAAATGGTAATTTGGAGCAGAAGGTTGAAGCTCAGCTTTATTTAGTTGAGGGCAACACCAGGCAGGGGCACACAGACAGACACCTTTAGTAGGCCGGAAAAGCCTATTGCATTTTTTAAAATGGTAATTTGGAGCAGAAGGTTGAAGCTCAGCTTTATTTAGTTGAGGGCAACACCAGGGAGGGGCAGAAGCCGTTAGTAGGCCCTAACCACCATTTTTTTTTTTTAAAACCACTTAATGAGAGCCGGAAGGTTGAAGCTCAGCTTTATTTAGTTGAGGACAACACCAGGCAGGGGCACACAGACAGACACCTTTAGTAGGCCGGAAAAGCCTATTGCATTTTTTAAAATGGTAATTTGGAGCAGAAGGTTGAAGCTCAGCTTTATTTAGTTGAGGACAACACCAGGCAGGGGCACACAGACAGACACCTTTAGTAGGCCGGAAAAGCCTATTGCATTTTTTAAAATGGTAATTTGGAGCAGAAGGTTGAAGCTCAGCTTTATTTAGTTGAGGACAACACCAGGCAGGGGCACACAGACAGACACCTTTAGTAGGCCGGAAAAGCCTATTGCATTTTTTAAAATGGTAATTTGGAGCAGAAGGTTGAAGCTCAGCTTTATTTAGTTGAGGGCAACACCAGGCAGGGGCACACAGACAGACACCTTTAGTAGGCCGGAAAAGCCTATTGCATTTTTTAAAATGGTAATTTGGAGCAGAAGTTTGAAGCTCAGCTTTATTTAGTTGAGGACAACACCAGGCAGGGGCACACAGACAGACACCTTTAGTAGGCCGGAAAAGCCTATTGCATTTTTTAAAATGGTAATTTGGAGCAGAAGGTTGAAGCTCAGCTTTATTTAGTTGAGGGCAACACCAGGGAGGGGCAGAAGCCGTTAGTAGGCCCTAACCAACGTTGAAGGCCAAATGCAGTTTAATTTCTGATACTATAGGCCGAAAGCCAGAAGGTGGAAGCTCCGATTTAGACAGTGGAGGACAATTTGAATTAGGGACTGCAGACAGACTTAGTAGGCTGTCCCCTGTGGACCATGCATCCACCACATCAACCCATTGCGCCGTAATGGACACGTAATCTTCCGTGGCCATGCCTACAGGTCCATGCGTCTGTTGTCAGGTGCACCTTTGTACTCACAGATTGCCAGAGTGCATGGACAATGCGGTCTTCTACATGCTGGTGGAGGGTTGGGATGGCTTTTCTCGCAAAAGAAGTGTCGACTGGTTAGCTTGTAGCGTGGTACAGCGTAGTCCATCATGGCCTTATTAATAGTAAATAAAATATATAACTAGGCTCTATGAACTTTTAAATAGGTTCCAGGGGTACACGGGCAGCATTGGTGTGGTCAGTGGAGGAGTATTGCAAGTAGGGGCTGCAGACAGGCTATCAAAGGCCTAAAATAACAAACAGTAGGCAGTCATGGCAGTTTTACATCGGTTACATGGATACACAGGCAGGCACTCCAGGCAGCATTGTGGTCAGTGGAGGAGTATTGCAAGTAGGGGCCGCAGACAGGCTATCAAAGGCCTAAAATAACAAACAGTAGGCAGTCATGGCAGTTTTACATCGGTTACATGGATACACAGGCAGGCACTCCAGGCAGCATTGTGGTCAGTGGAGGAGTATTGCAAGTAGGGGCCGCAGACAGGCTATCAAAGGCCTAACATAACAAACAATAGGCTCATGGCAGTTTTACAGCGGTTACATGGATACACGGGCAGGCAGCTTGGTGGTCAGTGGAGGAGTATTTAAAGTAGGGACCGCAGACAGGCTTCAAAGGCCTAAAATAACAAACAATAGGCTCATGGCAGTTTTACAGCGGTTACATGGATACACGGGCAGGCAGCTTGGTGGTCAGTGGAGGAGTATTTAAAGTAGGGACCGCAGACAGGCTATCAAAGGCCTAAAATAACAAACAATAGGCTCATGGCAGTTTTACAGCGGTTACATGGATACACGGGCAGGCAGCTTGGTGGTCAGTGGAGGAGTATTTAAAGTAGGGACCGCAGACAGGCTATCAAAGGCCTAAAATAACAAACAATAGGCTTATGGCAGTTTTACAGCGGTTACATGGATACACGGGCAGGCAGCTGGTGATGAGTGGAGGAGTATTTAAAGTAGGGACCGCAGACAGGCTATCAAAGGCCTAAAATAACAAACAATAGGCTTATGGCAGTTTTACAGCGGTTACATGGATACACGGGCAGGCAGCTGGTGATGAGTGGAGGAGTATTTAAAGTAGGGACCGCAGACAGGCTATCAAAGGCCTAAAATAAGAAAATGGGCTGGCTGTAGGCACTTTATAATTGGTTCCAGGGGTACACGGGCAGCAGTGGTCTGGCCAGTGGAGGACTAGTGGAAGGAGGGACCGCAGACAGGCTTCAAAGGCCTAACATAAAAAAACGGGCTGGCTGTAGGCACTTTATAATTGGTTCCAGGGGTACACGGGCAGCAGTGGTCTGGTCAGTGGAGGACTAGTGGAAGGAGGGACCGCAGACAGGCTTCAAAGGCCTAACATAAAAAAACGGGCTGGCTGTAGGCACTTTATAATTGGTTCCAGGGGTACACGGGCAGCAGTGGTCTGGTCAGTGGAGGACTAGTGGAAGGAGGGACCGCAGACAGGCTTCAAAGGCCTAACATAAAAAAATGGGCTGGCTGTAGGCACTTTATAATTGGTTCCAGGGGTACACGGGCAGCAGTGGTCTGGCCAGTGGAGGACTAGTGGAAGGAGGGACCGCAGACAGGCTTCAAAGGCCTAACATAAAAAAACGGGCTGGCTGTAGGCACTTTATAATTGGTTCCAGGGGTACACGGGCAGCAGTGGTCTGGTCAGTGGAGGACTAGTGGAAGGAGGGACCGCAGACAGGCTTCAAAGGCCTAACATAAAAAAACGGGCTGGCTGTAGGCACTTTATAATTGGTTCCAGGGGTACACGGGCAGCAGTGGTCTGGTCAGTGGAGGACTAGTGGAAGGAGGGACCGCAGACAGGCTTCAAAGGCCTAACATAAAAAAATGGGCTGGCTGTAGGCACTTTATAATTGGTTCCAGGGGTACACGGGCAGCAGTGGTCTGGTCAGTGGAGGACTAGTGGAAGGAGGGACCGCAGACAGGCTTCAAAGGCCTAACATAAAAAAATGGGCTGGCTGTAGGCACTTTATAATTGGTTCCAGGGGTACACGTGCAGCAGTGGTCTGGTCAGTGGAGGACTAGTGGAAGGAGGGATCGCAGACAGGCTTCAAAGGCCTAACATAAAAAAATGGGCTGGCGGTAGGCACTTTATTATTGGTTCCAGGGGTACACGGGCAGCAGTGGTCTGGTCAGTGGAGGCCTAGTGGAAGGAGGGACCGCAGACAGGCTTCAAAGGCCTAAAATAACAAACAATAGGCTTATGGCAGTTTTACAGCGGTTACATGGATACACGGGCAGGCAGCTGGTGATGAGTGGAGGAGTATTTAAAGTAGGGACCGCAGACAGGCTATCAAAGGCCTAAAATAACAAACAATAGGCTCATGGCAGTTTTACAGCGGTTACATGGATACACAGGCAGCTTGGTGGTGAGTGGAGGAGTATTTAAAGTAGGGACCGCAGACAGGCTATCAAAGGCCTAAAATAACAAACAATAGGCTTATGGCAGTTTTACAGCGGTTACATGGATACACGGGCAGGCAGCTGGTGATGAGTGGAGGAGTATTTAAAGTAGGGACCGCAGACAGGCTATCAAAGGCCTAAAATAAGAAAATGGGCTGGCTGTAGGCACTTTATAATTGGTTCCAGGGGTACACGGGCAGCAGTGGTCTGGCCAGTGGAGGACTAGTGGAAGGAGGGACCGCAGACAGGCTTCAAAGGCCTAACATAAAAAAACGGGCTGGCTGTAGGCACTTTATAATTGGTTCCAGGGGTACACGGGCAGCAGTGGTCTGGTCAGTGGAGGACTAGTGGAAGGAGGGACCGCAGACAGGCTTCAAAGGCCTAACATAAAAAAACGGGCTGGCTGTAGGCACTTTATAATTGGTTCCAGGGGTACACGGGCAGCAGTGGTCTGGTCAGTGGAGGACTAGTGGAAGGAGGGACCGCAGACAGGCTTCAAAGGCCTAACATAAAAAAACGGGCTGGCTGTAGGCACTTTATAATTGGTTCCAGGGGTACACGGGCAGCAGTGGTCTGGTCAGTGGAGGACTAGTGGAAGGAGGGACCGCAGACAGGCTTCAAAGGCCTAACATAAAAAAATGGGCTGGCTGTAGGCACTTTATAATTGGTTCCAGGGGTACATGGGCAGCAGTGGTCTGGTCAGTGGAGGCCTAGTGGAAGGAGGGACCGCAGACAGGCTTCAAAGGCCTAAAATAACAAACAATAGGCTTATGGCAGTTTTACAGCGGTTACATGGATACACGGGCAGGCAGCTGGTGATGAGTGGAGGAGTATTTAAAGTAGGGACCGCAGACAGGCTATCAAAGGCCTAAAATAACAAACAATAGGCTCATGGCAGTTTTACAGCGGTTACATGGATACACGGGCAGGCAGCTTGGTGGTCAGTGGAGGAGTATTTAAAGTAGGGACCGCAGACAGGCTATCAAAGGCCTAAAATAACAAACAATAGGCTTATGGCAGTTTTACAGCGGTTACATGGATACACGGGCAGGCAGCTTGGTGGTGAGTGGAGGAGTATTTAAAGTAGGGACCGCAGACAGGCTATCAAAGGCCTAAAATAACAAACAATAGGCTCATGGCAGTTTTACAGCGGTTACATGGATACACGGGCAGGCAGCTTGGTGGTGAGTGGAGGAGTATTTAAAGTAGGGACCGCAGACAGGCTATCAAAGGCCTAAAATAACAAACAATAGGCTCATGGCAGCTTTACAGCGGTTACATGGATACACAGGCAGCTTGGTGGTGAGTGGAGGAGTATTTAAAGTAGGGACCGCAGACAGGCTATCAAAGGCCTAAAATAACAAACAATAGGCTCATGGCAGCTTTACAGCGGTTACATGGATACACAGGCAGCTTGGTGGTGAGTGGAGGAGTAGTGCAAGGAGTGTCTGTCCCAGTACTCCCAAAATATAAATAGATGTTAATGTCTCGCAAAACAACCAAAACAAAAAAAAAGGTGGCATACTTAGGTACAGGGGTGGGCTCATCTACTGAGTTTCTGACATAGTAATTTGGCAGTAACTATTTAATGGTGCCAATATAGGACACAGACACAGACTACTTTAAGTTGCATCATAGATGTCTACAAATTTGTATTGTCAGTGCCAGACATTGAATGATGTCAGCGAATAGACTAAAGATTGGTGGAGCTGTGCGACATAATTTTGCACGTGGTAGAGCACATTTTGAGCTGGGGTAGGGGGGAACTCTCTTGAGGCCGGCGGGACCGCCCCAGGACCCCTCATGTTACAACGGTGTGTCTGACGTTGGGTGCGCACCACCACCGCCAGAGACACTACATTGTACTATGAGGGACCCAGTAGCAATGCCGTCAACCAAAAGCGAGCACACCCACCTCTTCAGACAAACAGCAGTCTCACAGGTGCTTGCGCCAAGTCGCGATACCACGGCCCCGTGTGGGGAGTTTTGCCATTTAGGGAGGTGTAAACATGTCGTATGCTGTACAATCAGCTGCAGCAAATTAGACATTAGAAAAGTAATTCACAGGCAAGAGCTTTTCATAGGAAAGCTAGGTGTCGGCCGGGCAAGGTGGGGCAAAAGATTTCGAAATCCAGTTGTGGTTCATTTTAATGAATGTTAGATCGTCAACATTTTGGGTAGCCAGACGAGTCCTTTTTTCGGTTAATATTGAACCTGCAGCACTGAATACTCTTTCTGATAGGACACTTGCTGCCGGGCAAGCAAGCTCCTGCAATGCATATTCTGCCAATTCTGGCCAGGTGTCTAATTTGGAGGCCCAGTAATCAAATGGGAATGACGGTTGAGGGAGAACATCGATAAGGGATGAAAAATAGTTAGTAACCATACTGGACAAATGTTGTCTCCTGTCACTTTCAATTGATGCAGCAGTACCTGTCCTGTCTGCGGTCATAGCAAAATCACTCCACAACCTGGTCAGAAAACCCCTCTGTCCAACGCCACTTCTGATGTGTGCACCCCTAACACTCCTAGTCTGCTGCCGCCTGGAGCTCGTGTGAGAACGATCACGTGCGCTGTGTGCTGGGAATGCCTGAAGCAAACGGTCAACAAGAGTTGATTGTTTGGTTGCTAATATTAGTTCCAAGTTCTCATGTGGCATAATATTTTGCAATTTGCCTTTATAGCGTGGATCAAGGAGGCAGGCCAACCAGTAATCGTCATCGTTCATCATTTTCGTAATGCGTGTGTCCCTTTTTAGGATACGTAAGGCATAATCCGCCATGTGGGCCAAAGTTCCAGTTGTCAAATCTCCGGTTGTGATTGGTTGAGGGGCAGTTGCAGGCAAATCTACGTCACTTGTGTCCCTCAAAAAACCAGAACCCGGCCGTGACACGCAACCAATTTCCTGTGCCCCAGGGAAAGGTTCGGCATTAAAAATATACTCATCCCCATCATCCTCCTCGTCCTCCACCTCCTCTTCGCCCGCTACCTCGTCCTGTACACTGCCCTGACCAGACAATGGCTGACTGTCATCAAGGCTTTCCTCTTCCTCTGGTGCAGACGCCTGCTCCTTTATGTGCGTCAAACTTTGCATCAGCAGACGCATTAGGGGGATGCTCATGCTTATTACGGCGTTGTCTGCACTAACCAGCCGTGTGCATTCCTCAAAACACTGAAGGACTTGACACATGTCTTGTATCTTAGACCACTGCACACCTGACAACTCCATGTCTGCCATCCTACTGCCTGCCCGTGTATCCTCCCACAAATAAATAACAGCACGCCTCTGTTCGCACAGTCTCTGAAGCATGTGCAGTGTTGAGTTCCACCTTGTTGCAACGTCTATGATTAGGCGATGCTGGGGAAGGTTCAAAGACCGCTGATAGGTCTGCATACGGCTGGCGTGTACAGGCGAACGTCGGATATGTGAGCAAAGTGCACGCACTTTGAGGAGCAGGTCGGAGAACCCAGGATAAGTTTTCAATAAGCACTGCACCACCAGGTTTAAGGTGTGAGCCAGGCAAGGAATGTGTTTCAGTTGGGAAAGGGAGATGGCAGCCATGAAATTCCTTCCGTTATCACTCACTACCTTGCCTGCCTCAAGATCTACTGTGCCCAGCCACGACTGCGTTTCTTGTTGCAAGAACTCGGACAGAACTTCCGCGGTGTGTCTGTTGTCGCCCAAGCACTTCATAGCCAATACAGCCTGCTGACGCTTGGCAGTAGCTGGCCCATAATGGGACAACTGGTGTGCAACAGTGTCATCTGCCGATGGAGTGGTTGGCAGACTGCGTTCTGTGGAAGAGCTGTAGCTTCTGCAGGAGGACGAGGAGGAGGAGGAGGAGGGGGTGCGAACGCCTACAGCCAACTGTTTCCTAGACCGTGGGCTAGGCACAACTGTCCCTAAATTGATGTCGCCTGTGGACCCTGCATCCACCACATTCACCCAGTGTGCCGTGATGGACACATAACGTCCCTGGCCATGCCTACTGGTCCATGCATCTGTAGTCAGGTGCACCTTTGTACTCACAGATTGCCTGAGTGCATGGACGATGCGCTGTTTAACATGCTGGTGCAGGGCTGGGATGGCTTTTCTGGGAAAAAAAGTGTCGACTGGGTAGCTCGTATCGTGGTTCAGCGTACTCCATCAGGGCTTTGAAAGCTTCGCTTTCAACTAACCGGTAGGGCATCATCTCTAACGAGATTAGTCTAGCTATGTGGGCGTTAAAACACTGTGTACGCGGATGCGAGGATAAGTACTTCCTTTTTCTAACCAGAGTCTCATGTAGGGTGAGCTGGACTGGAGAGCTGGAGATCGTGGAACTTTCGGGTGTGCCGGTGTACATGGCAGACTGAGAGACGGTTGGAGACGGTATTGTTTCCGCCGGTGCCCTAGATGCAATATTTCCTCCTACAAAACTGGTGATTCCCTGACCCTGACTGCTTTTGGCTGGCAAAGAAACCTGCACAGATACTGCCGGTGGTGCGGAAAATGGTGGCCTTACAGTGACGGAAGGGATGTTGCGTTGCTGACTAGCTTCATTGGCCGAGGGTGCTACAACCTTGAGGGACGTTTGGTAGTTAGTCCAGGCTTGAAAATGCATGGTGGTTAAGTGTCTATGCATGCAACTAGTATTTAGACTTTTCAGATTCTGACCTCTGCTTAAGCTAGTTGAACATTTTTGACAGATGACTTTGCGCTGATCAGTTGGATGTTGTTTAAAAAAATGCCAGACTGCACTCTTCCTAGACTCGGATCCCTTTTCAGGGATTGCAGACTGAGCTTTAACCGGATGGCAACGCTGTGCTCCAACAGGTTTTGGCTTTGACACGCGTTTTGGGCCAGATACGGGCCCGGCAGATGGAACCTGTTGCGATGTTGCCTGCTGCGGCCCCTCCTCCACCTCCGCTTCTGAACTACTGCCGCCTGCACCCTGTTCCCCCAATGGCTGCCAATCGGGGTCAATAACTGGGTCATCTATTACCTCCTCTTCGAGCTCGTGTGCAACTTCGTCTGTGTCACTGTGTCGGTCGGTGGTATAGCGTTCGTGGCGGGGCAACATAGTCTCATCAGGGTCTGATTGTGGATCTGTACCCTGAGAGGGCAATGTGGTGGTCTGAGTCAAAGGAGCAGCATAGTACTCTGGCTGTGGCTGTGCATCAGTGCACTCCATGTCAGAATATACTTGTAATGGGCATGGCTTGTTAAATGTTTCACTTTCTAAGCCAGGGACGGTATGTGTAAAGAGCTCCATGGAGTGACCCGTTGTGTCGCCTGCTGCATCCTTCTCTCTTGTTGTAGTTTTTGCTGAGGAGGACAAGGAAGCGACTTGTCCCTGACCGTGAACATCCACAAGCGACGCGCTGCTTTTACATTTACCAGTTTCGGAAGAGGAGGCAAAAGAGCTAGAGGCTGAGTCTGCAATGTAAGCCAAAACTTGCTGTTGCTGCTCCGCCTTTAAAAGCGGTTTTCCTACTCCCAGAAAAGAGAGCGTTCGAGGCCTTGTGTAGCCTGACGACGAAACTGGCTCCACAGCTCCAGACTTAGGTGGAATATTTTTATCCCCACGACCACCTGATGCTCCACTACCACTACCATCATTACCAGCTGACAATGAACGCCCACGACGACCTCTTGCACCAGACTTCCTCATTGTTTTAAAATCTTAACCAAAGTAACTTTATTTGTTGCTGTCAAACAACTTACACGGTGAGCTATAACTTCAGTATGATTTCAATATCCCTTAACAGGTTGGTGAGACCACAAGGAAAATCAGGCACAATGTTACACACTCTGTTTTCTGTGGCACAAAATCACAGAGATGACACACACGCAGGACTGTCACTCAAGCACTAATGTCAATATTAATCTCCCACCTAATTTATTTATTTTTTTTTCTCAGGGAGACTTTAGAAACCAAATAATATTAAAAAAAAAAAAAAAAAAAAAAAAAAGGCTTTCTATGGCCCACAATTAGAGAGAGAGAGGTGGCACACCCAGGAGTCAAGACTGGCGCACAAGCTGAAAGGGCAATATTACTCTCCCACTGTTTTTTTAAGTTTTTTTTTTATTTCAGGGAGACTTTAGAAACCAAATAATATTAAAAAAACCAAAAAAAAAAATAGCCTTTCTATGGCCCACTGAATGAGAGAGAGAGGTGGCACACCCAGGAGTCAAGACTGGCACACAAGCTGAAAGGGCAATATTACTCTCCCACTGTTTTTTTATGTATTTTTTGTTTTTTAAGGGAGACTTTAGAAACCCAATAATATTTAAAAAAATAAATAAATAGGCTTTCTATGGCCCACTGAATGAAAGGGAGAGAGGTGGCACACCCAGGAGTCAAGACTGGCACACAAGCTGAAAGGGCAATATTACTCTCCCACTGTTTTTTTATGTTTTTTTTTTTTTTTCAGGGAGACTTTAGAAACCAAATAATATTAAAAAAAACAAAAAAAAAAATAGCCTTTCTATGGCCCACTGAATGAGAGAGAGAGGTGGCACACCCAGGAGTCAAGACTGGCACACAAGCTGAAAGGGCAATATTACTCTCCCACTGTTTTTTTATGTATTTTTTGTTTTTTAAGGGAGACTTTAGAAACCCAATAATATTTTAAAAAAATAAATAAATAGGCTTTCTATGGCCCACTGAATGAAAGGGAGAGAGGTGGCACACCCAGGAGTCAAGACTGGCACACAAGCTGAAAGGGCAATATTACTCTCCCACTGTTTTTTTATGTATTTTTTGTTTTTTAAGGGAGACTTTAGAAACCCAATAATATTTTAAAAAAATAAATAAATAGGCTTTCTATGGCCCACTGAATGAAAGGGAGAGAGGTGGCACACCCAGGAGTCAAGACTGGCACACAAGCTGAAAGGGCAATATTACTCTCCCACTGTTTTTTTATGTATTTTTTGTTTTTTAAGGGAGACTTTAGAAACCCAATAATATTTAAAAAAAAAAATAAATAGGCTTTCTATGGCCCACTGAATGAAAGGGAGAGAGGTGGCACACCCAGGAGTCAAGACTGGCACACAAGCTGAAAGGGCAATATTACTCTCCCACTGTTTTTTTATGTTTTTTTTTTTTTTTTTCAGGGAGACTTTAGAAACCAAATAATATTAAAAAAACCAAAAAAAAAAATAGCCTTTCTATGGCCCACTGAATGAGAGAGAGAGGTGGCACACCCAGGAGTCAAGACTGGCACACAAGCTGAAAGGGCAATATTACTCTCCCACTGTTTTTTTATGTATTTTTTGTTTTTTAAGGGAGACTTTAGAAACCCAATAATATTTAAAAAAATAAATAAATAGGCTTTCTATGGCCCACTGAATGAAAGGGAGAGAGGTGGCACACCCAGGAGTCAAGACTGGCACACAAGCTGAAAGGGCAATATTACTCTCCCACTGTTTTTTTATGTATTTTTTGTTTTTTAAGGGAGACTTTAGAAACCCAATAATATTTAAAAAAAAATAAATAGGCTTTCTATGGCCCACTGAATGAGAGGGAGAGAGGTGGCACACCCAGGAGTCAAGCCTGGCACACAAGCTGAAAGGGCAATATTACTCTCCCACTGTTTTTTTATGTATTTTTTGTTTTTTAAGGGAGACTTTAGAAACCCAATAATATTTAAAAAAAAAAAAAATAGGCTTTCTATGGCCCACTGAATGAGAGGGAGAGAGGTGGCACACCCAGGAGTCAAGACTGGCGCACAAGCTGAAAGGGCAATATTACTCTCCCACTGTTTTTTTATGTTTTTTTTTTTTTTTTCAGGGAGACTTTAGAAACCAAATAATATTAAAAAAACAAAAAAAAAAATAGCCTTTCTATGGCCCACTGAATGAGAGAGAGAGGTGGCACACCCAGGAGTCAAGACTGGCACACAAGCTGAAAGGGCAATATTACTCTCCCACTGTTTTTTTAGGTATTTTTTTTTTTTTCAGGGAGACTTTAGAAACCAAATAATATTAAAAAAAACAAAAAAAAAATAGCCTTTCTATGGCCCACTGAATGAGAGAGAGAGGTGGCACACCCAGGAGTCAAGACTGGCACACAAGCTGAAAGGGCAATATTACTCTCCCACTGTTTTTTTAGGTATTTTTTTTTTTTTCAGGGAGACTTTAGAAACCAAATAATATAAAAAAAAAAAAAAAAAAAAATAGGCTTTCTATAGCCCACTGAATGAGAGATAGCACACACAGCAGTGGCACACAAGCCCTGACTGAGGCCAATATTTTTCTCCCACTGATTGATGTAGTGTTTTTGTGTTGAGGTAGAATTTAGAACACAAATCACGGAAAAAATAAATAGGCTTTCTATGGCCCACTCAGTGAGAGATGGCACACACAGGGATGGCACTGTAGCAGAAATGCCAATCTTAATCTCCCACAAAAAAAACAAAAAAAAAACAGGGACTGTCCTACAATTACTATCTCCCTGCAGTAATCTAAGCCAGGTATGGCAGGCAGCAATAGGAGTGGACTGATGCACAAATTAAATAAAAAGTGTGGACAAACAAAAAAGATAGCTGTGCAGAAAGGAAGGAACAAGAGGATATGTGCTTTGAAAAAAGCAGTTGGTTTCCACAGTGGCGTACACACAGCAATACAGCTATCACGGAGCCTTCTAGGGCAGCCCAATGAGCTACAGCGCTGAGGGGAAAAAAAAAATAAAATAGCTTCCACAGTCCCTGCACACCGAAGGTGGTGTTGGACAGTGGAAATCGCTGCAGCACAAGCGGTTTGGTGGTTAGTGGACCCTGCCTAACGCTCTCCCTGCTTCTGACAAAGCGGCAGCAACCTGTCCCTAAGCTCAGATCAGCAGCAGTAAGATGGCGGTCGGCGGGAACGCCCCTTTATAGCCCCTGTGACGCCGCAGACAGCAAGCCAATCACTGCAATGCCCTTCTCTAAGATGGTGGGGACCAGGACCTATGTCATCACGCTGCCCACACTCTGCGTTCACCTTCATTGGCTGAGAAATGGCGCTTTTCGCGTCATTGAAACGCGACTTTGGCGCGAAAGTCGCGTACCGCATGGCCGACAAGCACAGGGGTCGGATCGGGTTTCATGAGACGCCGACTTAGCCAAAAGTCGGCGACTTTTGAAAATGATCGACCCGTTTCGCTCAACCCTACCCGCAACGCCATGTAACTTCCCTTTTCCCTGAAACGCCATAACTTGCTTCTTTTAGAATGGATGCGGCCACTCCTGAATTGCCTCTATTTTATTCAACTGGGGCTTGATATGGCCTCTCCCAACAATGTAGCCTAAGTACCTGGCCTCTTCATTCCCTATGGCACACTTCTTGGGATTTATGGTGACTCCTGCTTTCCTCAATGCATCGAGGATCGCCTGTACTTTGGGCAGGTGCGAACTCCAGTCAGGGCTAAGGATGACAATGTCATCCAAGTAGACAGCGGCATATTTCTTATGTGGAGCCAAGATTCGATCCATCACCCTCTGGAAGGTAGCTGGGGTCCCCTGCAGTCCGAAGGGCATCCTGGTGTACTGGAAGCAATCATCCGGCATCAAGAAGACAGTGTTCTCCTTGGGGCTCTGGGACATGGGGATCTGCCAGTACCCCTTCGTCAGGACGAGGGTCGTGATGTACCTTGCGGGTCCCAGTCGCTCAATGAATTCATCCACACAGGGCATCAGGTATGCGTCAAAACGAGACACTTCATTGAGCTTGCGGTAGTCATTAAAGGGAACCTGTCACCCCCAACATTGAAGGTGAGCTAAGCCCACCAGCATCAGGGTCTTATCTACAGCATTCTGGAATGCTGTAGATAAGCCCCTGATGTATCCTAAAAGATGAGAAAAAGAGGTTAGATTATACTCACCCAGGGGCGGTCCCGGTATGATGGGCGTCGCGGTCTGGTCTGGGGCCTCCCATTTTCTTACGATGATGTCCTCTTCTTGTCTTCACGCTGCGGCTCCGGCGCAGGCGTACTTTGTCTGACCTGTTGAGGGCAAAGCAAAATACTGCAGTTCGCAGGCGCCAGGAAAGGTCAGAGAGGCCCGGCGCCTGGGAACTGCAGTACTTTGCTCTGCCCTCAACAGGGCAGACAAAGTACACCTGGGCCGGAGCTGCAGTGTGAAGACAAGAAGAGGACATCATCTGGTGAAGATAGGAGGCGCCGGACCGCGACACCCATGGGACCGGACCAGGACCGCCCCTGGGTGAGTATAATATAACCTCTTTTTCTCATCTTTTAGGATACATCGGGGCTTATCTACAGCATACCTTCGATTTTGGGGGTGATAGGTTTCCTTTAACCTCTTTCTGACATTAGACGTACTATCCCATCGAGGTGACCTGGGCCCGTATGACCATCGATGGGATAGTACGTCATACGCGATCAGCTGCGCTCACGGACCGCTCACTGGGCTTACTGATTATCACAGCTTATCTGGCACTATGAGCCAGGAGCGGTCACGGACCGCTCCCGGGACTTTAACCCCTGGAACACTGCGATCAAACATGATCGCAGAGTGGCATAGGGAAGCAACGCGCAGGGAGAGGGCTCCCTGCGTGCTTCACTGAAACCCTCAGAACAACGCGATGTGATCGCGTTGTTCCGAGCGTCTCCTCCCTGCAGGCCCCCGGATCCTAGATGGCCGCGGGGTCCTTCTGGGTCCTGCAGGGAGGCCAGCAAGCCTCCAGCACTGCCTGTCAGATCGCTGATCTGACACAGTGCTCTGCAAAGTGTCAGATCAGCGATCTGACTTTATATAGTGATGTCCCACCCTGGGACAATGTTATAAAGTAAAAAAAAAATTATTACACTGTGTAAAAATATTTTTTTTCAAAATCCTAAATAATGAAAAAATAAATAAATATTGTTCCAATAAATACATTTCTTTACGTAAATAATAAAAAAACAATAAAAGTACACATATTTAGTATTGCCGTGTCCCAGAGGCGTAGCTAGGTTTCAACTTAGGGGGGGCGAAACATCTGAGTGGGCCCCTAACCAGCTAACCCTGATTACAGCTACGGTTGCGCACTCTAATTGTGAATATAGGGGAACCTCAGAATATGACCGCACTGTTATTGAAAATAAATCTACCGTATATACAAAAACGAACATTGACTTTACCGCCATATTGTGACCATATGCAACTTTGATGGTCACAATACTCTGAGTGCCCCTATAACAATAATGCTTAAGTGCCCACTTAACATTTATTAATGTCCCCTAAGTTCCCTCATGTACTGCTCCATTATACACAGTATGGTGAGCTCAAAGCTCCCCTATACACAGTATGATTCTATAACTCCCCTATACACCGTATGATGTTCCCACTGCTCCTTTACACAGTATGATGTTCCCACTGCTCCCCTATAGATAATATGAGCCCAACACTCCCCTATACACAGTATAATGCTGACAGAACTCCACTATAGAAAGTATAATGCCCCCCAGAGCTCCCCTATATACAGTGTAATGGGCCAACAGCTCCCATATGGACAATATGCCTTCACAGTTCCCTATAAACAGTATGATGGGCCGGCAGCCCCGTCAAACAGTATGATGTCCCCCACAGTTCCCCTGTACACAGTATGATGGACCCGCAGCTCCCTTATACACAGTATGATGGGCCTGCAGCTCCCGTCAAACAGTATGATGGGCCCACAGCTTCCTTATACACAGTATGATGGGCCTGCAGCTCCCGTCAAACAGTATGATGGGCCCACAGCTCTTTTATACACAGTATGATGGGCCAGCAGCTTCCTTATACACAGTATGATGGGCCCGCAGCTCCCGTATACTGTGCACATAGCCTGAGAGTGAGAAAGAGGCCAGAACGAGCCTCTCATAGACTCACATTGATTAGTGACCTCTGCGCTGCTCCATGAAACACTGGAGCCTCGGACAGGTCACAAACTGCAGGAGACGGAGCCGAGCGGAGACTAAAACAGATGATAACGCCAGAAGGTGAGTATCAGACAGGGGGCAGGGGACGGGGATGTTCAGCACCGCTCCAGCAATGAAATAAAAAATAATGCTGGAGTGGTGCTGTAAATGTGATGCAGCTCTTGGTTACTGTATGCGGCTCCTTATACTAATACTCATAAAGACCCAGGTGGTACGTATCAATAGCCCCCGACCCTCCCCCATCTCCAGCCTCCCCAGACAGCAAATATTACATGATGGAGTACATATAATATCATAACAAAACATTATGATATTCAGCCCCCAGTGCCCTGTC
Source organism: Ranitomeya variabilis (assembly GCF_051348905.1). NCBI lineage: Eukaryota > Metazoa > Chordata > Amphibia > Anura > Dendrobatidae > Ranitomeya > Ranitomeya variabilis. Next base: position 796,995,174 of record NC_135232.1, on the reverse strand, counting down.
TCCCCTCCCCCACTTCAGCCCCAATACCCCCATCATCTCACATCCACCCCCCAGTACCCTGTCCCACTTCACCCACCTTCAGCCCCCACATTACCCCCGTGGTCTCACATTTACCCCCCAAGTGTCCTGTCTCCCCTCCCCCACTTCAGTATCCAATACCCCCATCAGCTCACATCCACCTCCTCAGTGCCCTGTCCCACCTCACCCACCTTCTCCCCTCACAACACCCAAATAGTCTTACATTCACCCCCCAGTACCCTGTCTCCCCTCCCCCGCAATACCCCCATGGTCTCACATTCACCCCCCAGTACCCTGTCCCCCCTCACCCACCTTCAGCCCCCACAATACCCCAACGGTCTCACATTCACATCACAGTGACATACCAGAATTTAATAAACCTAATAAGTTCCATCTCCACTTACTGATAACGTTTGCAGGCAGGACCAGGAAGTAGTGAAATGTAAGATGTGGGCACTAGGACCCAGCGTGCCTGAGCCAATCCCAGCGTGCACAGAGGGAAGAAAACTGCAGTCGGGGAAAAGCTTCATGATCAGGTCAGACGGGCGAAACCATTCACTGCAGGGGGGAGGCTGCAGCCGCCACTGTGCTAATAGCCAGCGTGCAGCTTGTCAGACCCTCGTCACAGAAGTGGCCCTGCCCTGGCTCCCGGTGGGCCCCTTCATGTGACAGGGCCCGGGGCGATGGCCCCCTCTGCCCCCCCAGTAGCTACGCTACTGCCGTGTCCGTAACGACCCGACCTATAAAACTGTCCCACTAGTTAGCCCCTTCAGTGAACACTGTAAAAAAAAAACGAGTAAAAAAACAATGCTTTATCATCATACTGCCGAACAAAAATTGGAATAACACGCGATCAAAAAGACGGATATAAATATTATAAATAAACATGGTACCGCTGAAAACGTCATCTTGTCCCGCAAAAAATGAGTCGCCATACAGTATCATCAGCGAAAAAATAACAAAATTATAGCCCTCAGAATAAAGCAATGCAAAAATAATTGTTTTTTTTATATAAAATAGTTTTTATTGTATAAAACCGCCAAAACATAAAAAATGATATAAATGGGGTATCGCTGTAATCGTACTAACCCGAAGAATAAAACTGCCTTATCAATTTTACCAAACGCGGAACGGTATAAACGCCCCCCCAAAAGAAATTCATGAATTGCTGGTTTTTGTTCATTCTGACTAACAAAAATTGAAATAAAATGGGATCAAAAATCATGTGCCCGAAAATGGTACCAATAAAAACGTCAACTCGTCCTGCAAAAAACAAGACCTCACATGACTCTGTGGACCAAAATATTATAGCTCTCAAAATGTGGTGACGCAAAAACTATTTTTGCAATAAAAAGCATCTTTTAGTGTGTAACAGTTGCCAAACATAACAACCCGTTATAAATAGTAAATCAAACCCCCCTTTATCACCGCCTTAGTTAGGAAAAAATAATAAAATTTTAAAAATGTATTTATTTCCATTTTCCCATTAGGGTTAGGGTTGGGGCTGAATTTAGGGTTAGGGTTGGAGCTAGAGTTGGGGTTAGGGTTTGGATTACATTTACGGTTGGGTTAGGGGTGTGTCAGGGTTATGGTTAGGGTTGGGATTAGGGGTGTGTTGGGGTTAGGGGTGTGGTTAGGGTTATGGTTGTGGTTGGGGTGTGTTGGAGTTAGGGGTGTGGTTAGGGTTGGGATTAGGGTTCGGGTGTGGTTTCAGTTAGAATTGGGGTTTTTTCACTGTTTAGGCACATCAGGGGCTCTGCAAACGCAACATGACATCCGATCTCAATTCCATCCAATTCTGCGTTGAAAAAGTAAAATGGTGCTCCTTCCCTTCCGAGCTCTGCCGTGCGCCCAAACAGTGGTTTAACCCCACACATGTGGTATCAGCGTACTCAGAACAAATTGGACAACAACTTTTTCTCCTGTTATCCCTTGGGAAAATAAAAATTTGAGGACTAAAAAATCATTTTTGTGGGAAAAAATTATTTTTTATTTTCACAGCTCTGCATTCTAAACTTTAGTGAAACTCTTGGGGGTTCAAAGTTCTCACAACACATCTAGAAAATTTCCATGGGGTGTCTAGTTTCCATTATGGGGTCACTTGGGGGGGTTTCTACTATTTAGGTACATCAGGGGCTCTGCAAACGCAATGCGATGCCCACAGACCATTCCATCAAAGTCTGCATTCCAAAAATCCACTTCTTCCCTTCCGAGCCCCGACGTGTGCTCAAACAGTAGTTTTCTCCCACATATGGGGTATCAGCATACTCAGGACAAATTGAACAACTTTTGGGGTCCAATTACTCCTGATACTCTTGGGAAAATACAAAACTGGGGACTAAAAAATGATTTTTGTGGAAAAAAAATGTTTTTTTTATTTTCACGGCTTTGCGTTATAAACTTCTGTGAAGCACTTGGGGGTTCAAAGTGCTCACCACACATCTAAATAAGTCCCTTAGGGGGTCTACATTCCAAAATGGTGTCACTTGTGGGGGGTTTCCACTGTTTAGGCACATCAGGGGCTCTCCAAACACTTCATGGCATCATATCTCAATTCCAGTCAATTTTGCATTGATAAGTCAAAAGGCGCTCCTTTCCTTCCTAGCTCTGCCATGTGCCCAAACAGTGCTTTACCCCCACATATGGGGTATCGGTGTACTCAGGACAAATTGTACAACTTTTGGGGTCCAATTTCTCCTGTTACCCTTGTTAAAATAAAACAAATTAGATCTGAAGTAATTTTTTTGTGAAAAAAAGTTAAATGTTCATTTTTTTAAACATTCCAAAAATTCCTGTGAAGCACCTGAAGGTTTAATAAACTTCTTGAATGTGGTTTTGAACACCTTGAGGGGTGCAGTTTTTAGAATGGTGTAACTTTTTAGTATTTTCTATCATATAGACCCCTCAAAGTGACTTCAAATGTGATGTGGTCCCTAAAAAAAATGGTGTTGTAAAAATGAGAAATCGTTGGTCAGCTTTTAACACTTATAACTCCCTAACAAAACAAAAATTTGGTTCCAAAATTGTGCTGATGTAAAGTAGACATGTGGGAAATGTTACTTATTAAGTATTTTTTGTAACATATCTCTGTGATTTAAGGGCATGAAAATTCAAAGTTGGAAAATTGTGAAATTTTCAAGTTTCACAAAATTCCCGTTTTTTTCACAAATAAACACAAGTTATATCAAATAAATTTTTACGACTATCATGAAGTACAATATGTCATGAGAAAACAATGTCAGAATCACTGAGATCCGTTGAAGCGTTCCAGAGTTATAACCTCATAAAGGGACAGTGGTCAGAATTGTAAAAATTGGCCCTGTCATTAATGTGCAAACCACACTTGAAGGTAAAGGGGGTTAAAAAAAAAACGCCATTCACCATTGAGCTTCGGTACGAGGATGATGGGACTTGACCAGCCACTTCTTGATTCCTCTATCACCCCGAAGTCCAGCATTCTCTTCAACCCTTCGGGGAGTCTGTAGGGTTTGAGGTTTACCTTTATATGCGGTTAACACATTGTGTTCCACAACCTGTGGGCGCCCCGGCAACTCCGAGAACAGGTCAAGGTTCTGTTGCAGCAGTTCTCGACATTGTTGCTTTTGGGCTGGCGTTACCGTCTCAGCAATCACGACCTACTTGATCTTGGCTTTGGGACGGACCTCAAGGGATGGAGCTTCCAGCGGTTCATGATCCCAAGGTTTAAGTAGGTTCACATGGTTTACCTGGCGTGGCTTCCTGTGACCGTGCTGGTGTACCTTGTAATTCATGTCCCTGAGTTTTTCCACTATATCATACGGGCCTTGTCACTTTGCTCTCCACCATAGGGATAAGTACAAGCACGCGGTCCCCAGGCTGGAATTGCCTTAGCCTTGCTGATCTCTCGGCTTCCCAAGTTTCCTTGGCGATGTCCAGTAGCCCTCATGCATGTCGGCAGTACAGGAGCACGAACGGCGAGAAGCCAGTGGAGGCTGTGGGACTTCTCTGATAGAAAAGAGCAAGAATGGGAGCAGATAGTCCGAGTCCCGACCATCCTTTTCAACAACCCTCGAGCATGGCCTACAAGGTCTTGCTGAAATGTGCCACCAGCCCATCGGTCTGCAAATGGTAAACAGAGGTTCATAGATGGGCAATCTGGAGGACTCTACCCAGTTCCCGCATCACTTTGCTCATAAACGAGGTATCCTGGTCTGTCAAAATCTTTTTGGGCAAACCAGTCCTGGCAAAGATATGGACAAACTCCCGAGCTATACTCTTAGCTGAGGCGTACCTCAGTGGCACTGCTTCCTGGTATCAGGACGCGTAGTCCATGACTACTAAGATGTACTGATGGCCGCATGCTGGTTTAATGAGGGGACCTACCAGGTCCATAGAAATCCTCTCAAAGGGGATTTCTATCACAGGTAAGTAAAATAAGGGGCTTCAGAAGTGAGAGGTAGGAGCAGTTATCTGAAAGGAGTGGCAGGACCTACAATAATTCAGGGTCCCTCGGTAACACCCTGGCCAATAGAACATCTGTAAGATTCTCTCCTGAGTTTACTCCATCCTAGATGTCCACAAAAAACACGTGAATGGGCCATGTCTAAAACCCTCCGCCAGAGGGTCCTGGAACTAACAACTGCTCCACTATCTCACCTCCCCTTGGTTTAGTCACCCGATTCAATAACTCGCCATGTACTGCAAAATGAGGAAACCTGGTGTCAGCCCCCGGCTCTTGAGCAACCCCATTACATACAGTCACATTCTCAAATGCCCCCTTTAATGTGAGGTCCTGAAGTTGTGCAGTCCCAAAGTTCTCTTTAGGCACCTCTAAACCAGGGAAGCTGGGCTTCTCTGTTAGCGTCTCATCCTCCACTCCAGAAAGGACACATAAGGGGAATGCCTCCATCTTTAATTTTGATGGAGACGTCTTCAGAGGAGCCTGGCTTTTTACCGGGACACTCTGTACAGACCCCTTTTGCCACAAGTTCCAAAACAGAGTAAAATCCTGCCCCAGTATGGCAGGATGGATCAAGTCTTTTACCACCCCAACGTCATGGGACTTATAACCACAGTCTGTTCCCATGGTTACTCGAGGTACAGTGTAGTCCTTGGCATTTCTGTGTATGCAGAGGAAGCCCACAAGCTTGTTAGGGATTAACTGGTGGGGTAGTGCAGCGCTGATCAGGGTCACCAGACTTCCAGAGCCAACAGTACCAGAACCATAACCTCATTGATAGACATGGCACATGACTGGGGCCCCTCGCCAGGTTGGCATTCCACGCTGCATGCCGGATAGGCATAATAGGAGAAGCATCTGCCCAGGCTACAGTCCATGGGTTCAGGGGACATATGACACCGGGCGGCTACGTGTCCTGGATTGTGACACCGCCAACAGACCACATCCTTCATAAGTTCCTTAGATGATACCTCAGCAGGGTTGGAACGGCCCCCCGTGGTAGTTCTAGCTACCCTCTGTGGTGAGCGCACCCCCTTTTGGATATCCCACTAAGGGGAAGTAGCGACATCTGGTTTCCCAAGGGACTTCTTCTCAACCAGGCCGACCAAATTGTCTGCATTCCGGGGGTCTCCCCAGGTCTGACATGGGTAGGGAGTGGATGAACCTGTCCATCACCACACGCTCGATCATCTGTGCCGGAGTGGAAATCTCTGGCTGCAACCACTTTTGGACCATGTGCAACAAATCAAACATCTGGGAGCATGGGGGTTTGTTGCCAGCATCAGCATACGCCCAGCGGTGGACTCGCTGAGCCCTTACAGACATTGTCGCTCCCAGGCGTGCCAGAATTTCATTTTTTTCGTTTGCCATACTCTTTGGCAACCTGGAGGGCTAGGTCGTAATATGCCTTTTGGGGTTCCCCAGTCAAATAGGCGGCCAGCACCTCTGTCCACTGCTCTGGTGGTAGCTTCTCATGCTCCGCTACCCGCTCAAACACAGTCAAAAAGGCTTTGACATTATCCCCTGGAGTCATTGTCTGTAAGACTCGTCTTACCGTTTTCTGGACGTGCGTGTTAACACCTGGAAACGGAGATTGTCGGCTTTACACAAACCGCCTCTGCGAAGAGCTCCATTTGCCGTATTAGCGCCTCCTGCTGCTGTCACTGCTGCTGCATTTGGTGTTAAAGCTGCTGTGCTAATAGCTTATTCATCTCCTGCTGTGCCGCTTGGTGTTGCTGAGTAGCGAGCTGATGTTGCTGCTGTACTTGGATTTGATGCTTCACAAGCTCCTCCATGCTTGTTCCTGGAACACTGACCGCACTCAAAACCATCACATGTAAAGGGTTGACACACTTAGCTGCATCCTCAGGTAGACTTCGGAACCGTTCTGGTAGAAGATCACCTGCTGGTTTATTGCGGATGACATAAATCTTGGCAGGGTTCAGCTAAAAAAAACAGTGCCTTGCAGGCATAATGGTAAAACAAACAAAAACACACTCCTTATGAGTCCATTCCCTGCAGGTTTCACCTGCAGTTATCCCGCATAGTCCTCAGCTCCTCTGGAAGTTATGGGGGAATTCCCGCTCTCCCAATTCACAACCCACATGGACTCTCATGTCCAGGTATTTAACACCCATGTGATGGTCACATGACAATGACATCACACAGGTCCTGTCAGGACTCTGTATGGGGAGATACTGTGGACCTCCGCCCACCGAATATAACGGTCCACTAAAACCAGCCCAAAACATAGGTTCCTATTAACCCTCTCAGCACTTAGTGTGCTGGAGGCAAAAAATACTCTGATTTTACATCACTGACCGTAGTATGCGCAGTGACATGTATCTCCCTTAACATACTATGCCAGTGACTGTCACACACACCCACATCCTGTCTCAATAAACCTCCCCAACCGATGACTGTGATAACAGCTCATCTTTCCTCATAACCCCAAAAAAGGCCCAAGAAAAAGCCAACTGAAATAGCGCCACCTCGAGAGGAGAGTTGCACACCTGAACTAACCTGTCTCCCAATTCCTCAAGCAACTTAAATGAAACAGGCCTGCGGGAATCTACTTTCAGGTGCTTTTTCCGGAAACCTTTTAACGCTCGGTCTACAAATTTTTTTTAGTAAAATCCCTAACTCCTCTAAACTTATTGCCAAAGGCTATCCTAGCCACCTATCTTAGACAGCAAAGCCCCTAATGATCCTCTTCAGATATGACATTAATAATAATAATCTTTATTATTAAGACATTGCCTACCCAGTCCCTTCAAGCTGCTTCATACGTCGCCCACATATTATCTGCCAAGGAAGCCTGTGAGGCTAGTCACTTTTCACGGCCAAGCCATGAGTCAGGATAGTCAAGGAGTCCCAGGTCAGAAGCCAGGAAGGTAAGTCAAACAGAAGGAAGAGAGAAAATCGTAGTCAGGAAACATTCTGAGGTCAGAATACCAGGAGGATAATGGATCAGAGCAGAAGGGGTTAAACAGATGGTCGGAACGAGGTCCAAGGTCAGGCAACAAAAGATCAACATACAGAATTCAAGGCATAGAGGAAACAAACTCACTTAACTAAATGTACGTCTAGCAAAGGTTTGGGAGAACCAGCTCAGTTAAGTAGCATGACAATCACCTGGGATAATGAACACTTGGAGACAGCTAGCGCCTCCCAGTCTCAGATTAGATAGTCGAGTTGTCAACACACTGACAGTTCAGCATGCCCCTGTACCAGATTGGATTGCTGAGCTGTCAATAACTGTATTCCAGACACACTGAGGGGTGGAACCATGACCAAGCCCTTAATAATCACCCTGATGCTTGCAAGCCAACTGCCAGAGCTTCACCGGCCATTTGCAACCCATGGACCCTGTACCAAGTGCAAAGGTTTAAAAACGATCCCACTGCAAACGAGAAAGAGAATCAGCTATAGCATTCTCCACCCCTGGCACGTGCAGTGCTACCACCCATGAATTAAGACATGAGCCGTGCAAGACAAAATGTCGCAACAATCGAACCACAGGAGGCGACGATGCAGATAAATTATCACCATCAGTACTGACAAGATTGTCGCAATGGAACCTGATTACCTTATTGTGGAAAAATTATCCCCAAATCAATAATGCCATGATAATTGGAAAGAATTCCAAAAAGTAAGGTTCCTAGTGAATCCCGCTTCCACCCAACATTTTGGCCATTCGCTGACGCACCATTGCCCTTTAAAATTTGCACAAAAAACTGTACTACTTGCTGCATCAGTAAACAAGTCACAATTGAAATTCTCAACCAACTCAGTAATCATTAGTGACTGACATTTAAACTTCTCCAGAAAACCTTCCCAAGCTAACAAATCATCCCCGATATTCTTTTGTTAGGCGAATGAAAGGATAAGGGGCGGTAACCCCGGCCGTGGCTGCCGCCAAATGCCTGGAAAAAACCCTACCAATTGGCATAATCCGGCAGGCAAAATTAAGTTTTCATAGCAGTGACTGAAAATCCTTCAATCAAACTATTTTTGAGCTGAATGTCCTATGAACCTCTACCTGCAGTGCCGCAATTTTCTCTTCAGGCAACCTCCACTCCATTCAAACTGTGTCTATAGTGAAGAAAACTAATACAAGTAGTGGGACCTTCTGTCTTCCACTGAGCTAAAGGAACCACAAAATGCTAAGGCACCCATTCCGTCTACCTCAACAATTGAAAAACCAGTGAACCGACACATAAAAAATTGTCTAAGTAATGAATAACTGATGAAACGCGCACCACATCAAATATTACCCACTCCACAAAGGAACTAAATGCTTCAAACAATGCACATGACAATGAGCACCCCATTGGAAGACATCTTGCAACAAAATACCTGCTGTCCCAAAAACAACCTAATAAATGTAAACTATCAGGATGCACAGGTTGTAAGCGAAAAGAAGATTCAATATCTGCTTTTGCTAATAGAGCACCACTTTCATAACTACTAACCCACTTGGCTGCCTCATCAAACGAGATCTAGATCACAGAGCAAAGCTCCGGATCAATACCATCATCCACCGAAACACGTTTTGGGAAAGCTAAATGATGAATGAGCCAAAATTTATTTGGCTCCTTCTTATGTACTACTCTCAACAGAAACCACTAAATTAAGACAATGGAGGGGATATGAAAGAACCCGCTATTCAACCTCAAACTGAAGTTTTTGAGTTACAACTGAGGGATGCTGATAAGCAGACCTCAAATGGAACCTTGTGAGCCAGTACAAGAATCCTAAAACCGAACTGAAAACCATTTCCCAACAAAAAAACCATCTCCTGATTTGGATATTTATTTAGATAAGGGGCCATCTTGTGAAGGTTTACCAGAGTCTGCCTGTTATAACAGTTGTCGGGTGACCCAGGACCTCATTCCCTAGTTTGCCCTGTTCCCCAGATTACTTCCGATGGTGAAGATGCCAGGACCACGTACCTTGCCTTAGCGCCTGAATCTGCCCGCAGTCTGTACCCCTCCCCCACCCAGGGAAGAGGGGAGTAGTAGTGTACCGTAATACTCCAACCAGACTAACAAGGTAATATGAACATGGATAAAGGAAAATACCAATCATACAAATATACACACACAAACAACAGAGGTAAACACTGGGGAGTGGAGGATGGGGTTAAACCAAAATAGGAAACTAATCACACTCAAAGTCTAGCAACAGTCACAGATAAATGCACCAAATGATGTCCCCAACAACCACCAAAAACCTCCCAGCCATGCAGCAAAAGTTACTCTGACAATGACTGCTAACCAGGACCCAATTTATATAGGAGATGGGAGTTGCTAACAGTGCACAGCTGAGAGCTTTAATGCAGGAAAGCTTCCAGGAGCTCTCAACTGAGATTATCCCCTGCATGCTAAAAGATATTTACCTGGAACCTTAGAATCGGTTTTAACAAGCTGTGCTACGTGAAAAAAAAACGGATCAGCCTAGCTGCCTGGACATCAGATGCTGGTACCCACATCCCCTCTTCAGGACCGTATCCCTTTCAGTGTACCAGATACTGAATCGACCAACGAACTAAGCGAGAATCTATGATCTTGGCTATTTGAAATTCAAAATTTCCATCCACAATGACAGGAGATGGCGATAGTGGTGATGGTTCAGAGGACACAACGTATTTTTTGTGCATGTGCAGAGATTGATGAAACACATTATGGATACTAAAAGTGAGCTGCAAGGCAGAATGCTACAGGATTGATGACGGTCATAATCTTATAAGGATCGATAACCCTGGGATCCAGTTTCCAAGAGGGAACCTTCAACTTAATGCTCCTCGAGGACAACCGCAAGTCAAAAACACACAGGTCCAGACCCACCAAACGTCTCCTATCAGCCACACTTATATTTTGACCTCATCTTCATCAAATTATAAATAACCCCTTGTCACACAGACGTAATTATTGATGAAAATCATTCTTCAGGTATTCCAGAAGACCAATTCCTATTAAATGAGCTGAATTGAGGATGAAACCGTATGCTCCGAAAATGGGGCTTACCAGTAGTCTCATAACAACGATTATTTACGGCACAGCTAGAGGTAAATAGGTAACCCAATCCTCCTGGTTCTCAAGACATAAAACACCTAAGATAATTCTCAAGATTCTGGTTAACTCACCAAAAATACAAGCCGGGAAAGGCTCACCTTCTCCGAATAAGTCTGATGACTCAGCTACCCAATGGGACTTTGATGATACCCAGATGGAGACACTAGCAATAAAGGTCTCTAAGATCCTCATGCCAATGTTTGACTCAAAATTCAACCAACTGCAGACCTCTATTAACTCAGTGCTCACGCAAATTACCACCCTGACACAAAAAATAGGGGAACTGGAGAATCGTGTGGTGGACTGCGAGACCTCCACCTCAGATGTCCGCTCAATCCTTACACGCCAACAAACCACCATTGACTACTTGAAAGACAAGGTCGATGACTTGGAGAACCGGAGCCGAAGGAGCAACCTGCGGTTTGTGGGCATACCTGAATCGATCAAGGGAGAGGAATCATCACTTTGTTAACAAAGGACTTGCCTAAGGCCCTGGACTTATCCTTCCCACAGAGTCCTCCTTTGATCGAAAGAGCACACCGATTGGGAGACCAGATTCCTGATGAGAAAAGGAGACCAAGACCAGCGATCGCTAAATTTCTATACTACACGGCTAAAGAGGCCATTCTTAAAGCATATAGACAGCGGCGTTCACTTGTCATCAGAGACTTTCGGGTCTTAATATTTCAGGACTTCTCACCAACAGTAACTGCCAGGAGAAAATTGTTTACCCCAATCTGCAGTCAACTGGTAGAGAAGAACATCAGGTTCCAGTTGCTATTTCCGGCCAAACTCAAAGTGACAGAGAATGGCCGAACAACCGTATATATAGACCCGGATGCAGCGAAAGCGCACTTCCTTCCTCAAAATGATGCTGACTAGGAGAGTCAACTGGGATGATACTGATCCCTTCGTTCGTGTTATGGCAGACCGTTACTTTGCCTGTCAATTATCCATGTTAATGTTTCTATGTTTAAAGGTTTATGTCTCCCATCCTGGGAAAGTTAATTTGTTGCTTTTTTCCCACCAGCTTCAACCTACCCCCTTCCCCCTGAGGGCACACGGCTTCTTACCCTGTCCTGCCTACCTTGAGGGACCTGCTCGCTGGGACAGGACCCGAAAGATCCAGAAGCAAATATTTCCGATAATCGAGATGCCCAGAGCTGGAGTAGGATGAGTACCGCATCCACACAAATTACACCAGTACATGCACAACCACATACATTTATTTCTTGGAACGTGGCGGGATTGAATTCCCCAGTGAAACGCAAGCGCGTTTTAACCCATTTGAATAGATTTAAGCCCGATGTTGTTTTCCTCCAGGAAACCCATTGGAAACAGGGAGAAGATAATTCTCTACGAGCTTCTTGGATTCAAGGGTGCTACACGGCCACACATACCACTAAATCGAGGGGCGTGGCCATTTTACTGGGGACTTCATTATCTTACACGCTGTTAGAGGAACACTCTGATGCAGAGGGAAGATTTCTATATCTCCTGCTCCAGATTGGAGACACTGTTTACACACTGCTTAATATCTACGCCCCAAACAGCCCTAATAGCACTTTTTTTTCTAATCTATATCAATTTTTATTATCTAAACGTACAGACAATCTTATTCTGGGTGGGGATTTTAATGCTGCTCTTTCCCCACATCTGGACAGATCCTCCAACTCACCCCATGACAATCAGACGGCCCAAATTATTGTAAAAATAATGCAACACATTGGTTTGTGCGATCCTTGGCGCGTGCTCCACACCACGGAGAAAGACTATACGTTCTATTCACAGGTGCATAATGTGCATTCAAGAATAGATTATTTTCTACTTACTGATACCTTGTTTGAAAAGGTGGAAAATACAACAATAGAAACCATCGAGGTGTCGGATCATGCGCCAATTACATTACGGCTCTTTCTGAACCCGCCAAGATATCCCTTGAGGCATTGGAGATTTCCATCATATTTGTTTAATTCAGAGGATTTTAGGGGATTTCTTCAGACACACTGGAACAACTTCCTAGATGATAACATGTCATCTTCCTCAGACACGTCCCTATTGTGGCGCACCTCTAAGGCAGTGATGAGAGGCCATATTACTTCCTACCTGATACATCAAAAGAGGGAAAAAAGGGCAAAATACCAACTTTTACACACGGACCTATTGACTGCCCACCAGGCCTATCTGATTGATCCCACAGACACACTTAAAAAACAAAATTACCTAGAAGCCAAACGACTCATTGATACTTTCACTATTGCCCAGGCTACAAGAAGTATAGATTTCACAAAGAACCATTATTATAGGTGGGGCGGAAAGACTGGCAGCTTACTGGCACGTTTAACTAAGCCGTTCCACTCTAGACGCACAATTATACAAGTGAGACACCCAGAGAACCATCAAGTGGTCACATCAGAAAGGGACAAACAACAGGCCTTCCTAAAGTACTACACTGAACTATACAGAGAACGACCATATAGCTCGCAGGACACATGGGATCTTATATCCTCGACTGCACTGCCAAAACTAACGGGAGACCAAAGGGAGCAGTTGTCAGCTCCAATAACTATTGAGGAGGTGCAGTCGACGATTAAGTCCCTACACAATAATAAATCACCAGGACCTGATGGTCTATCTGCTGAATATTACAAGATGCTGCAGCCAAATATCATCCCCATGATGGTGGACTTACTTAATACCATATATGCACAGGGAGAACAAGTGGAAGGCTTTCATGAAGCCCATACAATTCTTCTACCCAAACCAAATAAAGACCCTCTTGAGGTAGGCTCATATCGCCCGATATCCCTACTAAATGTAGACTATAAAATACTCACTAAAATCCTGGCGGATCGCTTGCAAGAGTTTTTGCCAGGTTTACTCATGCCCTCACAACTGGGTTTTACAAGAGGCCGTCACTCTGCCCTGGGGGTTAGGACGGCTGTAGCCGCAACAGTTCTTGCTAAACAACAAAACTGTCCTCCCACACTGCTACTCAGCCTTGATGCTGAGAAGGCATTTGACTCAATATCATGGAGCTTTCTGAGCACGGTTTTAAGGTACAGAGGCTTTGGCGATATTTTTCTTAGACTTTTACACATCATACAACATAACGCAACCACTAAACTATCCATAAATAATTTATTATCTCCTCCAATCATCTTGGAAAGGGGAGCAAGACAGGGATGCCCAATCTCACCGATACTTTTTAACCTGGCATTAGACCCACTATTAAGGTACTTACAGGAGTGGCCAGGCCTTCAGGGATTACAATTTGGGAATACTGAAATTAAAATGATGGCTTTTGCAGATGATATTTTAATTTTTATGTCAAGACCTCGGGTCAATCTGGGCCCTTTGCTTTCAATAGTAGAGCAAAAGGGAGCACTAGTAGGTTTCTCAATAAATGTGACAAAATCTGAAGCTCTGATGCTCACGGGACCCGCAAAACCTACGTGGGCTCAAAGTTACCCTATCCAGTGGAAAACCCAATCTATTACATATCTGGGTGTTCAAATTACTAGATCTCCAGCAGAACTGCAGCGGACCAACCTGCAGACATTTATCAAGTCATTACAGGACGACTTGAATGCGTGGAGCAAATTCACCCTATCTTTTATAGGTCGGGCAAACCTGATAAAAATGATCTCCTTCCCGCGGCTGTTATACCTGTTTAATGTCCTGCCGTTCTATTTAAGACCCGTAGATGAACGCAACATCAATCGACTATTCCGCAATTTCATATGGCAGGGAAGGAGACCTAGAATTGGACTGTACATCCTCCAACAGCCTAAGACTAATGGGGGAATCAATTTCCCAGATGTTAAATTATATAATCTGGCAGCCAATATGCGGATCCTTAAAGACTGGCTGAACGGTACATCCACGTATTCATCCAATACCGTAGAATCATCTCTGATAGATAATAGGTCCCTGGTAAGCTTATTACATTCCCCATATCCCTCATTAACATCAGACCATAAAAATAACCCCTTATTTATGTCAATGTGGAGGACGTGGGTGGTGGTGCGTAGGAGGCTACACTTGTCCAGTGGTGTTTCACTTGCACAGTCATTTTCCAATAATCCTAGTTTCCATGATGGAAAGGCACACCCCATCTTCTCTAGATGGCAGAGAGAGGGTTTACAATCCATTGGAGACATAGTTGACACACAGACAAGGACCGTCATTTCATTTGCTCAGGCATGCACTTTGTTTGACTATATACGCACACACCCTTTCCACTACATGCAGCTGCAAAGCTACGCACATAGTGTCATACACGCTTTCAATGACAATGACTGGCAGGACAAATTACTGAGCAAGTTGAATACATGCACTCAGAATAAGGGTCTGGTCTCGGAGTACTATACATTCCTTCGTCCTCTGATACAGTATGATACCGTAGGGGTGGGAATTACAAAATGGCAGGTGGATGATGTCTCCTTTTCACCATCTCTTATCTTGCGGGCATTACAGAAAGCACTCAAATATATATCTTCTGTCTCTTATTGGGAAATGGCGTTACAGATCCTGCACAAGACCTATGTTTCACCAAAACGTAGTTATCTGATGGGGAATCTGGCGAGCCCGGCCTGTTCTAGGTGTGGGGAATCTGAAGCGGACCACTATCACTGCTTTTGGGCTTGTCCACAAATTCAATTGTTCTGGCAGCGTATATATACCTTCGTGTCGACGCACACCTCATATAACATCACACTTACTTCAGCCTGGGCTCTCTTTGGTCATATTACGGATAGTGATGTCCATATACCATACCATGGTAAAAAATTCCTTTTTATTATCTCAGCTGCAGCTCGTAAAACAGTTCTGCAAAACTGGTTGGCGCCTAAAGTGCCCACATTGCGTCTTTTCCTAGAGAAACTTGCTTTTCTGTTTAGAATGGACTGGATAGACGCTTCCCTCCAAAAGGAGAGAAGGACTCAGACATTCTTTGACACATGGGAACCATTTATAGCGATCCTTCCGGCTCACACTAAGCAAGGAATCAGAGATTGCTTTGAGATGACTACTTGGTTCTTGGAACAAACAATAGCAGGTCGTCCGCCTCTGTGAGGATGACTCGCGGATTGGGACATATAGACCTGAGGATGTAGGAGTGGAAGCCGAGTGCTCTCCCCCCCTTCCCCCTTCCTTCATTTTCCCCAGATGTTCTCCTCCCCCCCCCCCCCCCTTCATTTTCCTAAGTATTTTTCTCATACTTCTCTGTCTTTTTGCCCATTCCGGCATAACGTCAAAATATGGCAATGACAGATAATAAGGACCAAAAACAGACCTTTTAAATTAGCCATTTTACTTATTTGTTATGTTTATGCAAATTATTTTATTTACTTACACCGTATTGCTCGAGATGTGACGTAACATTGACTGATTGATACAAGAATGTGCAAATTTTATATTTGTATTGTCAAAAAAGTTCAATAAAAGCATTATTGAAAAAAAAAAAAAGATTCTGGTTAACCCATTCAGTTTACCCATTAGACTGCGGGTGAAATGCTGACGAGAACAACAGCAAACCCAATGAGAGAAACCCGAACAAAAAGGTCAAAGAAAATAGGACAATAAAAGATAATACGGTTAAAATACCATTATTTAGTAGCGGTACAAGCACAAGAGGTGCCCACACAAATAATAACATATGATTTATATAGATAAAAAATATATGACACCATATATAGTTAAGTCCATATATATTTGGACAGAGACAACATTTTTCTAAATTTGATTATAGACATTACCACAATGAATTTTAAACAAAACAATTCAGATGCAGTTGAAGTTCAGACTTTCAGCCTTCATTGGAGGGAATCCACATTAAAATTGGATGAAGGGTTTAGGAGTTTCAGCTCCTTAACATGTGCCACCCTGTTTTTAAAGGGACCAAAAGTAATTGGACAATTGACTCCAAGGCTATTTCATGGACAGGTGCTTTCTTTTTTCTCAGGATGTACCAAACTGTAGATTTTGCCACTCCTAATATTGTAGCAATTTCTCGGATGGTTTTTTTCTGTTTTCGCAGCTTAAGGATGGCTTATTTCACCTGCATGGAGAGCTCCTTTGACCACATGTTTACTTGACAGCAAAACCTTCCAAATGCAATCACCACACCTCAAATCAACTCCAGGCCTTTTATCTGCTTAATTGAGAATGACATAACGAAGGGATTGCCCACACCTGTCCATGAAATAGCCTTGGAGTCAATTGTCCAATTACTTTTGGTCCCTTTAAAAACAGGGTGGCACATGTTAAGGAGCTGAAACTCCTAAACCCTTCAGCCAATTTTAATGTGGATACCCTCAAATGAAAGCTGAAAGTCTGAACTTCAACTGCATCTGAATTGTTTTGTTTAAAATTCATTGTGGTAATGTCTATAACCAAAATTAGAAAAATGTTGTCTCTGTCCAAATATATATGGACTTAACTGTATTTAAATTAGAGACCGCTAGTGATGAGCGAGTAGCATTGTTGCTCGGGTGATCTCTGAGTATTTGTGAGTGCTCGGTGACTTAGTTTTTGTCAACGCAGCTGCATGATTTACGGCTGCTAGCTAGCCTGAGTACCTGTGGGGGTTGCCTGGTTGCTAGGTAATCCCCTCATGTATTCAAGCTGTCTAGCAGCCGTAAATCTGTGATGTGTTGACAAAAACGAAATCTCTGAGCAGTCACAAATACTCGGGAGACCACCCGAGCGTGCTCTGGAAAACCCGAGCAACGAGTATACTCACTCATCACTAGAGACCACCACACCAGGTAAAAATGCTAAAAAGATTATACCAACAAAATATGTATTGTCAGAACAAAGCCACAGAGAGCGTCTGCCACCTATAACGGGTGCAAAACGCCCTCCAAAATTTGAAAATAAACTGCACCCCTCAGTCAGAAACAATATCTGTGGGGATTCTAAGTAATTTTACAATCTCACAGATGAAAATTTGTGCCAAGGTCTTAGGCCGGCCTCACACTAGCAAGTTTTACGGACGTATGAGCGCATAAACTACGTCCGTAAAATTCGCATTACACACGGCCAAATAAATCTCTATGGTCCAGCTCCTATCTGCCGTATATTACGCATCCGTAATATACGGTCTTGTACGGCCGTAGAAAATCGCAGCATGCTGCGTTTGTCACCGTATTGCGCAAAAAAATCGCCAATGAAAGTCTATGGGGCGAGAAAAATACGGATTACACACGGACCAGCAGTGTGACTTGCGAGAAATACGCAGCGGTGTTAGTGAAAAGCCGGTAATTCAATTGCCGGCTTTTCATTTCTCCTTCCCAAACCCGACAGGATATGAGACATGGTTTACATACAGTAAACCATCTCATATCCTTTCTTTTGCATATTCCACACTACTAATGTTAGTAGTGTGTATTTGCAAAATTTGGGTGCTGTAGCTGCTAAAATAAAGGGTTAAATGGCGGAAAAAATGGGCGTGGGCTCCCGCGCAATTTTCTCTGCCAGAGTGGTAAAGCCAGTGACTGAGGGCAGATATTAATAGCCAGGAGAGGGTCCATGGTTATTGGCCCCCCCTGGCTACAAACATCTGCCCCCAGCCACCCCAGAAAAGGCACATCTGGAAGATGCGCCTATTCTGGCACTTGGCCACTCTCTTCCCACTCCCGTGTAGCGGTGGGATATGGGGTAATGAAGGGTTAATGCCACCTTGCTATTGTAAGGTGACATTAAGCCAGATTAATAATAGAGAGGCGTCAATTATGACACCTATCCATTATTAATCCAAATGTTCTCATGAACTGCAGCCTTGGAAAAGTTCCCACGCTCGAGTTCATGTGAGTTCATCTTGCAGAGGGCGCCTCACCGCGACTCAATGTAAGTACAGATCACCCAGCTTTCCTTTCAGCACCCGGGGTTTACAGGTACGAGCGAGTGCTTTAGCACAGCTCCTGCCTGTAAATTGATTTAACCCCTTCAGATGGATTTACTTCGTGGGACGTGACAGTTCATCAGAAGGTATGTATATTGTTGGTTTATTATTTTGCCAAGCGAGGGTCTTCAGGTGGATTGAGAGAGCAATAAAATATTAAAACAACCTGTGTGTTTATTTCATTAAAATAATTTTTAATGTGTGTGTGTTTTTTAACCCTTTCATACAATTGGATTAATAATGGATAGGTGACATAATTGACGCCTCTCCATTATTAATCTGGCTTAATGTCACCTTACAATAGCAAGGTGACATTAACCCTTCATTACCCCATATCCCACCGCTACACGGGAGTGGGAAGAGAGTGGCCAAGTGCCAGAATAGGCGCATCTTCCAGATGTGCCTTTTCTGGGGTGGCTGGGGGCAGATGTTTGTAGCCAGGGGGGGCCAATAACCATGGACCCTCTCCTGGCTATTAATATCTGCCCTCAGTCACTGGCTTTACCACTCTGGAGGAGAAAATTGCGCGGGAGCCCACGCCAATTTTTTCCGCCATTTAACCCTTTATTTTAGCAGCTACAGCACCCAAATTTTGCACATACACACTACTAACATTAGTAGTGTGGAATATGAAAAAAAAAAAAGGGATATGAGATGGTTTACTGTATGTAAACCATGTCTCATATCATGTCGGGTTTGTGAAGGAGAAATGAGAAACCGGCAATTGAATTACCGGCTTTTCACATATATCGCGCTGAATTAAATATAAATACAGAATATATATATATATATATATATATATATATATATATATATATATATATATATATATATATATATGTCTCAATGACATACATATATATATATATATATATATATATATATATATACTGTATATATTTTTTAACGAACATTTGAGCACATAAATCCATTAGATGTCGGTTTTGCAAGCCTGCGAGAAAATATCGCAGTACGGATGCCATACGGATTACATACGGAGGATGTCACACCCTGCCTACGGATGACATACGGACCACTATTTTGGGGACTTTTCTGCGTATTACGGCCGTAAAAAACGGACCGTATTTTTTATACGCTGTGTGTGAGGCCGGCCTTAGCGTTAGGTAAAGCAAGTAGTGCAAAAAAAATGTGACATTTTACTGAATCTGTCCACCACCACTAAAATTACAGTATTACCTGCCGACACAGATACAGTACAGAGAAAAAGATTGGACACACCTGCTCATTTAAAGATTTTTCTGTATTTTCATGACTATGAAAATTGTACATTCACACTGAAGGCATCAAAACTATGAATTAACACATGTGGAATTATATATTTAACAAAAAAAGTGTGAAACAACTAAAAATATGTCATATTCTAGGTTCTTCAAAGTAGCCACCTTTTGCTTTGATGACTGCTTTGCACACTCTTGGCATTCTCTTGATGAGCTTCAAGAGGTAGTCACTGGAAATGGTTTTCACTTCACAGGTGTGCCCTGTCAGGTTTAATAAGTGGGATTTCTTGCCTTATAAATGGGGTTGGGCCATCACTTGTGTTGTGCAGATGTCTGGTGGATACACAGCTGATAGTCCTACTGAATAGATTGTTAGAATTTGTATTATGGCACGAAAAAAGTAGCTAAGTAAAGAAAAACGAGTGGCCATCATTACTTTAAGAAATAAAGGTCAGTCAGTCAGAAAAATTGGGCAAACTTTGAAAGTGTTCCCAAGTGCAGTGGCAAAAACCATCAAGCGCTACAAAGAAACTGGCTCACATGAGGACCTCCCCAGGAAAGTTAGACCAAGAGTCACCTCTGCTTCTGAGCATAAGTTTATACGAGTCACCAGCCTCAGAAATCACAGGTTAACAGCAGCTCAGATTAGAGACCAGGTCAATGCCACACAGAGTTCTAGCAGCAGACACATCTCTACAACAACTGTTAAGAGGAGACTTTGTGCAGCAGGCCTTCATGGTAAAATAGCTGCTAAGAAACCACTAAGGACAGGCAAAAAGCAGAAGAGACTTGTTTTGGCTAAAGAACACAAGGAATGGACATTAGACCAGTGGAAATCTGTGTTTTGGTCTGACGAGTCCAAATTTGAGATCTTTGGTTCCAACCACCGTGTCTTTGTGTGACGCAGAAAAGGTGAACAGATGGACTCTACATGCCTGGTTCCCACCGTGAAGCATGGAGGAGGTGTGATGGTGTGGGGGTGCTTTGCTGGTGACACTGATGGGGATTTATTCAAAATTGAAGGCATACTGAACCAGCATGGCTACCACAGCATCTTGCAGCGGCCTGCTATTCCATCCGGTTTGCGTTTAGTTGGACCATCATTTATTTTTCAACATGACAATGACCCCAAACACACCTCCAGGCTGTGTCAGGGTTATTTGACCAAGAAGGAGAGTGATGGGGTGCTACGCCAGATGACCTGGCCCCGACAGTCACCAGACCTGAACTCAATCGAGATGGTTTGGGGTGAGCTGGACCGCAGAGTGAAGGCAAAAGGGCCAACAAGTGCTAAGCATCTTTGGGAAATCCTTCAAGATTGTTGGAAGACCATTCCCGGTGACTACCTCTTGAAGCTCATCAAGAGAATGCCAAGAGTGTGCAAAGCAGTCATCAAAGCAAAAGGTGGCTACTTTGAAGAACCTAGAATATAAGACATATTTTCAGTTGTTTCACACTTTTTTGTTAAGTATATAATTCCACTTGTGTTAATTCATAGTTTTGATGCCTTCAGTGTGAATGTACAATTTTCATAGTCATGAAAATACAGAAAAATCTTTAAATGAAAAGGTGTGTCCAAACTTTTGCTCTGTACTGTACATCAGTGATAAAATCAACCGATAAATGAGTCCAAGGTCTACTGGGAATCGCCAATGATTGGAGAGACCCAGACAGACGAGTATGAGCGGTTTTAGAACGTGCACAGACAGTGCAGGCGGCTACATATTCCCAGACATCCTAATGTACACGACCACTAAAAACGCTGAGTAAGAAGATCTGTTAGTGGCTTTATTATCGGGATGTCCGGCCAAAACCGAATCACCATGTTAACTAAGAACTCTCAGTCGGAGAGTCGCAGTTACAAACATTTTCCCTAATGGACAGGTAGCAGGGACGTCCCAGTGAGCCTGAACTACCCCTTTTTATAGTATAGGAACCGGTTCAAAATTATCTACACCCCCAGAAAAACAACGAGATAAGGCATCCATCTAAATGATCTTGTTCCCCGGCACATATGCAACAAAAAAGTTAAACCTGGTAAAGAACAATGGCCAACTTGCCTGTCGAGGCATTAGACAAATTGCAGACTCTAGATAAACAAAATTCTTACGATCTGTGATTACCATAACCGGATGAAATGGCCTCTCAAAAAAAAATAATAAAAATCATCTTTAAAGATAAAAGACAAAAAAAAAATAAAATAAATTATATCGGACCCATCTCACAAATGAGGATGCATACTTTCTTTCTCTGACAAGCTTTGGTTTCAGGGTTTTTCTTCAGTAGCAAAATTAGGACAAAGGGGTATTACCCCTTTACCTCACAAGCCTGTTTTCAAATTCATAACCACGCCAAATTTTACAATTCTGACCAGTGTCACTTTATGTGGTAATAATTCTGGAATGCTTCAAAGGATCCTACTGATTCTGAGACTGTATTTTTCGCGACATATTGTGCATCATGATAATGATCATTTCTTTAATCTTGCGTTTATTTGGGAAAAAATTTGAAATTTGGCAAAAATTTTGCAATTTTCAAACTTTTAATTTTTATGCCCTTAAACCAAAGACATATATGTCACACAAAATAGTTAATAAATAACATTTCCCACATATTTACTTTACATGAGTACAATTTTGGAAACCATTCTTTTTTGTTGCAATATTGGAAGGGTTAAGAGTTGACCAACGATTTTTCCAATTTAAAATTTTTTATATATATATATATATATATATATATATATATATATATAATTTTTTTTTTAGAGTCCACATCACATTTGAAGTGAGATCGTGGGGACTTTATGACAAAAAAATACCCCAACCTAACCCCATTCTAAAAACTGCAAATCTATGGGTGCTCAAAACCATATTCAAAAAGTTTATTAACCCTTCACGTGCTTCACAAAAATTTTTGCAATGTGAAAGGAAAATAGTGAAGATTACATTTTTTTGTTTACAAAAATTTTACTTTAAGACCAAAATTTCTTTATTTTCACAAGGGTAACAACAGAAAATGGACCCAAAATTTGTTGTGCGATTTCTCCTGAGTACACAGATACCCCATATTTAGTGGAAAACTACTGTTGAGGCACACTGCAAAGTTCAGAAGGGAAAAGGTGCCATATTGGAGTTCAGATTTTGCTGGAATGGTTTGATGGTGCCATGTCACATTGGTGGAGCGCCTTAAGTGCCAGAACAGCAGAACCCCTCCCCATATGTGACCTCATTTTACAAAACTATGCCCTCCAATGAATAAATAGAGGAGTGCAGTAATCATTAACACCACATGTGCCTCACAGAATTTTTTTTATAATTGGGTGGTAAAGAATTAATTCCATTTTTACCACAAATGTAGTTTTAGCACTAAGTTTTTAATTTTTCTAAGGGCTAACAGGAAAAAATGGACTTCAGTTTGTTGTAAAAATGTCTCCTGAGTGAGCCAATACATACATGTAATCGGGAAATACTTTTCAGGCACAGTGCAAAGCTCAGAAGAGAAGGAGCAGCACCATATTGTAGTGCAGATTTTACACTGTGAAGTGACCCCATTTTGGAAATTATAACCCTATGGGAATTTATCTACAGGTGTATTAACGATTTTGACTCCATGGGTGTTTTCCAGAAACAAGCAGTGGATGTTGGCGAGAGAAAATTGAAAACTGCAGTTGTAGTAGTCAAGGCTATGGAGTCGGTATAAAACGGACAGACTCTGAAAATATATAATAAATTAGGTTTAGTAGTAAAATGCAATATGTGCTGTAAATGTCTGCTCTATTCCTGATCTAAGGATGTAGGATTTTAGTTGAGATGAATCTGAGCGGAGATGAATCTGAGGCAAAATGAAAAAAAAAAAAACAAAAAAAAAAACAAAAAACAGCAATTCAGGAATTTTTTTTAGTTTTATGCCGTTTCACGTGTGGTAAAATTGATAAGGCAGCTTTATTCTTCGGGTCAGTGGAATTGCAACAATACCACAAAGTGTGTATCGCTGGCAGCGTCACCTGGACATATGGAAAGGTCCAAGGTCGTGAAGGGGTTTAACAGCACTCCTTGTTTGCAGTGTATAAAGAATAAAACAAAAACGGCTAGTATTAGAGCTATTGCTACTGCAATACAAATCAATTAATTGTCACACAGACTCTGCAGGCCCATCACTTCCCGATCATTTGCATAACTGGATTATTACTCAGATATGGGCTACAATTAATGTGCTCTAACAATTCACCATAATGATATGTAGACCTTTTTCTATCTTTATGTGTAATGAGTTGTGCTTTGATCACTTAAGCTGTAAAATCCTAAAATGGCCACGGCTTAGCTAGATCTCATCTTTTATGGTGATTGTGAGAGTCTCCACTGCTTGGCTGCACTCAACCATGTGATAAATGCAAAACATTACGGGGAAGGCCACGCTTATTATTTATAATATTACTTAACAGGGTTAATACAAGAAAGATTATTATCGCAAGAAATCACATGAACAAAGCATTCACAATACTATTTACAGTCATATATACAGAGATACATTAGTGAATGGAAAACATGAAATATGTCTTCAATGGCAGCTCAGGATTCATGGGTCAACTTCTGTCTGGCATGGACGTGACAAGCGTTGTATAGGTGGGAACAGTCACTGAGGTACCTCTGCGACTAATCGCACGTCTTCCTGACAAAGTCTCCCTCTGGGCCGCTCTAGCGTCGGCGGGACCCCGTCTGGCCACGTGGTCTGTCTGACCCAGAGAGGCTGCTTCAATTTTCAGAAGGTGTGAAATGGCACCAGATAGAGTAACTATCAGTCCTTGCCAAACTGCAAATTGTTAAACTCCATAGGAACTTAGGAAATTCCACTCCAAGAAAAAAAAAAAAAAAAAAAAGCAAAATAATGTGCATTTTAAGCAGGCAAATAAATTTAACTATGTACTCCAGTGGCACTGAAAAGCAATCCAACCTCCCCCCCCCTCCATGGCAAGCAAATGCCAAACCTTGTGCTAGCCTTGCCCAGACACCAGAGTTCTATGGTGGTACACAAAGTATGGAATTAAATCAATAACCATTGTAAAACAGTATAGGCATTTATTTAAGTTCATTGCGTGTAAAGAATAGATCAGACAGGACAAATCAAGATGTTCCATTGCTATATATGAATATTGGATAACAATGCTTTGTCATTATGCATTAAGCACATAAATATTAGTGAAGCTTCAGTAGGATAGTGTCCCAAAGATAAAGTCCAATATTTAATTTAATAAACTAATCCTGTACTGGAAACCATAGTCCGTTTTTTTATTTTAAAGTTCAAGGCTTTTAAAAGTCGCATTCTCTATAAATATTTGGTATCCCCGATTAGGAGGCCAGCTCCTGGATTTGGCTCAGACCATTTGCATACTGGAAGTCTCCGCTGTTCTCATATTCATACATATCCAAGGCCACTTCACAGCTCTCCCTAACCACCTGTTCTAGGTCCCCCACGTGTGTTCGAAGTGCTTTTAGACAGTCTTCTTGAGCAATAGATCCTAAAGCTTCAGCACACTCATGGCGGACCATTGGATTCTCCTGTAAGCGATCCAATGCTGCTGCAAGCCCTGGAACTGCTGCTTCATGCTGCATTTGACCCAAGACATATCCAATTTCATGACGGAAAAGTGAACCGCCACACTGTAGACCTGAAAAAGAAAAATGCATTATATATATGCAGCACTGCATAGAGAATACATACCATCAAATGGAGACCTATACGCAAATTCATCCCTTGTTTGACTGAAGTGTAAGACCCAACTGCCAAACAGCTTTCGAGTTTTCCAGGAGCCTCAGGCTAAGCAGTCAATATCAGACTGGTGGGATGTGACACCAGGCCCCCTCACTAATCAGCGCTCTGTAGGTCCTGTGGCTGGGTAGCTAACAGGGGTACACAACACTGTAGTGGCAGTTTTCCCAGTACTACCACTACATATAGTGTATGGCGCTGTGGTTCCCTGGCTTTGTACACTATTTATGGCTACCACAGGCCCAACAACTGACCAGTGGGGTTACCAGCTGTCAAACTCCCACTGATCTGATATTGATGACCGATCATAAGAGTAGCTCATCAATATCTAAGTCTTGGATAATTTTAACGACATCCAGACAGGTCTGACATTTAGCAATATTAAAGCTATACAATATAAAAAATATATTTAAAAAAAATCCATCAATACATCTTTTGTCAAGGTCAGCAATACCACGGTGTATTGGCACTTGTCACCCCTTGGCACCCTTTCTCCTCTGTCATGACTTGCCTTATTATTGCTTGTTTTTATGTATGGTATTCATTGCACAGTAAAAAGTACTAGTCAACCGGATTCCCCAGATAAGTACAAATATAGTGATTTAAGACATACAGGTGCTTCTCACAAAATTAGGATATCATCAAAAAGTTACTTCAGTTCTTCAACACAAGAAGTGAAACATATATTATATAGAGTCATTACAACCAGAGTGATGTATTTCACGTGTTTATTTCTGTTTATGATTGATTATGGCTTACAGTCAATGAAAATCCAAAAGTCATTATCTCAGAAAACAATAATTAACAAAAAACACCCGCCAAGGCTTCTCAAGCGTCTAAAAAGGTCCCTTAGTCAGTTTCAATAGGCTCCACAATCATGGGGAAGACTGCTGACTTGACAGATGTCCAAAAGGCAGTCATTGACAGACTCCACAAGGAGGGTAAGTCACAAAAGGTGATTGCTAAAGAAACTGGCTGTTCACAGAGTGCAACATTCATGGAAAGTTGAGTGGAAGGAAAAAGTGTGGTAGAAAAAGGTGAACAAACAACTGGGATAACCGCAGCCTTGAAAGGTTTAACCCCTTCATGACCCAGCCTATTTTGACCTTAATCACCTGGCCGTTTTTTGCAATTCTGACCAGTGTCCCTTTATGAGGTAATACCTCAGAAACGCTTCAACGGATCCTAGAGGTTCTGAGACTGTTTTTTCGTGACATATTGGGCTTCATGTTAGTGGTATATTTAGGTCGATAATTTTTGCGTTTATTTATGAAAAAAATGCAAATTTGGCTAAAATTTTGAAAATTCAGCAATTTTCAAATTTTGAATTTTTATTCTGTTAAACAAGAGAGTTATGTGACACTTCCCACATGTCTACTTTACATCAGCACAATTTGGAAACAAATTTTTTTTTTTTGCTAGGAAGTTATAAAGGTTAAAATTTGACCAGCAATTTCTCATTTTTTACAACGAAATTTACAAAACGATTTTTTTTTTTTTTTTTAGGGACCACCTCACATTTGAAGTCAGTTTGAGGGGTCTATATGGCTGAAAATACCCAAAAGTGACACCATTCTAAAAACTGCACCCCTCAAGGTGCTCAAAACCACATTCAAGAAGTTTATTAACCCTTCAGGTGCTTCACAGCAGCAGAAACAACATGGAAGGAAAAAATGAACATTTAACTTTTTAGTCACAAAAACGATCTTTTAGCAACAATTTTTTTTATTTCCCCAAGGGCAAAAAGAGAAACTGGACCCCAAAAGTTATTGAACAATTTGTCCTGAGTACGCCGATACCCCATATCTGGGGGGGAAATCACTGTTTGGGCACACGGCAGGGCTCGGAAGGGAAGGAGCGCCATTTGACTTTTTGAATGAAAAATTAGCTCCAATCGTTAGCGGACACCATGTCGCGTTTGGAGAGCCCCTGTGTGCCTAAACATTGGAGCTCCGCCACATGTGACCCCATTTTGGAAACTAGACCCCCCCAAGGAGCTTATCTTGATGCATAGTGAGCACTTTGAGCCCCCAGGTGCTTCACAAATTGATCCGTAAATATGAAAAAGTACTTTTTTTGCACAAAAAATTTCTTTTAGCCTCAATTTGTTCATTTCCACATGGGCAACAGGATAAAATGGATCCTAAAATTTATTGGGCAATTTCTCCTGAGTACACTGATACCTCAGATGTGGGGGTAAACCACTGTTTGGGCACACGGCAGGGCTCGGAAGGGAAGGAGCGCCATTTGACTTTTTGAATGAAAAATTCGCTCCAAGATCGTTAGCGGACACCATGTCGCGTTTGGAGAGCCCCTGTGTGCCTAAACATTGGAGCTCCGCCACATGTGACCCCATTTTGGAAACTATACCTCCCATGGAACTAATCTAGATGTGCGGTGACCACTTTAAACCCCCAAGTGCTTCACAGAAGTTTATAACAGAGCTGTGAAAATAAAAAATCATTTTTCATTCCTCTAAAATTATGTTTTAGCAAGCAATTTTTTCTTTTCCCAAGGGTAACAGGAGAAATTGGACCCCAATAATTGTTGCCCAGTTTGTCCAGAGTACGCTGATACCCCATATGTGGGGGTAAACCACTGTTTGGGCGCACGTCGGGGCTCGGAAGGGAGGGAGCACCATTTGACTTTTTGAACGCAAGATTGGCTGGAATCAATGGTGGCGCCATGTTGCGTTTGGAGACCCCTGATGTGCCTAAAAAGTGGAAGCCCCTCAATTCTAACTCAAACACTCACCCCAACACACCCCTAACCCTAATCCAAACTCTAGCCATAACCCTAATGACAACCCTAACCCCAACACACCCCTAACCACAACCCTAACCCCGACACACCCATAACCCTAATCCCAACACACCCCTAACCCTAATCCAAACTCTAGCCATAACCCTAATGACAACCCTAACCCCAACACACCCCTAACCACAACCCTAACCCCGACACACCCATAACCCTAATCCCAACCCTAACCCCAACACACCCCTAACCCTAACCACTGGCCTAATCTTAACCCTATTTCCAATCCTAGCCCTATTTCCAATCCTAGCCCTAATTCCAACCCTAACTCTAATCCCAACCCTAATCCCAACCCTAACCACAACCCTAACCCCAACAGACCCCTAACCCCAACCACAGGCCTAATCTTAACCCCATTTCCAATCCTAGCCCTATTTCCAATCCTAGCCCTAATTCCAACCCTAACCCTAAAGCTATGTGCCCACGTTGCAGATTCGTGTGAGATTTTTCTGCACCATTTTTTAAAAATCCGCAGGTAAAAGGCACTGTGTTTTACCTGCGGATTTACCGCAGATTTCCCGTGTTTTTTGTGCGGATTTCAGCTGCGGATTCCTATTGAAGAACAGGTGTAAAACGCTGCGGAATTAGCACAAAGAATTGACATGCTGTGGAAAATACAACACAGCGTTTCCGCGCGGCATTTTCCGCACCATGGGCACAGCGGATTTGGTTTTCCATAGGTTTACATGGTACTGTAAACCTGATGGAAAACTGCTACGAATCCGCAGCGGCCAATCCGCCGCGGATCCGCAGCCAAATCCGCACCACATAGCCTAATTCTAACCCTAGCCCTAATTCTAACCCTGACCCAAGCCCAAGCCCTAACCCTAACCCCTAGCCCTAACCCTAGTGCAGAAAAAAAAAAATATTTTCTTTATTTTATTATTGTCCCTACCTGTGGGGGTGTTAAAGGGGGGGTTCATTTACTATTTTTTTTTATTTTGATCACTGTGATAAAACCTATCACAGTGATCAAAATGTACCTGGAACGAATCTGCCGGCTGGCAGATTTGGCGGGCGCACTGCATTTTGGAAGATGGCGGCGCCCATGGAGAAGACGGACGGACTCCGGGAGGCTCAGTAAGTATGAGGGGGGGGGGGGGTGATGGGAGTCGGAGCACGGGGGGAGTGGGCAGGAGGACGGAGGGGAGTACAGGACAGAACGGAGGACTGGGGAGGTGATCGGTGGCTGTGGGGGGTGGCACATCAGGGTTTCCAGCCATGGCCGATGATATTGCAGCATCGGCCATGGCTGGATTGTAATATTTCACCACTTTTCATAGGTGAAATATTACGAATTGCTCTGATTGGCTGTTGCACTTTCAACAGCCAATCAGAGCGATCGTAGCCACGAGGGGGTGAAGCCACCCCCCCTGGGCTGAAGTACCACTCCCCCTGTCCCTGCATATCAGGCGAAATTGGAGTTAACCCTTTCACCCGATCTGCAGGGACGCGATCCCTCCATGACGCCACATAGGCGTCACAGGTCGGGTTGGCACCGACTTTCATGACGCCTACGTGGCGTCACAGGTCGGGAAGGGGTTAAGAAAAGGCCATTCAAAAATTTGGGGGAGATTCATGAGGAGTGGACTGCTGCTGGAGTCATTGTTTCAAGAGCCACCACACACAGATGTATCCAGGACATGAATTTAAATTTAAAAAAACTGACCGTCACATCCAAACATAGACTAAAAGTGTGATCAGGTGCTGAACCTAGAGTCACCAACTCGTATACTTGTAGTCAAATAAATAAGGCAGCACACTACGGCGCTAAAACAAGTAAATATGAAACATGAAAATTGAACTGCATTACTGCACTAGAAATATGAAAAAAAAAGAGCATTTAGCGCATAAATTGGCCAATTTAGTCTAAGAGGATTCACAGGTACCCATTCAGATGAAGACGTTTATTCTCAGCGAGGAAAGTTTAAGACCTGGTACACGAGAGATGCCCTAATGTGGCTACCAGGTCTAACAAGCTTGCTAGCTCTGGTGCCCTGGATGTCATCATGATGATGTCAAGTCACCATGGCAGCGATCTGCTCCTCACCATGACGTCGTGGAGCTCTGTAAATGCTTGCTTTCTTTGCATGGCAAGCTGCCCTTTTTATTACCATTTTGGGATGGACATGATGCTTTGATTGATTCTTAATTTTTGTTTTTTTGCAGAGTTAAAGCAACATCCCCCCCCCCCAAAAAAAAAAAAAAAAAAATTTGTATTCTAGAGTTTTGATTACTTTTCTCCTCACGGCGTTTACGGATTGTGTGGATATACTTTACATGCTGCCGAGATGGCATCTTTTCAAGCACATAACCGCTGATCAGATCAGATGTGCCCGTAACAGCTGCGGGCAAAATCGCGATCCACCGGTGGCTGTTAACATGTTAAATTTAACATGCCCGTGTCGGAAGCGCGTCATAAGATGTGCCCATCATTGCCCGTCACATGATCGGGGGGCACCAATGGGTTGGCATAACAAGCCGGGATCTGCAAGAGACCCCTATGGTTGTCATTCCCGATCTATTAGAGCGGCCCCGTGGCTGCAACTCAAAGCAGATGATCAATTCTGCTATGTGTAGCACAAGCGATCAGACGATTGAGACTTTAGGTCTCCTAAGGAGACTATTAAAGCAAGCGAAAAGTGTAAAAAAAAAAAAAACAACAAAAAAAAAGCACTGGTACCACCACATTCAGAAACGTCCGATCAAAATATAAGTTAATCCGATCGGTAAACACCGCAACGAGAGAAAAACAAATTTAAAAAAAAAAGACAGAATTATGGGTTTTTTGGGGTTTCTCCAACACTGCAATAACAAGAGTTCAAAACATTGTATCTACCCCAAAATAATATTAATAAAAACGTCAGTTTGGTGCAAGAAATAAGCCCTCACCCAGCACCAAAAATTGCGATTTTATTTTATTTTTTTTTAACAAACTTTGGATTGTTTTTTATTACCACAAATAAAAAAAGAACCTATATATTTTTGGTATCTCTACAAACTCGGAATGACCTGGAGAATTAATGGCAGGTCAGTTTTAGCATTTAGTAAACATGGCAAATAATAAAAAAAATAATCAATCCAAAAAACAATTGTGGAATTGAACTTTTTTTTCTTTTTTTTGCAATTTCATGGCACTTGGATTTTTTCCCCGCTTTCCAGTACATTATATGGTAAAATCAATGGTGCCATTCAAAAGTACAACTCGTTCTGCAAAAAACAAGTTCTCACATGGCCATAGTTACGGAAAAATAATTAAAAAAAAGTTATGGCTCAGAGAGCAAAAAACAAAAGCATAAAAACAGGGAATAGCCAGGGTCAAAGAGATTAATACACTCGACTTTTACAAAAGCGGTCATACTAATTTTTTAATGTGATGTAAGAGGAGTCAGATTAATTTTTAAAAACTTAAATGGATAATACAGGAGCACAGTTCTGGCAGGTATGGTGGCCTTCAGTAAATCCCCAACTCTCATAGCAACTCGCACTGTGACTGCAGGGTGCGATATTATCGTGTGAACACTTAGCCCCCGGTTCGTGAGCTTTAAATGCTGCTGTCAGATATTCACCATTGCATTTTAAAGGTTAACAGGAGATTAGCTTCACTCGTTGCTCTGAAAGGCATGCATGTAAACTTGTTTTCCGAGCTTGCATTGAAGATAGAGACCAAACATATGATGGAATACTACATCAAATGTCGGAAAGGGGTTTGCTCCCCCTTTTATGCATGTTAAAAATGGAAGTAAATATAGAAAAAAATAAAAAAAAAAAAAGAAGTTTTTTTTCTGAAATGGCTTACCATCTATCAATGCCAGAACTGCATCCTTTCCTCCAATATTTCGTAGAGCAAACATGGCCCGATAACGCTCAAATAGCTGTAAGTTGTCATCTAGCAAGATGGCCCGCAGTTTAGGTACATCTCTTTCCTCAGCAGGAGGAGCAGGGTCCACTGACAGAAAAGGATTATCATCAGGAGCATCCGGGTTACTCTGAAGCCATTCTATCCTTTGAATGGCAAGCTGGCACGTCTCAGCAACCTAAAGGGGAGAAAAAATAATATCAATAAATTACTGTGCTTCTTTCAGATGCCAACTTCTTCTTCAACATAGCACACGTCAGTAGTATGTCGCGGGCTCAGGAGATACCTGTAACACATAGCTGGCATTTGCCCATAACAGCAATGAACAGAGATCGCCATGATTCCTGCCATCTCCTATTAATATGCCCCTGTCAATCACTGACAGTGGTGTTTAGCATTTAAACAGCGCAATCGCTGTCAAATGTGCACACTGGCATCCAATGGGGGACCAATAGGTTACACTGGCAGCCGGGAACACCAGATGGCCCCCGTTGTTACCATCTTGCTTTTTTTTTTTTCTTCTTAAGATCAGCTATAGATTGAGAATCAAATGAAATCACACTTAATACTACAATACCTCTGTATCTACTATAAGCGATAAAACGTCCCACGGGCAACTTAAAAAAAGTTTTCCAGTTTTAATCCCTTCACCCCGAGGCCTGTTTTCAACTTCCTGACGAGGCCATTTTTTTTGCAATTCTGACCACTGTCACTTTATGAGGTAATAACTCTGGAACGCTTCAACGGATCCCGGTGATTCTGAGACTGTTTTCTCGTGACATTGTGCTTTATGATACTGGTAAAATTTCTTCGATATGACTTACCGTATTTCACGGACTATAAATTTGGGGTGCAAATTGCAGAAAAAAAGATTTTTTATAAGATGGGGGTCCGTCTTATTGTCCGAATTTACAGTATCTTACCTGAAGGCTGGCGGTGGCAGAGCAGGGTCACAGGAGGCATGGTGTCGGCAGAGGTGGGGTGATGCGGTACGGCGTGCACCTGAGCAGGGTCCCTTCCTGCTTAGGTGGGCGACGCCACGGCCTGGTGTCCATGGGAGGGTTGCAGCACTGGTTGCTGGGATGAGGAGGTGCTGGGATGAGGAGGTGCTGGGATGAGGAGGTGCTGGGATGAGGAGGTGCTGGGATCAGGAGGTGCTGGGATCAGGAGGTGCTGGGATCAGGAGGTGCTGGGATCAGGAGGTGCTGGGATCAGGAGGTGCTGGGATCAGGAGGTGCTGGGATCAGGAGGTGCTGGGATCAGGAGGTGCTGGGATCAGGAGGTGCTGGGATCAGGAGGTGCTGGGATCAGGAGGCGCAGTGACAGGTATGGTGTGAGAGGGTCCCTTTCACCGGTGAGGTGATGCAGCAGCCCGGTAAGGAGCAGAGCCGGGTGAATGCTGTTGTTATCGGTGGTGGCGGCCATCTTCCGGGGGCCGCGCGAGCGCAGATGAAGCGCTCTGCTTTCCGGGGCTTCAGGAAAATGGCAGCGGGAGGCCGCGCGTGCGCAGATGGAGATCGCACGGCCATTTTCCTGAAGCTAAGAACTTCAGAAAAATGGCCGTGCGATCCCCATCTGCGCACGCGCGGCATCCCGCGGCCATTTTCCTGAAGCCCCGGGAAGCAGAGCGCTTCATCTGCGCACGCGCGGCCCCCGGAAGATGGCCGCCACCACCGATGACAACAGGATTCACCCGGCTCTGCTCCTTACCGGGCTGCTGCATCACCTCACCGGGGAAAGGGACCCCGCTCACTGCGCCTCCTCATCTCCGCACGTCTGCCGCCGCACCTCTGCCGCCACGGGTAAGCCTGCATTTCGACTATTAGACGCACCCCCCATTTCCCCCCCTTTTTTGGGGGGGAAAAAGTGCGTCTTGTAGTCCGAAAAATACGGTAAGTTTATTTGTGAAAAAAACCTGGAAATTTGGCGAAAATTTAGCAATTTTTGAAATTTGAATTTTTATGCCCTTAAATCAGAGAGGTATGTCACAAAAAATTAGTTCATAAATAACATTTCCCACATGTCTACTTTACATCAGCACAATTTTGGAACCAAATATTTTTTTGTTAGGAAGTTATAAGGGTTAAAAGTTGACCAGCGATTTTTCATTTTTTCAATAAAATTTACGAAACCATCGTTTTTAATTTTTTAGGGACCAGCTCACATTTGAAGTCACTGTGGGGGGTCTATATGACAGAAAATTCCCAAAAGTGACACCACTCCAAAAACTACACCCCTCAAGGTATTCAAAACCACATTCAAGGAGTTTATTAACCATTCAGGTGCTTCACAGGAGCTGAAGCAACGTGGAAAGAAAAAATGAACATTTAACTTTTTAGTCAACAATGATCTGCAACAATTTGATTATTTTCACAAGGGTAAAAATGGTCCACTAAAGTTGTTGTGCAATTTCTCCTGAGTACGCAGATACCGCATATGTGGGGGAAAATCAATGTTTGGGCGCACTGCAGGGCTCAGAAGGGAAGGAGCTCCTTTTGACTTTTTGAACGCAAAATTGGCTGGAATTGAGAGCGGATGCCATGTCGCGTTTGAAGAGCCCCTGATGTGCCTAAACACTGGAAATCCCCCACAAGTGTCCCCATTTTGGAAACTAGACCCTTTAAGGAACTTATGTAGCTGTGTAGCTCCATGAACCTCCAAGTGCCTTACCGAAAATTATAACGTTGAGTTGTGAAAAAAAAACAAAAAAACAAAAACATTTTTCCACAAAAATGATCTTTTGGCCCCAATTTTTTTTATATTCACAAAGGTAACAGGAGAAAATAGACCACTAAAGTTGTTGCTCATTTTCTCCAGAGTACGCCGATAACCCATATGCGGGGGAAAACCACTGTTTGTGCGCACGGCAGGGCTCAGAATGGAAGGAGTGATGTTTTGGAATGCAAACTTTGATGGAATGGTCTGCGGGCGTCATGTTGCATTTACAGAGCCCCTGATGTGCCTAAACAGTGGAAATCTCCCACAAGTGACCCCATTTTGGAAACTACTACAAATTAGAACAAAACAGAGAAAAAAAAAAAGTAGAGAAAAAATGTAGAAGAAAAAAAAAAAATCAGATGTAATTAAAAAGTTTGTATAAAAATATAGACGTTCTCTACACTAATGCCCTACCTATAAATTTAGCTGACGCAATTTTTTTTTTTTTTACAAGAGAAAAACGGATGTCGCCTACAATGTGACGTACGCTCCCCTAATGCACTTTTTATGCAAGAAAAAAAAAGGTACCCCCTTACCTATCAAACTACTCTGTACTTTTTTTTTTTTTTTCTCTAAAAGAAGATCGGTCGTCACTAACGATGTGACACCGGCTACACTACCTTGCTACGTCTAAAACTACACTGTACTGACTACGATTATTGTTTTTTTTCTAAAAAAAAAATACCCAAAATAATCGGATGTTGCTTAGGCCGGTTTCACAAGTCAGTGGCTCCGGTACGTGAGGTGACAGTTTCCTCACGTACCGGAGCCACTGACACGTAGACCCATAAAAATCAATGCATCTGTGCAGATGTCATTGATTTTTTGCGGACCGTGTCTCCGTGTGCCAAACACGGAGACATGTCAGTGTTCGTGGGAGCGCACGTATTACACGGACCCATTAAAGTCAATGGTCCGTGTAAAACATGTACCTCACACGGACGTTCTCCGTGTGGCATGCAGGAGACAGCGCTCCAGTAAGCGCTGTCCCCCCCACATGGTGCTGAAGCCGCGATTCATATCTTCTGTGCAGCAAGATCTATCTGTCCGCTGCCCTCCCACCCCCTGTGAGCCCCCCCGCTGTTCTGAAAATACTCCCTATGGGAGGTGGAGCCGCATATTCATGACTGTAATCGGCGGCCCCACGTGACCGCATACAGTAGAAGGTGCGCGGCCAGGACAGGAAGCAGCGACAGCCAACGAGGGAGGCGGGTGAGTATTTTCAGAACATTACTGTAATAATGAGCGGTACCATGTGACCGCTCACTACAGGAAGAAGCTGCCGCGCCCGGAGACCGTGGGACATGCAGGGACTGCGTCAGGAGCGCTGGGAGCAGGTGAGTATTTTATATTCACCTTCCCTCGTTCCACCGACGCTCTGTCGTCCGCGTCCTCTGCACTGACTGTTCAGGTCAGAGGGCGTGATGACGTATTAGTGTGCGCGCCGCCCTCTGCCTGAACAGTCAGTGCGGAGAGACGGGACACTGAGAAGCAGCGACGAGAGGGGAGTATGTCTTTTTTTTTTTTTAGTGCAGCAGCATTACATGTGGCACACTGTTATATGGAGCATCTATGGGGCCATAAAGAACTGTATGGAGCATTATATGGAGCGTCTATAGGGACATAAAGAACTGCATGGAGCATTATATGGGGCATCTATGGGGCCATAAAGAACTGCATGGAGCATCTATGAGGCCATAAAGAACTACATGGAGCATTATATGGGGCATCTATGGAGCCATAATGAACTGCATGGAGCATCTATGGGGCCATAAAGAACTGCATGGAGCATTATATGGGGCCATAAAGAACTGCATGGAGCATTATATGGGGCATCTATGGGGCCATAAAGAACTGCATGGAGCATTATATGGGGCCATAAAGAACTGCATGGAGCATTATATGGGGCATCTATGGGGCCATAAAGAACTGCATGGAGCATTATATGGGGCCATAAAGAACTGCATGGAGCATTATATGGGGCCATAAAGAACTGCATGGAGCATTATATGGGGCATCTATGGGGCCATAAAGAACTGCATGGAGCATTATATGGGGCATCTATGGGGCCATAAAGAACCGCATGGAGCATCTATGAGGCCATAAAGAACTACATGGAGCATTATATGGGGCATCTATGGAGCCATAATGAACTGCATGGAGCATCTATGGGGCCATAAAGAACTGCATGGAGCATTATATGGGGCATCTATGGGGCCATAAAGAACTGCATGGAGCATTATATGGGGCCATAAAGAACTGCATGGAGCAATATATGGGGCATCTATGGGGCCATAAAGAACTGCATGGAGCATTATATGGGGCATCTATGGGGCCATAAAGAACTGCATGGAGCATTATATGGGGCATCTATGGGGCCATAAAGAACTGCATGGAGCATTATATGGGGCATCTATGGGGCCATAAAGAACTGCATGGAGCATCTATGAGGCCATAAAGAACTACATGGAGCATTATATGGGGCATCTATGGAGCCATAATGAACTGCATGGAGCATCTATGGGGCCATAAAGAACTGCATGGAGCATTATATGGGGCATCTATGGGGCCATAAAGAACTGCATGGTGCATCATATGGGGCATCTATGGGACCATAAAGAACTGCATGGAGCATTATATGGGGCATATTTGTATATGGAGCATCTTATGGGGCCATAAAGAACTGTATGGAGCATTATATAGGGCTCCTGATTCAATATGGATATTCAAAAACACTTAACCTACTGATGTCTCAATTAATTTTACTTTTATTGGTATCTATTTTTATTTTTGACATTTACCGGTAGCTGCTGCATTCCCCACCCTAGGCTCATACTCGAGTCAATAAGCTTTCCCAGTTTGTTGCAAAATTAGTAAGGGGGGGGGGGGGGGGGGGATGGGGTCGGCTTATGCTCGAGTATATACGGTAATCAGGTGAGGTGAACTGGTGATCACCCCACCCACTGTGACTGCTGTGATTGGTGCTACAGCACGCGCTTTTTTTTTTTTTTTTTTTTTTTTTTTTTACAACTTTATTACTAACTTTGCTGTGATTGGCTGGTGAGAGCCGACGCGGGGGGGGGGGGGGGGGGCACGTGGCTGTCAGGAGCAGCAGCTGTCCTCACGGGATCACCGCGCGATGCGGAGCGGTGACCGGAAATAGAAGCGCCATACTAGCATTGCGGTGAGCATGTCGGGAAGGGGTTAAAATAGCAAAATAAAGACAAAACATATGTTGTATCAAATTAAATTAAAACATATGTTAAACACCAAAAAAAAAAAAACAAACGAAAAAAGTCACTGCAGTTTTTTCCAAAAATGCAGTAATGTATATGATTTTACACCATTTTAGGTCACATGTATCGCAAAATGGTGTAATTGTAAACTACCGCTCAGCATAAAGAAAACAAGCCCCCACAAAGCTGCATTGAAAGTAAAATATAAGTTATGGGACAGGTTAATGTCGGCATGGTATTTTTTTCCTTTTTGATATTTCAGTAATGGAAAAAAAAAAAACACCTAAGAGTTTGGTATTGCGTAATTGTACTGACCTGGATATTCATGCTGCCAGATCATTTTTGCTGCATACTTAACGCTATAGAAACACAACGCAGAATACCGCGGCAGAATTGCAGTTTTTCATCATTTCAAACACTTGACATTTTTCAGTACATGGTATGGTAAAATTAACAGCCTTATTGAAAACAACTAGTACTGCAAGAAACAAGCGCAAAAATGAAGAATTGTACGGTCCTAGAAGGGTTGACACGAACCTTCAGTTTTATACAAAAAAAAAATAAAATATGAAAAAAAACCAACCCAAAAAACAGGACTCTGCAGTGTAATTATTTTTCAAAATTGCGGTATTAGTTATTTTTGAAGATAAGAAGTACAGACCGCCCAAAGTCTGTACTGCAGACTACATTAAACTGCCTGTCGGAGAGGGAGTGAACGCCATAAATCTTAGGACGCTTACTTCCACACCGATGAGGGTAGCCTAGCAGCAGGAAAAGGACAATGATTAGTTTAGTGTAGCCCGCAGCACAGATTTTAGACAATATGTACTGCGGGTTATAAGCAAAAAAAGATGGCCACCAGTGATTTACCGGTCAGGTGATTTGATAGACCAATTGCAGCATGTAGACAAGGTGATTTTTCAATCAGAACAGAGTGGGAGGAATGGGAACCTCTGTCAGGAGAATCAAGCTGCCCTTGCCACAGGCTGTAATAATACTGGCAGGTCATATTTTACTCTAAGACACTGTATAGTTTAAAAGGAAACAGTTTTTTAAAAAAGCAGGGCATGGAGATTGGGACGTACCAGTCAAAGAATCTGGTTAGGTGAACTCAATTCCACCCAGGGTGGATAAAAATCAATGTTTTTTAAAAAAAATCAAAAAAATCGGATTTTTTTGATTTAAATCAGATTTTTTTGATTTAAATCGGATTTTTTTCAATAAACTGCTTTTTGAGGAAAATATTTTACCATCCAAAGGTTCTTCCATCATGAGATAAAGCTGAGTTGTTTAACTCAGTAGAATAAAGGCTGTATATGTGTAACATTCACAATGCCATGCTCTTCGAGAGGTTTCTGTAGGATGCTGACTATCCAACAAGTTTGGGCATGTCAACTGAATGGAAAAAGAAACTAAACCAAAAGTGAAACCAAGCTAGAAGTGTGGAATTAAAGGGGCAGTATGAACAAAATGTGGAGGTTATTAATAGTTTATACAATTAAGACATGCTGCTTTTAAACACCTACCTATTGCCATATAGTAAAACAAAAAAGATTTTTACTTACTTTGGGGTCCCCCCCTCACCCTGGCGTTAGATCGTTGCCCCTAGTTTCGTCCGTGTAACTATGGGCGCACATGCGCACTGCTCTCACTTCTCATTTTAATCGTGATTTATATTAAAAAAAACCTTTTGATTTAAATCAGTGATTTAAATCATGATTAAAATCATGATTTAAATCGATCCGATTTAAATAGAAAAAAAATCTTTTGATTTAAATCGTGATTTAAATCATGATTTAAATCGGCGTGATTTAAATCAATCCACCCTGATTCCACCCCCCTAACCAATGAGAAAACATATGTAGCCAAAGTGGTCTTTAAGTATTCGGAACCACCTTATAAAAGATGTCCGGTCATAGCATATTGCTGACCTATCCATACTGTAGGTCATCAATATGACATCAGTTGAAGTCCGACACTGCTCACAAATTAGGTACCGTATTATACTTGTATATAAGCTGAGTTTTTCAGCACTTTTTTGTGCTGAAAAAGCCCCCCCTCGGCTTATACACAAGTCATTGTCCCCGTTAATGACGGGGGAGAGGGAGCAGCGGGTCACAGGAGGCAGGAGCCGGCGGCTGCGGCTAAAGACTGTGCCCTCTGCTAGAGAGAAATGACTATTCACTGCACTGGCAATGAATACTCATTTCTTATAGTGCACGCACAGTTACAGCGGCAGCCGTCGGCTTCCAGGTTCTAACAGGTGCCCGCTCATTAAGGTAATGAATATTCACCTCTCTCCACTCCCATAGGCTGTAGAGAGGTGAATAACAATGAGCTGGGACACCTGATCGACCAGCATGAAGGGCTGCTGGAAGCAGGAACGAGATGCTGAGAGGGCGCACAGGGAAGGTAAGGAGGTTTTTTATTTTTTTTAATGCTTTTCTCATGGAGGCCATACATACAAGGATGGGGATAAGGAGCCACGCATACAAGGACGGGAATACGGAGCCATGCAGACAAGGATAGGGATACAGATCCATGCAGACAAGGATGGGAATAAGAAGCCATGCATACAAGGATGGGAATAAGGAGCCATGCAGACAGGGATGGGAATAAGGAGCCATGCAGACAAGGATAGGAATAAGGAGCCAAGCATACAAGGATGGGAATACAGAGCCATGCATACAAGGATGGGAATACGGAGCCATGCAGACAAGGATGGGGATACAGATCCATGCAGACAAGGATGGGGGATAAGGAGCCATGCAGACAAGGATGGGGATTAGGGGACAATACGCGACTATACGCGAGTCAATAAGTTTTCCCAGTTTTTAAAGGCAAAATTAGGTGCCTTGGCTTATACTCGTGTCGACTTAGGCTTCTTTCACACTAGCGTCGGGCTCGGTCCGTCGCAGTGCATCGGGCCGAGGTCACCGACGCTAGCGTTGTCTCCGCCGCACAACAGGGGCAGCGTATGCATTTTTCCAGCGCATCCGCTGCCCCATTGTGAGGTGCGGGGAAGTGCGGGGAGGTGGGGGCGGAGTTCCGGCCGCGCATGCGCGGTCGGAAAAAGCGGACCGTCGGGAGCAAAAAACGTTACATGTAAGGTTTTTTGCTCCAGGCGGACCGCCACAACACGGCGCAACCGTCTCACGACGGTTGCGACGTGTGGCAATCCGTCGCTAATGTTAGTCAATGGAGAAAAAACGCATCCTGCAAGCACTTTTGCAGGATGCGTTTTTTTCTGAAAAACGACGCATTGTGACGGATTGCAGTTAACGCTAGTGTGAAAGTAGCCTTATACACGAGTATATACGGGATTTGCCAGATGTAAACACTTTTAACCCAACTGCAAGCGATTTGTACAAGGTCCCAGCATTTGACTTACTGATTAGTGGGGGCCTAAAACCTATCCTGTGGATAGATGATAAAAGGGTTGTTGTGAAAGTTAATACTGACGGCTGCTTTCAGAAACCTAAAAAAGGTTCTCATATCATACAGCCCAGAGCCTATATAAAGCACCGAGATTTGAGAACGGCATCTTATGAGAACTAGGTGAATGCCCTAAATCTAAACCTTCCAGCAGAAAGTCTAACGAGAGCCTTATCTGGATGCTCTAAATTCAGATCAAGACCATATCAAAACGAGAATGTCTTCCAAACTAACACATTTTGGAAGCGGTGGCCCTTCTACTGAAAAGCATTGTGGATATCACCATTTCTAAAAGGTCTCTTCCAAAGTAAAATAGACTTTTCAGTACCCAGGCAGAAAGATGAAAATCTTAGATTGGGGTGGTAGACTCAATCATGCAACAGGAAATACGGGACATTTCATAGGTGGAACGGGTCCCTGAAAACTAGTTTTCTTCAGCAAACAAGCTTTTCTTGGCGCAGTATGAATCTACCAGGATTATGGTGCAGACTTCAGTTAGTATGTTTTGCAAGACCTTCAGAATCAGAGGAATTGGAGGAAACTGTAGGACTTATGGAAATTCCAATGCAGATTTAAGACATCTACTGCAGCCAGAAAGTTTATGGGATTTAGGGAGAAAAGTAACTGTCTTGATGATTGACCAGGTCGCAAAGAGGTGCATTTGAGGGAGACCTCATCTTGACCTAAACTGACAAAATAGCTTTGGTGATGGACAAGTCTTCTGGACCCAGAACATCTACAAAACAGGAAGACTACTTGAGATCTCAAACAATGAGATGAACTGCAGATCAGGGCTGTGGAGTCGGTAAGCCAAACCTCTGACTCCTCAATTTCCATGACACCGACTCCACAGCTCTGCTGCAGATAGAGTGAGATCCAATTTTTCGTTTCATCAAAATATTCTGATTGCAGCAGATTGTAGTCGACCGTGTCTGGTTCTTCCCTGGTGATGGATGGTTTATGGTCAAGTATTGGCACTTTAGAGGGCCTTAAATATTGCTATATTGAAGCCTCACACAATGGAGCCATCTTTCCCGAAGAGATAGATGTACAGAATGTTATAACCAGCATCATCTGTTGCATCAGTAGTAATAGAATAACGTTGATTCAGAAGTCAAAGAACACCTCTAGAAATCCTGCTAGGATAACCCTCTTCCCCGAGGACTGACTTTCGTTCCAGTAGAAAAGGATGAATCTTTGCAGGACAAGACTGAAATTCAGGAGTGACATAGAAGTGGCATATGCCTTGCCACAAATCTCACTCCAGTCAGGATATGCCACAGCTCATTATGAATAAGATGAGCAGGCATTATCGGAACCCCATACCATCTTTGCCCATTTTGGCTGAACAATATTGCTGTGAACACGACAAAAATTCCAAAATTTTTGCAACTTTAAAAGTGTGTTATGCCACATTTCTGGTACAAAAACAAAACAAAAAAACAAAACAGATGAATAAGTGCTTGTTCTGACACTCGACTCCCCTATATTCTTGTTTATTGGTTGTTATCTAATAAGTGAGACAACATCTCACCAAGAAAATATTATTAATCCCAGATGACCTTTTAAGAACCCTAAACATTTAATTTTTGATTAAGGCTACTTTCACACTAGCGTCGTGCACTGCACGTCGCTATGCGACGTTGCAGCGTACCGACGCTAGCTGTGAATGCGCCGCACAACGGGGGCAGCGGATGCAGTTTTCCAACGCATCCGTTGCCCCATTGTGAGGTGCGGGGAGGCGGGGGCGGAGTTCCGGCCGCGCATGTGTGGTCGGAAATGCTGCAGACGACGCACGAAAAAACGTTACAAGCAACGTTTTTTGGTGGCGACGGTCCGACGCAACGGTCACACGACGGTTGTGATGTGTGGCAATGCGTCGCACTGCGTCGCTAATAAAAGTCTATGGAGAAAAAATGCATCCTGCAAGCACTTTTGCAGGATGCGTTTTTTCTGCAAAACGACGCATAGCGACGTGCAGTGCACGACGCTAATGTGAAAGTAGCCTAACTCAACCTTGGGTACTCCTGAAATAAAACACCTTGGTTGGGTTTATTCTTCAAACTCTAATATTAGTTTTGGCCTTTCACGACATTTGCCATACAAGTCGAAAGCGGGTGTGTGTTACAACCAGGCCTTGTCTCTAACAATCGTGGGTGGAGCGAAGTGCCACCCAGAATTGTTAATCTATTAAATGCCGCTGTCAAACTCGGATAGCAAGATTTAACAAGCATCGGCATAGGGAACGAGATTCCAAGTG
The DNA here is from genome assembly GCF_051348905.1 of Ranitomeya variabilis. NCBI lineage: Eukaryota > Metazoa > Chordata > Amphibia > Anura > Dendrobatidae > Ranitomeya > Ranitomeya variabilis. Next base: position 796,951,409 of record NC_135232.1, on the reverse strand, counting down.
CCCATACAGGCTGAATACATGAGGGGATTCCCTAACAAACAGGCATTCCACATATGTATTCAGCCTGGCTAGCAGAAGTAAATCATGCAGCTGAGGCGAAGAAAACTAAATGTCCGAGCACTACAAAATACTCGGAGACCACCCGAGCAACGAGTATACTCGCTCATCACTAGTTAACACCTATGAACTCTTGTCTGTGCAGCAGGGATTTATAAGTGGATGCTACATACACACACTATATGTGACAAAAACACTGTATATAAAAAAAAAAAAACCAAAGTATGCTGTTCACCCCCCCCAACATGCTTCATGGTTGGGTTGGTGTTCTTGGAGTTGTACACCTCCTTCCTCCAAACACAGTGAGTGGAGTGGTTACCAAAAAAGTTCTATTTTGGTCTCATCTGACCACATGACCTCTCATGCCTCCTCCTGATCATCCAGATGGTCATTGGCGAACTTCAAATGGGTGTGGACATGTGCTGGTGTGAGCAGGGGAATCTTGCGTGCCCAGCAGGATTTTAAATCAATAATGGCGTAGTGTGTTACTAACGGTAATGTTTGAGAGTGTCGTCCGAGCTCTCTTCAGGTCATTGATCAGGTCCTCCCGTGTAGCGCTGGGCTAATTCCGGACCTTTCTTAGAATAATCCTTACCCCACGAAGAGAGACCTTGTATAGAGTCCCGAATCGAGGAAGATTGACAATAATCTTGTGTTTCTTCCATTTTCTAATAATTGTGCTAACATTTGTTGCCTTCTCACCAAGCTGCATGCCTATTGTCCTGTAGCCCATCTCAGCCTTGTGCAGGTCTACAATTTTGTCCCTGGTCTCCTTAGACAGCTCTTTGGTCTTGGCCATGGTGTAGAGGTTGGAGTGTGATTTGAGTTTGTGAACAGGTGTCTTTTATACAGGAAACAAGTTCAAACCGGTGCAATTAATACAGGTAATGAGTGCAGAGCAGGATGGCTTCTGAAAGAACAATTAACAGGTCTGTGAGCAAGAATTCTTGCTGGTTGGTAGGTGATCAAATACTTATTTCATGTAAAAAATGCCAATTAATTATGTAAAAATCATACAATGTGATTTTCTGTTTTTTTTTTTTTTAATTTAGATTCTGTCTCTCACAGTTAAAGTATACCTACGATAAAAATTATAGACCTCTCCTGTCTTTGTAGATAGGAAAACGTAAAAGTCAGCAGTGTATCAAATACTTATTTTCCCCACTGTATAAACCTACTAGGAGCCAATATATTCGAATGTCTTCACATATATCACCAAGAGTCTATGCATTCTGATGTCTTCATTAATATATTCTTGGACCTGGCACCATTCCAGCAAGAGATGACGACTACAGGTTTGAACACTTACCCCACATCTAATTTTTCTTCTATTCTGTATTGATCACAGTTTGGATATCTACACGCTTAAGCTGGAGTCACACTAAACGACTTACCAACGATCACGACCAGCGATATGACCTGGCCGTGATCGTTGGTAAGTCGTTGTATGGTCGCTGGGGAGCTGTCACACAGACAGCTCTCTCCAGCAACCAACGATCAGGGGAACGACTTCGGTATCGTTGAAACTGTCTTCAACGATGCCGAAGTCCCCCTGCAGCACCCGGGTAACCAGGGTAAACATCGGGTTACTAAGTGCAGGGCCGCGCTTAGTAACCCGATATTTACCCTGGTTACCATTGTAAAAGTAAAAAACAAACAAACAAAAAAAAAAAACACTACATACTCACATTCTGATGTCTGTCACGTCCCCCGCCGGCGTCCACAGGGTTAAAACTGCTTTCGGCAGGAGCGCTGCTAATGCACACGCTGCTGCAGAGAGCTTCCCTGCACTGAATGTGTCAGCGCCGGCAGTAACGTCACCGCTGTGCTCCGCTTTACGGCCGGCGCTGACACAGTCAGTGCAGGGGAAATCTCGGCAGCAGCGCGTGCATTAGCAGCGCTCCTGCCGAAAGCAGTTTTAACCCTGTGGACGCCAGGGGACGTGACAGACATCAGAATGTGAGTATGTACTGGTTTTTTTTTTTTAACTTTTACAATGGTACCCAGGGTAAATATCGGGTTACTAAGCGCGGCCCTGCACTTAGTAACCCGACATTTACCCTGGTTACAAGTGAACACATCGCTGGATCAGCGTCACACACGCCGATCCAGCGATGACAGCGGGTGATCAGCGACAAAAAAATGGTCCTGATCATTCCCCAACGACCAACGATCTCCCAGCAGGGGCCTGATCGTTGGTCGCTGTCACACATAACGAGATCGTTAGCGGGATCGTTGCTACGTCACCAAAAGCATGACGTTGCAACAATATCGTTATGTGTGACTCAGCCTTTAGGCTTGAGTCATGCGAGTACAATCTGATTTTTCACACCTAGCATCCGATTTACATCCAAATGCAGTGCGATTTTAACATGAGATTAGATATTAGATGGAGGTCCTTCAGAAGAAAGAAAAGCATTCTAGCCACTACTGAATACATGTCTGGTAATCTATATTCCATATTACCTCTATAACTGAGTCTTGGCTATACTCTTTCAGCAGCTCCAGAACATCTGGATCTCCAATAGCCCCCAAAGCTTCACCTAGGGAGAGGAGACAGTGAGAATTACATTGACGCTCACACTAGATTTTCAGCATAAGGGCGTTACCTGCAATAATCATATACAAATTACAGAAGTTTAGAGAAACTACAAGTGCTTCTCACTAAATTCGAATATCATCAAAAAGTTAATTTATTTTAGTTCTTTAATACAAAAAGTGAAACTCATTATATAAAGTCATTATAAACAGGGTGATCTGTTTCAAATGTTTATTTCTGTTAATGTTGATTATGGCTTACAGCCAATGAAAACCCAAAAGACATCTGTGAGGGACAAGGGAGAATCCATTTTGAATTTTTAAGTTCAGGACATCTCCCTCCACTCCTGAATTGTGGTCCCACCCTTGGGATTGCACAGGCTCCTTGTTTTCTTTTAATTAAAAGAGCTAGGACAAGCTCTTCTGAAGCTGTTAACACAAGGGTGCAAACTCTTCTGCAGCTATAGAAACCTGATCCTCTTTGTGTGACCAAGCACATGGCACAGCAAGGCTAGAGGTATGGAATCTGGAAAATTACCTATAATAACAGAATACAATATTTCTAAGATGAGCCGAGCCCATATTCCGAATCGGCATTCCTTTCCCCACGTGCCCATATTATTTAGCCTCCTGTAGCACTCTGGATTATGGAGTTATAAAGCATAGCTAGCAGTATTTACACACGGTAGTCATATTTAGTCTCTATGCACAGATAAAATCCAGCGGAATCCAGTAGCGGTAGAACCAACCCATTCAGAGCTTCGGGCGCAAAGTTATGGGCCAGCCACAGTTCTAGGCAGAAAATCATATTCTCAGACATGGGAGGAGAGAGGCTGCGCCACCCAGAGCTGGGAGCAGATGTGTGAGGAAGCAGCCTAGGAGATATAAGGCAGCCCCTCATTTTGGACTGGGTTTTCTGATGACTGGAGGATACGTTTGCTGACACAGCCTTGAAAGCCTGTAGCTAAGATTTGGACCTGTGATCAATCAGCATCTCCCTGTGGTCACATGCTACATAACACAGTAATTGCAACCTATCTATACCCTATCCTTGTACTACACTCCTGACTTTATATATTTGATCTTGTATGTATTTGTATTTTCTAGTGCGCCTCCTCAGCAATTAAATATAAAATTAATACCGGTGTTTACGTACAGGTAATAGGATTTTACGGAGCCACGACAGCACCCCTACGAGAGAGGGGATCCGCCCACCTTCCGGACAGGAACCTACAGGATTTAAAGGGGCGGTCCCCCTCATCAGTCCAGTTTGTGTTTCAGAGCATAAGGGACACCGCCATTGAGTTAGTACATAAACATATATACTTAAACATTACTAAATACCATCACCTTCTAAAGAGTGATTTTTTAAAAGGCACACTTTTCCCAAAGGGTGCAGAAACCAGTGATCAACTACGGGGGGGAATGTGCGGGTGCTGTCGTGGCTCCGTAAAATCCTATAACCGGTACGTAAACACCGGTTTTCCTATCGCCACGACAGCACCCCTACGAGAGATTTTCAAAGATCAATCACCTGGGAGGGACTACAGCACTAAGTACTGAACGGCCAAAAACTAAATTGGCCTCTGATGATAGGTCAAGACGGTAGTGTCTATAAAAGGTGGAAGGAGATGACCACGTTGCCGCCTTACATATTACGTCTATGGAGACGTCCGCTCTTTCTGCCCAGGATGAGGCCATGGCTCGAGTAGAGTGGGCTCTGATGCCATCTGGTGGTGTCTGGCCTTTAGCCGTATAAGCAAGATATATGGCATCTCTTATCCATCTGGCGATAGACGTCTTAGTTACAGTCGCCCCCTTCCTTGGATTCTGAAAGGAAACAAACAGAGCCCTACTCTGCCTCCATGGTTCTGTTTTGTGTAGGTATTCTAATAAAGCTCTTCTAACATCCAACATGTGATATTTCTGCTCATCCGCTGAATTCGGATTGTCACAGAAAGATGGTAAAACTATTTCTTGACTTCTATGAAATTTAGAAGCTACTTTTGGTAGGTATGCGGGGTCCGGTTTTAATACTACCCTATCTTGAAAGACCATTAAATAAGGAGGATCTATCGACAATGCTTGTAAATCACTCACTCTCCTAGCAGAGGTCAGGGCTACCAGGAAGGCTGTTTTTAAAGTTAATTTTTTTATGGAGACAGAATCTAATGGCTCAAAGGGGGGTTCTGTTAAGGCGTCTAAAACCAAATTTAAATCCCATGGGGGTAATCTAGGAATATACACTGGGTTACTGCGTTCAGTGGCCCTAATAAATCGGGAAACCCATCTATTTCCCGCCACATCGTTGTTATATAACGCCCCTAAAGCTGAAATTTGGACTCTAAGGGTATTTACTGCCAAGCCCAATTCTCGGCCCTTCTGTAAAAACTCCAGAATAGCCGGAATTGGAACCTTGCATGAAAAGGGTTTTTGGTAGAAGGCAAGGAACTTTTTCCAAGTCTTAGCATAGATCTTGGTAGTAATCTCTTTCCGACTATTTAAAAGGGTAACTATCAGAGCCTCTGAAAACCCTCTTCTCAATAACTCCCTCTCAAATTCCACGCCGTCAGATGCAGGGATTCCACATTGGGGTAACGGAATGGACCCTGCGAAAGAAGCTCCGGACTGACTGGCAATACCCAGGGATCGGTCACAGACATTGTCCTGAGTAACGAGAACCATGCCCTCCTGGGCCAAAAGGGGGCAATCAGGATCACTCTCGCCCTCTACTCCCTGATCTTCCTGAGTACTATAGGGATCAGACACATTGGGGGGGGGGAACGCATAAGCCAGAGGGAAATCCCAGTGTATTTGAAGGGAGTCTATTATACAGGGCTTGTCCGCCACCCGAAGAGAAGCAAATCTGTTGGTCTGTCTGTTCTCTCTCGTTGCAAATAGGTCTATAACGGGCAATCCCCATAGGTCTACTATCCGTTTGAACACCCGTCGACTTAGAACCCATTCTCCCTGATGCAGAGAATGACGGCTGAGGTAATCTGCCTCTGTGTTGAGCTCTTCCTGAATGTGAACAGCTGACAGAGAGCGAAAGTGGGTTTCGGCTATGTTGAATATGTCTGTGGTGGTGTTCATTAGAGATCTTGACCTTGTACCTCCTTGATGGTTGAGATACGCTACTACTGTTGTGTTGTCTGATTGGACTCTTACATGTGAATCCTGCAGAGATGGTAGTAACCTGAGAAGGGCCTTTTTTACTGCCGTGAGATCCTTCCAATTGGAGGACTCCTGGGCCTCTAAGAGAGACCATTGCCCTTGAGCCCAAACATCTCCTATATGAGCTCCCCATCCTATTGGACTGGCATCGGTTGTAACCACGTTGTCTGGAACTATACTCCAGCGTACTCCTTTCCCTAAATGTCGCTTGTTTAACCACCATCTCAGACTGTGTAGAGTGGCGGCGGACAGCCTGAGTCTTCCGCTTAATTGCCCTTGAAGACTGCTCTCTGCATTCAAGACCTGGGCCTGCAACACCCGAGTGTGGAATTGAGCCCACTGAACGGCTGGTATGCAAGACGTTAGGGACCCCAGAAGGGACATAGCGTCTCTCAAAGTCAGATCTGTTTTTTTTGTTACTGTACTGACTTTGTGCAAAATCCTCTGCTTTTTCTCTTCCGGAAGGAAACATAGTTGCTCTTCCGAATTTAGCAGAATGCCTAGGAAAATCTGAGTCATTGATGGTTCCAATCTTGATTTTTCCATATTGACTATCCAACCCAAGTCCTGTAAGGAAGATATTACATGATTTAGGCGACCACCACACTGGAAAAACTAATTTCCCACTACCAGGAAGTCATCCAAGTAGGGTACAATTAACGTATCATGTTCTCGGACATAGGCCATTACTTCCACCATGACCCTAGTAAACACCCTCGGTGCCATAGATAGACCAAACGGCATTGCAGTAAACTGAAAGTGTCTGACCTGGTCGTTTAAGCGCACCGCCATTCTGAGGAATTGTTGATGATCCTGGTGAATGGGCAGATGGTAATACGCATCTTTTAAATCCAGGACTGTCATATAACATCTGGGAAAAAGAAGTTTAGTTGCCGTTTTAATAGATTCCATTTTAAAGGCATGATATTGTAGATGTTTGTTCAATCTCCGTAAATTTATGATGGTTCGAAAGGATCCATCTGGTTTGGAGATTAAAAATAAAGGGGAATAGAACCCTTTCCCCTGCTGATGTTTAGGAACCTCCACTATAACTTTCTTCTGTATTAACGTCTGGACCTCTTTCTCAAGGGCCTCTTGTTGGTGTAAGGAATCGGGGGCAGTCAAGATATAAAAATCAGAAGGTTTTTCCCGGAACTCTAATTTTAACCCTGAATTAATTATACCTAAAACCCAATTGCTTGCAGATATTTTAGCCCACTGAGCATAGAAATATTTTAACCTGCCCCCTACTGGAAGATTTTTATTAGCGATAATTTCTTCTTCTTCTTGAGGAAGATGATGAGGTATTAAAGTCCGAACCTTTCTTTTTTGGGTCCGTTGGTTCCCAGTCTCGGTTGTGGTAAGGTCTTCGGTATTGGAAGCGTCTTCTGAAGGTATTCCTAAAGGTAGGATTGAAAGTTTTAGGAAAACCTTTCTTCCTATCCTCAGCCTTAGCTAGGATGTCATCCAATACCGGGCCAAACAGGTACTCACCCCTACACGGTATTGTACACAGTTTAGCTCTCGCCTGGGCATCCCCTTTCCAGGTCTTAAGCCATAGGGCTCGGTGAGCAGCATTTGAGAGACCCGCCGATCTCGCTGCTAATTTTAAGGAATCCACTGATGCATCCGCTAAATACGCCACACCATCCCGTATTTGCGAAAGGGAGTTCAGCATCTTGTCTCTTGGCACCTTGGATTTCAGCTGTTCCTCCAGCTGGGATATCCACACCATAACGGATCTAGCCGTACATGTGCTAGAGATAGCAGGTTTGAACGCCCCCGCAGATGACTCCCATACTTTTTTCAAAAACATGTCCGCCTTCCTATCCGACAGATCTTTTAGAAGGCCCACATCCTCCAGCGGCAAAGTACCGGCTTTAGATGTAGAAGCCACCGCTGCGTCCACTTTCGGGACTTTCATCCATTCTGCCAGATCATTGTCTTCAAAGGGATACCTCCTCTTGGCTGATGACGGCAGGAAACCCTTATCCTGCTTATCCCATTCCCGTTTTATAAGGGTCTTAACTGTATCCACAACCGGGAATGCTTTACGACTCCTCTGGCACAAGCCCGCAAACATTATGTCCTGTGCGGACCTTGGTTCCTTGCTCTCTGTAACACCCATGGTAGCTCGGACTTCTTTAACTAACGTGTCCATGTTATCCACTGAGAAACAAGGCCTTCCCTCTTCATCTGAGGAGGATGGAGATGAGGAGCGGGAACATTCACCTTCTTGCAGGGACAGACTAGATCCCGGAGATATGTCCCTGCCCGACCTTCCCTGGCGGCTGCTTTTAAGGGAATAGCTTATTTCCTCCCTGATGACCGCTCTAAGGTCTGATGACCGAAGGGGAGCTTCCTCTTCTAAGGTCTGACATATTAATAGATGAATGTGGATAAAATCTGCGCTGCTGTGACAAATAATGAATCCAGATATAGTTGTAAGGTGTTCAGGTGGTTTATTCAACGCGTTTCGAAGCTCATGGCTTCTTCTTCAGGAAGTTTCCACACAAAGATATCTTTGTGTGGAAACTTCCTGAAGAAGAAGCCATGAGCTTCGAAACGCGTTGAATAAACCACCTGAACACCTTACAACTATATCTGGATTCATTATTTGTCACAGCAGCGCAGATTTTATCCACATTCATCTATTATAACGTCTCTAAGAGGTCGCAGCGCCGACCTGTGGATCTGCAGCAGCTGACAAATTACACGCCTTTACTTTGCACCATCAGGTGAGCAGTTCTCTCATAATTCTTTAAGAGCAGTCCTGAGGATAAGGCCCTATATGCGCTTTTTTGTCTCCTGTTCTTCTATACAAGGTCTGACATATGCAAGCCTGACACAGCCTCTTGGTATAACTGTCAGGCATTGGAGTCGTGCATAGAGCACATTGCTTGTGCTTAGATTTAGTTGTTTTTTCCCCTAAAACAAAGCACACAATAACAGACCATATCAGCACCAGGAGTTTTGTTTAACACTCACCATAAGGCTGACTTTGTGAATACCGATTCTGAAGGAGTGGGATTCAAATGTGACGCTGGGGCGCTCGCACGTTGCCCCCGTACCACGCTGCTGCTGCTTCTTCTTGAGCGGCCGTTACCGTCTTTACTGCGCTGCTCCGTTCCCTCTCCATGAGGGTGCTCGGCGTCCCCGACTGAGGACATAGCTGCACGCATCATCCCAAAGGCGGCGCTCTTTTACAACGCTGCAGCGCTCCTCCCCCGGCTTACCCCGGAAGTGTAAGAACTACTTCCGGGTTCACCAGCGCCGGTGTGCACCGCGCTCAACTGCGGACCAGGACGGCACTGCCCGACTCCTGGGACGTGATCCACTTGGCCAGACGAGGGGGGGTCTGTCAGCAGAACACCCCCGACGCTGCTTCCGAGCCCCCGATTCTGCCGTTCCTAAAGACACCGCGCAGAGGCATGGAGGCCCGGGTAAGACTGCCTGCAGGCTCCCGCCGTACGGACAGGAACCCAAACTGGAGTGATGAGGGGGACCGCCCCTTTAAATCCTGTAGGTTCCTGTCCGGAAGGTGGGCGGATCCCCTCTCTCGTAGGGGTGCTGTCGTGGCGATAGGAAAATTTGGCTGCTCTCATCTCAATCCAGGAATCCCCATGTCCGCACGCCCCGTTGGTTATATTATACGCAACCGCAGGGTTGGTTCCTGACCCGATATAAGCCTGCTGTCGGACGGGGCTTATTTTAAAATGAGGAACTGGTGGCAGAATACCGTACAGTTTTAGTGAGGAACTCTGGCAGTGACGGCCGGGAGGTTTAGATATATATCCCCAGGCTGGACTGGTGATATATATCCCCCCTCACTGGGAGCGCCTCACTAACTTGTACCTATAAAGGAAGCCTTTCCAGAGACTGTTTGCCCCGGTGCAGTTCCCTGTCTGACCTGAGGCAAGTGGTGGCGCCAGAGAGCCGATCCCTCCCGGGTCCTTCTCTCCCCTCCACAGAGGTGAGCGAAGTCGATGCACCCCTTTCCCTGTGAGATCCCTTACAACATCTCAGTAAATTAAATTAACAAAAAACCTGCAAAGGCTTCCTAACGTTTAAAAAGGTCCCTTACCCTGTTCCAGTAGTTCCACAATCATGGGGGGAAGACTGCTGACTTGACCGATGTCCAGAAGATTGTCATTAACGCACTCGACAAGGAGGGTAAGCCACAAAAGATCATTGTTAAAGAAGCTGGCTGTTCACGGAGTGCTGTATCCAAGCATATTAATGGAAAGTTGAGTGGAAGAAAAAAAACCCAAAAAGTGTGGAAGAAAAAGGTGCACAAGCAACCGGGATAACCACAGCCTTGAAAGGATTGTGAAGAAAAGGCCATTCAAAAATTTGGAGTGGACTGCTGCTGAAGTCATTGCTTCAAGGGCCACCACGCACAGATGTATCTAGGACATGGGCTACAAGTGTCACATTCCTTGTGTCAAGCTACTCATGACCAATAGACAACGCCAAAAGTGTATTACCTGGGCCAAGGAGAAAAATAACTGGACTGTTGCTCAGTGGTCCAAGGTTTTGTTGTCAGATGAAAATTTTGCATTTCATTTGGAAATCAAGGTCCCAGAGTCTGGAGGAAGAGTGGAGAGGCACACAATCCAAGCTGCTTGAGGTCTAGTGTGAAGTTTTCACCATCAGTGATCAGTCTACCAGGAAATTTAAGAGCACTTCATGATTCCTTCTGCCGACAAGCTTTTTGGAGATGGAAATGTAATTCTCTGGCAGGACTTGACACCTGTCCACACTGCCAAAAGTACCAATAACTGGTTTAAAAACAACAGTATCACTGGGCTTGATTGACCAGCAAACTTGCCTGACCTTAACCCCATAGAGAATCTATGGGGTATTGTCAACAGGAAGAGGAGAGACACCAGACCCCACAATGCAGATGAGCTGAAGGCTGTTATCAAAGCAACCTGGGCTTCCATAACATGACAGCAGTGCCACAGACTGATCGCCTCCATGCCACACCACATTGATGCAGTAATTGATGCAAAAGGAGCCCCAACCAAGTATTAAGTGGATCGACTGAACATACGTTTCAGTAGGCGAACATTTTGGATGTTAGAATCATTTTTTCAAGCTGGTGTTATAAAGTATTCTAATTTACTAAGATAATGACTTTTGGGTTTTCATTGTCTGTAAGCCATAATCATCAACATTAACAGAAATAAACACTTGAAGTAGATCATTCTCTTTGTAATGACTATATAATATATGAGTTTCACTTTTTGTATTGAAGAACTGAAATAAATTTACTTTTTGATTATATTCTAATTTTGTGAGATGCACCTGTAGATCTGGCAGAATGAGCTATTAATGATTCCGAAGGGGATAGATCTTAACTTTTGCATCTTTCGAAGATAGTCTGATTGATCTAGTTTGCCAACATATTTTTTTTTTGTAGATCTTCTTCCCTTTATTGGGACCACCATACTGCATAAAGATTTAGATTTTTCATCCAGGCTTCAGTTTGTTGCAAGTAAAAGAGCATGATCCTTTTGACATCCAAAGCATGGAATAATTCTCTGTCAGATTTAGACAAAAGGAAGGGAGGACTGTCTGCTGAGACATATGAAAAAGTCTGTTGTAACTTTAGGCAAAAATGGTGGATCCAGCTGGAGAACTATCCTATCTTCTAGGATCTTTAGATAAGATTCCCCGATAGAGAGCGCTTGGATCTCACTCTTCTGGCTGTTATGGCGACTAGAAATGCCGCTTTTCTTGACAGTTTATATGTATCGCAGACATTGGTTCATAGGGAAGCATAAGTGAGACCCTTAAACACAATAATCAAATCCCAAGAAGGGATTCTATTTGATCTTCTAGGATTTATTTCAGAGAGGCTGACAAATCTTTTTATCCATGGTATGGGGATGTCCAGTTATTCAATCCTTTTGGAACGAGGTAACCTCGTTACTAACCTCCCTCGTACATATTTCCATTCCTTTGAATCCACTAGCATGCTTGTTCGGGGTACTGGAAGAAGAGACATGGGGACACCATGTTCAAGTTTTTTTGAGAGAAACGCCCTTCCTGGCAAGGAAAATAATAGCATTGCGTTGGATGGGAAACAGTCACCCATCTCTCAGGGCCTGGATTGATTTGGTGAACTCAATTATACCTTATGAGCGCACGTTATACAAAAATAGGGGTTGTTTGGGGAAATTTGGTAAGATCTGGGATATATGGAACTCATCACACCTCACCATGTCGTCACGTGACAGATAGCCTAGCTTCACTATAATGAGTTTTATTACACTGACACACTGCCCTCAGGCACCGCCACGCAGCCCCGCCGCCCCCAGGCACCGCCACGCAGCCCTGCCGCCCCCAGGCACCGCCACGCAGCCCCGCCGCCCCCAGGCACCGCCACGCAGCCCCGCCGCCCTCAGGCACCGCCACGCAGCCCCGCCGCCCCCAGGCACCGCCACGCAGCCCCCAGGCACCGCCACGCAGCCCCGCCGCCCCAGGCACCGCCACGCAGCCCCGCCGCCCCCAGGCACCGCCACGCAGCCCCGCCGCCCTCAGGCACCGCCACACAACCCTGCCGGCCTCAGGCACCGCCACACTCCTGTCTCTCCAGGCTACCCACAAACACACAATGAATACTTGTCGCCCTCTAGTGGTTACAAGCCTCATTATATAACACCCATGAGTTCCCTCCGGGCCGACTACACAGCGCTGTAATGAGGGTCACGTGCTTGCTTTGGGCGGTAATGTCGCCCGTGACTACCTGCTTCGTGGCGCACCATGGGCTCCTGACTCCGGTCCCGCAGCACCGAGCACAGTACGGGCACCGCGCTCCGCTCTCTCATCTGCCCCAAGCAGTAAGCCAGTTCGTGCTTTAGAAGCGCCGATTTATCTCCAAAGCCGCGGCCGATCCATTCCACAGCTTCCCGTACGCCCAGGTTACGAAGAGTGAACAGAGCGCGGAATCGGGCTGGTAAAGCTACACCCGGGTCCAGCAGCAGCCGGCCAACACTCGCCACCTGGGTGTTGCTGGGCGCCGCCATTTTACACTGAGGGAAAGCTATGGCGTAGAGGAAGTGACGGACCAGTTGCTAGGAGGATACGGCGCAGGGAAGGAGCGCCACTTCCGGCCTGTCCCGGCACTGCAGGAGCACGGCTCGCCCTCTAGTGGCCAGGTCCTGAACAATGTTTCACCAGCCTACAATCATTTTGCTGCGACCATGTATCTAATGGGGGAAATTCTACTGACAGGGGTGACAGCAGAATGGGTGCTGCGCTGACCACGGGGGAGGATACACGGGAGCGTCTGCTGTGACTACAGGGGAGAGTCTGGGATTAGGAATGGGGCCCCTGTGACTACAGCAGGAAGTTACTCCTGTAGCCAGCATTTAGGAAGGCTACTTTCACACTAGCGTCGTGCACTGCACATCGCTATGCGTCGTTTTGGAGAAAAAACGCATCATGCAAAAGTGCTTGCAGGATGCGTTTTTTTCTCCATAGACTTTTATTAACGACGCAGTGCGACGCATTGCCACACGTCGCAACCATCGTGCGACGGTTGCGTCGGACCGTCGCCACCAAAAACCATTGCTTGTAACGTTTTTTGGTGCGTCGTTCCCGTCTTTTCCGACCGCGCATGCGCGGCCGGAACTCCGCCCCCGACTCCCCGCACCTCACAATGGCGCAGCGGATGCGTTGAAAAACAGCATCCGCTGCCCCCGTTGTGCAGAGCTTCCACAGCTAGCGTCGGTGTGCCGCCATGTCGCATAGCGACGTGCAGCGCACGACGCTAGTGTGAAAGTAGCCTAAATGACGTCATGACTGAGCGGCTCTACTGAGCTCAGCAATCTACTGCCGATCTCCAATGTCGACGACACAAGCAGCCGAGATCCATGATCGAAGATCTCAGACGGGGCGGACACTGACAGCTTGGGGCCCCTGTGCAAGAAATGTGTAAAGCCCCCTCCTTTTATGGCTACAAAGCTACATATATATATTACATACATAAAGCCACACACATGTATATATCTTACATAGTCTCCTTTACTATGCATATTGCCATCCCTTATTACACAGTGACCTCTTCTGTTATGTACAGCACCGTCCCCTATCAGATTATATAGAACCCTGTCTTTATTACATACTGTCCTGTCTTGTTAGATTCATAATGCAATGATAGCTGATGGAGCATGGGAAAGCTTCTTCTCTAATGGAGGAGCTGATGGACTGGTAGTCTGGTCACTGGCTGCTCCATCAGCAGTCATTTTATATCTAACAAGAGAGGGGACTATGTAATGAAAAAGGGCGCTGTTAATAACTAACAAAAATAAACTATGTAAGAATCAGCACTGTAAACCAGCAGAGGAAGCTATATAATAAGGGACGGCACCATATATAACTAGAGAGGATGGTACGTAATAAGGGACGGTGATATACATAATAAAAGAGGAAACTATGTAACTAAGGACTGTACTATACATAGTGAGTATACTATATACTAAGGGCCTGTGTTATACATAAGTGAGTACACTATATGCTGAGGGATTGTGCTATACATAATGAGTACACTATATATTGAGAGACTGTGCTATATGTAAGTGAGAATATTATATACTAAGGAACTGTGCTATACATAATAAGTGATTACAATATATACAGTAAGGAAAAAAGTATCTAGTCAGCCACCAATTGTGCAAGTTCTTCCACTTAAAAAGATGAGAGGTAGGCCACAACTATGAGAGGCAAAATTGAGAAAACAAATCCAGAAAATCACCTTGTCTGATTTGTCAAGATTTATTTTTCAAATTATGGTGGAAAATAAGTATTTGGTCATTAACAAAAGTTCTTTTCAATATTTTGTTATATATCCTTTGTTGGCAATGGCAGAGGTAAAACGTTTTTTGTAAGTCTTCACAAGGTTGGCACACACTGTTGGTGGTGGTATGCTGGCCCATTCCTCCATGCAGATCTCCTGTAGAGCAGTGACGTTTTGGGCCTGTCAAACTCCCTCCAAAGGTTTTCTATGGGGTTGAGATCTGGAGACTGGCTAGGCTACTCCAGGACCTTCATATGCTTCTTACGAAGCCACTCCTTCATTGCCCTGGCAATGTGCTTGGGATCATCATCATGCTGAAAGACCCATCCACGTTTTCTCTTCAATGCCCTTGCTGATGGAGGTTTGCACTTAAAATCTCACGATACATGGCCTCATTCATTCTTTCATGTACACGGATCAGTCATCCTGGTCCCTTTGCAGAGAAACAGCCTCAAAGCATGATGTTGCCACCGTCATGCTTCACAGTAGGTATGGTGTTCTTTGGATGCAACTCAGCATTCTGTCTCCTCCAAACACGATGATTTTTGTTTCTACCAAACAGTTCTACTTTGGTTTCATCAGACCATAGGACATTCTCCCAATACTCTTCTGGATAATCCAAATGCTCTCTAGCAAACTTCAGACGGGCCTGGACATGTACTGGCTTAAGCAGGGGGACACATCTGGCACTGGAGGATCTGAGTCTCTGGCGGCATAGTGTGTTACTGATGGTAGCCTTTGTTACAGTGGTCTGTTCTATGCAGGTCATTCACTAATTGATCCCGTGTGTTTCTGGGATTTTTGCTCTCCGTTCTTGTGATCATTTTGACCCCACGGGGTGAGATCTTGCATGGAGCCCCAGTTCAAGTGAGATTACCAGTGGTCTTATAGGTCTTCCATTTTCTTATTATTGCTCTCACAGTTGATTTCATCACACCAAGCTGCTTGCCTATTGCAGATTCAGTCTTCCCAGTCTGGTGTAGGGCTACAATTTTGTTTCTGGTGTCCTTCGACAGCTCTTTGGTCTTCACTAGGGTTGAGCTACTTTCATTTTTTTAAGATCGAGTCGGGTTTTGTGAAACCCGACTTTGTCCAGAGTCGAGTCGAGTGCAGTCGGCCGATTATCGCTGAAAGTCGGGGATCGACCGAAACACGAAACCCAATGCAAGTCAATGGGGAAGCATAGTCGGCAGTGAGTGGAGGCCAGGAAAACACCTACAGTGCCCATTTTAATGCCAAAAACATCCATTCTTGTTTCTGAAGCTTGTCAATCTTAATTAACTTTATAATAATAGTTGGGCATTGGAAATTGGGGGTCATTTGGCAAAAGTTGTGGGGGGAGTAGGGCTGGCTCAAGTTTTTCGTGGGCCCAGGAAACGCGGACTACGTCACGGCGGTGGAGCAGGGAGAGGTAAGTATTTCAACGTTGCAAGTGCTGTGATCCTGAGCAAGCAGGGGGGGCCCACTCGTTCGCATTGGCATTGGCACAGGGCCCCTCAAAGTACGGCGGTGTGTTTGCATGGCGGGGGCGCCTCCCACCAGCAGCGACACTTTTGCGTACTCTGAGGGGCCCTGTGCCAGTGACGTCGCCAACGAGTATGCCCCCCCCCCCCACCTGATGAAGGAACCTGCACTTTCATCTGCACCTTCCTCTTTGCCCTGTGTAAGGTGGTATAACATGCGGGAAGGGGAACCTTACTTTCAGCAGGGTCAGATTCTGGCTGTGTAGAGTGCAAGGGGAATGTAGTGGTCTAGGTCAATGTACCAGCAGACTCATCTAGCAGTGGCTGGGCAATGGGCAGGATGAAGAGGAAACAGATATAGGGCCAAAGAATAAAGTAGGCTAAATGCAGTTCAAAATTGGTAACAGGACTAAACAGGCGGCATTGCTTTGTTCAGTGGAGTAGCAAACCCAAGAGCAGCAGACACTGTTTCAAGGGCCCAACCACACTAGTAGGCCAAATGCAGTTTAATATCTGATAGTATAGGCCGAAAGCCAGAAGCTCAGCTTTATTCAGTTGAGGATAACACCAGGCAGGGGCAGACACCGTTAGTAGGCCGGAACCACCAATTTTTTAAAAAACAGCAGTTAATCAGAGCCAGAAGGTAGAAGCTCAGCTTTATTCAGTTGAGGACAACACCAGGCAGGGGCAGACACCGTTAGTAGGCCGGAACCACCAATTTTTAAAAAAACAGCAGTTAATCAGAGCCAGAAGGTAGAAGCTCAGCTTTATTCAGTTGAGGACAAACACCAGGGAGCAGCAAACAGAGGTATTAGGCCCCATCCAGCAATAAAAAAAAAAAAAAAAAAACTTAATCAGAGCCAGAAGGTAGAAGCTCAGCTTTATTCAGTTGAGGACAACAGCAGGCAGGGGCAGACACCGTTAGTAGGCCGGAACCACCAATTTTTAAAAAAACAGCAGTTAATCAGAGCCAGAAGGTAGAAGCTCAGCTTTATTCAGTTGAGGACAAACACCAGGGAGCAGCAAACAGAGGTATTAGGCCCCATCCAGCAATAAAAAAAAAAAAAAAAAAAAAAACTTAATCAGAGCCAGAAGGTAGAAGCTCAGCTTTATTCAGTTGAGGACAACACCAGGCAGGGGCAGACACCGTTAGTAGGCCGGAACCACCAATTTTTAAAAAAACAGCAGTTAATCAGAGCCAGAAGGTAGAAGCTCAGCTTTATTCAGTTGAGGACAAACACCAGGGAGCAGCAAACAGAGGTATTAGGCCCCATCCAGCAATTTAAAAAAAAACAAAAAACAACTTAATCAGAGCCAGAAGGTAGAAGCTCAGCTTTATTCAGTTGAGGACAACACCAGGCAGGGGCAGACACCGTTAGAAGGCCGGAACCACCAATTTTTTAAAAAACAGCAGTTAATCAGAGCCAGAAGGTAGAAGCTCAGCTTTATTCAGTTGAGGACAACACCAGGCAGGGGCAGACACCGTTAGTAGGCCGGAACCACCAATTTTTAAAAAAACAGTAGTTAATCAGAGCCAGAAGGTAGAAGCTCAGCTTTATTCAGTTGAGGGCAACACCAGGGAGGGGCAGACACCGTTAGTAGGCCGGAACCACCAATTTTTAAAAAAACAGCAGTTAATCAGAGCCAGAAGGTAGAAGCTCAGCTGTATTCAGTTGAGGACAACTTGAATTAGGGACTGCAGACAGACTTAGCAGGCTGTCCCCTGTGTGGACCATGCATCCAATACATTAACCCATTGCGCCACAAAGGACACGTAACCTTCCGTGGCCATGCCTACAGGTCCATGTGTCTGTTGTCAGGTGTACCTTTGGACTCACAGATTGACAGAATGCAAGGACAATGCGGTCTTTAACATGCTGGTGGAGGGGTGGGATGGCTTTTCTCGCAAAAGTATTGTCAACTGGGTAGCTCATAGCGTGGTACAGCGTAGTCCATCATGGCTTTATTAATATTAAAAAAAATAAAAAAATAGGCTCTATGCACTGTAAATTAGGTTCCAGGGGTACACGGGCAGCAGTGGTCTGGTCAGTGGAGGCCTAGTGGAAGGAGGGACCGCAGACAGGCTTCGAAGGCCTAACATTATAAAATGGGCTGGCTGTAGGCACTTTATAATTGGTTCCAGGGGTACACGGGCAGCAGTGGTCTGGTCAGTGGAGGCCTAGTGGAAGGAGGGACCGCAGACAGGCTTCGAAGGCCTAACATGATAAAATGGGCTGGCTGTAGGCACTGTAAAATAGGTTCCAAGGGTACACGGGCAGCAGTGGTCTGGTCAGTGGAGGCCTAGTGGAAGGAGGGACCGCAGACAGGCTTCGAAGGCCTAACATGATAAAATGGGCTGGCTGTAGGTACTGTAAAATAGGTTCCAGGGGTACACTGGCAGCAGTGGTCTGGTCAGTGGAGGCCTAGTGGAAGGAGGGACCGCAGACAGGCTTCGAAGGCCTAACACAATAAAATGGGCTGGCTGTAGGCACTTTATAATTGTTTCCAGGGGTACACGGGCAGCAGTGGTCTGGTCAGTGGAGGCCTAGTGGAAGGAGGGACCGCAGACAGGCTTCGAAGGCCTAACATGATAAAATGGGCTGGCTGTAGGCACTGTAAAATAGGTTCCAAGGGTACACGGGCAGCAGTGGTCTGGTCAGTGGAGGCCTAGTGGAAGGAGGGACCGCAGACAGGCTTCGAAGGCCTAACATAATAAAATGGGCTGGCTGTAGGCACTGTAAAATAGGTTCCAGGGGTACACGGGCAGCAGTGGTCTGGTCAGTGGAGGCCTAGTGGAAGGAGGGACCGCAGACAGGCTTCGAAGGCCTAACATGATAAAATGGGCTGGCTGTAGGCACTGTAAAATAGGTTCCAGGGGTACACGGGCAGCAGTGGTCTGGTCAGTGGAGGCCTAGTGGAAGGAGGGACCGCAGACAGGCTTCGAAGGCCTAACACAATAAAATGGGCTGGCTGAAGGCACTTTATAATTGTTTCCAGGGGTACACGGGCAGCAGTGGTCTGGTCAGTGGAGGCCTAGTGGAAGGAGGGACCGCAGACAGGCTTCGAAGGCCTAACACAATAAAATGGGCTGGCTGTAGGCACTTTATAATTGTTTCCAGGGGTACACGGGCAGCAGTGGTCTGGTCAGTGGAGGCCTAGTGGAAGGAGGGACCGCAGACAGACTTCGAAGGCCTAACACAATAAAATGGGCTGGCTGTAGGCATTTTATAATTGTTTCCAGGGGTACACGGGCAGCAGTGGTCTGGTCAACGGAGGCCGATTGTAATGAGTGTCTGCCAGTTAGTAGTCAAAAACAACAATTAAATGTGAATGTCTCGCATTAAAACAAAACAAAAACACTAAAGGGTGCAATCATTAGGTTCAGGGGTGGGATCCTCTGCGTTGTTTCAGACCTACTAATTTAGCGCAAAGTATTTACTGTGGTAAAGAGAGGACACTGCCCCTGACTATGTTAAGTACCATCATACATGTCAACACAATGGTATTGTCAGTGGCAGGTATGGAAGGATGTCAGCGCATAGACTAAACATTGGTGGAAGTGTGAGAGATAACTGTGGAAGTGGTAGAGCAATGTTTGACCTGGGGGTGGGTGAACTCTCGTGGCCGGCGGTACAGGCCCAGGGCCCCTCATGTTACAACAGTGTGTCTGACGTTGGGTGCGCACCACCACCGCCAGAGACACTTTATTGTACTATGAGGGACCCAGTAGCAATGCCGTCGACCAAAAGCAAGCACACCCACCTCTTCAGACAAACAGCAGTCTCACGGGTGCTTGCGCCAAGTCGCGATACCACGGCCCCGTGTGGGGAGTTTGGCCATTTAGGGAGGTGTAAACATGTCGTATGCTGGACAATCAGCTGCAGAAAATTAGACATTAGAAAAGTAATTCACAGTAGTCCACAGGCAAGAGCTTTTCATAGGAAAGCTAGGTGTCGGCCGGGCAAGGTGGGGCAAAAGATTTCGAAATCCAGTTGTGGTTCATTTTAATGAATGTTAGATCGTCAACATTTTGGGTAGCCAGACGAGTCCTTTTTTCGGTTAATATTGAACCTGCAGCACTGAATACTCTTTCTGATAGGACACTTGCTGCCGGGCAAGCAAGCTCCTGCAATGCATATTCTGCCAATTCTGGCCAGGTGTCTAATTTTGATGCCCAGTAATCAAATGGGAATGACGGTTGAGGGATAACATCGATAAGGGATGAAAAATAGTTAGTAACCATACTGGACAAATGTCGCCTGTCACTTTCAATTGATGCAGCAGTACCTGTCCTGTCTGCGGTCATAGCAAAATCACTCCACAACCTGGTCAGAAAACCCCTCTGTCCAACGCCACTTCTGATGTGTGCACCCCTAACACTCCTAGTCTGCTGCCCCCTGGAGCTCGTGTGAGAACGATCACGTGCGCTGTGTGCTGGGAATGCCTGAAGCAAACGGTCAACAAGAATTGATTGTTTGGTTGCTAATATTAGTTCCAAGTTCTCATGTGGCATAATATTTTGCAATTTGCCTTTATAGCGTGGATCGAGGAGGCAGGCCAACCAGTAATCGTCATCGTTCATCATTTTCGTAATGCGTGTGTCCCTTTTTAGGATACGTAAGGCATAATCCGCCATGTGGGCCAAAGTTCCAGTTGTCAAATCTCCGGTTGTGATTGGTTGAGGGGCAGTTTCAGGCAAATTTACGTCACTTGTGTCCCTCAAAAAACCAGAACCCGGCCTTGCCACGCAACCAATTTCCAGTGCCCCCGGGAAAGCTTCCGCATTAAAAATATACTCATCCCCATCATCCTCCTCGTCCTCCACCTCCTCTTCGCCCGCTACCTCGTCCTGTACACTGCCCTGACCAGACAATGGCTGACTGTCATCAAGGCTTTCCTCTTCCTCTGGTGCAGACGCCTGATCCTTTATGTGCGTCAAACTTTGCATCAGCAGACGCATTAGGGGGATGCTCATGCTTATTATGGCGTTGTCTGCACTAACCAGCCGTGTGCATTCCTCAAAACACTGAAGGACTTGACACATGTCTTGTATCTTCGACCACTGCACACCTGACAACTCCATGTCTGCCATCCTACTGCCTGCCCGTGTATGTGTATCCTCCCACAAAAACATAACAGCCCGCCTCTGTTGGCACAGTCTCTGAAGCATGTGCAGTGTTGAGTTCCACCTTGTTGCAACGTCTATGATTAGGCGATGCTGGGGAAGGTTCAAAGACCGCTGATAGGTCTGCATACGGCTGGAGTGTACAGGCGAACGTCGGATATGTGAGCAAAGTCCACGCACTTTGAGGAGCAGGTCGGAGAACCCAGGATAAGTTTTCAATAAGCACTGCACCACCAGGTTTAAGGTGTGAGCCAGGCAAGGAATGTGTTTCAGTTGGGAAAGGGAGATGGCAGCCATGAAATTCCTTCCGTTATCACTCACTACCTTGCCTGCCTCAAGATCTACTGTGCCCAGCCATGACTGCGTTTCTTGTTGCAAGAACTCGGACAGAACTTCCGCGGTGTGTCTGTTGTCGCCCAAACAGTTCATAGCCAATACAGCCTGCTGACGCTTGCCAGTAGCTGGCCCATAATGGGACCACTGGTGTGCAACAGTGTCATCTGCCGATGGAGTGGTTGGCCGACTGCGGTCTGTGGAAGAGCTGTAGCTTCTGCAGGAGGATGAGGAGGAGGAGGAGGGGGTGCGAACGCCTACAGCCAACTGTTTCCTAGACCGTGGGCTAGGCACAACTGTCCCGAAATTGATGTCCCCTGTGGACCCTGCATCCACCACATTCACCCAGTGTGCCGTGATGGACACATAACGTCCCTGGCCATGCCTACTGGTCCATGCATCTGTAGTCAGGTGCACCTTTGTACTCACAGATTGCCTGAGTGCATGGACGATGCGCTGTTTAACATGCTGGTGCAGGGCTGGCTTTTCTGGAAAAAAAGTGTCGACTGGGTAGCTCGTATCGTGGTTCAGCGTACTCCATCAGGGCTTTGAAAGCTTCGCTTTCAACTAACCGGTAGGGCATCATCTCTAACGAGATTAGTCTAGCTATGTGGGAGTTAAAACCCTGTGTACGCGGATGCGAGGATAAGTACTTCCTTTTTCTAACCAGAGTCTCATGTAGTGTGAGCTGGACTGGAGAGCTGGAGATCGTGGAACTTTCGGGTGTGCCGGTGGACATGGCAGACTGAGAGACGGTTGGAGACGGTATTGTTTCCGCCGGTGCCCTAGATGCAATATTTCCTCCTACAAAACTGGTGATTCCCTGACCCTGACTGCTTTTGGCTGGCAAAGAAACCTGCACAGATACTGCCGGTGGTGCGGAAAATGGTGGCCTTACAGTGAGGGATGTTGCTGACTAGCTTCATTGGCCGAGGGTGCTACAACCTTAAGGGACATTTGGTAGTTAGTCCAGGCTTGAAAATGCATGGTGGTTAAGTGTCTATGCATGCAACTAGTATTGAGACTTTTCAGATTCTGACCTCTGCTTAAGCTAGTTGAACATTTTTGACAGATGACTTTGCGCTGATCAATTGGATGTTGTTTAAAAAAATGCCAGACTGCACTCTTCCTAGCATCGGATCCCTTTTCAGGGATTGCAGACTGAGCTTTAACCGGATGGCCACTCTGTCCTCCAACAGGTTTTGGCTTTGACACGTGTTTTGGGCCAGATACGGGCCCGACAGATGGAACCTGTTGCAATGTTGATGCCTGCTGCGGCCCCTCCTCCACCTCCGCTTCTGAACTACTGCCGCCTGCACCCTGTTCCCCCAATGGCTGCCAATCGGGGTCAACAACTGGGTCATCTATTACCTCCTCTTCGAGCTCGTGTGCAACTTCATCTGTGTCACTGTGTCGGTCGGTGGTATAGCGTTCGTGGCGGGGCAACATAGTCTCATCAGGGTCTGATTGTGGATCAGTACCCTGAGAGGGCAATGTGGTGGTCTGAGTCAAAGGAGCAGCATAGTACTCTGGCTGTGCATCAGTGCACTCCATGTCAGAATCTACTTGTAATGGGCATGGCCTGTTAAGTGTTTCACTTTCTAAGCCAGGGACGGTATGTGTAAAGAGCTCCATGGAGTAACCCGTTGTGTCGCCTGCTGCATCCTTCTCTCTTGTTGTAGTTTTTGCTGAAGAGGACAAGGAAGCGACTTGTCCCTGACCGTGAACATCCACAAGCGACGCGCTGCTTTTACATTTACCAGTTTCAGAAGAGGAGGCAAAAGAGCTAGAGGCTGAGTCTGCAATGTAAGCCAAAACTTGCTGTTGCTGCTCCGCCTTTAAAAGCGGTTTTCGTACTCCCAGAAAAGAGAGCGTTCGAGGCCTTGTGTAGCCAGACAACGAAACTGGCTCCACAGCTCCAGACTTAGGTGGAATATTTTTATCCCCACGACCACCTGATGCTCCACTACCACTACCATCATTACCAGCTGACAATGAACGCCCACGGCCACGACGACCTCTTGCACCAGACTTCCTCATTGTTTTAAAAACTTAACCAAAGTAACTTTATTTGTTGCTGTCAAACAACTTACACGGTGAGCTATAACTTCAGTATGATTTCAATATCCCTTAACAGGTTGGTGAGACCACAAGGAAAATCAGGCACAATGTTACACACTCTGTTTTCTGTGGCACCAAATCACAGAGATGCCACACACGCAGGACTGTCACTCAAGCACAAATGTCAATATTAATCTCCCACTGTTTTCTTTTTTTTTTCTTTTTCAGGGAGACTTTAGAAACCAAATAATAAAAAATAAATAGGCTTTCTATGGCCCACTGAGTGAGAGATGGCACACACAGGAGTCAGGAGTGGCACACAAGCAGAAAGGGCAATATTAATCTCCCACTGTTTTCTTTTTTTTTTCTTTTTCAGGGAGACTTTAGAAACAAAATAATAAAAAATAAATAGGCTTTCTATGGCCCACTGAGTGAGAGATGGCACACACAGGAGTCAGGAGTGGCACACAAGCAGAAAGGGCAATATTAATCTCCCACTGTTTTCTTTTTTTTTTCTTTTTCAGGGAGACTTTAGAAACCAAATAATAAAAAATAAATAGGCTTTCTATGGCCCACTGAGTGAGAGATGGCACACACAGGAGTCAGGAGTGGCACACAAGCAGAAAGGGCAATATTAATCTCCCACTGTTTTATTTTTTTTTTTATTTTTCAGGGAGACTTTAGAAACAAAATAAAAAATAAATAGGCTTTCTATGGCCCACTGAGTGAGAGATGGCACACACAGGAGTCAGGAGTGGCACACAAGCAGAAAGGGCAATATTAATCTCCCACTGATTGATGTAGTGATTTTTTTTCAGGTAGATTTTAGAACCCAAATCAAGCAAAAAAATTAATAGGCTTTCTATGGCCCACTGAGTGAGAGATGGCACACACAAGGATGGCACTCTAGCAGAAATGCCAATCTTAATCTCCCACAAAAAAAAAGAAAAAAAAAAAAAAGAAACTGTCCTACAATTACTATCTCCCTGCAGTAATCTCAGCCAGGTATGGCAGGCAGCAATAAGGAGTGGACTGATGCACAAATTAAATAAAAAGTGTGGACAAACAAAAAAGATAGCTGTGCAGAAAGGAAGGAACAAGAGGATATGTGCTTTGAAAAACGCAGTTGGTTTGCACAGTGGCGTACACACAGCAATACAGCTATCAGGGAGCCTTCTAGGGCAGCCCAATGAGCTACAGCGCTGAGAGAAAAAAAAAAAATGTAGCTTCCACTGTCCCTGCACACCGAAGGTGGTGTTGGACAGTGGAAATCGCTACAGCACAAGCGGTTTGGTGGTTAATGGACCCTGCCTAACGCTCTCCCTGCTTCTAATGAAGCGGCAGCAACCTCTCCCTAAGCTCAGAGCAGCAGCAGTGAGATGGCGGTCGGCGGGAACGCCCCTTTATAGCCCCTGTGACGCCGCAGACAGCAAGCCAATCACTGCAATGCCCTTCTCTAAGATGGTGGGGACCAGGACCTATGTCATCACGCTGCCCACACTCTGCGTTCACCTTCATTGGCTGAGAAATGGCGCTTTTCGCGCCATTGAAACGCGACTTTGGTGCGAAAGTCGCGTACCGCATGGCCGATGCAACGCTGGGATCGGCTCGGTTTCATGAGACGCCGACTTTGCCAAAAGTCGGCGACTTTTGAAAATGAACGACCCGTTTCGCTCAACCCTAGTCTTCACCATAGTGGAGTTTGGAGTGTGACTGTTTGAGGTTGTGGACAGGTGTCTTTTAAGCTGATAACAAGTTCAAACAGGTGCCATTACTACAGGTAATGAGTGGAGGACAGAGAAGCCTCTTAAAGAAGAAGTTACAGGTCTGTGAGAGCCAAAAATCTTGAATGGTTTTAGATGATCATAATTTGAAAATTAAATCTTGCCAAATCAGACAAGGTGATTTTCTGGATGTTTTCTCAATTTTGCCTCTTATAGTTGTGGTCTACCTATGATGTCAATTACAGGCCTCTCTCATCTTTTTGAGTGGGAGAACTTGCACATTTGGTGGCTAACTACTTTTTTTCCCCATTGTGTATATCTTTATCATACTGCTTATCAGAAAAACACACCGTGTCTATACATGAATCACACTACAAACAGTGAAAACGTGCTCACCCACGTGATGGGAGGGAATAAACGGGTGCGGTCATGGGCTCTGTGAAATTCTGTTACCGGTAAGTAACTGTCTTTCTCCTTCCCCCATGACAGCACCACGGAGAGAATTACAGAGAGTTGTAACTTAGGGAGGGACCACAGCCTGAAGAACCCTTCTCCCGACGGTTAAGTCAGAAGAAGAGGCTAGGTCTAGCATATAGTGCTTGAAAAAGGTAGAAGGTGATGACCCAGTGGCAGCCTTACAGATCTGCTCTATTGATACCTCCGACCTTTCTGCCCAGGAGGTTGCCACTGCTCTTGTAGAATGAGCTCTCAGACGCTCCGGGGCGATATTCTCACTAGATGAGTAGGTCAAAGCAATTGCATCTTTTATCCATCTCGCCAAGGAACTTTTGGAGGCCTTGAGTCCCTTCCTAGGCCCCTGAAAACATACCTCCTTCCTTCCTACACCACTGGGTGGACACTAGGTACTAAACCAAACATCTTCTAACATTTAAGGTGTGGAATTTTTCCTATATATTCTTGGGCTTAGAACAAAAGAAAGGAAGGACTACATCTTGGGATCTGTGGAATTGAGATGCTACCTTGGGTAAGTAAGCAGGGTCAGATCTTAAAGTAACCCTATCCTCTAGGATTATAGTGAACGGGAGCCCTGCAGATAAGGCCTGTATGTCGCTTACCCTCTGGGCTGATGTTAAAGCCACAAGGAGGACCATTTTAACTAACAGGACCTTGAGAGGGACCGAATCCAGATGTTTAAATGGAGGACCTGTTAGGGCAGATAGGACTAGATTTAGATCCCATGGCGCTAATTTCTGGCTAACGGGCCTAGATCTTGCAGAGGCTCTAATAAATTGCGCTACCCATGGATTGCCTGCTATGTCTTGATTATATAGGGCCCCTAGAGCTGCCACCTGGACTTTTAAGGTGCTGGTCACCAGGCCTCATTCTAACCCTTTCTGCAGAAATTCCAGGATTGCCATAATTGGAACCCCATCCTGGATTCTCACCCCTAAGGTGCATAGGAATTTCCTCCAGATCCTCTATCCTTCAACAGCGCCCTTTCAAATTCCATGCTGTCAAATGTAGATTCGCTTCCTCAGGGTGAAACACCGATCCATGAGAAAGAAGGACCAGTAATTCCAGTAGAACCCAATGATCAGTGATAGACGACATCCTTAGCCAGGAGAACCAAGTTCTTCTTGGCCAAAAGGGGGCTATCAGTATTATGCTCGACCTGTCCTCCATGATCTTCCTTAGGGCTGCTGGAATGAGAATGACCGGGATAAAGGCATAGGCCAGGCTCTGATTCCATGGGATCATAAAGGCGTCTAGAGCCTGAGGGTCTCCCCTGGGATCTAGGGAACAAAAAGACTTTACCTTTCTGTTGTTGATATTGGCAAAAAGATCTATAATCGGGAGGCCCCACATTTCCACAATCTGTTTGAACACAGACTCGTTCAGAGCCCACTCGCCCTGTCTTAATGAAGTGTGGCTCAAGAAGCCTGCCCTGTGATTTTCTACCCCCCGAATGTGTAGTGCCGACAGGGATAGGAGATTGCTTTCTGCCAACCTGAAAATCTGGGATGTTACGTTCATTAGGCCCCATGACCTGGTTCCCCCTGATAGTTTAGATAGGCCACTGCCACCTGATGTTCGAACATTTTCAGACAATGATGACCCTGCAGGGTATCTAGGAATTGTAACAGGACATAACTCATTGCCAATAGCTCCTTTTGGTTTGAGGATACCTCGAGCTCCTGGCCTTTCCAAATCCCTTGAAAAACCTTGTCGCCCAGGTGAGCCCCCCAACCAGTGGGGCTTGCGTCCGTGGTAACTACTCGGGACACTTTTGCTACCCAAGGGACCCCTATGGTCAGACTGCTCATATCTCCCCAACTTAGGGAATGAATAGTAGCTAAAGACACAGTCATGTGTCCCTCTCAGTGACCTTTTAATGAGGCTTAGTTCTTTAAAATCTCCCCCTAGAAGTCCGTGGTGTGTATCTGGGCCCACTGAACTGCTGGCAATCAAGCGGTAAGGGAACCTAGCAGGGACATGGCATTCCTTAAAGTCATGGATGGGCTCTGTGCGGCAGAGGCCGCTTGTTCCTCCGGAGATAATAGTATGGGAGTCACAACAAAGTTCTGGGGAGGGAGTGAATGAAAGTCTATCCGAAGACCTGTCCTGACAAGACTTAGTATCCAGGGACTGTTTGAATTTTTTTCCCAGGCCGGAAGGAAACGGGATAGTCTGCCCCCACCTGGGAAAGACCGTCACTTCGAGGGCTTCCTATCACGGGAGGAGCTTCCAAAGAGAAAACCCTGGTCTTTCTTCTTACCTACATCCCATCTACTCTGCTCCCTTGGGAGCATCTTCCGGAAGAGGTTTCTACTTCTAAAGGACTGTCTGAAAGCAGGGGTAGATTAAGGGTAGCCAGGGCCCCGGGCTGTTCAGACACTGTGGGCCCCCCGGTCATGTGACGGGGTCATGCTATACCTGAACCAGATTATTCCAGAAAAATAGTTGCTGTGTGAAACATCCATTGATCTAGTCAATTTACCCTTCAGTTAGGAAGAAAAAAAAAAATACTATCACCATAAGTGCCAGTATTCACAGGAGATCTGTACTTAGTATGCAGTGTCTGTGTAGAGGTAATACAGTGATCACCAGTGACATTACACACAGGAGCTCTGTATATATTATACAGTGTATAGTGTCAGTGTATAGGTAACACACTGACTCACCAGTGACGTCTCTAGGTGAAGTCCTTCATCTTTCATCCCGCACAGACCACCATCACTTCATCCAGCCAGGACTCCTCTCTACAGGAAATAACAGTTATCTCGAGCTCTGCTTGCAGAACACATTACTTAATTTTTCCCAACTTCTACATTACACCACATGAAGAAAAAGAGGCAACATAGTGTCACTCTACACAGTAACAGGACTGCCCCCCCCATTTAAAACAGTGTCCTCAAAAAATAAAATAAATACATCACTGCAGTAATAATATCCCTTAATTAGCCCCTATGGTAATAATAATATCCCCCATCCTGGCCCCGTGTATCTCATTCCTGGCGTCAGCCATATGTTCTCCCATCCTGCCCTCATGAGTATCCATTCTGCCCCATATGATCTCTCCATCCTGCCCCATCAGTCTCCAACGTTTCCATCCTGCCCCCATGATCCTGCACGATCTGTCTCCAATCCTGCCCAATGTCTTTCATTCTGCCCCGTGTCTCCAATCATGCCCCGTATCTACATTCTGCCCATGTCTCCAGTCCTGCCCCTAGTGTGTCCAGCATCTCTGCCCCCAGTGTCCAGCATCTCTGCCTCCAGTGTGTCCAGCATCCTGCCCCCAGTGAGTCCAGCATCTCTGCCCCCAATGAATCCAGCATCTCTGCTCCCAGTGTGTCCAGTATTCTGCCCCCAGTGTGTACAGCATCCTGCCCCCAGTGTGTCCAGCATCTCTGCCCCAAATGTCCAGCATCCTGTCCCCAGTGTGTCCAGCATCCTGCCCCCAGTGAGTCCAGCATCTCTTCCCCCAGTGTCCAGCATCTCTGCTCCCAGTGTGTCCAGCATCCTGCCCGCAGTGTCTCCAGCATATTGACCCCAGTGTGTCCAGCAATCTGACCCAGTATCTCCAGCATATTGCCCCCAGTGTGTCCAGCATATTGCCCCCAGTTTGTCCAGCATTCTGCCCCAGTGTCTCCAGCATATTGCCCCCAGTGTGTCCAGCATTCTGCCTCCAGTGTGTCCAGCATATTGCCCCCAGTGTGTCCAGCAATCTGCCCCAGTGTCTCCAGCATATTGCCCCGTTTGTCCAGCAATCTGACCCAGTGTCTCCAGCATATTGCCCCCAGTATGTCCAGCATTCTGCCCCAGTGTCTCCAGCATATTGCCCCCAGTGTCCAGCATATTGCCCCCAGTGACTCCAGCATATTGCCCCCAGTTTGTCCAGCATATTGCCCCCAGTGTGTCCAGCACATTGCCCCCAGTGTCTCCATCATATTGCCCCCAGTGTCTCCATCATATTGCCCCCAGTGCCTCCAGCATATTGCTCCCAGTGTCTCCAGCATATTGCCCCCAGTGTCTCCAGCATATTGCCCCCAGTTTATCCAGCATTCTGCCCCAGTGTCTCCAGCATATTGCCCCCAGTGTCTCCAGCAATCTGCCCCAGTTTGTCCAGCATCTCTGCCCCCAGTGTCCAGCTTACTGGCCCGGGCCCCTCGGATTGCCGTTCGCAGTTAAACAAAAAAAAAAAAAAAAAAAAAAAAGTTCTCCTCACCTGTCCGGGCTCCTTCGGCAAAGCAGCTCCCTCCAGCAGCTCGCACTCGCCGGCGACTGACAATGACGTCAGACGCCGGCGACGTGCATGCTGCGGCTGATGTCAGCTGCCAGCCTCCGATTGGCTGGCGGCTGTTAACTATTGACGTGCGGGCGTGCGCCCGCACATCAATAGTGTTTAACTGCCGCAGCGCTGGTAGGGGCCCGGTGACCAGATGAGACGGGGCCCGATGAGGGCCCCCTCTGCCCACCGGGCCCATACGTCAGTCAGGGCAGTAATGCCCTGATGGCGGTGGGCAATCTGAACGGTAGCCCAGGGCCCCCCAAAACCACTGGGCCCTGGGCTACCGCCCAGATTTGACCCCATTATAATCCGCCCCTGTCTGAAAGTGGAAGTGACCAGGTTAATGAAACGTTTTTTTTTTTTATCCCCTGCCTTCTGAAGGATGTCATCCAACATCTCTCCAAACAAAAACTCTCCTTCACAGGGGATTGAGCATAACTAATTTGGTCTGCAAATCTCTCGGCCAGCATTTGAGCCAAACTGCTCTGCGGGCTGCGTTCAAGAGAGTTGCAGACTTGGATGCTGAGTCAGCTGAAGAATCTACCAAGAAGGCTGCTGCCCAGCGTATCAAGGGGATGGACTCTAGCACTTTGTTCCTGGGTACTCCATCCCGGAGCCGTTTCTATAGCTGATCCACCCATATCATAAGGGTTCTAGAGGTGCAGTTAGTTGCTATAGCGGACCTAAGATTGCCCCCCGATGTTTCCCATGCCCCTTTAAGAAAAGCACCAGCCTTTTTATCTAATGGGTCTTTCAAGGTTCCCATGTCCTCAAATGGAAGGGCAAATTTTTTAGAGGCCTTGGCAACCACAACATCTAATTTCGGGGCTTTATCTCATGATGTTAATGCTGTATCCTCGAAGGGGTATTTTCTTTTTAGGATTGGCACTGATGAATTCTTCCTATCAGGTTTCTCCCACTCTTTTTTTTGATCAGGGCCTATATGTTTTAATTCAGGGGAAATGTTCCCCTCTTCCTCTGGCCCAATCCGCCAAACATTACGTTTTTTCTGGGTGGGGGTCTATCACCTCTATAGTGGATCTCACCGTCTTCACCAGGCTTTCTACCTCCTCTAGAGGAAACCAGTAGTGCCCCCCATTCCCTCGTCCGAGGAAGAGTCTGATACATAAGAGTCTTTTTCCTTGGAGCTAGAGGACTCGACTAAGGGTGTTTGGCGGTTCTCTGACCTTATCCCTCTGTGTGAGTGATCTAAAGGCACTTTGGACCTCTGATTTGATCACCGATCTTAGCTTGGAGGCGAAGACTGGGATTTCTTCATATAACACTTGACCTATGCAGGAATGGCATAGTCTTTTATCCCAGGTGACTGGTAACTCTTTGTTACACATGGGGCAAAATCTATGCTTGTAGTCTCTTCCTTCCCTGAATAATGAAAAAAGAAAAGGGAATCCCAATTACAAGGTGAACTTTCACGAAGATCACTCACCAATCAGACGCGGCCGCGGGTACCGGTACTGGAGGAGCAATTAAAGGGACTCTGTCACCTGAATTTGGCGGGCCCTGTTTACGGTCCGATGGGCGGTGTTTTCTGTTCTTTTATTCACCCCTTCCTTTCCCGCTGGCCGCAATATTGTCTTGAATGTGATTAGGTTTCCTCCGTAGTACACGCGTGTGCAATGCAATCTTGCCTTGCGCACACGCAGTATGCTTTGCCCAACTGCGGGCAAAGCCGAAAAGCATTAGTGCGCATGCGCCGGCGCACTATGTCCCGGAAGTATTTCGCTGTGGTCGTTGCTGCTGCTGCAGTTCGCTGTCCTCCATCATGCCGAGGACCACTTGTTGCAGGGAGAGTCTACACGCTTTCCCACTTTTTAAATCTGCTGCCCGGTGTCCACAGCCCTACTTCCGGTCTCCCTGGCCACGTCATCAGGGGGTGCTTTGGCGTGTCTCCGAGCGTGTCCCGGCCGCGCTCCCCCCGCTCACCCTGCAAGAGCCCTCGGACCAAGCGGTGGCGGCTTCTGGGCACTGCACCAGCCAAAGCAGGGGCCTCCCCGCTGCCTGAACCGGACTGGCCAGGCCTGTACTATCTTCATCCGGATCTCTTCAGACATGCCAAACTGAAGGTTCCCTGTCAGGGACAGGAAACCAACTGATGTGAGAAAGAGGTACTGCCCTTTTATCTGTAGGTTTCCTGTCCCTGAAGGGCGGATCTCCTCTCTCCATGGTGCTGTCATGGGGAAGGAGAAATAAGGGTATAGCGCCCCCTGGCATCGGAAAATCTCCTGGGTCTCAGAGACCCTGAGGGTAGCACAGACCCAGGAGAACATGATTCGGGTCGGTCCCCAGTCTCGTGATCTCAGGAACCCTGAGCCCCCTCCGGTGCCCCTGGACCCTCCGGCTCTGTACCCCGGCGTCTTCTTCCAGGAAGAAAGTGTGGGGCATGCGCCTTGCGCCCACCGAGATCTGCCAGCGGGTACCCGGCAACAAGAGGAGATTTTACCTATTGGTTCATTTTGATCACTGTAATAGACAGTATCACAGTGATCAAAATAAAGGGGGGTTTGATTTACTATTTCTTTATCACCCCCTTAGGTTAAAATAATAAAATAATTTTTTTTTATTTCTTTCATGTGTTGCGACTGTCGAACAGCCACGAGACATGCAGCAACGGCAATTCGAACATAGAGCATCTTCGACATGCCCAAATGCTATTGGCACACAAGCATGCTTGCTCATCACTATACATTACCCAAATAGTTGCTGCACTTTAATGTATATCAAGTGACTACATCTCACTAAATGCAATGTGAATCATGGAGGAGAAAAAAGCAAACTAAAAAGTTTTTGAAGCATCTTCTGTGCCTTTCGGATTGTGGTTCCTCCAAGTATCAATTAAGTATTGATGAATTGAGAAGCAAAAATGGTCCGCTTTATTGGAACAGGAAGTATATTGTTTCACAATTGACAAAATGTGAAAATATCCAGACTAAAAACTGGTAGTTTTGGTAAATTAGATTACGGTACTTATTTAGGCTGCATTCACAAAAATGCAATGACTGCGGTGAAATTGCAAAGTTTATCTTGAAAATTTAGAAAATGACACCGAAATGGTATATTTTTTTTTTCTCCGTGACTGTGCCAAAAGAACGCAATATAGCCAACAACATGTGTATGCAACATTAAAAAATTGCCATAAACAAAAAGAAACCTTTCTACCAGAACCTTTTTTTTGTGTTAACACGCTAAAGTATACAGCATTCTCCCATGTATGTCCCATTAGCCACGCCATATTACAGCACACTTCAGAATATATGAATGACATGGTGTAACCAGCTTGGCGGTAACTTATGTGTTGTCCCTAATTGTGGGTGTCGGCACCACATTGTTGACATACGGTAAAAGTATGCCTGCTCAGGAAAGTTAGCATCGCTGGCGACATATGTCCTGTCCAACAAGTTTCATTTATAGATTACAAGGCAGTTATTTTCACTGGTTCTATACTCTACATATTGTAGGATTGGTTGGTAAATGCTTACAGTGCATTCCAGTCACTGCATTCAGAGGATGTATTACTGCTGATTAAAACACTGTTGTACATATGGCCCCATGTTTTCCCTTCTGAGATGCTTCATCAGGGGATATAGGGCTATAGCATCAGCGCCATGCCATCCAAACTCTTACATACCCCACAAGCACTCCTCCTTGCCATGTGGCCAATTCCCTGATGGAGTTTCTGATACACAACCATACATCAGATAACTGACCACCTCGTAAGCCAATAGCTCAATACAAGTGGCATGATTGACTGTCCTATAGGAATGCTGTTAAGCCTCCTGATAGTTTTATCATAAATGGTATGCAAATGGTCTCTTCAGAAAGGAAGCGGACTTGAACTGCCACATATTGGAAGTAGCAATCTTAAAAGTCAATATCAACCCTTTAACGCCCCTTTCCATATGACGTGGGATAAAAGCCAAACTAGAATACTATTTGCAAACACGTGTTTCGGGGTGTTACCCTAGTAAGTACAAAGCATGAGAGCAAATTGGGCTGTATGAGAGGCCTCTGACTTGGGTCTAAGGGGTACAGTTTCTATATGTGGACAGGGGCACGCCTGACATTCCAGAGTAAGGAGACTTATGAGGCCGTGCGATACTCCTCTGGGAAATTAAATAAATGGTATCACTTCTCATGACGTCTCCCAGTCAAAACACCACCAAGGGGTTAACAGTATTTGAATTATTAATTTTACTTGCTTATACAGCACAATCCCACAGCTCTTTATAGACATTTTCATTGCTGTCCCCGCTGGGGACCAGAATCTAAATCCCCTCTCAGTGTGTCTTTGAAGCGAGGGCAGAAACTGGAGAACCTGGAGGGAACCCACACGAGCACTGGGAGAACATACAGACTCCTACAGCAATATGGTCCCTATGAATGTAGTGACTTGAATACACTGCAGGCATTATCAGCTAAACAATCAACGGAACATACAGGGACGAATGTATATCTTGGGGTGGGTTTTATGTTTAGGAACAATAACAAAGTTAGATTTTAACACAAATAATGATTGGTGGAAGAAAGGGATCTTTTTACCTGCGGCATTATATAAATAACTTATACACAAATGGTGTCTATAAAATAAAAGCAATTTTGCAGAAGAATACACTGTATATACATATATATATATTTTATACAACAGGCGCTAAGACATTTCATTAACATTGACATAAAATTATGTATCTCGTTTCTCTTCTGGATACGATGTGGAAAACTTCATTGTCTATGTCAGAGTGTTGGCAGTGGATAGCAGATCTTGTTTGAGCACACTCTCTGTTTTATATCCATCTGTAGCCTCCATGTCAGCCACGATTGCTTCATCCCATCGGAAAGTTAACAATGCGGATGGAACCTGCAAATATTAATATTCATGAGTACAATTTAAGATATAACTTATTTATCTTTGTAGCGGAGCTGTAGCATCATCTTTTAGTTGAAGGCATATTCCAATGACTAGAATCTGTGAGCAGGTTTGTGCTATGTAATCTGAGGACAGCATGATGTAGGGGTTAAAACATTGAATTCAACGAAGTGTCACATGCCAAGCGGTGTGCTGTTGCTTACTTAAACTGAAGGTTTTATCACCCAGTGATTATCATTGCTCGAACAACAGAAGCCACAGCTGTGCATGAGTTCTAGTCTGACTCCACCCCTCCTGTGATAAGCAGCTCACGGTTTACAGAGTATGTACATACAGAGCCTCTTGTGAGAGGGGTTAGCTTTCTCAGCTCTGCTGCACTCCCAAATCTGAAAACTCTGTCAGAATGTCTGCACCCAGTAAAGTAAGTGATGTAGGGGTTAAAACACAATTCAGGGATGTGTCACTTATAGAGCTGTGTGATGTTGGTTACGTACAATTAAGGTTTTATCACCAGAAGAATATCTCTGCTACAATAGGTCTCACAGGCTAGCTAGACCGACCACGTCCCCACCTGTGATAAGCAGCTCACTGTCAATAGACAATGTACACAAAAGGCTGGGTTGTGGGTGGAGTCAACTTTCTGAGCTCTGCTGTATGCTCCATCTAAAAACTGTGTCACAACTGCTGCACCCAGTAAACTTAATAAAACATTGTTGGAATCAGGGTCTTTTTTGCTACATTATGCTGCTCTCAGATGAGGTAGCAAAAAACCTGGTGACAGATTCCCTTTAGCCACTTCCCAACCGCTCACTCAGCGGAAAGGTTTATTAGCGGTTGGTGGTCTCGCATCACTCTGGACCCTGCAAGCGCTGCTGCGATACCTGCTCTGACAGCGGACATCAGAGACTTGGATCAGGTCTAAATGTTAACCCTTTGCCATCTTTAGATGCCGTGATTGTGGCATTTAGAAGATAGCAGAGGAAGACCACTACTGTACTCATCTCTCCGACGCCCCCCTCAGATCTCATCACAGGGGATCCTGCGCTGTCCTGGCAACCAGAGGTCACGTGATGACCTCTGTGTCTGCTAGCTATGGTGGCTTGTTAGACTCAGCCAACAGCTGAGTCTAACAATCGATCTGACAGTATGAAACTGTCAGGTTTCATACTTTGCAATATATGTATATTGCAGAGCATGAGACCAGTGGTCAGAGAAAAAAAAATTGAAGTCCCATACAGGTAAGAAAAAGAAAAGTTATAAAATGTTTTTAAAAATATTGAAAAAAACAAACAAAAATAAGACCCACAAAAATAAAAAAATAAAAATATTAAACCAATAAATACGTATACGACCTATAAAACTGTTACACTAGTTAAGTCCTACAGTGCACACCGTTAAAAAAAAGGAGCAAAAACCATGCCTTTTCATCATGCCACCAAACAAAAGGTAGAATAAACCGCGATCAAAAAGTCAAATCAAAATAAAAATTGTATAGATGAAAACGTCATCGTGTCCCGCAAAAAAGAAACCACCATACAGCTCCAACAGCAGAAAAATAAAGTTATAGCTCTCAGAACAAAGCGATGCAAAAACATTTTTTCTATAACAGTTTGTATTGTATGAAAGCAGCAAAACATAAAAAAACATAAATGTGCTATTGCTGTAATTGTACTGATCCCAGGAATAAAGCTGCCTTATCAATTTTACAACACGCGGAATGGCAATAAAAAAAAACACAATTCCTGAATTGCTGGTGCTTGTTCATTCTGCCGCCTAAAAATCGGAACAGAAAGCGACCAAAAAAAAATCATGTGCCAGAAAATGCTATCAATAAAAACATTAACTTGTCCTGCAAAAAACAAGCCCTCACATGACTCTGTGGGCCAAAATCTGGAAAAATTATAGCTCTCAAAATGGGGTGATGCAAAAACTTGTTTTTGTAAAAAAAGAAACTTAGTGTTTTGACAGCTGCCAAACCTAAAAACGCGATATAAATCTGGTGTCGCTGTAATCGCACTAACCTGAAGAATAAAGTCACCTAATCACTTATACCACACAAGGAATGGCATAAAAAAGAAATAAAACATTCTTCACCTGCTGTTGATTTGTTCATTCTGCCTCACAAAGATTACAGTAAGGTCAACTCGTGAACATTTATCCTGTGCTTTGCGCTGAGAGCTTATACCAAGGGTTTCCATGTAAATCTCTGAAACACATAATTCAGACGAAACTCCCGGCAGAAGATTCCCTATAGTGAGGCAGATGGAGGCACTCTAGATGCTGTCTGACTTGTGATCCGGCGATGTCTGTCTTTTTAGGTGTGCATAAAAGCACAGGCCACCAGTTTTGTGCACCTCTCAAAAGAAGGACACCACTGAACAGAGGCCAGATGGAGTCCAGAGTAAAACTGCTGCCTCATTATAGTGAATCGATCCCTTAGGCGTTTCATCTGAATCACGTCACTCAGAGATTTAGATGGAAATCCCAAAGTAAGCGGTCAGCATAGAGCACAGGATAAATGTGATGCCAAACGTTATGTAAAATGTTCCCAATAAAAGCTTCAACTCAATCCACAAAAAAAGTGAGCGCTATGGCTCCTCGCCCCCCCCCCCCCAAAAGAAATCCAATGAACTCTGCACTGCCAAATCCAAATGACCCCTCCCTTCTGAGCCCCACAGTGTGTCTAAACTGCATGTTTGGCATTTCTGTAGCGATGAGAGCCCGCCCAAATTACAGGTGCATGTCTCCAGAAGCATGAGCTGGGCATGACATACTGGTCACTATAAGGTACTGGTCACTACAACGGCAGTTTGCAATTTTCACTCAGCAACATCCACTGCTGCTTGTTTCTGGAAAATACTTAAGGAGTCAAAATGGTCACTACACCTGTAGATAAATTCACAAAGGGGTGTAATTTCCAAAATGGGGTCACTTGAGGGGGAATTCTGCTGTCCTGGCATTTAGGGGCTCTGTATATGGAGTCCAGAAAATATTCTCCATCCAGAGCCTGGCTGTGTAGCTAAGAAGTACTGTACTGCCACATATGGGGTATTGCCACATTCAGGGGAAATTGTGTGACACATTTTGGCACCATTTTTACCAATTTCCCCAAGTGAAAATGTAAAATCTGGGGCTAAAACAATTTTTTGTGTGGTAAAAATGTAATTATTTTTTCTTCACTGCCCATTAGTATAACATTTTGTCATACACCTGTGGTGTCAATATAAACACTGCGCCCCTAGATGAATTCATACAGAGGTGTAGTTTGTAAAATGGGGTCACTTATGGGGGTTTCTGCTGTTCTGGCACCTCAGGGGCTCTGCCAATGTGACATGGCCCCCTCAAACCAGTGCAGGAAAATCAGCACTATAATATGGCGCTACTTCCCTTCTGAGCTTTGCACTGTGCCTCAAAGTAGTTTTCAACCACTTACGGGGTATTGATGTACTCAGGAGAAAATGAACAGTACAATTTCTTATGCATTTTCTCCTATTACCACTTTTGAAAATTGCAAACTTGGGCAATTTAAAAAGCAACATTTTAGTAATACTCATTTACTTTAGCCCAATGTTATACAAGTTTGTGAATTGCCTGAGAGTTAAAAATACTCAATACTCCCCTAGAGGAATTCCTTGAGAGGTGTAGTTTACAAAATGGGATCAACTGTCCAACCCGCAGTGTCCAGATATTACAGCGTAGTGGATGGGATTTCAAGAAATCGCATGTCCACTATGCGTGCACCGATGCCCGCGGTTTACTTGTGAAAACAAACATGTGGCGCGTCTTTCCAGACCACAGCATGTCAATTCATCTTGCGGAGATGCGAGTCTCTGCAAGATAAATTTCACCCATGCAATATATTGGATGTTGTGATTCCGCACGGTTCAATGAACACATGCAGAATCACCTGCGTTCAAAAGCCTTCAGCGCTTTGGACGCAGTGGACATACACTGCGTCCAAAGCGCTGCCGATTATTGAGGGCGTAGCCTTAAAATGAAAAATTGGAGCTAAAGTAACCTTTTTGTGGGAAAAAATGAAATGTTAGTTTTTTCCTTCCACATTCCATTAATTCCTGTGAAGCACCTGATGGATTACTAAATTTCTTGAATGTGATTTTGAGCACCTTGAAGGGTGCAGTATTTAGAATGGTGTTACTTATGGGTATTTTCTATCATAGAGACCCCTCAAAGTCCCTTCAAATGTGAGGTGGTCTCTAAAAAAATAGTTTTGTTAATTTTATGGAAAAATTAGAAATTGCTGATCAACTTTTAACCCTTCTAACTTTGTACCAAAAAAACATATTTCAACAATTTTGCTGATGTAAAGTAGACATGTGGGAAATGTTATTTATGAACTATTTTGTGTGACATAACTCTCTGGTTTAAGGGTATAAAGATTAAAAGTTTGAAAATTGTGACATTTTTAAAATTTGAGCAAAATTTCCAATATTTTCAGAAATAAACGCAAGTTCTATCAAACAAATTTTACCACTATCTTGAAGTACAATATGTCACGAAAAGACAATCTCAGAAACACTGAGATACGTTGAAGCATTCCAGAGTTATTAACTCAAAGTGACACTGGCCAGAATTGTAAAAATTGGCCCCGCCACAAACAGGCTCTGGCACGAAAGGGTTAAGATACATCATCGCTTTTCATCTGTGAAGGATTTGGTTTGAACGCCTACCACTCCTTCAATGAGGTTTCCTCTATAGCGGTGCTTTTGTCCACCCCCTTGGTTAGGAACTGTCCCAAAGTCACGTTCCCATGAATGCAGAACTGTGTTGTAGTTCACTACGCACTGGATGGTTGGGTTTCTGTAGCCAATGATCCAGTCCATTATTATCCCTAATTAAACAGGATCCCAGCTAGAGGACACACACTAATCATATACCATAATATTATAAGATGGGAAAACCCCTTTAACCTAAAGAAAATATTAGGTAAATACAGGGAGTCATGTATTACAGTTTGGAAATATTAAAATGTGCATTTCTTAATACGTCTACCTAAATTGGTTTTTGTTTTTTTTTCAATAGAACACATTTGCAGTAAGTTTTAATATTTTTGATTTACCTTTACAGAAGACATAAAGATAAGATTTTTCTCAAAAAGGTCATTCGCAAGTCAGACCATTTCCCTTAGATTTCTAGCATATTTGATTTGAATTTTTAACAGTGTCAGCCCACAATCTGGTGAGATTACAGTTTTGTGAGGGTAGTAGAGGCTCTGTTTTTAAACAGAATCTGAGTGAGTCGGCTCCACTCTTTATCGTCAAGGCCACCATCCGCATCCTCTAATGACATGATCTCCTCGATAAGGTTCACAGGTCTAGTCCAGCATCATCCCTTAGCTGGTTAACAGTAGTTTCATTGTAGGAAATTTCCTGAGCTTCCGATTCCCAATTCTACATTTTCCCTGACTCTGAGTGCCCCTACATCTAGTACTATCATAGCTGGGCTTCAGTTATGTCCTCCACCCCACCTCATACAAGTTCAAATGCTTACTACTCTCATCCAAAGCATCAACTGGAAGAAATTCCTTCTCAGCACTCAGAATTCCCTAGGGTGTAAGGGACATCAGAGGTCAGAAATGACAAAGATGTGATTTACATAAGTGAAAGTCCATAACTGAACATATTAACTGTTCAGGTGGCAGAGGAGGAAAGTGCAGAACAATGACAGTATCATGGTCGGAGGTAACATCATTCATCTTGCTGTGACTTTGATGAGTGACATCATATAGTCCATAACATCCCAACTATATGCCCGAAGGATTCAACGGAAAAGAACTTTGTCCTGTGTTTAGTACTACCGCCTAGATTGGTGCCAGTGGTGGTGCTACTTAAGGTTCTCATATTTATATTGCCAGATACTGTAGTGTTAATGTTTTTTTTTCTACATTGCCCCATCCATCACCACTTTTTTACCATTTTTTTTTAAGAATTAACTTTTTTTTTTTTAATACAAATATAATTACCCCTTCCCAAAAAGGACCTACCAAGGAATGCTAGGTGAATGCCAAAAAAATCAACAGCTGCAACGGCGCACTATTGTGGGGCGTGTAAATAAGTAAATTCGACGAATAAAACAGGTGTGAAAAAATGCAGTACTGTTTGAGACCTGCCTCACAAAGCATTTGTGTCACAGTTAAAAGACTGTATTTCTTCAATTCTCTTTTTTAAGTTTTATTATGTCATAATTTCCTCTTCCCAAAAAGAAGTAACCAAGTAAAGCTAGGTAAATGCCAAGAATAGAAGGGCAACAGGCTATAGTACTGGTGTTAAATGTACGTACGTCAAAAGTAGACCAAGGTAACAGGTGTGCAAAAAATCAGTATGGTTTGTGACAAGCACTCTTTGTAAGGCAGTCACAGAATTTATGTTTTTTGTGCTTTCCACAATATTGGTGGCTCGCTTCTTCATAAGGGCACAAAATATGTGATTGAATGGAAGCACTAGCAGTATAACCAGACATTGCTCATGCAAGCTAGGAGGCCCCCATCTTGGCCCAACCTCACTGACTATTTACTCTCCTATCTCTCTCCATATCAGTTCAGTCTGTATCATTCTCTTTTTCTTGCACACTAATCTTCTTTGCTGTTCTGTCACACACTATCTGCAAAGTTTGAGTATTTCAAGGTTTTCTATCCTATTGCTATGGCGGTTAGATGTGAGATATCCTCTTACTATCCAGAATCACCACAAAATGGCTGCTAAATTTCCTGCTTCTGTTTTTATACTGACTATAATTGTCCCTCCTAATTTGCTTTGCTATGTTAAGTGATAAAATAGTTGTAAGGCATTATGAGGAGGATGCGGAAGGTCACCCAGCCAAGCTCGAGGTCATGGGATAATGTCTTCTTCTGCAATGTGGAGAATGGTGGTGGCGATTTTAGGTGATTCAAGAGAATCGCATATTATTAGAATTTACAATGCAACAAATCGATTCGCTCATCTCCAATTATTACCCATTGACCACATCTTATTTTTTTTGTTCTAACTATAATGAGCTACATTGACTCAATCAAGCTTGTCCTTAATTCAACTGAAATTTCACATACCGTAAGTAAAAAATTATATCAGCTCCACCAATAATCCTATTCAGTCTGTTAAAAAGGGGAAAATACACCAGGCATTTTCAATTTTTGCTACACAAAACTTCTACTTACCAAACCACACTCAATAAAAGTAGCCTGTTCATCTTCCAACTTTTGACCACCTGGAGAAATAAGTTCAAAAGGAAGCCAGTCATTCTGCAGATGCTGGCGAATAAAATCGACCAAAAGAGACAACCTTTCCTGGGGATAGAATAGACCTGAAATTGCAGAAGACATTTGAACAAAGGGTATACATTAGTAACCATGCATGTTCACCACTTTGCAAACAGCTCTGATTCAGTATAATCATATCAAAAGAGGACAATAGGTTGTACAAGATAAGAAAAACATGGCGTTTTTTTTTCCAAAAATGGCTCCACACATGTCCATAGGTTGTGGAGCTGCAATGTCAGGTACAATTTATAGACAGGGGTGAAGCCTTGTTTTTCCGATCCTGTTTAGACTCATAGGAAACATTTTTTGAGTTTGGCGCTCTCTGCATATAAACTTACTGAAGGCTTTTACTATGACTCCTCGCATTATTTAACCCCTAAAAGAAGCAGCCTGTTTAAGTGTTTAGGAAAAAAAACACCATTTTACATTTTGATAGTTTGAACATTTATGGACTCAGCAGAACACATTCAGCTTATTTACCTTATTTGTTTTAAAAGGGGGAAATTTTATTTTTTGGCCCTAATAAAGGTACTTGAACCTGCGTTTGATTGTTTTTAATATATACTGGTATATACCAATATGTAGAACACATCAGGATCTTCTATGAAAACCAGTCTGTGGCTGGGCTTCACAAGGATACCAGCATGGCAGTGTTAAAGGCTGTGATGAGACTGTGTAGGCAATGGACTCCATACTGAAATGCAACCAGGATGGCACAACTCAGCATTTTATGGATTAAGCTG
The DNA here is from genome assembly GCF_051348905.1 of Ranitomeya variabilis. NCBI lineage: Eukaryota > Metazoa > Chordata > Amphibia > Anura > Dendrobatidae > Ranitomeya > Ranitomeya variabilis. Next base: position 796,908,480 of record NC_135232.1, on the reverse strand, counting down.
CAATGATCAGAAAAAAACTCTGATCGCTGTGGTAAGCGGTAGATGATGGCTGTATTCAACAGCTGGCACCTGTCTGTCTATAGTGCATATAGTCTTTGACTGCTCTTTTCCTATACGCAGTAGTCAGTGGTGGTAGACGTTCACCGCATTCACACAGCACTGCAACTAGTAAACTGCTAATTTAGCCACAATACATCCTAAATTTACATTCATGCCACAAGGCTGCAATCAGTGACCTTGGAGCAATTACACGTTCCCATCAAAACATGCTGACATTATTATCTTTTAACAGCTTTTTATATTTAAAAAATTATTCACAGAAGAATATATATTTTCACACCCTCAGCACTTCTGCATCCTATGCTGCTTTCAGGTGAGGTACAGTATTCATTTACTTTAAGGAAATCATTTGATTGCTTTATCAAATTTAATTTTCCTATACAGACCTTATAATCTTTAAGAGCTTCCTCTCACCTTGTAATATATAGTCGTCTGGAAATCGGATTCTGAGAACAGTATATTTATATTTCTTCATTTCATGTCTTTCTTCTCTTTCCCGCATAGCTTTAGTCTTGAGCATAGAATCTTGCTTTATCTTCTCTGTCCTATGATGAAAATACAAAAAAGCTTGATTTTTTAATCTCCTTATTAATGACATTGTGGATGGGATTGAGAGAGTGTAAGTCTTTGTTGACGACACCAAACTATGTAAGATATTAAAATCTGACCTTGACAATATTAAAAAATAATCTGGATAAGATGTCTGAATGGGCAAACATTTGGCAAAGAGTTTAATGTTGATAAAAGGTAGAGTAATGCACCTAAGATGGGGGAATCCTGTTGCTGCATATACATTAAATGGGAGTATACTCGGGACTACAGAACAGGAGAAGGACTTGGGTATCCTGGGTACAAGTAAGCTGAGCAGTAGGGATGAGCGAACCCGAATGGTATGGTAAAGTTCAAGGTTCATACTGGACACCTAGTGTTCAGTACCGAATCCGGTACACGGACTTCCAAACTTAAGTCCGTGTTATTGTTCGGGTTCGCCAACCTAATAAAGCTTGTCGAAAGGCTGCTGGTGCAACACCATCAGAGGCAAGGTCCACACAACCACCTATATGTGGCCCACTAAGCACCGCCAGGAACGTTACATTTCCCTAAGTACCCACTGTGTAAGGCTATGTGCACACGTCAGGATTTCTGGCAGAAATTTTCCTGACAAAAACCGGACATTTCTGCCAGAAATCCGCATGCGTTTTTACCGCGTTTTTTCTGCGTTTTTTCCCAATGCATAGAATAGCGGGAAAAACGCGAGAAAAAATGCAAAATTAATGAATATGCTGCTTTTTTTTACCGCGATGCGTTTTTTGTCGCGGAAAAAAACTCACCATGTGCCCAAAACATGCAGAATGCATTCTAAATGATAGGATGCATAATGTATGCGTTTTTAATGAGTTTTTATACCGTTTTTATGGCGAAAAAAACCACGAAAAAACCTGAACGTGTGCACATACCCTAAATGTAGTGTCGGCTGGGACAGAGGCTAAAGACGTTCTAGGGCATGTCCTACCACCACCGAGGATTGCTGGACGTTTCTCTGTCCATGTTGCCGCCTACTCAGTTTCCTCCACTGCCTCCTCATAAGGTCACAGTAAGACCTGCCCCACCAACTTCAGCACAGCCAGGGGGAAACAACAGTAGGCTGTTCTGAAACTCATTTGTTTGGGGGACAAATCCCACACCATGAAGGAGCTGTGGATGGGAATCAAACAGTAGACAGATGAGTGGTTAGTGCCGGGCAACCTCAAGCCCAGCCTGGTGGTGTGCGATAATGAGAAAAATCTTGTAGCAGCTCTGGGCCTAGCTGGTTTGACGTACATCACTTGCCTGGTGCATGTGCTGAATTTGGTTGTGCAGAGCTTCTACCCACATATGTCACAGCTGCTGCTTTAAAGGGAACCTGTCACCACGTTTTTGGAAGATGGGATAAAAATAGCGTTAAATAGGGGCAGAGGTGGGCATTACATTAGTGTGTTTGTTATGCGTTTATTACCCACCTAAGTTGCCGAAATACCTTTGCAAAGTCTCCGTTTTCGCCTGTCAATCAGGCTGGTCTGGTCAAAAGGGCGTCTTGTCTTCCCCCAGATTTTGCGTAGTTTTCCGTTGGTGGCGTAGTGGTGTGCGCATGCCCAAGGTCCTGAATCCTCTGCCAGGGGATTTAAAAGAGCGCGCTGTTCGTTTTCATTGGTGATCGGTGGGCGCGGCCATCTTCCTTTGGCCGCGCGTGCGCAGAAGCGGCGCTCTGCTGGCCGCGGCTTCAGGAAAATGGCCGCGGGATGCCGCGCGTGCGCAGATGGATATCGCGGCGGCCATTTTCCTGAAGCCGCGGCCAGCAGAGCGCCGCTTCTGTGCACGCGCGGCCAAAGGAAGATGGCCGCGCCCACCGATCACCAATGAAAACGAACAGCGCGCTCTTTTAAATCCCCTGGCAGAGGATTCGGGACCTTGGGCATGCGCACACCACTACGCCACCAACGGAAAACTACGCAAAATCTGGGGGAAGACAACGCCCTTTTGACCAGACCAGCCTGATTGACAGGCGAAAACGGAGACTTTGCAAAGGTATTTCGGCAACTTAGGTGGGTAATAAACGCATAACAAACACACTAATGTAATGCCCACCTCTGCCCCTATTTAACGCTATTTTTATCCCATCTTCCAAAAACGTGGTGACAGGTTCCCTTTAAGTGTGGGCAGTGGGTGGGCGCTTTCAGCGTTTTGCACCCGGCTGTTGCTTGTCTGTCTGCGCTGCAGCGTCACTTCTGCCTTCCTGCTAACCGCCTCATATGTAACACACCAAAAATAGGGATTTTTGTGTGTACTCACCGTAAAATCCTTTTCTCCGAGCCACTCATTGGGGGACACAGGACCATGGGTGTTATGCTGCTGTCACTAGGAGGCTGACACTAAGTTGAGAAAAAAAGAGTTAGCTCCTCCCCTGCAGTATACACCCTCATGCTGGCTTCCAGAGACCCAGTTCAGTGCAAAAGCAGTAGGAGAATAATAACAGTACAATACCTAACAGAGTATAACATGTCGAAGAAAGTCAGGAACCAAAAAGGTAACAAGCCATAAGGCTAACAGGGTGGGTGCTGTGTCCCCCAATGAGTGGCTCGGAGAAAAGGATTTTACGGTGAGTACACACAAAAATCCCTATTTCTCCTTCGCCACATTGGGGGACACAGGACCATGGGACGTCCCAAAGCAGTCCCTGGGTGGGAAACAAAACAACCAAATAAACTCCGTGTACCAACTCACTATAAATGCGCTACGGCCGCTTGCAGAATACGTCTGCCAAGGGCCGCATCCGCAGAAGATTGAATATGGACATTGCAGTGCTTTGAAAAAGTATGCAGGCTGGACCACGTTGCGGCCTTGCAAACCTGCTCCGCCGTCGCCTGGTGCCGGATGGCCCAGGAAGCACCCAACGACCGAGTAGAGTGTGCTCTAATCCCCGCCGGGACAGGTCTGGCCCTGACCTGATAGGATTCTTCGATAGCAGACCGAATCCATCTGGCTATCGTGGCCTTAGACGCAGCTAAACCCTTTCTTTGACCCTCCGGGAGAACAAAGAGGGAGTCCGATTTGCGGAAATGAGCAGTTCTGGAAATGCACCTCCTGAGGGCCCGTACCACATCCAGGGTATGAAGGGCCTTTTCGACCCTGTGTTTTGGCTGTGGGCAGAAAGAGGGAAGAATGATGTCCTCGTTAAATTGGAAAGATAAGACCACCTTAGGGAGAAAGTCCGGAGATGGGTGTAGAACTACCTAGTCCTGGTGGAAGGCAAGGAAAGACGCCAGGCAGGATAAAGCGGTCAATTCTGAGACCCGTCTGATAGATGTCACTGCCACAAGGAAGGCAACCTTCCAGGAGAGGACAGGTAGCGGTACGTCCTGAAGAGGTTCAAACGGAGGTTCCTGAAGAACGCTCAGGACCAAATTGAGATCCCAGGTCTCTAACGGCATTCTGTAGGGGGGTACCACATGGGAGACCCCCTGAATGAAGGTTCTGACCTGCAAGTAGGCAGCGATCTTACGTTGAAACAACACGGATAGAGCTGAGATCTGACCCTTGAGGGAACTCAGTGCCAGGCCGGAATCCAAACCGGACTGCAGGAAATCCAAAATGGAAGGAATAGAGAAAGCAAGCGGAGGGCGACTTCGGAGCCTGCACGAGAAGTAGGCCTTCCAGGTGCGGTGGTAGATGCGAGCGGAGGACGTCTTGCGAGCTTTGATCATGGTGGGAATGACCTGCTGAGAGAAACCAGCTTGGGTTAGAATCCAGGTTTCAACAGCCACGCCGTTAAACGTAGGGCCCCTGAGCTCTGGTGGAAGATCGGCCCTTGGCGAAGCAGATCTGGGCGGTCTGGTAACCGCCAGGGAACGTTGGATACGAGCTGAACGAGCTCCGCGTACCAAGCGCGACGTGGCCAATCCGGGGCAACAAGGATGACCTGAACCCCCTCCGTCTTGATTTTCCGGATCACCTTCGGTAGTAAGGGAAGCGGAGGAAACACGTACGGAAGTTGGAACCGATACCACGGGTATATGAGTGCGTCCACCCCGATGGCCTGGGGATCCCGAGAACGTGCTATGAAGTTGTTTTGGCGTTCAGTCTGGACGCCATCAGATCCACGTCCGGGGTTCCCCAGCGAAGGCAGATTTGCCGGAAAACCTCTGGATGAAGTTCCCACTCCCCCGAGGCGAGGCCCTGACGGCTGAGAAAATCCGCCGCCCAGTTCTCCACGCCCGGAATGTGCACCGTGGAAATGATAGAGTGGTTGGCCTCGGCCCAACGAAGAATGTGGGAGACTTCCTGCATCGCCGCCCTGCTGCGGGTACCCCCTTGATGGTTTATATACGCCACGGCTGTGACATTGTCCGATTGAACTCGGACCGGGTGACCCGCAAGCAGGGGGTGGAAGCGTCTCAGGGCGAGTCTGATCGCTCGAATTTCCAGGATGTTTATAGGGAGCCTCGACTCCCGAATCGTCCAACGCCCCTGGGCAGAGTGGTGTAGGAAAACCGCTCCCCAGCCGAGGAGACTGGCATCGGTAGTTAACACCAGCCAGCGGATCGGGAGGAAAGACTTCCCCTGGAGGATAGATGATCCCAGAGTCCACCATGTGAGGGCTTGCCTGATCCGTGGTGACAGAGGACATGGGCGATCGAGGGATAAGGGACTCCTGACCCAGATGTCCAGCAGAGCCTGTTGTAAGGGGCGGAGATGGAGTTGAGCGAAGGGAACAGCTTCTATTGCGGCCACCATCTTTCCCAGAATCTTCATGGCAAAACGGATGGACCGGGGACGAGGGTGACAGAGCGTCCGAGTTCCCTGCTGAAGCTCTTGGGCCTTGGACCGAGTAAGTAAGACCAGTCCCCTCGATGTGTCCAGGATCATGCCTAGGAATGAAATCCGTCGGGCAGGAATGGGAGAGGACTTGTCCGAGTTGATTAGCCAGCCCAGGCGCGAAAGAGAATCCAAGGTAATGCGGACGCTTGCTTCGCAGGCCTGATAAGACGGACCTTTTATGAGGAGGTCGTCTAAGTATGGCAACACAACCACTCCTCGAGAGTGAAGAATAGCCATGACAGCCGCCATGACTTTTGTAAATACCCTGGGCGCCGTGGCGAGACCGAAGGGTAAGGCTGTGAACTGAAAGTGGTCCTCCAGGATGGCGAAACGGAGAAACCTTTGATGTGGCGGGAAGATTGGGATGTGAAGGTAAGCATCTTTGATATCTATTGATGCTAGGAACTCCCCTCTTTCCATAGAGGAGATGACCGATCGGAGAGATTCCATCCTGAAGTGCCGTACTTTTACGTACTTGTTTAGGAGCTTCAGGTCCAAAATGGGGCGTACCGTCCGGTCCTTTTTCGGCACAACGAAGAGGTTCGAGTAGAAACCTCTGAATCTCTCGTGTTCCGGAACCGGAACAATGACCCCGCTTTGGCGGAGGGATTCGATGGCGCAACGAAGGGCGCAAGATTGAGCTCCCGAACTTGGGAGACGAAAGGGAAAAAAACGTGCTGGAGGGGAGGCGGAGAATTCTAGTTTGTAGCCAGACGACACCAGATCCCTGACCCATTCGTCGTGGACGACGGAGAGCCAGACGTGTTGAAAAAGAAGCAGACATCCGCCTACTTTGGAGGCGTCGACTGGAATAGACCCCGAGTCATTGTGAAGTGAATCTGGCAGGCCTGGACCCTCTGGTTCTGGGTTGCCTAGGCTTTCCTCGCCAGGACTGATTCGGCCTGAAGGAAGGTCGAGAGTCCCTGTCTGGGCGAGCGGATCGTTCTGATCTGGATGAGGGGGGAGAATTGGACCAGAATGGGCTACTGCGAAAGGGCCGAAAGCGAAAATATTGTTGACGCTGAAAAGCGGCTTTGGGCCTGTGTTGCGGGAGGAACTTGCTCTTTCCTCCTGTAGCGTCGGAAATAAGCTGGTCTAGCTTTTCTCCGAAAAGACGCCCGCTCTGAAAGGGAAGAGAAATCAGAGACTTTTTTGAGGAGGAATCTGCGCGCCACTCTCTGAGCCAGATAGCTCTCCTAATGGTGATGGCATTTGAAGCTGCAGTTGCTGCACAGTCCGCCGCGTCGAGAGACGCATACATCACATAATCTCCAGCCATGGCAATTTGTTTGGCCAGGTCTGCCACCTCAGGCGGAAGTTCCTATTCCTGAATGGATTTTGCGAGGGCATCCGCCCAGTAAACCATTGCCTTGGCAACCCACGCCGCAGCGAAGGAGAGAGATAGAGAGGAACCCGAGGCTTCGTACACTGAGCGAGCTAGGGAATCTAGCTGGCGTTCTGTGGGACTCTTAATTGAAGCACCGTCAGGAACGGATAGGAGAGTTTTGGTTGCCAAGCGCGAAACCGGAGGATCTACTTGTGGAGATTCCGTCCAATCTTTAACAAGATCTGCGGAAAAGGGATACTTCGACTCCAGAGCCTTTTTGCCTGTAAAACGCTTATCCGGACGCTCCCTGTGTCGCCTGACTATATCCAGGAAATCTGGGTGAGAGGCGAACGTCTTATGGGAACGCTTGTTTCTCGTAAAGGAAACGGAATGGTCCAGGGCAGAATTAGAATCCTCGTCCACTTTTAGTGAATGATTGACTGCCTCAATGAGGGAGTCGACAGTAGACCTAAACTCCGGAGCATCCAGGTCTAAGCATGCATCAGACTCATACTCAGAGTCGTGATCGCTACGGGCCCCTAGAGAGGGTGAGCGAGAAGTGGAGCTACCAGAGGCTGACTGGTGTGACGAGTGCTCAGGGGAGGTAGTGCGGATCCGTTTTCTGGATGACCGTGCCTCCTTCCGGTGAGAGCGGCCCCTGCTGGCCGACGATTCCTCTGTTACGGAGGGATCTCTTAACCCAGGAAAAAGAGGGCCCCGCTCCCCAGAGGGGTCCTGAAGGGATTTAATCGCTTTGGCTAGCGAATCCACAGACTGTGACAGGGACGCCACCCACTCCGGGGGACTAGATACACTGGGGTCGGTAGCGGCGGAGGGCTCCTGGGCACCTGGGGCATCGCAGGCTGAGCAGAGGGAGGAACTCTGAGGCCGAGGAAGAGGAGCCTGGCAGGTAGTACACGCAGTAAAAAAGGTAGTATGCACCTTAGTGATCTTTCTGGTCCTTGACTGGGACATGGTGTACGCTAAAGTAAGAGATAGTGCACAGGTAGGGCCTGTAAGCTGTGGAAGCAAGGGCGATGCTGCAAGGGAGAACTAACGTGGTCTCCTTACCCGTGGTCCTGTGTCCCGCTGAGAGAGGGAGAGCGGCGGTGCTGGTGGGGCGACAGCCAGCGGACAGGGCGCTGCACGTGGAGGAGCGCAGCCGGCAGTCAGAGCGCTGCACGTGGAGCTGGAGCTGCGGCGTGCAGAGAGAAGATGGCCGCCGGGGGTTGGTGAGGGTAATCTCGCAGAGAGCGAGAAGTGCCAGGACCGGGGGGTGGAGCCGCCGAATGATGTGAAAAAGGGGGCGGAGCCTATCGGGAACCGGCCTGCTAGGCCGAAGCCGGGGACTAAATTTGCGGCTTCGGCCCGGCGCGCGGCCGAGGAGCGCCGGCCCCTAGGGGGGAGACCCTGAAAAGGTGAAGGAGCCCTCCGGAACCGCTGGGACGACTGACCCTCCCCCAAATGTTATGGCACTTACCCCGACAGAAGGGGAGAAATGCAGAGAAGCTTGCTGCACCAGCGGTCATAGATTTTTCCCAAGATCTGGTGAGCTGTGCCCGGGGGATAAGGACGGTGCAGGGGGGGGGGGGGGGAAAGCCTCTATCCACCATCCCCATAAAAGGGGGGTGGAGAGGAACCGTCTGCCTCCTTCCATCATCCGCTTTCTCAGTGGTGATGCAGTGGGGGCTGCACGGACGCCACAATGCAAGGTGCCTCTGAACAGCCGAGGTAAAACCTGGTGGGCAGGGCAAAAAGTCCGGCAATAGGCCTGGCTGCAGAAGAGGATACTGAAGGTAACACTCCAGTGCTCGTCTGATAAGGGAGGGGGGAGATCGGTGCCCTTGAAGGGGCCCGTCGCCCCTAAAAATCAGCTCAGGCAGTGGCTTCCCACGTCGCAGGAGAGGATACGGAGAGGTAAAACTCCCGTGCTCGCCTGTTGTTGGTTCGGGGGAGATCGGAAAATGAAAGAATCCGTCGCCCCCTTCGTCCGGGATAGAAAGGTTTAAATCCAGTGTGCCTCCTACGGACACTAAGCTTGAACTGGGTCTCTGGAAGCCAGCATGAGGGTGTATACTGCAGGGGAGGAGCTAACTCTTTTTTGTCTCAACTTAGTGTCAGCCTCCTAGTGACAGCAGCATAACACCCATGGTCCTGTGTCCCCCAATGTGGCGAAGGAGAAAGGTGGAACTCCACCTTGCATATGCTGAAGGCTGTGCGAGCAGCAGCAGGCAAAATTGGAATTTCATCTCCAGCATGCACGGCTGAGTCGCTCAGTGGAACAACACCAATTCACCACCAATGAGTGGACATACATGTGGGATGAGTGTGCAGTGTTGAACAAGTTCGAATACTCCACCAACGTGACCAGAGCTGATAACACCACCAAGAGCATTACTATACCACTTCTATGCCTGCTGGAAAAAAAACACTGCAGGTGATGATGGATGAGGAGGTGGCACAGGAGGAAGAGGAGCAAAAGGAACAGGGTCCATTCAGACCGTCGTCCACACATGGTTTGGAGAGTGGGATCTTTTACCAACAGTGGCAAGGTATCCCAACTGTACAGCCAGGGGACAGTTTTGGAGTATGAGGAAAAGGAACCGTGTTCACAGCAGGGTGACACTCAAAGCAGCTCACGAGCATTACTGGAGCATGGCTGGAGCGATACAGAGGACGCAGACCGCCAAGGACAGCTAGTCGTTGCCTCTGGGCAGCCTGGCACAAATGAGCCAATACATGCTGATGTGCCTGCGCAACGACCGCCGAATTGCCCAGATTGTTACCACTGCTGATTACTAGTTGGCCACCCTGCTGGATCGCCGCTACAAGGACGACGTACCATCATTTTTTCAGTCACTGGAGCAGGATCGCAAAATGTGTGAGTACAAGTGCACCAACGGTGTTTCCACCCGACTAAACAACTATATCAGCTGCAGTCAGCCATTGTTATACTCTACTTACCATTTGCTTAATTTTGGGGCCTTTCCCACCCCCCTCAAAAAAACAAACAAACTAAAAAGAACCTCCCCCCGCCCACAAAAACAGTGTTGGATATATTCCCCCCTACCTCTCCCACATACACCGCCAAGTCCACCTCCACCTACTCCTCCACTTGTGTCTCCGCCTCCTGGTTCAAGAATCAAGATTATATATATTTTATTCTGTTCTTTTAAGTCGTTTTCCTATCCACATTTGTTTACAGTGCAATTGTCCTGTTCTTACCCCTATTTTGCTTCCTTTTGCAGCAACAGGTGGTCTTTTTCCCGAAGTCCACAGCATTGAAAACCATGGAAAGTGAAAGGGCTCAAGGCTTCCACAAAATGTCAGCGGGGCACCCGCACAGCTGAACACACCTCCTACCAGCCTGGAGCCCGCAGCATCACCCCACTCCTGACGCCGCTGTCAGCTTCCTGCAGCAGTGACCCTGGGACCCCACTCCACCACAGCCGGTACTACATTTGGATTATAAAACGCACTCCCATTTCCCCAAAAAAGTTAAGTCTTATCTGAAAAATATGGTAATTGGTGGAGAAAGGTTGAACTTGTGGACTTGAGTCTTTTTTTCAACCTATGTAACTATGTAATGTTAGTTTAAAGGGAACCTGTCAGCAGGGTTGTGTTGAGTAACCTACAGACACTATCAGGTTGGCACCATTACTGATTAAAATGATACCTAGGGTGATGAAATCTGTCTTGTGGTTGTTGTTTAATCTTTATTTTCCGTTTTCAGTTAATGAGATGCTCGTGCCCCAGGGCGGCCTGTGGTCGGGGCTTTATATGATGCTCTATTTAGCTATTCATATGACAGATCACTGATCCCTCAGTGACTTGCCCTCTTTTTTACTAACTAAATATTACATGTATTGAAGAAAAAAAAAAAATCACATTCAGCAGGCAGAGCTATCTAAGGCTACGTTCACATTTGCGGTCAGCGCCGCAGCGTCGGGCGCCGCAGCGTCGCCGCATGCGTCATGCGCCCCTATATTTAACATGGGGACGCATGGACATGCGTTGTGCTGCGTTTTGCGCCGCATGGCCGCAAGCGTTGGACGCAAGAAACGCTTCAAGTTGCATTTTTTTTGCGTCCAACTTTCGGCCAAAAAGGACGCATGCGGCGCAAAACGCAGCGTTTTAGCGTGCGTTTTGCCGCGTTTTTGTTTGCGTTGTGCGCTGCGGCGCCGACGCTGCGGCGCACAACGCAAATGTGAACGTAGCCTAAGGCTACTTTCACACTTCCGTCTTTCAGCTCCAGTCACAATCAGTCGATTTTTGAGAATGCAGGATCCTGCAAAAAAAAATAATTTGCAGGATCCTGCATTTTCCCATAGACTTGTATTAGGCTACTTTCACACTAGCGTCGGGAACAACCCGTCGCTGTGCGTCGGGCCGACGTTCCCGACGCTAGCGTGGTCTCCGCCGCACAACGGGGGCAGCGGATGCATTTTTCCCATGCATCCGCTGCCCCATAGTGAGGTGCGGGGAAGTGCGGGGAGGTGGGGGCGGAGTTCCGGCCGCGCATGCGCGGTCGGAAAAAGCGGACCGTCGGGAGCAAAAAACGTTACATGTAACGTTTTTTTCTCCCGACGGTCCGCTACCACACGCCCAAGCGTCGCAAAACGGACGCAACGTTTGGCAATGCGTCGCAAATGCGTCACTAATGTTAGTCTATGACGAAAAAACGTATCCAGCAAGAACTTTTGCTGGATGCGTATTTTCGGCAAAACGACGCATTTGCGACGTATTGCAGTTAACGCTAGTGTGAAAGTAGCCTTAGCGACGGATCACGACGGATGGCCACACGTCGCATCCGTCGTGTTTTGGCGGACCGTCTGGAAAAAACGTTCAATGTAACGTTTTTTGTCTGCGTCGGGAAACCGTGTAGCGACGGATCCTGCGTCATACGTCATTCACTAGAATAGAAGCCTATGGACGCAGGATCCGTCGCTGACCGTCACACACTGGAAACCAGCGACGGATCCAGTTTTCCTCTCTGAGCATGCCCGGAAGGATGTTCAAGTCCGGGAAAAAGGCGTCTCTCTCTCTCGGACATTTCTTTTCCCGGAATTTCTGAATGACGCATCCATCATTACACTATTTTATATTATATTGAGGCCTTTGAAATTGCTACATCAAGTTTAGGAACTTTGTTCCAGGATGTCGCAGCCTCTTCCTCAAAGGGACATTTCCTCTTGAAAGGGGCATCTATTCTCCGGTTTTCCCCATTCTCTATCAATAAGCCCTTGAAGTTTTCTTGTTAATGGGGGAGGTCTTGCGTTTCTTCTGATCCAGGGGCTCAAACATTATGTCCTCAACAGATTTCTTGGCCTTCTGGTCTATTAACCCTATTGTGGACCTTAGCGTCCTTACTAAATTCTCCACCTCTTCTAGGGGAAAGCAATGTACACTCTCTGTGTCACTCTCAGATGAGGTCGAACTTGAGGACGATTCACACTGAACCCTCCTTCTGACTCAGCAGAATTATCAGACAGCCGGAGAGATTTTTTTGGCTCTCCAAATCTTATGCCTTACTTCTTCTGAGTGGGACAGTGACTTCAAGGAGTTTTCTGACTTCGTACTAATATGGGGTCTAAGGGGTAACGTTTCACGACTTCCAAACCGCGCCCTGCGCAGTCAGGGAGCATTGCTGCCGGGCAACCAAAGTGGTAATGATGAACTTGTCCGATAGACGAGATCCTCTTGGACCCCAGAAGTGCTTTCAGCCTTCCGACACAGGCCACAGCAGAGAATCCTATTTTCTTCTGCCGCTGTCCTAACAAGGCTTCCCCATCAAGGACAGAAAATCATCTGATATGGGGTGAAGTGCCGCCCTTTTTACCTAAAAGTTTCCTGTCCTTGAAGGGCAGATACCCTCTTGTGGTGCTGTCATGGGTGACAGAAAAAATACAGCTTCCAAGCAGATTTCAGCCCCTCACACACACTGGATGACCATTGGCCGAACATTCATTTGGATGAACTTTTGGCACAAGACCGCTTGCTCAGCTGAGTTCTCCTGTGTTCTCGATGTGAAAAATAACCAGACATCTCTCCCATCAGTTTATCTTTGGGAGAACAAAGCGATCGGCAGTCTGAAATTGGACATACCTGGTCTATATCTACCCAGATCATCAGTCAGTTGGCGACCCAAAAAACAGTGTCGTCAATATCAGTGGTTGCAGCCGACATTAGTCCAAAGTGTATGGGGGCATTTAGGCTACAAATATGAAGTCTTAGGATGTGGTTATTATCCCTATGTCTTGCTCATACACACTGGAAAAAACGCAAATGAAATGGTAGATCTTAACCAAAACGAATGATCATCGGCTGCTTTGGTAAAATGAATAATTGTACATTTCAACTCTCGAATATTTGTACACCAGTGAGGTTTGCTGGATTTATTTCATCACTAGATGAAAAAAATCAATATTGCCCATTGTAGTCAGTGATATGTTTGGGTCCATTTTTATTTCATGTGTTTGGGGATAAGTAGAAGGGAATATGGCTCCAGGATCAGGTTACTTGTTGGCATTCTGTAACCATGGAGACACATGTTTGCATAAGGCTACTTTCACACTAGCGTTAACTGCATTCCGTCACAATGCGTCTTTTGCCGAAAAAACGCATCCTGCAAAAGTGTTTGCAGGATGCGTTTTTTCACCATTGATTAACATGAAGCGACGCATTGTGACGGATTGCCACACGTCGCACCTGTCGTCCGACGGATGCATCGTGCAGTGGCGGACCGTCGGGAGGAAAAAACGCTACATGTAACGTTTTTTGCTCCCGACGGTCCGTTTTTTCCGACCGCGCATGCGCGGCCGGAACTCCGCCCCCACCTCCCCGCACTTCCCCGCACCTCACAATGGGGCAGCGGATGCGCTGGAAAAATGCACCCGTTGTGCGGCAGAGACAGCGCTAGCGTCGGCCTGACGCACAGCGACGGGCCGAGCCCGACGCTAGTGTGAAAGTAGCCTAATAGCTGTAGACAGAAAATGGACATACAGTATTAATTTAAAATTTTTCACAAAGTTACATTGTTGATTTGCCTCAGGATAACAAAAAGGGAAATTGGAACTTCAGAATTCCAGCATATCTCGAATTTTATGATAAAGTTTGAAGAAGCCTACAGTGGGTTTGGAGTCTTATTGAAAAGTTTAATTAAGGTATGATACCAGTTTCCTCAAAAAGCACTGTAGAAATATTGGCAGCTGCTTCATCTAAGGAGGTTCTTTCCATACTCGTACACATCTAATATACACAGCTGTACACAAATTGGACAGTTTAGCTTGGTAAAAAATAAGGGACACATCAAATATTAAAAGCATTTCACACAGGTTAAAGGGAACCTGTCACCCCGTTTTTTCGGTATGAGATAAAAATACTGTTAAATAGGGCCTGAGCTGTGCATTACAATAGTGTAGTTTGTGGACCCCGATTCCCCACCTATGCTGCCAAAATACGTTACCAAAGTAGTCGTTTTCGCCTGTCAATCAGGCTGGTCAGGTCGGATGGGCGTGGTGTCTTCCCCCAGATCTTGCGTAGTTTTCCGTTGGTGGCGTAGTGGTGTGCGCATGTCCAAGGTCCCGACTCCTGCACAGGGGTGTGAAAATAGCAGCGATGTCCGTTATTCCATTGGTGGTTGGTGGGCGCGGCGCTCTGCTGGCCGCGGCGCTCTGCTGGCCGCGGCTTCAGGAAAATGGCCGCGGGCATCCGCGCGTGCGCAGATGGCTATCGCGGCGGCCATTTTCCTGAAGCCGCGGCCAGCAGAGCGCCGCTTCTGCGCACGCGCGGCCAAAGCAAGATGGCCGCGCCCACCGACCACCAATGGAATAACGGACATCGCTGCTATTTTCACACCCCTGTGCAGGAGTCAGGACCTTGGACATGCGCACACCACTACGCCACCAACGGAAAACTACGCAAGATCTGGGGGAAGACACCACGCCCATCCGACCTGACCAGCCTGATTGACAGGCGAAAACGACTACTTTGGTAACGTATTTCAGCAGCATAGGTGGGGAATCGGGGTCCACAAACTACACTATTGTAATGCACAGCTCAGGCCCTATTTAACAGTATTTTTATCTCATACCGAAAAAACGGGGTGACAGGTTCCCTTTAATCAGATTATACAATTGTAGATGGAACTGTATTTGAATAAAAATAATATAATTTTCACTATTAACATATAACAGAATATATTATAGGAAAATTAAAAAAACTCAAAGAAACTGTAAAAGTTCTTCTGGTGCCCTTCTAAAATGCAATCTGAACAGGTCAATAGATGGAAAGTCCAACCAGTTCCTCTTAAAGTGTAACTATCTGTTTTGTTTTCCAATAGCTTCTCCTCTACTTACATGTCCTGCCGATCGTCAAAGTTCAGGTGCAGTGTAAGGGCTCAATAGAAAGTATGTGCTCATGCAGGAGCTTAGGGCTTCTGCCTCCTTAGCATCTGCCTCCCAAACATCATGCTTCAGATCAATCAATGGAAGTCTCAAGACCAGTGTAACAGGCCAGATTAACCCCCCACCCAGAATATACCCGGGGTTAAAGTGGCCTAGGCCAGATTATACCCCGGGTATATTCTGGCCTAGCCCAAACTATACCCCGGGGTACAAATTGGACTAGTCCAGTTTATACCCCTCCAGGTCAGAATATACCCCAGCTACTGTAGATCAGATTTTTCAGGCTTTTGAGAACCATTGAGTGACATTCTTAATAACGGGGCCCCAGGCAGCACCCAGGGCCCCAGGCAGCACCCAGGGTCCCAGGAAGCGCACAGGGGCCACAGGCAGCGCATGGGGCCCCAGGCAGAGCACAGGGGCCACAGGCAGCGCATGGGGCCCCAGGCAGAGCACAGGGGCCACAGGCAGAGCATGGGGCCCCAGGCAGAGCACAGGGGCCACAGGCAGCGCACGGGGCCCCAAGCAGCGCCCAGGGGCCCCAGGCAGCCCACAGGGGCCTCAGGCAGCCCACAGGGCCCCATGCAGCCCACAGGGCTCCAGGCAGCGCACATGGCGCCAGGCAGCAAACAGGGGCCCCAGGCAGCGCACAGGGCTCCAGGCAGTGCAAAGGGGCCCAAGACACCGCACAAGGGCCCCAGGCAACGTACAGGGCCCCAGACAGAACACAGAGCCCCATGCAGCGCACAGGGCTCCAGGCAGCACACAGGGGCCCCAGGCAGCACACAGGGGCCCCAGGCAGCCCACAGGGGCCTTAGGCAGCCCACAGGGCTCCAGGCAGCACACGGGGCCCCAGGCAGCAAACAGGGGCCCCAGGCAGCGCACAGGGGCCCATGCAGCACACAAGGTCCCAGGCAGCGCTCGAGGTCCCAGGCAACACACAGGGGCCCCAGGCAGCACACAGGGGCCCCAGGCAGCACACAGGGGCCCCAGGCAACACACGAGGTCCCAGGCAGCACACGGGGCCCCAGGCAGCACACGGAGTGGCAGAGACAGTGCACAAGGGAGGGGGAAGAGACAGCGTGCAAGGGGGAAGAGACAGTGAACGGGGACCCAGGCAGCACACAGGGCCCCAAGCAGCGCACAGGGGATGAGACAGTGCACAAGGGAGGGGGAAGTAACAGTGTGCAAGGGGGAAGAGACAGCGAGCAGGGCCCCTGTGCGCTGTCTCTGCCCCCCGTGCGCTGTCTGGCATCCCATGTGCGCTGTTTGGGACCCCCTGCGTGAAGTCTGTGGCCCCGTTCTTGAGTATATTAAAGATTGAAGCATATTAAAGATCAGATTTTTCACGCTTATGAGAACCATTGAGTGATGTACTCAAGAACGGGGCCCCAGACATCGCACAGGGGCCCCAGACATCGCACAGGGGCCCTAGACATCTTAGACTAGTTTCACATTTGCGCACGGCTGTGTACGTTCTTCGTGAAGCCCCGCCCACTGCCGCACCCACCAGTTAAGCTCCGCCCAGGTACGCATGCGGCCTGCGTACCCTATCTTTATCATTGGGTACGCAGGCCCTGCGGATGTTTGCGTTGGCGTCCGCATGCGTTGTTTTGACGATTCGGTGAATGCAAGAAAATCCAACTTATTGCCTTCGCCGTGGGTTGCAGCACCGTCAAAAGAACGTGGGCGGAGCTTAACTGGCGGGGCGCAGCAGTGGTCAAGGCTTCACTGAGAGCGTACGCATGTGCACGGCTGTAAGCAAATGTGAAACTAGCCTTACAGGATTGAGTGATATACTCAAGAGCAGGGCCCCAGACATCGCAAAGGGGGTCCCAGACAGCGTAGTGGGTCCCAGATAGCGCACAGGGGGTCTCAGACAGCGCACAGGGGACATGCGCTCTGTCTATTTCCCCCCCTTGCGCGCTCTTACCCCTTTGCTCACTGTCTCTGCCCCCCTGTGCGCTATCTGGGACCCACTGTGGGCTGCCTGGGGTCCTGTGGGCTGCCTGGAGCCCTGTGTGCTGCCTGGGGCCCCATGGGCTGCCTGGAGTCCCTGTGTACTTCCTGTGGCCCCTGTGCTCTTCCTGGGGCCTCTCTGTGCTGCCTGTTGCCCTGTGCGCTGCCTGGGGCCCCTGTGCTCTTCCTGGGGCCCCTCTGTGCTGCCTGGGGCCCCTCTGTGCTGCCTGGGGCCCCTGTGTTGCCTGGAGCCCTGTGTGCTGCCTGAGGCCCCTGTGCGCTGCCTGAGGCCCCTATGTGCTGTCTGGAGCCCTGTGGGCTGCCTTGGGCCCCGTGTACTTCCTGTGGCCCCTGTGCTCTTCCTGGGGCCCCTCTGTGCTGCCTGTTGCACTGTGTGCTGCCTGGGGCCCCGTGCACTTCCTGTGGCCCCTGTGCTCTTCCTGGGGCCCCTCTGTGCTGCCTGGGACCCCTCTGTGCTGCCTTGGGCCCCTGTGCTCTGCCTGGGTCCCCGTGCTCTGCCTGGGTCCCCGTGCACTTTCTGGGGCCCCTGTGCTCTTCCTGGGGCCCCTCTGTGCTGCCTGGGTCCCCTCTGTGCTCTTCCTGGGGCCCCTCTGTGCTGCCTGGGGCCCCTCTGTGCTGCCTGGGGCCCCCATGTGCTGCCTGAGGCCCCCGTGTGCTGCCTGAGGCCCCTGTGCGCTGCCTGGGGCCTTGTGCGCTGCCTGGGGCCCTGTGTGCTGCCTGGGGCTCCGTTATTGATTATATCACTCAATGGTTCTCAAAAGGCTGAAAAATCTGATCTACAGCAGCTGGGGTATATTCTGACCTGGAGGAGTGTAATCTGGACTGGTCCAATTTGTACCCCCGGGGTATAGTTTGGGCTAGGCCAGAATATACCCGGGGTATAATCTGGCCTAGGCCACTTTAACCCCGGGTATATTCTGGGCGGGGGGGTTAATCTGGCCTGTTACACCGGGACCCCAATGATTTGAAGGACATGAAAGTTAGGTAAAAGGTATAAAAAAAAAAAAATAATAAAAATAATATTATACACAATATATTATATGTACAATTTATTAATGGCTTCTAAGAGATCATAAATCATTCAGATCTATTTCACATTTGTAAATTGCTGGCCACTGACCTTAGTTTTTGTTCAAGCTTGATCTCTTCCACCGACAATTTATAGAAGTCATCAGGCAGGTCAAATTTTGCAGCTTGAGTGGAGGGCACAAAAATTTGTGGTTGACGATCAAGCGTGGCAATTACGGGCTCGCCACTTAATAGAGAATCATGATGGCTTTGCAAGTCGCTTAACCTGTCAAGTGTGTCACTGCCCAATACATAGAATTCTTCCTGCACACCTAGTGGTCAAGGAAAAGTGTAGCAAAGTTTATGTTTTGTACATTACTTTGTGGTAGTATTCAGATTCTTAACAAGGTTGTCCACTGCTGAACAACGTCTTTTTAGTATTTCTACTCTACAGCATAAAATAAAAAAAATTAAGTAATACTTCCCACCTGAACTGCTGCCATTCCTCCAATTTTTACACTGTGACTCCCAGTGGTCACATGATAAAGATGTATCATGTCCACTACAGCTGACCAGCGGCCGCTGATCAACTACAGCCATCAGTTTTCCGTCAGAAAGCAAGTTCAATGTCACGTGACCGTTGCAGCCAATCAATAGTCACTGATGATGTGCAGCCTTCGGTATCCCATCAGAGGGCTATGTTTTTGTGAACAGCTGAAGAGTGAGTGGGAGGCTTTTCACCATATCTCTACCCCAGGGCGTGGTCCAGAACGTAAATGTGGAGTATATTCAGTGTTCGGTGTGCCTGGAGATGAGAGCTCCAGAGCTGTGCTTGTGTTAAAGTGAACTGAACCTTGTTTTTGTTCCCCTGAGTAGGCAAATCCCCGCAGCCACAAAGGCTGTACTGTATGCCAGTTTGTTTTTCCCACTATGCCAGAAGGGCTGTGATTGGTTACCTAATTTTGGACTGGCTTATGGAGTGCGATTTTAATAAACCAGTTGAAAACTTAAACAGAAAGTGTTCCTGTGACTAGCTCTTTAAGCAGCTGAGTGAGTTGATCTACCACTAACATATATATATATTTTTTGTGTCAACTATACACAGCTGTCATTGATCTCCAATTATGTTACTGATCTATATATATAATTGTATGAATGTGGGTATTATTACTTCTGCACCTTAACATATCAGATTGATTAGGAGCTATTACACTATGTCTTTATGTCATGTAAATCAATGTGATATATCCTAAATCCTTGTAATTGCTGCTAAATGCCTAGGTAATTTGGTTGCCTTAAATATCACGCACTTGGACTTTTGTACTGCTTGAGAAAGGTCCACATCTCTGTACCGAAATGTTGCCATATGGGCAATTAAATAGCACATTATTTTCACTTATTTGGTGTGCTGACTCTATTTTTTGGATATATAATATAAATATATATTTTTTTTATTTATTTTTAACAGGAACAGCACCACTCTTATCTTATCCTTTGGCTGTAACTTGATATTGTATCTCAAATCAAGGGATTTTTTTTTTCAGAATTTATTTTAAGGAGGTCTTAGGTTGAGTTAGCTATGAGAAGAATTGCCAAACTCTGTGGTCATTAGCACTTCATAGTTGCGGTACCTTGTTCTTGTAATGCCAGTGTTTTCTTCTCAAACCCAATGGCTTCAAAAAATTCAGCTGCTCCTTCCAGGCAAATTACCTTTTCCTAAATAAATATATACATAGAAAGTGTCTCAAAGACCAAAATAAAAAGAACACTCAAATGTTAAGGGGTTGGCTCACTACTGGCATAGAGGCATATCATTAGACTGCCGCACCAATGAACAGGGGAATGGGGGAACGACTGCTGTGTACCTTGATGGTGCTAGAAAGTAGCGGCGGAAACACTAGCAAAATCCTACCTGAAAAACTTTATTCGATAACTTGATCTTTTGATATTTCTCATCATTCGGATTACCAATAATGTTTTTAAGGTACCTGAAAATAGAAGTAGATAGACCTATGAACAATGTTTCTACCGTATCTGCAGTTGTGATCTAAAACCAGAAATAGCAGTGAGGCCTTACCTTGCCATAGTCTCAACTCCTAATTTCACTTTATCTCGATCTTTGTTAAATGTGTGAATCTTCATTATGGATGCGGAAATGGGATCAGCCATGGAAAGCTAGTATGGATGAATCAAATCAATAAATCGGGTCTACAACCAAATTTCAATCAGAAGCTGTAAACATATCTAGCTATATAACCATAGAGATGTAGATGCAAGCATATATTTATACACATACACAACATTGGCTTTAACTCACCATTTCTATACTTTTTTTTATGTGCGATTCGATTTCTTCCCTTCGCAATATTTCTCCAGTTAACGGGCAACGAAACATTATATTATATATAGAACTTTTTCCAGTTTCAGGTTTCTGTCAACAGATTTTGCAACATGATTAACATACCATACAAAATAAGTAGCTTAGCATTTTATTTTATCTTATTAACTTTCTATTTTATGTTCGATTAGTTTATCCAAAATAGGATAAAACAATAATATAAAGCTGAACTTTCAACTGTAACGGTAGCTTAAGAAAAAAAAAAAATAGTACTTTTTATATAATTTATATTATTTATTTATGAGATATCAGCGCAGAGATCTCATCTCCCGAGATCTTGGTGCCGAGATCTCCATCTGCGCATGCGCTGCCCATGGCAGACATTTTCCTGGAGTCCACGACATAGGAAATCATGGGACTGCGGGGGCTCTGGCCTTTCACAAAATGTCGGCACAGCCGCCCGCAGCACCGAACACCGGCAGCAGCACCGGAGACACCTGCAGCGGCAGCAGCGGACACCTGCAGCGGCGTGCCACACATCCAAACACCCCCTCATCCCAGCCTGCAGCAACGCTCCATTCTTTCATCCTGCGACCCTGCTCCACCGCGGCCGGTGAGGTATATCCGCATTATAAGACGCATCCCCATTTCCCCCCCAGATTTGGGGGAATAAAGTGCGTCTTATAATCCGAAAAATACGGTTCTTATTAACTAAACACTAAGCATGCGATTATGCTGCCGCACAGGTGACACGGCTGGCATCTGACTGCAGAAGAGGTTTTTTTTTTTCTTCGGTATGTACAGATATTCATTAGGTAAACTAGGGGGTAGGTCACTGAGGGATCAGCGACCTGTCAGCAGTCTGCATTATGAATACCTAATCAGAGCACCACAAGCAGACCCCCCCCACAGGCTGCCCCGGAGCGCGGGATATCATTAACACCACACTGAAAGGAGAGATTAAACAACAACCACAAGACGGATTTCATCAACCAAGGTATCATTGTAATCAGTATAATGGCACTGACCTGACAGTGTGTAGGTTACTGTGCACAATCCTGCTGAGGTTCCTTAACTGTAAGTTAATAGTGGTTTTATTACGTGACAGGTTCCTCTTATGCAAATGTCCCTTACCTTGTTTTCTGGAGTGACCTTCATTTCTTCTTTAAATTGTTCATCTTTAACTATGGAAAACACAAAATAAAAAAAAGGACAGCTAGTTTATAGAAGTAATTATAGCTGTTTATATAAAAAAAAATGATGCAAATTGTAAAAAAAAATAAAAATTATAAATATCTTATATACTCTAGTATAAGCCGAGATTTTCAGCCCCCAAAAATGGGCTGAAA
Organism: Ranitomeya variabilis; assembly: GCF_051348905.1. Taxonomy (NCBI): domain Eukaryota; kingdom Metazoa; phylum Chordata; class Amphibia; order Anura; family Dendrobatidae; genus Ranitomeya; species Ranitomeya variabilis. The sequence continues at coordinate 796,886,661 of NC_135232.1, read as the reverse complement.
GTGCCCCTCTCGGCTTATGCTCGAGTCATGGAAGGCGGGGGTGTCGGCGGGTGAGGGGGAGCGACGACGGTCACATACTCACCTGCTCCTGGCGCTCCTGACGCGGTCCCTGCGTGTCCCATGGTCTCTGGCACCTTCTTCCTCTGTTCAGCGGTCACATGGTACCTCTCATTAAAGTAATGAATATGGAATCCACTCCCATTGGGGTGGAGCCGCATATTCATTACTGTAATGAGCGGTACCAGTGACCACTTAATACAGGAAGAAGGTGCCAGCGCCGGAGACCATCTGTCCGGGAGAAGATGCCAGGGACTGCGCCGGGAGCAGGTGAATATTCAGGTCAGAGGGTGCGATGACGTATTAGTGTGCGCGCCGCCCTCTGCCTGAACAGTCAGTGCGGAGAGACAGGACGGTGAGGAGCAGCGACGAGAGGCGAGTATGTCATTTTTTTTTTTATTGCAGCAGCATTATATGGGGCATATTTGTATATGGAGCGTCTATGGGGCCATAATGAACTGTATGGAGCATTACATGTGGCACATTGTTATATGGAGCATCTTATGGGGCCATAATGAACTGCATGGAGCATTATATGTGGCACATTTGTATATGGAGCATTATATGGGGCGTATTTTAATATGGAGCATATTATGGGGCCATCATACACTGTATGGAGCATCATATGGGGCTCCTGATTCAATATGGATATTCAAAAACACTTAACCTACTGATGTCTCAATCAATTTTACTTTTATTGGTACCTAATTTTATTTTTGAAATTTACCAGTAGCTGCTGCATTTCCCACCCTAGGCTTATACTCGAGTCATTAAGTTTTCCCAGTCTTTAGTGGCAAAATTAGGGGGGGTCCGCCTGGATTGATTTGCAAGTGGCCACTTTAAGTAGCTTTTCTCATGATTGCATACACCTGGCTATGAAGTTCAAAGCTCAATGAGGTTACAAAACCAAAAAAAGTGCTTTAGTAAGTCAGTAAAAAGTAGGTAGGAGTATTTAAAACAAGAAAATGATAAGGATGCCCATACTTATGCAACTGTCAAATTTTGTTTGAATGCAGATTGCACATTTTCTGTTAGTACAATAAACCTCATTTCAAGGCAGAAACATTACTGTGTCCAACAGTTATTAGATATATGAAACTGAAATAGCTGTTGCAAAAAAAACAATTTTTATAAAACATTAGGCTTACGATTAATAGGGGTGCCCAAACTTTTTCATATAGATATATATATATATATATATATATATATATATATATATATATATATATATATATATATATATATATATATATATATATATATATATATATATATACACACACACCGTATTTTCCGGCGTATAAGACGACTTTTTAACCCCTGAAAATCTTCTTAAAAGTCGGGGGTCGTCTTATACGCCGGGTGTATATGGTGGGTGGGAGAGGAGTGGTCCTGATGACGACGAGGGGGCGTCTCACAGGAAAGTGCGTGGAGTATCCCCCATTACCTCATCGTAGCGCTGCAGCGTGGGGTCTCTGTGCTGGGAGCGGCGGCTGCTGCTCCTCTTTGTGCCGCGTGGGTGCTGTGCTGTGGGGCGGCGGCTCCTCTTCTGCAGTGTGGGGCCTCTGTGCTGTGTCGGGCGGCGGCGGCGTATTTTCATGCAGTCAGTCGGGGCTCCTCCGGCATCTCCTTAAAGCCCGGGGCCTCCGGGAAAATTGCCGCTGCTCAGATTCAGATCTCGTCTCCCGAGATCTCGGGACGAGATCTGAATCTGAGCATGCGCCGCCCCTAGCGGCCATTTTCCCGGAGGCCACCGCATCGTAGCAATGGAGCTGCCGGCGGGGCCTCCGGGCTTTAAGAAGATGCCGGAGGAGCCCCGACTGACCGCATGAAAAAACGCCGCTGCCGCCCCACAGCACAGAGGCCCCACACTGCAGAAGAGGAGCCGCCGCCCCACAGCACCCACGCGGCACAAAGAGGAGCCACCGCTCCCAGCAGAGACCCCATGCTTCAGCGCTACGATGAGGTAATGGGGGATAGTCCACTCACACTTTCCTGTGAGACGCCCCCTCATCGTCATCGGGACCACTCCCACCCAAAAGGCACATATTCACCGGCCCTATAAGACGACATACGGCGTATAAGAAGACCCCCGACTTTTAAGAAGATTTTATATTTTAACTGGAAAAGTTGGGGGGTCGTCTTATACGCCCAGTCGTCTTATACGCCGGAAAATACGGTATATATATATGAACAGCAGCACATGTACATGAATCTAGGCCATGTGAAAACACAGACAAATATTCAATATGAATTATACTTCTCAAAAATATTTTTTTCAGAAAACTTACAGTAATAGATGAACTGAAGATTCTTAGCGCATAAATTGGCCAATTCATGTCTGCCCATCAACCACGGCAAGGTGATCTCCTTCTGATGGGTCCTACTCTACCATACATGAATCTAGGCCATGTGTGTTTTTTAAATTGTAGGTTTAGCCCAGAGTGACATGTTTTGTCCATAGTTGTAGGCTGGTGGCCCAAAAGTGGCATGTATGGTAGAGTAGGACCCATCAGAAGGAGATCACCTTGCCGTGGTTGATGGGCACACATGAATTGGCCAATTTATGCGCTAAGAATCTTCATTTCATCTATTACTGTAAGTTTTATGAAAAAAACAATTTTTGAAAAAATTTGTGAAAAAAATATTTTTGAGAAGTATAATTCATATTGAATATTTGTCTGTGTTTTCACATGGCCTAGATTCATATACATGTGCTGCTGTTCTTTTTTTATCTATATGATGCAGTTTGCACGTGTTCACATTAGGAGTGCTGGTTGTTTTTTTTTTCTCTATTTGGTTCGTTCTCTCTCTCTGTGTCTCTCTCTCTCTCTCTCTCTCTATATATATATATATATATATATATATATATATATATATATATATATATATATATATATATATATATATATATATATATATATATATATATATATATATATATATATATAGCAATCCGCGGGCACACATGAGAAAAGGATTTAAATGCTTTCTAGGTACCCAGGCAGAATAGTGCGGAAATGACCTGTAAGTAGAATACTTGCTCTAGAACCACAATCCATGACATTCCTCATATTACACTGTGTGCAGAATCATTAGGCAAGTTGTATTTTAGAGGATTATTTTTATTATTGATCAACAACTATGTTCTCAATCTACCCAAAAGACTCAAATATCAAAGCTTAATATTTTTGGAAGTTGGAGTGGGCTTTTTTTTTTTAGATTTGGCTATCTTTGGGGGATATCTGTTTGTGCAGGTACAACTATTACTGTGCAGAATTATTAGGCAACTTAAAGGGAACCTATCACCCCGTTTTTTAAAGATTAGATAAAAATAGTGTGAAATAGGGGCAGAGCTGGGCTTTACATTAGTGCCTTTTTGGTGCCTTTACACCCCCGTTAGGCTGCCGAAATACCTTTGTGAAGTGGCCGTTTTGTCCTGTCACTAAAGTTGGTCAGGTCGGATGGGCGTGGTCACAGCGCTGTTTGTCCCCCAGGATCCTGCTCATCATTACATTGGTGGCGTAGTGGTGTGCGCATGTCCAGCAGGCGAATCCACTGCCCAGGAGATGAATAACAGCGCGGTCTTCGCTATTCAGCCGTTTACCGGTGGGCGCGGCCATCTTTCCTGTGGCCGCGCCTGCGCAGATGGAGCGCTCTGCTGCCCGGGGCTTCAGGAAAATGGCCGCAGGATTCCGCGCGTGCGCAGATGGAGATCGTGGCGGCCATTTTCCTGAAGCCCCGGGCAGCAGAGCGCTCCATCTGAGCAGGCGCGGCCACAGGAAAGATGGCCGCGCCCACCGGTAAACGGCTGAATACCGAAGACCGCGCTGTTATTCATCTCCTGGGCAGTGGATTCGCCTGCTGGACATGCGCACACCACTACGCCACCATCGTAATGATGAGCAGGATCCTGGGGGACAAACAGCGCTGTGACCACGCCCATCCGACCTGACCAACTTGAGTGACAGGACAAAACGGCCACTTCACAAAGGTATTTCGGCAGCCTAACGGGGGTGTAAAGGCACCAAAAAGGCACTAATGTAAAGCCCAGCTCTGCCCCTATTTCACACTATTTTTATCTAATCTTTAAAAAACGGGGTGATAGGTTCCCTTTAATAAAAACCAAATATATTCCCATCTCACTTGTTTATTTTCACCAGGTAAACCAATATAACCGCACAAACTTTAGAAATAAACATTTCCCACATGCAAAAACAAAACCCCCCAAAATTAGTGACCAATATAGCCACCTTTCTTTATGATGACACTCAGCAGCCTTCCATCCATAGATTCTGTCAGTTGCTTGATCTGTTTACGATCAACATTGCGTGCAGCAGCCACCACAGCCTCCCAGACATTGTTCCGAGAGGTGTACTGTTTTCCCTCCCTGTAGATCTCACATTTTATGAGGGACCACAGGTTCTCTATGGGGTTCAGATCAGGTGAACATGGGGGCCATGTCATTTTTTATTCTTTGAGACCTTTACTGGCCAGCCACGCTGTGGAGTAGTTGGAGGCATGTGATGGAGCATTGTCCTGCATGAAAATCATGTTTTTCTTGAACGATACCGACTTCTTCCTGTACCACTGTTTGAAGAAGTTGTCTTCCAGAAACTGGCAGTAGGTCTGGGAGTTGAGCTTCACTCCATCCTCAACCCAAAAAGGTCCCACAAGTTCATCTTTGATGATACCAGCCCATACCAGTACCCCACCTCCACCTTGCTGGCATCTGAGTCGGAGTGGAGCTCTCTGCCCTTTACTGATCCAGCCTCTGGCCCATCCATTTGGCCCATCAAGAGTCACTCTCATTTCATCAGTTCATAAAACCTTTGAAAAGTCAGTCTTCAGATATTTCTTGGCCCAGTCTTGATGTTTTATCTTATGCTTCTTGTTCAAAGGTGGTCGTTTTTCAGCCTTCCTTACCTTGGCCATGTCCCTGAGTATCGCACACCTTGTGCTTTTTGTTACTCCAGTAACGTTGCAGCTCTGAAATATGACAAAACTGGTGGCAAATGGTATCTTGGCAGCTTCACGCTTGATTTTCCTCAATTCATGGGCAGTTATTTTGCGCCTTTTTTGCCCAACACGCTTCTTGCGACCCTGTTGGCTATTTGCCATGAAACGCTTGATTGTTCGGTGATCACGCTTCAAAAGTTTGGCAATTTCAAGACTGCTGCATCCTTCTGCAAGACATCTCACAATTTTGGACTTTTCAGAGTCCGTCAAATCTCTCTTCTGACCCATTTTGCCGAAGGAAAGGAAGTTGCCTAATTATGAAGCACACCTTATATAGGGTTTTGATGCCATTAGACAACACCCCTCCTCATTACAGAGGTGCACATCACCTGATTTACTTAATTGGTAGTTGGCTCTCAAGCCTGAACAGCTTGGAGTAGGACAACATGTATAAAAATTATCATGTGATCAAAATACAACTTGCCTAATAATTCTGTACACAGTGTAGAAGGGGTTGCGCACAACTAGGACATCGCCTTCTTGATCTAAATGTTTGATCCTGATAAAATAATAAAAAAAGCTTATACTCATCTCCAGTGTCAGCACCGTTCCCACAGGCCCTCACTCTCTCTCTCTCGGGGCTCTTGTGCGGTTCTTAAGACACATGCGCCTGGAGCCCAATCAGTGCTGACGTCACTGTCTCTGTCTTTAGACAAATCAAACAAGAAGAGGAAGACAGTGCTGCGGCTGCTCTCACTTCCTCTTCATATTCAATTCGTATGAAGGTGGGGACAGTGACGCCAGCGCTGATTGGGCTCCAGGCTCATGTGTCATAAGAACCGCATGAGAGCCCCCGGGAGAGTGCCGATCCGTAGGAACGGCACCAACACGGGAGGTGAGTATAAGATGTTTTATTTTATTGGGGCCAAGCGTGGGGTATGAGAAGAGGTTGTTTAAATTCTCTGACTTACCTGGAACATGAGCAGCATCCCAATGCTGGGTCTTGCCCTTTGTTTGCTTTGAGTCGAGCCTTGCTATTGCCGCAGAAGCAGCTGCTATCTGAGCCTCCCCTGTTGGTGCCTTTCTTGGTGCTGGTCGCTCTTTAACAGTGTTGTCAGGTGTGTTTCTTAAAGAAAAAAAAAATCCAAGTTATATCGAAAAAAGTAAAATTTGATTCAATAAAATAATTATTCACGTTCATGCTTAGACGGTCTTCTTTTAGTCCAGCTCTGCCAATGAAGGTCATCTCATTGTTACCATGTTGAGGCTGAAATATACAGGATTATTCCCTCCCATAAAGTTTATTTTTTCAATAACTGTGTGTATATGTGCATGTAACGTTGTGTGAGTGTATTATTATACTCCCCTAGAGCTGCTCTCCTAGATCCAGTGCCGCTCTGCTCCTCTTCTCAGTGATGTCACCGATCTTCAGACTCGCCGGATCACTTTGTGCGCGAGCCTGAAGTCTCTTTTACAATGTAAGTCTACGGAGCTTCATTCTGACGCTTTACAGGATTACATTGTAACAGTCATTTACAATGTAAGAATATAAAGCGTCATGCGTGAGCCAGAAGTGACTTCTACAGTGTAAAAATGTAAAGCGTCATGCGTGAGCTGGAAAAGTCACTTCCGGCTCACGCATGACGCTTTATAAGCTTACATTGTAAAAGTCACTTCCGGCTCACGCATGACGCTTTATAGGTTTACATTGTAAAAGTCACTTCCGAAAAACTTCATGTGAGGGCTTTTTTAAAGGGTGTGTATGAAAATTTCAATAAACTTTCTATGGATGTAAAAGTCAAACAACTGTGTCATATACTTACTTTCAAATTTTTTGTCTTTGCCTTCCTGCCTTTTCCTGTGCCCCTATTTACTCCATCGATTGGATTTCTCAAGAATTTTGCCATTTCTGAATAAACCCCTTAACCCCCGAGGGTGGTTTGCACGTTAATGACCGGGCCAATTTTTACAATTCTGACCACTGTCCCTTTATGAGGTTATAACTCTGGAACGCTTCAACGGATCTTGGCGATTCTGACATTGTTTTCTCGTGACATATTGTACTTCATGATAGCGGTAAAATTTGTTTGATATAACTTGCGTTTATTTGTGAAAAAAATGGAAATTTGGTGAAAATTTTGAAAATTTCGCAATTTTCCAACTTTGAATTTTTATGCCCTTAAATCACAGAGATATGTCACGCAAAATACTTAAGTAACATTTCCCACATGTCTACTTTACATCAGCACAATTTAGGAACCAACATTTTTTTTGTTAGGGAGTTATAAGGGTTAAAAGTTGACCAGCAATTTCTCATTTTTACAACACCATTTTTTTTTTAGGGACCACATCTCATTTGAAGTCATTTTGAGGGGTCTATATGATAGAAAATACTCAAGTGTGACACCATTCTAAAAACTGCACCCCTCAAGGTGCTCAAAACCACGTTCAAGAAGTTTATTAACCCTTCAGGTGTTTCACAGGAATTTTTGGAATGTTTAAATAAAAATGAACATTTAACTTTTTTTTCACACAAAATTAATTTCAGCTCCAATTTGTCTTATTTTACCAAGGGTAACAGGAGAAAATGGACCCCAAAAGTTGTTTTACAATTTGTCCTGAGTACGCTGATACCCCATATGTGGGGGTAAACCACTGTTTGGGCGCATGGCAGAGCTCGGAAGGGAAGGAGCACTGTTTTACTTTTTCAACGCAGAATTGGCTGGAATTGAGATCGGACGCCATGTCGCGTTTGGAGAGCCCCTGATGTGCCTAAACAGTGGAAACCCCCCAATTATAACTGAAACCCTAATCCAAACACACCCCTAACCCTAATCCCAACGGTAACCCTAACCACACCTCTAACCCAGACACACCCCTAACCCTAATCCCAACCCTATTCCCAACCGTAAATGTAATCCACACCCTAACTTTACCAAGGGTATCAGGAGAAATTGGACCCCAAAACATGTTGTACAATTTGTCCTGAGTACGTCAATACCCCATATGTGGGGGTAAATCACTGTTTGGGCGCATGGGAGAGCTCGGAAGGGAAGGAGCGCCATTTTACTTTTCAATGCAAAATTGACTGGAATTGAGATGGGACGCCATGTTGCGCTTGGAGAGCCCCTGATGTGCGTAAACATTGAAACCCCTCACAAGTGACACCATTTCGGAAAGTAGACCCCTAAGGAACTTATCTAGATGTGTGGTGAGCACTTTGACCCACCAAGTGCTTCACAGAAGTTTATAATGCAGAGCTGTAAAAATAAAAAATCATATTTTTTCACAAAAATGATCTGTTCGCCCCCAATTTTTTATTTTCCCAAGGGTAAGAGAAGAAATTGGACCCCAAAATTGTTGTGCAATTTGTCCTGAGTACGCTGATACCCCATATGTGGGTGTAAACTATTGTTTGGGCGCATGGCAGAGCTCGGAAGGGAAGGAGCGCCATTTTACTTTTCAATGCAAAAGTGACTGGAATTGAGATGGGACGCCATGTTGCGTTTGGAGAGCCCCTGATGTGCCTAAACATTGAAAACCCCCACAAGTGACACCATTTTGGAAAGACCCCTTAAGGAACTTATCTAGATGTGTGGTGAGCACTTTGAACCCCCAAGTGTTTCACTACAGTTTATAACGCAGAGCCGTGAAAATAAAAATTCTTTTTTTTTCACAAAAATGATTTATTAGCCCCCAGTTTTGTATTTTCCCAAGGGTAACAGGAGAAATTGGACCCCAAAAGTTGTTGACTAATTTGTCCTGAGTACGCTGATACCCCATATGTGGGGGGGGGGGGGGACTACTGTTTGGGCGCACGGCAGAGCTCGGAAGGGAAGGAGCGCCATTTGGAATGCAGACTTACACTGTGTTCCAAATTATTATGCAAATTGGATTTAAGTGTCATAAAGATTTATTGGTTTTGTTTTTCAAATAAACTCGTGGATGGTATTGTGTCTCAGGGCTCAAAGGATCACTGAAATCAATCTTAGACACATGTGATAATTGGTTTTCCAGGTGATTCTAATTAAAGGAAAACTACTTAAAAATGATGTTCCACATTATTAAGCAGGTCACAGTTTTCAACATGGGAAAGAAAAAGGATCTCTCTGCTGCTGAAAAGCATCAAATAGTGCAATGCCTTGGTGAAGGGATGAAAACATTAAATATTTCCCGAAAACTTAAGCGTCATCATCGTACTGTTAAGAGATTTGTGACTGTATCTGAGCACAGATGTGTTTGTGCTAATAAAGGCACAATGAGGAAGGTTTCTGCCAGACAAGTTCATCGGATTAAGAGAGCAGCTGCTAAAAAGCCATTACAAAGCAGAAAACATATATTTGAAGCTGCTGGTGCCTCTGGAGTCCCTCGAACCTCAAGGTGTAGGATCCTTCAAAGGCTTGCTGTGGTGCATAAACCTACTATTCGGCCACCCTTAAACAGTGTTCACAAGCAGAAATGGTTGCATTGTTCCCACACATACATGAAGACTAATTTCCAAACAGTCTTATTTACTGATAAGTGTTGAGCAACCCTGGATGGTCCAAATGGATGGAGTAGTGGATGGTTGGTGGATGGCCACCATGTCCCAACAAGGCTGCAACGTCAGCAAGGAGGTAGAGTCATGTTTTGGGCCAGAATCATGGAGAAAAAGCTGGTAGGGCCCTTTAAGGTTCCTGAAGGTGTGAAAATGACCTCTGCAAAGTATATAGAGTTTCTGACTGACAACTTTCCTCCATGGTATAAAAAGCAGAAACGTGCCTTCAGGAGCAAAATCATCTTCATGCTGACAATGCCCCATCTCATGCTGCAAAGAATACCTATGAGTCATTGGCTGCTATGGGCATAAAAGGAGATAAACTCATGGTGTGGCCACCATCTTCCCCTGACCACAACCCTATAGAGAACCTTTAGAGTATCATCAAGCAAAAGATCTATGAGGGTGGGAGGCAGTTCACATCCAAACAGCAGCTCTGGGAGGCTATTCTGACTTCATGCAAAGAAATACAAGCAAAAACTCTCCAAAAACTCACAAGTTCAATGGATGCAAGAATTGTGAAGGTGATATCAATGAAGGGTCCTATGTTACCATGTAACTTGGCCTGTTAGGATGTTTTGGAGTTAAATAGCTTTTTTGTTCAGGGAATGTGACCTCCTAATGCTGCAAATTCCACAAATGAGCATTTTCAGTTCTTTAAAAAATATCAAATGTTTAGAAATTCTACTGTGCCTAATAATTTGGAACTGTGCATTTTGAGGTTTTATTCATTTTGGAGATTATACTGTTATCATTGGGAGGTTTCTCCAATAATATTCGATGTAAACTCTAATGGGTGATGACTTTTATTAGACTGACTGTCATTTGCACCAACCATTTAGGAAAATCAGAGAAAAATATAATTTGCATAATAATTTGGAACATGGTGTACATCTTTTTTCACTCTTTTACCATTATTGATTTTTATGATTGAGCTTTTTTTTACTACATTTGTATGAATTTATATATTCATCGCATTTATTACTAATTTCGCACCCTTATTTGGTTTGCCATCATTTATTTGATTTATTTATTTTCTATGCTGGTGGTATTGTGATAATAGTCAGTATAATTTTATGCCCATTGCCACGCGGTTTGTTGCTCCCTGTCCCCTGCTGGACACATCTATTCTCATATATTTTTATATATATATATTTTCTTATGATTATTATATCTGTCTACATATTGGATTTTTTTCAATAAGACATAATGTGATTTTAATTATACTTTTAATAAAATATTTTTGCATTGTCAGCTGTTTATTATATTTATCGATATTTTTGTGTGTAATCATGATCTGATTATTTATGAAATAAAAACTTATTGAAATTCTTTATTTATTCTTTTGGATACAGGCACAAAGATGTCCTGGAGACGCTGTTATCGGGGTCCACACTGATATCTAACCATTGGGGCACATTTGAAAAGAAAAGTTTATTAGTAAGTTTGACATACTGAATGAGGGACACACCGCACCACTGCAGGGTTACTTTCCATTTCGCCACTTTAGTGGTGTCACTAATCCAAGGTCCCTGCCCCTAGTCTCATACTCTTCAGCCCCGTCTCCATCTGTTATCAGCGCCATTCCAGTTATTTTCTGCAGATTGTGACCTGTTGGATTCCTCCGATATTTGCTGAGTGATCCAGAAGTCACAACTCAATGTTAGTGTATGGAGCCAGAACGCCGCTCTCATAGACTTACACTGAGAGTTTGTGACTGTTACCTCCGACTTCAGGGGAATTAGGAGTAGTCACAAGATGGCGGCACAGGACCAGAGTGGTGCCAGGAAGAGCTGAAGACGGCGGCTGGTAAGTATGAGGGTATGTGTCCACGTGCCGGGCCTCTCTGACCTTTCCTGGCGCCTGCGCACTGCAGTACTTCGCTCCATCCTCAACAGGGCAGACAAAGTACGCCGGAGCCGCAGCGTGAAGACAAGAAGAGGACGTCATCGTAAGAAGATGGGAGGCGCCGGACCGGACCGCAGCAGGACCGCCCCTGGGTGAGTAGGATCTAACCTCTTTTTCTCATCTTTCAGGATACATCGGGGGCTTCTCTACCACATTATAGAATGCTGTAGAAAAGACCCTGATGCCGGTGGGCTTAGGTCACCTTCGATTTTGGGGAGACAGGTTCCCTTTAAAGATCATTTTATGGTGGACCTGGGTTCTCTAGCGTTCAATCTTCCGGAGAGCACTACTCCTCAGACCCCCGGCTTCCCGTCCTCAGGGGTCGCACAGTTCGGACTGGCAGCATGGCGTAGGTGTGACCTAGGCACTCTGCAATACTTCCCCCAGGGGTCAGTACTCTCTGCCCTGATTGCCGACCAATCCAGCCACTTCTGATAAACTGCAAAGGTGGCCGGTAACCAAGGCAACGAGAAGTAAACTAGAAGGTTTATTGTCCCTCTGTTGTTGAGGATGGTAGTGACGCAGATCCCTGGTAGCATAGACCATGCTGAGCCCACCCTGCCGGCAGCCGCCATATACCTGGCCTCCTCCGTCAGTTTGCGCCCAGGACCTGCGCTCTTGAATTTGATGTCGGCTTTGAAGCCGTCGAACAGCTTCTTCATGGCTCCCGGGTAACGGAGCACACCTCCTCGCCAGCCTCCTCCGGAACCGACCTCCTCGCCAGCCTCCTCCGGAACCGAGCAGGTGACAGCTCCACCCGGAAGTGATGCAGCCGTGCGCGACCCCGTCATTCACCTCGGCCGGGCGAATGGCAGCCGCGGTACCAATCACAGGAGGAGAGGCGTTATTTCCGGCGACGAGGGCTACCCGCTGGAGAGGAGACCGCGACCTACGCGCCCATCATGCCGCAGACGTTTCAGCCGGGAGACCTGGTCTTCGCCAAGATGAAGGGTTACCCGCACTGGCCGGCCCGGGTGAGAGCGCGATGGCGCGGGGTGGGGGGCAGCCGGGGAGCGGGCCGGTGCTGCGGCCTCGGGCTCTGTGCCACACATGCTGACCATGCTTCGTTTACTCAGGTGGATGATGTGAAAGATGGAGCCGTGAAGCCGCCCCCCAACAAGCACCTCATCTTCTTCTACGGCACCCACGAGACGTAAGTGACCTGTCCCCCCACTAGTGGGCGCTTACAGTCACGTGTGCAAATGAGAGCAGCACCCTCATAGCTCTGCTGATTTACATGCTAAATGTTATGTCTACGTTTACCCGTGTGTGTGATGCGACCCCACAGGAAAACAGAGACCCCCATGTGCTGGCAGCTTGTACTGTGCGACCCCACAGGAAAACACAGACCCGCGTGTGCTGGCAGCTCGTACTGTGCGACCCCACAGGAAAACACAGACCCGCGTGTGCTGGCAGCTCGTACTGTGCGACCCCACAGGAAAACACAGACCCCCATGTGCTGGCAGCTCGTACCGTGCGACCCCACAGGAAAACACAGACCCCCATGTGCTGGCAGCTCGTACCGTGCGACCCCCAGAGGAAAACACAGACCCCCATGTGCTGGCAGCTCGTACCGTGCGACCCCACAGGAAAACACAGACCCCCATGTGCTGGCAGCTCGTACCGTGCGACCCCCACAGGAAAACAGAGACCCCCATGTGCTGGCAGCTCGTACCGTGCGACCCCACAGGAAAACACAGACCCGCGTGTGCTGGCAGCTCGTACTGTGCGACCCCACAGGAAAACACAGACCCCCGTGTGCTGGCAGCTCGTACTGTGCGACCCCACAGGAAAACACAGACCCCCATGTGCTGGCAGCTCGTACCGTGCGACCCCCACAGGAAAACAGAGACCCCCATGTGCTGGCAGCTCGTACTGTGCGACCCCACAGGAAAACACAGACCCGCGTGTGCTGGCAGCTCGTACTGTGCGACCCCACAGGAAAACACAGACCCGCGTGTGCTGGCAGCTCGTACTGTGCGACCCCACAGGAAAACACAGACCCGCGTGTGCTGGCAGCTCGTACTGTGCGACCCCACAGGAAAACACAGACCCCCATGTGCTGGCAGCTCGTACCGTGCGACCCCACAGGAAAACACAGACCCCCATGTGCTGGCAGCTCGTACCGTGCGACCCCACAGGAAAACACAGACCCCCATGTGCTGGCAGCTCGTACCGTGCGACCCCCACAGGAAAACACAGACCCCCATGTGCTGGCAGCTCGTACCGTGCGACCCCACAAGAATACACAGACCCCCATGTGCTGGCAGCTCGTACCGTGCAACCCCACAGGAAAACACAGACCCCCATGTGCTGGCAGCTCGTACTGTGCGACCCCACAGGAAAACAGAGACCCCCATGTGCTGGCAGCTCGTACTGTGCGACCCCACAGGAAAACACAGACCCGCGTGTGCTGGCAGCTCGTACTGTGCGACCCCACAGGAAAACACAGACCCCCGTGTGCTGGCAGCTCGTACTGTGCGACCCCACAGGAAAACACAGACCCCCGTGTGCTGGCAGCTCGTACTGTGCGACCCCACAGGAAAACACAGACCCCCGTGTGCTGGCAGCTCGTACTGTGCGACCCCACAGGAAAACACAGACCCCCGTGTGCTGGCAGCTCGTACTGTGCGACCCCACAGGAAAACACAGACCCGCGTGTGCTGGCAGCTCGTACTGTGCGACCCCACAGGAAAACACAGACCCCCGTGTGCTGGCAGCTCGTACTGTGCGACCCCACAGGAAAACACAGACCCCCGTGTGCTGGCAGCTCGTACTGTGCGACCCCACAGGAAAACACAGACCCCCGTGTGCTGGCAGCTCGTACTGTGCGACCCCACAGGAAAACACAGACCCCCGTGTGCTGGCAGCTCGTACTGTGCGACCCCACAGGAAAACACAGACCCCCGTGTGCTGGCAGCTCGTACTGTGCGACCCCACAGGAAAACACAGACCCCCGTGTGCTGGCAGCTCGTACTGTGCGACCCCACAGGAAAACACAGACCCCCGTGTGCTGGCAGCTCGTACTGTGCGACCCCACAGGAAAACACAGACCCGCGTGTGCTGGCAGCTCGTACTGTGCGACCCCACAGGAAAACACAGACCCCCGTGTGCTGGCAGCTCGTACTGTGCGACCCCACAGGAAAACACAGACCCCCGTGTGCTGGCAGCTCGTACTGTGCGACCCCACAGGAAAACACAGACCCCCGTGTGCTGGCAGCTCGTACTGTGCGACCCCACAGGAAAACACAGACCCCCGTGTGCTGGCAGCTCGTACTGTGCGACCCCACAGGAAAACACAGACCCCCGTGTGCTGGCAGCTCGTACTGTGCGACCCCACAGGAAAACACAGACCCCCGTGTGCTGGCAGCTCGTACTGTGCGACCCCACAGGAAAACACAGACCCCCGTGTGCTGGCAGCTCGTACTGTGCGACCCCACAGGAAAACACAGACCCCCGTGTGCTGGCAGCTCGTACTGTGCGACCCCACAGGAAAACACAGACCCCCGTGTGCTGTCCGCTCGTACTGTGCGACCCCACAGGAATACACAGACCCCCGTGTATTGGCAGCTCGTACTGTGCGACCCCACAGGTATACACAGACCGGCGTGTGCTGGCAGTTTCCATAGTTATAGTCCACAAACGCCCACTTAGTGTGATCCTGGCATCTCGCCTAGGTGTTTGCCCTCCAGCTACATCTCAGCGTTCTCATGTTTTATTATTCACAACCTAAGTATAATGTTTTGCATCACTATTGTCTATG
Source organism: Ranitomeya variabilis (assembly GCF_051348905.1). Taxonomy (NCBI): domain Eukaryota; kingdom Metazoa; phylum Chordata; class Amphibia; order Anura; family Dendrobatidae; genus Ranitomeya; species Ranitomeya variabilis. The sequence goes on along the minus strand of NC_135232.1, from coordinate 796,871,437 downwards.
TTGAAAAAATGCCCCACACTTTTTTCTCTCCAGTGATACTGCTGTCCACATGCCAAGGGGGCACCCACGTTGGATCGGTAACATTCCCAGCCTTATAGTCAGTGTAGTCTCATGTTATTAAATTGCTTTCCCTAGTTAGCTTGAAAATGGGTAAGGCTGCTTTCACACTAGCGTTGTTTGCAATACGTCGCAATGCGTCGTTCAGGAGAAAAAACGCATCCTGCAAACTTGCCCGCAGGATGCGGTTTTTTCCCCATAGACTTACATTACCGACGCATTGCGACGTATCACCACACGTCTCAACCGTCGTGCGACGGATGCGTCGTGTTTTGGCGGACCGTCGGCACAAAAAAAGTTTCATGTAACTTTTTTTGCACGTCGTGTCCGCCATTTTCGACCGCGCATGCGCGGCCGAAACTCAGCCCCCTCCTCCCCGGACCTTACAATGGGGCAGCGGAAGCGTCGTAAGACTGCTTCCCCTGCCCACGGGCATTTATTTCACAGCATACTTCGGGCCGTGCCGACGCTAGTGTGAAAGCAGCCTTAGGCTGCTTTCACACATCAGTTTTTTGCTATCAGTCACAATCTGTCGAATGTTGAAGAAAAAACGGATCCGTCGCAGATTGTGAAAAACTGATGCGACAGATCTGTTTTTTCGCCGGATCAGACTAGCTGATCCAGCTAATCGGATCATAAAAAATTGGAGAATGCTCAGTTTTAAAAAAAAATCGGAATCCCTCACCGGATTCAGTCATTTGACGGATCCGTCGCCATAGGCTTCCATTCTAGCAAACGATGGACGGCGACGGATTTGTCGCTGTCCGTTTTTTCAACAGCCTCAAAAAAAAGTTACAATGTCCGTTTTCTCCGGTGCAGTAAAAAAAATGTTGCCGTATCCGGAGAAAAACTGATGAAACGTGAGGCCATCCATTGCAATCAATCGCTAATACAAGTCTATGAGAAAAAAACAGATTTGGCTGCAACTTTTGCCAGATCTGTTTTTTTTTTTTTCAAAATTTGCTGGATTGTGCTTGATGGCAACAAACTGATGTGTGAAAGCAGCCTTAGGCTACTTTCACACTAGCGTCGGGCCGAGGTCCCCGACGCTAGCGTTGTCTCCGCCACACAACGGGGGCAGCGGATGCATTTTTCCAGCGCATCCGCTGCCCCATTGTGAGGTGCGGGGAAGTGCGGGGAGGTGGGGGCGGAGTTCCGGCCGCGCATGCGCGGTCGGAAAAAGCGGACCGTCGTGAGCAAAAAACGTTACATGTAGCGTTTTTTGCTCCCGACGGTCCGCCACTGCACGACGCATCCGTCGCACGACGGGTGCGACGTGTGGCAATCCGTCACAATGCGTCGCTTCATGTTAATCAATGGTGAAAAAACGCATCCTGCAAACACTTTTGCAGGATGCGTTTTTTCGGCAAAACGACGCATTGTGACGGAATGCAGTTAACGCTAGTGTGAAAGTAGCTTAAGTTTGCAGTTGACTTGCATTTGGCATCTGCTCTCATTCTCCTGCAATGACGAAGCTGAAGTTGGTTTCTTATTCGGCAATTTTTTCTTTTCTGTTTTATATAGGTTTAACCACAAAAAATAATCATCACAATAATAAAAGACAATGCAGTGAGGTGCCCTGATGTGAATACACTTAAAAACGGCTACAAAAACAATAAAACTGGCACAAAAATGGGCATCAAAGTGGGCACCAAAGAGCGCTGAAGAAAGGGTTAAATGCCTTTGGGCCACGGATCTCACACTGCAGACATATAGAACAGGGCGCCCCACATCAAAACCAGTTATCTCCAGCCTGGCCCAAATGGGTTCTGGGCATCAGAACTGGCATCAAAGTGGGCAGTCAATTTTGGTCATTTGAATAAGTAACTGATGTTTTTAAGGGGTTAAATGCTTTTGGGCCACTGATCTGACACTTAAAATACACACAGTGATGCCCTGCATCAAACCCAGGCCCCTCCAGCCTGGCCCAAATGGGTTCTGGGCACCAGAACTGGCATCAAAGTGTGCAAACAGCCCATTTTCACAGATTTGAATGAGTAACTGATGTTTTTAAGGGGTTATATGCTTTTGGGCCACTGTTTCCACAGTGCATACATATAGAACATGGAGCCCCACATCAAAAACAAGTCCCTCCAGCCTGGCCCAAATGGGTTCTGGGCATCAGAACTGGCATCAAAGTGGGCAAACAGCCCATTTTCACAGGTATGAATAAGTAACTGATGTTTGTAAGGGGTTAAATGCCTTTGGGCCACTGATACCGCAGTGCATACATATAGAACAGGGAGCCCCACATCAAAACCAAGTCCCTCCAGCTTGGCCCAAATGGGTTCTGGGTACCAGAACTGGCATCATATGGGCAAACGGCCATTTTTCACAGATTTGAATAAGTAACTGATGTTTTTAAGGGGTTAATTGCCTTTGGACCACTGATCTGACACTTTAAATACACATACAGTGATGCCCTACATCAAACCCATGTCCGTCCAGCCTGGCCCAAATGGATTCTGTGCACCAGAACTGGCATCAAAGTTGGCAAACAGCCAATTTTTGCAGATTTGAATAAGTAACTGATGTTTTTAAAAGGTTAAATGACTTTGGGCCACTGATCTGGCACTTAAAATACACAGATAGTGATGCACTGCATCAAACGCAGGTCCCTCCAGCCTGGCCCAAATGGTTCTGGGCACCAGAACTGGCATCAAAGTGGGCAAACGGCCCATTTTCACAGATTTGAATGAGTAACTGATGTTTTAAAGGGGTTAAATGCCTTTGGGCTACTGATCTGAAATAGAAAATGCACAGATAGTGATGCCCTGGATCAAACCCAGGTCCCTACAGCTTGGCCCAAATGGGTTCTGGGCACCAGAACTGGCATCAAAGTTGGCAAACAGCCCATTTTTGCAGATTTGAATAAGTAACTGATGTTTTTAAGGGGTTAAATGCCTTTGAGCCACTGACACCACAGTGCATATGTCAGGAAATAGGAAGAAGTCCTGATTACTTCAATTACACATACAGAGCTCTGAGCTGCAATTTCCTCTACCTGCCAGCACAAGGCTGGAATTCTAAGCCACTCTTTCTCCCTCCCCCCGCTATACAGCCGTAATGTAAGACGAGCCTGCCAGCTTCACTGAAGAATCTATATGGCCCTGTGCTGCTGTCACGATAATGCCAAAAAATGTAATATTGTGAGTGTAGTTTCAGAAGGACATGGCTAACTACACACACACTCACAATGCAGCTGCGACCCCTTGTTCTCCCCCCCCCCCCCCCCCCCCCCCCTCTGCTTCACTCCTACCCGAAACAAACCCTATGATAGAGACTGGGCAACCTGATACTAATGGTGGGCAGGGTGTGGCTTTAAACTGCAGGTGACCAATTCTGTAAAGCCACCCGTTGTCCCTCCCCTCTCACTCAGGAATGCCTTTGTCTGAGACCTTGGAATAACATAACGAAGTATCCGGTTAGTGCATATCATTAACCAGCCCTTTAGTGATGTCACAAGCTCAGAAGTATAAGTCACTATACTCTTAGACCAGCCTTCAGTCTTGGCCGGGAAGCGATCTAACACAGCTTGGCAAAGCTTTTCCATGCATCTGGATGTATTTATCCTCCTAAGCCACAGGCCAGCCAAGATGATACCATGACATAACCTGTAAGTTCTCTTTTTCTATTCGCCACGACAGCACCCACTAGAGAGAGGGGTCCGCCCCTAGGAACAGGAAACCTACCTAGAGATAAAAGGGGCGGCCCCCCCTCGCTCCTCAGTTGGTTTCCTGTTCCTAAAGGGGGAACCACAGAGAAGACTCTATGGAGTGCTAAAAGAAGAGGAAGGTCCGCCTGGATGCTGCCTGTCCGTCTCTGCTGAGCGACAGGGGCTCCAGGGCGGATAGACAGTCGGGGGTTCCTGCTGGCTCCCCCCTCATCTGCTGCGGCTGGCTGCGAAACAACGATATCCCTGCTGGGACATTGTTGTGAAAAGTGACCGATGGAGCGGCATGTACCTCAGGTAATGGGGCCTCCAGACGTGGCGGTGCTGCCTTGCGGAGGTCGGCGTCGCTTTTCCCGGTCCCTCAGGTGGAGGTAGCTGGATGCGGGGGGCGGTGAGATCGGCCGGCAAGCTGCAGGGACGCCGGCACATATGCATTGCAGTGGCGCTACCTGAACTCCGGGGTCACAGTTTCATTTCCGGGGGAGCCGCCATATTGGATTCTATGAGCGGTTCCTTCCCCCTGGGCCACACTGCAGCGCAGGTTAAAAAAAAAAAAAAAGAGCAGGAAGGGGTGTGTGAGGTCCGGCGCTATAAATTACAGCTCAGCTGTGCAGAGGGTGCGTCAGCATGTCGTCCCATGAGGAAGTTTGTGAGCGCCCTATGGAGGAGTTAGCTGGACCCAGTGAAGATGTCAGAAAGAGGAGTAATGGACACTCAAAAGTGAGCGACTCCACTGACAAGTCAGGGAGGAGGTCATCCCGTGGCACACCCCAGGCTGAGCAAAAAAGCCGAGACCCGGTATACAGAGATACTTCGGGGTGAGTGTTTATTTAGCTTCAGGGAAGTTTATTTTGGTCTCCTCTCCTTATGTTTTGTAGGCGAAGAGGACAGAGAAGACCAAGCACATGCAGTGTGCAATATGTACTGAGCCCTTACCTGATGCTTATAGTAAAAAACTGTGCCAGGCTTGTATAGATAACACCTTGTGGCAGGAAGAGTCCGTTAAGATGAATGAGATACGTCTTGTGATTCGGGAGGAGCTTCAGTCTTTAGGAAGTGGTCCATCTGTGAATATTGAGAGGAGAGGTAGCAGAGCATCATCGCCTAAAGCTGACACGTCGGCAGAAAGTGGGGAAGTTGAGTCAGACGTCTCTCAGTTATCGGGTTCCTCAGATGAAGAGGACTATGTTTGTTTTCCTACTGATGGCATAAATAACCTGGTTAAGTCAGTAAGGAGTACTATGGGGGTTTCGGAATCAAGAGAACCTCAGACTCAACAGGAGGTTATGTTCGCGGGTCTTTCTCAACGGAAAGGCCATGTGTTTCCGGTAAACCAGGCTATAAAGGACCTTGTCAAGAAGGAGTGGAGTAAGGGACAAAAGGGGTTTGTGCCAGTGTCCTGTAAGAGGCGCTACCCCTTTGATGATGAGGACTTGGCCACCTGGGCTAAAGTACCAAAGGTTGATGCAGCTGTGGCATCTACCGCTCGCCGTTCCTCTTTGCCGGAAGAGGATGCGGGTTCTTTATCCGACCCTATGGATAGAAAATCTGACGCACTTCTTAAGAAATCATGGGAGGCCTGTGTTACTGCATTTAAACCAGCAATCTCAGCCACATGTACTAGCAGGTCCATGTTGGTTTGGCTGGAACAACTAGATCAAAATATCAGGAGTGGCGTTTTCAGAGAGAAGTTGCGGGCCTCTATTCCATTGATTAAGGGGGCTGCGGCGTATATATCCGATGCCTCAATAGACTGTCCGCCTGGCGGCTAGATCAGCTAACCTCTCTAACACGGCTCGTCGGGCATTGTGGTTAAAGAACTGTAAGGGGGATGCCCAGTCCAGGTCTAAGTTGTGTTCCATACCCTGTCAGGGTGAGTACCTCTTTGGAGCTGTCCTGGATGACATACTCACTAAGGCGGGCAAAAGGAAAAAGGGGTTTCCTAATCCCTTTATTCCTTCCTACAGAAGGGCGATCAGGAAGCCGCCATTCGGAAGGAAAGGAGGCTTTAAAGACCGCTGGAGTAACAGGGAATTCAGGCAGAAGGGAAATTTGTTCAATAAGCGTCCCTTCAGGCCAGCGGATAAGTTCCGAGAACCCTATTCCACCGGTGGGCGGTAGACTACTACAATTTGTTGAACAGTGGAAAGAGATAACGGCTAATACATGGGCCATAAATTTAATTTCGTCAGGCCTCACCTTAGACTTCATCCGGACACCTCCGGATTCTTTTCTTCTTACCTCCCTAAAATCCAGGCCACAGCAAGAGGCACTGGAAACTGAAATCAAATCTCTTTTGTCCAAACGAGTTCTAATAAAAGTTCCATCATCTCAAATAGTAAAGGGATTTTATTCTCCCTTATTTCTAATTACTAAGCCTGATGGGTCCTTTAGGAATATATTTAATTTGAGGAAGTTGAACACCTTCATAAGACCTAAACCTTTTAAGATGGAGTCCATTCGGTCAGCCATAAATAATTTATTTCCCAGCTGTTACATGGTGGTACTGGATCTTAAGGATGCTTACTACCATCTGCCTATACACCGGTTACACCAGCAGTTTCTTCGGGTAGCAGTTGTAATGGATGGTCAGGTTTGTCATCTACAGTACAGGGCAATGCCTTTTGGCCTATCAATGGCTCCGAGGGTGTTCACTAAATTATTGTTGGAGGTAATGTCCTTTTTGCGTTTAAAAGACACACTGGTCATTCCGTATCTGGATGATTTACTAATAGTGGGAAAAGACTCCCTACAGTGTGAGCGGAGATTAGAGGAGGTGGCATTTTCTTTACAAACACTTGGCTGGATTATCAACTGGGAGAAATCCAGACTCCGCCCTGTTACATGTCAAAGTTCCTTGGTCTCCTTTTAGATTCGGTTGATCAAGTATGTTTGCTGCCAGATAATAAAAAAAACCTCCATAATTGATAAAGTGAACTTAGCGATCAATAGACGTAGTATGTCGTTGAGGAGTGCCATGTCTTTGCTAGGTTCTTTAACTTCTTGTATTCCTGCAGTTGAGTGGGCACAATTTCATACCAGGCAGCTGCAGAAATTCATATTACAAGAGAGTGTTAAAAATCAGGGACGTTTAGATCAGACAATTTTTCTACTGTCAGAAGTAGTACACTCCCTTGCATGATGGTTGGATTGGGAAAATCTATCAAAAGGAGTCCTATGGGTAATCACTCCTTCAAAGATAGTCACCACAGATGCTAGTCCTGAAGGTTGGGGAGCACATCTTCAGGATCAGGTGGTTCAGGGTCTTTGGTCCATATCAGAGTCTAATGATTCTTCTAATGTTAAAGAATTAAGAGCTATATATTATTCCCTACTTCACTTTCTTCCTCAGCTGCGAGGCTCTCACACAAGGGTCCTCTCCGACAACACCTCTGCGGTGGCCTATCTAAACCATCCAAGAGGTACACGGTCGAACACTCTCATGAATGTGGCATCAGACATCATGATGTTAGCCGAAAGTCATCTGTTATCCTTGTCAGCGGTACACATAAGAGGCATAGACCACTTTCAGGCCGATTTCCTCAGCCGTCGCACCCTTCATCAAGGAGAATGGATGCTCAACAGGAGAATTTTCAGATTGATAACAGCCCGATGGGGCATGCCTCAGATAGACTTGTTCTCAACAAGGTCCAACCGTCAGGTCAGAATGTTTGCCTCCCTATGCAGGCTAGACAATCCAGACATATTCGATGCCCTTCAGGTACCATGGACATTTGACCTGGCATATGCATTTCCCCCATGGAATCTATTGCCCATAGTGATAAGAAAAATAAGGGAGGAAGGGGCAAGAGTTCTGTTGATAGCCCCTTTTTGGCCCAAAAGGCCATGGTTTTCATGGCTCAGGGCAATGTCAATTACGGACCCTTGGATTCTGCCTCAGACCAAGGACCTGTTGTCTCAGGGACCGTTTTTCCATCCTCAAGTAAAGGGCATGAACTAGACTGTTTGGAATTTGAGAGGCAGTTACTAAGTAGCAGGGGGTTTTCTAGTGGGTGTTGTCGCAGGTCTCGACCTACTCTCTGATGAGTCCACTGTAGAGATGAAGTCACGGCACCGGAGAGATAAGACACAGTACGCCAGGGCTGTATTTGAAATATCTCTAGTTTTTAATGAGCTTACACACACTTTTATGCATTCTTGTGTTGGAGGCGGATTCCCCATGTATTGGCTAAGCTTTGGAGTGTTTTACTCCCTAATCTCCCTACACTTTTGCAGACATATCTTACACAGTACATCATTCTTTATCTTACCAAGGACATTCATTCCTTTAGCTACATTTGTAGGGGGGTAGCCCAGCGCCAGTGTGTCTGTCTGTATTTTGCGCTCCTTCCATTAGTTCTTAGGAATTCACGATAACAGCACAATGAAGAATAGTGAATTGTATCTTACTTTTCTGACCTCTAATAACACTTATACAAAATGGAGGCGAGCAAGGTAAAATGGATTCTGCTCTAACATTCCCCCATTTTATTCACTATTCTGAATAAGCTGTACCCCTTTTTTTTTTTTTTTTTTTTAGTATATATCATCATCATCTATGTGAGTGCAGAATTTCCCAGTACATACAGAGATACACTTAAAAACTATTTTAAACACTATATATGCAATAAGGACAATCGCTACTATATGCAACAGGCTTTGCAAAACCCCAGCTACCCAGCCCCCGATCCCCTTAAACCAATTGGCTGGGTTTAGGAAAGAGAAAGTATCTGACCACCAGCTGTCCTTAGTGCGATCATTATCTTTGTCATATCGGTCTCTGAGTCTTTGAACATCTTCTAACTTTAGCTTCATCTTTAGAGTGCTATTTGGATCTATATAATGGCAGCAAGCAGGTCCAATAATCTGACACATACCACCTTGTGCTGCTGTTACATAGTCTAGTACTATAATATGAAGTCACATCAAAACTAATTTGCAAATCATAAGTTGGAACTCGCCCTAAATCTGTTAGTCCAGTCTTATTCCTAGGTACCCAGGCCCCACCCTCATAGGCCAAATATTGTAGATGTGTACTACTTCCTGAGAGATTACCTTGCCACCACGGGTATCCCACCCATCCTACAATCGGTATACCCACTGTAGTGTTCCATAACTTAACATTGTTTGTGGCATTGTTGGCGAGTGTGTCAGAACAATCAGTCCAGGCCAACAGTTCCTCAGGTGACACAGGGATAGCTAGGAAGGGGATACTTGTGGCTGACGTGGGTGAGTGCGTACAGATCCAACAGTCTGATAAGGGCTGGGAATTTTCCAACAAGTCATCTATCAATTTTCGGTGATGTTGCACAAACTTATTATTCAAGGATGTTGGAGAATTCAGACTGTCCCATGCGATTACGCATAATATCATGGAAATCGAAACCAGCCAAAACATTGTTTCCTTTATCGGCTGTCCGGTTCTTTAACTCGCTTGCAGTGTGATGCGTGGATCCAACTAGGTTTTCCTTCGAGCTTGACAGCTGTGGCTGTGGTCAGGAGCACTTGGTATGGTCCGTCAAATCTTGGATCCAGGCTCTTCCGGACGTGCCGCTTTATCACTACCCAGTCTCCTGGCTCTAAGGGATGGTGTCCAGGAACCTTGTCTGGGTCTGGAAGAGAACTGAAGACAGTTAAATGCACTTTGGCAAGGTGTCCATGTAAGGCCTACACATAGCTAGTCAAGTCCTGGTACTTGAGCTGCAACTGTTGTGGAAAGAAACATCCAAGATTGGGGCCCCTGCCAAACAGAATCTCATACGGTGACAGTCCTGTCCTCCTGTTTGAGGTATATCTTACTGAAAACAAAGCTAGAGGAAGGCATTCTGTCCATGGTTTACCAGTCTCTGCCATTGCCTTCTGGATTTTAAGCTTAAGAGTTCCATTTAGTCTCTCCACTTTTCCACTGCTCTGCGGATGGTATGGAGTATGCAATGCTTGACTTACCCCCAGTGCTGCCATTACCTCTGACATGATCTCTCCAGTAAAATGGGAACCCCGATCGCTTTCAATGACTTCAGGAACTCCATACCTGCATATGATCTCAGCCATCAGTTTCTTCGCCGTTGTCTTAGCCGTAGCTTTGGCAACTGGGTAGGCTTCTGGCCAACCTGAAAATAAATCAATGCAGACCAACACATACTCATACGTCCCTACCCTAGGCAACTGAATATAATCAATCTGCAGTCTCTGGAATGGGAAAAGGGGCCGGGGAGTGTTTGGATGGGGTTTTCACTGTCCTACCCTGATTATGTGTGGCACATACCATGCAGCTCTGTACCTGCCTTTCTGCGCAGGTGGAAAACCCGGGGGCAATCCATTGTTTCTGTAGGGTGTCACACATGGCCGTCTTCGAGTGGTGCACATTCCCGTGCAGAACCTGTGCCATCATTGGGTACAGTACCTGTGGTAGGCAGACCTTTTCACCCCTCCCCCATAGCCCAGTGACGGTATCAGAGCAAGCCCCTATCTTTTGCCACCTATCTTTCTCCTCCTTACTTGCCTGTTCTTGTAACCGGGCTAAGATGTCTTTTGACACAAATGGAGATGGTGGGGTGTCTAGGTGATGTACTTGAGAGGCTACAGGAGTGCTTGCTGCTTTCTTAGCAGCCTGGTCTGCCAGTGCGTTACCCTTTGTCCGTCCATCAGTGCCTTTGGTATGTGCCTTTACCTTTATGATGCCTGCTTGGGCGGGAAGCTGTAGTGCATTCATAAGTTGCTGGACTGCCTCAGCATGTTTAATGGGGTGGCCATTTGCTGTCAGGAAAGCCCTGGCTCTCCAGATAGGCCCATAATCGTGTGCAATGCCAAATGCATACCTGGAATCAGTGTAGATATTTACAGTCTTACCTTCTGCTAGTTTGCACGCTCTGCTTCTTGTGCAGACATATGAGCTGGCATTGACTCTGCCTTGATTACCTCATGTTCTGAGACCACAGCATATCTGGTACAGAAGCGTCCTTGGTCATCTTGGTGACGGGATCCATCTACAAAAAGCTCAAAATCAGCATTAGGTATTGGCACACTAGAGACAGTAGGGAGACCAGCCGTCTCCTGAGACATCAATTCCAGACAATCATGTGGTTTAGATATCTGATCTTTTTCCTCTGGATCCATTCTGGAAAGAAAAAGAGTGTCCTTTTCCATGTCACTTACCCCTCCCCCATTTGGATCCATAGGAACTGGAAGAAGAGTAGCGGGGTTTAGGACAGTGCACCTTTTCAAAGTCACATTAGTAGGCATGAGAATAGCACACTGAAGTCGCAGCTGTCTGGCCATAGACAGGTGGCCAGGTTGTACTTGGTTAAGGATACTATGTACATCATGCGGGGTATGGACCGTCAGTGGGTGATCCAAAACCATCTCTGAAGACTTGTGTAGCAACAGCTGGACAGACAACAGGCTCGAACACAAGAAGGACTTCCTCTTGCCACCGTATCCAAGCGGCCGCTGTAATAAGCAACAGGTCTCTGTTTGTCTCCATGAAGCTGAGTCAGCACACCCGTAGCATGTCCTGCATTCTCATGAAGAAAAAGGTTAAAAGGAAGGGCATAATTGGGGATGCCCAAAGCTGGAGAAGAAACAATGCACAATTTCAGAGAGTAAAAACAGTCAAGTGCCTCTGGTGTAAGACAGAAGGGGACAGGTTGCATACGGTCATATAGAGGTTGCATTAAGATGGAGGCAGACCGAATCCATGGACGACAGTAGGAAGTTAGTCCTAGAAACACACGGAGGCCCTGCACATTCCGTGGGGGCTGCATGTCCATGATAGCCTGTTTTCGCTCAGGGGTGAGGTGCTTTTTCCCTGGAGAGAGACAATGTCCAAGAAACACAACAGTACTTAAGCAAAACTGTAATTTTTGTTTGGATACCTTGCACCCCTGTTCATGGAGGAAAAAGAGTAAAGAGATTGTGGCCATTTTACACAGAGAACGAGAAGGAGCACACAGCAATAGGTCATCAACATACTGAATGAAAGCTACTCCTTTAACATGCCAGCCTTGTGATACTGACAAACTAGGTGCAATGGAACACTGAAAAAGGCATTTGCTAAGTCAATCACTGAAAAACAAATACTGTTAACAGGTATGTGTGCCAACAAGGTGTGTGGGTTAGGAACCAAGGGAGCAAGCAGTTCTGTTGCGGCATTGACTGCTCTGAGGTCATGGACCATTCTATAATTCACCGGCTCCCCAGGCCTAACCTTCTTCTTTACTGGATATAGGGGAGTGTTGCAAACGGACTGTGTAGGCACAACAACCCCTGATTCCAGCAATTTTTGTAACTGTGCGTCTATTGCAGCCTCCTGAGCAGCACTCAAGGGGTACTGACGCAATAGGGGTGGTGCTGCCCCTGGTTTCAATTTGACTATTATGGGAGGAACTTTGAGTTTTCCCACATCAGTTTTGCCTTTTGCCCACAGATCAGTGGGGAGTTGATCCAAGGCAGGTGCAGTGAATGGATCACTTTCTGCAGTACTTGCAGCTGCATCCAGGGCCATAATCTTGCAGAGGGTACTGGGTTTAAGTCGAGGGGTCATAGTCACTGTTCCGTCATCATGGTAAGTAATAACCGCCTGTAGTTTCCGTAAAACATCAGCACCTAGCAAATTGCATTGTCCCCTGGGGGCTACCATTAACAGTGTCAGAATGGTCTTCCCACAAATGGAGAGGGGAATGGTTTCCGTCATTCCCAAGGTCTGGGTCGGCGCTTTGCAAGGTGTGGCCATGACAAAGTCGGTGGTGACACGGAAGGGTAATGGACAGTCTGAAAGCGTGATAACTGAGTTGTCAGCTCCTGTGTCAACCTGAAAGTCTGCTGTAGTTCCTCCTGGCAGGCTCACCTGTACTGTACAGTCGGGGGTGGGAGGTAGAGTGACTAGAGGACACAGTTGCAGGCTGCCAGTTACCTATTCGTCGGTCTGGGGGGTAGCAGGGGTGGGAATCTTATCTGGGTATGGGTTTGTGCGACAATCTTTCCTAAAATGTCCTGGTTTCTTACATCCGTAACACAATCTAGGACCCGTAGTGGGTCCTCCACGTCCTCCACCTCTCTGTGAGGGTCCACTCCTCTGAAAGTGAACCTTAATTTTCTGCGAGTCCAAACTGACTCCATGTGCAATCTTAGCAAGATCGCCTGGGGGGCAGGATCTCCAATCTGGTCTACTTGCCATCACCTTCTCTCTCACATACTTATCAATCCCTTGCATATATGCATGACTTAACAAACGTGTCGCAGTTCTATCATCTTCACCATAACCCATATCAGACCACCGTTGTTGCAACCTGTAGAAATAATCAATGGGGAGCTCCTTCGGGTCCTGTATACAGTCTTCTAAATGCACCGATACTTCCTCCTGTCTAATCTTACAGGCTTTTTCCAGTGCCTCAACAAAGTCAGACCCTGACCTGGCATTGTTAGGTTCTCCGTCTTGGGGACCATTTCCCCCTGGGTACATTTTAAATGTCTCAGCTGTCAGTCGGGTGGAAGGTGCTTCCCCCAGGGCTGAACGCACTAACTGTTGCACGTCCTGTCTGGTTGCCTAGTAAGTGTGCTGTATCACCCCACACTGTCTGGCAAAAGTCACAGGTCGTTGGTTAATGTCTGGCAGCTGGGCAGTCAAAGACATCTGTTCTGTGGGAGACCATGGCTGATACCTACTAGCAACATGGTAAGTCGGAGGTCCACTATCAGTTGCACCGTGTGGGTTTTCATGAAGTCATGCCATTTACCTGAATCTAATTCCCCTGAGGGGTGGAAGCCTCCTGCCTTCAAGAGCACACTAACCTGCTTCTGGGATTCCTTCCCTTCTGGACTATTCTCTGGACTAATTCTCTAGCACTATGGAACCCTGTACTTAGTTCCCAATTCTATTGCTAGTATACGTGCAGGCTGAAAACTATCAGACAGACCTTTCCTCCTCACCGAGAGAAGGCTATGTCATCCTGCGTTAGCCCTAAACATACAGGCTGAAAACTTATCAGACGGACTTTTCCTCCTCACCTAGAGAAGGCTATGTCCTCCTGCCTTAGTCCTAAACCTAAACTATAGGTTTACTGTGCTTACAGGTTATTGTATAAGCTTGCTTCCAAGATTGATAACACAGGTATATGAACAGACAACCCACAAACACTCCACAAGCACACCATACAAAGATCATGGGGTCAATCATTTTAATCTAACAGTGGAGTCATCAGTAACCACACATTGAGGGTTAACATCTGGGTTCAAGGGTACCTGAGCCGGGCAAAGCCCGTGATCTTACCTGGTCCTGGTCGACTAGAAGCAGGGGAAAACCCATCCACAAGTGGAATGACGTAGGCAGAATATAATCAGTATTCTCACCCCAGCGCTGTGTGATGCCACTAGTCCCGGGAAGTCCCCTGGTCCATTACTGGAGTCGGCCGGGTCCCAGATGAAGCACTCAGGTCCCTGTTCGGGCAGCCAGAATTGTTGTCGCAGGTCTCGACCTACTCTCTGAGTCCACTGTAGAGATGAAGTCACGGCACCGGAGAGATAAGACACAGTACGCCAGGGCTGTATTTGAAATATCTCTAGTTTTTAATGAGCTTACACACACTTTTATGCATTCTTGTGTTGGAGGCGGATTCCCCATGTATTGGCTAAGCTTTGGAGTGTTTTACTCCCTAATCTCCCTACACTTTTGCAGACATATCTTACACAGTACATCATTCTTTATCTTACCAAGGACATTCATTCCTTTAGCTACATTTGTAGGGGGGTAGCCCAGCGCCAGTGTGTCTGTCTGTATTTTGCGCTCCTTCCATTAGTTCTTAGGAATTCACGATAACAGCACAATGAAGAATAGTGAATTGTATCTTACTTTTCTGACCTCTAATAACACTTATACAAAATGGAGGCGAGCAAGGTAAAATGGATTCTGCTCTAACATGGGTTAGTAGATACCCTCATGAAGAGTAGAAAGCCTTCTACTACCAGAATTTGTCAGGGTCTGGAGAAAATTTCTTGAGTTTCATACAACGCAAATTTTTTCAGAGGTGCCTATATTTTCAATACTAGAGTTCTTGCAAAAAGGACTGGAGTTGGGACTCTCTGTTAATACTCTGAAAGTTTAGATTTCAGCTTTAGGGGCCCTTTTCAGTTATGATGTCGCAGGTGATAGGTGGATATCCCGGTTTATATCTGCATGTGAACGATCGAAACCAATAAATATACCACAGGTGCCCCAGTGGGATCTATCTTTGGTCCTGGATGCATTGACACAGCCCGTTTGAGCCTCTTCATACAGCCTCATTAAAGAACATCTCATTGAAAGCGATATTATTAGTAGCATTGGTATCGGCTAGAAGAGTGAGCGACCTACAGGCCTTGTCAATAGATCCTCCATTCCTATCGGTAACACCTGATAGAATAGTTTTGATAACAGACCCATGTTACCTGCCTAAGGTAGCCACTAGTTTTCATAGATCCCAGGAGATCCTATTGCCTACTTTTTATAAAGACCACTCAACTCCAGAGGAACTAAGACTTCATACCCTAGATGTAAAAAGGACTGTTCTGGCCTATTTAGAGAGAACTAGGGACTGGAGGAAGAGTAGGGCCCTCTTTGTCTTTTCAGGGTAAAGGCCCTGTCACACATAGCGAGATCGCTAGCGAGATCGCTGCTGAGTCACAAGTTTTGTGACGCAACAGCGACCTCAGTAGCGATCTCGCTATGTGTGACACGTACCAGCGACCAGGCCCCTGCTGCGAGATCGCTGGTCGTGTCGGAATGGCCTGGACCTTTTTTTGGTCGTTGAGGTCCCGCTGACATCGCTGAATCGGTGTGTGTGACACCGATCCAGCGATGTCTTCACTGGTAACCAGGGTAAACATCGGGTTGCTAAGCGCAGGGCCGCGCTTAGTAACCCGATGTTTACCCTGGTTACCAGCGTAAATGTAAAAAAAAAACAAAAAACAGTACATACTCACCATCTGATGTCCGTCAGGTCCCTTGCCGTCCGCTTCCTGCTCTCACTGACTGCCGGCCGTACAGTGAGAAGTGAGAGCACAGCAGTGACGTCACCGCTGCGCTCTGCTCTCACTGTACGGCGGCACACAGTCAGAGCAGGAAGCAGACGGCAAGGGACCTGACGGACATCAGATGGTGAGTATGTAGTGTTTGGTTTTTTTGGTAACCAGGGTAAACATCGGGTTACTAAGCGCGGCCCTGCGCTTAGTAACCCGATGTTTACCCTGGTTACCCGGGTGCTGCAGGGGGACTTCGGCATCGTTGAAGACAGTTTCAACGATGCCGAAGTCGTTCCCCTGATCGTTGGTCACTGGAGAGAGCTGTCTGTGTGACAGCTCCCCAGCGACCACACAGCGACAAAACAGCGACGCTGCAGCGATCAGCATCGTTGTCTGTATCGCTGCAGCGTCGCTGTGTGTGACGGGGCCTTAAAACCAAAGGATCCAGAGTCACGAAAGGCACGTTATCTCGCTGGATCAGATAAGCCATAATCTTGGCATATAAGGCTAAAGGAAGAGATCCTCCAATGCATGTGGGAGCACATTCTACAAGGGCCTTGTCGACTTCCTGGGCAGAAAGGGCGAACGTGCCAATAGACCTTATATGTAAGGCCGCAACTTGGGCTTCGCCTAGTACCTTTTATAGGCACTATAGATTAGACCTATCTGCTGCTTCTGATCTAACCTTTGGGGTTTCGGTTCTTGACTCTGTTAACCCACCCAATCTATAGTCTCTGTAAATCTCTAGTGGGTGCTGTCATGGCGAATAGAAAATACCGGATTACTCACCGGTAATGCTCTTTTATAGAGCCCACGACAGCACCCATTCACATCCCTCCCTTTTCTTTATATATAGTTGCACGTGGTGCCTTTTTGGTGAGATGTAAATATTAGAAAGATATTGTATAAGGTTGTAAAGTATATGAAATTTTTTTGGCATTATCGTGACAGCAGCACAGGGCCATATAAATTCTTCAGTGAAGCTGGCAGGCTCGTCTTTCATTACGGCTGCATAGCGGGGGGAGTGAGAAAGAGTGGCTTAGAATTCCAGCCTTGTGCTGGCAGGTAGAGGAAATTGCAACTCAGAGCTCTGTATTTGTAATTGAAGTGATCAGGACCTATTCCTATTTCCTGACATATGCACTGTGGTATCAGTGGCTCAAAGGCATTTAAAACCTTAAAAACATCAGTTACTTATTCAAATCGGTGAAAATGGGCTGTTTGCCCACTTTGATGCCAATTCTGGTGCCCAGAACCCATTTGGGCCAGGCTGTAGGGACCTGGGTTTGATACAGGGCATCACTATCTGTGTATTTTAAGTGTCAGATCAGTGGCCCAAAAGCATTTAACCCCTTATAAACATCAGTTACTTATTCAAATGGCCAAAATTGACTGCCCACTTTGATGCCAGTTCTGATGCCCAGAACCCATTTGGGCCAGGCTGGAGATAACTGGTTTTGATGTGGGGCGCCCTGTTCTATATGTCTGCAGTGTGAGATCCGTGGCCCAAAGGCATTTAACCCTTTCTTCAGCGCTCTTTGGTGCCCACTTTGATGCCCATTTTTGTGCCAGTTTTATTGTTTTTGTAGCCGTTTTTAAGTGTATTCACATCAGGGCACCTCACTGCATTGTCTTTTATTATTGTGATGATTATTTTTTGTGGTTAAACCTATATAAAACAGAAAAGAAAAAATTGCCGAATAAGAAACTGACGAATAAGAAACCAACTTCAGCCTCGTCCTGCAATGAGAGCTTTTAGCTTTCACAGTGTACAGCTGTTTTCCAAGGAGACTGACCACCAGAGTCTGGAGGAGTGTGCACAGTAGTTACATTCCAGGAGAGAAGTTAAAGGGAACCTGACATGTTCAATAACGCTGTTAACAAATAAAGGGTTAATCTGCAGTTTAATGGGATTAGTAAGGGGCGCGGCCACTGAACAAGGAAAATTCCAGAGAAACACAACAGTATTCAGTGCTATTATAGCTGTGGCAGGACCTTTCATTCTCCTTTTGTAGTGATGACTGTCCGCAGGAATAAGTGTTTGGCTGAAAGAGATCTGATGCAGGCGTGCAAACCTGGCCGTGTAAATAGGCCGCACATAGAAAAACTTGACGTTGACGGACCGCATTTTTTGTGTGTTATGATGGCATTTTCAGCTATGCCACTTTTTTTCCTTTGTTTTAACATATAACAGCGTTTTTAGTGACCAATTTGTTAATTTTTGTTGTTTTATACTTTTCACTTAATTTTTTTTTCCTTTTTGTTCCTGTCATTTGGGTCTGACATAATTATGTCCCCCACTAGACCTTATAAACTAATGAATAATATGGCCCCCGTCCTGTTGTAGTATCTCTTGTTTTGACTCCTATCCTGTAATAATGTCCCCGGTCCTGCCATTCCTCACATACACATTTCTTCTTGTGTGTCCCCGTTCCCATGATGAGCAGTCTTTCTGCTCCGTAGAGAGATGGAGCGGTGCATAGCTTTGATGTCCACCTTCTGCGACGGGCACGTCAACATCCGCTTCCAGCCTCTGAGTGGCTTGCACAGCTATTGCGTTACAGGGAGCTGCTGTTTCTCAGCAGATTTTAAGCAGATCTTCTGAAACTCACTGGTTCAGCAACAAGTATCTAACCTCTTTAGACAGCACTCAACATTGTTACTGTATTGTCATATTCTCATGGCCTATGGGTCCTAAAAACCTAAATCCATGGGCAGTAGAGTTTTTCAGGTACCTATTTTATTTCCATGACCGCTTGCTTGGTTTACCATGCCTGTGCATATACAATTTCTGCTATAAATTCAATTTGCATTTTATTTTAATGAGTTTCATTAAACCGCCCGAGCAGTACCCAGTCTAAACCACCTCCACCATTGTGAACATAGAGATCCTTATCTGGGGTTTTCTAAATGGGCAGTAAGCGCATAAATATATCGTATATACTCGAGTATAAGCCGAGATTTGCAGCCCAAAAAAACGGGCTGAAAGTGCCCCTCTCTGCTTATACTCGAGTCATGGTCGGCTGGTGAGGGGGAGCGACGACTGTCACATACTCACCTGCTCCTGACGCGGTCCCTGCATGTCTCCGGCAGCTTCTTCCCCTGTTCATCGGTCACGTGGTACCGTTCATTAAAGTAATGAATATGGACTCCACTCCCTTAAGGGTGGAGCCTCATATTCATTACTGTAATGAGCGGTACTAGTGACAGCTGAACAGAGGAAGAGCTGCGGGCGCCTTAGACCATCTGTCGGGAGAAGCTGCCAGAGACTGCGCCGGGAGCAGGCGAGTATTTCATATCCACCTTTCCTCGTTCCGCCGCTGCCCCGTCTTCCCCGTCCTCTTGCTGTGACTGTTCAGGTCAGAGGGCGTGATGACGTATTAGTGTGCGCGCCGCCCTTTGCCTGAACAGTCACTGCGGAAAAACGGGACACTGAGAGGAGCGACAAGAGGTGAGTATGTCATTATTATTATTTATTTATTTTTTTTATTGCAGCAGAATTATATGGGGCACATTGTTATATGGAGCATCTTATGGGGCCATAGTGAACTGTATGGAGCATTATATGTGGCACATTATGTGGAGCATCTTATGGGGCCATAATGAAATTTAATGCAGCATTACATGGGGCATATTTTTATATGGAGCACCTTATGGGGCCATAATGAACTGTATGGAGCATTATATGTGGCACATTGTTATATGGAGCATCGATGGGTCCATAATGAACTGTATGGAGCATTATATGTGGCACATTGTTATATGGAGCATCTTATGGGGCCATAATGAACTGTATGGAGCATTATATGTGGCACATTTTTATATGGAGCATCTTATGGGGCCATAATCAGCATTTGTGCAGCATTATATGGGGCAAATATCTGTATGGAGCATCTTATGGGGCCATAATCAGCATTTGTGCAGCATTATATGGCGCATATTTTAATATGGAGCATCTTATGGGGCCCATCATAAATTTTATGGAGCATTATATGGGGCGTATTTTGTATGGCGCATCTTATGGGGCCCATCATGAACTGTATGGAGCATTATATGGGGCTCCTGATTCAATATGGATATTCAAAAACACTTACCTACTGATGTCTTAATTAATTTTACTTTTATTGGTATCTATTTTTATTTTTGACATTTACCTGTAGCTGCTGCATTTTCCACCCTAGGCTTATACTTGAGTCAATAAGTTTTCCCAGTTTTTTTTGTTGCAAAATTAGGGGGGTCGGCTTATACTTGGGTTGGCTTATACTCGAGTATATACGGTACTTAAGGTTCCCTTCACTTGTACGTATGGTATCTGGTTTTTTTTTTTTTGTTTGTTTGTTTTTGTTTTTCCATATGCCTATCATGGTTCTGCACAATTGTCTATATACTTGCATGGACCATACAGCTGAGTGCGTTCACCTGAGCCCACTCCCACTCTGTGGCGCAGCCCCTTGACCGCCTGCACCCACAACCACCAGAGTCACCCAGTGCCCAGTCAGTGAGATGTAACGTGTCTGCTTATGTTTGCTCATCCAGTTGTAAGTGGTGAAATGCACCCTGGCAGACAGACTTTTTCAGGGAATGTGTGATGGTATCGGTGACATGCTGGTGTAACGCAGGCACCGCTTTCGGCCGAGTTCGCAACTCTGCTTCAGGAAAATGGCCACCGCGATCTCCATCTGCGCACGCGCGGCATCCCGCGTCCATTTTCCTGAAGCCCCGGGCAGCAGAGCACTCCATCTGCGCACGCGCGGCCTCAGGAAGATGGCCGCCGCCACGGAAAAGCCGGTGAATTGCGCCAATCGCGCTCTTTGTCTGCCGCTGTGCAGTGCATTCGGCAGTTGCGCATGCGCAAAACACTACGCCAACGCCGGGAAGATAAGCAAGAGGTGGGGGAGAAACAGCCATTTCACCACGCCTTTTGACCAGACCAGCGTGATTGACAGGCGAAAACGGCGACTTTGGTAAGGTATTTCGGCAGCATAGGTGGGGAATCGGGACAAAAAATACACTATTGTAAAGCACAGCTCAGGCCCTATTTAACGGTATTTTTATCTCCTACTGAAAAAACGGGGTGACAGGTTCCCTTTAAATAGGAAGCGCCCATACTTTGTTAACTGTTTATATGATGTAGTCCAATTTGACAGCAGCATCTAAGGGGTTAAACAGATTTGGATGGTGCCAACGCTGATGGTGGCTAATGCAGCAAGTTGTCAGCTATAGTGTACATCCGACAGCTGCTGGATTGTCACCTGTATGATGATGCTATTTTCTCCATTCTCAGGTCAGTAAAAAGACGTATTGGCATCACAAACGATTTGGAGTAGCTAATTGGGTCTCCTGGCTGCACGCCAATATTGGACCTACCGATTTTTAAGTGGAAATCTGGGCTTCTGATTTGCCACTGAAACGCAGCACAAACTATTTGGATTAGCAAATGGTGCATCCGGAAACTGCCACACAGTTATTGCATCTACTTCGATGCTGGAAAATCGATTTCACACACAGGACTGGATCCTATCTAACTGTCCAGTTCACTTTTAGAGCCAGCATTAGCACAGGGGGGACCTCTCTGCACTGCGACACTGAGACACTGGCGCCAGCAAAACAAGATAATAATAATAATTTTTATTTATATAGCGCCAACATATTCCGCAGCACTTTACAATTAATGTCTGCCTTTTTATATGGCCAGGGACATGTGACTTCGGCAGGCAATCACATAAGCCCTTGTGTCATGACGCTGTGGATAGTTTCTGCGCCCTGATTGGCTGACGGAATCAACACACAGTTAAGGGAAATAAAGCGCGCTGATCCTGTAACCTCTCCACACCCTGTCCCCTGTCCCTCTCGCACATCTTACAGCACCACTATCCTAGCCAAAGTCATACAAAAGCATTCGTGGAAACGCAATGAATTACCAAAGTGTGACGACTTTGAGTAAAAATGCTAATGATAGCCAACACTAATCTGAATGTGCTACCGTCGTGCTGAATTTGAGATTGGCGAACTTCTCCGAAAACGTTCGCTCATCTCTACTTACAAGGCCTCAGTGACATTGTGTTCCTAGAAATGTAACAATATGTCCATTAATCATCCAGAAATTGTATCCATGCTATTTACCTGTGTCCACTGTACTACTACGGGCGATAATTCTAGATTTCCTCTGACCCACTTCCTGTGGACTGAGAGCAATGAAACTAGGCACAGTTATTAGTCCTTCTCTACATAGATGCCACCTAGGGACACACACTTCTCCCATCTCTTTAAACAACTGTAAACATTTTGCTTGTACAGGGTGGAGCGCGGTAATTTGCTTTTTTGCACTGCATGCTGTGGCGGCACTGTCGGTCGAAGAGAGGGGAGAGTGGGTGTGGCTTACAGTGGCTGATGGGAGATTTGTATTCCTCCGCCTTTCAGTTGCCATCATGCAGTGGACACGTGAGGAGAGGTCATTTTGTGTTGAAGCGTATTTTTCAAATGCCCACTCGATCATTGCAGTGCAGCGTGCTTTTCGTTTACAATTCGCTGTTCCTCCACGCGGACGTGTTCCTGGACGGCAATCAATTGTAAATTGGGTGAATGCATTCAGAACAGCAGGGAATGTGTCATGTGTACGAAGGGGACCTGAGAGAAGGATTACAACACCACAAAACATCGAGAGAGTTAGAGCAGCAGTACTGCAATCTCCGAAACGCTCTGCTCGGAAGCAATCATTTGCTCTTGGCATTTCAAGACGTTCTCTCCACCGGATTCTTCATGATGAACTGAATTTTCACCCGTATAAAATGTGCGTGGTCCAACAATTGTCAGCACGGGACTATTTGACACGGCGGACCTCTTGTGAAGACATGTTAGCAACGATACCCCGTGACGCAATTGTGTTTTTTTCTGATGAGGCACATTTTCACCTCAGTGGGTGTGTAAACAAACAAAATATGCGTTACTGGAGTGAAACAAACCCCAGAGAAGTTCACGAGAGACCTCTGCAATCGGACCGCGTCACTGTGTGGTGCGCCATATCACGAGTAGGCATCATTGGTCTTTACTTTTTTCAGGATAACGGTCGTGCCATAACTGTGAACTCCGAACGGTACTTGTCTATGATACAGGATTATTTTCAGCCGGCTCTTGAGGCAATGGAACTAGAGGATACATGGTTCCAACAGGATGGTGCCACTGCACACACAGCGAGGGTTACCATGAATTGTTTGAGGCAAATGTTTCCTGGACGGCTTATCTCTTTGAGGGGAGATGTGAACTGGCCAGCACGCTCACCAGATTTAGCCCCATGCGATTTTTTCCCTTTGGGGTTACCTGAAGTCTAAGGTGTATATCAACCGTCCCAACACCTTGGAAGACCTAAGGAACAATATTGAAGCTGAAATTGGCAGAATACCAGTGGACATGCTTGTTAGAGTTCATGAAAACTTCAGAAAACGTATGCAGCAGTGTGTGGATAGCGAAGGTCGACATTTGCCAGATACACTATTTAAAACCATGTAATTTAAAAATTCCATTACTGTTCAGTATAATTAAAATATAAAATAAATTTTTCTAATGATCATAATTTTTTTATTTCATTCCCAAATCAGCAAATTACCGCGCTCCACCTTGTATAAGTCGACAGGTTGCTCCAAAAGCCATATTGTGACTTCGGAAATCAGTCTCATCATCTGGAAAATGCTTGCCCTTCAAAAATAACTTAATTGTTGGAAAGAGGTGGAAGTCTGATGGTGCGAGGTCGGGTGAATAAGGGGGATGCGGTAGAATTTCAATGCCACCGGAGCATGCTTCCATTTTGGCAACAAGTGAGTTATGAACTGGTGCATTGTTTTGGAGAAAGCGGACACCTTTGGTGAGCATGCCAAATCTTTGCTTTGATGGCCTCCCTCAATTTCCGCAACAGTGAAGCATAGAATGCCCCAGTGATCACGGTACCCTTTGCTAGGAAATCCATCAGTACTACTCTGTGATGGTCCCAAAATACTGTGAGCATGACCTTGTCTGCCGAGGGTTGGGCATGTGCCTTCTTTAGAGGCAGTGAGTCATGATGCTTCCATTGCATCGACTGGACTTTAGTGTCAGGATCATAGTGATGGACCCAGCTTTCATCTTGTGTGATCAGTCTGTTGAAAAAGTCCTCCTGGTTTCCATGGCACATCGTCAATAGAGTCTGAGAGCATTCAAGTCGTGCCTGGTACTGGAAAGGTGTGAGCAGCCCGGGGAACCCAGTGAGAAGATACCTTATGCATGTGATGATGGTCTTGGTTTTTTTTTTTTTTTTTTTTTCCCTCTACAGACCCCACACTAATCTTGACATTTTGGGCTAGGTGACGAATGGTTACCGTATATACTCGAGTATAAGCCGAGATTTTCAGCCCAAATTTGGGGGCTGAAAGTGCCCCTCTCGGCTTATACTCGAGTCGCGGGTGAGGGGGAGAGGGGGCGCTGAGGCATACTCACCTGCTTCCGGGGCTCCTGGCGCTGTCCCTGCAGTCCCACGGTCTCCGGGTGCCGCAGCTCTTCCCCTGTTCAGCGGTCACGTGGGACCGCTCATTAGAGAAATGAATATGGACTCCACTCCCATAGGGGTGGAGCCGCATATTCATTTCTCTAATGAGCGGAAACTGTGACCGCTGATAGAGGAAGAGGCTGCGGCACCCGGAGACCAGCTGTCCGGGGGAAGGAGCGGGACGCCGGGAGCAGGTAAGTATTACATATTCACCTGTGCGCGTTCCCCACGCCGAGCGCCGCTCCATCTTCCCGGCGTCTCTCCGCACTGACTGTGCAGGTCAGAGGGCGCGATGACGCATATAGTGTGCGTGCCGCCCTCTGCCTGATCAGTCAGTGCAGAGAGACGCCGGGACGGGACGCTCAGGAGCTGCAAGCAAGAGAGGTGAGTATGTCATTTTTTTTTTAATTGCAGCAGCAGCAGCAATGGCACAGCTTTCTATGGTACACCTATGGGGCAATAATGAACGGTGCAGAGCACTATATGGCACAGCTATGGGGCAATAATGAACGGTGCAGAGCACTATATGGCACAGCTATGGGGCAATAATGAACGGTGCAGAGCACTATATGGCACAGCTTTCTATGGTACAGCTATGGGGCAATAATGAACGGTGCAGAGCACTATATGGCACAGCTATGGGGCAATAATGAACGGTGCAGAGCACTATATGGCACAGCTATGGGGCAATAATGAACGGTGCAGAGCACTATATGGCACAGCTATGGGGCAATAATGAACGGTGCAGAGCACTATATGGCACAGCTTTCTATGGTACAGCTATGGGGCAATAATGAACGGTGCAGAGCACTATATGGCACAGCTATGGGGCCATAATGAACGGTATGGAGCATCTATTTTTATTTTTGAAATTCACCGGTAGCTGCTGCATTTTCCACCCTAGGCTTATACTCGAGTCAATAAGTTTTCCCAGTTTTTTGTGGCAAAATTAGGGGGGTCGGCTTATACTCGGGTCGGCTTATACTCGAGTATATACGGTATGTGTCGATTTTTCCAGAATGGCGACCTCCACTTTGCTGGATGGTGTATTTATCAATAGCAGAGTGGAGTCGCCCTGGAATTGGAGCCGTTTGCACTGAAGTCCGACCACTTTTTAATTGACGATGTCCATTTTTTTACTACATCATACGATGGGGAATCATGCATCACCATAAACCTCTTTCACTTTTCTGTATTCCACTGGGTTCACTATCAAACCTCACACCACTGCAGCACCTGTAAAATCAAGACCGTCATCAGTTCTGAGTTGCGAATTGGCACGTAATCTATAGATTTATATAGTTAAACGTGCAGTTTCAGCATCCTGTGATAAATTGAAGTAGGGGATGGGAAATCTTTAATGAATGTCATAGATACAGCTCTGGCAAAAATTAACCCCTTCATGACCTTGGGGTTTTTCGTTTTTCCGTGTTTGTTTTTCACTCCCCTCCTTCCCAGAGCCATAACTTTTTTATTTTTCCGTCAATTTGGCCATGTGAGGGCTTATATTTTGCGGGACGAGTTGTACTTTTGAACTACATCATTGGTTTTACCATGTCGTGTACTAGAAAACGGGAAAAAGAAATTCCAAGTGCGGTGAAATTGCAAAAAAAAAGTGCAATCCCACACTTGTTTTTTGCTTGGCTTTTTTGCTAGGTTCATGCTAAAACTGACCTGCCATTATGATTCTCCAGGTCACTATGAGTTCATAGACACCTAACATGACTAGGTTATTTTTTACCTAAGTGGTGAAAAAAAATTCCAAACTTTGCTAAAAAAAAAAAAAAAAATTGCGCCATTTTCCGATACTCGTAGCGTCTCCATTTTTCATGATCTGGGGTCGGTTGAGGGCTTATTTTTTGCTTGCCGAGCTGGCATTTTTAATGATAGCATTTTGGTGCAGATACGTTTTTTTTGATCGCCCGTTATTGCATTTTAATGCAATGTCACGGCGACCAAAAAAACGTATTTCTGGCGTTTCAAATTTTTTTCTCGCTACGCTGTTTAGCGATCAGGTTAATGCTTTTTTTTATTGATAGATCGGGCGATTCTGAACACGGCGATACCAAATATGTGTAGGTTTGATTTATTTTTTTTATTGATTTATTTTGATTGTGGCGAAAGGGGGGTGATTTAAACTTTTATATTTTCACATTTTTTTTAACTTTTCTTTTAACTTTTGCCATGCTTCAATAGCCTCCATGGGAGGCTAGAAGCAGGCACAGCACGATCGGCTCTGCTACATAGCAGCGATCTGCTGTTCGCTGCTATGTAGCAGAAAATCAGGTGTGCTGTGAGCGCCGACCACAGGGTGGTGCTCACAGCTGCCAGGGATCTGTAACCATAGAGGTCTCAAGGACCTCTATGGTTACCATTCGGAAGCATCGCCGACCTCCGATCATGTGACGGGGGTCGGCGATGCCGTCATGTCCGGCCGCCCGGCTGGATGCGGTAGTTAAATGTCTGCGTTTGACAGCGGCATTTAACTAGTCAATAGGCGCGGGCAGATCGCGATTCTGCCCGCGCCTATTGCGGGCACATGTCAGCTGTTCAAAACAGCTGACATGTCCCGGCTTTGATGCGGGCTCACCGCCGGAGCCCGCATCAAAGAGGGGCTTCTGACCTCTGACGTACTATCCCGTCCGAGGTCAGAAAGGGGTTAAGAGACCACTGCAAAATTTTCAGTTTGTCTGATTTTTCTCTTTGTAGGTATATTTTTGAGTAAAATGTAAATTGTTCTTTTATTCTATAAACTACTGACAATGTCTCTGAAGTTCCAAGCAATACATTTTGTATTTATTTTCTGAAAATGAGAAATTGTCAAAATAACAAAAAAATGCATTTCTTGCAGACCTCAAATAATGCAAAAAAAAATAAAGCTTCATCATGTAGAAACAACAACACTAATGTTTTAACTCAGGAAGACTTCAGAAATCAATATTTTGTGGAATAACCGTGAGTTTTAATGACAGCTTTCATGCCTTTCACACTGCTTTTGGGTGACCTTATGCCACTCCTGGTACAAATTTTTAAGCAGTTCTTCTTTGTTTGATGGCTTGTGACTATCCATCTTCCTCTTGATTACATTCCAGAGGTTTTCAATGGGGTTCAGGTCTGGAGATGGGACAGGCCATGACAGGGATTTGATGTGGTGGTTCTTCATCCACACCTTGATTGACCTAGCTGTGTTGTATGGCGCCTTGTCCTGCTGGAAAAAACAGTCCTCAGAGTTGGGGGAACATTGCCTGAGCAAAGCTAGTAAAGCTAGAAAAAGCCTTTCATCAATGAGAAGCAAAGGAGAGCTAGGCTGAAGTTTGGCAAAGACCATAATGATTGGACCATAGAGGACTGGACTGGAGTAAGGTAATCTTCTGAGTCTAATTTTCAGCTTTGCCCAACACCTGGTTGTCTAATGGTTAGATGGAGACCTGGAGCGGCGTACAAGCCACAGTTTCTGGCACCCACTGTGAAATTTGGTGGAGGATCAGTGGTGATTTGGGGATGCTTCAGCTAGGCTGGAATTGGGCAGGTTAATCTTTGCGAAGGACTAATAGAGCCGCACACAGTTATCCTGGAAAAACAGTTGATTCCTTCTGCTCAGGCAGTGTTCTCCAACTCTGAGGACTGGTTTTTCCATCAGGACGATGCGCCATGCCACACAGCTAAGTCAATCAAGGTGTGGATGAAGGACCATCACATCAAATCCCTGTCATGGGCAGCCCAATCTCCAGACCTGAACCCCATTGAAAGCCTCTGGAATGTAATCAAGAGTAAGACTGATAGTCACAAGCCATCAAACAAAGAGCTGCTTACATTTTTGTACCAGGAGTGGCATAAGGTCATTCAAAAGCAGTGTGAAAGACTGGTGGAAAGCATGCAAAGGCGCATGAAAGCTGTAAATAAAAATCAATGTTAAACCACAAAATATTGATTTCTGAAGTCTTCCTAAGTTAAAACATTAGTATTGTTGTTTCTAAATGATTGAGGGGTTTTTTTTGCATTATTTGAGGTCTGCAACAATGCATTTTTTTTTTTGAGCATTTCTCATTTTCAGAAAATAAATAAAAAATGTATTGCTTGGAACTTGAGACATGTCAGTAGTTTATAGAAGAAGAACAATTTACATTTAACTCAAAAATATCCCTATGAAGAGAAAAATCAGACAAACTGAAAATTTTGTAGTGGTCTCTTAATTTTTGCCAGCGATAGATATAGATACATATATAGATATACGCTACCATTCAAAAGTTTAGGGTCACTTAGAAATTTCCCTATTTTTGAAAGAAAAGCACCGTTTCTTCCAATGAAGCTAACATTAAATGATTCAGAAATACTCTATACATTAATGTGGTAAATGACTATTCTAGCTGCAAACGTCTGATTTCTATTGCAATATCTTCATAGGGGAAGAGCACCACTAATTCCATGGTGCTGTACATGAGAAAGGTGTTACATACAGTTATACTGTAGATATCGTTTATAGTAAACAAATTTACAATGACGGACTGGTACAGAGGGGAGAGCTCCCTGTCCTTGCGGACTTATATTCTATGGTATAATGGGGAAGAGACAGAAGGTCGGGGGTGCGGCGGCTCTGGTGGTGGTGAGGCGGCAGCTCTATTTTTACATAGTCTCCTCTGTGTATATTGCCGTCCCTTATTATACAGTGCCGTCTCATGTACAGCACCATCCCTTATATATTGGATAGAGCCCTGTCTTTATTACATAGTCATGTCTCTGCACGTTCCCCCGCAGCTCTACACACACACACACACACACACACACACACACACACACACACACACACACACACACACACACACACACACACACACACACACACACACACACACACACACACACACACACACACACACACACACACACACACACACACACACACCACCTCTACGCACGCTCTCCCGCAGCATCACCGTCGCCGGCAGCTTCCTCTCTGGCACAGCCGCGGGGCTGAATGATGTCATCCAGCCGCACTGCTGTGTGAGACAGGAAGCGTGGGCCGGAAGCAGGACAGATTGCTGCAACTCCGCTGCCATTTTTTCTTGTAGGCAGCGGAGCTGCAGTGATCTCTCCCTGCCCGCCGCACATGAGGGCAATCTGGCCAGGGGCCCCCTGGAGCCTCGGGGCCGGATAAACAGGCCAGATTGCCCTCATTATTAGTTGCTCTGCAGGGGCCCTCCTCCACCTCTGGGCCCCAGTGCGGCCGCATCGGCTGCCCATGTGGTATGTCTGCCCCTGCCAGCAGGTGTTCTGAGTTTTACTATGCTTTCTGGTAACCTAAAACCAACAGTATCCCACATTTAGCTTGAAGGAAACATTATAGGGAACCTGTGAGCAGGACTGTGCATAGTAACATATCAACAGTGTCAGGTTGGTGCAGTTATACTAATTGAAATGATACCTTGGGTGTATTTGTAGTTTTCAGTTAATGATATGCCTGTGCTTCGGGCAGCCTGTGGGGGGGGTCTTTATGTGGTGTCAGGTGACCTGCCCTCTATTTTACATACTGCATAGAATATTGTGGGGTTAGAAAAATAAAAGTAACATTTAGCAAAATGGTGGCGGCAACACCTGCGCTGTAGCATGTATCGCAAAATGCATATAATATTGTTTGGTGGAAAAAAAAAAGTCATCAAAATGGCTGTGGCACATGTGCAGTAGCATCTGTTGCGTTGCGATAGATGGTACTGCACAAGTGTCGTTTTGCTGCTACCCAACAATATTATATGCATTTTGCGGTACATGCTCAAGCACAGATGCCCCCTCAATTTGGCTGAATGTTAATTTTTTATTTTTTTTTCTAGCCCCAAAATATTCTATGCAGCTTGTAAAATAGGGGCAGGTCACTGAATGATCAGTTACCTGTCAGAAGCCATACTGGTGAATACCTAAGCAGAGCACCACATGTAGACGCCCCACAGGCCGCCCCAGAGCACAGGCATATAATTAAAGATAATTAAAGATTGAAAATAAAGATTAAACAACAACCACAAGACTGAGTTCATCACCCCAGGTATCAGTGTAATCAGTATAACGGCGCCGACCTGATACTGTAAGTTACTGTGCACAATTCTGCTGACGGGTTCCCTTTAAATAAATTGAAGGGAAGTGGTCATTTTCCCCAAACATTATTAACCTGGAGAAATAGTTAATTTTCTCCCTTGTAGCTACTGAACTCCACTGTAACACTATTAGGACATGTTAAATGGTATTTGTAAACTAAAACCTTGAGTGATAAATACATAAATGATGTTGTGTTCCTACTATACTTTTCTTCTGACCGTTCCTCTCCTGGTTTTGACTTACGAATATAAAATACTGAGCATGTGATCATAGGTTAATCCTGTATCAGCACGTTAATAGCATTTGGGGACATGACAGGTTCCCTTTGGTGCTTCCCCACGTCCCCCAAACCATCTCATGTCTTCCACTCTTAATAGTTTCAAACCCACCCCCTTTTGGTGGCCTCTTGCTTTGTATGGTACCTTTAGTACTCCTTAAAACATTCCTTGACACTATCTGAAGTACATTTGGAGGTGCCCATGTAATATAGATGTGTAGTGGGAGTGGACCGTATTGGACAGCTATGCTCCTACTGCAGTGGGTGGGATTAACGATCACTCCAATTTTGGTCATTTAACACTTTTAGATGCTGTAGTCTATGCTGACCTCTTCTAAGACCTTATGTGATCAGTTGCATTTGGCATAGTGGAGCATTCCTCAGACAACTATTAGCCTCACTGATATTATGTGAAGCCGTGTAAATGTGTGGCGCCCACACTTAATACTGAATAGGTCGAGGTGTCCTGAAGTGTTTCCGTTTTTTCATAATTTGGTGTTTGCGTGTATAAATATTGGCCAAACACAGTCCACTCACTGCAAAGGTTACTCAGTTGCAACTGTAAAGGCTCCTCGCCCTTAATCGTCCACTCGCCGATCGCAATAAACAAATAAGCACATACCACAGCCTGTGACACATCAACATCATACTTATTGCTGCCACCGCTTGCCATTTTGTTATGCCAACCAGGCTCCTACCATGGGTAACACTTGTACACCCACACACCTAGCTCTCCAGTACCAAACTGGTAAAACTTCTAGCACTTATAGGGTAACACTGCTCATCTATACTCTCCCTCTTTGAGGTTGTGGGTACATTATGAATTAACAAACTTATTCAACTTTACATTTATTATACAAAAATGCTACAGTGCTTAGAAAAGTTACAAAAAGAACTGACAAAAATACATACTCAGCAGGCAAAACCGTACAAAAATAAAAAAACGATAAAGAAGGCTCTTACGGATTAGATCAGTGAGGAGACACTGCAGAAATTTGGACAGCTCTACAATACTAGTTGGTTTCCTCTGGGTCTGACAATGGAGGTTTCTAGAAATGAGATCTTAGGGTCATCCAGGCCTGTCATGGGTCTTCCTAATCAGGTCAGAGAAGGAGGATCTCTAATTACCGTATATACTCGAGTATAAGCCAAGATTTTCAGCCCACTTTTTTTGGGCTGAAAGTAACCCTCTCGGCTTATACTCGAGTCATACCCAGGGGTCGGCAGGGGAGGGGGAGCGTAGCTGTTTAATAATACTCACCTGCTCCTGGCGCGGTCCCTGCACGTCCCTGGTTCCCCGGCGCCGGCAGCTTCTTCCTGTAGTGAGCGGTCACATAGGTGTGGAGCCGCATATTCATTACTGTAATGAGCGGTACCATGTGACCGCTCACAACAGGAGGAAGATGCCGGGGAACAGACGTGCAGGGACCGCGCCAGGAGCAGGCGAGTATAACTCAGTGCGGATATTCACCTGCTCCCCGTTCCACCGTCGGCGCCGCTGCGTCTTCCACGTCCTCTGCAGTGACTCTCCGGTCAGAGGGCGCGATGACGCGATTAGTGCTCCTGAGCGTCAGTGCAGAGGACGGGGAAGACACAGCGGCGCCGACGGTGGAACGGGGAGCAGGTGAGTATAGCAAGTGCCGGGGACCTGAGAGGTGAGTGTTTTTTGTTTTTGTTTTTTTTTAATCGCAGCAACAGCATATGGGGCAAATATCTCTATTTTATCTTATGGGGCCATGTGCAGCATTATATGGGGGCAAATATCTCTATGTGCATCTTATGGGGCCATGTGCAGCATTATATGGGGGCAAATATCTCTATGTGCATCTTATGGGGCCATGTGCAGCATTATATGGGGCAATTATCTGTATGGAGCATCTTATAGGGCCATGTGCAGCATTATATGGGGCAATTATCTGTATGGAGCATCTTATGGGGCCATGTGCAGCATTATATGGGGCAATTATCTGTATGGAGCATCTTATGGGGCCATGTGCAGCATTATATGGGGCAAATATCTGTATGGGGCCATGTGCAGCGTTATATGGGGCAAATATCTGTATGGAGCATCTTATGGGGCCATAATCCACATTTGTGAAGCATTATACGGGGCAAATGTGTCTATGGAGCATCTTATGGGGTTATAATCAGCATTTTTGCAGCATTGTATGGGGCATATTTTAATATGGAGCATCTTAAGGAGCCCATTCTAAACTGTATGGAGCATCTTATGGGGTCATCATGAACTGTATGGGGCTCCTGATTCAATATGGATATTCAAAAACACTTAACCTACTGATGTCTCAATTAATTTTAATTTTATTGGTATCTATTTTTATTTTTGAAATTTACCGGTAGCTGCTGCATTTCCCACCCTAGGCTTATACTCGAGTCATTAAGTTTTCCCAGTTTTTTGTGGCAATATTAGGGGGGGCGGCTTATACTCGGGTCGGCTTATACTCGAGTATATACGGTATATATATTAAAGGGAACCTGTTGCCCCCAAAATCGATGATGAGGTAAGCCCACTGTCATCAGGGGCTTATCTACAGCATTCTGTAATTCTGTAGATAAGCCCCCGATGTTACCTGAAAGATGAGAAAAAGACGTTAGATTATACTCGCCCAGGGGCGGTCCCGCTGCGGTCCGGTCCAATGGGTGTCTCGGGTCCGCTTCGGCGCCTCCTATCTTCATTCTATGATGTCCTCTTCTGGTCTTCACACCGCGGCTCCGGCGCAGGCGTACTTTGTCCTGTTGAGGGCAGAGCAAAGTACTGCAGTGCGCAGGCACTGGGCCTCTCTGACCTTTCCGCGGCGTGAAGACCAGAAGAGGACGTCATGGAATGAAGATGAGAGGCGCCAGAGCAGACCTGAGACACCCATCAGAGCGGGACCGCCCCTGGGTGAGTATAATCTAACGTCTTTTTCTCCTCTTTCAGGTAACATCGGCGGCTTATCTACAGCATTACAGAATGCTGTAGATAAGCCCCTGATGACGGTGAGCTTACCTCACCATCGATTTTGAGGGTGACAGGTTCCCTTTAAAAAAAAAAAAAATAGTTTTAGGGGATATAATTTTAATTTGTGATATTATCCTACATGACCACCTTAGTGGAATAATATCACCACCATCTTTCCAAGCATGTCTTTTCCATTCTAGACATGCCAAATATGTCTGATATAGCCATAATTCTGGTTGATATTACATTTATATGGTTTTCCAAGGCCAAAAAATCTTTCTGCTTGATACTACAGATAGTGATCTTCCTGATCAGATACAGTGGGTGAAATAAGAAGTATTGAACAAGTCACCAATTTTCTAAGTAAATACATTTCTAAAGGTGCTATTGATAAGAAATTCTCGCCAGATATCCATAACAACCAATCCAATCTACACAGGCAAAGAAGTCAAACCATAATGTCTATAAGTTAAAGGGTCTCTGTCTAAGCACAGTGACTGTACAAACAAATTACAGGCGATCTGTGCTCCATGGCGGGGATATTTATTTAAATGCCCCATTCCACTTGCTAGGTTTCGCTCTGGCTCTATGAAGCCAGAGCTGTCAATCAAAGAGGGTGGGAAGGTGGAGATGGGGGTGGTGAAACAAGCAGGTAAGTAGGTGTATGTAAATTATCGGCCACGTCATGATGAACTGAGAATTAGTTTGAACAGTCCCTCTCTGCTCAGTCCCTTTTAAGTTATGTGTAATAATGGGAAATAACAAGCTCTTGTGCCCGGGCACCTGTAGGAGCATTATGCTACAAGACCGAGGTTTTTTTTCTTATGTGAGAAAGCAGTAAAACTTAATTCTAAACTAGGTATCACCCTAATCATATTGAATTGCAAATATGTTTTTAAATGTCTTTTCTCCATTAAACAGGTATTGGCAATCAGTGTTTGGCCCCAATGAGTTAATTTTTGTTTTTCTGCCTATTGGTGCAGGTCCCAGAAGCGGACCCCTATAGTCAATACACTATTTGTCACCTATCCTATGGATGTTATTACTTGGGAAGTAAAGTGTAATGTGTGGGTGTGTGCATATACAGTCTGCATTTTTTGTTTCTTCTCCTAGAGCTTTTTTGGGTGCAAAGGATCTCTTTCTGTATGATAAATACAGAGATAAATATGGCAAACCTAACAAAAGAAAGGGATTTAATGAAGGTCTTTGGGAAATTCAAAATAATCCAGATGGCAACTACAAATTTCCAGCTCCAGTAAGTATGAATGTTCTTAAAGTGATTGTTATATAGGTTTTTCCACAGAATGTATTTATGGGCTATGTTTGTCGCAGGGTTGACCAATGGAAGGCCCCCAGAGATGAGAATTGGGCGCCTGTGTGTATGGAGCAGTATCGTACATATGCCACCGCTGCTGTATACGCTATATATGGGAGTACTGAGGATGGAGATAAGTGAACACTGTTCTCAGCCATCAGTCTCTGTCAGGCAGTGAATAGAATGGTGGTCCACTGCATACTACTCTATTCACATGGGATTTTGGGCCCCTCTTCTTATCACCTGGAAGGGGCCAGCAATCTTCTGTCTTGTGAATAGCTAATAAGTATGGTTAGAGTAGAGAGAACAATGTAGATGCTGTGGTAGTCCTTGTAAGACTTTGTGTATTTTCTTGGAGTGAGTACCCATTTGGGGACTAACTAACTTCTCTTTTTTTTTTCACGGTTACTTTCAAAGAACCTTAAAATTCTTTCACACTGCATTTAGGTACCAGTCAGTGGCCCATCTTGGCTTATGTCCACAATCACACCAACCCCCCCAAAATGGGGCATATGCGTCGCCTGGGCCTTAGACCATAATGGTGCCGACAGAGCGTACATGCACTCTGCTTTGCATTGTTTTCTGGCGTATACACCTGCTGGAGGCTAACACCCAGACACAGTCTACTACATCTGAGTGTCCGCATCCAGTAGGCATACTCGCCTGGAAATTCAGCATGGCAAAGCGTACATTTATCATTTACGGCCCCATCGGCGCATACGTCCCAATCCCGTGGGGGTTTGGACGTAAGCCACTGAACGGGTGCCTAAATGCAATGTGAAAGCACCCTTAACATTTTGTGTGTGTGTATATCTGGGCTCTGGAAACATCATTGACAGTAAACTTTTTTTTTCAGTCAACCAACTCCTCCGATAGTGAAGCACTTAATGAGAAAGAATGTGATGAGGAAAAACCGCCTGTTGTAAAGTCTTCATCATCAAGTGAAGATGAAGGCAGTGAAAAGGAACAGCCTAAGGCTGCAATGGTATGTATTCCCAAGTCTGTGTGATTCAGTGACCCCCACAAGGCTAAAGCTTCTGTCGTGCCTGCATTGCTTTTCATGTGGGGTGGGGATAGGCTATGTTCAGATCTACAAGGGAAGCTTTCTGTTGTAGAGCCTTTCATATTTGAGGAGGAGA
Source organism: Ranitomeya variabilis (assembly GCF_051348905.1). NCBI lineage: Eukaryota > Metazoa > Chordata > Amphibia > Anura > Dendrobatidae > Ranitomeya > Ranitomeya variabilis. The sequence continues at coordinate 796,835,424 of NC_135232.1, read as the reverse complement.
CTCCCACCGACTGCTTAATAGACACCACCCTTACCGACCCCCAACAGTGCACAGCTAAGGAGATTAGAGCACAGTCCAGAATACAGATTGAGTAGAAGGCATAGGCTCGTTAATCCACGAAAGTTGGAGTGATTACCTTGTAGATGTCTGGGTTGTGGGTAGGTGGCATAACTGCTTATTTAAGAGAAATTTGGCAAACTTGAAATTAGTTTTTAAGAAGCCGATGAATGAAGAGTAAAAAAATTGTAGTCTATGGACAAATCAAACAAGCAATTCCATTTCTAGTCACAGTAGCTTATAGAAATATATTAACATACGAAGAAATAAATGGGGGGGGAAACGTGGGGTCCCCCTAGTTTTAATAACCAGCTAAGGTAAAGCAGACAGCTGGGGGGCTGATATTAATAGGCTGGGAAGGCGCAAATATCCATGGTCCTTCCCAACCTAATAGGACCAGCCCTCAGTCGCCTTAGAAATAGCACATCCATTAGATGTTCAAATTCTAGGGCTTAGCCCCAGCTCTTTACGATTGCCACCACACCAGGGCATTCGGGGTAATGGGATTATCGGGTTGATGTCAGCTATGTAATGTCCACTGACCTAAAGCTCACGGGTTAGTAATGGAGAGGTGTCTATCAGATACCCCCCAGTAAAGAGAGAAGAAAAAAAGTTGCAAAAACAAAAATCTTTATTTTGAAAATAAAAATCTCTCCATCAGTTTCCTTCACCCCCCCCCCCACACCCCCATTGATTTAAAATAAATAAATAATCGCCATAGAGTCCACCGTAATCCAAACGCAGGTCCCATGACGATCCCAGTCTTCTTCATCGCTGCTCTCCGTGAGAACTCGGCTGCTGTTAGCTGAGGTGATATCCGTAAGGTTACCTCAGTAGTTTACAGCGGCCAATTCTCATGAGGGCAGCGCGAGTCCGGACTGATGAGCTGTCGCAGGGGACTGCTCACCATTTTATTTTTTATTTTTTTAATTACTAATAAAAGAAAAATAGTAAAAAATAAATGAGAAAAAATGACATGGGGTTCACTTATTTTTTAATAACCAGCCAAGGAAAAGCAGACAGCTGTGAGCCGGTCTTTTTATGCTCGGAATGTGAAAATATCTATTGACCTTTCCTGTCTATTAATATCAGCCCCGCACCTGATTGCTTTGCTTTTGGTTATTAAAAATGGGGTGGGGACCCTAATAAAATTACATGGGGGGGTATCCCCTATTTTTAAAAACCAGCTAAGGCAAAAAAAACCTAGGGGGGGCCCCATGTCATTTATTTCTCAAAAGAAAAATACTTTAAGTAATAACTGAAAGAAAAAAAAAAAAAAAAAAAAGGCAAATAGTCCGAATAGCTGTTTTTTTTAAATAACTAGCTAAGGGAAAGCAGACGGCTGTGGGCTTATTTAATAATCTGGGACTGGCCTTGCTTATTGGACCATTCCTAACCTACAAATATCAGCCTGCAGCCACCCCAAAAATGGCACATCATATTCCGGCATTCAGCCTTAGCTCTTCCCGATTTTGCCCTGGTGTGGTGGCTTTCGGGGTTGTTTTTGGGGTTGGCAATGGAGAAGTGTTAGTCACACACCCATTACTAACTCAGTAGTAAAAATAAACACACACCTACCTTAATTTGAATAAAGACTCTCTCAGACTAGCCCTCGTTAACAAATTTATTAATAAAATGATCCCACAAAGTAATCCACGTTCAACTTCTTGGTCTCCAACATCTGTGGATAGCAGTAAAGCTACTGCTATGTGCAGGCATCGGTTGATTACTACTCTCATCAGTGTCGCCTGCTCTCACTGCTATCAGCGAGACCAGGTGCACGATGATGAAAGGAGTGTAGGAGTAGTTAACCTTGTATTAGCCGGTCACAACTGCTGGTTCGCACGCTGTTCTTGTGACAGCATGGGAACCCAAAGCAGTCTGCGATACCCAGCGGCTGTTACCGCCAGTCACACCGTTTCCCACGCTGTCACGCCGAGGACCACTTGGGATCAGCCTGCTGTTCGGGATCAAGTTCAGGTACCCGAACAAAGCTTTAGTTAAAAAAAAAAAAAAAGTTTGATGAACCCGAAAGTCCACGGGTCTGTCCATCCCTAATCAAGACTAGTATTGATAAAAGGTGCAATGGTAGAAGATGCATCAAATTCATTAAGAGGCTTGTACACGAGTTTTGGTGAAGTTTTTAGCTGTCGTGCGCCACCTCGAGATTTATTCCGGTCAGTGTACATTTGTGTCATAACTTGTGCCTCTTGTCAAGTTAATAATGAGGAATTTGTTGGCTGCACTCATCCACATCCTCTTCTAGGTAAGCTCCACCAAGTTTACATAATGCAGGCAGAGTTTTCAGGCCTGGAAAAATATCACAAACCTTTTGCTCAACCTAAAGTAGTCTAAAAATGTACAACTTTTCAAACTATATTTCTGCTAGAGTTTAGGTAAAAAGCCTTTGAATCATGGCCTTAATTCTTCCCAAAATGAAGAATGTGTGCAAAATCCTGAGTATAGACCATGTCGCTGTTCTGGAGCATAAGCATTTCTTTTTCTTTTTTTTAATCTATTTTTCTATTTTATTTCTTTTACTTTTTTTTACAGCCTCCCCAGCAATCCTCAAGTGAAATGGATCCTGATAGTGTTTCTTCATCCGAAGCAGAAAATTCTGACAGCGATAAGGTGATCTTTGATAAATCAGATATTTGTGCATATTGTTATGAACCAGTGCAGTTCTTTCATAGACGATTGCCCAACCATCAAAAACAAAATGTAAAATATATGGTAGTCTGTAAAGGTAATTTGAGGTGCTTTACTATTTTATCAGAGCGGAAGACTGACTGCAGTTCATCAATAGTCTGTCAGGACAGTCAGTGGTCGCTCTTTGGCTGCAGTCTGTACGTGGTTCTAAAAGTCACTTGCTGGGAACAGCAGCACAGACATTGCTGTGGGAGGGGAGTATCCATTGTTTTTTTAATTGAGGTCCTGAATTGGTTAAGTTAGGGTTCTCAAGTAGTGGACAACCTCTATTATCTATGATAATATGGCATTACTGCCAAGGAGTATACCATGATTTTATCAATCCAAACATGGAGCACTATGCCTTGATAGGAAAAAAAATTAGAGACGGCGGGGAAAAAAGGGTGGGATGGGGTTGTTGCCTCCTGTCAAAGAGTGGACACCGGAGAGACCATGCAGAATCCCACCACTGCCACCATTTTGTCAAAGATCGCAGCCTGGGAGATCATGCAGATCCACCCGCTGTTATATTTGGAGCAAACAGCCATCTACTGCCCCTATCGTCCGGACAATTACACAATTGACCGATGATTAACGGAGGAGACCAGAGGCTGTTTCCATGAATAGGCTGGTTTTCGGGAAACCAACAGTTAGCGTACGGTATTTACACCTCCAATTCCAAGTCATGGAATATGTGTAGATACCCCCAGTACGATCACTGCTAGCGCTAAGGCTACGTTCACATTTGCGGTCTGCGCCGCAGCGTCGGGCGCCGCAGCGTCGCCGCATGCGTCATGCGCCCCTATATTTAACATGGGGGCGCATGGACATGCGTCGCACTTGCGTTTTGCGCCGCATGCGTCCCTGCGGCGCCCGCGTCCGGGCGCAGAGGACGCAGCAAGTTGCATTTTTGCTGCGTCCAAAATCAATGAAAAAAAGGACGCATGCGGCGCAAAACGCAGCGTTGTGCATGCGTTTTGCTACGTTTTTGTTTGCGTTGTGTGTTGCGGCTCCGACGCTGCGGCGCACAACGCAAATGTGAACGTAGCCTAAGACAACCCAAGACTACCTGTTGCAACCACCAGTCTATTTTTATACAGGCTAACTGGAGGCCTGGTTCTGGTAGCGTATGGCTTCGGGGTTTGGATTACAGAATGATTAAATTTAATCCAAAATAAAGGACCGTGTTTAGAAAAAAATAAATATACAAAAGATTTTACAAAAAAGACAAAACAGCAATGCAGCATATACAGTTACTTAAAATTAAACTGATAAAACAAAAGAAACTTACTGTGATGATAACAGATATGCTTCGGCCCAGCGAAGGAGAGCGCTTCAATTGGAAAGCATCCAGTGAACAATAATCATGCATGCACTGATATGCATCTCTCTACATGAACATGGATCCTAATTTGTCTTGATCTTTTATCAGCACCTGAGTTACAGCCACATACAGGCCTGTGATGACCTCATGTGGACTGGGTTGTGGGATGTCCTCAGCCCTTCAGGATTTTATGTAGTTCCCACTTATACAATAACTTCACTCACTGATGAGCGCAGAAGTTTGAGATCGCCGCCAACTTTTTTATCTGGATTTAATTGTTACCCAGAGACAAAGCATGACATGGCTGTTGTCGGTTATCAGCCCACTACGGATTTGTGACGTATAGGCAGGGGTTATGATTATGAAAAAACATGCATCATCTTCCCCGATTCATCATGAAGCTGGAAATTTATGTCCCATCCTTATCGGATCTATACGAACTCCAATATTCATTATTTCTCGTCACCTTCCACGACAGCATAGGAGGATGTCTCCATTCCCTAATGGGGGACAGGAAGCACAAGAGGTTAAAAGGCCCCTACTACCTCTTATTCGCCGGTGTCTTTCCTGTCCCCCATGGGGCATGGAGAGGTTTTTCGTATGCTGTGTGGCCGGCGACTGCAGTGTACCTGGTTTTTCCTGCCGGGTAGTGGTGGTCGTGGGCTCTGCCTTCCTCCACGTTATGCTGCTCCCGTCTCCTCGTGATTTGGGACCTTTCCTGGCCCACCCTCTCCTCCAGGGGAGGTAAAGCGGGCCAGTGATCCCCAGCGGTCGCCTCTTTGAGCTTACCGGCTTTCTTCCTCCCTCCGCAGCGATGTTCAGCGTCCCGGAAGTGACGTCATCGCTGTGCGCGTCACTTCCGGTCCTGCGTTCCACTGCATGGAACGCATCCACTTCCAGATTCTCTGCCTCCTGCGGCCCCCGGACCTTAGGACACTGCAGAGAGCACACCATTCCACGTGGAGGCCTGCTCTCGGACCCGGGGAGGAGGGGAATCGTTTCTTCCGCGCTGGGGGCAGGGTTTATTTCTATATAAACCTGCCTGATGACACCTCCAGGTAAGACTGATCCCTGTCAGTATGGATGGTGCTTCCTGCCCTACATCTGCGGAGCCCAGGGCTGCCCCAGCTCCAGTAAGTTTGTCACGGGGTGGGTCCAAGGCCAGAGGTAATAAGGGGTGCCCTTTTTACACCGCTCTCCCTCTTATTGCAGGGAGAAAAGTCTGCCCAGAAAATCCCGGAAAAAAAGTCATCAAAATGCGCAATCTGAAGCTTCCCTCTCTATGGGAGAAAAAACTATGTCAGGGGTGCACGGATAAAGTGGTCAGAGCACAACAGCCCTCCCTCCTCAACGAAATCCGTACCCTGGTTAAGCATGAAGTGCAATCCTCGCTAGCCGCCTTCAATCCTACTCCACTGCCAGGTCCATTTCCTTCTTAAAAAAGGAAGATACAAATTGAGCATTCTTTCTCTGAGTCTGATCACTCATATTCCTCTTCTTCGGAGAAATGGGGTGAATCTTCTGCGTCTAAATTTTCGGAGGCAAGAAAGTATCTTTTCTCCTCTGATTATATTGAGGAGTTAGTAATGGCTGTACGTAACACAATGGGGTAACAGGAGGACTCTGTCCCTCAATCCATACAGGATGAAATGTTTGGAGGATTGAAATCGGAGAGACATTTGGGGTTCCCGGTTCATAGGAACATTGTAGATTTAATATCTCAGGAGTGTGAGCTCCCAGAGAAACGCCTAACCACTCCCTCTGAAATGAAGCACCGTTTTCCCTTAGAATCGGTTTCTTTCATGGGATATACCTAAAGTAGATATACAGGTGTCAAGAGTAGCGAAAAAAACTTCGCTCCCCTTTGAGGACTCCTCTCAGCTGAGAGATCCGTTGGATAGAAAAATGGAGAGCCTATTGAAAAAGTCATGGGAAACAGCCACCTCGGGGTTAAAATCTAATATTGCTGCCACCTGTGTCGCCAGAGCTCTCTCCCGTTGGATGGATGAGCTGGAAAAGCATATCTCCCAGGGTACGTCGAGAAGGGAACTTTTAGACTCTCTTCCCATGCTCCAAAAGGCTTCGGCTTATCTGGCTGATGCTTCTATGGCGTCGATTAGAATAGCAGCCAGAGCCTTAGTCCAGTCTAATTCTGCCCAAAGAGCCCTCTGGTTGAAGATGTGGAGCGGTGACGTAACTTCAAAAATTAAGTTATGCTCAATTCCCTTTAAAGGGACTCTGTCACCTGAATTTGGCGGGCCCTGTTTTGCGGTCCGATGGGCGGTGTTTTCCGTTCTTTCATTCACCCCTTCCTTTCCCGCTGGCCGCAATATTGTCTTGAATTTGATTGTTTCCTCCGTAGAACACGTGTGTGCAATGCAATCTTGCCTTGCGCACGCGCAGTATGATTTGCCCAACTGCGGGCAAAGCCGAAAAGCATTAGTGCGCATGCGCCGCCGCACTATGTCCCGGAAGTATTTCGCTGTGTTCCGGAACATAGTGCACCGGCGCATGTGCCCAATGCTTTTCGGCTTTGCCCGCAGTTGGGCAAAGCATACTGCGCGTGCGCAAGGCAAGATTGCATTGCGCACGCGTGTTCTACGGAGGAAACCTAATCAAATTCAAGACAATATTGCGGCCAGCGGGAAAAGAAGGGGCGAATGAAACAGAAAACACCGCCCATCGGACCGTAAACAGGGCCCGCCAAATTCAGGTGACAGAGTCCCTTTAAGGGCGATTATCTTTTTGGTCCTGCTTTAGACGAAATTCTGGAAAAGGCCACAGATAGAAAAAGGCCCTTCCAGAGCAGAAACCTATCAGAAAACTTTTTTTTCGTGCCCCCTAATCTAATACCTGCCAAACAAGAGGTAAGGGGAAATGGAGCTATGCCAAGGGCAGGGGGAAAAGCAAATTTTATTCATCAATGGCGGGCCATCACCACTTGTCAGTGGGTCTTCAATGTCATTCAGGAGGGCCTCCTGATAGAATTCATATCTTTTCCCCCCTCGGAGTCTGAAGATAACCTTCCCATTGTCACAGGGAGCACATACATTGATGATGACAGGCCTCAGAGATCTCTTAAAATCAAATGCAAACTCCCCGGTGCCCCCCGAAGAATGGGGTTTGGGTCATTACTCTCGTCTCTTCCTGGTAAAAAAAAACCATCGGGGGATGCACAAGTTATAATAAATCTGAAAGGCCTCAATTTTCATATTCAATACCGAAGATTCAAAATGGAGTCAGTGAAATCTGCTATTCTCCTGATAGGTCCGCATTATTTTATGGCAACCATCGACCTAAAAGATGCGTATTTCCACGTGCCGATTCACCCCCGGCACAGGAAGTTTCTCAGATGCGCAATATGCGAAAACGCATACACAACACAAACCAGGTTAAAAAAAAATTAAAAAAAATCGCAGTATTCTCACCTGCCGGCGTTCCCACGCAGCGTCACCGATGTTCCCGGCAGCTAGCGTTACTTCCTAGTAATACATTGCGAAATCTCGCGAGAAGTGCATAGGCAGCATCAATAGTAAAAAGAGAAAGAGAGCGAGAGAGAATTTCCCTGACAAGAAATTCTTCTACGCATGCTCTCTTTGAAAAGGCGGGACCCGTCGCTGGATTCCTGCTTTTCACAGGCAGCGACGCATCCTGCGCCCATAGGCTTCCATTGTAGCCAGTGACGGGCAGCACAGAATACGTCGCTGACTGATTTTCCGACGTGCAGAAAAAACTTCCTCTGAAAAACGTTTTTTTTATGCAAGATCCAGTGAAAGACACGGATGGCCATCCGGCGCTAATACAAGTCTATGAGAAAATGCAGGATCCTGCATTCTAAAAAAACAACTGATTGTGACGGGAGCTGAAAGACAGAAGTGTGAAAGAGGCCTAAGGCTACTTTCACACTTGCGCCGGTACGGGGTCGGCGCGACATACCGACGCACGTTGTGAAAATTCTGCACAACGTGGCAGCGGATGCAGTTTTTCAACGCATTCGCTGCCCATTCTAAAGTCCCGGGGAGGAGGGGGTGGAGTTCCATCCGTCCATGCGCGTTAGGAAATGGCAGACCCGACGTACGAAAAAACGTTCCTTTGAACGTTTTTTTTCGTGACGACTGTCCACCATAACACGACGCATCCAGTGCATGACGGACGCGACGTATGGCCATATGTCGCGATCTGTCGGCAATACAAGTCTATGGGGAAAAAAACGCATCCTGCGGACACATTTGCAGGATGCGTTTTTTTTCCCAAAACGACGCATTGCGACGGACGCCAAACGACGCAAGTGTGAAAGTAGCCTTAGTCTAATTCTATTTTTCTTTCGGAGACTTAAGTCTTGGGACAATGTATAACATTACTTCTGAAGGGACAAAGTATTTCCTGAGGACAAAAGAGGCTCTGTCACTTATATACCTTTTGTGTAAACACGTACCTTTGTTATCCAGCCTTAAGGCTATGTGCACACGTCGCAGAATTCCCGCGGAAATTTCCGCGGAAATTCTGCAACTCTTGCCCTGAGGACATCGCATGCGGAATTGGCATGCATATTCCTGCTAAAAACTAGCGTTTTGCAAGCATAATTAGCTTGCAGAATGCTAGTGTTTTCCAAGCGATCTGTAGCATCGCTTGGAAAACTGATTGACAGGTTGGTCACACTTGTCAAACATAGTGTTTGACAAGTGTGACCAACTTTTAACTATTGCTCCTGCCTATGCAGCATCAATAGTAAAAGAATGATAAAAAAATAAAAAAAATGGTTATACTCACCTTCTGATGGCCCCGGATCTCCTCAGCGGCTTCCGTTCCTATAGATGCTTTGTGTGCAGGACCTTCGATGACGTCGTGGTCATGTGACCGCGATCACGTCGCGGTCACGTGACCGCGACGTCATCGCAGGTCCTTCACACAAAGTATCTATAGGAACGGAAGCGGCCGCGTGCACCGCTGAGGCGGGAAGACTCCGGGGCCATCAGAAGGTGAGTATATCACAATTTTTTATTTTAATTCTTTTTTTGTTTTTTAACAATTATATGGTGCCCAGTCCGTGGAGGAGAGTCTCCTCTCCTCCACCCTGGGTACCAACCGCACATGATCTGCTTACTTCCCACATGGTGGGCATAGCCCCATGCGGGAAGTAAGCAGATCAATGCATTCCTAGGTGTGCGGAATCCCCGCGATTCCGCAAATTTAATGAACATGCTGCGTTTTTTTCTGGAATGCGATTCCACTCAGGAAAACAACGCAGCATGTGCACAAAAAATGCGGATTGCTTTCTATTAAATAGGATGCTTAATGTGAGTGTGGTGTTCACGGTTTTATAGCGAAAAACCGCGAAAAAAATGTGAATAATCTGCTACGTGTGCACACAGCCTAACTACCTGTCCAATCTGTATACCTTTTATCTACGCACAGTAGACATGCTTGTTGGTACTGCCACGATCTCTTATGGTGTGTACACATAAGTAAACTCTGCGGGTTGGACACTGCGTGCTTGCGCAGCGTCCAACTCACAGCTTCCAGATGTTACTGCATAGTGGATGGGATTTCAAGAAATCCCATGTCCACTGTGCGTGCACAGCCGCCCGCTGGTCACCCACGGAGACGGACATGCTGCGCATCTTTCCAGACCTCAGCTTGTCTATCTTGCAGCGACGCAAGCCTCCACAAGATAAATCTCACCCATACGATGTATTGGATGCAGTGAATCCACACGGTTCAGTGAACACATGCGGAATCACCTGCGTTCAATAGACAGCAGCGCTTTGGACTCAGCGGACATGTGCTGCATCCAAAGCGCTGCCAATTACTGAACGTGTTCACTTCAGAAAGGAGCTTCCTGCATCTTAAGGCTACGTTCACACTAGCGTTGTGCGCCGCTGCGTCGGCGACGCAACGCACAACGCACGCAAAAACGCGGCAAAACGCACGCAAAAACGCTGCGTTTTGCGACGCATGCGTCGGTTTTTGCCGAAAATCGGACGCAAGAAAAATGCAACTTGTTGCGTTTTCTTGGTCCGACGCTTGCGGCAAAAAAGACGCATGTGTGGCACAACGCAACAAAAAAAAAACGCATGCGTCCCCCATGTTAAGTATAGGGGGCGCATGACGCATGCGTCGCCGCTGCGTCGCCGACGCAAACCCGACGCACATTAGCTTAACGCTAATGTGAACGTAGCCTAAGATGTCCATCTTACCAGTCCATTTCTAAGAGACTCAGACTGTCAGCTATTTGTTTCCTTACTGTAAATCTGCATGAGTGGGGTGAAGGCCCCCTCGCTAGGGTCATCAGAGATTTTAATATTTTCTATGACACCCGCACATACTATTTTGTGAACCTAAGTATGAATGTTAGATTTTCCCATAAAACCCACCAAGGAGTTGCCAACCAAGCTTGAAGTTGTGGCAAGTCGCGAAACGAGGACCAAGTGAATGAAGTACAGTTAGTCCTCGGTTTACGACGGTCTCGGGTTACGTCGTTTCGTGTTTACAACGCTTTATACGACGCCTCATTCCGACTTACGACGTTTTGCGTCGTAAGTCGAACTGCGTGTAGGGGCGGAACAATAGAGTCCAGTACTGTACACTGTACCCGGTTACAGAGGAAACCGAGTCTCCTGCACGCCATAACACCCTTCATTATGGCTCCCAAACGTAAGCTAGACTCATCTGATACCAGTGCATCAAAGAAAAGGAAGGCCATCACCATGGAGGTGAAAGTGGATATCATAAGGCGATCTTATAAGAGGGAAACACCAACAGAAATTGGCAGGTCATTAGGACTTAGTCGTTCGACTGTCGCTACGATTATCAAGAATTAAGATTTTATCCTTGAACATGTGAACGGATCTGCTCCTATGAAAGCGACAGTCATAACAAAGCAGCGTAGTGGGCTTATTATTGAGATGGAAAGATTATTGGTGCTTTGGTTGGAAGACCAAAATCAACGCCGTATCCCTGTGAGCCTTATGGTTATTCAGGAGAAGGCTAGGCGACTGTTTGAGGCGTTGAAAAGGGGGAAGGAAGTGAAAGTGAAGAATTTGTGGCAAGTAGGGGTTGGTTTATGAGGTTTAAGGATCGAGCCAATTTCCATAACATTAAAGTGCAAGGTGAAGCTGCTAGTGCTGATGAGAAAGCAGCAACTGAGTTTCCTAAAGCATTGGCTGAGATAATTGAGGAGGGTGGTTACTGTGCTCAACAAGTGTTCAACGTGGATGAGACAGGCTTGTTTTGGAAACGTTTGCCTAACCGTACGTACATCGCCAAGGAGGAGAAGTCAGCACCAGGTCATAAAGTCAGAATGTATTGGAAAACTGATCATAAGAACCATGGTCTTCTGCCTTGAACTCCTAAATATTCCATAAACTCAATTTTAGAGAGAGTGTTGGGGAATTAGGCAATGGGCTGCAGTACTAAAGTGTTTTGGAAGGCCCATTTTGGATTTTGGCATGTTTTAAATATCTAGGTATTGGTGAGTGGAGCAATCTTTGGAGTGGATGTGCACAGAATTGGAACGGACAAGGTTATAAAGAACAAAGACTGACTTCCAAGATTCATTAATTGGAGGACAGGCCCACCAGATACAAATGGGGTGAAAGACTCCAGGATAGAGCTTAGCCCTGTGTTAGAAAAGAAGCAGTCCCACCACACCAGAGGTGTACTAGTAAGATATAGCATATCGGCTAATCTAGGTCTGAGAGAGGCGCAGCCATGCTAGGGCAATGGGATGCATAGTAAAAAAAGCTGGGATTTTGGAAAAACATATTATTTAGTTTGTGATCTGAAATCTTAGACGCAGGTGCAAATGGCGGCTTGATGATGCTTTTTAAAGTCCTGAAGGCTAGCGCCTTCGTTTAGATTGGAGGTTGTAACTAATGGATGCTCAATCAAAGCCTGTGAGACTTAAATAAAGATCTAAGGTGAATTCAATTTGGAATAGAACTTAAGTTGGATTGAGAGTGGGATGGTTTGCTGGGAAGAAAAATAGTATTCCTGGGAGATTGTCCATCGTAGTAGCCACCATCCTACCAAATTACGATTATGTAAAAGGATTCCTACCATAAGGCTGCGATCTCAGTTTTGCTGTAGAATTTCTGCATCTATTTTAATTAAGTTACTTGCATTTTTTTCATTACTTTTTTTAACATGCATTTTTATTGCGTGGTGTTTTTTTTGTCTTTTTGGTGTGTCATGCTTTAAAGCTGTTTTTGTATTGAATTCTTCCTGTTTTTTTGCTTTGTCAAAACTTTGATACATTTAGGTGCGGATTACGTATGTTTTTGATGCATTTCCTCTGCAAAAACACATGTGCTTTTTTTTTTTCTTGCTGATTTTCTATATCTAATGCAAATCTATGGGAAAAAATCCACACAAAACTCAGCATACCTGCAAGAGAAATTGACATGTTGCGAATTTGAAACACGCACCGCAGGTCAGTTGACACGGAGTAAAATCAAAGCCAAGTGGGCAGGAGATTTCTATGATTCCCATCCACTTTTCTGGAACTTTAAGATCAAAAACGCAGCGTCAAAAAGGCACCAAAAGCTCATCGTGATTGCGAAGCTTCAGAATTTTTTTCAACTTGCTTTAAAAGGGGTTGCTCCCATTCGTTAAATGAATGCTCCTGGCTGCTAGCTTTTATAAAGAAATAACCCGCTGTACTCCTTTTCCCCTTAATCCTCTGGCTAATCTTTGCCAATGCTCCCAGTGTCTGGTGTTGGCTGCGGCGCCGGTGTCATGTGAACAGCCAATCACTGTGCTCAGCAGCTCTGCCAGGGTAGCTAGAACACCCCCTTCAGAATCGCTGATTGGCTGTCCACATGACGCAGGAAACCGCAGCCAATGCCAGATACTGGGAACATCGCCAGAGACTCACCAGTGGTCCTGAGGAAGAGAAGTACAGTATGGTTTATTTCTTTATAATAACCTGCACCCAGGGACATTAATTTACTCAAAGAGAACAATCACTTAAATTAAAGGTGTAAATGTGTATTTGCATATATTTTATTGATCTATATGCAGTGTACGGTCATATCTTATGTGGTTGGGGGAGCACTTAAATGTGAATAAAAATTAACACAGTAAAGGCTAGAAGTTTTTTTTATTTTTTTATTTAGCATTTTGAACTTGTGCATTTGACTTTAAAAAGACAGAAGTTCTTTAACCTCCATCCCAGCCACACTTTTCAGAGTTTATCGGTGATGTAACATATAAAAGCAAATAATCTGCGTATTCTGACAGTTTATAGGACATTGACTTAATGGCAATATCGTTGATTGTGTTACTTTGTGGCAGTTCATTAGTTCGGTGTTCCGTGACCAATACATGTAACAACTCTGATGGGCTCCGTAGAAAATGCGGAAAAGGTCATCCCCTGGCCTTTTAGTGTGGACTCTGTCAAATTAATAGTCTAAATGTCCGTATCGGATAGTCAAGCGCAGAGTTAAGCTGGTCTGCGGCACTCATTAACCATGTATGGGGCAGAGATGTGCATGATCAACCACCACTCCATTAACATGTTCTAGGGAGCAGGGGATAATTTTCTGCTACTAAGTAAGGTGTATGGTGAGACTAACCTTTGGTATAAAGTTATTTTTCGCTTTTGCTTGCGCTTTCATAATCATGTGTTTTAAGTTTTTCTCTCTAATGCTAAGAGATCATTCAATTTGGAATTTGCCAAAAAATATATAGTCTGTTATTAGAAATTAAATAGAAATTTCTCCTTGGTTTATCTGAAAGATTTTCTTTTTAAGTGTTCTCGTGTCCAACAGTTTTTTTAAGCTCTGCAAATTGCTCCTTTTTTATGTGGGAAACAAGAGTGCCCCCACCTCTCATTTCACCGGATCTGATGTAATGTGGTGTTAATGATCATCAGAGAAGTTTTGGATTGTAGTCTGTCTTTCTGACTTAGATGGTCCTGCAATATTGCCCAACTGCCGTAAGTTTTATGGTTGTTTCAGAAAAGCCAATGTGGATTGTGTTGGGGCATGGTCAGACCCTATGGGAGTTTGATGACCTGTAAAGGAGTGGAAGGTGGCATTATGAGATTTGCCATGTAACATAATGCTTTATTTGCTATGTTGCAGCGTTAAATACTGGTATTACTTGACACTGATAGAAAGCATTGTATTTTTATGATTAAAGAAGTTAACATAAAATAAGTCAAATACAGACTAGAAGAACAAAAAAAAGTAAATTGATGAGATTTGTTGAGTAACTGATAGAGATAAATAATAATAATAATAATAATTTTTATTTATATAGCGCCAACATATTCCGCAGCACTTTACAATTAAGTATAAGACAACAATTGAAACAATATGGTTAATGCTATAGTCTGTAATCTAAATATTTGGCACTCTTACATGCCGCAAACCCTACAGATAAGTCTTTTATGCACATTAAAACATTTTGATATTTGAAAGTGGGTTTCCGATAACATGACAACTTACGTTTTTTGTCTCTTCTAGAGAATGCAAAACCTAGTGGTGAATGTAGATAGTGATTGTATGTCTCGGCTTTGATGTGTTCCTTATATCATAAACGTTGAAAACTCAGTGTGTTTCCTATGGCTGAAATCAAAAGCTATTTTTACACACTTGGGAGGCATTGTCTGCAGTCTGTGTTTCAAATATGAACAAGTCTCGGTGATCGTGTCGGGATGTTGACTAGGCCGTAATGTCTAGACTTCTGGTTCAGGGACGCCAATCTTTTCCTGATATTCTGGTCTACAGCAGTTCATGATGATAACTTGGGGCTACTGGAACTGCCTGGAGAGGTAGCCAGAGGTTGTTTGAGTTCCAGTATGGCCGGAAATCTAGCTTGTGGCTCAGCTATGCCAGTCAGTTTGCAACACTAAAGATCTTCGCTGACCGTCGTAGCTGGGTAATGGAAAACTTGCTATGGAGCTATAAAGAGAATAAGCAGTTCCAGGGGTCCAGATGGCAGCAGATTATAGTGGAAAGATTGAGGAGCAGATTCCCGCACGTCTACTGTGGTTGGCCATGCCCCCACATATTGGCATCTTTAAGCATAATAAAGTTACCATATGATTGTAGTAAAATGACACCATTGTATTTCCTTTTGATGTAAAAGCAGTAGGTTGCGATGTCTCACATTATTATTATTATTATTATTATTATTATTATTTATTATAGCGCCATTTATTCCATGGCGCTTTACATGTGAGGAGGGGTATACATAATAAAAAGTACAATAATCTTGAACAATACAAGTCACAACTGGTACATAAGAAGAGAGGACCCTGCCCGCGAGGGCTCAGTCTACAAGGGATAGGTGAGGATACAGTAGGTGAGGATAGAGGTGATCATGCAGTGGTTTGGTCGATCGGTGGTTACTGCAGGTTGTAAGCTTGCCGGAAGAGGTAGGTCTTCAGGTTCTTTTTGAAGGTTCCGATGGTAGGTGAGAGTCTGATATGTTGTGGTAGAGAGTTCCAGAGTAGGGGTGATGCGCAAGAGAAATCTTGTATGCGATTGTGGGAAGAGGAGATAAGAGGGGAGTAGAGAAGGAGATCTTGTGAGGATCGGAGGTTGCATGCAGGAAAGTACCGGGAGATGAGGTCACAGATGTATGGAGGAGACAGGTTGTGGATGGCTTTGTATGTCATGGTTAGGCTTTTGTACTGGAGTCTCTGGGTAATGGGGAGCCAGTGAAGGGATTGACAGAGGGTAGAGGCCGGGGAATAGCAGGGGGACAGATGGATTAGTCGGGCAGCTGAGTTTAGAATAGATTGGAGGGGTGCGAGAGTGTTCGAGGGGAGGCCACAGATCAGGAGGTTACAGTAGTCGAGGCGGGAGATGATGAGGGCATGGACTATGGTTTTTGCAGATTCTTGGTTTAGGAATGTACGGATCCGTGAAATATTTTTTAGTTGAAGGCGGTAGGAAGTGGAAAGGGCTTGGATATGCGGTTTGAAGGAGAGATCAGTGTCAAGGATTACCCCGAGACAGCGAGCTTGTGGGACTGGGGAGAGTGGGCAGCCGTTTACTGTAATGGATAGGTGCGTTGGGGGGATCGCGTGAGATGGGGAAAGACGATGAATTCTGTTTTGTCCATATTAAGTTTTAGAAATCTAGCGGAGAAGAAGGATGAAATAGCGGATAGACATTGAGGGATTCTGGTTAGTAGGGTGGTGATATCTGGTCCAGAGATGTAGATCTGTGTATTGTCAGCATAGAGATGATACTGAAAACCTTGAGATTCTATGAGCTGTCCCAGGCCAAAAGTGTAAATGGAGAAGAGCAGGGGCCCTAGAACTGAGCCTTGCGGGACTACGACAGATAGGTGGCAAAGTGAGGAGGTGGTGTGTGAGTGGGAGTTGCTGAATGTCCGGTCAGTTAGGTATGACGAGATCCAGGATAAGGCTAAGTCTGTGATGCCAAGGGATGAGAGGGTCCGCAGCAACAGGGAATAGTCCACTGTGTCAAAGGCAGAGGACAGGTCCAGGAGGAGGATAGAGTAGTGTCACTTCCTCTTGGCGGTTAATAGGTCATTGGTGACCTTAGTTAGGGCAGTTTCGGTGGAGTGGTGTGACCGGAAGCCTGATTGTAAGCGGTCGAAGAGGGAGCAGGAAGATAGATGGGAGTACAGTTCAAGATGGACGTATTGTCCCAGTAGTTTTGAGGCATGGGGAGAAGGGATATAGGGCGATAGCTCGATACAGAGGATGGGTCAAGAGAGGGCTTTTTGAGGGTAGGTGTGATTGAGGCATGTTTAAAGCTTGAGGGGAAAACACCAGTTGTTAGTGATGGGTTGGAGAGATAGGTTAGGGTTGGGATGAAGTGGGAAGGGATCGGGTCAAGTGCACAGGTGGTGAGATGCGATCTTGAGAGTAGAGTGCAGAGTCGATCTTCTGTAATGGTGGAGAGCTGGGTAGTTGGGAGAAAGGGCTCTGGCGGTTGTCGACTAAAACTGTCTCTGATGTTCTCAATCTTCTGCATGAAAAATGAGGCAAAAACTTCAGTTGAGATGAGTGGGGAGGGAGGAGGTGCTGGGGGACGGAGGAGAGAGTTGAAGGTGTTGAATAACTGTTTAGGGTTGTGAGACAGGGAGGATATGAGAGATGAGAAGTAGGTTTGTTTTGCTGTGGCGAGTGTGGTCTTGAAAGTAGTGAGGGACTGTTTGAATGCGATGAAGTGCTCGTTGGAGTGGGATCTTTTCCATCTCCGCTCAGCAGCCCTTGAAGCTCTCCTCAGTTCTTTGGTCAGGTTGGTGTGCCAGGGCTGTCTGTTGATTTTGCGAGCTTTGGTATGTGTGAGAGGGGCAAGAGATTCCAAAGCTACATCTATTGTAGTGTTATATAGAGCGGCAACGTCATCCGCATTGTGTAGGGAACTTATGTCTGTGAGAGGGAGGTATTTGTGCTTGGTGGTTTCATACCCCTTGTGGGTAGAGCCTCAGCCACCTCCTAATCCTTCTCTACCTGGATATGGCACATCCCACCAGCTGGAACCTACTGCAGTTCTTGACCTTAGATGTGGGACTCTCCTGTATCATACATCTATGGTGAATTGAGCACCCTAACTGTACACCCTCACACATTCATTATTTTGTAATAATAAATATTTTTATTTTCCCAGGATTTTACCCCAGAAAAAAATCAACCCCGTGCCAAGCAGAAGACAACAGTCCCTAAAAGAGAATCCAAGGTCAGAAGTACCAATTTTTCACTGTGACGCAGCCTTGGTATTAATTTGTCTACAGAGTCTACAAATATGGCTATTTTTTTTTTTTTTTACTTCCCAGATAAAAACAGATTCTGATGCAAAGTCTGACTCTGAAAGTGATGTTAGAAAACGCTCATCATCCTCCTCCTCTTCCTCATCCTCAACATCTGCTTCAGAGAAACCTGTTAAGAAGGTCGTGCGGACCCCCAGGGCATGTTAGTAAACCGAACTGAGAAGCAAAGCTAGCTGCCAGATTCATGAGCAATTGTAACGTAATTATCTTTTTTGTATTGTTTTACAGCAGGAAAAGGTACTAAGCCACAAAAAATAAAGCCTAAACCTGCGTCTCCTGAAAGTTCTAGTAGTGATAGGTAAGAAAATAAAGTATAACCAAAAATATCAACCTCCCTCACCTAATAGTTTAAACACCTTGGGTAACTTATAAGCGATGATGGGCACTGCCACTGTGCTTAACACTCTGTGTATTCCAGTAAGAAGCAGGCAAGGATGTGTGTTTCTTTGTGTTTTCTTATTTTGTTATTTAAACACCTAAAACACTTACGGTTTGTCACTTCTGTAGTGTCTCAATATGTAATATACATACTTTACAACGTAAGTAAAAAGTGGGTACGGAAAGTATTTAGACTCCTTTAAATTTTTCACTCTTTGTTTCATTGCAGCCATTTGGTTAATTCAAAAAAGTTCATTTTTTTTCTCATTAATGTACACTCTGCACCCCATCTTGACTGAAAAAGAAAATGTAGACATTTTTGCAAATTTATTAAAAAAGAAAAACTGAAATATAATATGGTCATAAGTATTCAGGTCCTTTGCTCAGTATTGAGTAGAAGCACCCTTTTGAGCTAGTACAGCCATGAGTCTTGGGAATGATGCAACAAGTTTTTCACACCTGGATTTGGGGATTCTCTGCCATTTTTTCCTTTAAGATCCTCTCCAGTTCCGTCAGGTTGGATGGTGAACATTGGTGGACAGCCATTTTCAGGTCTCTCCAGAGATGCTCAATTGGGTTTAGGTCAGGGCTCTGGCTGGGCCAGTCAAGAATGGTCACACAGAGTTGTTCTGAAGCCACTGCTTTGTTATGTTATTTTAGCTATGTGCTAAGGGTCATTGTCTTGTTGGAAGGTGAACCTTCAGCCAAGTCTGAGGTCCAGAGCACTCTTGAAGAGGTTTTCATCCAGGATATCTCTGTACTTGTCCGCATTCATGTTTCCTTCAATGATAACCAGTCATCCTCTCCCTGCAGCTGAAAAACTCCCCCATGGCATGATGCTGCCACCACCATGTTTCTCTGTTGGGTTTGTATTGAGCAGGTGATGAGCAGTGCCTGGTTTTCTCCACACATACCGCTTAGAATTATCACCAAAAAGGTCTATCTTCGTCTCATCATACCAGAGAATCTTAGTTCTCATAGTCTGGGAATCCTTCGATGTGGTGTTTTTTTTGGTTTTTTTTAGCAAACTCTATGCAGGCTTTCATTTGTCTTGCACTGTGGAGAGGCTTCTGTCCTGCCACTCTGCCATAAAGGCCCGACTGGTGGAGGGCTGAAGTGATAGTTGACTTTGTGGAACTTTCTCCCATCTCCCTACTGCATCTCTGGAGTTCGGCCACAGTGATCTTGGGGTTCTTCTTTACCTCTCTCACCAAGGCTCTTCTCCCACGATTGCTCAGTTTGGCTGGACGGCCAGGTCTAGGAAGACTTCTGGTGGTCCCAAACTTCTTCCATTTAATGATTATGGAGGCCACTGTGATCTTAGGAACCTTGAGTACTGCAGAAATTCTGTTGTAACCGTGGCCAGATCTGTGCTTTGCCACAATTATCTCTGAGCTCCTTGGCCAGTTCTTTTGACCTCATGATTCTCATTTGGTCTGACATGCACTGTGAGTTGTGAGGTCTTATATAGACAGGTGTGTGCCTTTCCAAATCAAGTCTTATCAGTTTAATTAAACACAACTGGACTCCAATGAAGGAGTAGAACCATCTCAAGGAGGATCACAAGGAAATGGACAGCATGTGACTTAAATATGAGTGTCTGAGCAAAGGGTCTGAATACTTATGACCATGTGATATTGCATTTTTTTTCTTTTTATTGAATTTGCAAAAATTTCTACATTTGTTTTTTTTTTTTTTTTTTCAGTCAAGATGGGGTGCAGAGTGTACGATAACGAGGAAAAAAAATGAACTTTTTTGAATATACCAAATGGCTGCAATGAAAAAGTGAAAAATTTAAAGGAGTCTGAATACTTTCCGTACCCACTGTATATGTACCCCAAAAATGGTGGCTATAAAAACTATTTGTCCTACCGAAAAACCAGGAACCTCTTTATTGATGTGAGAATAAAAAGTTATCTGTTCCAAAATAACAAGATGAAAAATAGCAACAAAAAAAAAGTTGTCCAAGATGCCAAAATTCCCTTGATCCCGTTGTTTAGTCCAGAACATAAAATAGGATTTTGGATCACTTGAACATATTATCTTAAATATATTCATATTGTTCTATTGAAACAAATGTAAAATCAAACACTTTCTTCTGAGGCCTTCACCAAACCAAGGAGATCTGTAGGTCTTATCATTTGTGGTCATATGCCATGCCAAAATTAGAACTGTTGCCTTCTAGACTTTCTCTAAAGCCAAGGTCACATGTTCAGTATTTGGTCAGTATTTTCTATAGTATTTGTAAGCCAAATGCAGAAGTGGTGATGTGTTTATATTCTATTTACTCTGTCGCCTCATTGGGGGACACAGGACCATGGGTGTTATGCTGCTGTCCACTAGGAGGCGACACTATGCATAATCTGAAAAAGATTAACTGTGGCTCCTCCTCTGCAGTATACACCCCTGGACGGCATCAGCCTTCTCCTGTTTTTGCTTAGTGTCGCATAGGAGGCACACCTAAAGATTTTTACTCCGTTTTTTCCACGGGATTACAGATGAAGAAAAGAGGGTCTCCTGTGAGACTCCCGGCATGGCTCCTTCCTCGGCCCCCTATTATGGGGTGCCCAGTTGAAGTAGAGATGGCTATTCCCCATGTTGCTCCTTCCCCAGTCCCTCGGGTGCTGGTTCGAAGTCGAGACCCCCCTCCTCCTTCCCCAATTCCTTTTGGTTTCTGGGTTGAGGTCGAGGCGAGGATAAAGGCCCCTGAAGGTGACAACAGCACCCTCCCTATCCCCCTCTGGGGGTATTAGGTTGAGACACCTCAGGTAGGGCCTGTACAGGCAGCATTCTACAGCTCCCAGCAATGGGCCAGCACACTGCGCCTGCATCCAGGGACCCCAGCCCAGCTGCGGGCTCCTGTTGGGGCCGGGGGGAGTGCAGGCAGGCATGGCACATACAAACACAGGGCTCCCTGTGCCCCTGTCTCTGCGGCAGCACCAGCTCTATACTGCCTCAGGGAGACCCCTACCGGGCTCCCCCTTCCACTTATAACCCCACCGCCATCCTGCCTTTAAATCTGGAGGGGTCCGGTTCAGATCCGACCCCCCCCCCTCCCGGACATTCGCGCCGGCCTGGAGCCCTTCTGGGCCTCAGGCATCTAATTTAGGCCCCGGCTTCGGCCTAGCTGAAGCTGCCGCCTCCTCTCCGCCCCCCGGATGACAAATTTGACACTCTACAGTGTCATAAAGGGGGTGGATCGAGACAGAAAGGGCGCGTTTTTACACAGCCTTGCCGCCTTTTTCCAGCTCTCCGCCCCCTTCTCCTCCTTCCCTCTCTGTCTCAGCAGCCATTTTCGGCTGCAGATTAACCCTGCATCTCCCGGTCTGCAGGACCAGGCAGCCAGTCTCCGGGGGGCACAGGACTGTGGATCTTCGGCGCTGGACCTAGGGGCACACTGGTGGGGTAAGATCACAGCTGGGTTGTTTTACTCGGCTGTGAATCCATATTACCTATAAGGCTCCCCTATAGATTTCTCTACCCCTGTAAGGTCCTCTGCTGGCAGCACTTCTGCACTCTGTGCACTATGCCGGGCTCAAGGTCCAAGAGAACCAGGCAGAACTGCTATTATGCATTCTGCACAGCCTGCGGGACCGCTCTCCCCAGTAGTAGCACGTACCCGCATTGTCAGAACTGTATACAAACTAATGTGTCAGAGCCCCAAGAAGCCCCTGCCAATGCCTCGGTGTCTAATGCCACGCCGGAATGGGCTACTCAGATATCGCAATCTATGACGCAGTCTATAGATAACCTAACCTCCACATTGCTTCAGGCTCTGCAGTGTCATGCCCCGGCTATGACCGTTACCCAGCAAACGGAGAGCTTGACTCAGGAACAAGATGACCCTGGCACATCCACGTCTAGGTCAGGACGCAAGCGGACCCATAGATCAAGTCCATCTGCGTCATCCCATAGCACACGGTCATCCCCCTCTAGGGAGAGACACCGTAGCTCCAGGTCATCTAGACCGTCCCATTCCAGGGACAGACAATGCAGATCTCCGCAATCCCCGACCAGAGAAGGCCTCCTCCCCGGCCCACTCAGCAGGGGACGCCTCAGTGATACACAGGATTCGGAAGGCATCTGCGACTCTGACTCAGACAGAGAAACGGAGGGGTCCCTGATCCCAATCCCTCCTAGCAATACAGCGCTAGTTGAGGACATAATTTCTTCCATCCATCGGGTGCTGGACATTTCTGATCCACCACCAGAGGCCCCAGAACATAAGATTTACTTTGAAGGACCTCTGAAGCCGCCTAAGGTTTTCTCTAACCACCCAGGGTTTAAGGCGATCCTTAAAAAGCAGCTCTCACAGCCTGAGAAAAAATTTGCTAATCGCAAATATCTGGAGGCAAGGTACCCCTTCCCACAGAAGGACACCAAGGAATGGACAGATCCACCTGAAGTGGACCCCCCAGTCTCTAGGCTAGCAGCACAGACCCTCCTTTCACTGCCAGATAGCTCAACCCTCAGGGACGCAGCAGACCGGCAGGTAGAACGCATGGCTCGTTCAATTTTCGAGGCCGCAGGGGCATCCCTGGCTCCCGCGTTCGCCTCAGTTTGGGCTGCCAAGGCCATTCTGGCCTGGGCAAAGAATTTACAAGCTGGCCTCCAAGCATCCGCTCCTGAGCTGTCAGACCAAGCGGTTCAAATAACAGTTGTAGCAGATTACATGCTCCATGCAGCTCTGGATTCAGCAAGGGGAGTAGCGGGGATAGCATCAAACGCCATCACGATTCGGCGTATCCTCTGGCTGCGGGAATGGAAAGCGGACGCAGCCTCAAAGAAGTCCCTCACGCACCTCCCCTACTTCAGTGGGAGACTTTTCGGTGAACAGTTGGACACTATGATATCCAACGCCACCGGGGGTAAGAGTACTTCTCTTCCCCAACTGAAACCTAAACGCACTTACAAGAAGCGTAACCAAACTCGATTCCAATCCTTTCGTAATTCCTCCGGCTGGTCCGTCTCGCGTCCAGCACAAAATCGTAACCGTTCCCCTCGCAGGGACAACTCACGATCGACGCAAAGGTCGGACAAGACCTGGCAGTCAAAAGCAGGCCAGCCTAAGCCCAGAGGAGGAAAATCTCAGACTTTCTCCTCATCATGACTCACGGACTCCGGTAGACACCACACCAGTAGGCGGCCGACTTTTGCTCTTTCATCAAGTCTGGCTGCCTATTACAGAAGACAGGTGGGTCAGGGAACTAGTGTCTTCCGGATACAAAATAGACTTCACCTCCAACCCACCGGACCGATTCTTCCTCTCTGTCCCCCCAAAACCGCCAGCCAAGGCTCGTGCCTACCACCAAGCGGTCTCCTCGCTTGTTCAAGCAGGAGTCATAGTACCGGTACCCACGACCGACCGCTTTCGAGGGTTCTACTCCAATCTGTTCGTAGTTCCCAAGAAAGGAGGCAGCGTACGGCCCATACTAGACCTAAAACAGCTCAACAAATATGTACGGGTCCGTCATTTCCGCATGGAGTCCCTTCGGTCCATCATTGCGTCCATGGAGAAGGGAGAATATCTCGCCTCCATAGACATACAAGACGCATACCTGCATATACCCATTGCACCTGCCCATCAGAGGTTTCTCAGGTTCGTAATAGGCCAGGACCACTACCAATTCGTGGCTCTCCCTTTCTGACTCGCCACGGCTCCCAGAGTGTTCACCAAAGTCATGGCAGCCACCATGGACGTCCTGCACTCCAGAGGCATAGTAGTCGTTCCATACCTGGACGATCTACTCATCAAGGCTCCCACCTTCAAGAACTGCGAGCTCAGCGTCTCAATCACAACCGATACTCTCAGTCGCATGGGCTGGTTAATCAACCTACAAAAGTCATCACCAACCCCGAGTCAGTCCCTGACCTTCCTGGGAATGTTATTCAACACCTCCAGGGGTCTAGTGCTCCTTCCCAAGGACAAGGCACTGGCTCTCCGACTAGCAGTTCGCACCCTCCTCCGCAAACCCCCTCGATCTCTCCGGTTTGCCATGAGGGTCCTCGGCAAGATGGCAGCAGCAATAGAAGCAGTCCCATTTGCCCAGTTTCACCTCAGACCTCTCCAACTAGCCATTCTCAAGTCCTGGGACAGGAATCCCTTTTCTCTCGACAGGGAGTTCCAGCTAACGTCGTCAACCAGGAGGTCCCTGCACTGGTGGCTCAAGCCAACCTCGCTAGCAAAGGGGAAATCCTTTCTCACAGGTCAATGGAAGGTTCTGACCACCGACGCGAGCCTGACTGGTTGGGGTGCGGTGCACCTCCACCACAGGGCACAGGGCAAGTGGTCCCCAGTGGAAGCGACCATGCCCATCAACATCCTGGAAATTCGTGCCATCCTTCTGGCATTGACGGCCTTCCATCACATACTGGCAGCCTCTCACATCAGAATACAATCAGACAATGCCACGGCTGTGGCATATGTGAATCCCCAAGGGGGGACCCGCAGTACCCAGGCGATGCGAGAAGTGTCACACATCCTCCACTGGGTGGAGGACACAGGGTCGGTTCTTTCGGCGGTCCACATTCCTGGTGTGGACAACTGGGAAGCAGACTTCCTCAGCCGACAAGGAATAGACTCGGGAGAGTGGTCTCTCCATCCCGAAATTTTTCACCAGATCTGTCTCCGCTGGGGGACCCCGGATGTGGACCTAATGGCATCCCACTTCAATGCCAAAGTCCCCAACTTCATGGCCAGAACACATGATCCGCGGTCGCTCGGAGCAGACGCTCTGGTTCAGGACTGGACCCAGTTCCAGCCTCTGTACATTTTTCCACCTCTCCCCCTGTTATCCAGAGTGGTGAGGAAGATCAAGCAAGAGGGAGTTCCAACCATCCTAATTGCACCGGACTGGCCCAGACGCACATGGTACGCCGACATCGTACAACTCACAGCAGACGCCCCCTGGCGTCTCCCAGACCGCCACGATCTTCTATCACAAGGCCCGTTCTACCACCAGAACTCAGGGGCTCTCAATTTGACGGCGTGGCCCTTGAGACCTGGGTTCTAACCCAGGCAGGGCTCTCGACGGACGTCATTGGAACCATGATCAGGGCACGGAAGCCAGCCTCTGCCAAGATTTATTACCGTACCTGGAAAGCTTTCTTTACCTGGTGCGAATCTCGTGGCCAGATCCCACTCCCTTATTCCCTACCCAAAGTACTTGGTTTTCTCCAATCGGGTCTGGAGGCCAGGCTGTCATTGGGCTCGCTTAAGAGCCAGGTGTCAGCCCTCTCAGTGCTTTTTCAAAGGCGCATTGCTACCAAGCCGCAAGTAAGGACTTTCCTTCAGTGGGTTTCCCGATTGGTTCCCCCCTACAGACGACCACTAGAGACGTGGGACCTCAACCTGGTCCTGGCAGCAATGCAGGAACCACCCTTCGAACCCCTTAAGGAGGTCCCGCTCTGCCTTCTTTCCCAGAAGGTGGGTTTTTTTCCTGGTGGCAATCACCTCGCTACGCAGGGTGTCTGAACTGACAGCACTCTCCTGCAGACGGCCCTTCCTGGCTTTTCACCAGGACAAGGTAGTTCTTCGTACGGTCCCATCCTTCCTTCCGAAGGTTGTGTCCAACTTCCAGCTCAATGAGGAAATTTCACTACCATCCCTTTGTCCGGTTCCGGTTCATAGAGTGGAGAAGGCTCTGCATGCGCTTGACCTTGTCAGGGCATTGCGTATATACGTGTCTAGGACTGCGTCCTTCCGGAGGTCTGATTCTCTTTTCCTCCTTCCGGAAGGCGGCCACAAGGGTCTGCCAGCTTCCAAAGCTACCCTTGCCAGGTGGATCAAATCCACCATACAAGAGGCCTACCGCCTTAAGAATTCTCCTCTTCCAGCCGGTATTACGGCACACTCTACACGGGCGGTAGGGGCCTCCTGGGCCATTCGGCACCAGGCTTCGGCACAACAAGTGTGTAAGGCGGCCACTTGGACTAGCTTACACACGTTTACTAAACACTACAGGGTTCATACCCAGTCCTCAGCGGACGCGAGCCTGGGTAGATGTGTCCTGCAGGCGGCGGTGCCCTACGTATAGGGGCCTGTCTGCACAATATTCGTCCATTGCTTCCCACCCAGGGACTGCTTTGGGACGTCCCATGGTCCTGTGTCCCCCAATGAGGCGACAGAGTAAAGGAGATTTTTGTGTCCTCACCGTAAAATCTTTTTCTCTTAGCCTCTAATTGGGGGACACAGCTCCCACCCTGTTGCCCTTTCCGGGCCGTTGTAACTGTTGAGTTCTCATATTGTTTTCTTCAGCTCGTACATAGTTGCCTTCTTACAGGCATAATTATGTTATTCATGTTACATAGTTGCCTTCTTACAGGCATAATTATGTTATTCATGTTACGTTCCTCCTACTGCTTTTGCACAAAACTGGAGAAGGCTGATGCCGTCCAGGGGTGTCTACTGCAGAGGAGGAGCCACGGTTAATCTTTTTCAGATTATGCATAGTGTCGCCTCCTAGTGGACAGCAGCATAACACCCATGGTCCTGTGTCCCCCAATTAGAGGCTAAGAGAAAGAGATTTTACGGTGAGTACACAAAAATCTCCTTTTTTCTCGCATTGTTCCTCTCCTGATTTTGTCTTGCAAATACTGATATAAAAAACAAACTGACCAAATAATGAACTGGGATGTGGACTTAAAAATAAGCACACTAGGCAATACTTTTGCTGCAGTCAAAGCCATGTGCAATTTCTTCCCAACAACTACCATGTTTCCTAGAAAATAAGACCTACCCTGAATATAATCCTTGCATAATTTCACAGGATTTTTGGAGTATGCTTGAAATAGCTTAAATATTACAATTGAAACCAGAAGTTTACATACACTATATAAAAAGACTCACGTGCATGTTTTTCTCAATATCTGACATGAAATCAGAATAAACCTTTCCAGTTTTAGGTCAATTACTAATTACCATAATTATTAATATTTGCCAAATGCCACAATAATGAGAGAGAGAGCATGTCTTAAGGCATTTTTATTACTTACTACAAAGTCAAAAGTTTGCATACATTTCATTAGTATTTGGTACCATTAAACTGAATGACTTGGGCCAAACATTTGGGATCTCCTTCCACAAGCTTCTCACAATAGTTGGTCGGAATTTGGGCCTATTCCTGCTGACAAAACTGGTGTAACTGATCCAGGTTTGTAGGTCGGCCTTGCTCGCACCTGCTTTTTCAGCTTTGCCTATAAATTTTCAATAGGATTGAGATCAGGGCTTTGTGATGGCCACTCCAAAACATTGACTTTGTTATCCTTAAGCCACTTTGTTACCATTTTCGCAATATGCTTCGAGTCATTGTTCATTTGGAAAACCCATTTCTCCTACGCCTCATTGGGGGGGACACAGGACCATGGGTGTTATGCTGCTGCCACTGGGA
Organism: Ranitomeya variabilis; assembly: GCF_051348905.1. Classification (NCBI taxonomy): domain Eukaryota; kingdom Metazoa; phylum Chordata; class Amphibia; order Anura; family Dendrobatidae; genus Ranitomeya; species Ranitomeya variabilis. The sequence continues at coordinate 796,807,830 of NC_135232.1, read as the reverse complement.
GGACACTAAGTAATACAGAAAGAATAGCTCCTCCCCTGCAGTATACACCCTCCTGCTGGCTCCAAGTGAACCAGTTCTTGCTTAGTGTCTGTAGGAGGCACTTGGGTCTGCTTTCAGACCCCACCGTTTATATTTTTATTCTATTTTTCCCTTAACAGAGCGAATGGGGCGACAGATCCTTTCTAGGTTTCGATCTCCCCCGAACCATCAACAGGTGAGAACGCGGAGCGTTCCTCCCCATACCCTTTCCTGCACCGTTGGATGCCATCCCTGAGCTCACCTTACGGGCGACGTTTCCTTCGCGTTCCGATCTCCCCCCTCTATAGCAGACGACCACATGTAGTAGCCCTCCATTTACCTCTCCTGGAGCCAGGTGCATAGCCGGACATGATGTTTATTGCGTCCGTGCAGCCCCCCCACTGCATCACCCCTGTTATAGTGGATGATGGAAGGCGGCAGAAGCTCTCTACCCCCTCCCTGACTATGGCGACGGTGGACTGAGCACCGGCTCACCGCATCTACGGTGAGTACACCTGAGGCGCTGGGGGGGTCCTGGTCCCTGGGATAAGGGAGGTCCGCATATACTTTAAAGCCCGGGTGAATAGGTCGGGTCCACAAATAGCGGCCGTGGCGCTGCAGGCTGCAACCGCAAGCTTAAAATTTAGCCCCCGGCTTTTCTCTCATCCAGGCCGGAACGTTGGCTCCGCCCACCGGCGGTTACCACCGCCCACTCTCTCTGGCGCTTCTTGTTCTGCGAGAAGCGCTTTTTCTTCCTGTTCTTGGTGGCCATCTTTGGACACCCACAGGGCTGATGCTGCAGCGCTGCTCCAGCGTTTTTGAATCACAGCTTCAGGGATTAGTGATTTCTGTGGACTCATTGCGGACCTCCCCTGGGGACTCGAGACACAGGACCTGGGTAAGCTGCAGAAACATAGCTTAACCCTTCCCCTGCTAGTAAGCGCTCTCGTCAAGGCTACACTATGTCTCAATCAAAGCCTAACAAAAAGTCTGGGAAAACCCACACTGTGTTTTTTGCTGCTTGTACCGCTTGTAAGGTATCTCTTCCCTGGGATCACAATACTGTGTTATGCTCAGCTTGTGAACCGGTGACTGCTCAGGAACCACCTGTTACTGATACCGAACCCAGTGAGCCTAGTCCCCCTGAGTGGGATACCTCCCTTACCCGGTCTATGGCATCCCTGGACAAAGCATTGGACTCGTTCCGAGACCCTTCCTCTAACCAGGGCACCTTTACGGATAACGCGTCCGATAATCATAACCCCTTGTACACTAGGGGTCGTACCTTACCAAGGAGCTCTTGCTCTTCCAGGAAAAGGCTTCATGCCTTGTCCCCAGTCCATCACCGGGAATCGGGTTCTGAGAGTTCCATTTCTCGCTCCCCCTCCCTTGGGGCTAGTAGAGAACCTGGCTCAGAGGACAATTCTGACACGTCCCTAGATCAGGAATTTCAACACGATTAGGAGACTCTCGACTCTCTTATTGAGTCAGTAAACAAGGCCCTGAAGCTAGATGAGAAACCTTTATCTAAAACGGATCATGCTGTGTCCTTTAAGAGGACCGAGCGGGCTCAGAGTGTTCGCCAATCATCCCCAATTTAAGGAAATTGTTGAATCTCATAGGATCCGTCAAGATAAACGCTTCACAGAGCAAAAGCCCATGGAGTCAAAATATCTCTTTGCTCCTGATCTAAGAAAAGATTGGTCAGTCTCCTCTGGTAGATCCTCCAGTATCGCGCCTAGCTACTAAATCTATTTTATCCTCTTCGGAGGGCGCCTCGATTAAAGACCCCACCGATCGTCAGATCGACAATATGGCTCGTTCAGCTTTTGAAGCCTCAGCAGCCGCACTCTTTCCATCTTTTGTCACTACGTGGGTGGCTCAGGCTATGACCCATTGGGTTGAGGTCTTGTCTTCAGCTGTTCTGGATACCAATCTTCCCCCAGAGGTAGCAGATCTTGCTACTCAGCCAGAGCTGGGGATTTTCTAGTGACCGCGTCTCTAGATGCCACTGACTGCGCTTCTCAAGCAGCAGCAAATGCCATCTTCATTCGGAGGTCCTTATGGCTCAGGGACTGGCGTGCGGATTCTGCTTCCAAAAAGTCATTTACTTCCTTACCATATCAGAGCGGTCGCCTTTTTGGCGAAAGACTCGATCAATTAATTTCCGACGCCACTGGAGGGAAGAGTAAATTTCTCCCACAACAGAAACTCTTTCAGCCCTTTCAGAACCAGCAACAGCAGGCTCGGTCCTGATTATTTTTTATTTTTTTTTATTTTTTTTGTTCCAACTCAAATTGGTCCTCTACTTCCACATCTTCCGGACCCGGCCGGGCACAACGTAGGGGTAGAGGTCCCCAGACCTCTTACAAACCTTCCCCTTCATGGAGAGGCAGGCATAGGCAGTCAGGTACCAGGGGGTCCAGACTGAGCAGATCTCCCACACAATGACTCCCGGTGGTATCCGGAGGACACCCTCAAAGTAGGCGGCCGCCTGCTTTTTCACCGACGCGTGGCTCTCGGTCGTTCACAACGAATGGGTCCGCGACCTGGTGTCCTCCGGATACAAGATAGAATTCTTCTCTCTTCCACCAAATTGTTTTTTCATGTCTTCTCCTCCCAGGACAAAGGCATCAGAGTTTTCAAGCCATAAGCTCTCTAAAAGAAGACTGGGTTATTATCCCAGTCCCTCAAAGCGAAAGGTTTCAAGGTTTTTATTCAAACCTGATCATTGTTCCTATGAAGGACGGTACAGTACGACCCATACTGGACCTAAAACTGCTGAACAAGTTCGTCAGGGTACGACTGTTCCAAATGGAATAGCTTCGTTCTGTCATCGCCTCCATGGAAAAAGGCGAGTTCCTGGCGTCTATAGACATCCAGGACGCGTACCTCCACATTCCAATTTTCCCTTCTCACCAGAGGTTCCTTCACTTCGCAGTTCAGGAACAACACTTCCAATTCGTTGCTTTGCCCTTCGGCCTCGCCACCGCTCCCAGGGTATTTACCAAGGTCATGGCTGCCGTCGTGGCCATCCTTCACACCCAAGGCGTGGTGGTGCTACCGTATCAAGACGATATCTCCATCAAAGGCCCCTCTTTCCGCGCCTGCAAGGAGGCGGTGAACATCACAATAGATTCTCTTTCTCGCCTAGGTTGGAAGATAAACTTCAAAAAATCTTCCCCAGTACCGGCTCAGCGAATTTCCTTTCTAGGAATGATACTGGACTCGTGCCAGGGGTTGGTGCTTCTTCCCCCAGAAAAGATCTCCGCCTTACAGCGGGAGGCTCAGAAGCTCTCTCAACCTCGCACTCACTCTCTGCGCTTCAGTATGAGAGTCCTCAGCAGGATGGTAGCAGCCTTGGAGGCGGTTCTATTTGCCCAATTACACCTCCGTCCCTTACAGCATGCACTCCTGGCTGTTTGGGACAGGAACCCGTTCTCCCTCGACCTTCGGTTCTTCCTTCCCCAGCGAATCAGACAGTCTCTCAGGTGGTGGACATTAAAGTCCTCCCTGAATCAAGGGAAATATTTTCTTCCAGTACATTGGCTAGTTGTGACAGATGCCAGTCTTCTAGGCTGGGGAGCGGTGTTCTTACATCACATTGCTCAGGGCCGCTGGTCACTTCAGGAATCATGCCTTCCGATCAACATCTTAGAAATTCGGGCAATCACGTTAGCTCTTCTCCAATTCCATCCCTTCCTGGCAGGTTGTCCCATCAGGATTCAGTCCGACAATGCCACTGCAGTGGCATACATCAACCGACAAGGGGGAACCCGCAGCCATGAACGAGGTAGGCTACATTCTCCGTTGGGCCGAGGAAAACCACTCAATGATTTCTGCGGTTCACATCCCGGGAGTGGACAATTGGGAGGCAGATTTCCTCAGTCGTCAAGGCCTTGACTCCGGGGAGTGGTCTCTCCATCCAGAGATCTTCCACCAGATCTGCTGTCGTTGGGGAACTCCGGACATGGATCTGATGGCCTCACGGCAAAATTCCAAGGTTCCTGACTTCATAGCTCGGTCCCACTATCCAGCAGCCATCGGGGCAGATGCACTCGTACTCCCGTGGTATCATTTTCGGCTTCCGAACATATTTTCCCCCGCTCCCCTTACTGCCGAGAGTCATCAAGAAGATCAGAGCAAAGGGAGTACCGGTAATCCTGATTGCGCCAGATTGGCTGCGCCGGGCGTGGTACGCGGAACTAGTTCAACTAGTCGCTGATGTTCCCTGGCGATTACCGAATCGCGCAAACCTGCTATCACAGGGCCCCATTTACCACCAGAACTCCAAGGCCCTGTGTTTGACGGCATGGCCGTTGAGTCCTGGGTTCTAACCCAGGCAGGTTTCTCTCCGGAAGTCATCTCTACCATGATCAGCGCGAGAGAGCCTACGTCTATGCGCATTTATCATCGCACTTGAAAAACCTTCTTTTCCTGGTGCAACGACCGGGGACGTTCTCCTCTTGAATTTTCCATTCCTTCCATCCTCGAATTTTTACAAACGGGTTTGGACTTGGGTCTCGCCCTTAGTTCTCTCAAGGGGCAGATTTCAGCCCTGTCTGTTCTGTTCCAACGCAAGATTGCCAACAGATTACAAGTGAAGACGTTCATTCAGGGAGTTTCCCATAAGGTGCCGCCCTATAAGATGCCGTTGGAACCATGGGTCCTTAATCTGGTCCTCGGAGTCTTGCAAGAAGCTCCTTTCGAACCTCTACAGGAGGTTTTCCTGTCCTTTCTTTCATAGACGGTTGCCTTCCTGGTTGCGGTCACGTCCATTAGACGAGTCTCAGAGCTGGCGGATGCCCTGTTTGTGCTCCCGGAAGGGCCAAGGAAGGGGTTTCCCACTTCCAAGGCGACAATAGCCAAATGGATTCGTTCAGCTATTCAGGAGTCCTACCGAGTCAGAGGTCATCCTGTCCCAGCATGAATTAAGGCTCATTCCACTCGGTCAGTGGGTGCGTCTTGGGCCAGCCGGCACCAAGCTTTAGCAGCACAAGTTTGCAGAGCTGCAACCTGGTCCAGTCTGCATATGTTTACAAAACATTACCATATTCATTCTCAGGCCTCGGCAGATGCGACCGTCGGCAGACGAATTTCGCATGCGGCTATGCCGCATCTGTAACCTGTGGGTACAAGGAGCAATTACAGTTCATTGTGCCCCACTCAGGGACTGCTTTAGGACATCCCATGGTCCTGTGTCCCCCAATGAGGCGTAGGAGAAACAGGGATTTTTGTGTACTCACCGTAAAATCCTTTTCTCTGAGCCAATCATTGGGGGACACAGCACCCACCCTGTTAGCCTAACTGCTTTTGTTGTCTGTTAGCTTGGTTTTGACATAGTTCATCCTGGTTAAATGTTAAGCTCCTACTGCTTTGTTACCGAACTGGTTCACTTGGAGCCAGCAGGAGGGTGTATACTGCAGGGGAAGAGCTATTCTTTCTGTATTACTTAGTGTCCTCCTAGTGGCAGCAGCATAACACCCATGGTCCTGTGTCCCCCAATGATTGGCTCAGAGAAGAGGATTTTACGGTGAGTACACAAAAATCTCTGTTTCTGCCCAAGCTTTAACTTCCTGGCTTATATCTTGAGATGTTGCTTCAGCATTGCCACATAATCTTCTTTACTCTGTTGCCTCATTGGGGGACACAGGACCATGGGTGTTATGCTGCTGTCCACTAGGAGGCGACACTATGCATAATCTGAAAAAGATTAACCGTGGCTCCTCCTCTGCAGTAGACACCCCTGGACGGCGTCAGCCTTCTCCAGTTTTTGCTTAGTGTCGCATAGGAGGCACAGATTTTTTACTCCGTTTTTTTCTGACGGATTACAGATGAAGAAAAGTGGGTCTCCTGTGAGACTCCCGGCATGGCTCCTTCCTCGGCCCCCTATTACGGGGTGCTCGGTTGAAGTAGAGATGGTTATTCCCCATGTTGCTCCTTCCCCAGTCCCTCGGGTGCTGGTTCGAAGTCGAGAAACTCCTTCCCCAATTCCTTTTGGTTTCTGGGTTGAGGTCGAGGCGAGGATAAAGGCCCCTGAATGTGACAACAGCACCTTCTCTAATCCCCCTCTGGGGGCATTAGGTTGAGACGCCTCAGGTAGGGGCCTGTACAGGCAGCATTCTACAGCTCCCGGCAATGGGCCAGCACACTGCGCCTGCATCCAGGGACCCCAGCCCAGCTGCGGGCTCATGTTGGGGCCGGGGGGAGTGCAGGCAGGCATGGCACAATACAGACACAGGGCTCCCTGCGCCCCTGTCTCTGCGGCAGCACCAGCTCTATACTGCCTCAGGGGGACCCCTCACAGGGCCCCCCTCCCGCTTACAGCCTCACCGCTATCCTGCCTTTAAATCCGGGGTGTCCGGTTCAGATCTGGTTTCTCTACCCCTGTAAGGTCCTTTGCATAGCAGCCCTTCTGCACTCTGTGCACTATGCCGGGCTCAAGGTCCAAGAGAACCAGGCAGGACTGCTATTATGCATTCTGTAAAGCCTGCTGGACCGCTCTCCCCAGTGGCAGCACGTAACGCGCTACCAGGACTGCATCCAGACTACTGCGTCAGAGCCCCAAGAAGCCTATGCCTCGGTGTCAAATGCCACGCCGGAATGGGTCACTCAGAGGTCGCAATCTATGATGCAGTCTATAGCTAACCAAACTTCCTATATTGCTTCAGGCTCTGCGTAATCATGCCTCGGCTATGACCGCTACCCAGCAAAGGGAGAGCTTGACTCGGGAACAGAATGACCTGGCACATCCACGTCTAGGTCAGGACGCAAGCGGACCCATAGGTCAAGTCCATCTGTGTCATCCCATAGCACACGGTCGTCCCATTCTAGGGAGAGACATTGTAGTTCCAAGTCATCTAGACCGTCCCCTTCCAGGGGCAGACAATGCAGATCTCCGCAGTCCCCGACCAGAGAAGGCCTCCTCCCCAGATCACCCAGCAGGGGACGCCTCAGTGATGCACAGGATTCGGAAGGCATCTGTGACTCCGACTCAAACAGGGAAACGGAGGGGTCCCAATCCCCCCTAGTAATACAGCGCTAGTCGAGGACATAATCTCTTCCATCCATCGGGTGCTGGACATTTCTAATCTGCCACCAGAGGATTTCCTTTGAAGGACCTCTGAAGCCGCCTAAGGTTTTCTCTAACCACCCAGAGTTTAAATCGATCCTTATAGAGCAGCTCTCACTACCTGAGAAAAAATTCGCTAATCGCAAATATCTGGAGGCAAGGTACCCTTTCCCACAGAAGGACACCAAGGAATGGACAGATCCACCTGAAGTGGACCCCCCAGTCTCTAGACTAGCAGCACAGACTCTCCTTTCACTGCCAGATAGCTCAACCCTCAGGGACACAGCAGACCGGCAGTTAGAACGTATGGCTCCTTCAATTTTCGAGACGGCAGAGGCCTCCCTGGCTCCCGCGTTCGCTTCAGTTTGGGCTGCCAAGGCCATACTGGCTTGGTCCAAAAATTTACAAGCTGGCCTCCAAACATCTGCTCCTGAGCTGTCGGACCAAGCAGTTCAAATAGCAGTTGTAGCAGATTACATGCTTCATGCAGCTCTGTATTCAGCAAGGGGCGTAGCGAGGATAGCATCAAACGCCATCACGATTCGGCGTATCCTCTGGCTGCGGAATGGAAAGCGGACGCAGCCTCAAAGTCCCTCACGCACCTCCCGTATCTCAGTGGGTGACCTTTCGGTGAAAAGTTGGACAATTGGTCCCCAGTGGAAGTGACCATGCCCATCATCAGCCTGGGAATTCGTGCCATTCTCCTGGCATTGAGGGCCTTCCATCACTTACTGGCAGCCTCTCACATCAGAATGCAATCGGACAATGCCACCACTGTGGCATATGTGAATCACCAAGGGGGGACCCGCAGTACCCAGGCGATGCGAGAAGTGTCACACATCCTCCACTGGGTGGAGGACACAGGCTCGGTTCTCTCGGCGGTCCACATTCCTGGTGTGGACAACTGGGAAGCAGACTTCCTCAGACGACAAGGAATAGATTTGGGAGAGTGGTCTCTCCATCCTGAAATTTTTCGTCAGATCTGCCATCGCTGGGGGACCCCAGATGTGGACCTAATGGCATCCCACTTCAATGCCAAGGTCTCCAACTTCATGGCCAGAACACACGATCCGCAGTCGCTCGGAGCAGACGCTCTGGTTCAGGACTGGACCCAGTTCCAGCCTCTGTACATTTTTCCACCTCTCCCCCTGTTATCCAGAGTGGTGAGGAAGATCAAGCAAGATGGAGTTCCAACAATCTTAATCGCACCGGTCTGGCCCAGACATGCATGGTACGCCGATGTCGTACAACTTTCAGCAGACGCCCCCTGGCGCCTCCCCGACCGCCCGGATCTTCTATCACAAGGCCCGTTCTACCACCGGAACTCAGGGGCTCTCAATTTGATGGCATGGCCCTTGAAACCTGGGTTCTAACCCAGGCAGGGCTCTCGACCGACGTCATTAGTACAATGATCAGGGCACAGAAGCCAGCCTCTGCCAAGATCTATGACCGTACCTGGAAAGTTCTCTTTACCTGGTGCGAATCTCGTGGCCAGACCCCATTCCCTTCTTCCCTCCCCGAACTACCTGGTTTTTCTCCAATCGGGTCTGGAGGCCAGGCTGTCCCTGGGCTCGCCTAAGAGCCAGGTGTCAGCCCTCTCAGTGCTTTTTTTCAAAGGCGCATTGCTACCAAGCTGCGAGTAAGGACTTTTCTTCAGGGGGTTTCCTGATTGGTTCCCCCTACAGATCACCACTAGAAATGTGGGACCTCAACCTGGTCCTGACAGCATTGCAGGAACCACCCTTCGAACCCCTTAACGAGGTCCCGCTCTGCCTTCTCTCCCAGAAGGTGTTTTTTTTTTCCTGGTGGCAATCACCTCGCTACGCAGGGTGTCTGAACTGACAGCACTCTCCTGCAGACGGCCCTTCCTGGCTTTTCACCAGGACAAGGTAGTTCTTCGTACGGTCCCATCCTTCCTTCCGAAGGTTGTGTCCAACTTCCACCTCAATGAGGAAATTTCACTACCATCCCTTTGTCCGGTCCCGGTTCATAAAGTGGAGAAGGCTCTGCATGCGCTTGACCTTGTCAGGGCATTGCGTATATATGTGTCTAGGACTGCGTCCTTCCGGAGGTCTGATCCCTTTTCCTTCTTCCGGAAAGCGGCCGCAAGGGTCTTCCAGCTTCCAAAGCTACCCTTGCTAGGAAGATCACATCCACCATACAAGAGGCCTACCGCCTTAAGAATTCTCCTCTTCCAGCCGGTATTACGGCACACTCTACACGGGCGGTAGGGGCCTCCTGGGCCATTCGGCTCCAGGCTTCGGCACAACAAGTGTGTAAGGTGGCCACTTGGACTAGCCCACACTCGTTTACTAAACACTACAGGGTTCATACCCAGTCCACAGCGGAAGCGAGCCTGGGTAGATGTGTTCTGCAGGCGGCGGTGCCCCAAATGTGCCTGTCTGCACAATATTCATCCATTGCTTCCCACCCAGGGACTGCTTTAGGACGTCCCATGGTCCTGTGTCCCCCAATGAGGCGACAGTGTAAAGGAGATTAATGTGTACTCACCGTAAAATCTCTTTCTCTTAGCCTCTAATTGGGGGACACAGCTCCCACCCTGTTGCCCTTTTCGGGCCGTTGTTACTGTTGAGTTTTCATCAGGGCCGTATTTAGAGTTTCTGCTGCCGTAGGCACTGTTAGCGCTGCCTCCCCCATTGGTGAGTATGACACTATCGGCAGTGACTTTGGCAAGAATCGCTGATGTGAAAGTCGCCTTTTACAGCAGATTGGGCAGTTTTTTCACATCTGCCGCGTAACGGATCACTTACGGCAACACTGCGTTTGGCTTCATTCATTCCCTATGGGATTTGCGGCACTTGCTGTGATCTGGCAAATGCGGTACCATACCTCCCAACTCTTGAAGGGAAAGAGGTATAAAGGTTGTGGCGCACGTAGTGCGCCGCGGCAAATTTTAGGCCACACCTCTGACCACACCCATTTCACAACTAGTCACACCCATATCCAAGTCCCAACCACACCCATTTAGCACTGCTGATCACACTGTTTCATATACAATAATTATAACCAAAAAAAAATATGGCCACACAATGCTCCATAATGTATAATGGCCACACATGATGCTCCATACTGTATAATGATAAACCAAAGGAAAATGGACACCAAAGCTAAAAATTACAGTTTAAGAACCATTAAAACAGTAGATAACTACACAAATATACTATATGATAAGAAAAAAGTTATTATTAAATAGTAGAAAGGCAACACTAGTGCCGCATACGTATATATCCTGCTAGGGGACAAAAGTAAAAAAGGGGAAGGTGTACCATAACAAAATACACAGTGAATAATATAGTAATATAGATTATTAAATGGTAACACACAACCAATGAAACGTCTAACAGCAATACAATAATTGCTCATGAATAACAAGCAGGTACAGGGGGACAAAGGGTGTGCATGTAAATCAGAGAAGTAAATAAAGTGCCTCATGCAAAATATAGTATGTAAAAAAAAAACCTATGTATCAATATTGGTCACAGCACATATGTGCAGATATACCGGGGAAGGTCCCAAAAACAGACATCAATAGAGCTATGTACATACTTACAAGGATAGAGAGAAGGCACGCACACGCAGGGTCCCACCTTGTAACCGTACGCGGAAAGCGGAGCCCCGACGCGCGTTTCGCAAATATTGCTTCCTCGGGGGGGTATAATGACCCCACATGATGCTCAATACTAAATCCTACAAAAAGAGCTACGGAGTATATACACCCTTTAGGTATTAAGAAAATCATCAATTTTATTAGAGAACATATAGACAACAGTAATCACATATTAAAAACAGACAAGGTACACGTTTGAACACATGTAAGGCGGAAAACACACTGAAAAAGTAGCACCTAGGGTTCAGACAAGGAACATGCAGAGAACTGCTATAAGCATAAAGGTCTCCCAATTGACCAGTATTTATGTCTATAAAGTGCATGGTGCTTCATATGGGATACCCAGTAATCCAGCAGTAAGCTGCATGCATACATCAGGGATCACATAGTGTAATACAGATGTTCAGTTAATCCTGCCAGTCTTACCCAAAATATCCTATGATGCCAGTGTGTGTCCGGTGGCCCCGACGCGCGTTTCGCGTGGGCTTCCTCGGGGGGACACACCCCGCTCACAGTGCCAAAACCACTGGTAAATGGTTTACTGACCATGGTATTACTGGGCTCAATTGGCCTGCCAACTCTCCTGACCTGAACCCCATAGAGAATCTGTGGGATATTGTGAAGAGAAGGTTGAGAGACGCAAGACCCAACACTCTGGATGAGCTTAAGGCCGCTATTGAAGCATCCTGGGCCTCCATAACATCTCAGCAGTGTCACAGGCTGATTGCCTCCATGCCACGCCGCATTGAAGCAGTCATTTCTGCCAAAGGATTCCCGACCAAGTATTGAGTGCATAACTGAACATTATTATTTGATGTTTTTTTTGTTTGTTATTAAAAAACACTTTTATTTGATTGGACGGGTGAAATATGCTAATTTATTGAGACAGGTTTTTTGGGTTTTCAGGAGTTGTATGCCAAAATCATCAGTATTAAAACAATAAAAGACCTGACAAATTTCAGTTGGTGGATAATGAATCTATAATATATGAAAGTTTAATTGTAATCATTACATTATGGTAAATAATGAAATTTAACACTATATGCTAATTTTTTGAGAAGGACCTGTATTTTGGGAAGTTCACCAGTCTCTCCTGCAGCAAAACAACCTCCCAACATGATGCTGCCACCTCTGTGTTTCACAGTTGGGATGATGTTCTTAGGCTTCCAAGCTTCTCCCTTTTTCCACCAAATATAACAATGGTCAATATGCCCCAAAAGTAAAATTTTAAGTTTCATCAGACCACAGGACTTGTCTCCAAAAATTAAGGTCTTTGTGTATTTGCAAACATTAATCTGGCATTTTTATGCTTCTTTTGGAGTAATGGCTTCTTCCTGGCAAAGTGGCCTTTCAGCCCATGTTGACACAGAAGTCGTTTCACTGTGGATATTGACACAGTCTTACCAGCTCTCGCCATGATCTTTACAAGAAATATAGTACAATGGTGTGCACTCAATCAATTTAAGGCGAGGTGCCGGTGTCATGGACTACTAGAGTCCCAGTAATCAAATAATATTTGGAAGACACCGCACTCTGTAATTATTGCTTATGAAAAATAGTGCAAATTTATTAAACATAACTCAACATTAGTAACACATGGGAGCAATATACAAATATGGGATAAGCGACCACAATAGTAACACTGACGTTTCGACTCTCCCGGGCCTTAGTCACATCATCGCTTGGTATAGCAGTGATACGTAAGCATAGCGAATCCTTCGCTTAGAAATACAGGTGGTGCTAGCCGGTGGTAAGGCGGTATATAGCCAACCGTGGTTTGCTGCCCTGTGTGTGGGACCTGAAGTGTACAACTTGTATAGCGACGCTCCCGCGCCCTGCTGATGTCGGCTGACATGGATGTATGTTCCCGTCTTGTTTGTACTTACATATAATGGTTTGTACAGATGAATGAGGCACCTTCAGGTATCTTGAAATTGTACTCAAGGATGAGCCACACTTGTGCAAGTCCACAATTCTCGTCCTGATATCTTGGCTGATTTCTTTAGATTTTCCCATGATGCTACACAAAGCAGCAGTGTGTTTCAGGTGTGCATTAAAATACATCCACAGGTGTGTCTCTAATTAACTCAGATGTTGCCAGAAACTTCCAAACATATGACATCATCATATGGGCAGTCCAGAATTGTTTAAAGACCTAATACACTTAGTAATCTTACTGTATGTAAGCTTTTGACTTTGCAGTAAATAATAAAAATACATTTGGAAAATATTAATAATTATGGTAATCCTAATGGACCTACAACAGGAAAGGTTTATTCTGATTTTGTCAGATATTGAGAAAAACGTGCATATGTGTCTTTTTATATAGTGTATGTAAACTTCTAATTACAACTGTGTATATAATATACATATCTATCTATCTATCTGTATCCCTGACTTAAAGTATAGACTGAAAACGGTGGTGAAGCTGATCAGGAAAATGACCACTGACGGCTTCTACTGGGAAAGCTTGGTGGCTGTACTGGTAAACGACATTGTGTGCACTTACCATTAGGGTGCTGACTTGGATGTCAATATGTTTGATTGATAATATAATACACGGTGATACATGTGTATTATGCCTGTTAAGGGAATTCTATTAATCCACCTATCATAATCTGCCAGAAGTAAAGACTAAAGGTACCTTCACACGAAACGACTTTACAACGAGAACGACAACGATCTGTGACACAGATCCCACACTGACTGAGCGCCGTAAAGTGAAAGTGAAAGCACAGCACAGCGGTGACGTCACCGCTCTGCTGTTAGGGCCGGCGCTCACACAGTACAGGAAGCGGACGCCGGGGGACGCGCAGGTGAGCATGTACTGTTTGTTATTTTTACTTTTACGCTGGTAACCAGGGTAAACATCGGGTTACTAAGCGCGGCCCTGCGCTTAGCAACCTGATGTTTACCCTGGTTACCCGGGGACCTCGGCATCGTTGGTCGCTGGAGAGCGGTCTGTGTGACAGCTCTCCAGCGACCAAACAGCGACGCTGCAGCAATCGGCATCGTTGTCGCTATCGCTGCAGCGTCGCTTCGTGTGAAGGTACCTTAAGTTGGAACCCATAGGAGGCCATTGTTTGGCCCCCTGCCTACCATGACAGTGCAGTAGTGCCCCTCTGATTGAGTGGTGAGGATTGTTTGGAGGCCACATTCTGGAGTTCAGCTATGTATGTAATATATCTGTCATGGAGCAAAAATGGCAAGTGCTTATGATGAAGCTATACGTCATATAGCGCTAAGGGATCAAGAATACAATTGCTCTCCAGATATCCATTTTACAAGTGCTAAAATGATGATCATCCTTTTCTTCCAACTAGTACAATCAAAAGTTCATACATAATAATAGCTTAGATAAGACACAAACTGCTTGGGTGGTAACAGGAGAAAAGATCTCATCGGCCGTGCTGCAAGCTTGCAAATGTTACGAACTTCTTACACACACGCGCACACACACGACCCAAAAAACAACATTTCCTTCCCAGAAGTATTAATTGTGCACCCTTGTCTGTTTGTCTTCGGTTAGTGACAGCTCACCAGATCGGATCAGTGATTGGAAAAAGAGGGACGAGGAAAGGCAAAAGGCTCTGGAAGAACGTCGGCGGAAGGAACAGGAAGAACAACTGCGTCGGTTAAGGGAGGAGGAAAAAGAAGAGGAGGCTAGAAAAAAGATGGAAAAGAATGACAGAGAGAAAGCAGATCATGACCAGCAAAGCAGCAGTAGTGATGGCGAACAGCTTTCTAAACCTGTCAAGAGGACGCATTCTCATTTTGATTCTGAAAAAGAAAAGCCAGTGAAAAAAACCAACCTTTCTTCTGGAAATGCCAAGAAAGTGAGGCGACGGAAGATGTCTGATTCTGACAGTGATAAAAAGGTTAAAATTTAAGAGTTATTGGAAATGATGGGTCTGAATTTCATGGTGAACAAATATTCCATATGGCTTTTGTGTGTTTGTCTAAATGTATATTATTTTAGGGCTTGTTGTATGTAATGGTATGTCTTTCTCTTCTAAGGTCAAGCCTGTTAAGAAGTCAAAAACATCGGCTCCTGGGAGGAAGCCAAATAAGATAGAAAAACGTGGAGACAGACCAGTGGGAAGGTTAGCGGAACATCTGGAGAAAAACGTGGATTATGTTATAAAAAGCAATTTTGTAATTTTTTTTTTAATATATTTTATCTTTAATAAATCCATAGACCAGCAAAGAAGGAAAAAGCTGCAAAGAAAGCTGAGGTTATAAGTGATAGGAAAGTTGAAAAGAAAGGTGAGTTTGATGGCGTCAGGTTTACCACATTTCATAATACAAACTACATATAATTGGACGTGATAAAGCGGGTGTACTTGCTTTAAATTCCGAGGTAGAATGGCTGTATAAGTCTAAACTCAGTCTCAGCCTAACTGGTCTGCTGCTCGGTGTCCCTACTGCTGCGGATATCTCACACTGCACGGTATAAGCTGACACGGGCAGCCTGTCTTCAGTGTCCCTCTACTGTGGAGATATAACACTGCGCGGTATAAGCTGACATGGGCAGCCTGTCTTCAGTGTCCCTCTACTGCGGATGTCTCACACTGCGTGGTATAAGCTGACAGTCAGCCTGTCTTCAGTGTCCTTCTACTGCGGATATCTCACACTGCGCGGTATAAGCTGACAGTCAGCCTGTCTTCAGTGTCCTTCTACTGCGGATGTCTCACACTGCGCAGTATATGCTGACACGGACAGCCTGTCTACAGTGTCCCTCTACTGCGGATATCTCACACTGCACGGTATAAGCTGAAAGTCTGTCTTCAGTGTCCCTCTACTGCGGATATCTCACTGCGCGGTATAAGCTGACAGTCAGCCTGTCTTCAGTGTCCTTCTACTGCGGATGTCTCACACTGCGCAGTATATGCTGACACGGACAGCCTGTCTACAGTGTCCCTCTACTGCGGATGTCTCACACTGCGTGGTATAAGCTGACAGTCATCCTGTCTTCAGTGTCCTTCTGCGGATATCTCACACTGCGCGGTATAAGCTGACAGCCTGTCTTCAGTGTCCCTCTACTGCGGATATCTCACTGCGCGGTATAAGCTGACAGTCAGCCTGTCTTCAGTGTCCCTCTACTGCGGATATCTCGCACTGCGCAGTATAAGCTGACAGTCAGCCTGTCTTCAGTGTCACTAGTGCTGTGGATATCTCACACTGCACGGTATAAGCTGACACAGGCAGCCTGTCTGGGGGTATAGAAACTCAATTCACTTGGACTCCATTGGCTCTCGCTCTTTAGCTCTGCCCCTCAAATGCTCAGTTTTTTTTATACAGCGAGTTATAGAGTAAGTACATCAGCGTCATCTGGTTTAATGTATGTGTTAACTATATTTACACAATGATCTTATGCCCTCCATAGATCCTAGTGTTGAAGAGGAACTCCAGAAGCTGCACAGCGAGATCAAATTTGCCCTTAAGGTGGACAGTCCGGTGAGTTAAACGGAATCTCCCATTAATTGATTAATAGTCGATTTTGACAGTGTATGTTTCTACATTTTGTTACTCATCCTTTATAAATCATTGTGCTGGCATTACTTTGTTTTCCTCCTGCATAGGATATACAAAAATGTTTAGAAGCTCTTGAAAAGCTGGGAAGTCTTCAGGTGACTTCCTGCATACTACAGAAGAACACAGATCTGGTGGCTACACTTAAGAAGGTGAGAAACCGCGGTAGAGTTTGACCTGTTGGGTCCTTTTTTCATTGGGGAATTCTTAGTTAAGAAATATCCAATGTAGGACTTTTCTTTGTCAATGGTGTCTAGTTCAACCAGGCAGCAAATAAACATTTATTCCGATGGCATCTGAGATTTCACCCATTTTTTTCTATAGTGGGAATGCTTGGAAATTACATACTTGCAGCTACGTTCCATTGCTGAGCGTCTGTGTAATTGGCATTCAGCTGTCCTTAGTGACATGCTAACACCTTTTTATAATTCTTTCTCTTTCATATCCATCCTTATTTAAAAAAAAAAATAAAAAAAACTGGAAAGACGTGAGTGCTGCAGCCAATCACTGGCTGCTAATTGGCTGCAGTGTTCATTTGACTACTGCTCAAGATGTATCCCTCACCCACCTACCTTCATTGTCTTACCACTATGGGAACATTATTAAGGGGATGTCCAGTAGTGCACAACCCCTTTTTGACCCCTTCATGACCGGAGGTATTTTCGTTTTTCGCTCCCCTTCTTCCCAGAGCCATACGGTTTTTATTTTTCCGTCAATATGGCCATGTATGTGAGGGCTTGATTTTTGCAGGACAAGTTTTGCTTTTGAACAACACCATTCATTTTAACATATCGTGTACTGGAAAACGGGAAAAATTCCAAGTGCACTGAAATTGCAAAAAAATGTGCAATCCCACAATTTTTGTTTTACTTGTTTGCTAGGTTCACTAAATGCTAAAACTGACCTGTCATTATGATTCTCCAGGTCATTTCGAGTTCATAGACACCAAACATGTCTAGGTTCTTTTTTATCTAAGTGGTGAAAAAAAACCCTCCAAACTTTGTATAAAATAAATATTGCACCACATTCCGATACCCGTTGCGTCTCCATTTTTCGTGATCTCTGGTTGGGTGAGGGCTTATTTTTTGCGTGCCGAGCTGACGTTTTTAATTACACCATTTTGGTGCACATATGATCTTTTGATCGCCTGTTATTGCATTTCAATGCAATGTTGCGGCGACCAAAAAACGTAATTCTGTCAGTTTGACTTTTTTCCTAGTTACACCGTTAAGCAATTGGGTTAATCTTATTTTTTTTTTTTTTTTGTTTCTTGTGTGTGTTTTTGTTTTTATTTTGAATGGGGCAAAAGGGAGGGGGTGATGTGAATGAATATGTGTGTGTATGTATATATGCATGTGTATATATATGTATGTATGTGTGTGTGTGTGTGTGTGTGTGTGTGTGTGTGTGTGTGTGTGTATATATATATATACAGTGGGGCAAAAAAGTATTTAGTCATTCAGCAATAGTGCAAGTTCCACCACTTAAAAAGATGAGGCGTCTGTAATTTACATCATAGGTAGACCTCAACTATGGGAGACAAACTGAGAAAAAAAAATCCAGAAAATCACATTGTCTGGTTTTTTTATCATTTTTTTGCATGTTATGGTGGAAAATAAGTATTTGGTCAGAAACAATCAATCAAGATTTCTGGCTCTCACAGACCTGTAACAACTTCTTTAACCCCTTAATCCCATATGACGTACTATACCGTCGAGGTGGGGTGGGCCTTAATTCCCGGTGACGGTATAGTACGTCATACGCGATCGGCCGCGCTCACGGGGGGAGCACGGCCGATCGCGGCCGGGTGTCGGCTGCATATCGCAGCTGACATCCGGCACTATGTGCCAGGAGCGGTCACGGACCGCCCCCGGCACATTAACCCCCGGCACACCGCGATCAAACATGATCGCGGTGTACCGGCGGTACAGGGAAGCATCGCGCAGGGAGGGGGCTCCCTGCGGGCTTCCCTGAGACGATCGGTACAAGGTGATGTACTCACCTCGTACCGAACGTCTTCTCCCTGCAGGCCCCGGATCCAAAATGGCCGAGGGGCTGTATCCGGGTCCTGCAGGGAGCACTTCCGGGTCGGAGCAGGCTGCAGATGAAAGCTGCAGCCTGCTCCGATGAAAGTATGATCGCAGATCTCATAGAGTGCTGTGCACACTATCAGATCTGCGATCTATGATGTCCCCCCCTGGGACAAAGTAAAAAAGTAAAAAAAAAATTTTCCACATGTGTAAAAAAAAAAAAAAAAAAAAAAAAAAAATTCCTAATTAAATAATAATAAAAAAAAAAATATTATTCCCATAAATACATTTCTTTATCTAAAAAACAAAAACAATAAAAGTACACATATTTAGTATCGCCGCGTCCGTAACGACCCAACCTATAAAACTGGCCCACTAGTTAACCCCTTCAGTAAACACCGTAAGAAAAAAAAAAAAAAAACGAGGCAAAAAACAACGCTTTATTACCATACCGCCGAACAAAAAGTGGAATAACACGCGATCAAAAAGACGGATATAAATAACCATGTTACCGCTGAAAACGTCATCTTGTCCCGCAAAAAACGAGCCGCCATACAGCATCATCAGCAAAAAAATAAAAAAGTTATAGTCCTCAGAATAAAGCGATGCCAAAATAATTATTTTTTCTATAAAATAGTTTTTATCGTATAAAAGCGTCAAAACATAAAAAAATGATATAAATGAGGTATCGCTGTAATCGTACTGACCCGACGAATAAAACTGCTTTATCAATTTTACCAAGCGCAGAACGGTATAAACGCCTCTCCCAAAAGAAATTCATGAATAGCTGGTTTTTGGTTATTCTGCCTCACAAAAATCGGAATAAAAAGTGATAAAAAATGGTCACGTGTCCGAAAATGTTACCAATAAAAACGTCAACTCGTCCCGCAAAAAACAAGACCTCACATGACTCTGTGGACCAAAATGTGGAAAAATTATAGGTCTCAAAATGTGGAGACGCAAAAACTTTTTTGCTATAAAAAGCGTCTTTTAGTCTGGTTTCACACTTGCGTTTTTATCTGCATGCGTTTTTTAAAAAAACCGCATGTGTGAAAAAATGCATGTAAACGCGGTAAAACGCATGCGTTTTTATAGAAAAACACAAGAAAACAAGAAAAAAACAAAAAACCCTAACCCTACCCCTAACCTGAAATACGTGGCACTGAAATACGTGGCACTGAAATATACGTTTATATACGTATATACGTATATAAGTGCCACGATATTTCAGTGGCCACGTATTTAAGTGCCACGTATTTAAGTGCCACGTATTTAAGTGCCACGTATTTAAGTGCCACGTATTTAAGTGCCACGTATTTAAGTGCCACGTATTTAAGTGCCACGTATTTAAGTGCCACGTATTTAAGTGCCACGTATTTAAGTGCCACGTATTTAAGTGCCACGTATTTAAGTGCCACGTATTTAAGTGCCACGTATTTAAGTGCCACGTATTTAAGTGCCACGTATTTAAGTGCCACGTATTTAAGTGCCACGTATTTAAGTGCCACGTATTTACGTGCCACGTATTTTTCAGTGCCTGAAATACGTGGCACTGAAATACGTGGCACTGAAATATCGTGGCACTGAAATATCGTGGCACTGAAATATCGTGGCACTGAAGTATTTGCGTGCCACGTATTTTTCAGTGCCTGAAATACGTGGCACTGAAATACGTGGCACTGAAATACGTGGCACTGAAATACGTGGCACTGAAATACGTGGCACTGAAATACGTGGCACTGAAATACGTGGCACTGAAATACGTGGCACTGAAATACGTGGCACTGAAATACGTGGCACTGAAATATCGTGGCACTGAAATATCGTGGCACTGAAATATCGTGGCACTGAAGTATTTACGTGCCACGTATTTTTCAGTGCCTGAAATACGTGGCACTGAAATACGTGGCACTGAAATACGTGGCACTGAAATACGTGGCACTGAAATATTGTGGCACTGAAATATTGTGGCACTGAAATATCGTGGCACTGAAATACGTGGCACTGAAATACGTGGCACTGAAATACGTGGCACTGAAATACGTGGCACTGAAATACGTGGCACTTAAATACGTGGCACTTATATACGTGGCACTTATATACGTGGCACTTATGACTGTCAGAAAATGTTCAGTAAACGGTTAGGGGTAGGGTTTCAGGTAGAATTGGGGAGTTTCCACTGTTCAGGCACATCAGGGGCTCTCCAAACGCGACATGGCGTCCAATCTCAATTCCAGCCAATTCTGCGTTGAAAAAGTAAAACAGTGCTCCTTCCCTTCCGAGCTCTCCCGTGCGTCCAAAAAGGGGTTTACCCCAACATATGGGGTATCAGCGTACTAGGGACAAATTGAACAACAACTTCTGGGGTCCAAGTTCTCTTGTTATCCTTGGGAAAATAAAAATTTAAGGGGCTAAAAATCATTTTTGTGGGAAAAAAAATGTTTTATTTTCACGGCTCTGCGTTGTAAACTGTAGTGAAACACTTGGGGGTTCAAAGTTCTCACAACACATCTAGATAAGTTCCTTGGGAGGTCTAGTTTCCAATATGGGGTCACTTGTGGGGGGTTTGTACTGTTTGGGTACATCAGGGGCTCTGCAAATGCAACGTGACGCCTGCAGACCAATCCATTTAAGTCTGCATTCCAAATGGCGCTCCTTCCCTTCCGAGCTCTGTCATGCGCCCAAACAGTGGTTCCCCCCCACATAGGGGGTATCAGCGTACTCAGGACAAATTGGACAACAACTTTTAGGGTCCAATTTATCCTGATACCCTTGTGAAAATACAAAACTGGGGGCTAAAAAATCATTTTTGTGAAAAAAAAAATATAATTTTTATTTTCACGGCTCTGCGTTATAAACTGTAGTGAAACACTTGGGGGTTCAAAGCTCTCAAAACACATCTAGATAAGTTCCTTAGGGGGTCTACTTTCCAAAATGGTGTAACTTGTGGGGGGGTTTAATGTTTAGGCACATCAGGGGCTCTCCAAACGCAACATGGCATCCCATCTTAATTCCAGTCAATTTTGCATTGAAAAGTAAAATAGCGCTTCTTCCCTTCTGAGCTCTGCTATGCGCCCAAACAATGGTTTACACCCACATATGGGGTATCGTCGTACTCAGGACAAATTGCACAACAACTTTTGTGGTCTAATTTCTTCTCTTACCCTTGGGGAAATAAAAAAATGGGGGTGAAAAGATCATTTTTGTGAAAAAATATGATTTTTTATTTTTACGGCTCTGCATTATAAACTTCTGTAAAGCACTTGTTGGTTCAAAGTGCTCACCACACATCTAGATAAGTTCCTTAGGGGGTCTACTTTCTAAAATGGTGTCACTTGTTAGGGGTTTCAATGTTTAGGCACATCAAGGGCTCTCTAAATGCAACATGGCGTCCCATCTCAATTCCAGTCAATTTTGCATTGAAAAGTCAAATGGCGCTCCTTCCCTTCCGAGCCCTGCCCTGCGCCCAAACAATGGTTTACACCCACATATGGGGTATCAGCGTACTCAGGACAAATTGCACAACAATTTTTGGGGTCCAATTTCTTCTCTCACCCTTGGGAAAATAAAAAATTGGGGGTGAAAAGATAATTTTTGTGAAAAAATATGATTTTTTATTTTTACGGCTCTGCATTATAAACTTCTGTAAAGCACTTGTTGGGTCAAAGTGCTCACCACACATCTAGATAAGTTCCTTAGGGGGTCTACTTTCCAAAATGGTGTCACTTGTGGGGGGTTTCAATGTTTAGGCACATCAGGGGCTCTCCAAATGCAACATGGCGTCCCATCTCAATTCCAGTCAAATTTGCATTGAAAAGTCAAATGGCGCTCCTTTGCTTCCAAGCTCTGCCATGCGCCCAAACTGTGGTTTACCCCCACATATGGGGTATCAGCGTACTCAGGACAAATTGTACAACAACTTTTGGGGTCTATTTTCTCCTGTTACCCTTGGTAAAATAAAACAAATTGGAGCTGAAATAAATTTTGTGTGAAAAAAAGTTAAATGTTCATTTTTATTTAAACATTCCAAAAATTCCTGTGAAACACCTGAAGGGTTAATAAACTTCTTGAAAGTGGTTTTGAGTACCTTGAGGGGTGCAGTTTTTAGAATGGTGTCACACTTGGGTATTTTCTATCATATAGACCCGTCAAAATGACTTCAAATGAGATGTGGTCCCTAAAAAAAAATGGTGTTGTAAAAATGAGAAATTGCTGGTCAACTTTTAACCCTTATAACTCCGTCACAAAAAAAAATTTTGGTTCCAAAATTGTGCTGATGTAAAGTAGACATGTGGGAAATGTTACTTATTAAGTATTTTGTGTGACATATGTCTGTGATTTAAGGGCATAAAAATTCAAAGTTGGAAAATTGCGAAATTTTCAAAATTTTCGCCAAATATTCGTTTTTTTCACAAATAAACGCAAGTTATATCGAAGAAATTTTACCACTAACATGAAGTACAATATGTCACGAGAAAACAATGTCAGAATCGCCAAGATCCGTTGAAGCGTTCCAGAGTTATAACCTCATAAAGGGACAGTGGTCAGAATTGTAAAAATTGGCCCGGTCATTAACGTGCAAACCACCCTCGGGGCTTAAGGGGTTAAGAGTCTCCTCTTTCCTCCACTCATTACCTGTAGTAATGGCACCTGTTTAAACTTGTTATCAGTATAAAAAAACACCTGTGCACACCCTCAAACAGTCTGACTCCAAACTCCACTATGGTGAAGACCAAAGAGCTGTCAAAGGACACCAGAAACAAAATTGTAGCCCTGCACCAGGCTGGGAAGACTGAATCTGCAATAGCCAACCAGCTTGGGGTGAAGAAATCAACAGTGGGAGCAATAATTAGAAAATGGAAGACATTCAAGACCACTGATAATCTCCCTCGATCTGGGGCTCAACGCAAAATCCCACCCCGTGGGGTCAGAATGATCACAAGAACGGTGAGCAAAAATCCCAGAACCACGCGGGGGGACCTAGTGAATGAACTGCAGAGAGCTGGGACCAATGTAACAAGGCCTACCATAAGTAACACACTACGCCACCATGGACTCAGATCCTGCAGTGCCAGACGTGTCCCACTGCTTAAGCCAGTACATGTCCGGGCCCGTCTGAAGTTTGCTAGAGAGCATTTGGATGATCCAGAGGAGTTTTGGGAGAATGTCCTATGGTCTGATGAAACCAAACTGGAACTGTTTGGTAGAAACACAACTTGTCGTGTTTGGAAGAAAAAGAATACTGAGTTGCATCCATCAAACACCATACCTACTGTAAAGCATGGTGGTGGAAACATCATGCTTTGGGGCTGTTTCTCTGCAAAGGGGCCAGGACGACTGATCCGGGTACATGAAAGAATGAATGGGGCCATGTATCGTGAGATTTTGAGTGCAAACCTCCTTCCATCAGCAAGGGCATTGAAGATGAAACGTGGCTGGGTCTTTCAACATGACAATGATCCAAAGCACACCGCCAGGGCAACGAAGGAGTGGCTTCGTAAGAAGCATTTCAAGGTCCTGGAGTGGCCTAGCCAGTCTCCAGATCTCAACCCTATAGAAAACCTTTGGAGGGAGTTGAAAGTCCGTGTTGCCAAGCGAAAAGCCAAAAACATCACTGCTCTAGAGGAGATCTGCATGGAGGAATGGGCCAACATACCAACAACAGTGTGTGGCAACCTTGTGAAGACTTACAGAAAACGTTTGACCTCTGTCATTGCCAACAAAGGATATATTACAAAGTATTGAGATGAAATTTTGTTTCTGACCAAATACTTATTTTCCACCATAATATGCAAATAAAATGATAAAAAAAACAGACAATGTGATTTTCTGGATTTTTTTTTCTCAGTTTGTCTCCCATAGTTGAGGTCTACCTATGATGTAAATTACAGACGCCTCTCATCTTTTTAAGTGGTGGAACTTGCACTATTGCTGAATGACTAAATACTTTTTTGCCCCACTGTATATATACGCCTGTATGTAGCAGAATTTCTGACTTGCTATGAGCAATCTTATCAAAGCAATGTTAATGGACTGCACACAGATACCACGGACCCATAGATTTTATAGATGACCTTTTATCCGTGACACTGATGATGATGATTAAAAAAAAAAAAAGTAAGTTTCATCATTGTGTGGACAGTCTGCAAAAAAAATCATTATTTGTGAACAGCCTCATAATCTATAATGCGCACGTGTTCTATCCGTGAAAACCGGACGTCTGAACGAGGCCTAAGGCAGCTGTATATTTTGCTTAAAAATATTACCATCTTAACAGATCCGCCGATACAAAGCTAATCCAGCTGTTATGGACAAAGCATCCGAAGTTTACAGCAGAATAAAATCTAGTATTCTCGGCTCCAAAATGGGAAGCCAGCAGAAAACGACTGAAGGGGACAACAGTAGTCAACAATTATTAGAAACTACCAAGGAACAAGATGAAGGTAAATGATTTGAAATGACTTCTATATAATATAGATATGGGAAGGTCTTTATTTCCTGCGGTAAGCAGCATTTATTCCGCTTTCTTTTGGTAATCAGTGAGGGGCCATACCCCAACCAATCAAAAGTTCTGACTTGCCTCTGACAACGCTCGCATTACTCTTTAAAGGGAAGGTATCATCAGAAAATAACCCATTGTTTAAACCGGCTTTTTTCGGAGTGGTGGTGTCTATATTTCTTCCAGATCGTGATTTGTATTGGAAAAATAAAGTTAGTAATCTTCACACTGGCCACGTTACCATATTTATTTTCCTTCTAATTCCTGTATGAGGAAGTGAAACCGTTTGAGGAGGATGAGGAGTTCTCAGCGGGCTCCGTAGCACAGACAGGATTGTAATACTGGGTAACCCCTCTATTCACAACTGATTACACAGAATGCCACATCTGACACATTTCTCGCCCCACCCCCACCCCCTCCCCCAAAAAAAATAAAATAAATGGTCAGGGGTACGCATGATTGAGTGGTTAAATCAGTAGCATTACCTTTTTAAAGGTAAATGTCTCCAGGAAATGACCTTGTTTAAATCTAGTGTTAAAGGGTTTGTATCCAGTTACTCCCTATCAATACATTAGGAGTCCAGCCGCTGTAAAGCTAAGCAGTCCTGAGAATGGAGTTCGGGAGCGCCCCTTCTGAATGTACTGAACGTAGAGGAAACATTCAGTTTCCAGTGCAACAACCTCTAAACAAATTATTCCCTATTGGGATAACTTGATGCAAACCCTTCCAACAATCATGGGTAATTTACGGTAATTATTTAGGGATTTATTCCTGCCATGGACAATGCAAAACTGCTGAAGTAAGGTGGTTGGGACTTGACTTTTTTCCTTCTAGTGATGAAAAATATACGTCTTATTGGAGTATTTCTCGCTGCTGGACCATTTGTGTTTCTGGTAATCTTGTCTTAGTCTGAGATTCTCAGCATGCTCTTGAAACAAACGGTCCTGTACAAATCCTGCCGAGCACACTAGGGGTAATCCACTGATCTCCTGTACTTCTGTTTTAAGACTAGATCAGGGGACAGGGCTTAATCATCATATTGTCCTGCTGCAGACCTGGCACAGAAGGGGGCGCCTCTCTCAAAATGAAATATTTAGTGCACCCTCTTTTAGGTTATAAATTTAATTTGTATTTCTACTTCTGATTTTGTGTATGTCTACTTTGTAAATATTTCCCCAAAACCCTTTAGAATGGAAGGTGATTTTTACTGTGTAATATTTTACAAATTCGCTAAGTTCTACTTCTAATGGAGGTGTTTTTCTTTTCTTCCTCTCAGCTTTACCATTAAATGGAGATTCTGTGTCTCTTGAGAGTGAGGGCAAGAAAGATGATCATCCGGATCCCATACCTGTACAGGACTCTGCTGTGGATGAATGCAGTTAGTATTTTTTCCAGCAATATACAGTACATACTTGGATGTTACTATCAAAATCTGTTTAGATTTTCATGTTACTCACCAGTTGTATAATATGTTCCGGTTCACTTCCAGTCTCTGTTTACACTAGTCACTATTCAGGAACACTGATGCAGTAGCCATTACTTTTCAGCTGCAAAAAATAGCATTGCGTGTGGTGCTGTTCTTGCTAAAACCTGGAAGTAACAACATTCAGGGGCATACAAATTTCCAGTCATGACTGAGTTTGAAGGCACCTGATACTTAACAAATTAGGCATGTCTTAAAAATGGCGTGCTCCTTGCCACAAATCTTACTCCAGTCTGTGATGAATGAGCTAATATTTTTATTCCCTGGAAACAAAAAATAGAATGAAATGACCGATCTAGAACATTGACAAGTACTCACCGGTGGGTTGCAATCTTAACAAAGACTATATGGGTATGTGTAAGGCGTGCAGGTCTTGTCTATGCTTCCCATCAAGTATAATAAACCAAAGAAAAACCAACGACAAGAAACTCCCAAGTATAATTTAAATAATCAAAAATATATTTATTAAATGATCAGGTACAGGTGACAATACAGGAAAAGAAGGGGGTTACAACCACTAGCACATACCAAAAGTTAGGAAGCTCGCAGAATAAATGTTATATCTATCATAATGGCTCGCAGGGACAAATATAATTATATAGAATATAATCACACATATATTGCACGTATCCCATATAGCCTAAGGTATTCAAAAACCTAGCACATAAAGTGTATATCACAAAATAAAAGGGCAGAAATCATTACCCGTAGTATGCCAGGAGTGTGTCTGCGAGCGTCCTCTCTGACGCGTGTTTCGGCGGTGTAGCCTTTCTCAAGGGGTGGGGAAGGAAGGGGAAATGCGGGTATAAAAGCCCCAAACACCAATCAGAACGCCCTTAACTAATGGGCAAATAACCCTGGCGTTAAAGAAGCTTACCGCTGCATCGGCAGCATTGCATAATCAGCCAATGGACTCCATACAGGAAAACACAGGCACTTTCTGTGACACACGCGTTGCCATGGTGACAGGATGCTCTGCGGCGTCATGTGTCGTGTGATGTCATATCACATGACTACCACTTGAACACAGACGCTGCAAGCCGACGGGCGAACTGGGACAATGGCACGCATGCGTACTGTGGCTGGAAAGTGCGGTAACCACTTATTCAGAGACACAAGGCTAAATCGGCACACTAGATGAATATGTGATATCGCTCCAATATGTTACAAATTATCTAATATCAGCATAAATATGATATAATTAGTGACAATAGAAAATGAGGTTTAAATAAGCATAACTGGCGTACATTAATATAAATGAATCCACATATGACCACATAAAGGCGATATTATGCCATACTGCATTGATATAATAGTCTGCATAGTATAACCAGGGAAAAATAAATACCCTATCACATCAATAGTCACCATACATAATAAAGTATATTACACATGGTGTAGCTGTTTGCTTCTGACCCAATGTCAGTACGCCAGATCACCAGTGAGGCCAAATTGTGGAATTACGCCCGTCATTTTACAAGCGCGCTTGGAGACAAAGGACACCTCACACATATTCTGTGAGCAAGTCACTTTTATGAGATATATCAAAAACCAAGGCAATGTTTTATACCATTTACAACAAATGCATTTCAATGTAACTCATGTAGCTCCACCTTCACCCAGGGTCATACTTTATTTACCACGCACCCAGAACATGTTGTGGCTGACTATTGAAAGCATACATGATAAGAAGTGTAGTGTCCTTGAAGAGGAGACCATCAGACTACTGCGTCAACAGATTCTAGTAATTCTAGCAATTAAAGGCAAAAGGCACTTAAAGGCAAACTATTAACCCTTCTATATCAATTTCCCCCTTTTGTAAATGGTATAACCTCTGCCGCAGGGTCAGCTGATGTCCACAAAGGAGCTACTGTCTCATGGGTCTAGTACCCACAAGGGGGCTTTCTACCTGCTTTGCCCATCCACCCTCAGTGTGGACACTCACCTCCCCCGTCAGCAGTGGCCATACGGGGCCTATGATACACTACAGAAGGTTCAGCCTTAGGTAATACATATATTAGCGCTTTTACGGCCACATAAAACAATAAGCAAAACAACCTAATTTGCATACAAGTCTGAAAAATACTAAAAATAATCCATCCCGCTAGGCCGCCAAGCCAATTGGCTGGATTTAAAAAGGAGTCTCTATATTGTATTGGTTCCGGTTCTTAATAAGACTAAGAAAATCTGAGTCCAAGTGTCATTGTGTATGCAGTGTGGTGTTAATACCTTCCTTAGCTCCAGGGGTAAAGGCTAAGTACAGCATAGTCCTTGCAGATACTGGGCTGTGTGTACAGATACTGGGCTGTGTGTACAGATCCAACAGTCCAGCAGTTTTTGTCCTTCCGCGTCTTTTATAAGAAAAGCAAGATGTTGATTAAGTTTGTTGTCCTTGTCAACATTTAAAAGTTTATCCAGTGTCTCTGTAAGGTGCAAACTTCCTACCACTGCCAGCAAGGTGATTAGGAGAACCGTCTTTCTGCTAGTGAAAAGATCTTTTTGCAGTGACTGGCATGGATCCGGGTGGGCTTTCCCTCAAGTTTCTCGGAGGTGAATGTGGTCAGCTGGACTTTAAAACGGGCCATCAAACCGTGGATCTAGGCTCCTTCTCACATGTCTGTGTATGACCACCAATCACCTGGATTCAGCTGATGCACGTCTGCACTGGCATTAGGATCTGGAATGGATGAAAACACATGTTTATGCACCACATTAAGTCTTTCCTGCAAGGCCTGGACAGGGGCTGTCATAGCACCGTGTTGCATTTGTAGCACCTGTGGGAAGTACAGACCAACCTTTGGCAAACCGCCAAACAGGACTTCAAAAGGAGACAAGCCTGTCTTTCTATTTGGAGTGTGTCTTACTGACAAGAGTGCAAGAGACAAGCACTCTACCCCGCTCTTTCCTGTGTCTGCCATGGCCTTTGAATATTCAGTTTAAGGCTGTGTGCACACGTTGCAGATTTTTCGCGTTTTTTTCGCGATAAAAACGCTATAAGGGTACGTTCACACAGGACTTTTTTGCTGCTTTTTTTTGCTGCTTTTTTAATGCTAATTTTCAGCTGCTTTTTACAGTACCAGTAAAGCCTATGAGATTTCAGAAATCTCATGCACACACGTTGGTTTTTTGTTTGATCAGTATTTTCTGCTTTGCTGCTTTTTTTGGACATAGGGCATGTCACTTCTTTCAGCGTTTTTGCTGCGTTTTTGCTGCGTTTTTTCACCCATTGACTTGAATGGGTGATGAAAAAAACGCTGCAAAAACGCTGAAAAAACGCATGTAGCATTATTTGCTGCGTTTTTTTGTGCAGAAAATCATGGCCAGCAGGAAGTGATCTCACAGCCAAGAGCTTAGGGGTGTGGTTAGTGAGGTGTGAAGAGCCATTGTGAGCCATTGTGAGGTGTGAAGAGCCATTGTGAGGTGTCCTGATTGTGATCTATTGTGAGGGAGTTCCTGGTAGTAAGGTGTGAAGAGCCATTGTGAGGTGTCCTAGCAGCTGAAAATTGGCATAAAAAAAGCAGCAAAAATCTGCAGCAAAAATCTGCAGCAAAAAAGTCCTGTGTGAACGTACCCAAAAAACGCACCAAAAACGCACCTAAATTAGCATTAAAAAAAGCAGCAAAAAAAAGCAGCAAAAAAGTCCTGTGTGAACGTACCCTAAAACTGCAAAAAAACAGCATACAATATGCATCCCATCATTTAGAAAGAATTCCGCATGTTTTGTGCACATGATCGCGGTAAAAAAGCAGCATGTTCATTAATTTTGCGTTTTTTTTGCGGATTTCCCACTATAAAATGCATTGGGAAATGTCTGGAAAAAAACGCATGCAGATTTCTTGCAGAAAATTTCAGGTTTTTCTCAGGAATTTTCTGCAAGAAATCCTGACGTGTGCACATAGCCTAAGTGTCCCGTTTAGTCTCTCCACTTTCCCACTACTTTGTGGTCTATATGGTGCATGATATGCTTGCTGTACTCCCAGGGCCTGCATGACTTCCCTCATTATTTCTCCCGTGGAGTGTGTACCCCTATCGCTCTCTATGGTTTCTGGGACACCATACCTGCAGATCAGTTCTTTCATCAGTTTGTCTGCAGTCGCTTTAGCATTTGCACATTTTACCAGATGGGCTTCCAGCCAACCAGAGAAGAGATCTACACATACTCAGACATTTTTCATACACTCCTACCTTTGGTAGCTGTATGTAGCCAGTTTGCAGTCTCTGAAATGGGTAGAGAGGCCTGGGTGTCGCTTTCTTAGGGATTTTTACTGTTTTTACCAGGGTTGTGCAGTGCACAAATGAAGCATGACTGTACGAGCTTTGCGGCTGCGTAACTGAAACCAGGAGCGATCCAGAAGGCATCTACCATGGACACATGTGACATTTTGAGGTGTGAGTGGGGCCATGTGTTGCTTGCGCCATAATTAGGAACAGGGACCTTGTTATATACAATTTATCCTTATTCTCCCATACTCCTTTTGAGTTCAGCTCCCATTCTCCCCCGTGTTCCTTCTCTGTTTGGGCAGCTGGAGGGATTTCAGGACATCTAGGCTCAGTGTGGCTGGAATACGCTGACTCACCGCCACAGTCCACTGCTCCCTAGGCCGCCTTGCTGCTACTTTAGCAGCCTCGTCCGCCCTTCTGTTGCCATCTACCTCCACAGAGTCACCTTTCGTGTGTGCTTTTACCTTGACGATGCCAACCTGGACTGGTAACATCAATGCCTCCACTAATTGTTTCACCAGCTCTGCATTTTTAATGGGCTTACTGGCTGATGTAAGAAACATTCTGCTTCTCCAGATAGGGCATTAATCATGGGATATTCCCCATGCACAATTCGAATCTGTAAATATTAGCGACTTTACCTGCAGCAGCTCTACACGCCTCAGTGACTGCATTCAACTCTGCCTCCTGCACCGACATGTGAGGAGGGAGGGAGTGGTTCAGCTCGGATTACCTCATGTGAGGATACTACTGCATGTCCAGTGTAGAACCGCCCATCCTGGTGGTATCTGGAGCCATCTACAAAAATAAAAACCTCAGAATATGCATTAGGAACAGGTTTTTTTTTCCATGAACATGTGTAAAACCCACTGTCTCCTGACTCATCAGTTCCTATGCAGTCATGTACGTGCGTCATGTCACCAAAGTACTTTTTTTTTTTTTTCATTCTTTCCCACCAGCCAACGCTGTCACCAATTCCCCCTTTTCTGAATCCACAGGCAGATGAGTGGCTGGATTCAGAATATTATATCTTTTGAGGGTGACGTATTCAGGAATTAGTATTTGAGCACATTCAACTGTGATCTGTCTAGCCATAGACAGGTGTTTTAGTTGAACTTGTACGAATATGGCATTAATGTCATGTGGGGAACAAATTGTCAAAAGAAAGTCAGTGTGAGCTCACATGCCTAGCTGTAATACAGCGGCTCTTACAGCACGGACACACGTAGGAGACCCTCTAATCACTGGGTCTAATTGTGCTGAGTAGAAAGCTATCGGTCTCTGTTTTCCTCTAAGCTGTTGTCAGCACTGCCTGTTTTTTTTTTTTTTGTTTTTTTTTTCCTTTTAATCAGGCGTCTTGTACCTTTAGCAATATTGTGGCCTAAAAATTTCACCTTTTGTTTGCAATACTGTAGGTTGTCACGTGAGACTTTGCAACCCTTTTTGGCTAAAAAGCCAAGGACATCTGGTCCGGGTAGCAGAGCAGGAGGTCATCCACGTACTGTAATAGTACAATCTGTGGATGAGGTTAAGAATTCATTTGCCAAATCAGTGATTGTGAAACATTTTGATGTGGCTGGGATCTGTGACCGTACGGGGTGTGTATTAGGGACAATTGAGGTCACACTCACTGTAACATCATTAATAGCCTGTAAGTCATGAACTATTCTGAAAGTGTCAGGGGAACTCTTGGGTCCTTTTTCTTCTTAATGGAATACAAAGGGGTGTTGCAGGGGGAAGATCTCTGCACTAGAACCCCTGCCTTAACATACTCTTTAATATCCCTGCTCAGGGCCATTGATTTGACTAGGTTCAAAGGGGTATTGCCTTAACCAAAAGGGAGTGGTTCCTTCTTTTAATTTAATCATGACAGGGAGAATGGGCAGCTGACCCACATCAGATTTTCCCCTTGCCCAAAAAGTGTCTCGTACCTGACTCTTTTCCTCGTCCTCAGACATTCTGGTGTCAGGTGTTACTTTCACTACTCTTGCCATATACACCATTTCTGCAATATTACACAAGTGTTTATATAAGTCACACATTAATGTCCAAATATTATTTACACCCATATTTGATTGGGTAGAGTACCCCTTAAGAACTAAATTTCATTCACAAAATATGTTACCAAAAGAAAATTATATATATTAATATATATATATATATATAATTACGAAATGTGCTGAGTCATAAAATGGGGGAGCACAATGTCATAGGCCACAGCAAAGCACAAGCTTATTCTAAGAAAGTAGCAGCCCTATATAAATCCATAACTAACAGTTTCAAATACAAACAGAAGGGATTTGAAAAATACCAAATATCAATGCCAGTTGCTTGCGATAAGGTATAAGAAGTGGAAAAGGCAAATAAACAGTGACTATGGTTTGAGCCAATATAATGAATGGCTAAAAAAACTGTCATATGAAGACAACCTAGAAATACACTGTAACTATACCATCTTGTATAAGGAAACTACTAAACTGGCAAATGAATGGAATTAAGTGTAACTATAATAGGGCATGATTTACCTGTGGTATAATGTGCACATGGAAGACCCTGGCGTCCCTCTGCCCCAAGTGTTTATATGAAAGGGGACTTGTGACTGTAATACCCTCATGAGAGTACTGTATGGTGGCCTAGACAGCACTCAACTCTGCTCCCAGCAAATTCATAGGGGTATTGTCACTAACAATAAGTTTGTAAGAACCTCTTGGCTGTCTCGTGACTCTAGTCTTATTTGTTTAGTCATATGGGCTTCAGTCGCTTGTCCCTCAACCCTCACGTACTCCACAGTCTCTTCAGGAATCATGTCTGGCATTATCAAGTCTTTGTGTACCACAGTTCCGGCTGTTCCAGTGTCAATCAAGAATTCTGTCTCTTTCCCTCCCGGCATTGGTATGGTGGTCATCAAGGCAGGACCAGGTCCGGAGGGGACAAGAACAGGGCACACATTTGTCACTGGGTTGTCAGTTTCCTAGTCTGAAGGAGGTGGAAGATTGGTCTGCTTAGTTTCCTTCGTAGGGTTTTTACAACGGCTGGCATAGTGCCCATTTTCTCCACAGTTAAAACACTTTACTGTTTCTAAGTCCTTAGGTCCCTTACTACGTCTCTACTGTTTTCCTTGTACTCCAGCATACATGACACGTCGTCTTATTGTCCTAGTTTGTTCAACTCCTTTATCAAGTCTCAGGAGGTCTTTTGAATCTACATTTCTCCATTCAGGTCTGGCTGTCTACTGCGTCTCGTAAGCCTTTTGTCATACCGTCAATGAATGCATTTACCAATATTTTAACATCAAGTGGGTTTACTGGACTGTACCCCATGTCTGCCCATTTCAGCTGTAACCGTCCAAAGTACATCTGTAAAAGTCTTAATTTGCGTCCTAGTATGTCACCTGCTTTTGTGCTCACCAACTCTCTAGGTCTGCTCAGGTGCACTTCACGTCCATCATATTGTCGTTATTTGTCTGTAAAATAGGAAAGGTTGAATCTCAGGATCAGCCAATTGTTTTAGCATAGCTAGCTAGTCAGAGGGCCTCCAGGGATAATACTCCTGTATCTGTCTAGAAATAGGGATTTTTGTGTACTCACCGTAAAATCCTTTTCTCCGTGCCATTCATTGAGGGGGACACAGCTCCCACCCTGTTATTAATCTGTGCTTGTTTTTTTTATAATTAACATGTGTGTGTGTGTGTGTGTGTGTGTGTGTGTGTGTGTGTATATATATATATATATATATATATATATATATATATATATATATATATATATATATATATATATATATATATATATATATAAAAATTTACATGCTATATTCTCATATTTAATTTGATATAATATACTCTCATATTTAATTTGATATAATATACTCTCATATGCTATTATTGATCTCCTATTGCTTTTGCACCGAACTGGTTAGCTGAGAGCCAGCAGGAGGGTGTATACTGCAGGGGAGGAGCTTACTTTTTTTGTATCACTTAGTGTCAGCCTCCTT
This sequence comes from Ranitomeya variabilis, assembly GCF_051348905.1. NCBI lineage: Eukaryota > Metazoa > Chordata > Amphibia > Anura > Dendrobatidae > Ranitomeya > Ranitomeya variabilis. Next base: position 796,773,354 of record NC_135232.1, on the reverse strand, counting down.
GTGGCAGCAGCATACACCCACGGTCTGTGTCCCCCAATGAATGGCTCGGAGAAAAGGATTTTACGGTGAGTACACAAAAATCCCTATTTTTCATTCCCTTTAACACCCACAATCGTTCCTGCCCATTTTTTTCACACACATCCCTTCCTCAAGGACACGTTTCCCCCTCCCTTTTTTTATTATTGTATTGACTTAGGTCTTTTTCACATTGATAAGTTTCCACTTATGTTGTTTTCCTTATATTCTTAATTCTCTTTGCCTACATTCTCTCATCCTTCAAAAATGGCCACTGATAGGTGCTCATGCACATCGGCGCTCCGTTCCGCCCGCGGCCTTTCAAGGCATCTACATGGGGTAGCGTGGGTCCCTGACGTCACAGCAAACTTTTTCTTCACCCTTTCTGTCATCGAATCGTTAGAAGCGACACATTCGCGGCCGAGGCCCCGCCACTAGGGTTGAGCGACCTTTACTTTTATAGGATCGGGTCGGGTTTCACGAAACCCGACTTTTTCAAAAGTCGGGTCGAGTGAAATCGGCCGATCCTATAAAAAAGTCGGGGTCGGCCGAAACTCGAAACCTAATGCAGTGCATTGGGTTTCCAATGGTTCCCAGGGTCTGAAGGAGCGGAAACTCTCCTTCAGGCCCTGGGATCCATATTTAAGTCTAAAATAAAGAATTAAAATAAAAAATATCGCTATACTTACCATCTGACGGGCCCTGGTACTAACCGGGAACCTTCCTTCCTTAGAATCAGCCTTCCAGGACCTCGCGGTGACGTCACGGCTTGTGATTGGTCGCGCGGCCGCCCATGTGACCGCTCGCGCGACCAATCACAAGCCGCGACGTCACCGTGACGTCACCGAAGGTCCTGGAAGGGCTGATTCTTAGGAAGGAAGGCTGCCGGAACGAAGCCGAGGGTGAGTATATTCCTATTAGGTATATACTCACCCTCGGACACGCCCTGCTTCGTTCCGGCAGCCTTCCCTTCCTAAGAATCAGCCCTTCCAGGACCTTCGGTGACGTCACGGCTTGTGATTGGTCGCGCGAGCGGTCACATGGGCGGCCGCGTGACCAATCACAAGCCGCGACGTCACCGTGACGTCACCGCGAGGTCCTGGAAGGCTGATTCTAAGGAAGGAAGGTTCCCGGTTAGTACCAGGGCCCGTCAGATGGTAAGTATAGCGATATTTTTTATTTTAATTCTTTATTTTACACTTAAATCTGAATTCCGATACCAATTCCAGATATCTTAAACATATCGGGAATCGGTATCGGAATTCCGATTCCAGATTCAGAAGATCGCCGACTTCATGGCCGACCCCACACAGGGGTCGGGTCGGGTTTCATGAAACCCGACTTTGCCAAAAGTCGGCGACTTCTGAAAATTGCCGACCCGTTTCGCTCAACCCTACCCGCCACTCATGTGCTCAGTGACTGCAGTCCGGACCTGATGAGAAACGTATACAAGACCTGCATTTCTCACACATGCTCATGCAATCACACCCTCTCCACTCGTGAGGGAGCAAACTCGAAACGTGCCTCGGGGCTGCTTGATGAGCACCAGGACACTTAACTCTGAGTAAGCAACCATCACGGCACACTCATGGTTTTTCTTGATATTGGTTAGCACATCTGGACTTTTCCATCCTGTTCAATATGGTGTTAGGTTTACTATGTAAATTGTGTATATTGACTTGAGCGCCGTCTTGTGGTCACATCACATTACTACCTATCATCTATATATATGAGGCATCGTGATTACTCGCTAATCCCGCCCCCTGCACAGTAGCTCCGCCCCACCACACATAATCCCGCCCCCCACCCCATTACTACACACAATCCCGCCCCCACCACATTACCACACACAATCCCCCCCACCGCATTACCACACACAATCCCACCCCCCACCACATTGCCAAACACAATCCGCACCACATCACCACACACAATCCCGCCCCCCCACCACATCACACACAATCCCACCCACATCACCACACATAATCCCGCCCCCCACCACATCACCACACATAATCCCGCCCCCCAACACATCACCACACATACTCCCGCCCCTCCAACACATCACCACACATAATCCTTTCCCCCCACCCTTTTACCACACATAATCCCTCCCCATCACCACACATAATCCCGCCGCCCCACCACATCACACTTGCTAATCCCGCCCCTTGCACAGTAGCTCCATCACCACACATAATCCCGCCCTCACCACATTACCACACACAATCCCGCCCCCACCACATTACCACACACAATCCACACCACATCACCACACAATCCCGCCCCCACCACATCACACATAATCCCGGCCGCCCACCACATCACCACACATAATCCCGCCCCACCACATCACCACACATAATCCCCCCCACCACATCACCACACATAATCCCGCCCCCACCACATCACCACACATAATCCCACCCCCCACCACATCACCACACATAATACCGCCCCCACCACATCACCACACATAATACCGCCCCCACCACATCACCACACATAATACCGCCCCCACCACATTAGCACAGATAATCCCGCCCCCCACCACATTACCACACATAATCCCGCCCCCCACCACATTACCACACATAATCCCGCCCACCCACATAACCACACAAGGCTCCGTCCTCACACATTAACACACGAGGCTGCATCCCTCCACATTACCACACAAGGCTTCGCCCCCACACATTACCACACGAGGCTCCGTCCTCAGACATTACCACATGAGGCTCTGTTCCCACACATTAAATTGTACCTGGTAGAAGTCAAGGAAAGATCTTTGAAAATGACTATACATTTAATTGTGTTTACAGAGAAATTTTAACTTAATTTATGTTTCGTTATGAAATTTGTTTAGATGCTGGAATGAATAAAAAACGCACATCTTACTGAATCCAGTTTGTTTTTGATTTTACACTGTGAATAAAATGTATTATTAGTAGTATTCAGATTTTTAATGATTATTGTTATTAACTTCATTTTAAGTTAATTTACCACCTGCGTAAGCGCTATTGAATGTTGTCATTATTTACTTTAGTTTAATCACCAGCAGCGTTAATTAGATAGCAATGAGCGTGCCGAGCGTTAGCTGGCTGGAAACAGCTAGTTACCTTATAGTATGAAATTTGTACTATTTCTAACTACTTTTACCATGAGTGACTTGCATATTATCAGGTATCCTACTACTTGTTTGACTATATATACAGGTCCTTCTCAAAAAATTAGCATATAGTGTTAAATTTCATTATTTACCATAATGTAATGATTACAATTAAACTTTCATATATTATAGATTCATTATCCACCAACTGAAATTTGTCAGGTCTTTTATTGTTTTAATACTGATGATTTTGGCATACAACTCCTGATAACCCAAAAAACCTGTCTCAATAAATTAGCATATCAAGAAAAGGTTCTCTAAACGACCTATTACCCTAATCTTCTGAATCAACTAATTAACTCTAAACACATGCAAAAGATACCTGAGGCTTTTAAAAACTCCCTGCCTGGTTCATTACTCAAAACCCCCATCATGGGTAAGACTAGCGACCTGACAGATGTCAAGAAGGCCATCATTGACACCCTCAAGCAAGAGGGTAAGACCCAGAAAGAAATTTCTCAACAAATAGGCTGTTCCCAGAGTGCTGTATCAAGGCACCTCAATGGTAAGTCTGTTGGAAGGCAAAAATGTGGCAGAAAACGCTGTACAACGAGAAGAGGTGACCGGACCCTGAGGAAGATTGTGGAGAAGGACCGATTCCAGACCTTGGGGAACCTGAGGAAGCAGTGGACTGAGTCTGGTGTGGAAACATCCAGAGCCACCGTGCACAGGCGTGTGCAGGAAATGGGCTACAGGTGCCGCATTCCCCAGGTAAAGCCACTTTTGAACCATAAACAGCGGCAGAAGCGCCTGACCTGGGCTACAGAGAAGCAGCACTGGACTGTTGCTAAGTGGTCCCAAGTACTTTTTTCTGATGAAAGCAAATTTTGCATGTCATTCGGAAATCAAGGTGCCAGAGTCTGGAGGAAGACTGGGGAGAAGGAAATGCAAAAATGCCTGAAGTCCAGTGTCAAGTACCCACAGTCAGTGATGGTGTGGGGTGCCATGTCAGCTGCTGGTGTTGGTCCACTGTGTTTCATCAAGGGCAGGGTCAATGCAGCTAGCTATCAGGAGATTTTGGAGCACTTCATGCTTCCATCGGCTGAAATGCTTTATGGAGATGAAGATTTCATTTTTCAGCACGACCTGGCACCTGCTCACAGTGCCAAAACCACTGGTAAATGGTTTACTGACCATGGTATTACTGTGCTCAATTGGCCTGCCAACTCTCCTGACCTGAACCCCATAGAGAATCTGTGGGATATTGTGAAGAGAAAGTTGAGAGACGCAAGACCCAACACTCTGGATGAGCTTAAGGCCGCTATTGAAGCATCCTGGGCCTCCATAACATCTCAGCAGTGTCACAGGCTGATTGCCTCCATGCCACGCCGCATTGAAGCAGTCATTTCTGCCAAAGGATTCCCGACCAAGTATTGAGTGCATAACTGAACATTATTATTTGATGGTTTTTTTGTTTGTTATTAAAAAACACTTTTATTTGATTGGACGGGTGAAATATGCTAATTTATTGAGACAGGTTTTCTGGGTTATCAGGAGTTGTATGCCAAAATCATCAGTATTAAAACAATAAAAGACCTGACAAATTTCAGTTGGTGGATAATGAATCTATAATATATGAAAGTTTAATTGTAATCATTACATTATGGTAAATAATGAAATTTAACACTATATGCTAATTTTTTGAGAAGGACCTGTAGTTTATTGTCCTTGGTGCTGTCTTCACCATAGACCTGCTAGTTTCATCATTGCTCATCCATTGTCCTTTTTTCTTTTTTGATATTTGCAATACAAATTGATATTTTTAAATACAACATCATTACAGTGGATATCACTTTTTTATTTAATTTTGGGGATTATCACCCAAATTCTACGTAGGATATAACTATCTGGGAGTTCCCTTACAATTTTGTAGGACTATGGTTCTTTTGTATGGCCATGGTTTTGGTACTTTACGACTACACATTACATTTGTTGCAATTTTATTTTCCTCTGGAGGTTTATTGACTGTTGCTGTGAGAGTCTTGCAGACAGCTTATGTTTTGTCTTCTCGCATATAGATTGGCGGTTCTGCAGTTATGGCTGAAAGTGTTTTCACTCTTGAAATTGTTCCAGAACATGAAGTATTTCTCCCAGAAAATTATTGCAATTACACTTGTTTTGTTCAACACATATTTGTTTTCTTTGTGTGTATTGAAACAACACAAAAAAAGGGGGGAAAAAAGGCAAATTGGACATAATTTTACGCAGAACCCCAAAAAATGGGCCTGACAAAATTGTGGGTAAATTAATTTGGTTCAAGCTTGTGATGCTCGTTCAAACTAACCTGTGGCATTTAACAGGTGTGGGCAATATGAAAATCACACCTGAAACAAGAGAAAAAGGAGAGAAGTTGACTCCAATCTTTGCATTTTGTGTCTGTGTGTGTCACACTAAGCATGGAGAAGAGAACTGTCTGAGGACTTCAGAACCAGAATTGTTGAAAATATTAACAATCTCAATGTTACAAGTCCATCTCCAGAGATCTGGATGTTCTTTTCACGGTGCGCAACATAATCAAGAAGTTTTCAACCCATGGCACTGTAGCTAATCTCCCTGGATGGCAGAGAAAAATTGATGAAAGGTTGCAATGCAGGATAGTTCAGATGTTGTCTAAGCAGGCCCAATCAAGTTCTAAATAAATTCTAGCTGTCCTGCAGGCTCTGTGCATCAGTGTCAGCACAAACTATCCATTGACATTTGAATGAAATGCTGTGGCATCATGGTTTTTTTCTCCTGTCTTGGACAGTTGTCGTCTTAGTTAAATTACGTCCTTCAGGAGAGTTTCTCAGCTGCATTGTCCTGCCGTTCCCCACTCCTGATTCTATATCGGGACAAGGTAGTTCTCAGGTCTGTTCCTTCCTTTCTACCCAAGGTGGTCTTGTCATTCCTCATTAATGAAGACATTGTCCTTCCTTCTGTGTCTCTCCAGTCCATCTCCTGGAGAAGTCCCTCTACAAGCTGGATCCCGTCACAGCTATCCAAGTCTACATTTCAAGGACTGCTCCCTTTCGTCAATCTGATGCCCTGTTAGTCATCTCTGAGGGTTTTCTTAATGGGCTCCTAGCTTCTAAGTTCACTATTGCCGTGGAGGCATTCCGCGTTCAGGACAAACAGCCTCTTCCGGAGGTGAAGGCTCATCCGGGAGCGAAGGCTCACTCCGCTTTGTGGTGGGGGCCTCCTGGGCTGTTTGTTACCAGGATTTGACTTACCAGATTGTAAGGCCGCAACCTGGTCACCTTTGCGCTCCTTTGTGAGTTTTTACGGGGTTTATACCCATGCCTCGTCTGATGCAGGCCTGGGAAGGAAGGTACTGCAGGCGGTGGTTTTGCATCGGCTGACCTGAGTCCATTTATTCCTTGAATCTTCCTGCTTCCCACCCTAGGGAATGCTTTGGGATGTTCCATGGTTACCTTTGTCCCCCAATGAAGCGATAAAAGAGGGATTTTTGGTACTCACAGTAAAATCTTTCTTGGAGCCTTCATTGGGGGACACAGCACCCTCCCTAACTGTTTATATCATTATTTGGGTACATATGTTGTACCATTATTTGGTCTATGTGCCTTCGTTGTTGGATTGGTACATAAGTTGAGTTTTTTTGGTTGTTTCTCCTACTGCTCTAACACTAACTGAGGTACTTCGTGCCTGTCGGTGTGTGTATACTGCGGAGGAGGAGCTATTTTCCTTTTCTTGCCTAGTGTCCGACTCCTAGTGACAGCAGCATACACCCATGATTACCTGTGTCCCCCAATGAAGGCTCCAAGAAAGAGATTTTACGGTGAGTACCAAAAATCCCTCTTTTATAGCCTCATTTTATTCAAAACCTAAAACACATTAGATGGTGGAAATGTAGACACTCTTTATTTAAAAAGACGACCTCCTTTAGAAAACTTTCTGTGCAGCCATTCTGTTGTGATGGACCCAGTATGTGGTTTAGCATTGTCCTGCTGAAAAATGTAAGGACTTCCATGAAAAAAGTGTCTAGATGGGAGCATATGTTGTTCCACAACCCATATATAATGATCAGCACTGATGGTGCCTTAAAAGAAGTGTAAGCTGCCCATGCCATAAGGCATTCATGCACCCCATACCATCAGATGCAGGCTTTTAACCCCTTCACGACCTTGGGTTTTTTCATAGTTTCCTTTTCTCGATCCCCTTCTTCCCAGAGCCATAACTTTATTTTTCCGTCAATATGGCCAAGTGAGGGCTTGTTTTTTGTGGGATGAGTTGTACTTTTGAATGACACCATTGGTTTTGCCATATAGAGTACTGGAAAACGGTTCTCTTTTTTTTTTTTTTTTTTTTTCTTTTTCTTTTTTTTTTTTTATGTAAGTGGTGAAAAAAAAATGCATATTTTGTTTAAAAAAAGAAAAAAGTAGCCATTTTCCGATACCTATAGCGTCTCCATTTTTCGTGATCTCGGGTTGGGTGAGGGGTTATTTCTTGTGCGCCGAGCTGACATTTTTATTGATACCAATTTTGGTGTAGATACAATCTTTTGATCGCCCATTATTGCATTTTAATGCAATGTTGTAGCGACCAAAAAAAATTAATTTGGGCGTTTTGACTTTTTTTTTTTTTTCTCGTTACGCCGTTTACCTATCGGATTAATTCTTTTTATATATGATAATGTGTGCAAAACTGTAAAGCGCTGTGGAATACTTTAGCGCTATATAAAAATAAAGATTATTATTATATATTGATGGTTCAATACCAAACGTGTTTTGTTTGTTTTTTTCAATGGGGTGAATAGGGGTTGATTTGAACTTATATTTTTAAAAACTTTATTTTATATTTGTTTTACTTCTACTCTCCCATGGAGACTATTGAAGCTGCTATCATCCGATCACTTGTGCTACACAGAGCAGTGTTTCAGCCCTGCTCTTTGAAGCTAAAATGCTCATTTGCTATGAGCGCCAACCACTGGGCGGCGCTCGTAGTAATGGCTACCACATGGGTCTGCTGCAGACCCTGGGTTGTCAAGCTAACCCATCAGCGACCTGCGGTCAAGTGACATGGGCGGGATTAGTGACACTCTTCTGGTGTGAGCATGTTAAATGCTGCTTTCAGAGATTGAGGGTACGTTCACACAGGACTTTTTTGCTGCTTTTTTTTGCTGCTTTTTTTTATGCTAATTTAGGTGCGTTATTTTGGTGCGTTTTTTGGGTACGTTCACACAGGACTTTTTTGCTGCAGATTTTTGCTGCTTTTTTTATGCCAATTTTCAGCTGCTAGGACACCTCACAATGGCTCTTCACACCTCACAATGGCTCTTCACACCTTACTACCAGGAACTCCCTCACAATAGATCACAATCAGGACACCTCACAATGGCTCTTCACACCTCACAATGGCTCTTCACACCTCACTAACCACACCCCTAAGCTCTTGGCTGTGAGATCACTTCCTGCTGGCCATGATTTTCTGCACAAAAAACGCAGCAAATAATGCTACATGCGTTTTTTCAGCGTTTTTGCAGCGTTTTTTTCATCACCCATTCAAGTCAATGGGTGAAAAAACGCTGCAAAAACGCAGCAAAAACGCTGAAAGAAGTGACATGCCCTATGTCCAAAAAAAGCAGCAAAGCAGAAAATACTGATCAAACAAAAAACCAACGTGTGTGCATGAGATTTCTGAAATCTCATAGGCTTTACTGGTACTGTAAAAAGCAGCTGAAAATTGGCATTAAAAAAAGCAGCAAAAAAAAGCAGCAAAAAAGTCCTGTGTGAACGTACCCTAACAGTGGCATTTAGCATATTAACAGCCGTGGGTGGATCGCGATTCTGGCCAGCAAAGTTGTGGGCGCACCGCCGGAGCCTCCATCAAACAGTAAAGGTGTTAAACTGTGTTATCAAGCTGGTCCTTCTGTTGTAATTGCGGTTTCTATAAAGAATTTCAGACTTTTATTCATCTGACCACAGAAAGTTTTCCGTTTTGCTTCAGTCTATTATAAATGAGCTTTGTACTAGAGAAGTCTGTGTTCACTGACCATGATTTCTGGAAGTATTCCTGAGCCCATGCACTCATTTGCATGACTGAATCATGCCTGTTCTTAATGCAATGCCACCTAAGGGCACATAGATTACAAGCATCCAATATTGATCGTCTGTGTCCCTTGTGCACATGGATTTCTACAGAATCTCTGATGGTATCATGTAGTTTAGATGGTGGTATATTCAAATTATTCAAAGTGTTTGCAATTTAACATAGAGGAACATTTTTTTTGTAAAATTATTAAATAATTTTTAGATGTAGTTGTTCAGGTTGATGAACCTCTGACCATCTTTGCTTCTGAGAGACTCTGCCTCTTTAACATTTTATACAGTCATGTGACTTGGTTGAAAATTGACCCTCCAGCCATTTTCTATTACTACCATTTACTTTTCCAGTCTCTTGTTAGCCCTGTCCCAATATTTGAGATGTGTTGCTGCCATCAAATTGTAATTGGTGTTAATTTTGTCAAATTAAATGGAAAAATGTCTAACTTTGAATTATGTGTTTTATATAAAGTATGGCTATAAGGGTATATTTCGAAGATGAGTATTTGGTGCGCTTTTGATGTTGCAGCACTTGGGCGCTAATTGGGTTTTTTGTGTTTTTTCATTGTGCTTTTGAGTTTTTACGCTGTGGTTTTTTGTGGGGGGGGGTTGCCATGTAGGTAAAGCTGCTTTGTTTGTTTGTGCGTGTTTTGGTTTTGTTTTTTTTATCTGCAAATTTTCTGCATCTAATGCAAGTGTATGGGGAAAATCTGCCGATTTAAACTCGGCGTACGTGCAGGAGAAAGACATGTTGGAGATTTCAAACATGCACCGCAGGTAAGTTTACGCAAAGGGGGAAAAATACCACAGTGGGCATGAGATTTCTTTGAATCCCATCTTTGGTAGAACTGTAAGATGCTTTTATTCTTTTTGGCATTGCAAAAATACGCAGCATCAAAAACTCATCTTGGGAACTTAACCCATCTTTTTGGGAATTAGTGTTGTAAAACAGAACCATGTATTGTATTTTATTTTGTTATATTGATTATACTAATTTTTAGCTAATGTGTGTTTTTTTTGTTTTGTTTTCCTTTTTCCACATGTTTGAAGACTAAGCCCTTGCGTTTAAAGCAGAGTTCCCGAGAAGCTGAGGAGCCAACACTATGAATAATCCTTGTTTATGTTGTAAACTACCCTTGAAATGCAGATATTGTACCTTGGAGCTTGTATCTGAATTTTTATTTTTTTTCCCCCATTTGCTTAGATATTTTTTTGCTTAGATTTTTTTTTGCCATTGAGCTTCTATGAGTTGATATGAACATAAATGTTTCTTTTTATAAATAACGTACTGTATATGAGTATTTTTTAGGTGTTATTGTAAACTATTTTGTTGGTTAAAAAAAATGCCTAATCATACATTTCTTTATATTCCTACATACATAATGTGTATGATGGTCTGTAAACCTATTCCTGTCTGTCTGGGGTATTGTTGATATGAGTTTTTATAAAGATGACTATGTATAAATTTTAAAACCTTGATATGAAGTACACAATTTTTCATCTTTTCCTCAAAGAAAATGTGCTATCACATATAGACCTATTGTTAAAATATTTTTAACATAAAAACTTGCTTTAAACAATTGTTGGTTATTTTAATTCATGTCACTATATACATGTTTAAAAAAAATCCTGAAATCCTGTAGTCTTCAATCTAGGCAAATATTCTGATTTCATACTTCCTGTTCTGTGTGAAGATTTTTTTTAAAGCAGTTGCTTTTTGTTATCCATCCTTTTGATGATATTGAGATGACACCTATGTTGGATAACACAGAATCACATCACAGTACGTGATGGTCACAGCTCACTTTCTCCTCCTCTCTGCACAGGTAACAAAACATGGGTAGAGAAATTCTCCCACAGAATCAATGAACATCTTCAGTCAATTGCTTTCTATGGAGCGGCTTTTATAGCCTATGTTTAAATGCCGAAGCAGCTGGGCCAAGATGGCTTTTCCCTTTAATCGAGAACCGAAAGAAATCTTAAGTGTTTGGTTTGAATTGGTAAACAGAAAATTTAGTCTTACATTTCAATTTTAAGGGTGTTTTTTGTGTTATATAAATTAAACTGTTTATTAAAAAGTTACACAATTTTTTTAATACACGTTTTGTTTCAATTCCTCACCAACTTTGATATGTCTTCTTTTTCCAATTATGACTTAAAAGCCTTAAAATGAAAAGGGACTTCTGCTGGAAACTCCCTTTTGAAGTGCAAGTCCACCTTTTGCTGTTAACTACCACATGATGTATAAAGGGGATTGGCTACCCTTTTGATGAACTCCTACCCTTATACTCATTTAAAACTTAACCCCTTACTGACATTGGACATACTATTATGCCAATGTCGGTATCCCCCGCTTTGATGTGGGCTCTGGCAGTGAGCCCACCTGAAAGCTGGGACATGTCCAAGCTGTTTTGGACAGCAGACATGTGCCCTCAATAGGCGCGGGTGGAAACGTGATCCACCTGTGCCTATTAACTAGTTAAATGAAGCTGTCAAACTGACTGCGGCTTTTAACAAGCTCTTACGGCCATCCTGCCGGAAATGCGGTCACTGTTGACTCCCGTCACATGATTGGAGGTCATCAGTGTGTCAGCATAACAACCAGAGGTCTCCTTGAGACCTCTATGGTTGATGCCGGATTGCTGTGTGGCTGTGAGCGCCACCCTGGGGTCGGCACTTATAGCAAGTCTGCAATTCGGCTACATAGAGGTGATCTGAGCATCGCCCCTATGTAACAGAGGCGATCAAGTTGTGGCAGCTTCTAGCCTCCCATGGAGGCTATGAAAGCATGGCAAAAGTAAAAAAAAAAAAAAAAAAAAAAAAATGTTTAAAAGTTCAAATCGCCCCCTTTCGCCCCATTTAAAATAAAACATTAAAAATAAAATCGAACAGACTTATTTGGTATCGCTGAGTTCAGAATCGCCCAATCTATCAATAAAAAAAAAATTAACCTTATCGCTAAACGGCTTAGCGAAGGGGGGAAAAAAATCAAAACGCCAGAACTGCGTTTTTTGGTCACCGTGACATTGCATTAAAATGCAATAACAGGTGATCAAAAGATCGTATCTGCACCAAAATCGTATTATTAAAAACGTCCGCTCGGCACTCAAAAAAAAAAAAAAAAAAAGCCCTCACCCAACCAGAGATCATGAAAAATGGTGCAATTTTTTTTTTTTTTTTTTTTTTAGCAAACTTTGGAATTTTTTTCACCACTTGGATAAAAAATAACCTAGACATGTTTGGTGTCTATGAACTCGTAATGACCTGGAGAATCATAATGGCATATCAGTCATAGCATTTAGTGAACCTAGCAAAAATGCCAAACAAAAAACTGTGGGATTGCAATTTTTTTGCAATTTCACTTCACTTGGAATTTTTTTCCAGTTTTCTATTACACAACATGGTAAAACCAATGGTGTCGTTCAAAAGTACAACTTGTCCCGCAATAAATAAGCCCTCACATGGCCATATTGACGGAAACATAAAAAAGTTATGGCTCTGGAAAGAACGGGACCGGAAAATGAAAACGCAAAACCGAAAAAGCTCCGGGGGTGAAGGGGTTAAATGGAGTCTGTCTGCTGGTTTTTGTTACCTTATCTGAGAGCAGCATAATGTAGGAAAAGAGAAGCTCTGTCCAACGATGTATCACTTAGATTAGAGTGCAGCTTTTGTGACACAATCAGAGGTTTTGATGTGGCCAGAAGCAGAGCTGAGAAAGCTAACTCCGCACATACCAGGCTCTGTATATGCAATGTCTGTAGACAGTAAGCTGCTCATCACAGAAGGGCGCATGGCGGACTACCAGCCACACCAATGTCCCAGCAATGATAAGCTCCTGATTCAAAAACAATCATTGTAAGTAAACAAAACCAGGGAGCTTGATAATAGGTTTTCTGCCAATTAGGGTAAAAGGTTAAGTTACTGTTGTCTCTTCAACCGCTTAGTGACCGGGCCAGATTTTTTAAATCTGACCAGTGTCTCTTTATATGGTAATAACTCTGGAACGCTTAAACAAATCCCAGTGAATTTGACGTTGTTTTTTCATGGCACATTAATATTTATGATTATGGTACATTTAGGTCAATTATTTTATTTATTTTTTTTTTAATAAATAAGTACAAAACATACCAGCAATTTAAAACAAAATGCACTTTTCAAACTTTGAATGATTATCCCTTTATTCCAGATACTCATACCACAGAAAAACAGTAATAAATAACATTTCCCTCATGTCTGCCTTACATCAGCATCATTTGTAAAATGTTATTTTAACCCCTTAACCCCCAAGGGTGGTTTGCACGTTAATGACCGGGCCAATTTTTACAATTCTGACCACTATCCCTTTATGAGGTTATAACTCTGGAACTCTTTGATTCTGACATTGTTTTCTCATGACATATTGTACTTCATGATAGTGGTAAAATTTCTATGATATTACCTGTTTATTTGTGAAAAAAATGGAAATTTGGTGAAAGTTTTGCAATTTTCCAACTTTGAATTTTTATGCCCTTAAATTGCAAAGATATGTCACACACATTACTTAATAAGTAACATTTCCCACATGTCTACTTTACATCAGCACCATTTTGGAACCAACATTTTTTTTTTGTTAGGCAGTTAGAAGGGTTAAAAGTTGACCAGCAATTTCTCATTTTTACAACACCCATTTTTTTTTTTTTAGGGACTTCACATTTGAAGTCACTCTGAGGGGTTTATGAGATAGAAAATTCCCAAGTGTGACACCAATGTGGCGATCGCCTATGACGTACTATCCCGTCCCTGGGAATTAAGTCCCAGGTCACATTGACGGGATAGTACGTCATATGGGATTAAGGGGTTAATTATTTTTATTTTTTTTTATTTTTTTTAGAATTTTAGGGGGTTTTAAAATGTAGCTGTTATTTCTTTTTTCTTTTTTTTTTTTCTTTTTTTTTTCAAGAAAATTTACAACTTTTTTTGGGGGTGGGGGGGATCTATCCAGGTTAGAAGTGACTTTGGGGGTCCTATATATTGGAAAACCTCAGTGATACCCTTTTAAAAACCGCACCCCTTGACATATTAAAAACTGCTTTCAGGTAGTTTATTTACCCTTCAGTTGCTTTTCAGGAATTAATGCAAAGTGACATAACAGGAATGAAAAATTTTATTTTTTACCAGCTACATGTCGCTAACTTCTGAACAGCCCCCTCTAGCTGGCAGACTAAGGCCATTCTTTGGTCATGAATTGCTATGGCAAACATCAGGACCACACAATCCTGATCTTAGTGTTCCAATGGGGTTAAAGAAGGAGCCACCACACTCTGTTAACCATTTATATGATGTAGTTACTATTGCCAGCAGCATCTAAGGGGTTAAACAGTTATGGACGGTGCCAATACTAATCATGGCTAATGCAGCAAGTTTTCAGGTATAGTATACATCCGACAGCTGCTGGATTGTCACCTGTATGGTGATAAAATTCTCATCTCAGGTCAGTAAAAAGACGTATTGGCGGTCAATAGGAGGGGGGTAATACTCTGTTAGTGACATTTAATGTGGTAATTGCACATCTGGTGTTTTGTTCCACTGCTTCAGGTATGAAACCTTGTGAAACACCAGTGGCAGTCCACAAAACTGTTACCTCCACAGGTTTTCCTTTATAGAGCCGATAAGTCTTGTCAAGAAGAGACAAAACCTAAGGAACTCGGCAGTGTCCCCTTCATAGTCAACCTCATTCTCTGCTAAAATGCAGAGCCTTCAGAGAGAAATACCTTAAAGACCGCAAGGGTTTCCGCAAAGAAAACCACATCTACTTCAGGTGCTGTACTACAGGTCCTTCTCAAAAAATTAGCATATAGTGTTAAATTTCATTATTTACCATAATGTAATGATTACAATTAAACTTTCATATATTATAGATTCATTATCCACCAACTGAAATTTGTCAGGTCTTTTATTGTTTTAATACTGATGATTTTGGCATACAACTCCTGATAACCCAAAAAACCTGTCTCAATAAATTAGCATATCAAGAAAAGGTTCTCTAAACGACCTATTACCCTAATCTTATGAATCAACTAATTAACTCTAAACACATGCAAAAGATACCTGAGGCTTTTAAAAACTCCCTGCCTGGTTCATTACTCAAAACCCCCATCATGGGTAAGACTAGCGACCTGACAGATGTCAAGAAGGCCATCATTGACACCCTCAAGCAAGAGGGTAAGACCCAGAAAGAAATTTCTCAACAAATAGGCTGTTCCCAGAGTGCTGTATCAAGGCACCTCAATGGTAAGTCTGTTGGAAGGAAACAATGTGGCAGAAAACGCTGTACAACGAGAAGAGGTGACCGGACCCTGAGGAAGATTGTGGAGAAGGACCGATTCCAGACCTTGGGGAACCTGAGGAAGCAGTGGACTGAGTCTGGTGTGGAAACATCCAGAGCCACCGTGCACAGGCGTGTGCAGGAAATGGGCTACAGGTGCCGCATTCCCCAGGTAAAGCCACTTTTGAACCATAAACAGCGGCAGAAGCGCCTGACCTGGGCTACAGAGAAGCAGCACTGGACTGTTGCTAAGTGGTCCCAAGTACTTTTTTCTGATGAAAGCAAATTTTGCATGTCATTCGGAAATCAAGGTGCCAGAGTCTGGAGGAAGACTGGGGAGAAGGAAATGCCAAAATGCCTGAAGTCCAGTGTCAAGTACCCACAGTCAGTGGTGTGGGGTGCCATGTCAGCTGCTGGTGTTGGTCCACTGTGTTTCATCAAGGGCAGGGTCAATGCAGCTAGCTATCAGGAGATTTTGGAGCACTTCATGCTTCCTGGCACCTGCTCACAGTGCCAAAACCACTGGTAAATGGTTTACTGACCATGGTATTACTGTGCTCAATTGGCCTGCCAACTCTCCTGACCTGAACCCCATAGAGAATCTGTGGGATATTGTGAAGAGAAAGTTGAGAGACGCAAGACCCAACACTCTGGATGAGCTTAAGGCCGCTATTGAAGCATCCTGGGCCTCCATAACATCTCAGCAGTGTCACAGGCTGATTGCCTCCATGCCACGCCGCATTGAAGCAGTCATTTCTGCCAAAGGATTCCCGACCAAGTATTGAGTGCATAACTGAACATTATTATTTGATGGTTTTTTTGTTTGTTATTAAAAAACACTTTTATTTGATTGGACGGGTGAAATATGCTAATTTATTGAGACAGGTTTTTTGGGTTATCAGGAGTTGTATGCCAAAATCATCAGTATTAAAACAATAAAAGACCTGACAAATTTCAGTTGGTGGATAATGAATCTATAATATATGAAAGTTTAATTGTAATCATTACATTATGGTAAATAATGAAATTTAACACTATATGCTAATTTTTTGAGAAGGACCTGTATATTACACTTCGTCAGGAACTGTTAAGCTAGTATGAAATATGTTCTATGCTACTATATTGTGTGCATCACAGCTTTACACCTTGGACCACCCTCATGGGCATTGTTGCAAACGGAGAAAGTGATGGAAAGCAGATGGACACTGACAGATACCCCAGTAGTCACCTCTCAGTGTATGGATATCTGTACAGGACTTGTAGGAGGAAGGTCTTGCTCAAAAATCTGCCTTGTCTGAGTTTGTCCAGCAGGCCTCCCAAGAAAAATTGATCAAGATATATGCAATCAAAGATGAACAAAGCAACAGGTCTTTAGCAACATTGCAGGCCCCGATTCTCTCTACTCCTTGAAGGGTACTATTGAGACATCGGGGAGGAAAGCGACCAGATTCGAAGTGGGGTCTATAGATGGTCAGACCTGCTTACTTCTGCTGACCGTATTGGAGTATATTCAGATTCCTGACAACAGGTCTGAGATGCCTACATTGGAGGTAGCGGCACATCATCCTCAATTGAAGCGCATAGCTCACATGATACCAGATCTGGACTCGAGGCTTTAATAGTCTTACTCCTCAGAACAGACCTATTACGAGTCCATAAGGCTAGAGGACAGAATAACGGCCTCCAGAATGCTCCATATGCCCAGAGACTTTACCTAAGATGTGTCATTATAAGAGATGTCTGTCTAGGAGGAGAACACAAGCTGCCTTCAGTCAAAGCATGCTCACTAGTACACTTGAAAAGGACTTCCGTCTCGCTAACAGCCATGTCAGAGTAATTTCTTATTAAAAGAATTGCCACGCAGTGCTCCTCTGCCTTGTCCTTTCACAGAACTTTCCTGTGAAGACCACGCTTGTGCTGGTGAGCAAGATCACATATGGTGCACAGTCTTCCACAGGACAAGAGAAGACAACAGGGTCAGAATGTCCCTAGAAGATTGACTGTCCTTGGACATCATGGATAAAGAAATTGTAAAGGATGAATGAAAAAGTTAGGTCGCACCTTTTACCATTTAAACTCCAGAGACAACGCTTACCCAATAACCGAGAACTCGTCTACAGTCTATTTGTCTCCCTCAAATGTAAGCTTTGTAAGATGCTAGAAACAAGAGAACAAGAATTTTTTGATCTAGCTGTTAATGAAGATCTGGAAGGAATCTAAGATTCCCAAATTGAGCGACAAAAAAACAAAATAGTTCTAAGATATCAAGTTACAATCTAAAGATAAGAATATGTCTACAAAGGAGACTACAGTGTCTTGCAAAAGTATTCGGCTCCCTGGAACTTTTCAACCTTTTCCCACATAACATGCTTCAAACATAAAGATACCAAATGTAAATTTTTGGTGAAGAATCAACAACAAGTGGAACACAATTGTGAAGTTGAACGAAATTTATTGGTTATTTTAAATTTTTCTGGAAAATCAAAAACTGGAAAGTGGGGTGAGCAATATTATTCGGCCCCTTTAACTTAATACTTTGTTGCGCCACCTTTTGCTGCGATTACAGCTGCAAGTCGCTTGGGGCATGTCTATCAGTTTTGTACATCGAGAGACTGAAATTCTTGCCCATTCCTCCTTGGCAAACAGCTCGAGTTCAGTGAGGTTTGATGGAGATCGTTTGTGAACAGCATTTTTCAGCTCTTTCCACAGATTCCTGATTGGATTGAGGTCTGGACTTTGACTTGGCCATTCTAACACCTGGATACGTTTATTCGTGAACCATTCCATTGTAGATTCTGGTTTATGTTTGGGATCATTGTCTTGTTGGAAGATAAATCTCCATCCCAGTCTCAGATTTTTTGCAGACTCCCAACAGGTTTTCTTCAAGAATGGTCCTGTATTTGGCTCCATCCATCTTCCCATCATTTTTAACCATCTTCCCTGTCCCTGCTGAAGAAAAGCAGGCCCAAACCATGATGCTGCCACCACCATGCTTGATAGTAGGGATTGGGTGTTCAGGGTCATGAGCTGTTTTGCCTTTACGCCAAACATATCGTTTGGCATTGTTGCCAAAAAGGTCAATTTTGGTTTCATCTGAAAAGAGCACCACCTTCCACATGTTTGGTGTGTCTCCCAGGTGGCTTGTTGCAAACTTTAAACAACACTTTTTATGGATATCTTTGAGAAATGGCTTTCTTCTTGCCACTCTTCCATAAAGGCCAGATTTGTGCAGTGTACTACGACTGATTGTTGTCCTATGGCCAGACTGTCCCACCTCAGCTGTAGATCTCTGCAGTTCATCCAGAGTGATCATGGGCCTCTTGGCTGCATCTCTGATCATTCTTCTCCTTGTTTGAGATGAAAGTTTAAAGGGACGGCCGGGTCTTGGTAGATTGGCAGTGGTATGATACTCCTTCCATTTCAATATGATCGCTTGCACAGTGCTCCTTGGGATGTTTAAAGTTTTGGAAATCATTTTGTATCCAAATCTGGCTTTAAACTTCTCCACAACAGTATCACGGACCTGCCTGTTGTGTTCCTTGGTCTTCATGATGCTCTGTGCTTCAAACAGAACCCTGAGACTGTCACAGAGAAGGTGCATTTATATGGAGACTTGATTACACACAGGTGGATTATATTTTATCATCATTAGGCATTTAGGACAACATTGGATCATTCAGAGATCCACAATGAACTTCTAGAGTGAGTTTGCTGCACTGAAAGAAAAGGGGCCGAATAATATTGCAGCCCCACTTTTCAGTTTTTGAATTTCCACAAAAATGTAAAATAACCAATTGTTCAACTTCACAATTGTGTTCCACTTGTTGATTCTTCACCAAAAATTTATATTTGGTATCTTTATGTTCGAAGCAAGATATGTGGGAAAAGGTTGAAAAGTTCCAGGGAGCCGAATACTTTCGCAAGGCACTGTATGCAGAAAAAGCACTTCGAGGATTTTTTTTAACAATATATTTTAATTCTAGGTTTTCAAATATACATCAAATAACAGACCTATACTTTCTACACCTTTACTGATGCAATCTGTTGCTCCATGACTTGACAGATTGCTGTAGTAATTCACATGCAAATGGGGCTTAGAAGTGTTTTTATACCCTCAGAGCACTTAAAGCAAATCTGTCAGCAGGATTGTGCTCAGTAAAACTACAGACACTGTCAGGTTTCTGCTATTATACTGATTAAAATGATGCCTTGGTGGAGGAAATCCGTCTTGTGGTTGTTGTTTAATGAGATTCTCTTGCTCCAAGGTGGGGCTGTGGGCGGGGCTTTGTGGTTCTCTGCTTACATCTGTCATGAGTAGAGATGAGCGAACTTGTTCAGAAAACGTTTGACAATTACAAATTTGGCACGAACGTAGCACATTCGGATTTGTGTTCGCTTTCACAAGCATTTTTAGTCAAAGTCGGCAAAATTAAGTCAAAGTTCAGTAAGTCATTGCATTTCCACTAATGCTTTTGTTATTGCTTTGACTAGGATAGTAGTGCTGAATGATGAGCAGGGGGGACGGGGTGACGTGTTTGAGGGGAGGGGGTGTGGAGAGGTTAAAGGAGCGGCGTGCTGTTTTTTTTATTTTTCCCTTAACTTTGTGTGTTGATTCCGGCAGCCAATCGGAGCACAGAAACCATCCACAACGTCATGAGGTCTGTGATTGGCCACCAAAGTCACATGTCCCTGGCCATATAAAAAGTGGACATCTTGTTTTGCTGGAGCCATTTGCTCAGTGTCTAGTGCAGAGAGGCCGCTCCTGATAGTGCTGCAAGTGAACTTGTCACCTATATAGGACCCTGTCCTTTGTGAAAATTGATCTTCCAGCATCCAACTTAGATTGTGCAAAAAGAGTGTGGCAGTCTGCAGAAGCCTCATTTGCTGCTCCAAATTGTTTGTGATAAAACTTTTTCAGTGGCAAATCAGAAGGCCAGATTTCCACTTAAAATTGTTAGGCCTAATATTGGGGTGCAGCCACGAGTCCCAATTAGTTAATCCTAAAGGTTTGTGACAAAACTGTTTCAATGAAGAACCACATTTCCTAATCCTAATGCAGTGCAGCAGCGAGGCCATCACCAGGTGGCAGCAGAATAGTAAAACAAGCTGGGTAGACATGTCTGTAGCGCAGTACAAAAGGAATAACCAAGCAAAGAGTCAGAAACAAGCCAAATGGATCAATACTGGTCAGGAGCAGTTATGCCAAAGACAAGAAATGAAACAGCAGGTCAGGGTCCAAGCCAAGTCAGGCACCTAGGGAATATAAGCACAAAAGGGGAACACAGTCGAGACAGGAAGAGAGGAGTACACAGACACGGCTACAGTCAGCAAAAGCAGCAGGATGAATTGGTACGCAGAGTCAGCTACACATGCCATAGGCAAAAACTATAACTGACACCGCCTGCAGGATACAGCGGAGCTAAATAGCAAACCTGAACCCAGAATGAGGCAGAGCAAAGTTAACCCTTGACATGATCAGCCCAGGAAAAGGGTAGACAGGACTCAAAACCCAGACTGGATCATGACCGTATCCTCTCAAAGGGGCCACCGGACCCCCAGGTTTTCCAGGATAATGTGCCTGAACCAGACAATCAGCATGGACAGCTCTCGCCGAGACGGGCAATGAAGAGCACAAATCATCCTGCTGAGACGTGGCAAGACACCACAATTTGTTCAAGTGACTGATTGGTCCTCTCCATCTGACCGTTGGCCTCGGGATGGTAGGCCGAGGAGAAAGTCACACAAATACCCAACCTTTTACAAAAAGCCCTCTAAAATCTGGACACAAATTGTACCTCCTTTCAGAAACCACACAGAGGTACGCCTTGTAACTGCACAACGTGCTCCACAAACAATTTAGATAGTCTCAGCATTAGACAGTCCTGCCAAAGGAACAAAATGTGCCTGCTTTCTGAATCTGTCAACCACCACCCAAGACCACAGTTGCCATTGGAAGGAAGGAGATCGGTGATAAAATCCATGGACAAATGAGTCCAGGGTCTATCTGGAATTGGCAATGGCACCAATTCCCCGGCCGGTTATGGGAGACTGTAGCATGAGCACACATATCACAAGAAGACACAAACATGGCGACATCAGAGGCATAGAGGACCACCAAAACAACCTAGCAATAGCTCTACGGGTGGCCAAGATTCCAGGATGCCCACTGAGAGCAGAATCGTGAAACTCTCGAAGCACCCTCAATTGGTATTGAACAGGAATGAAGAGTTTATTATCAGGCAAAGACTGAGGAGCAAGAGACTGAGCCTCACAAATCTCACAGTCCAATTCAGAGGACACCCCAGCAATGACCACTCCATGCTGAAGAGTGGAGGGAGGAGGTTTGGGAGGTGATATCGGATCCAGGCTGCGAGATAAGGCATCAGCCTTGACATTCTTGGAACCAGGTCGAAAGGTGATGAAAAAATAAAAGCGTGAAAAAAAGTGACCACCTCCCCTGTCTAGGAATCAAACGTTTAGCAGACGCAATGTAAGACAGGTTCTTGTGGTCCGAAATCACCGTGATCCAATGAACAGCCCCCTTCAAAAAGTTCCTCCATTCTTCAAAAGCCAGTTTTACGGCCAATAACTCCCAATTCCTGACATCGTAATGTCTCTCAGTAGGAGAAAATTTCTTCGAGAAAAAGGCACAAGGTCTTAAATTAGTTAAACTGACGGGTCCTTGGGACAACACAGCCCCCACTCCCACTTCTGAAGTACCCACCTACACAATAAATGGTTCAGACGAATCGGGCTGGATCAACACAGGAGCAAACATAAAACATTCTTTTAAGAAAGAAAACGCCCCCACTGCTTGATCAGACCAGTTTTTGAGATCAGCCCCCTTACGAGTGAGATCGGTGAGGGGTTTGACCACCTGAGAAAGCCCTTAAAGAATTTACAGTAATAATTGGCAAACTCAAAAAAACGTTGAACTTTCAGGTCTCTGGGTTGTACCCAATCAATAATGGCCTGCACCTTTCCAGGGTCCATACGAAACCCCTTGGTAGACAAAATGACCCCCAGAAAGGACAGTTTCTGAGCCAAAAAAAGAGCACTTTCAGGGTTAGCAAAAAGAGAGTTCTCCCGTAACCTCTGGAGAACTGCACGTAGATGACCCACGTCAGTTTGTCAGATAAGAATACAAGAAAATCATCTAAATAAGCCACTATAAAGCGCCCAATGAAGTCAGCAAAGACATGATTAATAAAATTCTAAAAACGGCTGGCGCATTCGTGAGACCAAAGGGCATGACCAAATTCTCAAATAAACCCTCCGAGGTGAGAAAAGCCATTTTCCACTCATCCCCCTCCCGAATGCGGATAAGGTTAAATGCCCCCCTGTGGTCCAATTTAGAAAACCATTTGGCCCCAGATAGTTGGTTGTACAGATCAGGGATGAGCAGGAGGGGGTTGGTATTTCTCACCGTGATCTTATTTAATTCCCGAAAATCGAGGCATGGGCGCAAACCACCATCTTTTTCCTTTACAGAAAAGAATCCAGCTGCCACAGGAGAGACAGAGGGATGAATGTGACCTTTACGGAGGCTTTCTAAGACCTACTCCTTCATAGCAGTACGGGCCGGATAGGTTATACAAACGGATCTTGGGCAATTTAGCACCCGGAATTAGATCAATAGTACAATCAAAAGGGTGGTGTGGTGGTAAGACCTTGGCCTCCTTTTCGGAAAATACATCCTCAAAATCCTTCAGGTATTCCAGAATACCTTCCAGATTAATGGATGTCACAAGTACAGTAAAAAGACAACCCTTAAAACAAATAGGACTCCATTTTACAACATCCCGATATTCCCAGTGAATAACAGGGTTGTGTAACTGTAACCAAGGAAATCCTAACTCCAGTCCCGCTGGAAGATTGTCAAGGACATACCATGATATACGTTCCTGATGCAAGTGGAACACCCGCCAGAGCCATGGGGTACTCGGTACCTGGTCCGCAATTAAAGGGGTGGTCACGGTGGCAGCGACCCGGTCTGTGGCCCTGGGCGCCCAAGTACAAGGGATAGTCTTTAAAGGGGTTGTGGAAATTATGAAAGTTCGTGACGCCACCTGTGGTTCTCGATCAGAGGTGACTGACGCTGCTTAAAGGGGTCCTCTGGGGGCGATGGTACTGCAGCAAAGATGGTGTCGCTTCCCACAGGTGAAGCGGTGTCCCCAGGGCTCCTGTTGTGCTTGACAGGGAGGGTGAATGCTGGCAAATAAATTGACACAGGGTTGCAATCTTTACCTGGTTTATTGGTGTTAAGCAGCCTCAGTCCAGGGTACCGGCAACAGGTAAAGATGGAGTCCAGGCAGCCCGAAGACAGGTGAAAATCCCCTTGACAGGTCAGTTTGGGAGCCTTCCACTATGCGCTGGTCTGTGGTCCCTTGCTGCCTGTAGCTTTCTTCCTTGTCCAGGGACAGCACCTGCACGGTAGGCAACTTAAGCCGTCTCTTTGGGGTCTCTGTCCACGGTGACTCCAGACTCTAAATGCTGCTGTACCTCAGGTAGTATGTCGGCAAGTCCTTTTTTAGTTTCCTGACAATACAAAAAACACACTGGCGCTAGGCTGTAATCCTGTGTTAAGCTGCAGGCACCTAGGCAGATTGTGTGCACACCCCTGCCAGATAAAAATGAATAAACAGTACCAAGTTAGGATGCCGCGCCAGAGTGGGAATAGAGAGATTGTGACTGTGTGAAACCTGAGTCACCTACCTCACAGATTATTAGTTGGTGTATCCACCGAGTTGAAGAGTTGTTAAAAGATGTTAAAATTGTGCTGTCAGTGCTGCCAGAACGAAAGTGGCGTCTAGTGCACAAGTCAAAGGGAGCGTCCTCCCGTAACAAAAAATTCCCCTGCACGCTTGCAGCTGGTTGTATCGGCAGGCAGCCTCAGCCGATGGTGCAGTTGCGTAGCGAGCGGGGGGCGTGGCTATATGGTGACATCACCTGTCCGTGAGACGGACACTAGCAGGGGCCAATCCAATGCGTTTTGAGGGTACCGTCCCTCTTTCTCAAGGTCTTTGGGGTCTCTGTCCACGGTGACTCCGGACTCTGACTGCTGCTGTACCTCAGGTAGTATGTGGGCAAGTCCCTTTTAGTTTCCTGCCCTCTGGTTCTGCCGTGGGACTTGTAGTTCCTCACGACCTCGGGCTCCCGGTGTCCTGTTTCTGCGCTCAGATTAGAGAGGCCCAGTTGCAGGCCTCCTCTGGCTCCTAAGTCCTTCTGTGCTCCTTCACTGTCTGCTCCCAACTGTCAACTGCTTGTCTGCACCAGACTAACTGACTCCTCCAGACCAGGATGGATATAGGGAAGTTCCCTTTAAACCTGGTGCAGAGCTCATCCTTCTGGCCTGGAGTCAGAAAATGTTGCATGTAAGATTGCCTGCCAAAGGGATCCCTGCTGTCTCCAGGCATGGCATTACCCTCCCCGAGAGGAAGGCAATACCACTGTGGTACCTGAACTCCTGGGATGCCACATCCCCCCCCCCCCATTAAATCCAGTACTCCCGAACTGGGAAAAGAAAACAAACAAACAGGTTAGCAAACGTGCAAAACATTTTGAAAAACATTTCAACAGGTTAAACAGGTACAAACTTTTTCTTTCCTTACGGGAGGCATTTTGCTTAAACGTTGCAAACTCATTTACAAAAGTTTAACTGGTCTTATACCAGGGTGTCCTTGTTTATAAACAACAGTACCAATGTGAGGGATCCGTCATAAACCCGCAACGTAGGCTTGGGCGGGCTACAAGGCGTACATCCAGACCCGGTGTTCATCCACGCCAGACAGTTTTTACTTTAGGTCTGTGAACAAACAAGGCCCTACCCACGCTGGCAATGTGGGTAGAACCAAGGGTGCACCTAGGAGGTGCCAACTATTTACAGTGACAGTATTTGGTCAATTCACCGTTTTGTCCATCTAAAGGTTGTTTTTGTTTGTTTTTTTTAAAAACACAAACAAACATTTTAAAATAGTTAACAACAATTATTGACAGCAGTCCCTGTAACAGGCTGAGATCTGACCTCTGGTACTACGGGTAGATCTACGCAGCTCCTGGTCTAACATGTCTGCTGTTGCTGTTGTGAACCCACTAGTGTCTGTGCTACTTATAGGCCTGTATTGTATTGGCAAATTGGGCAAACGTCTGCGACTTCTTAGACTCACCATGGGTCTCACAGATTCACAGATAGCAGAGGGTGGATTCTCTGGTTCCACTGCTGGTGCGACGTCTGTTGCTTGAGCCTGCTGGTCTAGAGTCTCTTCTGCTTCAGGATGGTTTTGAGTCACATTTTCCTCTGGTATTCCCAACTGGTGAAAAGTGAAAACAGGTATCACTATGGCTTGATGTACTTTTGAATCCAAGACTGGGGAAAATCTCCAAGAACGGTATGGATCCTCTTTTCCTCTTCTTCCGTAGGTTGAGAAGTACTTGGGTCTTTTTCCTTGTCTCTCAGTTTGTCAGGGCATATTTTAAGATGATCTCTAGATACCGCAGTCGAGGTTTCTCCTCCATCTTTGCTTATGAGACACACTAGTATTATCAAAGTTTGATGGTAAGATGGTATATGGTTCTGCTTCCCACTGATCATCAAGTTTATGCATTCTCCTTTTTCACTTTAGAACTTGTTCACCTGGTGACAAGGGAATTGCAGGGGCATGCTGATTATAGTTTCTCTCTTGTTTTTGTCTTGCCTGGGACAAGCTTCTTTCTACACACTCTTGTACTTGGCGGTATTTCTGTTGTCACTCAGTATCCCAATCTGCACCTGGCGATGTTGCTTCTGGTGTGAGGACTCCTACATCAAGATCAACAGGTTATTTGCTAGATCTTCCTCTCATCAGGTATGCTGGAGTGCAGTTGGTAATTCACTGGGATGTGATTGTACATATCTACCAGGTCTGGTAACTTCTCTGGCCATAAGTTTCTTTCTTCAAAAGGCAAGGTTTTCAGTAAGGCTACTTTCACACTAGCGTTAACTGCATTACGTCTCAAAACGTCTTTTTTTCGAAAAAACGCATCCAGCAAAAGTTTTTGCTGGATGCGTTTTTTCCCCATAGACTTGTATTGGCGACGTATTGCGACGGATTGACATACGTCGTGTACGTTTTACGACGTATGCGTCGAAATTTGGCGACACGTCGTCTCAAAAAAAGTTGATTGTAACGTTTTTTGTCTCCGCCTAAAAAACGTGTTGCGACGCATCCTGCGGCATACGTCGTTGGCTGCAATTGAAGCCTATGAGCGACGGATGCGTCGGGACACGTCGTACGACGCAATGCAGCGCTGCAATACGTTTTTTTTTACTGAGCATGCTTAGAAGCAGAATTTTGTTGCCAATTGGCCAGACACCCCCAAATCTATATAAACCTGGCCTGGGCCTTCAACCCCACATATGCCAGCAAGAAGACAGAGAGGAGAAGAGACTGCCAGCAAGACCCCAGCCAGCCACAAGACCCCAGCCAGCCTGCCACAAGACCCCAGCCAGCCTGCCAGCAAGACCCCAGCCAGCCTGCCACAAGACCCCAGCCAGCCTGCCAGCAAGACCCCAGCCAGCCTGCCACAAGACCCCAGCCAGCCTGCCACAAGACCCCAGCCATCCTGCCACAAGACTCCAGGCAGCCTGCCACAAGACTCCAGCCACCATAGAGCCAGTGTGAGTATTGCAATTTTTGTGTGCATCTGTGTGCCTGTGCATTTCTGTGTGTATGAGGTACTACTGACTACAGCAAGAGCTTAAAACCTGAAGAGAACCTGAGGCCTGCCATCGTCCTGCACCAGCCAGTGCCATGCTAGAGTCCAGATCCACCATGATGCCAGCCACTGTGAAGACCTGCTGCTTCAGCAAAAGAATTGTCAGCCTTTTGTATGTGTGTGTGTGTATGCGTCTTCTGAATGGGTTCACCTTTCTGCCTTTGTTGTACATATGTGTATTTGCATAAAGCTATGTGCGTGCATGTGTATGTGTGTATTTTTGGACGGCTGTGTGCTTTTGTATCATGTGCCTGCACCTTATTATGCCTTTGCCAATCTTATGCCTGTTCATGTGGGAGGGTATGTGTCCATGTTCAGGATTGCATCAGGATTTGGTCAGGATTTTCCATCAGTATTTGTAAGCCAAAACCAGGAGTGGGTGATAAAAGCAAAAGTGTGCCTGTTTTCCTATTATACTTTCCCTCTTGTTACACTCCTGGTTTTGGCTTACAAATACTGATGGAAAATCCTGACCAAATTCTGATGCGATCCGGAATGTGGACACATACCATGCATGTTTGTGTGCGTCTTGTTGATTGCATGTGCATTTGTCCATGCTTTAATTGGTTAATTGCCTTTTTCTGATGTATTGACTGTATAGTGGTCTGTGCAGCATGTGGTTTAAATGTGTTTTTTTTTTTTTTTTCTTTTTTTTTTTAAATCTGATGTATTTTTTTAAAAAGTCTAGCGGTCTGCAGCTTGTGGTTTGAATGTGTGAGTGTGGGTTTTTTTTCTATTTAAAAGTGTTTATTTTATTTTAATTACTGTTAAAACCATTTGCAGTTGATGTACTTGTATTTAAAATAAAGAGCATGTCAGCTCCTAATTGTGATTTAAAAAAAAAAGAGTAAAAAAAAAAAGAAAATAATAACATTTTTGTTAAAAAAAATGTCCGTAGTATCATTTCATAAAGGTAAATTTAAAACTGGTGTATGTACCAATGGTTATACTTGCAATACACAGTTGGTTGAGGGCACTTTTTTTTAATAAAGGTTACACTTAAAGGTTTTTTTGGGGAGGTGATTTTTGAAAATAAAATGTGGTAAATATATGTTTACATGGTGGGTTCACATTTCAAAATATTTTTTTGGGAACATGGAAATGAATGGTATACCGTGCACCTGTTTTGGGGTTTTGGTGTTCACATTTAATGAACTTTTCTCACATCATTTTAGCAGGGTGTTTATTAAAACATTACCTAGTTTAGGGGGTGGTCTAACTAGAAATCCATTATACTTATTATAGATACACCAGGGACCAGGACCACAGCCGCCGCCTGTCAGCCCAGGACCACAGCCGCCGCCTGTCAGCCCAGGACCAGCCCACCAGGACCACAGCCACCAACTGTTAAAAGTAAGTTTTGAAGACCCCAAATCTGCTGCTTCAATGTGTAGAGCAGATTGCAAGTGTCTTTAAACTTACAGAAAAACCAGGACCACAGCCGCCGCCTGTCAGCCCAGGACCACAGCCGCCGCCTGTCAGCCCACCAGGACCACAGCCACCAACTGTTAAAAGTAAGTTTTGAAGACCCCAAATCTGCTGCTTCAATGTGTAGAGCAGATTGCAAGTGTCTTTAAACTTACAGAAAAACCAGGACCACAGCCGCCGCCTGTCAGCCCAGGACCACAGCCACCGGCCTTTACTTCCACAACAATGTCCTCTTCTGACAGCCCTCCTCCACAGCAACAGCGTGTATCGGTAAGTTAACACAAAATTTTTTTTATTTTTTTTTATTTACTTTTTTTTTGATCACTACATGCATAAATTATGTTTCAACAGGAAGCTGAATCAGATGAGGAGCTGTCAGAAGGGGGCGAGATGGGTGGAGAGATGCAAGTGGAGGAGGAACCAAGTGTAAGTAGTGGTGAAACAGTTGCTTCGCACATCACACTTCACCATACACAAAACAGATTACTAAACACAGAAAATATATGCCTACCTAACTGAGAATTTGTTTCCTTTATTTCAGGCTGCTGCTGCTGCCGCTGAAGGTTCTCCCAGACACTCCCAGAGTCGGCGGACTCGTCGCCGCGGTCGGCCATCAGTGAGTTTGTTTTTTTTTGGGAGGGGGATTCTATTGGTACTTTAGTGTTTCAGTGTACTAATTTGTTTGTTTTTCTTCTTTTTTTTTTGGCACAGGCTTCACAGCGCGCTCCCGCAGAAGAGGATGATGATGATGACGACATAGACATCGAGAATCTCATCGAGGAGGTTCGCGAGCGGGAGCCGCTGTGGAACATGGCTGACCGCAGGCATGCCGATACCGGTGTCACCCGTCGGCTCTGGGACGAAGTGTGTCGCAACCTGTTTCCAAGGCGGGAGAGCCTTCATCCTCAGCAGCTGAGCAAACTAGGTAAGTATTCACTTTCCAGTGATGTTTTGAGCTGACTGTAATGTATTGCATTTACCAATTTTTTTTTTTTTTCTTTTGATTCTTGTCTTCACAGTTGGAAAGGTTAGGAAGCGGTGGCGGTCACTGAGGGATCGCTTTAAGAGGGAATTCAACGATGAGATGAAGGCCCCGAGTGGCTCTGCAGGAAGGAAGAGGAGCAAATACAAACACGGCCCTGCCCTCTCCTTCCTGAGGCGAACCATGCTGAGCAGAGTGTAAGTATTCTACAGCCCACTAATAACCATGTTAACTTGTCTACTTAGTTTGCTTTCAGTCAGGGCTTTTTCATTCCAATGTATTAATTTCTTTTGTTTTTTCTTTCACAGCACCTTCTCCAGCCACCGGGCACCTGCATCTTCCTCTGCGCCCTCTGGAGCGATCCCTCCTGAGTCCGCCACTGAGGGCCACGTCGGTAGGCCCCACACCACTGTCCCCTCCTCTGACCCCTCTGTCCCCTCCACTTCATCCGTCCCAAGCAGTGGAGCATTATTGCAGGCTTCATTGCTCGCATCTGATGCTGAACAGTTAGCGTTCCCTTTACCCCACCCCTCTGATCCTGCCACCTCGACACCACCATTAGGTTCGTGGCGGCAGCGACAGAGGGGTCAGGAAAGGAGCTATGCTCCTGAGTTCTTACACCTGAATGCATCCTTCCAAGGCTCTTTCAAAATTTTGGGAGAGCAAGTGACTGCTGGTTTCAACATGGTGCAGTCACGCATCAGTGAAACAAGCCAGGAAACCAGCAGTCGCTTGGATAGGCTGCATTCAGCTGTAAGTCCAGATCCGGCCAATATTTTTTTCCAATCCATGCTCATGAGCATGGAGAAGCTTTCTTTTGAGCAACAGATGCGGGTAATGAATACCTGCCATAATGCTCTACTGCAGGCCGTTAATGAATCTACCCACACACCTCCCCACACCTCCACTCCAATTCCACCCCAGGCCCCATTTCCACACCATACCCCCCATTACCAAACCCAGCCCCAATACCCACACCAGCACCATTACCAAACCCAGCCCCAATCCCCACACCAGCACCATTACCAAACCCAGCCACAAACCCCACGCCAGCCCCATTACCCAACCCAGTCCCACTACCCTACCCAGTCACAATACCCAACCCAGTCCCCACAACAATCCCGGCCCCCAGACCAAATTACTTCCCCAATGTTTTCTTTACTCAGCTTTTCTCTTCCCCCTACCCCAACACCACCCCCCTCTGGTCAGCCTCTTGGTTTAACTGCACCCCAAACAAGTAGGGTTTCCCCACCTATCGACGTGGTCCAACCTTCCTGCCCCTCCTCCTCTCATATCTCCACCCAACACTTTCAAGACTTGTAAATATGTTTTTTAAATGTTTATGTCAATAATTTAAAAAATTGTGCAGAGTTTTCCAAAAAAAAAATTGGAAAAAAAAAATATCTATTTTTTTGGCAAAAAAAAAAAAAAAAAGTTAAAATAAAATTCTGGTTATAATTCTACTCTTTGTGTGTGTGTGGATTTATTAAGGTAATATAATAAAAAAGGTTTAATAAAAACAAACACCAGACATGTTAAATGTATAACATAATGGTTTTACTAGCAAGAAAACCACGCTTTTTGACCTTTTTTTTTTTTTTTTTTGGGCAGAAACACATTTTTTACATAAACAAACACATGGGAAACAGGTTACACAATCATGTCTTGCCACGGGATCCGCCCGACAGGTGAGACAAAATAATCGGCAAACTGGTCCCTCATCCTTGTAACTGAACCTGTAGAGCGAACCGAGCTGCTGCGGTAGTCCCACAATGTGGTCTCCAACTCTTCATCATCCAAGGAAACGGGCTCCTTTGAAAGAACAAAGTTGTGGAGCACCACACAGGCTTTAACAACCTCGTCTATAGTTGTTGTTTTCAGTTTGATAGCCGTCAGCAGAACTCGCCACTTCGCCGTCAATATGCCAAAGGAACACTCCACTACTCTTCGTGCTCTAGTAAGCCGGTAATTAAAGACCCGCTTGGTATGGTTTAAGTTCCGGCTACTGTACGGTTTCAGTAGGTGCGGCGACAGTTGAAAGGCTTCATCACCTACAAAAACATATTCCAGGGCTGGGTCATTTGTTCCTGGCAGTGGTCTGGCTGGCGGTAAATCGTAGCTCTCTCCATAAAGGCAACGACCCATCGGAGAGTTTTTAAGAACTTGCGAATCGTTGGACCGTCCATACGCTCCGATGTCCACGGCAAGGAACCTGCAGTTGGCATCTGCAATAGCCATAAGGACGATGGAGAAATACTTCTTAGGCTGCCTTCACACTAGCAGTATTTGGTCAGTATTTTACATCAGTATTTGTAAGCCAAAACCAGGAGTGGAACCAATAGAGGAAAAGTATAATAGAAACATATGCACCACTTCGGCATTTATCACCCACTCCTGGTATTGGCTTACAAATACTGATGTAAAATACTGACCAAATACTTCTAGTGTGACGGCAGCCTTATAATTATAATACTCCGATCCTGTTCCTGCCGGTTTCGCAATCCTTATATGTTTCCCGTCAACTGCACCCACACAATTAGGGAAATTGCAAATTTGCTGAAACTCTTCAGCACTTCGCAACCAGATTTCCATGGATGGTTGGGGGATATACTCTGGTTGCAAAGTGGTCCAAACAGCCCGACATGTGTCCTTCACTATTCCAGAGATAGTTGAAATGCCCAGCCTGAACTGATAATGGAGTGAAGTCATAGATTCACCCGCAGCTAGGAAACTTTAAAAAAAAAAAAAAAATTTTAGAAAAAATTGCACAGACCAACAAGTTTTAATATGGCACTGTTAATTTTTTTTTAAGGACGGGACACACAATAAAACCAGCATGAAACCGGTGTAAAAAAACAGTGGAATGTCCGCCAAGAAAACCCAAATTACATGCTGCAGACAATAGTGCGCAGTATGCCAGCGCAGTATTGTCTGCAGCATGTAATATAACATTCAAAATGACCAATGAAAGAAAAAAAAGCAGTTGCATGTAATCAAACCCAAAAAACTTAAAAAAAAAACAGCAGAAAATGCAACGCAATATTTCAGCGCAGTATTTTCTGCAGTCTGTTATCTAACATTCAATATCAGCAATGACATTTAAATAAAGCAGTGGAATGTCCGCCAAGAAAACCAAAATTACATGCTGCATAAAATAGTGCGCAGTATGACCGCGCAGTATTGTCTGCAGCATGTAATATAACATTCAAAATGACCAATGACAGAAAAAAAAAGAGGCTTACCGCAGGGTCACCATCAGCCGCTCCGCCGGTGTGATGGCAAGCCTCATCCTTGTGTCCTGTCTTCGGATGACATCCTCCATTTTTGCAAGCAAAAAATCAAAATGTTCAATCCTCATCCGCACGTAGTTGTGGAATTTGTGTGGATTGTGCCGCAACTCCAGGTACAGAGTGGACTGGACACCCCGGGTCATCCGTAGTTGATTAATCGGATGAATCCACAGTCGTCTCCGTTGCTGCAGAAGCATCCTACGCCTTTCCGCTGCCGCCTCCTTCTCCCGTACTATGATATCCAGGCGATTTGTCTCAAAGATAACGTCGGTAACCAAACTAGCAATCCTCCCAAGAACACCTTCCATCGCTGCCACAAAACTAAAACCCACAAAGATGGGCTGTAAAAACAGTACTATATAGTTTTTCAAATTTTCCAGTAGCCAATCAAATTTGGGAGCCTCCCATTTTAAAAACGGATCCGTCGGAAAAACGGATACAACGGATGGTAAAACGTATGCAACGCATCCAGTATTTTCGACGGATCCGTCGAAATGCTGGATGCGTGGCATACGTTTGTCACCGTTTTTCACTTTTTTGACGCATCCGTTTTTTCGGCAAAAAAACGGATTTGCGACGTAATGCAGTTAACGCTAGTGTGAAAGTAGCCTAAGTCAATTACCACTTGGTTCATCTTTTTGCACATACCATTTGTTTGTGGGTGGTATGGTGTTGTTCTTATCTTCTTGCATCTGCACAGGTTGCAGAACTCTAGGAACACTTCCACCTCAAAGGCTGGACCTTGGTCAGTAAGTACCTTCTTAGGGTTACCATGTGGTCGACAAAAGTGTTGTTGTTGGAAGGCTTTGGCTGCCATCTTCGCTGTCTGGTCCTTGACAGGCATGACTACCAGGAATCTGGAGTAATGGTCCACAATGGTCACAGCATAGACATAGCCTGACCGGCTTGGAGTTAGCTTCAAGTGGTCTAAGGCCACCAATTCAAGTGGCTGTTTGCTGACTATGGGCTTTAGGGGAGCCCTCTGGCTGTCACGGTCCTTTCTGCGCAGGTTACAAGGGCCACACTCTTGGCACCACTTTTCAATGGCTTTTCTCATGCCAATCCAGTAGAACC
This sequence comes from Ranitomeya variabilis, assembly GCF_051348905.1. Lineage (NCBI taxonomy): Eukaryota > Metazoa > Chordata > Amphibia > Anura > Dendrobatidae > Ranitomeya > Ranitomeya variabilis. The sequence continues at coordinate 796,739,300 of NC_135232.1, read as the reverse complement.
TCCCACGAAGTAGGATCTCTAACTTCTTCAATCCAAAGTGTCCTGCCCCATCGTGGTACGCTTCCAAGACCATTGGCGCATCTTGTCTCGGGACCACCACCTGCCAGACCAGCTCATGAGTGCGTGGGTCGATATTCCTTTGGCACAGCTTGCAGTCATAGATAAACAATTTGCCCTTCTCCTTTCACAGCTGTTGAGCATCTGGACCAGGGTGTGACTGCTTGCATTAGCATCCCACATTGCTGGCGTCCGTGTAAAGCAAAAAACGGTTGGTCATAGTCAGAGTAAGCCAGTACCTCATCTCCCGTGAGAGCCAACTTCAACCGAGTGAAGGATCCTTCCAGCCTGTCGTTCCACTCAAATGGAGGACCCTTGCTCTTGGTCTTCTTGGATTGGCCCACTAACAGTTCTTGCAGTGGTGCGGCTATCTTAGTGAACTCCTTAATGAACCTTCGGTAGTAGCCTACCAACCCGAGGAACTGCCGGACTTTGTGGATGTTGCTGAGTTTCGGACAGTCCCTGATCACGGTGACCTTGTCAGGGACTGGTGCCACTCCTTCAGAGCTTACCATATGGCCCAGGTACTGCACTTTGGGCTTTAACAGGTGACACTTAGAGGGCTTTACCTTCAGAGCAAAGTTAGACAGAGCTTCAAACACCTCAGCCAGGTGTTTTAGGTGGTCTTCATATGTCTTAGAGAAGACGATGACATCATCCAGGTACAACAGGACTGTCTCAAAATTCTTGTGCCCGAGACAGCACTCCATCATCCTCTGGAATGTTCCTGGTGCATTGCACAGTCCGAACAGCATGTGGTTGAATTCAGAGAGACCCATCGGTGTCGTGAAGGCGGTGTTTTCTTTATCTGCCTCTGCTAAGGGAACCGGCCAATACCCACTAGTGAGATCCAAGGTGGAGAAATAGTTAGCAGATTTTAAAGCAGCTAATGACTCTTCGGGTATGCATCCTTGTGTGTAATGCGGTTTATGTGCCTGTAATCAACACACATCCTCATTGTACCATCCTTTTTCCTGACGAGAACTAATGAAGCTGCCCAGGGGCTACAACTATCTCTGATTACCCCAGCCTCCTTCATCTCTTGTAACATACTCTTGGCACATTGGTAGTGAGCTGGAGGTACAGGCCGGCACCTCTCTTTAATGGGCGGATGACTTCCCGTGGGGATATGATGTTGATCCCATTTTACCTGCCCAAAATCTAGTGGGTGTTTGCTGAATACCCACTCATACTCATGGACCACCCGGTAAGCCCCTTGTTTTTGGTGTGATGGGGTTGAATAAGTGCCCACGTGTAATTTCTGACACCAATCCTCCAATTGTCCTGCAGAGCCATTGTCCTCCACCCGGTTGGATGGGACCAAGGGTTCTGTTGCCTGTATTTCATTATTATTAACAGTAAACAGTTTAGCAAGTGTGGCATATCTGGGTAAGTGGACCTCTTTCTCTCCACAGTTAAGGACATGCACTGGTACTCTCCCCTTGTGGACATCAACCACTCCTGGCTGTCAGGATTGTGGGCCTACTATCTGAATACACAGGTTCTACCAGGGCCTGGTAGTCTTTACCTCTGAGGCCTATTGCTGCCCGACACCATTTTAACATTTCACTCCTGGGGGGTATTGCAATGGGGATCGGATCACTCACTGTGACACGTCCAATTTCTCCACCAGACAATGCTACCTGTTGTCTCTGCACCAGGGCTCTGATTTCTTTTTGCAGGACACGCTGCCCACTGGTGCCAGCAGTCTCGGCCACCTGCTGTAACAAGACAATAACCTCGGCAAGACAATTTTTAATGACATTAGTACCTATGGTCATCATGGGGTTACATTCACATCGGTCAAAATTAACATTCACCAGTCCTTGGGCCTTCAATTCTACCCGCCCCACCTTAATGGTCACCTCCTTGTACCCCACTTGTGGCAAAGGCTGACCATTACTGGCTACTATTGTCAAATCACTATCTAGGCCACGGGTAATATCAGAGTCTGCCCAATACTGTTTATAGAGAATGTAAGGCATAGTCGTCACCTGAGAGCTGGTGTCCAGTAAAGCGTTCATTGGGATGCCATCGATCACAATGGGGAGGACTGGTAGTCCTCCGTCATACTTGGCTCGCCAGTTTTGTGGACCTGGTCGTCTTACTCCTGGGGGATGGCCCTCTGCCCCAGGGGTCACTCGTTTAAATGGCATAACCTTGCAATGTGCCCCGCCTGATTGCAGCGGCGGCAGATGGGTCTTCCATCCTGATGATAGCGGTCGTTGTTTCTTCCTCTGATCGGTGGGATCCTCTTCTGTCGTCGCCAGGGGATGTCCTCCGGACTGGAAGACAGCTTTATTTTCTCCTTTGGGGATATCTGCCGGGACTGCACGGTTTTAGCTAGTGCAGCTATGCTTTTAGTCAGTTCCTGGACCTGGAGGCACAGTCCTGCGGAGGGGTCATCATCCAGGATCTGTGCGTCGGCCTCAACTGGGACCTGATGACAGGGTGCCACCTCCTGATGGTAAGCGATTGCTGGACGCCTAGGGGGCACTGTGCGGCTGGGTTGGGGTTCATGCAGCACCCAGATAGCCATCTTTAAATTGTGCAAAGTCCAGGTCAGGGTTCTGCAAGGCCAGGATACGCAGCTGTGTCCTGTGGGTGCTGGACAGGAGCCCCTCAACAAACTTGCTTCTTTAATAGCTGGTCCCCATCCTGCTCGCCATTAGGGTCAACCTGTTTAATGGCCCGTAGTGCCTCTTGCAGATTGAGCGGTGCGGGTGTCAAAAGTGGTTTTAAGTCTGGCAAATATCTGCTGCACAGTTCCTTTTTACATATTTGGCCAGGATTTTACTTCTCTTAGGGCCGCGCCAATTAGTTGGGCAGTTAGGGCATAAACAGCGGCATTATTGTAGCTGTTACTGCCGGTTTGTAGGCGCTGCGGGCACTGCGGAGCCTGGTGGCATTACCGGACCCGTGGCTGCTTCCACCCCGGGGTCTGGGGGCATCATGGGGTCTACGGCTGCGACCGCCGACAATTCTCCCGGGTCAGACATGGCTTCTCCTCCATGATAACCTTGTAGAGGCCCAACGTCTCTCCTCCGGGGTCTGTAGCGGTCCCTCTGGTGCGCGGTCTGCAGCGGTTCCTCTGTGTGTGGTCGTGTGCTTCTCCCGGTCCTCCAGCCAGGGCTTTGCAGCGTCTTCACTTGCGGTTCTCCTGCACGGCGTCCTCACTTGTGGCTCTCTCTTCAGACTCCACCCACAATGGCACACCCCTCTTTTCCTGCGTTCCTCGTGGCGCTCCTTCTGGTGGCCATTGACGGTTATTTTGAGAACAAAGTACGCGCACCGTGTGATGCAGTGATGGCGGCAGTTATGGTGTGACGCAGTTATGGCGATGTTTTGATGGCGATGTTTTAAAAGCTCATTAAAGTCTCTGGCACACAATTTAATAAAGTCTTTAAAGCACAGTCTCTTAGGCGCACAAGACCCGTTTGCTGGGTTGGTCCATCCTGTTCGTGACGCCAAGTTGGAACACCCGCCAGGGCCGTGGGGTACTCGGTACCGGGTCCGGTCGCAATTAAAGGGTGGTCACGGTGGCAGCGACCCGGTTCGTGGCCTTGGGCGCCCAAGTAAAAGAGACGGTCTTTAAAGGGGTTGTGGAAATAATGAAAGTTCATGAGGCCACCTGTGGTTCTCGGTCAGAGGTGACCGACGCTGCTTAAAGGGGTCCTCGGGGCGATGGCGCTGCAGCAACGATGGTGTGGCTTCCCACAGGTGAAGCGGTGTCCCAGGGCTCCCTGTTTGCTTGGCAGGGATGGTGAATGCCGGCAAATAAATGGAGGACACGGTTGCAGTCTTTACCTGGTTTACTGGTGTTAAGCAGCCTCAGTCCAGGGTACCGGCAACAGGTAAAGATGGGAGTCCAGGCAGCCCGAAGACAGGTGGAAATCCCCTTGACAGGTCAGTTTGGGAACCTTCCACTATGTGCTGGTCTGTGGTCCCTTGCTGCCTGTAGCTCTCTTAACAAGGTCCTCTTTCTTCCCTGTCCAGGAACAGTACCTGCACGGTAGGCAACTTGAGCCGTCTCTTTGGGGTCTCTGTCCACGGTGACTCCGGACTCTGATTGCTGCTGTACCTCAGGTAGTATGTGGGCAAGTCCCTTTTAGTTTCCTGTCCTCCAGTTCTGCCGTGGGACCTGTAGTTCCTCACGACCTCGGGCTCCCGGTGCCCTGTTTCTGCACTCAGCTTAGAGAGGCCCAGTTGCAGGCCTCCTCTAGCTCCTAAGTCCTTTTGTTCTCCTTCACTGTCTGCTCCCAACTGTCAACTACTTGTCTGCACCAGACTAACTGACTCCTCCTCCAGACCAGGATGAATATAGGGATGTTCCCCTTAAACCGAGTGCAGAGCTCCTCCTTCTGGCCTGGAGTCAGAAAATGTTGCAAGATTACCTGCCAAAGGGATCCCTGCTGTCTCCAGGCATGGCATTACCCTCCCCGAGAGGAAGGCAATACCACTGTGGTACCTGAACTCCTGGGGTTCCACACAAGGAGCCCACCTTGAGGAGGAACTCCTCTGAGACAAAATTAACAATATTCTTAGCCAGCGGTGTTTTGTCAATGGCAATAATATGAATTGGAGTCTCAAGCCTAACTGTCCCAAACTTACACTTGGTCACCAAGTTAGAGTCAATAAAGTTCATGGACGACCCACAATCCGCAGAAGCGGACTTTTAGCCACTCCCACAACAAAGTTCCACCTCCAACAATATTCTTTGAAATTAGGAAAAAGGTAGTTGAGAGTCTGGGTGGCCTCCTCGGCAATCACCCAGACTCGGCAGCTTGTTAGTCGGTAGGCGAGAGGGGCAGTCCTTTATCCAATGTCCAGGATCTCCACAATAAAATCAAGATCTCCCCTCAAGTTGTCGCCTCCGCTCCTTTTCCTTGAGGTTGTGACCCCAATCTCCATAGGTTCCGTGTGAGGTAACACAACAGAGTTAGTCAGATGTAACGGAATCATTCGCTGTATTACACCTCTCTCCTGCAACCTCCGATCCATTCGAATGGCCGAGTCATAGCCTCCTCCAAGGAGCTGGGTGGCAAATGGAGATTCAAAGCATCCTTAAGATGATCCGACAGTCCCCTCCTGAACTGGCATCTTAGTGCAAAGTCATCCCAGTTCACTTCAGGAGACCATCGCCTAAACTCTGAGCAATGCCATTCGGCAGTGAGCTTACCCTGGGAGAGTCCCATGGTAGTGTCTTCTGCCAGCCTGTCCCGGTCCGGTTCGTCAAAATTCAGTCCTAAGACCTCAAAGAATCTATCCACGGCACACGTTCAGGGGCCGAAGCAGGTAAAGAGAGAGCCCACGATTGGGGACCCTTCTGCAGTAACAAAATTATTAATTATCCCCACCCGTTGACTCTCATCTCCAGAGGATCATGGTCTAAGAGAGAACAGCAGCTTACAACTATCCCTGAACATACACATTTTCTCCTTTTCTCCTGAGAAAGTATCTGGAAGTCTGACCGTAGGTTCAGAAGTGTGTAGCAAAACATCTACAGGGTAAGGGTATGTGTCCACGGTCAGTAAACGCTGCTTGTTTGACGCTGCGCAGAGCTGCAGCGTCAAACACGCAGCGTCCAGATGTTCCAGCATAGTGGAGGGGATTTTATGAAATCCCGTGTCCACTATGCGTGGAAACACGCATCCGACTTCCCTGCGACTCCGGACATGCTGCGCGTCTTTTCAGATCGCAGCATGTCCGTGCTACCTGCGGCAACGCTGCGTCGCCGCAAGTAATATCACAGGGCGCTATGCGAGGGTGCGATGATCCCGGATGTGTACAGTTAACACATCTGGCATCATCGCGTCCCAGAAAGGGGGCGGGGCTTCGCCGCTCCGGCGATACCGCCGGCCATCCTGACCGTGGACACGCACCCTTAGAGTGCTTACAGGTAATTTGGGAAATAGAACCCTGAAGAGTGTTAACAGTCACAGAAAGCTCCTGCAGACGTTATGGGACGTGGCCAGGGCCCTATGCTCCACAGACAAATCCTGCATCATTAGGACTAGACATCTGATCCGCCAAGGTACTGAGTGGATCCATAAAGAGACAAGCAAGGAAAAAAAACTGCGGTCAGCTATAATATCACGCTGCTGCTATGCAGGAAGAAGGAGCTCCACTAGATGGCAATAGAGTGAAGGGAGGACTGCACACAGCAGGAGCAGACTTGCAGCACAGCAGCGAGGCGAACACCAGGTGGCAGCAGAATAGTAAACCAAGCCGGGTAGATATAAGTCCGTAGAGCAGTACAAAAGGAATAATCAAGCACAGAGTCAGAAACAAGCCAAATGGGTCAATACCGGTCAGGAGCAGATATGCCGAAGACAAGAAACGAAACAGCAGGTCAGAGTCCAAGCCAAGTCAGGTACCTAGGGAATCCAAACACGAAAGGGGAACACAGAGTTGAAATGGGAAGAGGGGAGTAAACAGACACGGGTACAGTAAGCAAAAGCAGCAGGACGAATCAGGGATTGCAGAATCAGCTACACACGCCGTAGGCAGAAACTATAACTGACACCGCCTGCAGGATACAGCAGAGCTAAATAGCAAACCTGAACCCAGAGTGAGGCAGAGCAAAGTTAGCCCTTAACATGATCAGCTCGAAAAGGACAGACAGGATTCAAAACCCGGACTGGATCATGACATTTGGCACCTTAAGGGGTCTTCAAATGCAACATGGAATCCAAATTTGTGTTCAAAAAGTTAAATAGTGCTCTTTGCAGTCCGAGTTTTGCCATATGCCCAAACAGCAGTTTTGACCACGCAAGAGGTATCACCGTATTTAGGAGAAAATGCGCAACAAATTATGGGGTCCATTTTCTCCTATTAGTCATTCTGAAAATGACAAATTTCGGACTAAAATAACATTTAAGAGGAAAAATTTTAATTTTCGTATTCACATCCACATTACAAGTTTTTTACTTGGAATTCTACTAATGCTGTTAGTTTTTTAACCCCTTTCTGCCATTAGACGTGCTATTCTGTCCATGTGGGGTGGGCCCTACTTCCCATGGACGGAATAGTACGTCATAGGTGATCGACCGCGCTCATGGGGGGAGCGCGGCCGATCACCGCCGGGTGTCAGCTGATTATTACAGCTGACATCTGGCACTATGTGCCAGGAGCGGTCACGGACCGCTCCCGGCACATTAACCCCTGGAACACTGCAATCAAACATGAAGCATAGGGAAGCATCACGCAGGGAGGGGACTCCCTGCGTGCTTGCCTGAGTCCCTCGGAGCAACGTGATGTGAGCGCTTTGCTCCGAGGGTCTCCTACCTCCTCCCCCCTGCAGGCCCGGATCCAAAATGGCTGCGGGGCTCCTTCCGTGTCCTGCAGGGAGGTGGCTCTAAGCAGGCGCTAGCAAGCCTGCAGCACTGCCTGTCAGATCGCTGATCTGACACAGTGCTGTGCAAAGTGTCAGATCAGCGATCTGACACTATAACATGATGTCCTCCCCGGGGCAATGTTATAAAGTTAAAAAAATATATATTTACATATGTAAAAAAAAAAAAAATCCTAAATAAAGAAAAAAAAAATTGTTCCACTAAATACATTTCTTTATATAAAAAATAAAATAAAAGTACACATATTTAGTATCGCCGCATCCGTAACGACCTGTCCTATAAAACTGTCCCACTAGTTAACCCCTTCAGTGATCACCATAAAAAAAAACAAGGCAAAAAATAACGCTTCATTATCATACCGCCAAACAAAAAGTGGGATAACACGTGATCAAAAAGACAGATATAAATAAATATGGTACCGCTGAAAACGTCATCTTGTCCCGCAAGAAACGAGCAGCCATACAGCATCATCAGCAAAAAAATAAAAAAGTTATAGTCCTCAGAATAAAGAGATGCAAAAATAATTATTTTTTATATAAAATAGATTTTATCATATAAAAGCGCCAAAACATAAAAAAATGATATAAATTAGGTATCGCTCTAATTGGAATGACTCAAAGAATAACACTTTTTTATTAACCCCTTCCCGACCTGTGACGCCACGTAGGCGTCATGAAAGTCGGTGCCAATCCGACCTGTGACGCCTATGTGGCGTCATTGAGGAATCGCGTCCCTGCAGATCGGGTGAAAGGGTTAACTCCAATTTCACCCGATCTGCAGGGACAGGGGGAGTGGAACTTCAGCCCAGGGGGGGTGGCTTCACCCCCCCCGTGGCTACGATCACTCTGATTGGCTGTTGAAAGTGAAACAGCCAATCAGAGCGAGTTGTAATATTTCACCTATGAAAACTGGTGAAATATTACAATCCAGCCACGGCCGATGCTGCAATATCATCGGCCATGGCTGGAAACCCTGATCTGTCCCGCCCCCTCCGCCACCGATCTCCTCCCCAGTCCTCCGTCCGGTGCTCCGCTCCCCTCCGTCTGCCTGTCCGTTCCCCCGTCCTCCTGTCTGCTCCCCCCATGCTCCGATCCCACCCCCCCGTGCTCCTATCCCCCCCGTGCTCCAATCCCCCCATACCGAGGCCTCCCGGTGTCCATCCGTCTGATCCATGGGCGCTGTCATCTTCCAAAATGGTGGGCGCATGCGCAGTGCACCCGCCAAATCTGCCGGTCGGCAGATTCGTTCCAGGTACATTTGATCACTGTGATAAAACCTATCACAGTGATCAAAATAAAAAAAATAGTAAATTAACCCCCCCCTTTATCACCCCCATAGGTAGGGACAATAATAAAATAAAGAAATTATATTTACTTTTATTTTTCCACTAGGGTTAGGGTTAGAACTAGGGTTAGGGTTACGGCTAGGGTTAGGGCTAGGGTTAGAATTAGGGTTAGGGTTAGAATTAGGCTATGTGCACACGGTGCAGATTTGGCTGTGGATCCACAGCAGAATGGCCGCTGCGGATTCGTAGCAGTTTTCCATCAGGTTTACAGTAGCGGACCAAATCCGTTGTGCCCATGGTGCGGAAAATACCGTGCGGAAACACTGCGCTGTATTTTCCGCAGCATGTCAATTCTTTGTGCAGATTCTGCAACGTTTTACACCTGTTCCTGATTAGGAATCCGCAGGTGAAATCTGTACAAAAAACACTGGAAATCCGCGGTAAATCCGCAGGTAAAACGCAGTGCCTTTTAGCTGCGGATTTTTCAAAAATGATGCGGAAAAATCTCACACGAATCCGCAACGTGGGCACATAGCCTTAGGGTTAGGGTTGGAATTAGAGTTAGGGTTGGAATTAGGGCTAGGGTTGGAAATAGGGTTAAGATTAGGCTTGTGGTTAGGGTTAGGGTTAGGGATGTGTTGGGGTTAGGGTTGTGGTTAGGGTTGGGATTAGGGTTGGGATTAGGGTTAGGGGTGTGTTGGGGTTGGGGTTGTGGTTAGGGGTGTGTTGGGGTTAGGGTTGTGATTGGGTTATGGCTAGAGTTGGGATTAGGGTTAGGGGTGTGTTGGGGTTAGTGTTGGAGTTAGAATTGAGGGGTTTCCATTGTTTAGGCACATCAGGGGTCTCCAAACGCAACATGGCGCCACCATTGATTCCAGCCAATCTTGCGTTCAAAAAGTCAAATGGTACTCCCTCCCTTCCGAGCCCCGACGTGCGCCCAAACAGTGGTTTACCCTTACATATGGGGTACCAGCATACTCAGGACAAACTGGGCAACAAATATTGGGGTCTAATTTCTCCTGTTACCCTTTCGAAAATACAAAATTGCTTGCTAAAACATAATTTTTGAGGAATGAAAAATTATTTTTTATTTTCACGGCTCTGCGTTGTAAACTTCTGTGAAGCACTTGGGGGTTCAAACTGCTCAACACATATTTAGATAAGTTCCTTGGGGGGTCTAGTTTCCAAAATGGGGTCACTTGGGGGGGGTTTCAACTATTTAGGCACATCAGGGGCTCTGCAAACGCAACGTGACGCCCGCAGACCATTCCATCAATGTCTGCATTTCAAAACGTCACTACTTCCCTTCCGAGCCCGACGTGTGCCCAAACAGTGGTTTACCCCCACATATGGGGTGTCAGCGTACTCAGGACAAACTGGACAAAAACTTTTGAGGTCCAATTTCTCCTGTTACTCTTGTGAAAATAAAAAATTGCGGGCTAAAAAATAATTTTTGAGGAAAGAAAAATGATTTTTTATTTTCACGGCTCTGCGTTATAAACTTCTGTGAAGCACTTGGTGGATTAAAGTGGTCACCGCACATCTAGATTAGTTCCAGGGGAGGTCTAGTTTCCAAAATGGGGTCACATGTGGGGGAGCTCCAATGTTTAGGCACACAGGGGCTCTCCAAACGAGACATGGTGTCCGCTAACGATTGGAGCTAATTTTTCATTCAAAAGTCAAATGGCGCTCCTTCCCTTCTGAGCCTTGCCGTGTGCCCAAACAGTAGTTTACCCCCACATATGAGGTATCGGTGTACTCAGCAGAAATTACCCAACACATTTTAGCATTCATATTATCTTGTTGCCCGTGTGAATATGAAAAAATTGAGGCTAAAAGAATTTTTTTGTAAAAAAAAAAGTACTTTTTCATTTTTACAGTTCAATTTGTGAAGCACCTGGGGGTTCAAAGTGCTCACTATGCATCTAGATAAGTTCCTTTGGGGGTCTAGTTTCTAAAATGGGGTCACTTGTGGGGGAGCTCCAATGTTTAGGCACACAGGGGCTCTCCAAACGCGACATGGTGTCCGCTAAAGATTGGAGCCAATTTTTCATTGAAAAAGTCAAATGGCGCTCCTTCCCTTCCGAGCCCTGTCGTGCGCCCAAACAGTGGTTCCCCCCCACATATGGGGTTTGGCGTACTCAGGACAAATTGTACAATAACTTTTGGGGTCCAGTTTCTCTTTTTACCCTTGGGAAAATAAAAAAATTGTTGCTAAAAGATCATTTTTGTGACTAAAAAGTTAAATGTTCATTTTTTCCTTCCATGTTGCTTCTGCTGCTGTGAAGCACCTGAAGGGTTAATAAACTTCTTGAATGTGGTTTTGAGCACCTTGAGGGGTGGAGTTTTTAGAAAGGTGTAACTTTTGGGTATTTTCAGCCATATAGACCTGTCAAACTGACTTCAAATGTGAGGTGGTCGCTAAAAAAATGGTTTTGTAAATTTCGTTGTAAAAATGAAAAATCGCTGGTCAAATTTTAACCCTTATAACTTCCTAGTAAAAAAAAATTTGTTTCCAAAATTGTGCTGACGTAAAGTAGACATGTGGGTAATGTTATTTATTAACTATTTTGTGTCACATAACGCTCTCGTTTAACAGAATAAAAATTCAAAATTTGAAAATTGCGCAATTTTCAAAATTTTCGCCAAATTTCCATTTTTTTCACAAATAAACGCAAAATTTATCACCCTAAATTTACCACTAACATGAAGCCCAATATGTCACGAAAAAAAAGTCTGAGAACCGCTAGGATCCGTTGAAGCGTTCCTGAGTTATTACCTCATAAAGGGACACTGGTCAGAATTGCAAAAGAAGGCCAGGTCATTAAGGTCAAAATAGGCTGGGTAATGAAGGGGTTAATTTTATCAAGCATGGAACAGTATAAACGCCCCCCCCAAAAAAAGAAATTCACGAATTGCTGGTTTTTGTTCATTCTGCCTCACAAAAATCGGAATAAAAAGCGATCAAAAAATATCACGTGCCCAAAAATGGTACCAATAAAAACGTCAACTCGTCCCGCAAAATACAAGACCTCACATGACTCTGTGGACCGAAATATAGAAAAATTATAGCTCTCAAAATGTGGAGATGCAAAAACTATTTTTTTTCAATAAAAAGCGTCTTTTAGTGTGTGACAGCTGCCAATCATAAAAATCCGATAAAAAGCCTGCAATAAAAGTAAAACTCCCCTTCATCACCCCCTTACTTAAGGAAATATAATAAAATTTAAAAAATGCATTTATTTCCATTTTCCCATTAGGGTTAGGGTTGGGGCTACATTTAGGGTTAGGGTTGGGGCTACAGTTGGGGTTAGGGTTGGGGCTAAAGTTAGGGTTAGGGTTGGGGCTAAAGTTAGGGTTTGGGTTGGGGCTAAGGTTAGGGTTGGGGCAAAAGTTAGGGCTAGGGTTTGGATTACATTTACAGTTGGGATTAGGGTTGGGATTAGGGTTAGAGGTGTGTCAGGGTTAGGGGTGTGGTTAGGGTTATGGTTGGGATTAGGGTTAGGGGTGTGTTGGAGTTAGGGGTGTGGTTGGGATTAGGGTTAGGGGTGTGTTGGGGTTAGGGGTGTGGTTAGGGTTATGGTTAGGGTTGGGATTAGGGTTAGGGGTGTGTTTGGGTTAGAGTTTCAGTTAGAATTGGGGGTTTCCACTGTTTACTCACATCAGAGGCTCTCCAAACGTGACATGGCGTCCGATCTCAATTCCAGCCTATTCTGCGTTGAAAAAGTAAAACAGTGCTCCTTCCCTTCCGCGGTCTCCCGTGCGCCAAAACAGGGGTTTACCCCAAGATATGGGGTATCAGCATACTCAGGATAAATTGGACAACAACTTTTGGGGTTCAATTTCTCTGGTTACCCTTGGGAAAATAAAAATTTGGGGGGCTAAAAAATGTTTTTTGTGGGAAAAAAAATGATTTTTTATTTTCATGGCTCTGCGTTATAAACTGTAGTGAAACACTTTGGGGTTCAAAGTTCTCACAACACATCTAGATAAGTTCCTTGGGGGGTCTAGTTTCCAATATGGTGTCACTTGTGGGGGGTTTCTACTGTTTCGGTACATCAGGGGCTCTCCAAATGCGACATAGCGTAATATCTCAATTCCAGTCAATTTTGCCTTGAAAAGTCAAATGGCGCTCCTTCCCTTCTGAGCTCTGCCATGCGCCCAAACAGTGGTTTACCCCCACATATGGGGTATCAGCATACTCAGGACAAATTGTACAACTACTTTTGGGGTCCAAATTCTCCTGTTACCCTTGGTAAAATAAAAATATGAAATACCTAAAAGTTAATAAACTTCTTGAATGTGGTTTTGAGCACCTTGAGGTGTGCAGTTTTTAGAATGGTGTCACCCTTGGGTATTTTCTATCATATAGACCCCTCAAAGTGACTTCAAATGTGATGTAAAAATTGCTGGTCAACTTTTAACCCTTACAATTCCCTAACAAAAAAAATTTTGGTTCCAAAATTGTGCTGATGTAAAGTAGACATGTTGAAAATGTTACTTATTAAGTATTTTGCGTGACATAACTCTGTGATTTAAGGGCACAAAAATTCAAATTTGGAAAATTGCGAAATTTTCAAAAATTTTCTCCAAATTTCCATTTTTTAAACTCAGGTAATATCAAAGAAATTTACCACTAACATGAAGTACAATATGTCACGAGAAAACAATGTCAGAATCACTGAGATCCGTTGAAGCATTTCAGAGTTAACCTCATAAAGGGACAGTGGTCAGAATTGTAAAAATTGGCCCGGTCATTAACGTGCAAACCACCCTTGGGGGTAAAGAGGTTAAAATCCCCATGTTGGCTGGGATATATGGGTCAAACTTCACACAGTATTAAAACACGTCTTACAGAACATCATTTAGCTATCAGGTTATTTGGTGAAAAATTAAAGAAATCTACTTATACTAGTGGTGAAAAAAATGCAAAATTTGATGGATAATAAGAAATTTCTGAATTAAAGTAGATGATTTTAGAAGAAATATCGTTGATGGATGTAAATTAGACAAAAATTAAATGATTACAAAGAGACGTATACTGGAGTGTACTCTCTTGATACAGTTTCACCCAAAGGAGAGAACGAAAAATGTAGTTTTAATGCTTTTTTATAACATTGATTGTTGTGTGTGCTTTCAGTATATTTTTTGTAGTACCTGCATATATTTAATGCAATCCTAGAGAAGTTATTTTTGTGTCAATAATGTTTGTAGATATTAAAGGGAACCTGTCACCCCCAAAATAGAAGGTGAGCTAAGCCCACCGGAATCAGCGTTTTTTTCGCGTTTTTTCGCGTTTTTTCGCTATAAGAACATGATAAAAACGCGAAAAAAACGCTAACATATGCCTCCCATTATTTTCAGTGTATTCCGCATTATTTGTGCAAATGTAGCCTTTTTTTCCGCGAAAAAATCGCATCGCGGAAAAAAAAGCAACATGTTCATTAAAATGCGGAATTGCAGGGGATTCCGCATACCTAGAAGTGCATTGATCTGCTTACTTCCCGCACGGGGCTGTGCACACCATGCGGGAAGTAAGCAGATTATGTGCGGTTGGTACCCAGGGTGGAGGAGAGGAGACTCTCCTCCACGGACTGGGCACCATATAATTGGTCAAAAAAAAGAATTAAAATAAAAAATAGTCCTATACTCACCTTCGATGTCTTCCCGCCTCTCCGCTGCATGCTGCCGCTTCGGTTTCTATAGCTGGTGTGCGGTGAAGGACCTGCGATGACGTCACGGTCTTGTGATTGGTCGAGACCGGTCATGTGACCGCTCACGTGACCGCGACGTCATGGAAGGTCCTGAACCACACCGGCATCTATAGGAACGGAAGCCGCTGAGGTGAGTATAACCATTTTTTTAATTTTTTTAATTATTTTTAAACATTCTATCTTTTACTATAGATGCTGCATAGGCAGCATCTATAGTAAAAAGATGGTCACACTTGTCAAACGCTATGTTTGACAAGTGTGACCAACCTGTCAGTCAGTTTTCCAAGCGATGCTACAGATCGCTTGGAAAACTTTAGCATTCTGCAAGCTAATTACGCTTGCAGAATGCTAAAAAAACGCGAAAAAAAACGCAAAAAAAAAAATGCGGATTTCATGCAGAAAATTTCCGGTTTTCTTCAGGAAATTTCTGCAAGAAATCCGGACGTGTGCACATACCCTAAAGCTGTAGATAAGCCCCCGATGTATCCTGAAAGATGAGAAAAAGAGGTTAGATTATACTCACCCAGGGGCGGTCCCGCTGCGGTCCAGGTCCGATGGGTGTCCCGGTCCAGGGCCTCCCATCTTCTTACGATGACGTCCTCTTCTTGCATTCATGCTGCGGCTCTGGCACAGGCGTACTTTGTCTGCCCTGTTGAGGGCAGAGCAAAGTACTGCAGTGTGCAGGCGCCAGGAAAGGTCAGAGAGGCCCAGCACCTGCGCACTGCAGTACTTTACTCTGTCTCAACAGGGCAGACAAAGTACGCCTGCGCAGGAGCCACGGCGTGAATGCAAGAAGAGGACGTCATCGTAAGAAGATAGGAGGCCCCGGACCGGACCCCGACACCCATCGGACCCGGACCCCGACACCCATCGGACCCGGACCGCAGCTGGACCGCCCGTGGATGATTATAATCTAACCTCTTTTTCGCATCTTTCAGGATACATCGGGGGCTTATCTACAGCATTACAGAATGCTGTAGATAAGCCCCTGATGCTGGTGGGCTTAACTCAGCTTCGATTTTGGGGGTGACAGGTTCCCTTTAAATATGAATTGTCAATGAATAAAATAATGTACTGTGATAATTTAAACTCAATTTTTTAGTAAGTGGGATTGATATTGGTTCTGGGTCATGTGTTGTGCGCTGTCTTAAGGATGGAATTGAAGGAGGGTTGCTGGCTTGAGAAAGGGGGAGGTCCCCTAAAATGTTGCCACAGGTGTGTTCCCCTGGATAGTCCGGTATCGTCTCTGCCCTGCTGCTGTTTAATCATAGCGCTTATGTGCGCATGGACTGTCCACTCCACTGCTCCTACTGCAGCCTGGAAGCTTGTTTGACCCCGCGTCACAGTCTTGATATTTCACAGTGATGATTATTCAACTATTATGAAGTATTCAAGATTCTGAATGTATGGATATGAAACTTATATGGATAAAGAACATAATAAAAATATGTTTATATGCCATTTTTGTATTATGAATCAAAACAGTTTTGGAGAACAACTGCATTGTGGCAATTTAAAGGTTTGAGACATTTATTCTATTAGGTCAGTTTATTCATTAACGTCAATTTTGAACAAACTGTGTTCAAAATATGTACTGAATCAACCTTAGCTACATATTTACTGATTTTCCACTAATGACACAGAGGCAATGTGAAAATCAAATTTATGTTAGCTACGAGTCAGTCGCTATGCACCAAAAGAATCCAATCCTTTTTGATCTAAGGGACCAATAATGGGATGTTTCTTCTGCAGCCATTGTCTTGACTGCACCTATGTCTCTTACACTGCTACCTTTGAATCTTCAGACAGCATTTGCCATTATAAAATCAATCATATCTTTTGCGGCACCAGCAATGTTATGTACCATATTTTTCAGATTATAAGATGCCCCGGACCATAAGACGCACCTAGGTTTTAGAGGAGGAAATTAGAAAAAAAGTTGGAGTAAAAAATGTGGTAAATTCTGTATTTAATATCCCCTATCCTGGTATATATGGCCCCCTCATAACCATCCTGGTATACATGGCTCCCTAGTCCATATTCTGGAATGCAGGGTTCCCTCATCCCTATCCTGCTATACATGGCTCCCTCATCCCTATCCTGATATGCATGTTCCCCTCATCCCTATCCTGTTATGCATGGGTACTTCATCCCTATTCTGATATGCATGGCCACCTCCTCCCCATCCTGGTATGCACGGCCCCCTCATCACCATCCTGGTGCGCATGGCCCCCTCATCCCTATCCTAGTATGCATGGCCCCCTCATCTCCATCCTGATATGCACAGCTCTTCATCCCAATCCTGGTATGCATGGCCCCCTCATCCCTAGCCTGGTATGCATGGCCCCATCATCTCTATCTTGGTAGGTATGGTTCCCCTCATCCTTAGCCTGGTATGCAGGGCCCCCATCTCCATCCTGGTATGCCTGGCCCCATCCTTATCCTTGTATGATTGGCCACCTTCCCCATCCTGGTATGCATGGCCTCCTCATCCCTAGCCTGGTAGGCATGCCCCCTCATCCTTATCCTAGTAGGCATGGTCCCCCTCATCCCTATCCTGGTATGCAGGGCCCCATCTCCATCATGGCATGCATGGTCCCATATTTATCCTGGTATGATTGGCCCTCATCCCCATCCTGGTATGTATGGCCCCTATCACAAAAATATAAAAAAAAAACATAAACCTTTATACTTAAATTCCCTGCGTCTTGTACTGATACTAGCAGCTGATTTATGCTTGTAAGCAGCGCATGGTAGGGACATCATGCGCTGCTTACATGCCTAGAATAGCTGCCGGAATACTCACTGGTCCCTGGAACTATGTGTGTGGAGAGCAATGAATATTCTTTACTCTTTAATAGCGAGCACACTGTTATACGCAGTCGCCGGGCGTTCATGAGTGCCGCTACTAAAAGGAATGAATATTCATTGCATTCTGCGCCTTTGGGAGTGGAGAGCAGTGAACATTCATTACCTTAAGTAGCGGGCACACGCGAATGCCCAGCAGCTGTAGGAAGTCGACAGAGTGTCCACTATTAGGGTATGTGTCCACGGCCGGATTACATCCGGATTAGCTGTGGATTGAACGCTGCGTACAACCGCAGCGTTCAACCCGCAGCATCCAGACGTTACAGCATAGTGGAGGGGATTTTATGAAATCTGTCTCCACTTTGTGTGCAAACACGCATCCGGCAGCCCTGCGTTTACGGACATGCGGCGTGTCTTTTTAGAACGTAGCATGTCTGTTTACCTTGGTAAATAACAGGGTCCTATGTACAGGGTGCAGCGATTCCAGATGGGTGCAATGAACACATCCGGAATCACAGCGCGTAGAGAAGGGGACGGCGCTTTGGGCGGAGCGGGTTTTCCGCTCTGTCCAAAGCGCTGTCAATCTGGACTGTGGACACGCACCCTTAAAGAGAAATGAATATTCACTGCCTTCCATGGGCGTGGAATGCAGCGAATATTCATTTCTCTTTAGCAGGGGGCACAGGAGTTAGCTGCAGCCACCGACTCCTGCCTCCTGTGACCCACTGCTCCGCCGCTGATGCTCCCCCACCTCCCCACCACAGCCAGATCAGGTACATTTGGTCTATAAGACGCACCCCTATTTTCTTCCACATTTTTGGAGGAAAAAAGTGTGTCTTACAGTCAGAAAAATACGGTACTTTGTGGTGTGTGGTTGCTTCAACAATATATGTACAGTTAGAGTTATGGAGCATTTGGGAGACATTGCTGCGGCCAGGACAGTGGACGACTTTACTGAGATAAAAACTATGCCACGTCAGTTTAACGCCCAGTGACCAAGACCAATTTTTCAAATCTGACGTGTCACTTTATTTAACAATAACTCTGAGAAGTTTTAATATATCCCAGTGATTTTGAGATTGCTTACTTATTTAAAATGTTTAAATCGATGGGTGGACCACCTCTTTAAGGCAGCAAAATCAGAAGGGATCATATATGAATCAAGGAGTAAAGAAACACGTGTGAAACAAACCAACATATGTGTATATGAATTAAATAGTGCACAGTTCACAATTAATATATGCTTTAATATTTTTAATACATTCTTAAGGCTGGAACATTCATGTAGTAAACAGTTTGGGAAATTAGACGAGACAAGGAATGAGAAATCCTTGTCAGTACAATAGCTGTAATGAGATTACTATGATCTTGTTACTTTTGCATGTTATGTTTTGTATCTGGGCAGTCAGTAGTTAAATATTTCTCTTTTGGCTATGAATTACAGAGCAGCCAGAACAGACTCCTGGAGGATGGACCTCCCCCCTGCAGTCAGCCCCTAATTTGGAGCTCTAGTGGGCTGTTTAGGTCCTGATGGTACAGATTGAGTCTGAGGTCTTCACGCACACAACTACTTTAAATGTCTCCTTGAAACCGCAGCTCGTTTTCAAGATGTCTGACTCCGTCCTGAACAACTCCTGGCCTTCTTTCTCAAAACTATGGATGAAGAGATGGTCATTTAAAAGAGGTAAAAGTAACAAAAAAAGCACAGAGAGGGATCTTTTATAGAAAAGCATTACAGGAGGATCAGACTGGTTGTAAGGAACAGGTGGAATGGACAAGGGACATTCACAAATGAACTCTACAAGTGGAATAATAGAATAATTCAGATGAAATCTTGCACATTTGTTCCTACTAATAAAGGGATGATATGACATATGTGCATATCATAATAATATATGACTAATATTGCCGGACTTGTTTATGCACATGTGTGATTAATTACATCTTTTTATGCACATTTTCTCATTAACAATTACATTTTTTACATTGCGTCAATGTATTCTGCAGTTACGTTGGTACTGATGTGCAACTTAAATACTCTCAACGTGTATTTAGAATTTTATTTATTTTGGAATGACAAATTACAATATGTTGTGTGTTTCCCTTCTAGGGCTGTATGTAGTAGAGACCTGGTGGTGAGACATTAATGTGAGAAAGAATGCCTGTAGCCTCTTTATAAGACACGTATAAATATTAGTGTCATGACTCTTCGTGTTCCTTGTTTTGTCACGTGAAGCACTGCACTGTCCTGTGGTTTCCTATGACCTTGGAGGATCAGCTGTCTTTGATAGTGTGTACTGTACATAAGTGTCTCCTTCTGAATTGCAAGCGCAATCTTTCTCACACTAAGTGCAGACGTCGAAAGGACAAGAAATGGAACTCTTTCACACCAATGCTTTACTCTTGTCTGATTCTGAACGTTTTGTTTGGTCCTTTTGATATTATGTTGTGTTACGACAACTATTTAAAAAAATAATAATAATAATAATTTAATCTACAATTTTTCTCCACTCTCCCGGTAATTCTAACACCGAAATAGATAATATACCAATCTGACCAAACCTACATTGGAGAGAAATGCATTAATACATTCAGAGCACACCTGTTAATTGATGCATTTTGGATAATCCTAAAGTCAGAACATAACACAACATTTTAACAATTTTTTGGTTTAAGTATCAGCAAATATGTTGAAAAAGTGAAGACAACACCCACTCCCTGTAATCCTACAAACTTTCCTCAGTGCTCGTCAAAACTGGCGAGTGCTGAGAAAAAATCATTATAAAATGATTTGGGACTTTTTAAAAAAAAAGATTTTTCTGAGTTCCAAAAAATATTCTTTACATAGCCATTTCTTTTTGCCTTTATTTTCAGTAAGATGTCATCTGGAAGTTCATAGTAAAATATACATTTGTGAAATCTAAGTGTTTTGGCTTTTTTTTTCTTCTCAAAACGCAACAGGCTGTAGGCATTATTAGGCACTTTTCCAGAGACTTCTTTATATTACAGAGAATCTGTCAGTAGGGTGAACCCTCTTAATCTGTCTATATGGGCATGTAGGTCATGGAAAGCTGAATAAAGTAATATCTTGATATTTGCGATCTGATGTCTTATTCTAGAGAAATCCATGGTTTTCTTATATGTAAATAAGCTGTTAATATCTATGGGCTGGACATAGATCTCCCTGAGAAACTGCTTCTACAGCTTGTTTTAAATTAAAGGGCGCATTACCAATGTGAGACAGTAGATTAGGAGAACAGTCATTACATGTCTCACACTGGTAATGCTCCTTTCATTTAAAATAAGCTCTGGAGGCAGATTCTCAGGGAGATCAGTGTCCAACCGATAGATCTTAACAGCTCATTTATATATAAGAAAAACATGGATTTATCAGGAATAAGACATCAGATCACAGATATCATGGTATCATTTTAGTCACCTTCCTATATCCTACATGTCCGTATAGACGTCTTAGAAATGTTGATTCTACAGACAGATTCCTTTAAAAAAATGCATTTGAAAAGCACGTAAAATATGTGTAAATGAAGGTACCATTTTTTTTAACCAAAAGGTTTAAAGGCAGCCTTTCCTTATAGCCTGACTGGAGTACAAAGATAATGATGGACAACTGATGAAACAAGAAAAGTGTGTATTTTCAAGACTCTTACATTTTCCTTTATTACTGAATATTTATCTACTTTAGGAAGGTATGTTGAGTAAGATGGAGAGGGAGTATGTTATTGTCTGTAAGACTGTGATGTTGATGACATGGCGTTAAAGTGCTTGTGCAGTTTAGACAAACCCTTTCAATTGAAGTGGGCCTTTGATGATGAGTTGATCAACTGTTATTGGCAGAAAAACCTTGTACCAAGTAGTCTTCATAGAGAATATGAAAACATAACTTAACCTTTGGATGACTTTTTAGACTAAGCTGTTATGATTGTATTCATGAGGAATTACAGTTCTTCTCTTCATTATTTACATTCTTATGCACCTTTGTAGGCTCGTTTTCTAGTTATCAGTTTTCCCTAAGCTCATCTTCAGAGTAGATGGAAACTAGATGATATCTCCTAAACACTGCACTTAGCAAAGAGGAGATCCTGCTCCTTTGTCTCTCTTTGGCACACTTTCAGAACGGCAGCAGCATGGAGGATGTTGTAAATCAGAAAAGTGCATTGCTTGTAAAAGTAGACAAAAGCAATTTTTTAGTAAGATATATTCTAAAGTTTCAAATCTTTGCTCATATTTTACTCAGGTTGCAAGCATGTATTAATGGCATGAGATGCAAACTGCCCTAAATAGCAATCCATGAAAAGTCCTTGTGCCTCTTGAACAATCTGCCATACCTTTTATTAGTCCATATCTTAAAGATAGTGGTGACAGTAAGGGTATGTGCACACGTTGCGGATTTCTTGCAGAAATTTCCTGAAGAAAACCGGAAATTTTCTGCAAGAAATCCGCATTTTTTTTTTTTGCGTTTTTTTTCCGTTTTTTTTCGCGTTTTTTTAGCATTCTGCAAGCGTAATTAGCTTGCAGAATGCTAAAGTTTTCCAAGCGATCTGTAGCATCGCTTGGAAAACTGACTGACAAGTTGGTCACACTTGTCAAACATACTGTTTGACAAGTGTGACCAACTTTTTACTATAGATGCAGCTTATGCAGCATCTATAGTAAAAGATAGAATGTTTAAAAATAATTAAAAAAATAAAAAAATGCTTATACTCACCCAGACATCTCCTCAGCGGCGTCCGTTCGTCTTCCTATAGCTGGTCTGTGCGCACAGGACCTTCCGTGACGTCACGGTCACGTGAGCGGTCACATGACCGCTCACGACCAATCACAGGACAGTGATGTCATCGGCAAGGTCCTTCGCCGCACATCAGCTACAGGAACCGAAGCGACAGCATGCAGTGGAGGCGGGAAGACATCGAGGGTGAGTATATCGCTATTTTTTATTTTAATTCTTATTTTTTGACCACTTATATGGTGCCCAGTGCGTGGAGGAGAGTCTCCTCTCCTCCACCCTGGGTACCAACCGCACATAATCTGCTTACTTCCCGCATGGTGTGCACAGCCCCGTGCGGGAAGTAAGCAGATCAATGGACCTCTAGGTGTGCGGAATCCCCTGCAATTCCGCATTTTAATGAACATGTTGCTTTTTTTCCGCGATGCGATTTTTTTGCGGAAAAAAAGGCTACATTTGCACAAAAAATGCGGAATACACTTAAAATAATAGGAGGCATATGTAAGCGTTTTTTTCGCATTTTTATCACGTTTTTATAGCGAAAAAACGCGAAAAAAACGCAAAAAATACTTAACGTGTGCACATGGCCTAAACCTTGGAATACATGCCACCTAGATCTTTGATTAGCTTGTGGATTGCTTAGAGTTTGAACAAGTCGGTAGAGTTGAGCTGATCAATGCGCGGAGGACAGAGTTTGAGTCGAATTTCATGAAGAAAACTAGCTTGGCACTATTTCCCTCACTGCTGAAGCATCAGATAGAAGGCAAAACTTATTTTGCATTGCATTGCAGGCTTTTCCATAACGCCCTGAAGTTATGACATTTTATAGTCGGTAATACCTAGTATAGTGGTGGTTAGTACCTGAGCCATCCCAGGTCAGTGGTTCCCAGCAGAGTAAAGTGGGTACAGCAGAGTAATTTTCCATGTCTCTTGTCTATAAAGTGTAAACCCTTCTGGTCAGCGAGGCTCTCTCGCTCTGTGCTTCCACACAAGTATTTTACGAGCAACTACACGCTTCCAGTATTTAATATATGCAAATTTATTTGCCACAAATCAAATTTCAAAAGATTTGCTCTTGTCTACATGTCGGGTTTTAGTCACTCCAGTTGCAGTGAAGACAATGTGTATATTAGGGATGAGCGAACGTGCTAGGTGATACTTGGATATCACTCGAGTATCTGATTGCTCGAATATATGCTCGGCACTCCACAAGCATTACCTGGGGGTCACATTTGAAGCTCGAATTCCCAGCCGACATGCCTGTCACCTGTTACACAGCCAATAAACATTGCCTGACAGTCACTGTAATGTCGTAGCCATCTCAGTAGTGGCATTACTGTGATTGGCTGGCAGCATTACCTCATCAGAGATTATAAAAGGACAGACGCCGCCATGCTCGACTCAATGACACCATTGTACAGCTCAGGGACAGTTGTGATTGGAGGGAAAGAGCACTGTGCACGCAGTTTAACTAATCAGAGTCTTCTAGTTTTGATACTGATGCTGAACCATCTTGCTAGCTGTCCTTCTAAGGGCTAGGTGTTTTCCTATTTGTATCAGATACATTCTGCATTTACTTTAGGGACAGTTGCAGGAGCAGGGTGAGTGGCAGAATACAGCCTCTGGGTAGGGCTTAGGGCTTTGCAGTCCGTTGATAAATTTATAGCTGCTGCACGTGATGACATTCTCTTTTTTGGTTGAAAAAATGTACTATATTGTCATACATAGAGTTTTACATGCTTAGCATTACATTACGATGGCATATAAAACTCCAAAAAACAGGTTCAAAATTTTTTTGTTGGATTCAATTAGTCATCCATAGACTTTAACCCCTTCACCCCCGGAGCTTTTTCCGTTTTTCCGTTTTCGTTTTTCGCTCCCCTCCTTCCCAGAGCCATAACTTTTTTATTTTTCCGTCAATTTGGCCATGTGAGGGCTTATTTTTTGCGGGACGAGTTGTACTTTTGAACGACATCATTGGTTTTAGCATGTCGTGTACTAGAAAACGGGAAAAAAATTCCAAGTGCAGTGAAATTGCAAAAAAAGTGCAATCCCACACTTGTTTTTTGCTTGCCTATTTTGCTAGGTTCACTAAATGCTAAAACTGACCTGCCATTATGATTCTCCAGGTCACTACGAGTTCATAGACACCTAACATGACTAGGTTATTTTTCACCTAAGTGGTGAAAAAAAATTCCAAACTTTGCAAAAAACAAAACAAAACAAAATTGCGCCATTTTCCGATACTCGTAGCGTCTCCATTTTTCGTGATCTGGGGTCGGGTGAGGGCTTATTTTTTGCGTGCCGAGCTGGCGTTTTTAATGATAGCATTTTGGTGTAGATACGTTCTTTTGATCGCCCGTTATTGCATTTTAATGCAATGTCGTGGCGACCAAAAAAACGTAAATCTGGCGTTTCGAATTTTTTTCTCATTACGCCATTTAGCGATCAGGTTAATGCTTTTTTTTAATTGATAGATCGGGCGATTCTGAACGCGGCGATACCAAATATGTGTAGGTTTTTTTTTTTTTTTATTGATTTATTTTGATTGGGGCGAAAGGGGGGTGATTTAAACTTTTATGTTTTTTTTATTTTTTTCACATTTTTAAAAACTTTTTTTTTTTACTTTTGCCATGCTTCTATAGCCTCCATGGGAGGCTAGAAGCAGGCACAGCCCGATCGGCTCTGCTACATAACAGCGATCATCAGATCGCTGTTATGTAGCTAAAATGCAGGTGTGCTGTGAGCGCCGACCACAGGGGGGCGCTCACAGCCACCGGCAATCAGTAACCATAGAGGTCTCAAGGACCTCTATGGTTACAATGGAGGAGCATCGCCGACCCCCGATCATGTGACAGGGGTCGGCGATGCGCTCATATCCGGCCGCACGGCCGGATGCGGTAGTTAAATGCCGCTGTCTGCGTTTGACAGCGGCATTTAACTAGTTAATAGCGGCGGGTGATCGCGATTTCACCCGCCGCTATTGCGCGCACATGTCAGCTGTAAAAAACAGCTGACATGTCGCGACTTTGATGTGCGCTCACCGCCGGAGCGCACATCAAAGCGGGGGTCCCGACATGTGACGTAC
The DNA here is from genome assembly GCF_051348905.1 of Ranitomeya variabilis. Lineage (NCBI taxonomy): Eukaryota > Metazoa > Chordata > Amphibia > Anura > Dendrobatidae > Ranitomeya > Ranitomeya variabilis. Next base: position 796,714,249 of record NC_135232.1, on the reverse strand, counting down.
TATACCGTCACATGTCGGGAAGGGGTTAATGCACTGCTTAGTGTTACATTATGGTTGTATATGAAGCTCAAAAAAATGTTCAAAATTTTTTTTTCTCGATTAAATTAGTCATCCATAGAGTTTAATGTGCTTAGTGTTACATTATGGTCGTATATAGAACAAAAATTAGTTAGTTACAAAATTAATCATCATGTTAATTGTCAGTCCATTTATGTAATCTATCTAATAGAATGTGGATGCGGACTCCACTATGTAGGTCACACTAATACAAACTATGCACACAAGGTTAAATAAGCATCGTCAGAGCATTCGGAACGGTTTTTTACTGCATGGTTTGTCTAAACATTTTTTGACCAGGCATCAAAAAAATCTGAATTCACTAAGACTGACAATTATTGACTTTATACCAGATACCGTTCCTGATCGATACAACAGTTTAATTAACAGAGAAAGCTTTTGGATGTTCATGCTTGGTACATTGACTCCTGAGGGATTAAAACTTACTATTGAAAAAGTTAGGTGATAACCTAATGTACTCTGTTGTTATTATTTTATTTTAGTTTTTTTTTTGTTATTATGTATCTTGCATGCAATTTGTTATAATTTTATTATTATTATTATTATTATTATTCTTTTATGATGTTTGCATTTACTGTCTGTCTTTTATTTGTGCCAATCTCATGTTTATTATTTACATGGTTTTTGTGATTTCACTTTATCATGTGATACCATCATGTGATATGATGATTGCACTCTAGTTTTGATTGATTGAATTTTGTTTAAATACTTCTTCCCATGTGCTGCTAACAATCCATCTCCACCGGATGAATACGGTGTTACCGTCGAAATGCGTTGATGATTCATCTAATATGCCTATGTTCTGTAGTTCCTAGCACTCCTTTGACCGTTTTTATTATTCCATTAATAAACATTGCCTGACAGTCACTGTAATGTCATAGCCATCTTCATAGTGGCATTACTGTGATTGGCTGGCAGCATTACCTCATCAGAGGTTATAAAAGGACAGGCGCCGCCATGCTCGACTCAATTACACCATTGCACAGCTCAGGGACAGTTGTGATTGGAGGGAAAGAGCAGTGTGTGCACAGTTTAACTAATCAGAGTCCTCTAGTTTTGATACTGATGCTGAACCATCTTACTAGCTGTTCTTCTAAGGGCTATGTGTTTTACTATTTGTATCAGATACATTCTGCATTTAGCTTAGGGACAGTTGCAGGAGCAGGGAGAGTGGCAGAATACAGCCTACAGCCTCTGGATAGGGCTTAGGGCTTTGCAGGCCGTTGATAAATTTATAGCTGCTGCACATGACCACATTCTCTTTTTTGGTTGAAAAAATTTACTATATTGTCATTCATAGAGTTTAACATGCTTAGCATTACATTATAATGGTATATAAAACTCCAAAAAACAGGTTAAATTTTTTTTGTTGGATTCAATTAGTCATCCATAGACTTTAACGCACTGCTTAGTGTTACCGTATTTTTCAGACTATAAGACGCACCGGACCATAAGGCGCACCCCAAATTTGGGGTGAAAATTGCAGAAAAAAAGATTTTTTATAAGATGGGGGTCCGTCTTATTGTCCGAATTTACAGTATCTTACCTGAGGGCTGGCGGTGGCAGAGCAGGGTCACAGGAGGCATGGTGTCGGCAGAGGTGGGGTGATGCGGTACGGTGTGCACCTGAGCAGGGTCCCTTCCTGCTTAGGTGGGCAACGCCACGGCCTGGTGCCCATGGGAGGGTTGCAGCAGTGGTTACCGGCAGAGGTGCTGGGATGAGGAGGTGCTGGGATGAGGAGGTGCTGGGATGAGGACGTGCTGGGATGAGGAGGCGCAGTGAGAGGTATGGCGTCAGAGGGGTCCCTTTCCCCGGTGAGGTGATGCAGCAGCCCGGTAAGCAGCAGAGCCGGGTGAATACTGTTGTTAGCGGTGGTGGCGGCCATCTTCCCGAGGCCGCGGGTGCGCAGATGAAGTGCTCTGCTTCCCGGGGCTTCAGGAAAATGGCCGCGGGATGCCGCGCGTGCGCAGATGGAGATCGCGGCGGCCATTTTCCTGAAGCCACGAACTTCAGGAAAATGGCCGCCGCAATCCCCATCTGCGCACGCGCGGCATCCCGCAGCCATTTTCCTGAAGCCCCGGGAAGCAGAGCGCTCCATCTGCGCACGCGCGGCCTCCGGAAGATGGCCGCCACCACCGCTAACAACAGGATTCACCCGGCTCTGCTGCTTACCGGGCTGTTGCATCACCTCACCGGGGAAAGGAACCCCGCTCACTGCGCCTCCTCATCCCTGCATGTCTGCCGCCGCACCTCTGCCACCGTACCTCTGCCGCCACGGTAAGCCTGCATTGCGACTATTAGACGCACCCCCCATTTTCCCCCCTTTTTTTGGGGGGAAAAAGTGCGTCTTGTTGTCCGAAAAATACGGTACATTATGGTGGTATATAAATGTCCAAAAAAAGTTCTAAATTTTTTGTGGGTTCAATTAGTCATCCATAGACTTTAATGCACTGCTTAGTGGTTCATTACACTGCTATATAAAACTCAGAAAAACTGTTCAAAAAATGTTTTTCTAGATTCAAGTAGTCTTCCATACAGTTTAATATGCTCTGTGTAAAATTACAGTGGTTTAAAATTTTTAAAAAACCTTTGGCAGACGCTGAGGTCATGGGGTAGGTGCGACTATGTCTGTTGCTGGAGCACAAGAAACACACCCATCCACGACATGTAACTTCCTGTCCCACTTTGCAGGGAGGGACGGACATCACTTTCATGAAACACCAGTGAGAACAGATGGTTGGTTGGATAGCAGATAATGCTTCCAGCATGCGTGCCAGCACCACTCACTCTTTCACATTGTCCAGTCTCACCAGCCAACAGTCTGGATCACTTAATCCTCACTCTGATCCTCCTTCCTCCCACCATTTTGAGTGCCAGGACACAACTGATCTCACACTAGGAAACTCTGAGGAGCTCTTTACAACATAATTTCTTGATTGTGGCCTGTCAACCTGCATGTTCCAAGAGGGATAGGAAGAAATGCTCTGTAGTGATACACAAAACTTAGAGCAGCCATGGTCACAAGAAGGTGACAATGGAGAATGGAAAATTTTGTCTAAGGAGGTAGATGATGATTGGACACAATTGCCGATAAGTCAGGTTATTGTTACGCCACCAAGTCAGGAGGACCAGGGTACGGCGATGGAAGACGAGGTGATGGATGACGAAGTTATCGACTCAACCTGGGATGCAGAGGCCAGCAGCACTGAGGTGAGGGATCAGTAGCATCGAACCAGGCAGAGGAGGCAGTGGGGTGACCAAAAGGAGAAGGCAGGCAACTGTACCGCAGAGCACTGACACTCGGAAATTTCTCCGTCAAAGAGTTAGGTGTTTCCCAGTCTGGGATTTTTTTTTATAATCATGGTCATTAGCAACCTGTGCCATGCCAAGATCAGCAGGGGCCTAACCACTAAGATCCTATCCACCAACAGCATGATCAGGCACATGTCATCTAAGCAGCCAACTCGGTGGGCTGAATGCTTGCATCCACAATTGGTGCCATTGAGTGACAGCACTGCCTCTTCTCCTGTGCTAGGTACATCCCAATCCTCTGTCCATGCCTCCCGCCTTGCACCTGTCCTTACACATTCTCAGGCACCATCATTAGGCACTTCCAGAAATTTGTCCCAGCAAATCATTCATCTGTCCCTACTTCAGGCCTTAATAACAAAGATGGGGAGGGGAAGGGGGAAGAGGAGATAATCAGCTCACCAGTCTCTCAGTGGCAGGAGTCACAATTGAAAGCTCTTGCATGGAGCTGCCTGGGTCCTGGCATGACAGCCAAATAGAAAAAGAGACAAATCCTCCACTGAAGCAGTGTGTGGCAGTAGATAAAACTTCACTTTATTGGTGTCATAAAATCATAGCAGTTCCTCCAGTGTGAACAAACCTACGCGTTTCTGCTAAGAAGCCTTGAATATGCTATTGCTGTATATCGTTCAAGCGATCCGATGATTGCAGGTTCAAGTCCTCTAAGGGGACTAACAAATACAGGTGAAAATGTCAAAAAATGTTTTAAAAAATATGAACCCCCCAAAAAAATATTAGTTCAAGTCACTCCCCTTTAATCCCAATAAAAATAAAGAAAAAAAATACAAAATACACATGCATTGATAAAAGTCTGATATATCAAAATATAAACTAACCAATTGGTAAACAGTGTAATGAGAAAAAATCGAAACGCCAGAATTACGGGTTTCCTGCAGCCGCAACATTGCAATCAGGGGTAATGAAAACATGGTAAGTACCCCAACATGTATCAAGAAAAACATCGGCAGAGCGCAAAAATTAAAACTTCACACAGCCCCATTGACCAAAAATTTAAAACATTATGGGTCTTGGAAAATGGCAACATCACTCAGCAAATTTTTTCTCTTTATAAATTTCTGGGTTTTTTTTTCATCACATCAATAAAAAAAAAAAATATGCATGTTTAGTATCTGCGTAATCATACTGGCCTGGAGAATCCTATTGGCAGGTCACAAAAATAATTAGAAATAGTATAGTGGTAAATAAAACAAAAATTGCAGAATTGCGTTTTTTTTCGCTATTTTGCTTGACTCGAACTTTTTCTCCTGCTTTCCAGTACATCACATGATAAAATGGATGGAGTCATTCATAAGGACAACTCAACCCGCAAAAAAAAGCCCTCATATGGCTATGTGGATGGAATAATAAAAAGGCTATAGCTTTTGGAAAAAGGAAAAAACGAAAGCGCAAAAACGGATAATCGTCTCGTTGGGAAGGGACTAAAGGTTAAAGAAACAAGAAATGGATTTTCATGCAGAGAAACTGAACCTGAATCAAATTAGGGATGTTAGATAAACCCTTTCCCTTCCTTCTGAGATTCCATTTACAAAATAGTTTGCTTTATTTTGCCTGTTATAGACTCCAAATGAGCTTTGCCTTCAGCAGTGAAATGTCTCAAATAGCTAATTTTTGAATTTTTTTTTTACCAATAAAAGTTTTGTCATTCAAAAGTACAACGCATCCTGAAAAAAACAAGCCCTAATACAGCTATATCGATGGAAAAGATGATGAAAAACGAAAACTCAAATATTAGCTGCATAGAGAATAGTTGAGGAGGAAGATGAAATGTCACTTTTTACATTATGTCTCTCTCCCACTTCTAAAAAATTTTAATTTTTCCTTTTCTCAATGACAGAAGCATTCTGCTCTCCAACATCATCTTTTTGTACAGCTCCAGCAGGCTTGTGCAAATTAGATCCTCCACTGCTACAAAGAGATTTGCTAGGAGACCATCATAAAGTACTGCTAGGCCTACTGGAATTTGTAGTAGAGAACAGTTCCCTCACCATCCAAGGAAACATTGCTAGCATCAGCTTCCAGTCTTATCTTACAGTTCAGTTGGATATGTGGTCATCATGCAGTTTCCTGAACAAGGAGTTACATTTCTCAATCTATACAAGTTTTCCAAAATGGAAAATTGCTTGGTTTAATTTCTCCTCTTAATGCCTTTTCATGCACTTCATGCATTTCTCCATCTTCTTGTTGATATCCAAGGCTTACTGCAAGATCTTGTAGGGTGGGGCAGCATGGTGGCGCAGTGGATAGCACAGCAGCACTGGAGGCCTGGGTTAAAGCCCCACCAAGGACAACATCTGCAAAGAGTTTGTATGTTCTCTCCGTGTTTGCGTGGGTTTCCTCCCACATTCCAAAGACATACTGATAGGGAATTTAGATTGTGAGCCCCAACTGGGACAGCAACGATAATGTGTGCAACCTGTAAAGCACAGCGGAATATGTTAGCGCTATATAAAGATTATTATTATTATAGGGTCTGCAACTGATGCTGCAGTTCTTCGAATTCCTTTTTTGCCACGTCTGTGTGACTCCCCAGGGTCCTGGTTGTCACAGTGGCATTGCTTTCCTCACGGGGAGAGTGATGTCACGCTTGGAAGCAATGAAAGATCTCTTTTATCAGGTAATCACACACACACAACATGTTCACACTCCAGGCCAGAAGGGGGAGCTCTGAACCTGGATGAAGGGGAACTTACCTGATATACTCTGGCTGGAGGGGAAGTTAGTAGGCAGTCTGTCAGGAAGACAGGAAGAGAGCAGTTGGACAGTGAGTGTCAGAAAGACTGAAGGGGCCGTGTAGCCAGAGTTGCTACAGCTCCTGGAGAAAGAGAACTTAGAAGGAAATGACAGTTTGTGGAAAGTGTGCAGGAGAGCAGAGCACAGGAGAGTGACAACTGGGAAGGATAGCTGTGACTGGGCTACCTTCTTGGCTGAGCGCAAACACCGGTAAGGGACTACAACACTACCACGCTATGAAGAAGGCTTTCGTCTCCACCTGGTAAAGGGGACTCTGGATTCGCTTCCAAGCCGGCCGGACCCTGCCTGTACCTATGAGCTGGTGCCCTGGACTATGGTTGCCTGAAGCCTACAGTAAACCAGGTAAAGAGACTGCAAACCTGTGTCCTCGTTCTTTACTGCACTTCTCACCATCTTCACCTATCCACCGGGAGCCCTGGGGACCTACTTCACCTGTGGGAAGTTATACCATCTAGCTGCCATAACCCCTTAACACTTCCCTCATGTCCACAACAATTGTCAATAGCAGGAGGTGGCACTTGTGGATGGTATAGGACCCCCCCGGGGGGCACTCCTGTAGCGGTGGTGTCTGGGTGCAGGTTTTGGAGCGCCTGTGGTGTTTGTCCAATCTCAAGCAGCCAGACAGGCATGTGAACTTGTAAACATAACAATTTTACTGAAAGAGGTAACGGGGTACAGTCTCTCTCTTAAAGGCAAAGTTCACAGTATATTGTGCATATGAAAGTAATGGTTCTCTCCTCATGAGACAAGCGAGTTTATGGCCTCTCAGGGCAGCTGGAGCAGAGTTCTCTTCACTTGCTATTAGAGGAAGTGCTATGCGCAGTCCAAGAAGTATTACACTGATGGAGGAACCTTCACAGATTGCCTCTCCATGGAAACACATTAAAGTGTGGAAGTACTCACAGTTTTGAGCTTGCCATTCCCTTTCGCATGGGGTAGGTTAAACAAAGTCAGTTGCGTGGCAGCCACGTGGGTCTGGTCCTGGCTAGAAGCAAACAGGATAACCAGCATGCAGGCGAGTCGCCCACCAGGGCAATGGGGATAATCGGTACCGGGTCCGGTCGCTCTTAAAGTGGATGTCTCGGTGGCTGTGACCCGGTCTGTGACCCTGGGCACTCAATAAAAAGGGAAAGTCTTTAACCCCTTCATGACCCAGCCTATTCTGGCCTTAATGACCTTGCCGTTTTTTGAAATTCTGACCAGTGTCCCTTTATGAGGTAATAACTTAGGAACGCTTCAACGGATCCTAGCGATTCTGAGACTGTTTTCTCGTGACATATTGGGCTTCATGTTAGTGGTAAATTTAGATCGATAATTTTTGCATTTATTTGTGAAAAAATTGGAAATTTGGCAAAAATTTTGAAAATTTTGCAATTTTCACATTTTTAATTTTTATTCTGTTAAATCAGAGAGTTATGTGACACAAAATAGTTAATAAATAAAATTTCCCACATGTCTACTTTACATCAGCACAATTTTGGAAACAAAATTTTTTTTTGCTAGGAAGTTATAAGGGTTAAAAGTTGACCAGCGATTTCTTATTTTTACAACAAAATTTACAAAACCATTTTTTTTTAGGGACCAACTCACATTTGAAGTCAGATTGAGGGGTCTACATGGCTGAAAATACCCAAAAGTGACACCATTCTAAAAACTGCACCTCTCAAGGTGCTCAAAACCACATTCAAGAAGTTTATTAACCCTTCAGGTGCTTCACAGCAGCAGAAGCAACATAGAAGGAAAAAATGAACATTTAACTTTTTAGTCACAAAAATGATCTTTTAGCAACAATTTGTTTATTTTCCCAAGGGTAAAAGGAGAAACTGGACAACAAAAGTTGTTGTCCAATTTGTCCTGAGTACGCTGATACCTCATATGTGGGGGTACACCACTGTTTGTGGGCACGGCAGGGCTCGGAAGGGAAGGAGCGCCATTTGACTTTTTGAATGAAAAATTGGCTCCAATCTTTAGCGGACACCATGTCGCGTTTGGAGACGCCCCGTGTGCCTAAACATTGGAGCTCCCCCACAAGTGACCCCATTTTGGAAACGACCCCCCAAGGAACTTATCTAGATGCATAGCGAGCACTTTGAACCCCAAGGTGCTTCACAAATTGATCCGTAAAAATGAAAAAGTCCTTTTTTTTCACAAAAATTTTCATTTAGCCTCAATTTTTTTCATTTTCACATGGGCAACAGGTTAAAATGGATCCTAAAATGTGTTGGGCAATTTCTCCTGAGTACACTGATACCTCATATGTGGGGGTAAACCACTGTTTGGGTGCACGGCAGAGCTCGGAAGTGAAGGAGCGCCATTTGACTTTTTGAATGAAAAATTAGCTCCAATCTTTAGTGGACACCATGTCGCGTTTGGAGAGCCTCCGTGTGCCTAAACATTGGAGCTCCCCCACAAGTGACCCCATTTTGGAAACTAGACCCCCCAAGGAACTTATCTAAATGCATAGTGAGCACTTTGAACCCCAAGGTGCTTCACAAATTGATCCGTAAAAATGAAAAAGTACTTTTTTTTCACAAAAATTTTCATTTAGCCTCAATTTTTTCATTTTCACATGGGCAACAGGATAAAATGGATCCTAAAATTTGTTGGGCAATGTCTCCTGAGTACACTGATGCCTCATATGTGGGGGTAAACCACTGTTTGGGCGCACGGCAGAGCTCGGAAGGGAAGGAGCGCCATTTGACTTTTTGTACATCAGGTTGGTGTGTGTGTGTTGTAGTGTATGTCAGGTTGGTGTGTGTGGCGTATACTACACCACACACACCAACCTGACGTACGCCACACCACACACCAACCTGACATACACTACACCACACACCAACCTGATGTAGTGTCAGGTTGGTGAGTGTGGCGTAGTGTACATCAGGTTGGTGTGTAGTGTACTGTACATGTGGTGTAGTGTACGTCAGGTTGGTATGTGGTGTAGTGTACGTCAGGTTGGTGCGTGTGTGTGGTGTACACTACACCACATACAACAACCTGACGTACACCACACACCAACCTGACATACACTACACCACACACACCAACCTGACGTAGGGTCAGGTTGTTGTGTGTGGTGTAGTGTACGTCAGGTTGGTATGTGGTGTAGTGTACGTCAGGTTGGTGCGTGTGTGTGGTGTACACTACACCACATACAACAACCTGACATACACTACACCACACACACCAACCTGACGTAGGGTCAGGTTGGTGTGTGTGGTGTAGTGTACGTCAGGTTGGTATGTGGTGTAGTGTACGTCAGGTTGGTGCGTGTGTGGTGTATACTACACCACACACCAACCTGACATACACTACACCACACACACCAACCTGAGGTAGGGTCAGGTTGGTGTGTGTGGTGTAGTGTACGTCAGGTTGGTATGTGGTGTAGTGTACGTCAGGTTGGTGCGTGTGTGTGGTGTATACTACACCACACACCAACCTGACATACATTACACCACACACACCAACCTGACGTAGGGTCAGGTTGGTGTGTGTGGTGTAGTGTACGTCAGGTTGGTATGTGGTGTAGTGTACGTCAGGTTGGTGTGTGTGTGTGGTGTTGTGTATATCAGCCTGGTGTGGGTGAGTTCTGTAGTGGAATATCAGGATGTGGCTAGTCCACGGACGTGTGATGAATTCTGAAGCATTCATCCAAACACAGTCCAGGTTTGTCGGGACACGTTTCACATTGGAAACGAGTTTCCTTTCTTATCCCCCTTTTATAACATACCCGGCACCTTTTTCTTTTTCGCCCCTCTCCGGGAAAATGTTGCCCTGGTACAATACGGAAACCTTGAGTTCCAGGGGTGCTGGGGCCCGCTCCTTCCTCGTCTCCAAACATCAGGGCCTTTATCACCGCCTCCTGGAACTGAAGGAAGGTGTTGTTGTTCTGACCTGCACATCGTGATAGCACGTATGCGTTATACAGTGCCATTTGTACGATGTGCACAGCCAGTTTTTTATACCACACCTTTGTTTTCCGCATGGCACTATAGGGCTGGAGGACTTGATCAGAAAGATCAACTCCCCCCATGTGTTTGTTGTACCCCAGGGCACAGTCCGGTTTGTACCTCGAACGGTGGTGGCCATGGTGCCGGGACCATGGATTGTAGTCAAGAAAAAGACGTCCCTTTTGTCTTTGAACTTGACCACAAGCATGTTGCCGCTACATTGGGCTCGGCTCTCACCCTTTGGGAGAGCCTGCTCAATTAGTGACAAAGGGAGACCCCTCTGGTTTCTGCGCACAGTACCGCAAGCGGCGGTAGCTCTGGCAGAGAGGGATTGAAAGAGTGGGATGCTTGTATAAAAGTTATCAACGTACAGATGGTAACCTTTATCAAGCAGTGGGTGAACTAAATCCCACACTATTTTCCCACTCACCCCCAGAGCGGGTGGACATTCTGGGGGCTGGATCCTGATGTCCTTTCCTTGATAAACTCTAAAGCTGAGCGTGTACCCTGAGGTACTCTCGCAGAGCTTATAGAGCTTAATCCCGTACCTTGCCCGTTTGCTGGGCAGGTACTGACGGAACTGAAGCCGCCCTTTGAAGAGGATGAGGGATTCATCCACACAAATTTCCCTTTGGGGAATGTACACTTCAGCAAACTTGTTGCTGAAGTGTTCGATGATAGGCCAAAATTTGAACAGTCTATCAAAATTCGGGTCATCGCGGGGAAGGATGTCGGTGTTGTCCCTAAAATGTAGAAATTTATGAATCGCTTCAAAACGTTTGCGAATCATAACCATGCCATATATTGGAGTTTGATATAAAATATCAGTACTCCAGTATTGGCGAATTTCTGGTTTCTTCACAATCCCCATGTGAAGGACCAGTCCCCAATATTTCAACATTTCTACAGAGTCAACGGGACTCCAAGCAGAAAATGATGAAACTGGGTTTAGGGAAAAAAATTGCAGGGCGTACAAATTTGTTTGCTCCACCATGAGACTGACGATTGACTCCGAGAAAAAGACTTTGAAAAAGTCTATTTCCCTGAGGTTGGCAGTCTCAAATTGGATTCCTGATTGGGGAATGAAATCAGGAATCCGTGGAGCAAAATTTTCAGGGACGGGGGTCCAGGTGGGGGCACTAGTGCTAGGTTGGGTGTGACTAGCACTAGGTTGGGGGTTACTTACCCTTGGCTGTGTGTCTTCTCCCCTGGGCTCCGGCTCTCCTCCACTGGGCTCCGGCTCTCCTCCGCTGGGCTCCGGACGATTTCTCGTTCTGCGACTTCTTGGTGGTGGCGAGTCCGTGTCACTGGAGGAGGAAGAGTGAGAGGAATACAAAAAAGTGGGGTCCTCTCCCTCACTATCAGCTTCGGAGGCAATAAAAGAATATGCCTCCTCTGCCGAGTACAGCCTTTGTGACTGGGATGAGTGGGACGAGCGGGACATTGTGTGTGTGGTGTGTGTAAAAAAAACCTAAGCTTTATTACAGTGTGCGTGTGTGTATGTGCGAGTGTTTAGTGAAACTTTTTTACTGCAGGAGGGGACTTTCAGGCGTGGGGGGCTGAGGAGATGCAGGATCCGGCAGCAGCAGCAAGGGGAGCGATCAGCGGGGCGCGGGAGCGATCAGCGAGGCACGGAAGCGATCAGTGGGGCGCGAAAGAGATCACACGGGAGCGATCAGCGGGGCGCAGGAGCGATCAGTGGGGTGCGGGAGCGATCACACGGGAGAGATCAGTGGGGCGCAGGAGCGATCAGTGGGGCGCGGGAGCGATCACACGGGAGAGATCAGTGGGGCGCGGGAGCGATCACGCGGGAGCGATCAGTGGGGCGCGGGAGCGATCACACGGGAGCGATCAGCGGGGCGCAGGAGCGATCAGTGGGGCGCGGGAGCGATCACACGGGAGCGATCAGCGGGACACGGGGGAGCTGTCAGGCGAAGGGGCCTGAGGAAATGCAGGAGCCAGCAGCAGCGGGGGGGGGGGGGGGGTGATCAGAGTGATCACTGGGGTGGGTGATCTCCGGGGGGGGGGGGGGCAGAAGGTGGCTGTCAGGAGCGGAGGGAAGGAGGGGGCAGGGGAGATGTAGGAGCCTGCAGCAGGGGAAGGGTGATCACTGGGCAGGGGGGTGATTTCTGGGGCGCGGGAGGGGGTGGAGGTCAGGGGGGGGAAATCGGACGGGGGGGGGAGTACCGGAAGGCGGACCAGAAGGGGCCGATCAGCGGACCGGAAGGCGGACAGGTGGCGATCAGCGGGGCACGGGGGAGCTGTCAGGCAAAGGGGCCTGAGGAAATGCAGGAGCCAGGAGCGGGGGGGGGGGGGTGATCAGGGGGGCAGGGGGTGATAAGAGTGATCACTGGGGTGGGTGATCACCGGGGGGGGAGGCGTTAGAGGGTGGCTGTAGGAGCAGCAGGGAAAGTTGATCCCTGGGCAGGGGGGTGATTTCTGGGGTGTGGGAGGGAGTGCAGGGGGGATCGGATGGTGGGGGGGGGATCGGACGGTGGGGGGAGAGGGAGGCAGAAGGGGGGGAGTACCGGAAGGCGGCAGCGGCGGTCAGGAGTCAGCAGGGGCGGCGATGAATAGGCGGCAGCGTCGGTAAGGTGGCAGCGGCGGCGGCGATCAGGCAGCGGCGGGTGCAGCACGCAGGAACCTCACTCTCCAGCTTCCACGGAAGGGATGAAGCTGGAGAGTGATGTCAGACATGTTTCACTCCACCCCTCCACATCTGATTGGAGGGAAAGCGTCACATGGACGCTTTCTCCAATCAGAGCTGGAGGGGGGTGAAACAGAGGGCACAGGAGCGATCGTGGCCACGGGGGGGCAAAGCCACCCCCCCGGGGTCAACTAGAGGTCCTCACGTACCTGCGGGTCCGGTGACATTTCATTGACCCCGGTCACCGGACCCGCAGGAACGCGATCAAACCATGACGCGTACGCTGCGTCATAGGTCGGATTGGCACCGACTTTCATGACGCAGCGTATGCGTCAAAGGTCGGGAAGGGGTTAAAGGGAATTTGGTAATAAAGTTTATTTATGATGCCACCTGTGGCTCTCGGTCAGAGGGACCGACACTGCTTAAAGGGGTCCTCTGGGATGATGTTGTTGCAGCAAGATGGTGACACTTCCCACAGGTGAAGCAGAGTCCCCAGGGCTCCCAAGGTGTATGGCAAGGATGGTGGGTTGCCGGTAAATAACAGATGACACAGAGTTGCAGTCTTTACCTGGTTTACTGATGGTAACAGGCAGGGCCGGCTCCAGGTGTTTGAGGGCCCCGGGTGAAAGAGTCTCAGTGGGCCCCCCCTTTAACACATACCGCGATTCATGATGCACAAATACAGCTGAGAATTATAGCTATAGTACAATGCCAGATTTCACTTCTTACATGAGTGATAGCTATTGAAAATTCTGCAGTGTATGTATACAGGACACGAGGAGCGGTACTGTGCAGTGTATATATACAGGACAGTGATGGTACTGTGCAGTGTATATATACAGGACAGGAGGAGCGGTACTGTGCAGTGTATATATACAGGGGAGTGATGGTACTGTGCAGTGTATATATACAGGACAGGAGGAGCGGTACTGTGCAGTGTATATATACAGGGGAGTGATGGTACTGTGCAGTGTATATATACAGGGCAGTGGTACTGTGCAGTGTATATATACAGGGCAGTGGTACTGTGCAGTGTATACATACAGGGCAGTGGTACTGTGCAGTGTATATATATTTCAACAGCCGCGCAGCCCAGGCCCCCAGCACCTGTCCTGTATATATATACTGTCATACAGGCTGTATAGATACAGTATATACATATACAGGACAGGTGCTGGGGGCCTGGGCGGCTGCTGAAGTATATAATATACAGTATATCAGCTGTGGCCACCCCAGGTCACCCAGACTGTCAGAATACAGCGATACATCACACTCAGGGCAGTTAGGAGCTCCTCCACCTCCGGAATCTGCGGCTGCCTGAATCTGATAACTTCAGCAGTCAGTGAGTGAGTGCAGCCAGCGAGGGGCGGGTGGGAGAGCAGAGCAGGAGAACGTGCTCTCTCCGCCCACAAACAGTGTCACGCTGGCTGCCTTCTTAACCCCTGTGTGCCTGGCCCTGCACTGACAGTGAGAACATGCTTGTGCCAGCACAAATTGAATGGCCAGATGGATCTCTGACAGCGTGAGTGGGCCCCCCCCATCTCGCCAGGGCCCCGGCACTTGCCCGGGTGCGCCGGGTGCTGACGCCGGCCCTGGTAACAGGCCTCAGTCCAGGGTACCAGCAACAGGTGCAGAAGGAGTCCAGGCAGCCTGAAAACAAGTAGTAATCTCCCTTGGCAGGTCAGGTTGGGAGCCTTCCTCTATGCACTGGTTTTCTGGTCCCTTGCTACCTGTAGTTCGCTGGCAAGGTACCCCTTTCTCCTGTCCTGGGACAGTACCTGCATGGCAGGCAGCTTGAGCTGTTCTCTTGGGGGTCTCTGACAGGGTGACTCCAGGCTCTATCTGCTGCTGTACCTCAGGTATGGTATGGGCAATTAACATAGTCCTATGCCCTCCGGTTCTACTGTTGACCTTGCAGTTATCCACAATCTTGGGCTCCCTGTGCCCAATTTCTGCGCTCTGGCTCACAGGAGGCCCAATCGCTGCCTCCCTGAGCTCCTAATCACTCCTCTCCCTTCACTGTCTGCTCCAGACTGAACTTACTCCTCCTCCAGACCAGGATGGATATCAGGGAAGATATCAGGGTTTTGAGCTCCCCCTTCTGGCCTGGAGTTAGAATATGTTGTGTGTAAGATTTACCTGCCAAAGGGATCCCACTTGTCTCCAGGCATGGCACTACCCTCCCCAAGAGGAAGGCAGCATCACTGTGGTGCCCGAACTCCTGGGGTGCCACACAGGAGACCACATGTGCAGCATTATCTTTCCTGACTGGAAGAGGCTTCACTTCTTTGTGGAGGAGAAAGATGCCCCCCAGTGTGGATTGGCATGGAAACTATGCTGGAAGCAGTAATTTCTGCCTCCTATGGCTTCCTAGGCAGCTTGAACCAAACTCAACTGGTTTGCACCAGTTTAGGAAGTGTGTGAGCCCTGAGCTGGGGGCTCCTCCCAGCCGTTTCTATGGCAGCTTGTTGTGAGGAGAATAATCACTTAATTTTCATATACACACATTGCCCAGTAGATGGCAGCAAAGCACATTTATGAATTGTCGTTAAACAACGTAATGTATTACATCTCTTAACTCACAGCGCCCAAACTAATTCTGACACACTGGAACAAATCTACTGCCACACGACAACTGTCTCATTCAGCAGCAGTAGAACGAGTAGTAGATGTGGCTGAAGGAATGATTTACCACTTGCCAATATAACAGTCAATGTGTGTGGAATCCCATACCACTGCACAAAACATCTCAAGATTCTGGCAATGTCTTGCTGGTGGTATGTGGAATTTGCACTGAAACTATCAACCACTTCTCCCTTTTGAATAAGGCAGCTGCCCACAAAACAAGGAAACAGAATTCACCACTTTCACCGCCTTACAATAGCTGCTGAATGTATTCATAGATGCAAAAGTTTTGAGAAGCTTTTTGTCAAAGAGGCTTGGATGCTGAGGTTCTTACTATCCACCTCCTTCAATTTTAGCAACTCATAGAATTAGTATAAAAAGATATATTTTTACTAATACTAATAATTAAAAACTATGATCCAATAGTATTTCCAAATAGATATAACATACAGAGTTATTTGAATACAAGGAAGCCGTGGGCGAAACGTGCGTAGGGGCGCGTGTTGACACTTATGGAGAAAGAGAGGGGTAAGATTACAGCATGGGACTATTAGTCCCTTTATCATATGTGACAGCTTGGGTCACTGGACCATAGGGAAAATTCCTTTTTGTACTATAGTGGATCTGTGTGATTACCTAAGGACTTAGTGTGCACTGGCACGTTATTACGGGTGACTGGAATTCATTATTGTTATAGTTTATGCCCCTCTCTGTATTCATGGTGCAACACTAATTGTTTTTGGTGCACCCATATTTGTATTCAAATAACTCTGTATGTTATATCTATTTGGAAATACTATTGGATCATAGTTTTTAATTTTTAGTATTAATAAAAATATATCTTTTTATACTAATTCTATGAGTTGCTATACTTCATTTTCTTTGGTTATCATGTAATAGGAAGTATCTCAGGGCATTATCCCAAATAGTCCTGGATGATCCTGATAGGACTAGTTTCATGACTATGGTATCTGTGTCTGAGTTTTTGTTTCTCCTTCAATTTTAGTTTGACACATGAAATGCTCAAGTGCTTCTTGTCAGTCTTCTGCTGTAGGGAAGTGCTGTTGGTTGTTCTCACTGACATGACGTAACCACTGACTGCAGCAAAGATATCACATTGACAGTGCTGCTGCAGTCAATCACTTAGCTCAGGGGGCAACAAGCCTATATTTCAGCTGCATGCGTATAACCAGTATATGTTATTTATTAATAATCTCATTACCTGTGCATGGTCCTCTTTGATGTTCTTCCATTTTATCTCAACTCCTGACGAAGAACTTGTTCCTAAGCACACGTCTTGGACCTGGGACCTCTGACCAGGTAATTTCTATTTCATGGAGCTTTTATTCAGCTCCCCTCGGGACACACATTCTGTGAATGTATACCTACCCGATTTACGCCATCTGTTTGGGTTAATTTCTCCTGGTGCACCCCCTTTGCTATTGGTGCTATGATGTTATTGTCCTACCTTCTGCATGCTACATGCATACTGAGGCACATATGACACTTTATCTTATAATTCTAGTAGTACATCAGGCTGACCTATGACCTATGACTTATGTCATACCACTTGTAGTGCAGTGCTCACTGAATGTGTTGGGGGTCACTCACTTGGCAGCGGGATTAATAATTATCATGTCATTTGACTCTAGCTAAATTTTTACACCTATTTCACAGGCAATGTGCAATATCAAATATTATGTTCTGGTTCTATGCATTTAACCACATATGTCTATATTTCAACTACATGTGTATAACCAGGGTGTATTTGTTTATTAACATCTCATTACCTGTGCACAGTCCTCTTTGAAGGTCTTCCATTTTACCTGTGTGGGCACTTAGCGCCATTCATTCCCACCCACTGTTCAATAAAGGTGTTGTATCTTTATTCTAATGTCCCACATTCTTTTTGACCACATGTTCAGCGTTCTCTTTTTGGTTTCTGCTTGCTAATGTCGCCAGAACTGGCCAATGAGGTCAGCGATTGGTTGCAGCACTGTTGTCATGTCGTCCCTGCTGCAGCTAATCAATATAGACCGAAGCAGTGCTGAGAGACAGTGCTGGAAAATGGGAGCGTGAGTTAGAGCTCCGGTTGGGGCTTGGAGTTGCAACCCTGAGGTTATAGGTGAATAATCTTTCAAACGAGACAACCATTTAACCTTCTGTTAATGCCAAATGACTACTATAGCATGAAAAAATGAATTAAAATCTATTGACAGTAATTTCTTTTATTATGTTTCTAAAATAAATGTGAACTTATACATGACAGTACAGTGAGGTCACATGGAGCACACTAATCCCTTTCTCTACTGTCTTCACTGATCCCTAGGGAATGTACTAGCCGGTATTCGTGCTGAGCTGGTACTGTTTCTCATCAGCATGTGGATGCAGCAGCGAGTATGCGTCATTATGACATGACATGTCAGGTTGTTGTACACTTTATATAACATTTAGGTTGTCCAGATATCGCACATTTCATCACTAATATCTTACAGCGGGTAAGGCTTGATTCAAGTAGCCAGTATTTAGTTAATGCATGTGTAATTGATATTGCAGAAAGGATATTACAAAAACATTAGTTATATATATCTAGGAGCATAAAGGATTTAATGTGAGTCTACACTTTTATGTAGAAAGGAGTTTGCAAATAAAGTACCATAGCTCTTAAAGGGAACCTGTCAGCAGGATTGTGCACGGTAACCTACAGACAGTGTCGGGTCGGCGCCGTTGTACTGATTACAGTGATACCTTGGTTGATGAAATCCGTCTTGTGGTTGTTTAAACTTTATTTGCAGTTTTGACTTAATGATATGCTCGTGCTCCGGGGAGGCCTGTGAGGGGTCTTCATTGGAGCTCTGGTTAGGTATTTATGTATCTGGCTTCTCCCTAGTTTACATAATGAATATTATATACTGTATATTTAAAATAAAATCACCATCTGCAGGCAAGTGCATAATGTGTATTTTATTATTTTTTTTGGTATACATAATTTTTTTTTTTTTAAAGTCGGAAAATGGCACCAGTATAATGCCAATCAGTATAACGGCGCCAACCTGACACACTGTCTGTAGGTTACTGAGCACAATCCTGCTGACAGGTTCCCTTTAACCAGTTCAGGAAAGGACCACACAGATTTTTGGATTTTTTCATATATGTGGTTTAAAGAGATGTAAAAAGTGTTTTGGTTTGGATCCTTTCTTTCATGATACATGGGGAATAATTGTTATTTTCTCATATTTTTACACTCTCTCGTTTATTTTCTTCACATTTATTTATGATCACAAAAGACCACAAAAACCACATAAATAAATGACATTTAAAACTATAAATTCACAAATATTACGCTTTATTTGGAACAATAAAAAATCACGTATTTCTCAACAAACCTTGTTCAGACACAAGCAGGGCCGGACTGGCCATCGGCCAGAAGGGTCGGTGCCAGTAGTGGGCCGCTGCATGCTGTGCCGTTGCCAGCGGCGCCAGCGCCGACTCGCCCCCCCGCCAGCACCGCCGCATTCAACTATACCAGCGTCTATGATGCCGGTACAGTTCAATGCAATGATGGAGGAGAGAGAGCGTCTGACGACACTCCCTCTCCCACCATTCCCCGCTCTGCCTCTGACACTAACGTCATCGCGCACTCACTGTGTGCCAGGCCGTGCAGCGGCAACTGCCGAGACTGGAGCAGGGAGCAGCGCAGGCACGAGGAGAGGTGAGGAGTGGTTTTTTTTAACAGGACTGTGGGGCCATTCTCGGGGGGGGGGGGGGGGGGCTGTGCAGTATACCACTATGCGGGCTGTGCTGTATACTACTGTGTGGGCTGTGCTGTATACTACTACTTGGGCTGTGCTGTATACTACTGTGTGGGCAGTGCTGGATAAAACTCTGTGGGCTGTGCTGTATACTACTCTGTGGGCTGTGCTGTATACTATGTGGGCAGTGCTGTATACTACTACGTGGGCTGAGCTGTATACTACTACGTGGGCTGTGCTGTATACTACTATGTGGGCTGTGTTATATATTACGTGTGCCGTGTTATATACTATGTGTGCTGTGTTATGTACTACGTGGGCTGTGCTATATTATGCAGGCTGTGCTATATACTATGCGGGTTGTGCTATATACTATGTGGGTTGTGCTATGTACTAGGCGGGCTTTGCTATATTCTATGGGGGGTATATTTTATATTTTATTCTATGGGGGAGGCCATGTTATCTACTATGGGGGGTATATTATATTCTATGGGGGAGGCTGTTATATACTATGGGGGGCTGCATTATATTCTATGGGGGGCTACATTATATATTATGTGGAGGTGGGCTGTATTATATTCTATGGGGGGCTGTATTAGATTTTATGAGGGATGACTCCATCATACTCTTTGATGGGGCTGCATTATATTCTATGGGGAGGTGGGCTGTATTATATTCTATTCGGGGCTACATTATATTCTATGGGGGGCTGTATTATATTTATATTCTATGAGGGGTGATTGCATCATACTCTATGAGGGGGCTGCATTAAACTATGAGGGGGGCTGCATTATATTCTATGAAGGGTTACATTATACTCTGTGGGGTGGTTGTATTATACTCTGTGGGGTGGCTGCATTATACTCTGTAGGGTGGTGGCTGCATTATACTATATGTGGGCTGCTGTTGTGAAATTGGATTTTGGGCTCCCCCGGTGGCCACTGGTGGAATTGAACTGGTGTGCATCATCCTCTCTGTTCACCTGTTTCCATCAGGATGTGGGAGTCGCTATTTAGCCTTGCTCCTCTGTCACTTCCATGCCGGTCAACATTGTAATCAGAAGCCTTTCTGTGCATGTTCCTGCTGCTAGACAACTCCCAGCTAAGTTGGACTTTAGTCCTTGTTTGTTTTTGCATTTTGTTCCAGTTCACAGCTGTAGTTTCGTTTCTGTCTCTGGAAAGCTCTTGTGATCTGAAATTGCCACTCTGATGTTATGAGTTAATACTAGAGTCTTAAAGTAATTTCAGGATGGTGTTTTGATAGGGTTTTCAGCTGACCATGAAAGTGCCCTTTCTGTCTTCCTGCTATCTAGTAAGCGGACCTCAATTTTGCTAAACCTATTTTCATACTACGTTTGTCATTTCATCTAAAATCACCGCCAATATTTGTGGGGGCCTCTGTCTGCCTTTCGGGGAAATTTCTCTAGAGGTGAGCCAGGACTATATTTTCCTCTGCCAGGATTAGTTAGTCCTCCGGCCGGCGCTGGGCGTCTAGGGATAAAACGCAGGCTACGCTACCCGGCTACTGTTAGTTGTGCGGCAGGTTTAGTTCATGGTCAGTTTAGTTTCCATCCTTCCAAGAGCTAGTTCTTATGTTTGCTGGGCTATGTTCTCTTGCCATTGAGAACCATAACAGTTTGACCGGCCACAAAGGGTTAAATTAATTGACAGAGAAAGGAGAGAAAAGAGAAGTCTGCTGAAGATTTTTTTTTTTTTTTTTTCAGTTCTGAGTGTGCTTGTAATTGAATCTCTTGCAAGTCTGCCTATATTGCAGCCTTTCTCTCTCTCTCTCCTTCTAATCCTGGAATGGCTCTGTGCTAGGATTGGAATGAGTGCGCCCTGGCGGCGAATTTCAGAGAGGGTCTCTCTGATGCCATTAAGGATGTTATGGTGGGGTTCCCTGTGCCTGCGGGTCTGAATGAGTCCATGACAATGGCTATCCAGATCGATAGGCGTCTGCGGGAGCGCAAACCTGTGCACCATTTGGCGGTGTCTACTGAGAAGACGCCAGAGAATATGCAATGTGATAGAATTCTGT
Source organism: Ranitomeya variabilis (assembly GCF_051348905.1). Classification (NCBI taxonomy): domain Eukaryota; kingdom Metazoa; phylum Chordata; class Amphibia; order Anura; family Dendrobatidae; genus Ranitomeya; species Ranitomeya variabilis. Next base: position 796,693,076 of record NC_135232.1, on the reverse strand, counting down.
CCAGAAGTGAACGGCAGAATTTTAGACGAAAAAATGGGTTGTGCTTCTATTGCGGTGATTCAACTCATGTTATATCAGCATGCTCTAAGCGTACTAAGAAGCTTGATAAGTCTGTTTCAATTGGCACTTTACAGTCTAAGTTTATTCTATCTGTGACCCTGATTTGTTCTTTATCATCTATTACCGCGGATGCCTATGTCGACTCTAGCGCCGCTTTGAGTCTTATGGATTGGTCCTTTGCCAAACGCTGTGGGTATGATTTGGAGCCTCTTGAAACTCCTATACCCCTGAAGGGGATTGACTCCACCCCATTGGCTAGCAATAAACCACAATACTGGACACAAGTAACTATGCGGATTAATCCGGATCACCAGGACATTATTCGCTTTCTTGTGCTGTATAACCTACATGATGTGTTGGTGCTTGGATTGCCATGGCTGCAATCTCATAACCCAGTCCTTGACTGGAAAGCTATGTCTGTGTTAAGCTGGGGATGTAAGGGGACGCATGGGGACGTACCTGTGGTTTCCATTTCATCATCTATTCCCTCTGAGATTCCTGAATTCTTGACTGAATATCGTGACGTTTTTGAAGAACCTAAGCTTGGTTCATTACCTCCGCACCGGGAGTGCGATTGTGCCATAGATTTGATTCCGGGTAGTAAATACCCTAAGGGTCGTTTATTTAATCTGTCTGTGCCTGAACATGCTGCTATGCGAGAATATATAAAGGAGTCCTTGGAAAAGGGACATATTCGTCCTTCGTCATCTCCCTTAGGAGCCGGTTTTTTCTTTGTGGCTAAGAAAGATGGCTCTTTGAGGCCGTGCATTGATTATCGGCTTTTGAATAAAATCACGGTTAAATATCAATATCCGTTGCCACTGCTGACTGATTTGTTTGCTCGCATAAAGGGGGCCAAGTGGTTCTCTAAGATAGATCTCCGTGGGGCGTATAATTTGGTGCGAATTAAGCAGGGGGATGAGTGGAAAACCGCATTTAATACGCCCGAGGGCCACTTTGAGTATTTGGTGATGCCTTTTGGTCTTTCAAATGCCCCTTCAGTCTTTCAGTCCTTTATGCATGACATTTTCCGTGATTATTTGGATAAATTTATGATTGTGTATCTGGATGATATTTTGATTTTTTCGGATGACTGGGACTCTCATGTCCAGCAGGTCAGGAGGGTTTTTCAGGTTTTGCGGTCTAATTCCTTGTGTGTGAAGGGTTCTAAGTGCGTTTTTGGGGTTCAAAAGATTTCCTTTTTGGGATATATTTTTTCCCCCTCTTCCATCGAGATGGATCCTGTCAAGGTTCAGGCTATTTGTGATTGGACGCAACCCTCTTCTCTTAAGAGTCTTCAGAAATTTTTGGGCTTTGCTAACTTTTATCGTCGATTTATTGCTGGTTTTTCTGATGTTGTTAAACCATTGACTGATTTGACTAAGAAGGGTGCTGATGTTGCTGATTGGTCCCCTGCTGCTGTGGAGGCCTTTCGGGAGCTTAAGCGCCGCTTTTCTTCCGCCCCTGTGTTGCGTCAGCCTGATGTTGCTCTTCCTTTTCAGGTTGAGGTCGACGCTTCTGAAATCGGAGCTGGGGCGGTTTTGTCGCAGAGAAGTTCCGATTGCTCCGTGATGAGACCTTGTGCTTTTTTCTCGCGTAAATTTTCGCCCGCCGAGCGGAATTATGATGTTGGGAATCGGGAGCTTTTGGCCATGAAGTGGGCTTTTGAGGAGTGGCGTCATTGGCTTGAGGGGGCTAGACATCAGGTGGTGGTATTGACTGACCACAAAAATCTAATTTATCTTGAGTCCGCCAGACGCCTGAATCCTAGACAGGCGCGCTGGTCGTTGTTTTTCTCTCGGTTTAATTTTGTGGTGTCCTACCTGCCGGGTTCTAAGAATGTTAAGGCGGATGCCCTTTCTAGGAGTTTTGAGCCTGACTCCCCTGGTAATTCTGAACCTACAGGTATCCTTAAGGATGGAGTGATATTGTCTGCCGTTTCTCCAGACCTGCGGCGGGCCTTGCAGGAGTTTCAGGCGGATAGACCTGATCGTTGCCCACCTGGTAGACTGTTTGTTCCTGATGATTGGACCAGTAAAGTCATTTCTGAGGTTCATTCTTCTGCGTTGGCAGGTCATCCTGGAATCTTTGGTACCAGGGATTTGGTGGCAAGGTCCTTCTGGTGGCCTTCCCTGTCTCGAGATGTGCGAGGCTTCGTGCAGTCTTGTGACGTTTGTGCTCGGGCCAAGCCTTGTTGTTCTCGGGCTAGTGGATTGTTGTTGCCCTTGCCTATCCCGAAGAGGCCCTGGACGCACATCTCGATGGATTTTATTTCGGATCTTCCTGTTTCTCAGAAGATGTCTGTCATCTGGGTGGTGTGTGATCGTTTCTCTAAGATGGTCCATTTGGTTCCCCTGCCTAAGTTGCCTTCTTCTTCCGAGTTGGTTCCTCTGTTTTTTCAAAATGTGGTCCGTTTGCATGGTATTCCGGAGAATATCGTTTCTGACAGAGGTACCCAATTCGTGTCTAGATTTTGGCGAGCATTCTGTGCTAGGATGGGCATAGATTTGTCTTTCTCGTCTGCTTTCCATCCTCAGACTAATGGCCAGACCGAGCGGACGAATCAGACCTTGGAGACATATTTGAGGTGTTTTGTGTCTGCAGATCAGGATGATTGGGTTGCTTTTTTGCCTTTAGCGGAGTTTGCCCTCAATAATCGGGCCAGCTCTGCCACCTTGGTGTCTCCCTTTTTCTGTAATTCGGGGTTTCATCCTCGATTTTCTTCTGGTCAGGTGGAATCTTCGGATTGTCCTGGAGTGGATGCTGTGGTGGAGAGGTTGCATCAGATTTGGGGGCAGGTAGTGGACAATTTGAAGTTGTCCCAGGAGAAGACTCAGCTTTTTGCCAACTGCCGGCGTCGGGTTGGTCCTCGGCTTTGTGTTGGGGACTTGGTGTGGTTGTCTTCTCGTTTTGTCCCTATGAGGGTTTCTTCTCCCAAGTTTAAGCCTCGGTTCATCGGCCCGTACAAGATATTGGAGATTCTTAACCCTGTGTCCTTCCGTTTGGACCTCCCTGCATCTTTTTCTATTCATAATGTTTTTCATCGGTCATTATTGCGCAGGTATGAGGTACCGGTTGTGCCTTCCGTTGAGCCTCCTGCTCCGGTGTTGGTTGAGGGCGAGTTGGAGTACGTTGTGGAAAAAATCTTGGACTCCCGTGTTTCCAGACGGAAACTCCAGTATCTGGTCAAATGGAAGGGATACGGTCAGGAGGATAATTCTTGGGTGACTGCCTCTGATGTTCATGCCTCCGATTTGGTCCGTGCCTTTCATAGGGCTCATCCTGATCGCCCTGGTGGTTCTGGTGAGGGTTCGGTGCCCCCTCCTTGAGGGGGGGGTACTGTTGTGAAATTGGATTTTGGGCTCCCCCGGTGGCCACTGGTGGAATTGAACTGGTGTGCATCATCCTCTCTGTTCACCTGTTTCCATCAGGATGTGGGAGTCGCTATTTAGCCTTGCTCCTCTGTCACTTCCATGCCGGTCAACATTGTAATCAGAAGCCTTTCTGTGCATGTTCCTGCTGCTAGACAACTCCCAGCTAAGTTGGACTTTAGTCCTTGTTTGTTTTTGCATTTTGTTCCAGTTCACAGCTGTAGTTTCGTTTCTGTGTCTGGAAAGCTCTTGTGATCTGAAATTGCCACTCTGATGTTATGAGTTAATACTAGAGTCTTAAAGTAATTTCAGGATGGTGTTTTGATAGGGTTTTCAGCTGACCATGAAAGTGCCCTTTCTGTCTTCCTGCTATCTAGTAAGCGGACCTCAATTTTGCTAAACCTATTTTCATACTACGTTTGTCATTTCATCTAAAATCACCGCCAATATTTGTGGGGGCCTCTGTCTGCCTTTCGGGGAAATTTCTCTAGAGGTGAGCCAGGACTATATTTTCCTCTGCCAGGATTAGTTAGTCCTCCGGCCGGCGCTGGGCGTCTAGGGATAAAACGCAGGCTACGCTACCCGGCTACTGTTAGTTGTGCGGCAGGTTTAGTTCATGGTCAGTTTAGTTTCCATCCTTCCAAGAGCTAGTTCTTATGTTTGCTGGGCTATGTTCTCTTGCCATTGAGAACCATAACAGGCTGCATTATACTGTATCGAGGACTATGGGGAATACGTTATACTATATGAAGAACTATGGGGTGCATTATACTATGGGAAGTGAATTGTACTACATGGATGACTATGGCGGTGCACTATACTATTTGGAGCACTATGAGGAGTGAATTATACTATGTGGAGGACTGAGCAGTGTATTTTAATATATGGAGGACTATAAGGAGTGTATTATACTATATGGAGGACTGTAGTGCACATTATAATATATGGAGGACTATGGGGTGTATTTTACTAAACAAGTAAAATTCTGCATTCTCAGATTGTTTTTGCCGGAACAAAAATCATTGTTCTCAGCAGCACATCACCGGCGTAAACTATAGATGTGCTGCTGATAACATGATCCTGTATGGTGATCTGTTAGTGATATATTAGTGATCGTTCTGTCCCATCATTATTCCTCAGCTGGTGGAAAGAGGCCGGGAAACAAGTGTTGAACAACTTCAGTATTGTCGATCAAACTCATTTAGCGGCCTGAGATCAGCGCATGTAAATACAACCAAAATGCTTTTGTGTGATGTGCAATATGCTAGCATTTGGGGCCCCATTATAAACTTTGCCTAGGGCCCCATTTTACCTAAAACTGGCCCTGCCTCAAGTTAGAACCATGTTCCATTCAGACTGGTGTTTCTTGGTCAGTGTAAAGATTCCTAATCAGTCTGATCAGATGGTTCAGCACACCCATATGCTTCTTGGTATTCCAAAATTTCTGGTAAAAGGGTTTGCTGTTTGATGAAGTAAAAATAGATCTCCTTGTATTCTTTGGCCTTTTCCATTACCCATCTAATGCTAGACTTAACTCTACTACTTGCACACAATTTGACTTAGGGCTTTGTCAGACAGCCATATAAGGCTACGTTCACATTAGCGTTTGGCTAATGTGCGTCGGGTTTGCGTCGGCGATGCAGCAGCGACGCATGCGTCATGCGCCCCCTATACTTAACATGGGGGACGCATGCGTTTTTTTTGTTGCGTTGTGCCACACATGCGTCTTTTTTGCCGCAAGCGTCGGACCAAGAAAACGCAACAAGTTGCATTCTTCTTGCGTCCGATTTTCGGCAAAAACCGACGCATGCGTCGCAAAACGCAGCGTTTTTGCGTGCGTTTTGCCGAGTTTTTGCGTGCGTTGTGCGTTGCGTCGCCGACGCAGCGGCGCACAACGCTAGTGGAGCGCCCCCACACCGCCGCAGGGCCGAGGGGTACCCGGAGCCGGGCCTCTAGGTCTCAGTCCTGGGGTTGTCACGGTGGCTAGACCCGGTCCGTGGCCCTGTCTGTCAGTGGGGGACGTCCGGTGCAATAAGTGGTGTAGTAACGGTGTAGCGGTGCAGTTGTGGGGTGCAGGTCGCGGTAAATAACGAGGACACCAGGTTGCAGTCTCTTTACCTCTTTACTGAAGCTCTCTGGGTCCTCAGTCCAGAATACGGCTCACCAGGCTGCGCAAGTCCGGCCGGTCCAATGGCACTTCCAGAGCTCTCCTTGCAGGTGGAAATCGGTGCCTTCCTTCTAGCGCTATGTGTTGCAGTCCTTCCCTGCTGTGCTTACGGAAAGTACCCCACAACTGTTGTGTCTGTTTCTCGTGTTCCCTCACAACAACTTAATTCGCAATGATCTTCCTCGTCCCTCCAGATACTATGGTAGGAACGCACCCGTATGACGGGGAGGCTCGGAGATCTTCCGGGACTCTATCTGCGCCCCTCTCCTGTTGGTACCCCCCTATGCCTTCCTGGGTGATGCGTGAGACAGTCCGCCTAAAGCTAACTGCCCTGCCGTAGGTCTGAGGTATGGCTTGAAACTCTTTACCTCCTCGGCGTTCCGGCCACCGGTAGTGCGCCTCAGTAAGGTGCTGCCTCTTTCAGCACAACCCTCACTGGTATCTCCTTTCGCTTGACTTCGTTTCTCACTCAGCACAATCTATCTCGCTTCTAGTCCTTTCTTGAGTCCCGCCGCTTCCAGGAGCCTGCGCGGACCCGTTACGTTCTTTCAATGCCAAGCCTCTGCCAGGATCCCACCCCTGGCAGAGACCCTACAGTCTCTCCCTTCACAACACCCCCTGCCACAGGGTGTTGCTCCGTTCAATCCCGTCAGCGTTCTCCCTAACTTCCTGCCTGACCCCCAGTTTACCCACTATGGTGGGGAGTGGCCTAATGAATAGCACCCTTAGCTCCCCCCGGAGGCCCAGCTGTGAAATGTATTGGTGACTGTGATACCTGCTCAGAGAACTCCTTCAGTGCCATCGAACGCACCATGGCCCCCCTTAGTGGCTGAGCCATGATACTGCAACGACCAGGACTCTGGGGCGCTGCACTCCCCCCTGGTTAAACACAGTACTCCGGGACTGGGAAGAAAAACAACAATACAGGTTAGCAAAAAGACATACAATTTTGTTGAGTGCAAATAACAGTAAGTATACTTAAGTAAGCTTCCCTTTATGGGAGGTGAGGACACTTTTAATGTTACAAACATAATCAACATTATAAATTACAGAGCATAAATAACTTCTGTTACCCAACCGGGTATTCTACTTAGTGCAATTTTTAGAACAATAACTTAACATTGCCTTTAAGAAACTCACACTCTTAGTCTATCAAAGGCCTTCCTATAATCACATTATAAGGCATTTCAACTTTACATTCTCCTTCTTGTGAACCTGCAGGACCGCCTGTCCCTACGGCACCAGACCTACTGCCTCTCCTTTCTTTTACAGGACCGCCCTGTTCAGCCAGGGCCTACTGCCTTTCGCTACTATACACAGTATAGACATAACATTCCTTTCATTTAAAGAACTCTGAGCCCGCTCTACTCGGCTCCTTTAAGGACTCACTCTCTAACCCCTACGGGTTCACTCTCTGTCCTTAGTAACAAAGTAACTTTTCAATGGGGACGCGGGGTTTACCTTCTATCCTCACCTTCATTATTACTTCTTTTACTTTCAACTATGCAGGCTTCTACATCTACCCCTACGGGCTCTCTGCATCTTTCCTTTCTACAAAACATTATTCAGATTTCACATTTCAACAACTTCAACACATATAACTCGGCATGTAAAACAGTTACATTTTCTTTTTCAAGGCATCATTATCACATTACTGTTTGGTAACAGTATCTCTTTCAAATTTACTTCGTCACATCCCCTTTAAGAGGGGACCAAGTCTTTCTGAGGTAGCTCGTCTTCTCAGCCTACCAGTCTTATGCAAAGTTCCAGCCCGGGATCTTCACAAAGTGTCTTTAACTAGGACTAGTAGGAAAGGTTTCTTCGCAAAGTGTCTTTAACTAAACCCAGTAGAGAAGGCATCTTCGCAAAGTGTCTTTTGGCTCAAACCAATAGGGCAAATATCTTCGCAAAGTGTCTTTGGCTAAAACCAGTAGGGAGCACCTTTAAGAAGGTGCAACTTTTTACAAGGGAGAGTTTGAATCATGCGCAGTTCATGATTTCTGCAGTTTTTTAAACTTGTGCAAAACTTTGAGAACAACAATAGTGGCCCCGGGTCAACAAGGGGTCACCTTTAACCCTAAACGGGTTTAGCAGCAACTTGGAAGAACAGTAACTATGTACATTTTTCAGTGGTATTACTTTACCGTTGAGATGTGGCGGGGGGTCTTCTCTCCGGCCTCACCAAACCAACAGATCGTTCTGGTGAGCCAGGGCGTCGTTCCGGTCCCAGCAGTGCCAGAATCCCCCGCTGGGAGATCCTCTTGGTCGGTAACCGTACACGTTCCCCCGGGGCACGGTGAGGTCGAGCTTCTGATGGTTCCGCGGGACCGGGCTCTGCAGCTTTCCTCGCCGGAGTATCGTCTTCCGGTGCTCCTGCAGCAGCCTGGAGGGCAACGCATCGCTGCACGCCTCGGGCTATCCAGCCCGTCTCACCCGCGGCCCTCCTCCACCGCGTGTAGGTGACAGCATCACCTGGCTCTAAGTTGCAATCAAACCTCCCGCTGCTTGGTTCCACCTCTATCCGATCCACACGGACCTGTAGTGGCTCCCCGATCTCCTGGATTATTCCCCGTCCAGACTGGGGATTGAAGGCCACCACTACACCCCAGTGCGACGGTGGGATCTCTGGGGGGCTTACCAGGTCAATCTGCTCAGCGGGCTGGGGCCGGCTCCGCCAGGCTGCCATCGGACGCCGGTAGTGTTCCGCATCCGGGATTATTTTCAAGTCCGGCGTCGGTGGTGTATCTTCGGATGCGGCCAGGTGGGAAGGAGCAAGGGACACTGGGGACAGGCGGATTTCTGTTGGCTGCCCCATCCGAGCTAGCACACGGGTGTCAACCTTTAGGCGGCGTGCCAGCTGTCGGGTCTCGGCTGCAGCCGCACACTCCGCGGACATCGGCGGAGGGGGTCGTCCCATCGGTGGCCCTGCCAAGGCCGAACCCCGCAGTGTGGGCGTCCCTGAGGCTACCTCAGGCTGCGTATCCTCAGGCCGAGCCGGGTCAGCTCCGCGTGGCACTCTGGATGTCGCCATCTTTTTCTCCTCTTCCGCGTTTTCTTCCCGCGGTCTCTTTCGTGGGCGGCCCCGTCCCCATGGTCTCCACCCTCCAACCAGGATCAGGAGGCGTACCTCGGCTGTTGACGGGCACGTCCTCAGGACACAGAAATACTTAGACTGGGCGGCCATTGTTGTTCGCGCTCTGCAGCTCGTCTACGCCCACTCCACGCCCCTCTTCTCTTCCTGCGCTCTTCTCAGCGCTGCAATGGCGGCGGATCTTGGCGCGAACTCTCAACGGCAAGCAGTAGCACACAGTTCTCTCAATAAAGTACAGTCCAAGCACAACAAATCACAGTCTCTAGGCACACATGACCCGATTCTTCAGGCTTAAGTAGATCCTGTTCGTGACGCCAAGTTGGAGCGCCCCCACACCGCCGCAGGGCCGAGGGGTACCCGGAGCCGGGCCTCTAGGTCTCAGTCCTGGGGTTGTCACGGTGGCTAGACCCGGTCCGTGGCCCTGTCTGTCAGTGGGGGACGTCCGGTGCAATAAGTGGTGTAGTAACGGTGTAGCGGTGCAGTTGTGGGGTGCAGGTCGCGGTAAATAACGAGGACACCAGGTTGCAGTCTCTTTACCTCTTTACTGAAGCTCTCTGGGTCCTCAGTCCAGAATACGGCTCACCAGGCTGCGCAAGTCCGGCCGGTCCAATGGCACTTCCAGAGCTCTCCTTGCAGGTGGAAATCGGTGCCTTCCTTCTAGCGCTATGTGTTGCAGTCCTTCCCTGCTGTGCTTACGGAAAGTACCCCACAACTGTTGTGTCTGTTTCTCGTGTTCCCTCACAACAACTTAATTCGCAATGATCTTCCTCGTCCCTCCAGATACTATGGTAGGAACGCACCCGTATGACGGGGAGGCTCGGAGATCTTCCGGGACTCTATCTGCGCCCCTCTCCTGTTGGTACCCCCCTATGCCTTCCTGGGTGATGCGTGAGACAGTCCGCCTAAAGCTAACTGCCCTGCCGTAGGTCTGAGGTATGGCTTGAAACTCTTTACCTCCTCGGCGTTCCGGCCACCGGTAGTGCGCCTCAGTAAGGTGCTGCCTCTTTCAGCACAACCCTCACTGGTATCTCCTTTCGCTTGACTTCGTTTCTCACTCAGCACAATCTATCTCGCTTCTAGTCCTTTCTTGAGTCCCGCCGCTTCCAGGAGCCTGCGCGGACCCGTTACGTTCTTTCAATGCCAAGCCTCTGCCAGGATCCCACCCCTGGCAGAGACCCTACAGTCTCTCCCTTCACAACACCCCCTGCCACAGGGTGTTGCTCCGTTCAATCCCGTCAGCGTTCTCCCTAACTTCCTGCCTGACCCCCAGTTTACCCACTATGGTGGGGAGTGGCCTAATGAATAGCACCCTTAGCTCCCCCCGGAGGCCCAGCTGTGAAATGTATTGGTGACTGTGATACCTGCTCAGAGAACTCCTTCAGTGCCATCGAACGCACCATGGCCCCCCTTAGTGGCTGAGCCATGATACTGCAACGACCAGGACTCTGGGGCGCTGCACTAGTGTGAACGTAGCCTTACTCCTGCGTTAATCGCATCGCACTGCGCGGACTGGCCTGGCACCTCTCCTGACCTGAGCAAGACAGAATAATGTATTTCTATGCAGCTGTCAAGATCAGGTCAGGAGAGCTGACAGCCAGTACAAGTTTTACGATGCGATTCTCGCACGAGAAATACAGTAGTCTGTCTCTGCCCTTACAGTGACAATATATCCTTTTTATCAACAAAACTGCTATAAATAAACATTACATCCGGGTTATTTTTCCATTACATGTATATTTTGTATGGTTTTACAGAGTATCCTGTAGCTTATAAAGTTGTTGTAATAGAGAAAAACTGGGGTCACTTTTGGATTGAGAAACCAAAAGTTATGCAAAAACAAGTGTCAGATCTAACTCAATGAAAATTGTGTAACCCAGTGAATTATTATGGCCACTTACAGAATGATTTGAACTACAAAAATGTCACATAATACTACTAATAATAATCTTTATTTATATAGCGCCAACATATTCCGCAGCGCTTTACAGTTTAACAGCTTTATTTACCTTTAGTCACATTATTTATCCAGGACAATCAACATTGCCATTAATGTAGATTTTTCATTATACGTACACACAAAAAATGGAATAAAAAGTAGTATGTAAAAAAAAAATTGTATCATCTGAAAATGTCATTTTGTTCGGCAAAAATCAAGCCATGATATAGATCTGTCAGAAATTTTTTTTTTTTCAAGTTACAAGCCTCAGTATATGGAAAAACAAATACAATTTTTTAAAATAGTTTTTAGTATGTGAAAATAGAGTATGGCTCTGTTCCCACGTTGTAGTTTTGCTGTGTTTTTTATTGCAAATTAAAGGCTGCTTTTCACAGTACAAGCAAAAGCTATGATATTTCAGAAATCTCATGCACAGGCTTGCTTTTTTTCCTGACTGAATTGTAAGGCTGCTGTGTTTTTGTAAACTGCAACATGTCAATTATTTCATCATTTTTGCAGACTTTTTTCACCAATAAAGAGTAAACGCAAATACGCTGCAAAAACACTGCTGTCAGCTTTTGCAGCATTTTTGGTGTAAAAACCACAGGTACAGCAAAATGTGAAAGCCATTTATTTTTACGATTTTTCCTCTTTTAAGCCAATTCGTCATATCCTCACATGAGGATCGATGTTAGTAGAGATGAGCGAATCTTTCAAGGATGGGTTCGATTCGCCGAACGTTAGATGTTCGCGAAACATCTTCATCACACGGTTTGACGAACGTACCCGAATCCTGTTAGATTCAATGGGAGGCCAAACCAAACGTATACACAACATGTCTGCTCAGAAAATCAATTCAGACACTGCCCATACAAGAGAGGACAGTGTTCGCGTAACCGCGAGATTGCATAGCGCATGCGTGGGATTACAATGTCGACCAGGTCAGTATGACGCTGTTGGGAGGGGGGTGATAGTGTAATGAAGTGAGGAGGCAATGATTTCTTCCATTCAGCAAACTCCCCGTAGCCTGGAAGAAATCATTAACATAAAGGATTATAAATCAATCTCTCAATGTCTACACCACAGCTCAATTACTAGTATGCCCATAGTAATTGATAAAAATCATCCATGGGGTGACAGATTCGCTTAAAGGGGTGACCAAAAGTTTCTCAAACAGCTAAAATTAGGGTCAGAAACCATGAAAAGTGGCATCTATTGACCACAGTACAAATTTACAAATGGCACAGCAGCAGTCAGCCATGGGCCATGCACAAGGTATCAGGAAATGGCTCACCATTTATAGCTTGTGTGATGCAGTGACCCATGTTACAGCCAGTGGGCGCTGTATGTGCTCCTCAGGATATGCATGGAGGCGTATCTGTAAAGGTGATAATGAAACAGTGTCCGGTATGATATTAAATGGCCGGTATGTGTCGCAGAGGGAGTCTGCGCTGTATGCCTGAAGTAAGGTTGTTCTGGGACCTCTAGTCCCACAAGTATTTGTGTTTGTTTACTTAAAGGGAGGTTTGCAGGGTTAGTCGGAGAGCTGGGTGGGTCTGGCTAACCACACACACCTCCAACCTATGGGAGTGGTTACAGGTACATAATATGACCATGGTGTGGTCACATGGTCTCTGTAGTTTAGAGTGTTTGGATCTGTATGGTCTGTGTGCAAGGTCCTGGAAGCCTATGAGTTGGGAGTGATAACTCTCTGAATAGCACATGGTGGGGCTTTGGCACTGAGTAGACTTGTGTGTTGGGAGATCCTGGGAGTAGGATCAGATCCCTGAAGGAGGCCTGTGTGTTCGACGGTCCCAAGTGGGGACGGACGTCCTGAACAGCACACGCAGGGGCCTGTGTGTTGGACGGTCCCAGGTGGGAACAGATGTCCTGAAGAGCGCACGGAAAGGCTGAATGTATGCAGACTCTGCAGCGGCACTGCATTGGGGAGCTACAGCCCATCTGAGGATCTGGACTGTCAGGTGGCCTGGTGAGCAAGGTATTGTCCAGGACGGTGATCCCAGTTCTGCAGCTTTCCTGGGAGAGAGAGAACTGACATGGAGTCAGCAAGTGGAGCAGAAGCTCCCATAAGGTGCCTCCTCAGACTGTTGGTGCTTATTGTGTTCCATGAACTAATGAACTGATCGGCATGCGGTTACCCATGGCAACTGGACAAAGTGAGATCCTGCATGTTTAGTATCTGCGAGTTAAAGCCGTTCACTATGAATTGCTGTAGAGTTAAGCCTGTGATATATAACATGGCTTCAAGTGGTTTAGGATGTGTAAATAAACCAAATAGTCTGTTTATGCGGAAAAACCGTGCCTGTCTATGTTTATCCCGTTGTCAAGCGAGTGTCCCCCCAACACAAGCAGTAAGCACTATCTTACACTTGGAATTGAATTTTCAATGAGGACCTGGTGGTTAAGGGGACAGTGTAAGTTTTGTTAGCTGGGAGACCTGATACCTCATGAAATTCCTCCAATTTTATTTTATTCCAGCCACACTCACATGGCACAAACATCAGTTTCATACAGTACTATTGGTACAAAAATATAAGGAAAGTAGCACAGGTAGTTTACTGATCAATTGACCCACAGTAGAACCTTTTATAATGGCACAGAAGCAGTCAGCCATGGTGCATGCATGAGTTATCGGGCTTGTCCATCATTTACAGCTTGGAATTGAAATTTCAATGAGGACCCGATGGTAAGGGAGTGGTGTAAGCCTTCTTACCTGGAAGCCTTAAAACCTCTTGCAACAACCCAAGTTTTTTTTTTTTTGTTTATATTCCAGCCACACTCATACAGTATGAGAAGGTAGTGGGATGCAGTGACTAACAAGAGAAAGAGAAAGGGTTAACAATTTTACTTAACACAGGGATACTCCATGCAGGGAGGTAAACAGTTAAATGGGGAAGAATAGGCAGTTCAGATGTAAAAGAATATACTGATTGAAGAAACAATGGATGTAGTAGAGGTGATAGTTCTGATAGAGTTAACTTATCCAGTCAGTCAGTTTTCCGGCTGTGGGGGTTACAAGGCAAGTGATGGCGTCAACATCGGCTGGCGCCGGGTTAGTCAGGTGGAGTCCTGAACATAACTTTGATCCGTCTTCTGGCGGCAGCGGCTAGTCTCCGCCAACCTCCGCTGAGCCCTAGTCCATTTACTGATGCGGTAAAGAGGGTACGGTCCACAGCACTGTTTGAGCCTAACGTGGCTTGGTCAATATACACCAGGGGGTCAGGGAACAGATAACGGTCACACACCCGGTGTCTCTCAGGCGGCCCACACACGGTACTCATGAGCCCGAAGCGTTCGGTACCTTGCTCTATCAGGGTCAGAGGGCACACTGCACGTCTCTGTGCACAGTCTCCATGGGTGGCAGCGGAGATTCTTGTGCGTGGGCCTGTGCTGCTGCAGTGCTTGAAGGACGGAGCATTCACTTCTCCCTGCTGCACACTGTCTCTTCCCGCCAATTCTGACCACTTCCGCGCACGCTGTGGCTTTTTTAGCCTAGCCACACACCCTGCTCCCGGATGCAAGTGTAGGTCCGGACCCCTAAGCTTTCCCCCGGATAACAGGGGTGACAGCCCCAACAGTTCTGGACCCGGAGCAGAGCAGGTACCCACCGCCCGGTCCTCCTTCTTACACTCACATGACACAAAAATCAGTTTCATACATTAATATTGGTAGAAAAATGTAAGGAAAGTAGCACAGGTAGTTAACTGAAAATAAGTGCAGGCCTGCATGTCTGGAAGCCGTACTTACACAGGTAACCCACCAGATGAAGACCCAACTTGGAATCTCCACATTTCAAAGAATTGTTTGTAAAATCAGCAGCAGTAGCAACAGCAGGCACAGAAGACACTACAGAGATGGCACAGACTGCAATAACGCGAGACCAATGTATGACACTAAAAACTACACCTTCACCTGGTCTACCCAGTCTGCAACTAGGTTGCAAAAGTCATAGAAAATCTATGACTTGTTAATTTTGATGAAAGTTAAGAAGTCTACACTTTCGGGGGACAGCTGGATACAATTATCAGTCAGACACCACCAGCAGCGCTAAAGACACGTTCTGAGAGAATGCCGGGCATGGCAAAACCTCCAAGGCATGACAGGCGAGAACAGGCCACTCTGCAATTTTTGAAGACCAAAATGCAAAGGGATCCAACTCCCCCTCAGATGGCATTGATATTGAGCTCCAGATACTTCTGCACCATATTCTACAATTGTTCACAATGTGTCCGACTTGTACTCTGTTCTGCTGGTACACGGGCTGGTCTAAATAATGTGTGAAACAACTGAAAGAAATTGGTTATGCCACTTACACTACTGCTTCAATGACGCCTTGACGTTCCCGGGATTGGAAGAATACTGAAGGTTGCTTCCTCCATCTACTCCCGCCAATCACAGACAACAGAGAGGGGATCATTATCCTCTTAATTTCCTGACTGTTGCACGTCCATCACCTCGTCCTGCTCCATTTGTTCCTTGGCTCCTGCACCTTCACTAACAGTTTGTCTGGTACCATGAGTTGTCCTCGATTGCTGTAAGCCACCCTCTCATGGCACCTGCCTGTGCGAAGACACTGCAGAAATTTGAGATATTGTCATCCCTTCCGCATCCTCCTCTGTTTCCACCTCTTCCTCTGGGAGAACCACCTCCTCACGCAGACTATTAGAAGCGTGCTCCAGCATGCAGATGAACGGAACTGTGATGCTGAAGATAGCATTGTCAGCACTAACCATCTTAATAGCCATTTCAAAGCTGTGCAGAAAGATGCAGATGTCCTTCATCTGTGCCCACTCTGCAAGCGTGATTTGCACCAGGTCCAGACTGTGTTGGTCCACGCTATGCAAATGAACATACTACACCAGGGCTCAGCGTTACTACCCCAGTCACTGCAACATGTGGAGAGTGTAATTCCACAGTGTCAGAACATCGCAAATCTAACAGTTAACCAGTAGGCCGAAAGACATCTGTAATCCCCCCCCAAAAAAAGGCTAATTGAAGAAAAACTCATCCATAGAATTTTACAAATAACCAAACAACAAATAGATAATCGAGCAGTATTGAAAATTATATGTTCAAGTTTATTACATAAATAAATAATACATAGAATACAAAATATAAAAAGGCAAAAAAATACCATTTAAAATTTAAATTTCAAATGGTGGCGACAGCATAGTGCCAAGTCCAGCAAGGTTGGTACACAAGTCTATAACTGTCTATTCCAAGTCAAAGAGTATATATGAAAAGGAGCATAGAAATAAGAAAATTGTTTATCAAATTATATAAAGTGCATAGTGCATTAATTTATACATGGTCAGCAGACCTACAAAGCATATGTGAATTTATACAAATATAAGTTAGTCAATGCTCCCATACATAGAATATACAGTTATATGAAAAAGTTTGGGCACCCCTATTAATCTTAAGCTTAATGTTTTATAAAATTTTTTTTTTTTTTTTGCAACAGCTATTTCAGTTTCATATATCTAATAACTGTTGGACACAGTAATGTTTCTGCCTTGAAATGAGGTTTATTGTACTAACAGAAAATGTGCAATCTGCATTCAAACAAAATTTGACAGGGGCATAAGTATGGGCACCTCACCAGAAAAGTGACATTAATATTTAGTAGATCCTCCTTTTGCAAAAATAACAGCCTCTAGTCGCTTCCTGTAGCTATTAATAAGTTCCTGGATCCTGGATGAAGGTATTTTTGACCATTCCTCTTTACAAAACAATTCCAGTTCAGTTAAGTTTGATGGTCGCCGAGCATGGACAGCCCTCTTCAAATGATCCCACAGATGTTCAATGATATTCAGGTCTGGGGACTGGGATGGCCAATCCAGAACAGTGTAATTGTTCCTCTGCATGAATGCCTGAGTAGATTTGGAGCGGTGTTTTGGATCATTGTCTTGCTGAAAGATCCATCCCCTGCGTAACTTCAACTTTGTCACTGATTCATGAACATTATTGTCAAGAATCTGCTGATACTGGGAGGAATCCATGCGTCCCTCAACTTTAACAAGATTCCCGGTGCCGGAATTGGCCACACAGCCCCAAAGCATGATGGAACCTCCACCAAATTTTACTGTGGGTAGCAAGTGTTTTTCTTGGAATGCTTTGTTTTTTGGCTGCCATGCATAATGCCTTTTTGTATGACCAAACAACTCAATCTTGGTTTCATCAGTCCACAGGACCTTCTTCCAAAAAGAAATTGGCTTCCAAATGTGCTTTTGCATACCTCAGCCGACTCTGTTTGTGGCGTGCTTGCAGAAACAGCTTCTTTCGCATCACTCTCCCATACAGCTTCTCCTTGTGCAAAGTGCGTTGTATAGTTGACCGATGCACAGTGACACCATCTGCAGCAAGTTGATGCTGCAGCTCTCTGGAGGTGGTCTGAGGATTGTCCTTGACTGATCTCACCTTTCTTCTCTGCCTTTCTGATGTTTTTCTTGGCCTGCCACTTCTGGCCTTAACAAGAACTGTACCTGTGTTCTTCCATTTCCTTACTATGTTCCTCACAGTGGAAATTGACAGGTTGAATCTCTGAGACAGCTTTTTGTATCCTTCCCCTGAACAACTATGTTGAATAATCTGTATTTTCAGATCATTTGACAGTTGTTTTGAGGAGCCCATGATGCCACTCTTCAGAGGAGATTCAAACAGGAGAACAACTTGCAAGTGGCCACTTTAAGTAGCTTTTCTCATGATTGCATACACCTGGCTATGAAGTTCAAAGCTCAATGAGGTTACAAAACCACAAGAAAGGCTTTAGTAAGTCAGTAAAAAGTAGGTAGGAGTATTTAAAACAAGAAAATGATAAGGGTGCCCATACTTATGCACCTGTCAAATTTTCTTTGAATGCAGATTGCACATTTCCTGTTAGTACAATAAACCTCATTTCAAGGCAGAAACATTACTGTGTCCAACAGTTATTAGATATATGAAACTGAAATAGCTGTTGCAAAAAAAACAATTTTTATAAAACATTAAGCTTAAGATTAATAGGGGTGCCCAAACTTTTTCATATAACTGTAACTACTAAGACAAATATCAATCCACAGTGGATGGCAAAAGACCCTAACCTGTATTAGCCGAAGTGGCTAATTGAACATAAGGAGACACAATGAGACCAACCTGTACTGGGATGAGGGAGAAGGGACCCCTAAGGCCATGTTCACACGCTGCGGTTTTTACCGCGGAACCGCCGCGATTTTGATGCTGCGGGTCCGCAGCAGTTTCCATAGCGTTTACATTAACATGTAAACCCTATGGAAACCGTAAACCGCAGTGCACATGCTGCGGGAAAAACCGCGCAGAAACGCAGCGGTTTACAACCCGCAGCATGTCACTTCTTTGTGCAGAATCGCTGCGATTCTGCACCCATAGAAATGCATTGAACCGCTTACTTCCCGCATGGGGCTGTGCCCACGTTGCGGGAAGTAAGCGGATAATGTGCGGGTGGTACCCGGGGTGGAGGAGAGGAGACTCTCCTCCAGGCCCTGGGAACCATAAAATAGTGTAAAAAAAAGAATTAAAATAAAAAATGAAGCTATACTCACCTCTCAGCGCTGCCCGCGGCCGTCCGGTCTCAGTTGCTGTGCCGAACAGGACCTGTGGTGACGTCGCGGTCACATGACCGTGATGACGCCGCGGTCACATGACCGTGACGTCACGAAGGTCCTTGTCGGCACAGCCGCTTGCAGCGCCGGGGAGATCGCGACGTCAGAGGGTGAGTATAAGGCCAATTTTTATTATTTTTTACATTACTATTGATGCTGCATATTGCTGCATATGCAGCATCAATAGTACAGCAGTAATCCCGCAGCGGAAACCACGGAACAAACCGCGATAAATCTGCAGGGATAACCACAGCGGTTTTGCCCTGCAGATTTTCAATTCCGCTGCGGGATTAACCCGCAGAGGAACCCGCAGCGTGTGAACATGGCCTATAGAAAGACATCTGTAGCGTAGCAAGTCAGTGACTTGTGGGGTGCGATTGGTGGAAGTGAGTACACAGCAACCGTGCTTTCTGCAGCAGCACATCCAGGTTAGGGTAGTGGAGGAGAAGTTTCTGTACCACCAGGATGAGGACCTGAGCTATGCAAGGCCCATGTGTGAGGTTGCCCCGGCATAGAGCCGCCACCAGGTTTGCAGCGTTATCACACATGACCTTCCCTGTCTCCAGGTTCAGTGGAGCCAGCCATTGCTCTAACTCGGCTTGGATATCTGTCCACAACTCTTGAGCTGTGTGACAGTGATCTGAAAGGCATATTAATTTGAACACTGCCTGATTGCGGTGAGCCATAACTGCGCAGTATGGAGGTGAGGGGATTCAATTTGCACTGTTGGAACGTGTGTCGAATCAAAGGAGAGGTTAAGGGCAGAGCTGACGGGCTCTCACTCACCCTGACTGTAGGGGGTAAGCAAGTAGAGTTTCTGTGGCCGGAGACCTGTGTGAGAAGACTTGGCATGGTGACGGAGGAAGAAGAAGTAGCAGATCAAGTTGATGGGATGGCTGGTGGTTGGCAAGGCCTGCTAGTCTGCATTTTAGTGAAGTGAGATTTCTACACTAAGGTATTTTGATCGCCCATGTGCCTGTTCATGCATGTAGTGATCAAATAATTTACTGAGTTTTGTTTGCAAATTTTATAGTGTGTTGGGTCATCTTTTTGTGGTCTCGAAAAGACCCAGGTTAGGCAACCCTTGCTGTCCCTGCAAACTGCACACTTATGACCGGTGCTGGCCACAGCTGTTATGATCTGGTGACCTTGGAGCCGCATGAGAGACTTTCTCAGGAGTAGGTGGTACCTGTACTGACCGCAAACCCTAAATTAACACCGCAACTAGAAGTAGCCGTGGGATGTACCTAACATGTCCTAGACATCTCGACACAGCCGGAGGACTAAATACCCCTATAGATGGAAATGGGAATTCTATCTTGCCTCAGAGCAGAACCCCAAAGGATAGGCAGCCCCCCACAAATATTGACTGTGAGTATAGGAGGAAAGACACACGCAGGCAGAAAAACAGAATTTAGCAAAAGAGGCACTTCTAGCTAAATAGAAAAGGATAGGACAGAATTCTAAGCGGTCAGTATTAAAATCCTAAAAATATCCACAGCAGATAATACAAATATTCCACATCTAACTAAAGACATAGAAAGTATATCTGCATCTCCTGAGAATCCAGCATGACTGAAAAATCCAAACAAAGTCTAAGCTGGACAAAAACACAATAAATTGCACTGAATTGCAAAGCACACTGCATGTGTGCACAGAGACAAAAAACCAGACACTTATCTTAGCTGAATTGACAGCAGGGCAAGAGGAGCCAGAGAGAGATGCAATCCCTCCAAGTACAATGGACAACTGGCACAGACTCATGGATCCTGCACAACTAAATACCCAATAGAGCTGCAATCAGCAGAAACACCTGCCCGGATTACAACCCCAAGACAACTGCACTACCACCAACAACCACCGGAGGGAGCCCAAGAGCAGAATTCACAACACACAGCCACAGTTGGGACTGAGGATACAATGCTTGTCATGGTTGCATCACTTTGTGTCTGTGTGGAAAGATGTAATGTAACCTCCTCGTCTTCCTCCTCTGCTGAGCTCCGTACCTCTGGGTTCACACCAAGGGAGGATCTACATCCTCATTGTCAACCTTTCTGTTCTCACACTCCTCACCCTGAGAGTCAACCTCCTCCTCTTCCTGTCTGACATCACAGTACAGTCCGCGTGCGCCTCTGGTATCTGAGTCTCATTAGGATCATCTCCACCCTTGGTGGTTAACGTCTGGTGATGAGGGTCTGTATTCTGCTCGGACCCTACTTTGTCTGGCCCTGGATCCACCACGAAAAAATTTTGGGCATCGGTGCAGATGCTTGGGATGCTTGACGATTGGGATGCCACCTCTTAGGATTGTACTGTGTGTGATTTTAAGGTGGAGGAAGAGGAGGAGAGGCCTCATGATGCAGCACTTGCCAACCACTGTAGTACATGTACTTTCTGACCCTCATCTACAAGTCGTACCGTTGTGCAGATGCCAAAGGAAGAGAGTGGAGTAACCCGTCATGTAACAGATGTCGTCAGTGGTCTTTAGATAGGATGAGATGGTGTTTGTTCAGTTGAACTTTCATTAACATTAACACCTAACCCACGTACACTTCGAACACCAAGCCTATTCCCCTTCCACTATGACCTCGCTTTTTTCCCACTCATGCTGAAAGTAGCCTTCCCCTCTTGTAGCCTGCCGTTTCACAACCTTAGGCCGACAGCTATCCGTGCGAATTGAGATACTGATTTGGCTTTTATCCTAAGTCATATTGCACGACTCGTTAAAGGGTTGATTGTGACTTGTAGGATCGCTACTTCCAACAGGTGGCGCTATAGAGTTAAGTCCTCTTTTTCTCAGAAGAGGCAATTTGCTGTCTGTTAAAGGCAGATTCTGGTGGTTTTCCACTGCTATTATTTGCCAGGTATATTCTTTCATGGAAAACTCACCCATTTATGGACCTTGCTTTGTCCATGACTTTCTCAAACTATTACTACAGGGATGGAAGCAAGCAATTATCCAAAAGGAAGAAGTAAGATTTTCTTTCACTTGGAATCATAGGCCTAGGACAACCCTTGAAAAATATTTTTACAGAATTACCTCAGCTACATCAAACTTTACAGTTGGCACAATGCACTCAGGCAAGTAATGTTCTTCTGGCATTCATCAAATCAAGATTCATCTGTCAGATCTTAGTCCAAAGTTTTTGTGCTGATGTTAATGCCAGAGGAGGTTTGGAACTTTGGTTATTGAGCAGAGCTCTTTAGCTTTACACGGTTTGTGACTTTTGTGGTTGAGTTGCTGTGTTTCCCAAAGACTTGCGTCTGTCAGTA
This sequence comes from Ranitomeya variabilis, assembly GCF_051348905.1. NCBI lineage: Eukaryota > Metazoa > Chordata > Amphibia > Anura > Dendrobatidae > Ranitomeya > Ranitomeya variabilis. The sequence continues at coordinate 796,671,538 of NC_135232.1, read as the reverse complement.
ATGCCACTCATAATTGTGGAATATTAAGGAGGGAACTGCCTTGTTGTAATGGTGGCATCCTATTACAGTACCACGTATCCTAGCAGATATACTTAGCAATCTTTGGCTGCAGACCCTGTGTTGCAGCTAAGGTCATGGTGTATCCAAGCCTAATAGACTGCATGGCTAGGGGCTGGATTTTATAGGCCTGTAGCAATAGGTATTGCACTGGCTGCCTATCTATTTCAGAAAACAATAAAAACATATGACTCTCATCCACAAAGATCTCCACAGTTCTGCAGCACCATACTTTTCCTGTGTATTACCCTACCCATACTCTCTGTTCTGCAACTGATCTGAGACTGACATCCTCCATGTGATTCTAGTCACAACTCACAGGCAGGCTGTGAAGCAGAGAAGTCAGACATTCAGGGGTCAGCAACCAAGAGAGTACAGAGTAAACCAAGGGAAAAGACCAAGTCGTAAGTCTCCACATACATAGTAAGGTCACATTCCACGGTCAGAATACCAGAGAAATAGCAGATAATAAAAGGGGCAATTACAAACGGGTTGTCAGAACATGGTACAAATGTCAACTACAGTACATCAGAAGCAAAGGGGCAAAAACAAATGGATAGTCAGAACATGGTCAAAAGGTCAGCAACAGTAGATCAGACCTGACAGCATAAGAATCAGGGAAACACACACCAGAGCCTATACGCTTTTGATTGGCAGTGATCTGGGACAGACAGCTCACCTAAATAGCAGGGCAATTACTAAGAACAGGGAGCACCTGTTGAAATCTATGCACCTCCTAGTCTCAGATAGGTCAACTGAGCTGTCAATCAAAGCACTGACAGTTCATCATGCCCCAGCACAGGATAGGATGACAGAGCTGTCCATCACTGAATCCCAGACACTCTGGAGGAATCATGACACTCCATAATCTGAACCTCCCACTTCTGTCTTTAAGGGCTCATGTACACAACCTTAATTCACAGATATCACTCATCCCATTGTTATTTATTGAGGCATTGCAAGTGTCCAATTTTTTTCCTTGGACCGATTCGGCCTATTGAAAGAAAACATAGCATGCACGAGTTGCTTAGGAAAACATTGGACCATACTTGATGACATCCATGAGTGGTCTGATTTTCATGGACACTATGCATGTAGAAGATCGAGAAACTTTTTTTTTTCCATATCCTTGAAAATGAGATCACTCTATGATTAAATGCTAATCAGTGTTGTTATTAGCATAAAGTGACCGATTTTCTCAGATGAGAGAAAAATTTTCGTATGATCCTAACCTTAGATCATGATGATCTTTTGGTGAGTTTTTGATGTTGCAGATTTTCTGCAGCACTTCTGCATCTATTTCAGTAAGTAAATTAGATTACCTGGGATTTTCATTGTGTTTTTGAGTGTGTTTTTTTTACGTGTGTTTTTATTGCGTTTTTGAGGCTGCACTTTTTAAATCTCTGATTGGTATATCTTGCTTTAAATAAAGCTGCTTTGTTTTTGATACTTCCTGGTATTTGGCTTTGAGAAAATTTTATTAATACAGTCATGTACAGATTACATAGTTTTTTTATGCATTTCCATGATGCATTTGATGCATTTCCATTACCTGAGTTTTTTCCACCTCTAATGCAAATCTATGGTAAAAAAATGCACATAAAACTCAAGAAAAATTAACATGTTACAGATATGACACATGCACCATAGGTCAGATTGCGCTGAGAAAAAAAGCACAATAGGCATGAAATTTCTATAAATCCCATCCGCTTTAAGGCCGGGGTCACACTCAGTGTACGGAAATACGATCCGTTTTTTACAGGCGTAATTCGCAGAAATGATCCCACAACAGTGATCCGTATGTCATCCGTAGGCAGGGTGTGGCAGCGCATTTTACGCATGTCATCCTCCGTATGTAATCTGTATGGCATCCGTACTGCGTTTTTTTCTCGAAACCTTGCAAAATGGACATATAATGGATCCATGGGCTCAAATATTCGTGAAAACATATATACAGTCTATATATATATATACAGTACAGACCAAAAGTTTGGACACACCTCATTTAAAGATTTTTCTGTATTTTCATGACTATGAAAATTGTACATTCACACTGAAGGCATCAAAACTATGAATTAACACATGTGGAATTATATACTTAACAAAAAAGTGTGAAACAACTGAAAATATGTCTTATATTCTAGGTTCTTCAAAGTAGCCACCTTTTGCTTTGATGACTGCTTTGCACACTCTTGGCATTCCCTTGATGAGCTTCAAGAGGTAGTCACCGGGAATGGTCTTCCAACAATCTTGAAGGAGTTCCCAGAGATGCTTAGCACTTGTCGGCCCTTTTGCCTTCACTCTGTGTCCAGCTCATCCCAAACCATCTCGATTGGGTTCAGGTCTGGTGACTGTGGAGGCCAGGTCATCTGGCGTAGCACCCCATCACTCTCCTTCTTGGTCAAATAGCGCTTACACAACCTGGAGGTGTGTTTGGGGTCATTGTCCTGTTGAAAAATAAATGATGGTCCAACTAAACGCAAACCGGATGGAATAGCATGCCGCTGCAAGATGCTGTGGTAGCCATGCTGGTTCAGGATGCCTTCAATTTTGAATAAATCCCCCACAGTGTCACCAGCAAAGCACCCCCACACCATCACACCTCCTCCTCCATGCTTCACGGTGTGAACCAGGCATGTAGAGTCCATCCGTTCACCTTTTCTGCGTCGCACAAAGACACGGTGGTTGGAACCAAAGATCTCAAATTTGGACTCATCAGACTAAAGCACAGATTTCCACTGGTCTAATGTCCATTCCTTGTGTTCTTTAGCCCAAACAAGTCTCTTCTGCTTGTTGCCTGTCCTTAGCAGTGGTTTCCTAGCAGCTATTTTACCATGAAGGCCTGCTGCACAAAGTCTCCTCTTAACAGTTGTTGTAGAGATGTGTCTGCTGCTAGAACTCTGTGTGGCATTGACCTGGTCTCTAATCTGAGCTGCTATTAACCTGCAAATTCTGAGGCTGGTGACTCGGATAAACTTATTCTCAGAAGCAGAGGTGACTCATGGTCTTCTTTTCCTGCGGCGGTCCTCATGTGAGCCAGTTTCTTTGTAGCGCTTGATGGTTTTTGCCACTGCACTTGGGGACACTTTCAAAGTTTTTCCAATTTTTCAGACGGACTGTCCTTCATTTCTTAAAGTAATGATGGCCACTCGTTTTTCTTTACTTAGCTGCTTTTTTCTTGCCATAATACAAATTCTAACAGTCTATTCAGTAGGACTATAAGCTGTGTATCCACCAGACTTCTGCACAACACAACTGATGGTCCCAACCCTATTTATAAGGCATGAAATCCCACTTATTAAACCTGACAGGGCACACCTGTGAAGTGAAAACCATTCCCGGTGACTACCTCTTGAAGCTCATCAAGTGTTATGATCCTAGTGGCAAGGATCGCAGGTCAGACTAGCTAAGTAACTGAACAGACTACTAGCTCTGGGGAAGTGGTAACTAGATTGACCGCAACCTGATCCTATCCGCAAACAACTATAGGCAGCCGTGGAACGTTATCTAAAAATCCTAGACGTCTCGTCACGGCCTGAGAAACTGACTATTCCTGGAGGGAAAGTAAGTCCTCACTTGCCTCAGTGGAATGCCCCCAAAGATATAGAATAGCCCCCCACAAATATTAACGGTGAGTTAAGGGGAAAGGACAAATGCAGAGATGAAATCAGATTTAGCAAATGAGGCCCGCTAATACTAGATAGCAGAAAATAGGAAGGAAACTGTGCGGTCAATAAAAAACCCTATTCAAAATATCCACGCAGAGATTGCTCAAGCCCCCGCACCAACTAACGGTGCGGGGGAAGCAACTCCGTACCCCAGAGCTTACCAGCAAAAAGAAATCACATGTTAGCAAGCTGGACTAGACTCATCATACACAGAAATCATATTGCAGGCAGATGAGCAAAAAATATTCAAACAGAACTTAGCTTATCCTGAAGAGGCAGAAAACGAGATAATCAGGAGTAATCAGAATAGCACTGAATACATTGACAGCCGGCAACAAGTGGAAGTGAAGCAGAGCTAAATAGGAGCCTCCCTGGTGAATAACGAGGCAGCTGATCCAGCAGACCCGCAGGATAATAAACCAAACCACCAGGGGGAGCCAAAAAACCAAAGTCACACAATACCATCTGTGACCACAAGAGGGAGCCTGAAAACGGAGTTCACAACAGTACCCCCCCCTTGAGGAGGGGTCACCGAACCCTCATCAAAACCCCCAGGGCGATCAGGGTGAGCCACATGGAAGGCACGAACCAAATCGGCCGCATGAACATCAGAGGCGACAACCCAGGAATTATCCTCCTGACCATAGCCTTTCCACTTAACCAAATACTGAAGCCTCCGTCTAGAAATACGAGAATCCAAGATCTTCTCCACCACGTATTCCAATTCTCCCTCAACCAGCACAGGGGCAGGAGGCTCAACCGAAGGAACCACAGGCACCACATACCTCCGCAACAACGACCGATGGAACACATTATGAATAGCAAACCATGCCGGGAGGTCCAAACGAAATGACACAGGGTTAAGGACTTCCAAAATCTTATAAGGACCGATAAACCGAGGCTTAAACTTAGGAGAGGAGACCTTCATAGGAACAAAGCGAGAAGACAACCATACCAAATCCCCAACGCGAAGTCGGGGACCCACACAGCGACGGCGGTTGGCAAAGCGCTGAGCCTTCTCTTGTGACAGCTTCCAATTGTCCACCACATGATTCCAAATCTGATGCAACCTATCCACCACAACATCCACTCCAGGACAGTCAGAAGACTCCACCTGACCCGAGGAAAAACGAGGATGAAACCCTGAATTACAAAAAAAAGGCGAAACCAAAGTAGCAGAACTAGCCCGATTATTAAGGGCAAACTCGGCCAATGGCAAAAAAGTCACCCAGTCGTCCTGATCAACAGAAACAAAACATCTTAAATAGGTTTCCAAAGTCTGATTAGTGCGCTCGGTTTGGCCATTCGTCTGAGGATGGAAGGCCGACGAAAAAGACAAATTAATGCCCATCTTAGCACAAAAGGTCCGCCAAAATCTAGACACAAACTGGGATCCTCTGTCGGAAACAATATTTTCAGGGATCCCGTGCAAACGAACCACATTTTGAAAAAACAGAGGAACCAACTCAGAGGAGGAAGGCAACTTAGGCAAGGGCACCAAATGGACCATTTTAGAAAAACGATCACACACCACCCAAATGACCGACATTCTCTGAGAGACAGGGAGATCTGAAATAAAATCCATGGAAATGTGCGTCCAAGGCCTCTTCGGGACAGGCAAAGGCAACAACAAGCCACTGGCACGAGAACAGCAAGGCTTAGCCCAAGCACAAATTCCACAAGACTGCACAAAGGTATGCACATCCCGCGACAAGGAAGGCCACCAGAAGGACCTAGCCACCAAATCTCTGGTACCAAAAATCCCAGGATGGCCTGCCAACACCGAAGAATGAACCTCGGAAATAACTCTGCTGGTCCATCTATCCGGGACAAACAGTCTCTCCGGTGGACAACGGTCAGGTCTATCCGCCTGAAACTCCTGCAGCACTCGTCGCAAATCTGGGGAGATGGCAGACAAAATCACCCCTTCTCTGAGGATACCAGCTGGCTCTGAATCACCAGGAGAGTCAGGCACAAAACTCCTAGAAAGAGCATCAGCCTTCACATTCTTCGAACCAGGCAGGTATGAGACCACGAAATCAAAACGAGAGAAAAACAACGACCAACGAGCCTGTCTAGGATTCAGCCGCTTGGCCGACTCGAGATAAATCAAATTCTTGTGATCAGACAAGACCACCACACGATGCTTAGCTCCCTCGAGCCAATGTTGCCACTCCTCAAATGCCCACTTCATAGCCAACAACTCCCGATTACCAACATCATAATTCCGCTCGGCAGGCGAAAACTTTCTTGAAAAGAAAGCACATGGCTTCATCACAGAGCCATCAGAGCTTCTCTGTGACAAAACAGCCCCCGCTCCAATCTCAGAAGCATCAACCTCGACCTGGAAAGGAAGGGAGACGTCTGGCTGACATAAGACCGGAGCCGAAGAAAACCGGCGCTTCAGCTCCCGAAAGGCCTCCACAGCCACAGGAGACCAATTAGTAACATCAGAACCCTTCTTGGTCAAATCCGTCAATGGCTTAACAACACCAGAAAAATTAGCGATGAAGCGACGGTAAAAATTAGCAAAACCCAAGAACTTCTGAAGACTCTTAACAGATGTAGGCTGAGTCCAGTCATGAATAGCCTGAACCTTGACTGGGTCCATCTCAATAGCAGAAGGAGAAAAAATGAAACCCAAAAAAGAGACCTTCTGGACTCCAAAAAGACATTTTGAGCCCTTCACAAATAAAGGATTGGCACGCAGGACCTGAAACACCATCCTGACCTGCTTAACATGGGACTCCCAATCATCCGAAAAAAACAGAATATCATCCAGATACACAATCATAAATTTATCCAGATATTCGCGGAAGATGTCGTGCATAAAGGACTGACAGAAGGAGCGTTAGAAAGTCCAAAAGGCATCACCAAGTACTCAAAATGGCCTTCGGGCGTATTAAATGCAGTTTTCCATTCATCACCCTGCTTAATACGCACAAGGTTATACGCACCACGAAGATCTATCTTGGTGAACCAACTAGACCCCCTGATGCGAGCAAACAGATCAGATAACAATGGCAAAGGATACTGAAATTTGACCGTGATTTTGTTTAGAAGGCGATAATCAATACAAGGTCTCAAGGAACCATCCTTCTTAGCCACAAAAAAGAACCCCGCACCAAGAGGGGAGGAGGAGGGACGAATAAGTCCTTTCTCCAAAGACTCCTTTATATAACTCCGCATAGCAGCATGCTCCGGCATTGACAAATTGAAAAGTCGTCCCTTAGGAAACTTACTACCAGGAATCAAATTTATAGCACAATCACAATCCCTATGAGGAGGTAGAGAACTGAGTTTGGGCTCATCAAATACATCCTGGTAATCTGACAAAAACGCAGGGACCTCAGAAGGAGTGGATGAAGCAATTGACACCACAGGAGCGTCGCCATGAATTCCCTGACAACCCCAACTTGACACAGACATTGCTTTCCAATCCAGGACTGGATTATGAGTCTGCAACCATGGCAGGCCCAACACGACAACATCATGCAAATTATGCAATACAAGAAAGCGAATCACCTCCTGATGAACAGGAGTCATGCACATGGTCACTTGTGTCCAGTACTGAGGTTTATTCGTAGCCAATGGTGTAGCATCAATTCCCCTTAGTGGAATAGGGAATTTTAAAGGCTCCAAAACAAAACCACAGCGCCTGGCAAATGACAAATCCATCAGACTCAGGGCAGCACCTGAATCCACAAAAGCCATAACCGGGTAAGATGACAGGGAACAAATCAGGGTAACAGACAAAATAAACTTAGGCTGTAAAGTACCGATGGTGACAGATTTATCAATCTTTTTTGTGCGCTTAGAGCATGCTGAGATAACATGAGCTGAGTCACCACAGTAAAAGCACAACCCATTTTGCCGTCTATAATTTTGCCGTTCACTTCTGGTCAGAATTCTATCACATTGCATAGACTCAGGTGTCTGTTCAGAAGACACCGCCAAATGGTGCGCAGGTTTGCGCTCCTGCAAACGCCGATCAATCTGAATGGCCAGAGTCATTGACTCATTCAGACCTGCAGGCGTAGGGAACCCCACCATGACATTCTTAATGGCTTCAGAAAGACCTTTTCTGAAATTTGCAGCCAGGGCACACTCATTCCATTGAGTAAGCACCGACCATTTCCGAAATTTCTGGCAGTACACCTCTGCATCATCTTGCCCCTGAGAGAGGGCCAACAACGCTTTTTCAGCCTGGTTCTCAAGATTAGGTTCCTCATAGAGCAATCCAAGGGCCAGAAAAAACGCATCCACACTGAGCAATGCAGGATCCCCTGGAGCCAATGCGAAAGCCCAATCTTGAGGATCGCCACGCAAGAAAGAAATAATAATCTTAACTTGCTGAACAGAATCCCCAGAGGAACGAGGTTTCAAAGAAAGAAACAACTTGCAATTGTTCTTAAAATTCAGGAACCTAGATCTATCTCCAGAAAACAACTCCGGAATAGGTATTCTAGGCTCTGACATAGGACTGTGCACAACAAAATCCTGAATACTTTGTACCCTTGCAGCAAGATGATCTACACTGGAGGCCAAACTCTGAATATCCATATCAGCAGCTGAACTCAGAGCCACACCAAGATTAAGAGGAGGAGAGAAGCCAGACACACAGCAGCTAGACACACGGCAGCAAAAAAAAAAAAAAAATATCTCCAAGCTTCTTTTCTCCTGCTTCTGCCATGCAATTAACACTTTATAGGCCGGCTGTACTGTTATGATCCTAGTGGCAAGGATCGCAGGTCGGACTAGCTAAGTAACTGAACAGACTACTAGCTCTGGGGAAGTGGTAACTAGATTGACCGCAACCTGATCCTATCCGCAAACAACTATAGGCAGCCGTGGAACGTTACCTAAAAATCCTAGACGTCTCGTCACGGCCTGAGAAACTGACTATTCCTGGAGGGAAAGTAAGTCCTCACTTGCCTCAGTGGAATGCCCCCAAAGATATAGAATAGCCCCCCACAAATATTAACGGTGAGTTAAGGGGAAAGCACAAACGCAGAGATGAAATCAGATTTAGCAAATGAGGCCCGCTAATACTAGATAGCAGAAAATAGGAAGGAAACTGTGCGGTCAATAAAAAACCCTATTCAAAATATCTACGAAGAGATTGCTCGAGCCCCCGCACCAACTAACGGTGCGGGGGAAGCAACTCCGTACCCCAGAGCTTACCAGCAAAAAGAAATCACATGTTAGCAAGCTGGACTAGACTCATCATACACAGAAATCATATTGCAGGCAGATGAGCAAAAAATATTCAAACAGAACTTAGCTTATCCTGAAGAGGCAGAAAACGAGATAACCAGGAGTAATCAGAATAGCACTGAATACATTGACAGCCGGCAACAAGTGGAAGTGAAGCAGAGCTAAATAGGAGCCTCCCTGGTGAATAACGAGGCAGCTGATCCAGCAGACCCGCAGGATAATAAACCAAACCACCAGGGGGAGCCAAAAAACCAAAGTCACACAATACCATCTGTGACCACAAGAGGGAGCCTGAAAACGGAGTTCACAACATCAAGAGAATGCCAAGAGTGTGCAAAGCAGTCATCAAAGCAAAAGGTGGCTACTTTGAAGAACCTAGAATATAAGACATAATTTCAGTTGTTTCACACTTGTTTGTTAAGTATATAATTCCACATGTGTTAATTCATAGTTTTGATATCTTCAGTGTGAAGTGTGAATGTACAATTTTCATAGCCATGAAAATACAGAAAAATCTTTAAATGAGAAGGTGTGTCCAAACTTTTGGTCTGTACTGTATATATGTCAGTAAGACACATATATATATTTATATTTCATGCAGCGCTAGATAGCATAAAAGCCGGTGGAGAGATGTCAATAACACACCTATCCATTATTAATCCAATAATATTAAAGGTTAATAATACACACACACATTAAGAATAAAGTATTTTATTGAAATAAATACACACATGGGGTTGTAAAATCTTTATTGTTCACTTAATCTACCTGAAGACCCTCGTTCTGTAAAAGAAAAAAGCAACAATATCCCATACCTTTCCGGCGTGCAGTCATGTCCCACGCTGTAAATCCATCTTGTAAAATCTGGGGAATGAATTGAAAGCAGGGGAACGTAGCATCATAGACTTGTGGCTCCCTGCTGGCATAAACTCATATGAACACTGTCGTGAGAAAATATTCATAAAAATTCCCACGCTAGAGTTCATATGAGTTTATGCCAGCAGGGGGTGCCTCACCGCAAGTCTACGATGCTACGTTCCCCTGCTTTCAATTCATTCCCCAGATTTTACAAGCAGGAGCAACAGCTTCATTAGCAGGCTCTTGCTTGTAAAATTATTTAACCCCTTCAGATGGATTTACAGCGTGGAACATGACTGCACACCGGAAAGGTATGGGATATTGTTGCTTTTTTCTTTTTTTTCTTTTACAGAATGAGGGTCTTCAGGTGGATTAAGTGTAAAATAAAGATTTTACAACCCCATGTGTGTATTTATTTCAATAAAATACTTGTGTGTGTATTATTAACCCTTAAATGTTATTAGATTAATAATGGATAGGTGTATTATTGACATCTCTCCATTATTAACCAGGCTTAATGTCACCTTACATTAGCAAGGTGACATTAACCCTTTATTACCCCATATCCCACCGCTACTCAGGAGTGGGAAGAGAGAGGCAAAGCGCCAGAATAGGTGCATCTTACAGATGCCTTTTCTGGGGTGGCTGGGGCAGATGTTTTTAGCCATGGGGGGCCAATATCCATTGTCCCTCTCTTGGCTATTAATATCTGCCCTCAGTCACTGGCTTTCCCACTCTGGGGGATAAAAATTGCGCGGGAGCCCACGCCCGTTTTTTCCATGATTTAACCCTTTATTTTAACAGCTAGAGCGCCCAAATTTTGCACACACACACACACACTCAACAAACATTATTAGTGAGGAATATGCAAAAAAAAGGGATATGAGATGGTTTACTGTATGTAAACCATGTCTCATATCCTGTCGGGTTTGATAAGGAGGTAGCAAAAGCCGGCAATTGAATTACCGGCTTTTATGCTATCTAGCTCTGAATTAAATCTAAATATGTATATGTGTCTCAATGACATATATATATATATATATATATATATATATATATACATACTATGTGTAGACATTTATTTGTTCTATTGTATTCTAACCTGTCAGTGTGATTTTACTGTACACCGCACTGAATTACCGGCTTTTCTATAGAACAACGCTGCATATTTCTCGCAAGTCACACTGATGGTCCGTGTGTCATCTGTATTTTTCTCGCCCCATAGACTTTCATTGGCGGATTTTTCGCGAAATACGCTGACAAATGCAGCATGCTGCGATTTTCTACGCACGTAAAATACAGCTGTGAAATATACGGCAGATAGGAGCTGCCCCATGGAGAATCATTGGTCCGTGTGCAATGCGTAGTTTTTGCGCCTCTCATACATCGGTAACACTCTCTAGTGTGACGTCGGCCTAATATATCCACTTTGCTGGAACTGTAGTACACTGTGTTTTTGACGCTTCAAAAATACGCAGCATCAAAAACTCAGCAAAAACTCATCATGGGCACACAGCCTAAGACTAGTGACGGACAAACCCGAACAGTAAAGTTCGGGGTATGTACTGAACAGCTAGTGTTCAGTCACCGACCAGGAACACGGATTTTTCCAGAAAGTCTGTGTTACTGTTCGGGTTCGGCAATCCAAACATCGGGTGTTTTCCATACTGTCATCTGCATGACAGCGCGAGAAACACCAGCTAGATCATTGCCGCCTGTCAGAGAGCTGCAGTACCTACGGTGGTGTGATGCCCCAGGGTCCTGGTTGCCAGAGTGGCATTGCTTTCCTCACGGAGAGAGTGATGTCATGCTTGGAAGTGAAGGAAGATTCCTCTTAGCAGGTAATTAGCACATACAACACCGTTCTGACTCCAGGCCAGAAGGGTGAGCTCTACACCCGACTTCACGGGAACTGCTATCTCTGGTCGGGAGGAGGAGTTAGTTGCTAGGCAGTTAGGAAGAGTTAGACAGTTGGTGCCAGACAGCAGACTGGAGCAGTCTGAGGCAGAAGGACGAGTGAGGGGCCATACAGCCTGAAGTGCTGTAGCCCCTGGATAGCGATATACAGAAGGAAGAAAAGCTTTTAGTGAACGTGCCAGAGAGCGAAGCACAGGAGAGTGACAACAAGGGAGAATAGCTGCGAGAGGGCTACCTCCCTGATAGAGCGCAGATACCAGCAACATGAAGACAGAGGTTGTATCATACTCTAGGAGGCACAGCAGAAACTGGTAGGACAGCTAGACTACACGTAACCTGTCCACCCTAATGCCCAGGAGACACAGTAACACATAGAGCCCGGGTCATGATAGAGACCCTGTAAAAAGGCTCAAGTCACCGGTCATACGGGTTTGTGTCCCACTTCAATAAAGGACAGATATAACTGAGAGGGCCTTGCTGAGAAGCCATAGGCAGAAAGGAACTACACCACAGGGCTAGATGGAAGGCTTTTAACTCCACCTGGTAAAGCTGAACTCTGAACTCACTTCCAAGCCGTCCTGTACCTGTGATCTGGTGCCCTGGACTGTGGCTGCCTGCTACCATCAGTAAACCAGGCAAAAAGACTGCACAACTGCGTCCTTCGTTCTTTAATGCACAACTCACCATCTTCCATCTATTCACCAGGAGCCCTGGGGACCTACTTCACCTGTGGGAAGTTATACCATCTGACTGCCATAACATCACCCCAGAGGACCCCTTTAAGCAGCATTGGTCACCTCTGACCGAATACCACAGGTGGCATCACAAACTTTCTATATTTCAAAAACCCCTTTAAAAAGACTTTCCTTTTAACATGGGCGCCCAGGGACACCGACCGGGTCGCTGTCACTGTAACACATCCCTTTAAGTACTGGACCCGTTACCGAGTACCCCACGGCCCTGGCGGGCATTCCACTGTCAGATGTCAGCTTTATCATACTTGGTTATAAAGAATAGAGGGGTCCCAGTGCCATTTTTTCTATTATTTAAATAAATAAAAAAATGGCGTGGGGTTGCCCCCATTTTTGACAATCAGACAGCTAAAGCAGACAGCTGGGGGCTGGTTTTCACAGACTGGTAAGGGGCCATTGATATTGGTCCCCCAGCCTAAAAATAGAAGCCCACACCTGCTCCAGAAAAGGTGCATCTATTAGATACACCAGTTCTGGCTCCTTGCCCGGCTCTTCCTACTTGCCCTGGTGCGGTGGCAAGTGGGATAAAAGTTGTGGGGTTGAAGTCAGCTTTGTATTGTCAGGTTTGGTTGCCACTTACATCAAACCCAAGGGTTAGTAATGGAGAGGCGTCTATAAGACGCCCCCATTACTAACCCCACAGTTAGATTGCCAAAATGACTCAGCCAAAGGAAAGTCCTTTAATTGAAATAATGACACATACTCCTTTATCTACTATATAATTGTCTAAGGGTCACTTCCGTCCTTCTGTCTGTCTGTCTGTCACGGATATTCATTGGTTGCGGCCTCTGTCTGTCATGTAATCCAAGTCGCTGATTGGCCGTGGCAAAACAGCCACGACCAATCAGCGACGGGCACAGTCCGGCGGAAAAATGGCCGCTCCTTCCACCCCGCAGTCAGTGCCCGCTCCGTACTCCCCTCCAGTCTGCCCTCACACAGGGTTAATAGCAGCGGTAACGGACCGCGTTATGCCGCGGTGTCATGCACTCCGTTACCGCTGCTATTAACCCTGTCTGACCAACTTTTTACTATTCATGCTGCCTATGCAGCACGAATAGTAAAACGATCTAATGTTAAAAATAATAAAAAAATAAAAAATCGTTATACAGTATACTCACCGCCCGTCGGCCCCTGGATTGAGACCGCTACGTCATCATCTCGCGAGACCGCAATGCACTCTTGAGACCGGAGCGCACGAGCAGCGTCGGTAACCGCTTCGCTTGGATCCGGGGGCTCCGGAAGGTGAGTATATAACTAATTTTTATTTTATTTCTTTTTTTTAACAGGGATATGATGCCCACATTGCCATATACTACGTGGGCTGTGCAATATACTACGTGGGCTGTGCAATATACTACGTGGCTGGGCAATATACTACATGGGCTGTGCTATATACTACGTGGCTGGGCAATATACTACATGGGCTGGGCAATATACTACGTGGCTGGGCAATATACTACATGGGCTGTGCTATATACTACGTGGCTGGGCAATATACTACATGGACTGGGCAATATACTACATGGGCTGTGCTATATACTACGTGGCTGGGCAATATACTACATGGACTGGGCAATATACTACATGGGCTGTGCTATATACTACGTGGCTGGGCAATATACTACGTGACTATACAACGTGGGCTGCGCAATATACTAAGTGGGCTGCGCAATATACAACGTGGGCTGCGCAATATACAACGTGGGCTGCGCAATATACAACGTGGGCTGCGCAATATACAACATGGGCTGCGCAATATACTAGTGGGCTGCGCAATATACTACGTGGGCTGCGCAATGTACTACGTGGGCTGCGCAATGTACTACGTGGGCTGCGCAATATACTACGTGGGCTGCGCAATATACTACATGGGCTGCACAATATACAACGTGGGCTGCGCAATATACTACGTGGGCTGCGCAATGTACTACGTGGGCTTTGCAATGTACTACGTGGGCTGCGCAATGTACTGCGTTGGCTGCACAATGTACTGCGCTGGCTGCGCAATGTACTGCGTTGGCTGCGCAATGTACTGCGTTGGCTGCGCAATGTACTGCGTGGGCTGCGCAATATACTACGTGGGCTGTGCTATACACTACGCATACATATTCTAGAATACCCAATGCGTTAGAATCGGGCCACCATCTAGTTTGAAATAAACATAAAAAACAAAGTTATGCTCACCTTACGCCTATTCCATTGAAGCCCTTAACCCTTGTATAAAAACAAAAATAATTAACAACCATATACTGACCTTACACCCAATCCACTGAAGTCATTGTTCCATGTAAAAATAAATAAATAAATAAACAACCATATCCCTCACCTGTCCGAAATGAAGATTACCAATACTGTCCCACATTGTAAACCATCTCTGCAATAACTGGTTTACAACCTGAACGGTGATATGATTCAACCATCCAGGCAGAAAACCAGGACACAATGAGGTGCTGCGAGCACAGCTTCAGTGACGAGCAGTGACATCATAGAGGTTACGGCTGGTCACTTTATTTCCAAACACACAGCATGAATAAAATCCTTTATTTGAAATAAAAATAAACACCGTTTTACACATTTATTTAACCCCCTTTACGACCAGAGGTATCTTTAATTTTGCATTTTCATTTTTTGCATTCCTTCTTCCCAGAGCCATAACTTTTTATTTTTTGGTCAAAATTGCCATGTCAGGGCTTGTTTTTTTGCAAGACAAGTTGTAATTTTGAATGACACCATTGGTTTTAACATATCTTGTACTGGAAAACAGGAATAAAATTCCAAGTGCTGTGAAATTGCAAAAAAGTGCAATCCCACAGTTATTTATTTATTTATTTTTTACCATGTTCACTAAATGTTAAACTGACCTTCCATTATGATTCTCCAGGTCATTATAAGTTCATTGACACCAAACATGTACAGGTCCTTCTCAAAAAATTAGCATATAGTGTTAAATTTCATTATTTACCATAATGTAATTATTACAATTAAACTTTCATATATTATAGATTCATTATCCACCAACTGAAATTTGTCAGGTCTTTTATTGTTTTAATACTGATGATTTTGGCCTACAACTCCTGATAACCCAAAAAACCTGTCTCAATAAATTAGCATATCAAGAAAAGGTTCTCTAAACGACCTATTACCCTAATCTTCTGAATCAACTAATTAACTCTAAACACATGCAAAAGATACCTGAGGCTTTTAAAAACTCCCTGCCTGGTTCATTACTCAAAACCACCATCATGGGTAAGGCTAGGTTCACATTGCGTTAATGGGTGATCGCTAACGGACAGCGTTGCACAGCGAAAATGTCGCAATTAACGCCGTGCAACGGGTCCGTTAGCGCACCCATTGACAGCAATGTTAATTTCGCCAGCAGCGCATCACTAGCGCGTGCCTTTTTCGGCTCGCGCTAGCGATGTGCCGTTCTTCTGTGACGCGCCTCGGACGCTGCTTGCAGCGTCCGCGGCGCGCCCGAGGTCCGTTCCCCGCTCTCGCAGATCGGGGATCTGCGAGAGCGGGGACGTTAACGCGACCCCCAAACGCGATCCATAAAAATACATTGCGTTAGCGCAATCTGCTAGCGCTAGCGCTAAACGGATTGCCCTAACGCAATGTGAACCTAGCCTAAGACTAGCGACCTGACAGATGTCAAGAAGGCCATCATTGACACCCTCAAGCAAGAGGGTAAGACCCAGAAAGAAATTTCTCAACAAATAGGCTGTTCCCAGAGTGCTGTATCAAGGCACCTCAATGGTAAGTCTGTTGGAAGGAAACAATGTGGCAGAAAACGCTGTACAACGAGAAGAGGTGACCGGACCCTGAGGAAGATTGTGGAGAAGGACCGATTCCAGACCTTGGGGAACCTGAGGAAGCAGTGGACTGAGTCTGGTGTGGAAACATCCAGAGCCACCGTGCACAGGCGTGTGCAGGAAATGGGCTACAGGTGCCGCATTCCCCAGGTAAAGCCACTTTTGAACCATAAACAGCGGCAGAAGCGCCTGACCTGGGCTACAGAGAAGCAGCACTGGACTGTTGCTAAGTGGTCCCAAGTACTTTTTTCTGATGAAAGCAAATTTTGCATGTCATTCGGAAATCAAGGTGCCAGAGTCTGGAGGAAGACTGGGGAGAAGGAAATGCCAAAAGGCCTGAAGTCCAGTGTCAAGTACCCACAGTCAGTGATGGTGTGGGGTGCCATGTCAGCTGCTGGTGTTGGTCCACTGTGTTTCATCAAGGGCAGGGTCAATGCAGCTAGCTATCAGCAGATTTTGGAGCACTTCATGCTTCCTGGCACCTGCTCACAGTGCCAAAACCACTGGTAAATGGTTTACTGACCATGGTATTACTGTGCTCAATTGGCCTGCCAACTCTCCTGACCTGAACCCCATAGAGAATCTGTGGGATATTGTGAAGAGAAAGTTGAGAGACGCAAGACCCAACACTCTGGATGAGCTTAAGGCCGCTATTGAAGCATACTGGGCCTCCATAACATCTCAGCAGTGTCACAGGCTGATTGCCTCCATGCCACGCCGCATTGAAGCAGTCATTTCTGCCAAAGGATTCCCGACCAAGTATTGAGTGCATAACTGAACATTATTATTTGATGGTTTTTTTGTTTGTTATTAAAAAACACTTTTATTTGATTGGACGGGTGAAATATGCTAATTTATTGAGACAGGTTTTTTGGGTTATCAGGAGTTGTATGCCAAAATCATCAGTATTAAAACAATAAAAGACCTGACAAATTTCAGTTGGTGGATAATGAATCTATAATATATGAAAGTTTAATTGTAATCATTACATTATGGTAAATAATGAAATTTAACACTATATGCTAATTTTTTGAGAAGGACCTGTATAGGCTCTTTTTTATTCAAGTGGTGAAAAAAAATTCCAAACTTTGTTAAAAAAAACAATTGCGCCATTTTCCGATGAAAAGAAAAAAGGTTGAGGAGCCAGCCCACTGATCCTGGAGAGAAGCACGGAAGCAGTCCCAATGGAGCATAGATAAATAGAAAAAAACGAAAATTTCCAGCTTGCTCTTGATAAAATACAAAATTTAATCCAATAAATTAAAATGACAGTACAGGCTCCATGGACCCACCATAACCCCCAGAGGGTGAGCGACGCGTTTCGACTGACAAGCAGTCTTTATCCAAGCTAATTTTCCCTATACAGACACCGTTATTTAAGGACCTGACAACCAATAAGGATGCCGTGTGAAAATCACATGGCATGATCAATCAACAGGTCCTAAGAAAGTATGTGTCAATAAAGCACAACTACAACAATTAAAATACAAAAATTGCAAAAGAATTTAACATATATGTGCAAAAATAAACATAAGAAATAATATACAAATATACAAGACGAAACATGATCCAAACTATATGATATATATACAAAATTGGAAAAAGACGGATATCAGTAATGAAACATAATCTCATTTCTGCGGTTGAGTCCGTCAGGGAATCTTGTGCCCAGCATGAAGATCCAATACGCCTCCCGGGTAAGTAACGTTCTATGTAAGTCACCTCCGCGATGAGATCTATTCACCCTTTCAATGCCAGAGACTCTAAAGGATGAAATATCCCGTGAATGATGATCTATAAAATGCTTAGCTGCAGAAGAAATATTACGAGTAAAATTTCTTTCATTAGAGATATCGTGCAAATGCTCTGAAATCCGATTTTTTAGCTTACGAATAGTGCAACCAACATAAGACTTATTACAAGCAACACAATCAATTTTATATATTACATACCGGGTATTACAGTTGATAAATTTATTTATATGAAAAACGCTAGAACCCGTATGATCAGTAAAGGATTTGGTAGTGATTACATGTTTGCAGGTGGAACAATTGCGGACATTGCATTTATAGCTACCCTTACAATTTAACCATGTAGGTTGCGGTTTCTCAGAAATAAACAAACTAGGTGATAAAATGTTCCCAAGGGTGGGTGCTCTCCTAGCTACAACATTGCATCCACCTTGTAAAATTTTAAATAAAATTGGATCTTCATATAGAATTGGAATGAACTTGTTAATAAGAGCTTTAATATTATAAAATTGTGGACTATATTGTAAACAAACAAATGGTTTATCACTCCTTTGATTATTAACCAATTTAGAACTAGATGAAATATTTTTATTTGAATTAATATTTTTTGTTTTTCCCGAGCTATCAATGCTATCAGAATTCGAATGAATAATGGGAGATGCAATGTTGAAAGCCCTGTTGAGCATCCAATTGGGATAACCTCTTTTATTAAATTTAACACAAGACCTGGCAATGTCCTGTTTAAAAAAATTGTTATTATTACTATTCCTCTTTAATCTGATGAACTCACCAACCGGAACCGATCGAACAGTATGTTTGGGATGGCTACTTTTGGCGTGCAATATAGAATTCCCTGCCAATGGTTTGAAATAAGTCTGGGTAGAAATCAATTCATTCGCCACTCCCATGAGTTCTAAATCAATCTAAATACCATTTTCCGATACCCATAGCATCTCCATTTTCTCAGGTTGAGGAGGGCTTATTTTTTGCATGCTGAGCTGACATTTTTAATGATACTATTCTGGTGCAGATATGATCTTTTGATAGTCCGTTATTGCATTTCAAAGCAATGTTGTGGCGACCAAAAAAAACATAATTCTGACGTTTTGACTTTTTTATCGTTATGCCGTTTAGCAATCGGGTTAATTCTTTTTTTACATTGATACATCGGGCAATTCTGAATGCGGTGATAGCAAACATGTGCATGTTTGATTTTTTTATTGTTTTATTTTGAATGAAGCGAAAGGGGGAAGATTCAAACTTGTATTTTTTTTAATTTTTTAAATATTTTTAAAAACTTTTTTTTTTACTTTTGCAATGCTTCAATAGTCTCCATGGGATGATCATATGTATGTAGCAGAATTGCTCACTTGCTATGAGCGCTGGCCACTGGGAGGTGCATGTAGCAATCCAACAGTGACAACCATAGAGGTCTGCTGGAGACCTATGGTTGTCATGCCAACCCATTGGTGACCCACGATCACTCATTTATTCAAATATTTTTTAAAAAATTGTTGTGACCCTCTATTCTTGATAACCAGCCATGATAAAGCTAACAGCTGAGGGTTGCAGCCCGCCGCTGTCAGTTTTGCCTGAGCTGGATATCAAAATATTGAAGAGACCCCACATCATTTTTTTAAATTTATTTATAGCACAGATGCTGTCTGATGAATACTCCCATCAACGAAAGCAGGCGTAGGCTTAGGGGAGCCTCTCATAAGCCGATGCCTGTGACCAGAAGTAAAGTTTTACTTGCGGTCACAACTGCTGACTGACACTGTTATCTGACAATTGGAACCGCAGGTCTCTGACTGGCAGTAATGATTTTACCATCGATCAGAGCCTGTGTTTGCCGCGCTGGTATGCAGATGAAAGCATAGGAAACAACGGATGTTTGGGCCCTCCATTCATCTGAATGGGGTTTGAGTTCCCGCCCATCACTACCTAAGACTTCAAGACTTTTTTCGTGCTGCACCAGTTCTCTGCAACGCACTACACTAGACAATCAGATTAATATCTAGTCCCCACATTTTTAGACAAGTTCTAAAAACATAATTCTTATCACCTCAACTCATTAATCTAACTATTTCCTGTTTCCCTTTCCTAAATTTTCCTCAGAATCTGGTTCTTCATATCCATTCCCCATGCACCTAAAAGCACTTTGTAACTACACTTAGATATTGGCTGATGACTGGTTCATGCATCTTTATTTGAATGCCCCCGTTTATCATATTGAAAAGTAATTTTTTAGCTTTGCGATCCCCTATTTCCTCATAGATTGTAAGCTTGCGAGCAGAACCCTCACTCCTCCTGTACTCATTGAATTGCAAAGTGCTGCCAATTGTGCTATACAAAAAAAACCTGAATTCAATGATTATAAGATGTCCTAATACTTTTGTTCATATAAGCCCCGATTTATCAAGCAGTTTTGCCAGATTTCTGACAAGTTTGGACACACCTTCCCATTTAAAGATTTTTCTGTATTTTCATGACTCATCAAGAGAATGCCAAGAGTGTGCAAAGCAGTCATCAAAGCAAAAGGTGGCTACTTTGAAGTACCTAGAATATAAGACATAATTTCAGTTGTTTCACACTTTTTTGTTAAGTGTATAATTCCACATGTGTTAATTCATAGTTTTGATGCCTTCAGTGTGAATGTACAATTTTCATAGTCATAAAAATACAGAAAAATCTTTAAATAAGAAGGTGTGTCCAAAGTTTTGGTCTGTACTGTACTTGTTGTCAGGAATCGACCAGTAAGTCCCAGGTTTTTGGGGCATATGGGCTCCATCCTCAGTTCAGATCATTTAATAAAGACCATCCTTCTGGATTACCCGGAGAGGAACAGTTTTCATCTTCTATTATGTCCTTATGGCAAGGGTTGTTAATAGTTTGAGGAAGATAGGATCCAAATATTAGAGTGTGGCTGATCGGAAATGT
Organism: Ranitomeya variabilis; assembly: GCF_051348905.1. Classification (NCBI taxonomy): domain Eukaryota; kingdom Metazoa; phylum Chordata; class Amphibia; order Anura; family Dendrobatidae; genus Ranitomeya; species Ranitomeya variabilis. The sequence continues at coordinate 796,650,566 of NC_135232.1, read as the reverse complement.
TTGGTGAGTCCGGACCTGTGAGTTGTTGACTTAGTGTGGTTGTCCTCTAGGAACATTAAGCTGAAGGTTCCGTTTTGGAAACTGGGTCCCAGTTTTATTTAAGATCGTAGCCATCGTCAATCCTATAGCAATTCGCCTTGCTCTGCCACCTAAATTTAGGATCCATAATGCATTTCATCCATCTCGCCTCAAAAAATATGTCGCCTCTTCAGTACTATCACCACTACTGCCATCTCCTGTCATTGTCAATGGAAAGTTGGAGTTTCAGATAATGAAAATTTGTAATTCTCGTCTTGTCCGTTGGTCGCTTCAGTATCTGGCACATTAGAGGAGGTAAGGTCCTAAGGAGAGGATGTAGGTACCAACATCTGATGCTTATACGGCCAGACTGTTCCGGTCTTTTCCCATGGCACACCTTGATAAACCTGGTCCTGAGGTCCCAGAGATCCCTCGTAGAAGTGGGGGTACTGTCACGGGGTTACTGCGACAGTGTGGAGCCAGAAGACCACAGCATCTGATTGCTCCTACTCCATCGCTGATAAGAAGCACTTCACCTTTATTTTAGTGGCGTTTATTCCTTTTGGCGGGACAAGGGGTTAATTAGCCATGTTGGAAAACTCTGAACTCTCAGCTGAGCTCAGTTATCCACTCCCTTCCCCTTTATAAGCTGGGTTCTGATGCAGATCCATGTCTGAACTAGCATTTGCTGCATGGCTTCAGGAGGAAGAGGTGTTCATATCAGAAGGAGTGTTGGATTAGTAAGTGGGGTGATTCCCTTCCCTTCTCTACTTATGTTTATTCCCCTACCTCCAATCCCCTGTGCATTCCTCTGTTATTTGTGAGTGAATATTTTGTATGACTGGAGTTTTCAGTTAACCCTTGTTTGTGTAGCCTTGTTTGTCAGGTTGGTGTACTGCGGTGCACAGTAGCACCCCTCTTCCTTGGGTGGGTGGAAGAGAACAGATAGAGGGCTAACTCAGGAGATAAGGCAAGGGTGGCGGCCTTGGCATCTTCACCTTCAGAAGTATCCTGGGGATTAGGGTGAGCAGGAAATTTGGACTCCTGCCTTGACAACGCATAAACTAGTTAGATGCTGGAAGGTCGATTTCACATAGGATAGGATGCTATCTAACTATATGACAACTTGCAACAACAGCAGCCTCTCTCCACTGTTACATTGACAAAAAGGCACCAGCAAAACAACATGTCCGCTTTTTATATGGAGAGGGAGATGTGACTTTGGCAGCCAATGACAGAAGCTCTAGTGTCATGGTGTAGTGGATGGTTTCTGCTCCTTGATTACCTGCTGGAATGTACACACATTCAGTTATGAAGAAAAAAATTACACTCCGCCACTCCTCTGACCGATACACACCCTCTCCCCTCATAAAACACGTCCGCCCGCTCATCATACAGAACTATTATCAAAGCCAAAGACCTAACAAAAGCAATAGTGGAAAGCGATCATTTACCCAACTATGACCGAATTTTGCTGACTTTGAGGAAATATGCTTGGTAATCCGAACACGAATACAAATGTGCAACGTTCATGCTGAATTTGAGACTGGTGAACGTTTTCCGAACAGGTTCGCCCATCTCTATTTATAAGCAGAGCTAGCAAGTTGCACTAATCAAAACCTGCAGAGCTAGGATTTAACCCTAGCCTACCTGGCATTGCTACACCGATATAACTCTGGTATCGCTGTAATTGACCCCGAGCCAAAGAATAAAATCAATCAGTCACTTATGCGGCATGAGGAATGGCGTAAAAAGTAAATAAAACCAATTCTTGACCCGCTGTTGATTTGGTCATTCTGCCTCAAAAAGATCACAGTAAGGCTCAACTGTCCATTTGGGCAGCTGATGATATAACCATACTGATTTGTTGTAGTTGAGTTTCTTGGTGGCATCTCTTTTTGAGACACTCTGCTGTTTTATTGTTTATGTACTATGCTTTTTTAATATTAATTTAATAAAAATTTTACCTTTAATGGATCTCTTCATTCCCTTGGGTCTATTTATACCAGGGTTCTGGATATTTACTCTGTCTCAAAAGTAGTTTTCAACCACATATGGGTTATTGGTGTACTCAGGAGAAATTGAGTAACAATTTTCAATTTTCTTGTATTATCTCTTTTGAAAATTAAAAACTTGGGGCGGAAGCAACATTTTAGTGGAAACAAAAAAAAATTCATTTTTTTCCTTACATGTTGCTTTAATTTCTGTGAAGTCCCTAAAGGATTAATAAACCTGTTGAATATGGTTTTAAGCACTTTGAAGGCTGCAGCTTTTAAAATAGTGTCTTTTTTTTGTATTTCCTGTCATGGAGGCCCCCACAAAGTCACTTCAAATGCGATGTGGTCCCTAAAAAATGTTTTGTAAATTTTGTTGGAAAATGAAAAATGTATTAACTTTTAACCCATCTAACTACCTATAAAAAAATTATGTTTCAAAAATGATGGTGATGTAATGTAGACATGTGGTAAATGTTATTTATCATGTATTTTGTGATGTATAATGATCTAACTTAAACCCATAAAAATAAAGCTCTGAGAAAGAACACCTTTGAGTGTTTCAAATGGGTTGCCACATATGTCTGTGAACCGATTCCTGCCATGATCTTTTAAAGATTTGAATACATTTTGGACTTTTATCAGAAGCTGGAACAATCCTTTTGCTTTTCTTGAAAACTGACAGCTGTGGGCTGCAACCCCGAGTTGTCATCTTTAGCAAAGTTGGTTATCAAAAATAGAGGGGTCCCAACGCCGTTTTTTTAAATTATTTAAATAAATAATTTAAAAAAATGGCATGGGGTGCCCCCCATTTTTGGCAACCAGCCAAGCTAAAGCAGACAGCTGGGGGCTGGTTGCTAAAGATTTTACCACCAATCAGAGGCATTGTGTCATGTCGGACACTGTTCAGACCAGGTCGTCTGACAGACAGCGGTAATTCCGCGTTTGACCACTGTTTGCTCATTGGCGTCGGCTAGTTTTTGTCTGGCTGCTCCGGGGTTAATTCATCTGATCCTCGGATTGGAAGCTGGGCCATGCCCATTTCCTTTAAATGGTTCTCCTGATCTTTGGGCGTCGCCGATTATATCTTCTGTCTTGTGCGTTGTTATCTCGGTCCGGAGTGGAGAGCTGGTTGTTGGAGAATCGTTGCTGGTGGTGTATTTTCCTTTGTCTTATTTACTCCTTCCTATATTTGTATTTATTTTGCCCTGCACATTTATAGTGTATTCCTGATTGACTGCGGCGTGGTGTATATTTTCCTTTATCCTTGTTTGTTATAACTGTGGGTATTGGTCTATTGCATTCACTGGGTGGTGGGCGGTGGTGTTCAGTCTAGGGCTGAATCAGGAGTCAGGGTGAGGGTGGAGGCCTGGACATGCACACCTTCAGTGTAAACTTCAGGTAGAGGGTCAGACAGGGTTTCCCTAGTCTGAGGGAAATTGCAGGAGGCCCGGGTTATTAGCTCTCGCTCTCCTTGTCTCCCCGTGACATATTGTTTGCCGCACTGTCATGCACATGACAGCGGGGTAAACACTGGATGTTCTGGCCTCCCATTCAAGTGAATGAGGCCCGGGTTCAGGTACTGTTTTGGTACCCGAAAATAACCTTTTCTTAACTGTTCGCCTAACCCAAAGATCCAGGGGATCGCTCATCTCTAATCACAACCAACACACAATTCTTGCACAGGGGCCACTTGCTCTCATTGCTTGCACTTGCCATGGAACACTAAGTTATAGTCACATAAACATTGCATGACTATGTTCCAAAAAGGTTTATTTTGGTGAAGTTTCATATGTATTTATAAAGTGATTATAGAAGCGACAGATGAAATATTTTATCTTAAGTGAAAGTCTTCTTATGTACAGTGCTGAATTATGGGGAGTGTTCTGCATTATATAAAGCAACTCACCTAATGACTCATGAAGTTTATAAACCTTGGCAATAGTAAAATGTACTATAAATATTATTGCTTCTACTGTGGATTGATCTATCACAATAAAAGTCAGGTTAACACATTACATTTACAGGGAAATTAAACATATTACAAGGGTTCTGAAAAATGTGAGGAGGAAAAATGGAAAGTACATATTTTATAATTCCAATTTACTTATTGTGACTGAAATTTACTCTAGTCTCTTTATTTTATTTTTTTACCTCTAGATTTTCTACCACAACCATATTTAAGTTTAGGTGACTTTGATTCCTTGTTTTGCCGCTAAGGCCACTTACGTGTTTGTTCATGTATGCAAGAAATGGTATGAATTTCATCAGTGTTTTAGTTTATTCAATATTTGGTCCAAATGTTCATTTCACGTATGGATAAATAAACAAAGTTGTCATATCAATTGCAATGTTAAGTTTGGACATATCACGGACTGCACACTGATGACCTATCCATGTGCTATCCATGATTTTCACTGCCCCATAGACTTGATTTGGTACATTTTATTCGTGCTGTCGATAAAAAACAAACATATGTCCACGATTTATTTTCAGAACAAAACAAAAAATGTGATTAGCTCCATATATTACATTGGGTACATCTTCTATTTGTAAAAACCATGGATAGAACAAGTACGTGAAACATGGACATCTGAATGTGGCCTTAATTACAGTGAAGCTTTAAACCAGTAAATGGTAAAAAATGACAGGATGATTATGATATATAGATATATCCATAGCCAGTTTTATAGAAGTTTTTGCCTAAGCAGTAATTAAAGTTTTCTCTCCTACTCATTAATTTAGGTATTCTAGCCCAGAGTAGCACAACTTGCAGCACTGGAACTACATGTGGTTTGAAATCTCATTATGTGCAGTCCCCAACGTTCAGGCTAGGAGTGTTTTGTGGAATCACTTTAATAGGGGTTACATCTATTTTTGGATTTTTTTTGCATCGCAAGCTGTAGCTTTCCTTGGTATCATTTTAAAATCTTTTTCTTATATTTTTTCTGGCCATTGGAAAGCAGCAATTTTGGTATTTTGATTTATTTTCCTGGTTTGGGATGTTTAATGTAGAGGGATACCTAATTCACTTTTTGATATAAGTAGGACCCAATCTGCCATGGCAAACTATCATCACACCAAAATCACGTCACGAGTAAATTAAATGGAAAGAATGAAAACAATGTAAGGCTTCCAACCAGAAAAAAGTTGTGACTGTGATATGTGCATGCCTCTTAATGAATCCGGCAAGGTGCAAATTGACGTGCTACTCGGTTTGCGCCTTGACAAAAAACCTTACTCCGGTACCTTCTGGAGTAAGATTTTTGGGCAGGAAAAACCAGCGCTCATCATGAATTTGACAAATGGTAGTCACTTCAACCCCTTCCTACCCCAGTTGGGTTTACTTTGCTGTGGCTAGGCGGAAAGGATAACACCAAAAGTCGCAAAATGTTGCAATTTTTCAAAACTTTTTACACCAGAATAATTGATGTGATTTCACATAATCTATGGGTTAAGACAATTTTGTCAGTAGTACCAAATATATAATTTTTTCATCCATGTCAAATGTGTTTTTCAATGAAACAGGAAATCCTGACATTTTTGTTAGGCAATGTTCAGACAATACTTTCACCATGGTTTTATCTTCTGTGATTTTTTGAAACATGGTAACATTGATGTGGTATTACCACATTTTGTGGAAAATAGAGGTATAAAATTACATCTTTAACATTTCATGTGAACACAGCTTAAACATTTTATTAAAGATTTCCTGAAACATTTTAACTTTTTTTAGGCATTTTCTGTAAATGTGTTTTTAAATCTTTTTTGGCGATTTTCTGATGTTTTTTAAAATCCATTGAGCAATAAATAATAGTGTTTTCATGATACAAAAACCTTTAGAAAATACTCAAAAAGGCTCCCAAGTGTCCTATTAACCTCCTCACCTTGAACCTGTTTACATCTTCCTGACCAGGCCAAATTTTACAATTCTTTTGTGAGATGAGTTTTGTGTGGCAACATGCATGTAGCAACTTTTTGTGTGTCGAGTTGCATGTGACAGGTTAGTGTAGCAAGTTCTGTGCAGCAAGTTTTGAGCATGGCGAGTTTTGCGCGAGGCGAGTTTTATGTGTGGTGCGTTTTGAGTATGTGCAAGTTTTGTGTGAGGCAACTTTTGCATGTGTTGCAACTTTTGTGCATGTGGCAATTTTTCCGCGTGTGCAAGTTTTGAGTGTGGTGAGTTTTCCATGAGGTGAGTTTTGCACGTGTGGTGAGTTTTGCGAGAGCCTAGTTTTGCATGTGGCGAGTTTTGCATGTGGCAAATTTTGCACGTGGCAACTTTTGTGTTTCGACTTTTATGTGGCGAGGTTGGTGTATGTGTGGTGAAATGTGTGCAGATGGTGGTATATGTATTCAAGCACGTGGTAGTGTGTGGTTCATTTTGTGTGTGTGTTCATATCCCCGTGTGTGGTGAGTATCCCATGTCGGGGCCCCACCTTAGCAACTGTACGGTATAAACTCTTTGGCGCCATCGCTCTCACTCTTTAAGTCCCCCTGGTTCACATCTGGCAGCTGTCAATTTGCCTCCAGCACTTGTCCTTTCACTTTTTCCCCATTATGTAGATAAGGGCAAAATTTTGGTTTGGTGAATTGGAACGCACGGGGTTAAAATTTCGCCTCACAACATAGCCTATGATGCTCTCGGGGTCCAGATGTGTGACTGTGCAAAATTTTGTGGCTGTAGCTGCGACGGTGCAGATGCCAATCCCGGACATACACACATAGATACACACACACATACACACACACACACACACATTCATCTTTATATATTAGGTATTATTTTTACTTTTTACTAGCTTCAATAGTCTCCACCGGAGACTAGAAGCTGTGATCATCCGATGCTTGTGCTACACAGAGCAGTGCTTCAGCCCTGCTCTGTGTAGAAAAAATTCTCACTTGCTATGAGCGCCAACCGCTCATAGCAAGTTGGCTATGGGGTCTCCTGCAGAGCACGGGTTGTCATACCAACCCAGCAGCGACTCGCGGCTATGTGACACAGGTGCCGATGGGCGGGGTTTGTGACCCACTTCCGATGCAAGCATGTTAAATGCCGTTGTTAGAGATTGACAGAGGCATTTATCATGTTAACAGCCACGGGTAGATCACGATTCCACCCGAGGTTTTTAGAGGCACATGTCATCTAATGAAATCAGCTAACATGTGTCGGAAAAGATGTGGGCTCAGTGCCGGAGCTCACATCAAGGGGGAGACCCGACAATTGCCATACATGTACGATGCATGTTGTGAAGTGGTTAAAGCAGATATTTATTGTATTTTGTGTGATACAGGAACTAACATTTACCATGTGTCAACTTTACATCATCATTATTTTTTAAGCAATTTTTTTAGGAAGTTAGAAGGGTTAAAAATTGAATAGCAATTTCTCATTATTTCCAACAAAATTTATAAAAATAATTTTTTTAGTGACCACATCAAATTTGAAGTTATTTTGAAGGGCCTATATGACAGAAATCACTCAAAAGTGACATCATTTTAAAAAATGCAACTGTCACGTGACTGTAGTTTGATATCCATGGGCTATGGGTTCCTTCCCTATCTCTAAAGCTAGGAATGCCCTAACCATCCCTACTCCCCAGATTACTTCTAATGGTGAATATGCTGGGGCCACATACATTACTGAGCTCCTGAATCTCCCCCCCACCACCCAGGGAAGTGGGGAGTACCGTATATACTCGAGTATAAGCCGAGATTTTCAGCCCACTTTTTTGGGCTGAAAGTAACCCTTTTGGCTTATACTCGAGTCATACGCAGGGGTCGGCAGGGAAGGTGGAGCGGAGCTGTGTAATAATACTCACCTGCTCCTGGCGCGGTCCCTGCACTTCTTTTCCCTGGCGCCGGCAGCTTCTTCCTGTAGTGAGCGGTCACATGGTACCGTGTTGTGAAATTGGATTTTGGGCTCCCCCGGTGGCCACTGGTGGAATTGAACTGGTGTGCATCATCCTCTCTGTTCACCTGTTTCCATCAGGATGTGGGAGTCGCTATTTAGCCTTGCTCCTCTGTCACTTCCATGCCGGTCAACATTGTAATCAGAAGCCTTTCTGTGCATGTTCCTGCTGCTAGACAACTCCCAGCTAAGTTGGACTTTAGTCCTTGTTTGTTTTTGCATTTAGTTCCAGTTCACAGCTGTAGTTTCGTTTCTGTGTCTGGAAAGCTCTTGTGATCTGAAATTGCCACTCTGATGTTATGAGTTAATACTAGAGTCTTAAAGTAATTTCAGGATGGCGTTTTGATAGGGTTTTCAGCTGACCATGAAAGTGCCCTTTCTGTCTTCCTGCTATCTAGTAAGCGGACCTCAATTTTGCTAAACCTATTTTCATACTACGTTTGTCATTTCATCTAAAATCACCGCCAATATTTGTGGGGCCTCTGTCTGCCTTTCGGGGAAATTTCTCTAGAGGTGAGCCAGGACTATATTTTCCTCTGCCAGGATTAGTTAGTCCTCCGGCCGGCGCTGGGCGTCTAGGGATAAAATGCAGGCTACGCTACCCGGCTACTGTTAGTTGTGCGACAGGTTTAGTTCATGGTCAGTTTAGTTTCCATCCTTCCAAGAGCTAGTTCTTATGTTTGCTGGCTATGTTCTCTTGCCATTGAGAACCATAACAGTTTGACCGGCCCAAAAAAGGGTTAAATTAATTGACAGAGAAAGGAGAGAAAAGAGAAGTCTGCTGAAGATTTTTTTTTTTTTTTTTTTCCTTCAGTTCTGAGTGTGCTTGTAATTGAATCTCTTGCAAGTCTGCCTATATTGCAGCCTTTCTCTCTCTCTCCTTCTAATCCTGGAATGGCTCTGTGTTCACCTGTTTAAAATGGATATTCAGAGTTTAGCTGCAGGTTTGAATAATCTCACCACGAAAGTTCAAAATTTACAAGATTTTGTTGTTCATGTTCCTATATCTGAACCTAGAATTCCTTTGCCTGAATTTTTCTCGGGGAATAGATCTTGCTTTCAAAATTTCAAAAATAATTGCAAGTTGTTTTTGTCCCTGAAATCTCGCTCTGCTGGAGATCCTGCTCAGCAGGTCAGGATCTCCGGGGCGACCCTCAGGATTGGGCTTTTGCATTGGCTCCAGGGGATCCTGCGTTGCTCAATGTGGGTGCATTTTTTCTGGCCTTGGGGTTGCTTTATGAGGAACCTCAGTTAGAACTTCAGGCGGAAAAGGCCTTGATGTCCCTATCTCAGGGGCAAGACGAAGCTGAAATATACTGCCAGAAATTCCGTAAATGGGCTGTGCTTACTCAGTGGAATGAGTGCGCCCTGGCGGCGAATTTCAGAGAGGGTCTCTCTGATGCCATTAAGGATGTTATGGTGGGGTTCCCTGTGCCTGCGGGTCTGAATGAGTCCATGACAATGGCTATCCAGATCGATAGGCGTCTGCGGGAGCGCAAACCTGTGCACCATTTGGCGGTGTCTACTGAGAAGACGCCAGAGAATATGCAATGTGATAGAGTTCTGTCCAGAAGTGAACGGCAGAATTTTAGACGAAAAAATGGGTTGTGCTTCTATTGCGGTGATTCAACTCATGTTATATCAGCATGCTCTAAGCGTACTAAGAAGCTTGATAAGTCTGTTTCAATTGGCACTTTACAGTCTAAGTTTATTCTATCTGTGACCCTGATTTGTTCTTTATCATCTATTACCGCGGATGCCTATGTCGACTCTGGCGCCGCTTTGAGTCTTATGGATTGGTCCTTTGCCAAACGCTGTGGGTATGATTTGGAGCCTCTTGAAACTCCTATACCCCTGAAGGGGATTGACTCCACCCCATTGGCTAGCAATAAACCACAATACTGGACACAAGTAACTATGCGGATTAATCCGGATCACCAGGAGATTATTCGCTTTCTTGTGCTGTATAACCTACATGATGTGTTGGTGCTTGGATTGCCATGGCTGCAATCTCATAACCCAGTCCTTGACTGGAAAGCTATGTCTGTGTTAAGCTGGGGATGTAAGGGGACGCATGGGGACGTACCTGTGGTTTCCATTTCATCATCTATTCCCTCTGAGATTCCTGAATTCTTGACTGAATTTCGTGACGTTTTTGAAGAACCTAAGCTTGGTTCATTACCTCCGCACCGGGAGTGCGATTGTGCCATAGATTTGATTCCGGGTAGTAAATACCCTAAGGGTCGTTTATTTAATCTGTCTGTGCCTGAACATGCTGCTATGCGAGAATATATAAAGGAGTCCTTGGAAAAGGGACATATTCGTCCTTCGTCATCTCCCTTAGGAGCCGTTTTTTTCTTTGTGGCTAAGAAAGATGGCTCTTTGAGGCCGTACATTGATTATCGGCTTTTGAATAAAATCACGGTTAAATATCAATATCCGTTGCCACTGCTGACTGATCTGTTTGCTCGCATAAAGGGGGCCAAGTGGTTCTCTAAGATAGATCTCCGTGGGGCGTATAATTTGGTGCGAATTAAGCAGGGGGATGAGTGGAAAACCGCATTTAATACGCCCGAGGGCCACTTTGAGTATTTGGTGATGCCTTTTGGTCTTTCAAATGCCCCTTCAGTCTTTCAGTCCTTTATGCATGACATTTTCCGTGATTATTTGGATAAATTTATGATTGTGTATCTGGATGATATTTTGATTTTTTCGGATGACTGGGACTCTCATGTCCAGCAGGTCAGGAGGGTTTTTCAGGTTTTGCGGTCTAATTCCTTGTGTGTGAAGGGTTCTAAGTGCGTTTTTGGGGTTCAGAAGATTTCCTTTTTGGGATATATTTTTTCCCCCTCTTCCATCGAGATGGATCCTGTCAAGGTTCAGGCTATTTGTGATTGGACGCAACCCTCTTCTCTTAAGAGTCTTCAGAAATTTTTGGGCTTTGCTAACTTTTATCGTCGATTTATTGCTGGTTTTTCTGATGTTGTTAAACCATTGACTGATTTGACTAAGAAGGGTGCTGATGTTGCTGATTGGTCCCCTGCTGCTGTGGAGGCCTTTCGGGAGCTTAAGCGCCGCTTTTCTTCCGCCCCTGTGTTGCGTCAGCCTGATGTTGCTCTTCCTTTTCAGGTTGAGGTCGACGCTTCTGAAATCGGAGCTGGGGCGGTTTTGTCGCAGAGAAGTTCCGATTGCTCCGTGATGAGACCTTGTGCTTTTTTCTCGCGTAAATTTTCGCCCGCCGAGCGGAATTATGATGTTGGGAATCGGGAGCTTTTGGCCATGAAGTGGGCTTTTGAGGAGTGGCGTCATTGGCTTGAGGGGGCTAGACATCAGGTGGTGGTATTGACTGACCACAAAAATCTAATTTATCTTGAGTCCGCCAGACGCCTGAATCCTAGACAGGCGCGCTGGTCGTTGTTTTTCTCTCGGTTTGATTTTGTGGTGTCCTACCTGCCGGGTTCTAAGAATGTTAAGGCGGATGCCCTTTCTAGGAGTTTTGAGCCTGACTCCCCTGGTAATTCTGAACCTACAGGTATCCTTAAGGATGGAGTGATATTGTCTGCCGTTTCTCCAGACCTGCGGCGGGCCTTGCAGGAGTTTCAGGCGGATAGACCTGATCGTTGCCCACCTGGTAGACTGTTTGTTCCTGATGATTGGACCAGTAAAGTCATTTCTGAGGTTCATTCTTCTGCGTTGGCAGGTCATCCTGGAATCTTTGGTACCAGGGATTTGGTGGCAAGGTCCTTCTGGTGGCCTTCCCTGTCTCGAGATGTGCGAGGCTTTGTGCAGTCTTGTGACGTTTGTGCTCGGGCCAAGCCTTGTTGTTCTCGGGCTAGTGGATTGTTGTTGCCCTTGCCTATCCCGAAGAGGCCCTGGATGCACATCTCGATGGATTTTATTTCGGATCTTCCTGTTTCTCAGAAGATGTCTGTCATCTGGGTGGTGTGTGATCGTTTCTCTAAGATGGTCCATTTGGTTCCCCTGCCTAAGTTGCCTTCTTCTTCCGAGTTGGTTCCTCTGTTTTTTCAAAATGTGGTCCGTTTGCATGGTATTCCGGAGAATATCGTTTCTGACAGAGGTACCCAATTCGTGTCTAGATTTTGGCGAGCATTCTGTGCTAGGATGAGCATAGATTTGTCTTTCTCGTCTGCTTTCCATCCTCAGACTAATGGCCAGACCGAGCGGACGAATCAGACCTTGGAGACATATTTGAGGTGTTTTGTGTCTGCAGATCAGGATGATTGGGTTGCTTTTTTGCCTTTAGCGGAGTTTGCCCTCAATAATCGGGCCAGCTCTGCCACCTTGGTGTCTCCCTTTTTCTGTAATTCGGGGTTTCATCCTCGATTTTCTTCTGGTCAGGTGGAATCTTCGGATTGTCCTGGAGTGGATGCTGTGGTGGAGAGGTTGCATCAGATTTGGGGGCAGGTAGTGGACAATTTGAAGTTGTCCCAGGAGAAGACTCAGCTTTTTGCCAACCGCCGGCGTCGGGTTGGTCCTCGGCTTTGTGTTGGGGACTTGGTGTGGTTGTCTTCTCGTTTTGTCCCTATGAGGGTTTCTTCTCCCAAGTTTAAGCCTCGGTTCATCGGCCCATACAAGATATTGGAGATTCTTAACCCTGTGTCCTTCCGTTTGGACCTCCCTGCATCTTTTTCTATTCATAATGTTTTTCATCGGTCATTATTGCGCAGGTATGAGGTACCGGTTGTGCCTTCCGTTGAGCCTCCTGCTCCGGTGTTGGTTGAGGGCGAGTTGGAGTACGTTGTGGAAAAAATCTTGGACTCCCGTGTTTCCAGACGGAAACTCCAGTATCTGGTCAAATGGAAGGGATACGGTCAGGAGGATAATTCTTGGGTGACTGCCTCTGATGTTCATGCCTCCGATTTGGTCCGTGCCTTTCATAGGGCTCATCCTGATCGCCCTGGTGGTTCTGGTGAGGGTTCGGTGCCCCCTCCTTGAGGGGGGGGGTACTGTTGTGAAATTGGATTTTGGGCTCCCCTGGTGGCCACTGGTGGAATTGAACTGGTGTGCATCATCCTCTCTGTTCACCTGTTTCCATCAGGATGTGGGAGTCGCTATTTAGCCTTGCTCCTCTGTCACTTCCATGCCGGTCAACATTGTAATCAGAAGCCTTTCTGTGCATGTTCCTGCTGCTAGACAACTCCCAGCTAAGTTGGACTTTAGTCCTTGTTTGTTTTTGCATTTAGTTCCAGTTCACAGCTGTAGTTTCGTTTCTGTGTCTGGAAAGCTCTTGTGATCTGAAATTGCCACTCTGATGTTATGAGTTAATACTAGAGTCTTAAAGTAATTTCAGGATGGCGTTTTGATAGGGTTTTCAGCTGATCATGAAAGTGCCCTTTCTGTCTTCCTGCTATCTAGTAAGCGGACCTCAATTTTGCTAAACCTATTTTCATACTACGTTTGTCATTTCATCTAAAATCACCGCCAATATTTGTGGGGGCCTCTGTCTGCCTTTCGGGGAAATTTCTCTAGAGGTGAGCCAGGACTATATTTTCCTCTGCCAGGATTAGTTAGTCCTCCGGCCGGCGCTGGGCGTCTAGGGATAAAATGCAGGCTACGCTACCCGGCTACTGTTAGTTGTGCGACAGGTTTAGTTCATGGTCAGTTTAGTTTCCATCCTTCCAAGAGCTAGTTCTTATGTTTGCTGGCTATGTTCTCTTGCCATTGAGAACCATAACAGTACCGCTCATTACAGTAATGAATATGGACCCCACTCCCATAGGGGTGGAGCCGCATATTCATTACTGTAATGAGCGGTACCAAGTGACCGCTCACTACAGGAAGAAGCTGCCGGTGCCGGGGAACAGACATGCAGGGACCGCGCCAGGAGCAGGTGAGCATAACTCAGTGCGCTATATTCACTTGCTCCCCTTTCCACCGTCGGCGCCGCTGCATGTTCCGCGTCCTCTGCAGTGATGCTCAAGTCAGAGGGCACAATGATGCGATTAGTGCGCGCCGCCCTCTGCCTGAACGTCAGTGCTGAGTGCAGAGGACGGGGAGACACAGTGGCTGTCGGCAGTGGAACGGGGAGCAAGTGAATATAGCAAGTGTCGGGGGCCTGAGAGGTGAGTATGTGATTTTTTTATTTTTTTAATCACAGCAACAGCATATGGGGCAAATATCTGTATGGAGCATCTTATGGGGCCATGTGCAGCATTATATGGGGCAATTATCTGTATGGAGCATCTTATAGGGCCATGTGCAGCATTATAATGGGGCAATTATCTGTATGGAGCAACTTATGGGGCCATGTGCAGCATTATATGGGGCAAATATCTGTATGGGCTATGTGCAGCATTATATGGGGCAAATATCTGTATGGGGCCATGTGCAGCATTATGTGGGGCAAATATCTGTATGGAACATCTTATGGGGCTATATGCAGCATTATATGGGGCAAATATCTGTATGGAGCATCTTATGGGGCCATGTGCAGCTTTATATGGGGCAATTATCTGTATGGAGCATCTTATGGGGCCATGTGCAGCAGTATATGGGGCAATTATCTGTATGGAGCATCTTATAGGGCCATGTGCAGCATTATATGGGACAAATATCTGTATGGGGCCATGTGCAGCATTATATGGGGCAAATATCGGTATGGAGCATTTTATGGGGCCATGTGCAGCATTATATGGGGCAAATGTCTGTATGGAGCATCTTATTAAAAAAAAAAAAATAATAATAAAAAAATAAAATAAAAAAAAAACATAATCAGGTTCCTCGCATCATGTTCTCATACACTTTATGCAGTTAATAGCACTCTGTGTCTGTACTGCTACACACTTAGGCAGTTAACTGGTTCATACAGCTTTACATGAACACCCGCGAGCCTTACACTATGGCTGGTCCAAATAATTAAAGCAATTGTTACCATCCACCTCTCGTGTCTCCCCTTTTCCTCATAGTTTGTAAGCTTGCGAGCAGGGCCCTCATTCCTCCTGGTATCTATTTTGAACTGTGATTTCTGTTATGCTGTAATGTCTATTGTCTGTACAAGTCCCCTCTATAATTTGTAAAGCGCTGCGGAATATGTTGGCGCTATATAAATAAAAATTATTATTATCTTATGGGGTCATAATCAACATTTGTGCAGCATTATATGGGGCATATTTTAATATGGAGCATCTTATGGAGCACATCATAAACTGTATGGAGCATTATATGGGGCGTATTTTGTATGGAGCATCTTATGGGGCCATCATGAACTGTATGGAGCATTATATGGGGCTCCTGATTCAATATGGATATTCAAAAACACTTAAACTACTGGTGTCTCAATTAATTTTACTTTTATTGGTATCTAATTTTATTTTTGAAATTTACCAGTAGCTGCTGCATTTCCCACCGTAGGCTTATACCGTAAGTCATAAAGTTTTCCCAGTTTTTTGTGGCAAAATTAGGGGGCTCGGCTTATACTTGGGTTGGCTTATACTCGAGTATATACGGTAGTTTTCTATAAGAATACACAAACCAGACAAATAAGGAAAGACGTACAGGGATAAATGAAAATGCCAAATATGCACTCACAAACAACAGACTGGAACATCGGGAAGTAAGTTCCGAAAAAAACAAATAGGAGAGGATGAGGATCTGCACACAGAAAAATCACCAAGCAACAGTCTTTAGAACAACACACAAAGACGCCTCCTCAACAAACACCTTCAACTCCACACCAGGCTGTATAAGACTAACACTGGCAATTCTGATTGCTAAAGGTGAGTAGATATAGCAGAGGGGATTGGCCTACACTGAACAGCTGAGATCATCAAAGCAGAAAAGTTTCAGAGACTCTCAGCTGAAGAAATTTAACCCCTGCACTGCAATATGATGATGAAGTGCTTCTACTCTGTGCAGTAGTATGTGGAATGAGACATTGCCGTCTTCTGGCTCTTCTCTATCGCGGTAAACCTGTGATAGTACCCCCCTTCTAAGAGGGACCTTTGGAATCTCAGGGACAGATCTATCAAGGTGTGCCACGTGAAAAGACCGAATCAAGGGAGTGGTGATGGTTAAGAGGTTCTATATGTATTTTTTGAGTAGAGACTGGTGAAGCACATTATGAATCCTATAAGTGGGTAGAAAGCAAGGCAAAATGCTACAGGATTGACAACGGCCACATTCTTACAAGGACTGATGAACCTGGATCCCAGTTTCCAAAAAGCCTAATGTTCCTCAAGGACAACCGCATCAAATCACCAACACACAGGTCCGGACCCATCAAACGTCTCCGATCAGCTATACTCTTATATGGACCCCATCTTCTTCAAATGATTAAGAACCCCTTGCCATACAGATGTCATGGAAGATGAAAATTGTTCCTCTTCAAATTTTCCTGAAGAATGATTCCTATTAAATGAGCTGAACTGAGGATGAAACCTGTATGCGGATTCTCTATGGGGTTAAGGTCAGGTGAGTTTGCTGGCCAATCAAGCACAGTGATACTGTTGTTTTCAAACCAGGTATTGGTACTTTTGACAGTGTGGACAGGTGCCAAGTCCTGCTGGAGAATGAATTTTCCATCTTCAAAAAGCTTTTCAGCAGGGGGAAGCATGAAGTACTCTAAACTTTCCCAGTAAACGACTGCGCTGACTTTGGTTTGATAAAACACAGTGGACCTACACCACCAGATGACATGGCTCTCCAAATCATCACTTATTGTGGAAACTTCACGCTAGAACTCAAGCAGCTTGGATCATGTGCCTCTCCAATCTTCCTCCAGACTCTGGGACCTTGATTTCCAAATTAAATGCAAAATTTACTTTTGTCTGAAAACAACACCTTGGACCACTGAGCAACAGTCCAGTTCTTTTTCTCTTTGGCCCAGGAAAGCTGGCATTGTATATTGGTCATGAGTGGCTTGACACAAGGAATACGACACTTGTAGCCCATGTCCTGGATACGTCTGTGTGTGATGAAGCAATGCCTCCAGCAGCAGTCCACTCCTTATGAATCTCCCCCGAATTTTTGAATGGCCTTTTCTTAACAATCATTTCAAGGCTGCGGTTATCCTGGTTGCTTGTGCACCTTTTTATACCACACTTTTTCCTTCCACTCAACTCTCCATTAATATGCTTGGATACAGTACTCAGTGAACAGCCAGCTTCTTTAGAAATGACCTTTTGTGGCTTACCCTCCTTGTAGAGCTTCTCTCATAGGGTCTTTTAGATCCTGCCAACTTCCCAAGGTGGGAAGCTCTGAGACGAGAACTCTGTATTCAGTTTGTCGGGAAGGTGATCCGTTCCTCCAGCGGAGTCCTCCCTAACCTCCCTCTCGTCTCCGACCTGGGAAACTCTACACATAATGGAAGAAAGCCAAACTCGTATCCATTGCTTCCACCAATGGCGTTCTCCACATCCCGCGCATCCTGGAAGCTGATGAAGGAGAATGGTGTGTCACAGCCTCCCCCATGATTCTTCAGCTCTATGGTACGGATCCTACCATACTGATGGAACAACTCCTCCACCTCCTCCCACACATTGGTTTCTGTCTAAATCACATATTTCATGTGTAGGGCGCAGGATAAAGGTGAGCTGAGCCTTACTGTGATCTTTGGGAGGCAGAATAAACAAATCAGCAGCAGGTGAACTTGTTACATTTATTTTTTATGTCATTTCTAGTTCAGTATGAGTGATTAGGCGACTTTCATTCTTCTGGTTAGTGTGATTACAGCGATACCAGATTAATTTTTTTTATGTTTGGCTACTATACACACTCAAGCATTTTTTTTTTGCAAAAACTAGGTTTTGCCTCGCCATATTTTGATAGCTATAATTTTTCTGTATTTCTACTTATAGTCATGTGAGGGCTTGTTTTTTCATAGCGAGTTGACATTTATATTATTACCATATTCGGATACATGACATTTTCTGATCGCTTTCCTTTCGGATTTTTGTGAGGAATAATGAACAAAAACCAGAAATTCAGTATTTTTTTTATGCCATCCACAGTGTGGTAAAATTGACAAGACAGCTTTATTATTCAGGTCTGTATGATTACAGCAATACCACATTTATATATTTTATGTTTTGCCGTTTTTACACAATAAAAACTATTTTATAGAAAAGAGATTTTATTTTGCATTGCTGTATTCTGAGAGCTATAGCTTTTTTATTTTTCCACTGATTGAGCTGTATGGCAGCTTGTTTTTTGCGGCGTTTTGAGCAATACCAATTTTACTTACAATTAATTTTTTATCGCGTTTTATTCCACTTTTTATGGAGGTATGATTAAACACTATAGTTTATGCCACTTTTGTTTGTTTTACGGTGTTCACTGAAGAGTTTAACTAGTGTGACAGCTTTATAGATCAGTTTGTTTTGGGTACGACAATAACAAATATGTGTACTCTTCTTGTTTATTTTTGTTTTTACATAAATATAAGTATTTATGGGTATATTTGTTTTTAATTTTTTTTTTGTGATATTTGAAAAAATGTTTTTACCGCACATTACTTGTTTACTCTCAATGGGACTTTAACGTTTATTAATCTGATCGCAGATATAATGTATTGCAATGCCCCAGCCCTGCAATGCATTATACATAGTATAGTATTACACTTACAGAGGTCTCTTAGACCATGCTTTTGATCTAAGAAGACCACTGTCTATGGCAGACCCGGAGGTCGTCGTGACAAGGGGGCGCCAATCGGATGGGAGCACCCTCTCTCCTAACTTCCTAAATGGTGCAATTGATATTGATTGCTGCATTTGAGGGGTTAAACATCCGGAGGGGGGGATGCGGGCAGCAAAAGAAATGGACATTTCTCTGTAAATTGGGCACTGACACATGGTTCATTAAAAAACATGGACTTGTGAATATAACCAAAGATTATAAAGTGCACGTGTGGTATCTATAAAAAAGAGTGCAGCATAGATGTCTGCATGAACCCTGAGGCCGGTTTCACACGTCAGTGGCTCCGGTACGTGAGGTGACAGTTTCCTCACGTACCGGAGACACTGACACACGTAGACCCATAAAAATCAATGCATCTGCTCAGATGTCATTGATTTTTTGCGGACCGTGTCTCCGTGTGCCAAACACGGAGACATGTCAGTGTTCGTGGGAGCGCACGTATTACACGGACCCAATAAAGTCAATGGGTCCGTGTAAAACACGGACCTCACACGGACGTTCTCTGTCTGGGGTCCGTGTGTGTGCAGAAGACAGCGCTACAGTAAGCGCTGTCCCCCCCACATGGTGCTGAAGCCGCGATTCATATGTTCCCTGCAGCAGCGTTTGCTGCAGAGAAAATATGAATAATAGTGTTTAAAATAAAGATCTATGTGTCCGCCGCCCCCCCACCCCCTGTGCGCCCCCCCGCTGTCCTGAAAATACTCACCCGCTCCCACGTTGGCTGTCACTCCTTCCTCTCTGCCCCGCGCCTCCTACTGTATGCGGTCACGTGGGGCCGCTCATTTACAATCATGAATAGTCGGCTCCGCCCCTATGGGAGGTGGAGCCACATATTCATGACTGTAAATGATCGGCCCCACGTGACCGCATACACTAGAAGCCGCGGCCAGACCAGGAAGTAGCGAGGGAGGCGGGTAAGTATTTTCAGAACAGCGGGGGTGGCGCACAGGGGGTGGGAGGGCGGCGGACACATAGATCTTTATTTTAAACACTGTTATTCATATTTTCTCTGCAGAAAACGCTGCTGCAGGGAACATATGAATCGCGGCTTCAGCACGATGCAGGGAACCACACGCGTGGGTACCACACGCTCCGTGTGGTACCCACTCGCCATACGGGCCTACGTATGGCCTACGTGAGTTCCCAGGCACACGGACACGGATAACTCCGGTACCGATTTATTCCGGTACCGGAATTATCTGGACGCGTGGGACAGCCCTAAGGTAGACATCATAGCAGGTAGTCTCCACCCACTAGATAAGAGACAGAAACTAGAAATAGGAAAGAGTATTCAGAGGAGAAAGCTGGTGACAAATGAAAGATAAAAGTGATAGTATGGCCAGATATTATTTTTTCTCATGTACAAGCACATGACAGTTTATATTGAACAGTCAACCGAAATGACAGGTATGCCTAAAAAATGATTAAAAATAAAAAAATATTTTATTGTCCACAAGTAATTAAAAATAGTATAAAACAATAATATTAAACACAGTTTTTGTGTTGTTACAGTTGTTGTACATCCTATGGTGAATTGCTTTCATATTTTTAATTCCCCTTAATAATGTAATAAATATTCCAGTTTTATGGACCCGAAAAGGGAGGCATCAAACAGCTACATCAATAAAAGGATAAAATCATTATAGCTCTTAAAAAGCAAGTATGCAAAAATGAAAAAAGTCACTGCATCCTGAAGTCCCAATAAAGATCACATCCAAAAAGGAATAATAGATAAAATAAATATTTTTTTCCTGGGAACTACGGTAAGTAGTACATGTTGTTAAGACATACAGTGCACTTCCCTGATTGCTTATTTATCTATACTAGGCAATCATCCTGTTTATTTCATGTTTCTTGATTCTGAATTCATATGTAAAAAAGGCAATGGAAGGAAATGGGGGGAGAAAAAAAATGACTATACTCCTATCACAAAATGTGAAAGAAATTACTTTGGAAAAGACAGAATTGGAATAATGCATTAAAGTTAATTAATCTGCCCACATTATGCATATGTTCATATCCATATATTCTGGAAGGTCTGGAAAGGGAACAATGTTTGTAAGGCATGGATATTAAAGGGTTACTTTTCAATTGGCTAAATGAAACTTTTCCGCTTGGCTAAGGCGCACATTCCCCCCCTCTGGATATCCTTCTATGGATGTCCCTAAAGAGAGTGTGTATGCGTACAACACTGACCAACTTCCTTTTGGCATTGCTGTCACCACCATCCTTTTTTCCTCTCTATTACATGATTAGTAATTGCAAACTACCACATACATTTTCATAAATCTGATTTTTAAATCTTGATGCTGGTAAAATATTTTGTGCTAATGTTGCAAGTTGTAATAGCTAAAAACATTTGAATATTTATTTTTTTATGAGTTTATAACTACTAGCTTTGTTCACATATTTTTCTGTATAAACTTTTTTTTAAACCTATGACAAAATATGTAAATCAATAAAAACATCCTTATATATGATACACTATATATCATGTGCAAAATTGCACTTCAATGACAACAGTGTAAGATGCCCAAGGAAGATAGTCGTGGGCGAGCTTCTGTTCCTACTTGATTTGGCATCCTACAGACATCTCGTGTCCCAGTCCCGATTTGCTGCTCTGTGTGAGGTGCATCACTCTCATTATAGGGCTGCAGGCTTCTTCTACTGACTCCAGTGATCCTTCTTCTGGAACCAGGGCAGCAATTAATCCAGGAGACATGAGGTTCATAAAAACAACCAAACTTTTACTTGGTGAATGGCAGTATTTACAGGCAAATGTAGAAAATAAGGCCCAATGGGTTTTCATCTTTCCCACAGGTGCCGGTTACAACTTCAGCCCTGGTTCTCGGTATAGGTAGAACATCCCTTTTACTATCTCTTCTAGTTCTAGGGGATTTTCTCCTTTTCAAGCAGTTTATCTGGATGTTATCTCACTACGTTTCTCACTGTTTGAATCCAGTTTCTCTTGCAGCTTTGCAGAAGGAGTGTACACCCAGGACCCAACGTCTATCTCAAGGCTCCCAGGCTGGCAATAGGAGGGGGGACTCGTATGGAGGGGTTCTCTGCCAATCCACTGCCCTGAGGTTCTAGGCTCACGCTGTCCCTAGCAGCCCCAGTTCTGAGCCTGTCAATTCTCACTGCTCAGCACTCACTGACTCTTCACTTCCTGAACTTGGCAATAACTTTCAGTTCCCTCTCCCAAAATGGGCCGGGTTACGGTTAACCCTGTCTAAGCTAACAGTAGCCCCAGAGAGTGTCATTCCTTTTATAATATACATAAACATCAAATACCTTTAACCCTTTTAGAGTGTCAGGGAACAAACCATCAGCTCCACCACTCCTAGATTAGTACTACCAAATGTCCAGGGAAAGATCAAAAATAGGGCCCAGGGCATAAAGAACTAAATACAATGGAAATCATTTAAAATTATCAATTTTATTAAATATATATATGGATAGGTAATGTGAACTAGATCGCAGTATTCCAGGAGCCGGCAGAGGGATGTCAGCTCCTCTGCCCTTGGATCGGAGACCCCGTGGAGTGATGCGGGGTCCCGATCGTTTCCATGGTGACCAGATGTCGTCATGACGACATCCTGGTCACCAGAGCTAGGAAAGTTGCTTGATCATGCGCAGTGTATGATCAGCATCTTTCCCTGTCAGTGCAGAGCTAACAGTTTGCATCGCATGCGGATGCTGCTGTAGCTCCATACTACACAAGCGATCAGTCTGCAAAAAAGTAAGAAAGTAAAAAAAAATTTTAACAATAATTGTAAAAATATTTAAAGATAAAATAAAAATAATAATTAAAAAATCAAAAGATATTGTATCTATGAATAAATATTTGTATGAAAAAAACATTTAAAAAGCACACATATTTGGTATCGCCGCATCTGACGAACAAAAAGTGGAATAAAACGCAATAAAAAAAGATGGATATAAATAAACATGGCATCGCTGAAAACGTTATCTTGTCACGCAAGAAACAAGCAACCATACAGATCCATCAGTGGAAAAATAAAAGTTAAAGCTCTCAGAATAAAGCGATGCAAAAATATTTTTTCTATAAAATACTTTTTATTGTGTAAAAGCGCCAAAACATAAAAAGCAACATTAATGAGGTATCGCTGTAATCGTACTGACCGGAAGAATAAAACTGCCTTATCAATTTTACCACATGCAAGATAACATAATCCCCCCCCAAAAAAAAAAAAAAATCTTGAATTGCTGGTTTTTGTTCATTCTGCCTCCCAAAAATCAGAATAGAAAGCCATTGTCATGTGCCTGAAAATGGTACCAATAAAAACATCAACTCATTCCGCAAAAAACAAGCCCCCCACATGACTCTGTGGGCCAAAATATGGAAAATTATATCTTTCAAAATTTGATAATGCAAAAACTATTTTTTGCAATAATATAGTAACATAGTAACATAGTTATTAAGGTTGAAGGAAGACTTTAAGTCCATCTAGTTCAACCCATAGCCTAACCTAACATGCCCTAACA
Organism: Ranitomeya variabilis; assembly: GCF_051348905.1. Lineage (NCBI taxonomy): Eukaryota > Metazoa > Chordata > Amphibia > Anura > Dendrobatidae > Ranitomeya > Ranitomeya variabilis. The sequence goes on along the minus strand of NC_135232.1, from coordinate 796,627,484 downwards.
TTGATCCAGAGGAAGGCAAAAAAAAAAAACCATGTGGCAAAGAGTAAGCTCCACATTGGGGAAAAAAATTCCTTCCCGACTCCACATACGGCAATCAGACTCGTTCCCTGGATCAACACCCTATCAAGGAATCTAGTGTATATACCCTGTAACATTATACTTTTCAAGAAAGGCATCCAGTCCCCTCTTAAATTTTAGTAATGAATCACTCATTACAACATCATACGGCAGAGAGTTCCATAGTCTCACTGCTCTTACAGTAAAGAATCTGCGTCTGTTATTATGCTTAAACCTTCTTTCCTCCAGACGTAGAGGATGCCCCCTTGTCCCTGTCTCAGGTCTATGATTAAAAAGATCATCAGAAAGGTCTTTGTACTGTCCCCTCATATATTTATACATTAAAATAAGATCACCCCTTAGTCTTCGTTTTTCCAAACTAAATAGCCCCAAGTGTAATAACCTATCTTGGTATTGCAGACCCCCCAGTCCTCTAATAACCTCTAGTAGCCTAAGGCTACTTTCACACTTCTGTCTTCTTCCCGCCGTCGCAATCAGTCGTTATGGCAACAAAACGGATCCTGCAAATGTGCCCGTAGGATCCATTTTTTTGCCATTGACTTTAACTAACGGTGGATTGCGACGGATGCGTCGTGTTTTTGTGGTCCGTCGTCACAAAAAACATTCAATGTAAGGTTTTTTTGTGCGACGGATCTGCCATTTCCGACCGCGCATGCGCGGCCGGAACTCTGCCCCCTCCTCCCCGCTCATCACAATGGGCAGCGGATGCTTTGTAAAACTGCATCTGCTGCCCACGTTGTGCTACATTACACGTTGTGCATACGGTTTGCGACGGCCCCGTACTGACGGAAATGTGAAAGTAGCCTAATCCGCAACGTGTGCACATAGCCTAAATGTGAGTTTGTCATCCACCCATACACCCAGGTCTTTTTCATTGACAGTTTTGCCCAGAGTTTTAGAATTAAGCACATAGTTATACATCGTATTACTTCTACCCAAGTGCATGACCTTATTTTTATCCCCATTAAAGCTCATTTGCCATTTATCAGCCCAAGCTTCTAGTTTACATAAATCATCCTGTAATATAAAATTGTCCTCCTCAGTATTGATTACCCTGCAGAGTTTAGTGTCATCTGCAAATATTGAAATTCTGCTCTGTATGCCCCCTACAAGGTCATTAATAAATATGTTAAAAAGAAGAGGGCCCAATACTGACCCCTGTGGTACCCCACTGCTAACCGTGACCCAGTCCGAGTGTTCTCTATTAATAACCACCCTTTGTTTCCTATCCCTGAACCAGCTCTTAACCCACTTACACATATTTTTCCCTATCCCCATTATTCTCATTTTATGTATCAACCTTTTGTGTGGCACCGTATCAAAAGCTTTTGAAAAGTCCATATACACTACGTCCACTGGGTTCCCTTGGTCCAGTCCGGAACTTACCTCTTCATAGAAGCTGATCAAATTAGTCTGACAGGAACGGTCCCTAGTAAACCCGTGCTGATACTGGGTCATGAGGTTATTCCTCTTCAGATACTCCAGTATAGCATCCCTTAGAATGCCCTCCAGGATTTTACCCACAGTAGAGGTTAAGCTTACTGGATTATAATTTCTGAGTTCAGTTTTTGTCCCCTTTTTGAATATTGGCACCACATTTGCTATACGCCAGTCCTGTGGTACAGACCCTGCTATTATGGAGTCTTTAAAGATTAAAAATAATGGTCTATCAATGACTGTACTTAATTCCTGCAGTACTCAGGGGTGTATCCCATCCGGGCCCGGAGATTTGTCAATTTTAGTGATTTTTAGATCCTGCTGGGTTAAGCAGGTGACATTTAATGGGGAATTTTTGTTAACACTGATCATATTGTCTGCCATGGAATTTTCTTGTGTAAATACTGATGAAAAAAAGTCATTTAGCATATTGGCTTTTTCCCCATCCTCATCCACCATTTCACCCAGACTATTTTTAACCCCTTAAGCCCCGAGGGTGGTTTGCACGTTAATGACCAGGCCAATTTTTACAATTCTGACCACTGTCCCTTTATGAGGTTATAACTCTGGAACGCTTCAACGGATCTTGGCGATTCTGACATTGTTTTCTCGTGACATATTGTACTTCATGTTAGTGGTAAAATTTCTTCGATATAACTTGCGTTTATTTGTGAAAAAAACGAATATTTGGCGAAAATTTGGAAAATTTCGCAATTTTCCAACTTTGAATTTTTATGCCCTTAAATCACAGACATATGTCACACAAAATACTTAATAAATAACATTTCCCACATGTCTACTTTACATCAGCACAATTTTGGAACCAAAATTTTTTTTTGTGACGGAGTTATAAGGGTTAAAAGTTGACCAGCAATTTCTCATTTTTACAACACCATTTTTTTTTAGGGACCACATCTCATTTGAAGTCATTTTGACGGGTCTATATGATAGAAAATACCCAAGTGTGACACCATTCTAAAAACTGCACCCCTCAAGGTACTCAAAACCACTTTCAAGAAGTTTATTAACCCTTCAGGTGTTTCACAGGAATTTTTGGAATGTTTAAATAAAAATGAACATTTAACTTTTTTTCACACAAAATTTATTTCAGCTCCAATTTGTTTTATTTTACCAAGGGTAACAGGAGAAAATAGACCCCAAAAGTTGTTGTACAATTTGTCCTGAGTACGCTGATACCCCATATGTGGGGGTAAACCACAGTTTGGGCGCATGGCAGAGCTTGGAAGCAAAGGAGCGCCATTTGACTTTTCAATGCAAAATTGACTGGAATTGAGATGGGACGCCATGTTGCATTTGGAGAGCCCCTGATGTGCCTAAACATTGAAACCCCTAACAAGTGACACCATTTTGGAAAGTAGACCCCCTAAGGAACTTATCTAGATGTGTGGTGAGCACTTTGACCCAACAAGTGCTTTACAGAAGTTTATAATGCAGAGCCGTAAAAATAAAAAATCATATTTTTTCACAAAAATGATCTTTTCACCCCCAATTTTTTATTTTCCCAAGGGTGAGAGAAGAAATTGGACCCCAAAAATTGTTGTGCAATTTGTCCTGAGTACGCTGATACCCCATATGTGGGTGTAAACCATTGTTTGGGCGCAGGGCAGAGCTCGGAAGGGAAGGAGCGCCATTTGACTTTTCAATGCAAAATTGACTGGAATTGAGATGGGACGCCATGTTGCATTTAGAGAGCCCTTGATGTGCCTAAACATTGAAACCCCTAACAAGTGACACCATTTTGGAAAGTAGACCCCCTAAGGAACTTATCTAGATGTGTGGTGAGCACTTTGACCCAACAAGTGCTTTACAGAAGTTTATAATGCAGAGCCGTAAAAATAAAAAATCATATTTTTTCACAAAAATGATCTTTTCACCCCCAATTTTTTATTTTCCCAAGGGTAAGAGAAGAAATTGGACCCCAAAAATTGTTGTGCAATTTGTCCTGAGTACACTGATACCCCATATGTGGGTGTAAACCATTGTTTGGGCGCATAGCAGAGCTCAGAAGGGAAGAAGCGCTATTTTACTTTTCAATGCACAATTGACTGGAATTAAGATGGGATGCCATGTTGCGTTTGGAGAGCCCCTGATGTGCCTAAACATTAAACCCCCCCCACAAGTGACACCATTTTGGAAAGTAGACCCCCTAAGGAACTTATCTAGATGTGTTTTTTTTTTTTTCACAAAAATTATTTTTTAGCCCCCAGTTTTGTATTTTCACAAGGGTATCAGGATAAATTGGACCCCAAAAGTTGTTGTCCAATTTGTCTGGAGTACGCTGATACCCCATTTGTGGGGGGGACCACTGTTTGGGCGCATGACAGAGCTCGGAAGGGAAGGAGCGCCATTTGGAATGCAGACTTAAATGGATTGGTCTGCAGGCGTCACGTTGCATTTGCAGAGCCCCTGATGTACCCAAACAGTACAAACCCCCCACAAGTGACCCCATATTGGAAACTAGACCCCCCAAGGAACTTATCTAGATGTGTTGTGAGAACTTTGAACCCCCAAGTGTTTCACTACAGTTTACAACGCAGAGCCGTGAAAATAAAACATATTTTTTTTCCCACAAAAATGATTTTTAGCCCCCCAAATTTTTATTTTCCCAGGATAACAAGAGAACTTGGACCCCAGAAGTTGTTGTTCAATTTGTCCCTAGTACGCTGATACCCCATATGTTGGGGTAAACCCCTTTTTGGACGCACAGGAGAGCTCGGAAGGGAAGGAGCACTGTTTTACTTTTTCAACGCAGAATTGGCTGGAATTGAGATTGGACGCCATGTCGCGTTTGGAGAGCCCCTGATGTGCCTGAACAGTGGAAACTCCCCAATTCTACCTGAAACCCTACCCCTAACCTCACCCCTAACCGTTTACTGAACATTTTCTGACAGTCATAAGTGCCACGTATAGAAGTGCCACGTATATAAGTGCCACGTATTTAAGTGCCACGTATTTAAGTGCCACGTATTTCAGTGCCACGTATTTCAGTGCCACGATATTTCAGTGCCACGTATTTCAGTGCCACGTATTTCAGTGCCACGTATTTCAGGCACTGAAAAATACGTGGCACGTAAATACTTCAGTGCCACGATATTTCAGTGCCACGATATTTCAGTGCCACGATATTTCAGTGCCACGTATTTCAGTGCCACGTATTTCAGGCACTGAAAAATACGTGGCACGTAAATACGTGGCACTGAAATACGTGGCACTTAAATACGTGGCACTTAAATACGTGGCACTTAAATACGTGGCACTTAAATACGTGGCACTTAAATACGTGGCCACTGAAATATCGTGGCACTTATATACGTATATACGTATATAAACGTATATTTCAGTGCCACGTATTTCAGTGCCACGTATTTCAGGTTAGGGGTAGGGTTAGGGGTAGGGTTAGGGTTTTTTGTTTTTTTCTTGTTTTCTTGTGTTTTTCTATAAAAACGCATGCGTTTTACCGCGTTTACATGCATTTTTTCACACATGCGGTTTTTTTAAAAAACGCATGCAGATAAAAACGCAAGTGTGAAACCAGACTAAAAGACGCTTTTTATAGCAAAAAAGTTTTTGCGTCTCCACATTTTGAGACCTATAATTTTTCCACATTTTGGTCCACAGAGTCATGTGAGGTCTTGTTTTTTGCGGGACGAGTTGACGTTTTTATTGGTAACATTTTCGGACACGTGACCATTTTTTATCACTTTTTATTCCGATTTTTGTGAGGCAGAATAACCAAAAACCAGCTATTCATGAATTTCTTTTGGGAGAGGCGTTTATACCGTTCTGCGCTTGGTAAAATTGATAAAGCAGTTTTATTCGTCGGGTCAGTACGATTGCAGCGATACCTCATTTATATCATTTTTTTATGTTTTGAGTTTTGACGCTTTTATACGATAAAAACTATTTTATAGAAAAAATAATTATTTTGGCATCGCTTTATTCTGAGGACTATAACTTTTTTATTTTTTTGCTGATGATGCTGTATGGCGGCTCGTTTTTTGCGGGACAAGATGACGTTTTCAGCGGTAACATGGTTATTTATATCCGTCTTTTTGATTGCGTGTTATTCCACTTTTTGTTCGGCGGTATGGTAATAAAGCGTTGTTTTTTGCCTCGTTTTTTTTTTTTTTTCTTACGGTGTTTACTGAAGGGGTTAACTAGTGGGCCAGTTTTATAGGTTGGGTCGTTACGGACGCGGCGATACTAAATATGTGTACTTTTATTGTTTTTGTTTGTTTTTTTTAGATAAAGAAATGTATTTATGGGAATAATATTTTTTTTTTTATTATTATTTATTTAGGAATTTTTTTTTTTTTTTTTTACACATGTGGAAATTTTTTTTTTTACTTTTTTACTTTGTCCCGGGGGGGACATCACAGATCGCAGATCTGATAGTGTGCACAGCACTCTATCAGATCCGCGATCATACTTTCATCGGAGCAGGCTGCAGCTTTCATCTGCAGCCTGCTCCGACCCGGAAGTGCTCCCTGCAGGACCCGGATACAGCCCCTCGGCCATTTTGGATCCGGGGCCTGCAGGGAGAAGACGTTCGGTACGAGGTGAGTACATCACCTTGTACCGATCGTCTCAGGGAAGCACGCAGGGAGCCCCCTCCCTGCGCGATGCTTCCCTGTCCCGCCGGTACACCGCGATCATGTTTGATCGCGGTGTGCCGGGGGTTAATGTGCCGGGGGCGGTCCGTGACCGCTCCTGGCACATAGTGCCGGATGTCAGCTGCGATATGCAGCCGACACCCGGCCGCGATCGGCCGCGCTCCCCCCGTGAGCGCGGCCGATCGCGTATGACGTACTATCCCGTCACCGGGAATTAAGGCCCACCCCACCTCGACGGTATAGTACGTCATACGGGCTTAAGGGGTTAAGGGGGCCAACACTATCATGTTTTAGTTTCTTACTATTAACGTAGTTAAAGAATATTTTGGGATTATTTTTACTCTCTGGCAATGAGTCTCTCTGTCTCAATTTTTGCTGCTTTGATTTGCTTTTTACAGAATTTATTTAATTTTCTGTATTTATTTAATGCCTCATCATTACCTACTTCCTTTAATTCTCTAAATGCTTTCTTTTTGTCCCTTATTGCGCCCCTTACAGCTCTATTTAGCCATATTGGTTTCCTCCTATTTCTAGTATGTTTATTCCCATACGGTATATACTGTGCACAGGTCCTATCCAGGATGCTAATAAACGTCTCCCATTTTCTTTGTGTATTTTTATGTCTCAGGATATTGTCCCAGTTAATTGCACCAAAATCATCTTTCATCCTTTGGAAATTTACCGTCCTGAAATTTAGTCCTTGTAACCCCTCTACTACACATCTTATTAAAGGATACATGAAAACTTATTATTTTGTGATCACTATTCCCCAAGTGACCCCCAACCCTTATATTTGCTATGCGGTCTGGCCTGTTGGTTAATATTAGGTCTAGCAGTGCCCCCCTTCTTGTTGGGTCCTGAACCAGTTGTGAAAGGTAATTGTCTCTCATAGTTATCAAAAACCGATTAACTTTGCTGGAACTGCAGGTTTCTGTTTCCCAATCTATTTCAGCATCTTTTAGTGTGTGACAGCAGCCAAACATAAAAAAACAATATAATTTGATATCGCTGTAATCACACCGACATAAAGAATAAAGCCACCTAATCACTTATTCCACATGAGGAACAGCGTAAAAAAGAAATAAAACCAATTTTTCACCTGCTGTGATTTTTTCATTCTGCCTCCCAAAGATCGCAGTAGAGCGCCGGATAACTGTGATACCTAACTTTGTGTAAAATGTTCCCAATTAAAGCTTCAACTCAATCCACAAAAAAAAGCAAGTCCCCACTCAGGTCTGTCATCTGTTAATGGAAATGGAGCGCCCCCACACCGCCGCAGGGCCTAGGGGTACCCGGAGCCGGGCCTCTAGGTCTCAGTCCTGGGGTTGTCACGTTGGCTAGACCCGGTCCGTGGCCCTGTCTGTCAGTGGGGGACGTCCGGTGAAATAAGAGGTGTTGTAACGGTGCAGTTGTGGGGTGCAGGTCGCGATAAATAACAAGGACACCAGGTTGCAGTCTCTTTACCTCTTTACTGAAGATCTCTGAGTCCTCAATCCAGAATACGGCTCACCAGGCTGCGCAAGTCCGGCCGGTCCAATGGCACTTCCAGAGTTCTCTTCACAGGAGGAAATCTGTGCCTTCCCCCTAGCGCTATGTGTTGTAGTCCTTCCCTGCTGTGCTTACGGAAAGTACCCCACAACTGTTGTGTCTGTTTCTGGTGTTCCCTCACAACTCGATTAAATGATGTTCTGCTAATCCTCCGTCCCTCCCTGAGGTTCGGGTAGGAACGGCACCCGTTTGACGGGTAGGCCTGGAGTTCTTCCGGGACCCTAGAGACGCCCCTCTCCCACAATTGCCTCCCAAGACTTCATAGGTGATTTGAGTTAGACAGCCCGCCTGAGACTGACTGTCCTGCCGCTGTTTGGAGTATTGCTTGAAGCTGAATGTTATTCTACTCCCTCGGCGTTCCGGCCACCGGTAGTGCGCCTCAGTAGGATGTTGCTTCGGTCTTACAGCACGACTCCTACTGGTATTTCTCCTTTGCGTGATCCCGTTTCTCACTCAGCACAATCTATCTCTCTTCTAATCCTTTCTTGGGCACCGCCGCTACCCGGAGCAGGCACGGTCCCGTTACGTTCGTTCTCGTTGCCAAGCCTCTGTCAGGATCCCACCCCTGACAGAGACCCTACTGCATCTTCCCCTACAACACCCTCTGCCACAAGGTGTTGCCTGGTTCCAACCCAGTCAGCTTCTCATCTAACTTCCTGCCTGACCCCCAGTTTACCCACTATGGTGGGGAGTGGCCTAATGAATAGCACCCTTAGCTCCCCCCGGAGGCCCGGCTGTGAAATGTATTGGTGTCTGTGGTACCTGATCAGATGAACTCCTTCAGTGCCATCGGACGCACCATAGCTCCCCATAGTGGCGGAGCCACAGTACTGCAACGACCAGGACTCTGGGGCGCTGCAGAAATATAGGGGCTTCCATGTTACTGGTAGTACAAAGGCTCTGGAAAAGCCAAATGGCTACTAACCCTCCAAATGAAATTCAGCAAATTCTGTGCTCCCAAATCCAAATGCCCCTCCCTTCTGAACCCCACAGGGTACCTAAATCACATATAGAATCCCATGTTTGCCATTTCTGAAGCGATGAGAGCCCACCTAACTTACGGGTGCATGTCTCCAGAAGCGTGGCCTGGACATAACGTACTAGTGACTGCAATGCACCAGTCACTACAGAGATTTGCAGTTTTTTCTCAACAACATTCATTGCTGCTTGTTTCTGGAAAATACCCATGAAGTCAAAATCATCACTGCACCTGTAGATAAATTCCCAAAGGGGTATAATCTCCAAAATGGGGTCACTTGAGGGGGGATTTTGCTCTTCTGGCAAATAGGGGCTCTCTATATGGAGTCCTCAAACTATTCTAGGAAAATCTACGGAGGCAAATAGCATTCCGTTACTCCCGAGTCTCTCCATATGGCTAAGTAGTACTGTAAAACCACATATGGGGTATTGCCACATTCAGCAGAAATTGTGTGACAAATTATGACAAATTATGGTGCTATTGTTACCCACTTCTTGTGTGAAAATTTAAAATCTGGGGCTAAAACTAAATTTTGTTGGTAAAAATGTAGTTATTTTTTGTTCACTGCCCAATGGTATAATATTCTGTGACTCACCCGTGGTGTCAATGTGATCACTGCCCCCCTATATGAATTCATTGAGAGGTGTAGTTTGTAAATTGGGGTCATTTATGGGGGGTTCTCCTGGTCTGGCACCTCATGGGCTCTCCCAGTGGGTCATGGCACCTTCAAACCATAACAGATAAAATCTGGTGCTCCTTGCCTTCTGAGCTTTGCACTATGCCCGAAAAAAATTTCCCAATTACATGTAGGATATTGGCGCACTCAGGAAAAAATGGACCTCAGTTTGTTGTAAAAAAAATCCTATTAGGCCTTAAAAAGATTTAAAACTTGGGGCTAAAACAACATTTTAGTGGAAGAAATGTAATTATTCTTTCTTCACCGCTCAATGGCATAAAATTCTGTGAGGCACATGTAGTGTCAATATGATCACTGCACCCCTAAATAGACTCATTGGGGAGTTTAGTTTGTTAAAGTAGTTCACATATAGTGGGTTTCTGTTGTTCTGGCACCTCAGGGGCTCTGCCAATGTGACATGGCACCCTGAAACCATTCCAGCAAAATCTGAACTCCAATATGGCACCTCTTCCCTTCTGAGCTTTGCACTGTGCCTCAAAAGTAGTATTCCTCCACATATGGTGTATCTGTGTACTCATGAGAAATTGCACAACAAATTGTACAGTGCAATTTTTCCAGTTACCCTTATGAAAATGCTAAATTTGGGGCTAAAATAACATTTTTGTGAGGAAAATCTGATTTTATTATTTTCACGACTCAACATTATAAACTTCTGTGAAGCACCTGGAGGTTCAAGGTGCTCACTATACATCGAAATATATTTCTTAGGGGGTCTAGTTTCCAAAATGGGGTCACTTGTGGGGGAATTCCACTGTTTAGGCACACAGGGGCTCTCCAAATGGGACATGGCATCCGTTAATGATTTCAGGAAATTTTACATTTAAAAAGTCAAATGACGCTCCTTCCCTTCCAAGCCCTGCCGTGCACCAAACAGTTTTTCCTCCGTCATATGGGGTATCGGCATACTCAGGAGAAATTCCCCAAAAATTTTGGGGTCCATTTTTTCCTGTCATCCTTGTGAAAATAAAAAAATTGTATCTGAAGAAAAAATTTTGTGAAAAAAACAGTTTTGTTAAATGTTAATTTTTTTTCCACATTCCAAAAATTCCTGTGAAGCACCTGAAGGGTTAATAAATGAATTCTTTTTTTTAGATTAGAGATGAGCGAATTTGATCGGGTCCCTACTTATTCGGCAAGCTATAACACTTACCGAATAAGCTGCAGAGGGAAACCGACTTCCTGGATCAATATCTTGTAAAAAACAGTAGTGGCACCTTGTTTACAAATATCAGAAGCTTTTATGCACCAGGACAATTCTCTATCTTTGAAATCCATAATAGTCTAGTGGACAATCTGTTTCATTCACAGATTGGTATACAGTGGAGAAAATAAGTATTTGATACACTGACGATTTTTGCAAGTTTTCCCTCCCTAAAAATGGAGAGGTCTATAATTTTTATCGTAGGTGCACTTCACCTGTGAGAGACTAAAATAAAAATCTAAAAATAAAAAACAGAAAATCACATTGTATGATTTTTACATAATTAAATTGCATTTTATTGCATGAAATAAGTATTTGATCACCTACCAACCAGCAAGAATTCTGACTCCTACAGACCTGTTAGGCTGGTTTCACACTTGCGTAGGGCAGAGCTGCGGAGGGCTGCGTAGTTCCTCCATTAAGCCCCGCCCACTGCCGCACCTCTTCCACTCTTCCTATCTCGCATGCGTCTTGCGTACCTATCTTTAATATTGGGTACGCAGGCCATGCGAATGTATGTGGATGCGTACGCATGCGTCGTTTTCCAACACAACATGTTGCATTTTGTTGCAGTCGGCGCAGCGTCAAAACAACACAGGCAGATGAATCAGCATACATTCGCAGGATGTAGGTATGCAGGACGCGTGCTGACGTACAGTAGGCTGAGCTAAATGGAAGAGTTGCGGCAGTGGGCGGGGCTTAATGGAGGAACTACGCAGCCCTCAGCAGCTCTGCCCAATGCAAGTATGAAACCAGCCTTAGTTGTTCTTTAATCCTTTAATGACTGCCGATATGCCTTTTAAAAGGTACTTATGCTTCAGCGCTGCTTTTTAACGGCGCTGAGAAATAAGTGTATAGCACCCCCCAGAGTCGGAATTTCTCTGGGGTCTCGGCTACCAGGGGTGTTGCGATCGCCATTATTAATGCAATAACGGCGACTGCAAAAAAAAATATTTCCCATTTATTTTCTCTCTCCTCTGATGTGATTGCGCATCAGAGGATAGAGAAATGGGGTCCCCGATTTCCCCCCGGTACCTCCGGTATCCCTGCAACCCCTTGTGAATTCCCCCAGGCCTTGTAAATCAAACCCCCCTTTATCACCCCCTTAGTTAGGTAAAAATGATAAAATAAAAAAAAAATTTATTTACATTTTTCCTCTAGGGTTAGAGCTGAGCAAAAGTTAGGGTTGGGCTAAAGTTAGGGTTGGGATAAAGTTAGGGTTTGGCTAAAGTTAGGGTTAGGGTTGGGCTAGGGTTAGGGTTGGGCCAAAGTTAGGGTTGGGCTAAAGTTAGGGTTATGCTAAAGTTACGGTTGGGTCTAGGGTTAGGGTTGGGCAAAAGTTAGGGTTGGGCTAAAGTTAGGGTTGGGTTAGGGTTGGGCTGGGGTTAGGGTTGTGGTTATGGTTGGGATTACGGTTAGGGTTTGGATTACGGTTAGGGGTGTGTTAGGTTTGTGGTTAGGGTTATGGTTAGGGTTAGTATTAGGGTTAGGGGTGTGTTAGGATTAGGGGTGTGGTTAGGGTTATAGTTAGGGTTGGGATCAGGGTTATGGGTGTGTTGGGGTTAGGATTGGAGTTAGAATTGGGGGGTTCCACTGTTTAGGTACATCAGGGGGTCTCCAAACACAACATGGCGCCACCATTGATTCCAGCCAATTTTGCATTCAAAAACTCAATAGGTGCTCCCTGCCTTCTGAACTCTGCCATGCACTCAAACATTGGCTTTCCCCCCACTACTCAGGAGAAATTGCACAACAAATTTTGTGGTCCATTTTCTCCTGATACCCTTATGAAAATAAGAAAATGGGTTCCAAAGTAAATTTTTTGTGAAAAAAGTAAAATGTTCATTTATTTCCTTCCACATTGCTCTAGTTCTCATGAAGCACCTGAAGGGTTAATAAACTTCTTGAATGTAGTTTTTCACACCTTGAGGGGTGTAGTTTTTAGAATGGTGTCACTTTTGGGTATTTTCTGTTATACTGACCCCCCAAACTCTCTTCAAATGTGATCCAAAAAAATCAGAAAAAAACAAGCCGCACAGCCTTCAATGAGAGAGCCTCTACTTATCGTGGTATATATCTATGGAAAGTCTGAGCAGTAAACTGGAGGTGCTAGCGTGGAAACAAAGTCTATAGCAGAAAAATAGCAGTGAGGAACAGACGCCACAGCACTCACCAGGCTTGCAGTTCAAGTCTTCTTTATTAAATGACACAAATGGACATCTTCACGGCACGGGAGGTGAGACAAGAGTGCAGACGCCTAACAGATGAAAACGACGACGGCCGTTTCGCGCTGGGGGAAAGCGCTTCTACGGGTCTGCCTGGAGGGAAGTGACGCTGCAATAAGAAGGTGAGTCTAAGCCCATCCTCCTCCTGCGCCCGCCCTCCAAGGCAGGTAAAGTGCATAGTGTTTGAGATAAAAACAATATAATACAAGAATCGATTCATACATAGCTCAAAGAGTATAAACTACATGGGGAGAACCTGTTGGAAAGAACATGGTAAACGCGATCGTAATTATCCTGACTACACGGTGGGTAAATTCATCCTGGAATATTACAATAATACATAATTTCAATATGACTGGCACTAATTCATAAAAATGCTCGTAAGATATTAAGACACAGATATATACAATGGCTGAAAACTAGATTGGCGCAAGTCCTAAAATAAGAAGAAAAACAACGAAAAAGGCAAAAAAGCGAAGGAATATATAAAGGATTCCCACTTCGGGCTACAACCCAATTAGCTCATCGCCGGGCAAACCTGTAATTAGAGGAACACCGACATATCCACTCTGTCATTCATGCCGGCTGGGCCAGTAGCTCGTGTGCGCAAAATCCACTTAGTTTCTTGTCGTAGTAAAAGTTTATGGAGATCACCTCCTTGTGTTGGGAGGGACACTCTCTCGACTCCTGCAAAGGTAAGAACATTTGGATTTCCTTCATGCACTTCCCTAATGTGATCTATTAATCTCGGGACACCTTTACCTGTGGAGACCGATTTAAAGTGCTCCCTAAACCGCACATATAACTTCCGAATAGTTTTTCCAATATAGAACCTTTTACACGGACAAAATACGACGTAAACCACATACTCTGTTTTACATGAAATAAATTGTTCCACAGTATGTGTAACAGGACCAATATTAAGTGTTTGGCCAACTGTGTGGAAACGACAAAAATGACACTGGCTACATCTAAAATTCCCTTTCGGGACCGCCCGCTCTAGCCATGTTGTTTTGTCTGCGGTGACTCGATTATGTACAAGTACATCCCTAATTCGGGTTCCTCGCCTGTTTGATATTAAAGGGCCACCTTCAGTTCTACTCACCAACTCTTTATCTCCTTCCAAAATGTGCCAGTGCCTACGAATCGTGGACCTAATTTCCTGGTCTAATGGACCATATTTAAAACAGAAATTAAAACGCTGATCAGGACCCTTCCTCTCTTTCAGATCCTGCGTACCTACTTCTATCCTGCTAGCCGCCGATTCCAATATTTCATTTGGATAACCTCTATCACGAAATTTTTCCAGAAGCTCTCCGGATTGTTTTTTATAACCTTCTTGGGTGTTATTAATACGTCGCGCTCTCAACAACTGACTATATGGCAACGCCCTCTTTGTGTGGTTAGGGTGAAAGCTCTTATAATGTAAATATGAATTTACCGCCGTAGGTTTTTGGAACACTGACGTACACAATCCATCCTCCTTCGCCTCCACAAGCACATCTAAAAATTCAATATTAGTACCTCCAAATTTGTAGGTGAAAGACATCCCCATCCGGTTGTCCCTATTGAGATAATCGACAAATTTTTGGAATTCAACTTCTGTGCCGTCCCATATCAAGAACAAATCGTCGACATATCTCACAAGTTGCCTTATGTGCTTCAAGAAATGATTTTGGTGGGAATAAATGTAATCTTCTTCAAAAACAGCCATGTACAGGTTTGCGAATGTACATGCAGCCGGGGTCCCCATGGCGGTCCCGGTGATTTGCCTGTACCACGTATCAAGGAAGGTGAAGGCATTGTGTTGTAATATAAATTTAAGTCCTTCACATACAAAATTAATGTATCCCTGACTTTTATCCGTAGTGTCCAGGATACGTCTGATAGCATCTACCCCTCCATCTTGGGGGATGTTTGTGTACAGGCTCACCACATCAATGGAGGCCATGGCGAACCCCGGCTGCCACGCAAAACTCTGTACCCGATCCAAAAATGAATTAGTGTCCTTAATATAGGACGGCACCTCAGACAAAAGGGGACGTAGGAGCCAATCTATGTATTGGGATAAAGGCTCCGTGACGGAGCCGATCCCCGATACGATTGGTCTCCCCGGAGGATTAGTCGTAGACTTGTGGATCTTGGGGAGGTAATACCAATGGGGTTTAGTAGGAAAGTCGGGGAGTAACCTCTCCGCTTTCCTCTGTGAAATCACCCCATTTGTTACAGCTCTCCTGAGGAGAGAACAGAGTTCACTCCTGAATTTGATAGTGGGGTCACCTGATAACTTAATATATACAGAGGTGTCACATAGCTGCCGATTAGCTTCAATCAAATATGCTTCTTTCGGTAGAAGAACAATCTTTCCTCCTTTGTCAGCAGGACGGATAATTACATCCATCCAGCCAGTCATCTCTTTCAAGGCTCCCCTCTCCTCATCTGTCAAATTACAGCTGGCTTTTTTATATATCAGAGCCTCCATATCCTTGAGGACCATAGTCTCAAAAAGATCAATAGTATTGCCTGGAGAAGTGGGGGGCATATACGAGGAAGGCACTCCACCTAAAAAGGGGGTGCATTTTTCTTGACTGGATGGTATGGTGCAATTATCCAACTCTGGGTAATTCAGACTAAGTAAGAGTCTAGCATCATCATTCATATCTGTAAGTACTTCACTTTCCGTGTTAACCATGAAGCCCAGAGGTCCCACCCTACATGGGTGTTCTCCGTCCAACCTGCTTGGCTCCGCTGTACCAGAACGAAAAAACCTAAACAAATGCATTTTTCTTGTGGCTTTAAACATGTCTATTTGGAAAGAAACAAAATCAAAATTACTAGGTATACAATAATTAAGACCCTTAGAGAGCAGGGAAAGTTGAGCTGAATTCAGTATACGGTGAGTCAAATTAACCACATAATCATTAGGTGCGGTTTTTAATACCGCTCCTGTCTCCATGAGACGAATTTTCTCTTGCGTCGCCATTCGGGACCGTTGTTTCCGTTTGCCCCTCCTTGTTTTCCTCCTAAAGGGGCCGGTGTGACGACTTGAGGCTCAAAGGAAGATTCTCCTGGAGAATCCATATTCATGGAAGGATTCTCACTCAAGCTGGAATCGGATTCAGTAGTTAAATAATCCTTGGTATTCATTTTGTAGGAGTTCTTCCTTTTGTTGAAACCTCGCTTCCGTTGTCTGAATCTGCCTCCTTGGGTGGTTGTCAAATGGTCCTTATGTATCTTATTCCAAGAAAAAATATTATTTGTTTCATAATCGTTTTTATCTCGCAGGAATTTGTCCCTTTTCTTTTGTTTCGTTTCTGCTTGCACCAAAATTAATTTAGAATCCAGTTTTTTATTAAATGTTGCCCATTGGCTTTCAGAGAGTCTGCTTTTTAATTCAATCTGTGTTTTTAAAATATCCACATTTAATGATTCATAATTTTTAATATTAGATTTTAGCACCAATTTCAACAAGTCTTGGGAGCAATTGAGCATAATCTGCTCCCATTCCATCTTGAATGTCGCATCACCACCGTGGTGAGAAATCTCCTTCCACACTCTTAGACCTCTGGGGACTCAATTATTGTCTACGTTCTACAAAAATTTGTCGATTATCTCAATAGGGACAACCGGATGGGGATGTCTTTCACCTACAAATTTGGAGGTACTAATATTGAATTTTTAGATGTGCTTGTGGAGGCGAAGGAGGATGGATTGTGTACGTCAGTGTTCCAAAAACCTACGGCGGTAAATTCATATTTACATTATAAGAGCTTTCACCCTAACCACACAAAGAGGGCGTTGCCATATAGTCAGTTGTTGAGAGCGCGACGTATTAATAACACCCAAGAAGGTTATAAAAAACAATCCGGAGAGCTTCTGGAAAAATTTCGTGATAGAGGTTATCCAAATGAAATATTGGAATCGGCGGCTAGCAGGATAGAAGTAGGTACGCAGGATCTGAAAGAGAGGAAGGGTCCTGATCAGCGTTTTAATTTCTGTTTTAAATATGGTCCGTTAGACCAGGAAATTAGGTCCACGATTCGTAGGCACTGGCACATTTTGGAAGGAGATAAAGAGTTGGTGAGTAGAACTGAAGGTGGCCCTTTAATATCAAACAGGCGAGGAACCCGAATTAGGGATGTACTTGTACATAATCGAGTCACCGCAGACAAAACAACATGGCTAGAGCGGGCGGTCCCGAAAGGGAATTTTAGATGTAGCCAGTGTCATTTTTGTCGTTTCCACACAGTTGGCCAAACACTTATTATTGGTCCTGTTACACATACTGTGGAACAATTTATTTCATGTAAAACAGAGTATGTGGTTTACGTCGTATTTTGTCCGTGTAAAAGGTTCTATATTGGAAAAACTATTCGGAAGTTATATGTGCGGTTTAGGGAGCACTTTAAATCGGTCTCCACAGGTAAAGGTGTCCCGAGATTAATAGATCACATTAGGGAAGTGCATGAAGGAAATCCAAATGTTCTTACCTTTGCAGGAGTCGAGAGAGTGTCCCTCCCAACACAAGGAGGTGATCTCCATAAACTTTTACTACGACAAGAAACTAAGTGGATTTTGCGCACACGAGCTACTGGCCCAGCCGGCATGAATGACAGAGTGGATATGTCGGTGTTCCTCTAATTACAGGTTTGCCCGGCGATGAGCTAATTGGGTTGTAGCCCGAAGTGGGAATCCTTTATATATTCCTTCGCTTTTTTGCCTTTTTCGTTGTTTTTCTTCTTATTTTAGGACTTGCGCCAATCTAGTTTTCAGCCATTGTATATATCTGTGTCTTAATATCTTACGAGCATTTTTATGAATTAGTGCCAGTCATATTGAAATTATGTATTATTGTAATATTCCAGGATGAATTTACCCACCGTGTAGTCAGGATAATTACGATCGCGTTTACCATGTTCTTTCCAACAGGTTCTCCCCATGTAGTTTATACTCTTTGAGCTATGTATGAATCGATTCTTGTATTATATTGTTTTTATCTCAAACACTATGCACTTTACCTGCCTTGGAGGGCGGGCGCAGGAGGAGGATGGGCTTAGACTCACCTTCTTATTGCAGCGTCACTTCCCTCCAGGCAGACCCGTAGAAGCGCTTTCCCCCAGCGCGAAACGGCCGTCGTCGTTTTCATCTGTTAGGCGTCTGCACTCTTGTCTCACCTCCCGTGCCGTGAAGATGTCCATTTGTGTCATTTAATAAAGAAGACTTGAACTGCAAGCCTGGTGAGTGCTGTGGCGTCTGTTCCTCACTGCTATTTTTCTCTTCAAATGTGAAATCGCTGGTCAAATTTTAACCCTTATAACGCCGTAACAAAAAAAATTATGTTTCCAAAATTGTGCTGATGTTAAGTAGACATGTGGGAAATGTTATTTATTAACTATTTTGTGTGACACCACTCTCTGATTTAAGTGTACAAGCATTAAAATTTTGAAAATTGCTAAATTTTCAAAATTTCGGCCAAATTACTGCTTTTTTAAAAAATAAATGCAAGTTATATCGAATAAATTTTATCACTAACAAGAAGTACAATATGCCCCTAAAAAAACAGTCTCAGAATCAGTGGTATACGTTGAAGCGTTCCAGAGCTACAACTTCATAAAGTGACAGTGGTCAGAAATGTTAAATTTGGCTTGGTCATTAAGTACCAAATTAGCTCTGTCACTAAGGGGTTAAGAAGCCCTCCTACTCTGCACTCATTACCTGAATTAATTGCACCTGTTTGATTTTGTTACCTGTATAAAAAACACCTGTCCACACACTTAATCACACTCCATCTCTCCACCTTGACAAAGACAAAAGAGCTGTCTAAGGACACCAGGGAAAAAATTGTAGAACTGCACAAGGCTGGGATGGACTACAGGACAATAGACAAGCTGGTTTGTGAGAAGGCAACAACTGTTAGCACAATTATTGGAAAACTAGATGGTGGCCCGATTCTAACGCATCGGGTATTCTAGAATATGTATAGTAGTATATAGTACAGCCCACGCTGTATATAACACAGCCCACGTAGTATATAACACAGGCCATGTAGTATATAGCACAGCCCAAGTAGTATATAGCACAGCCACGTAGTATATAACACAGCCACGTAGTATATTGCATAGCCACACAGTATATAGCACAGCCATATAGTATATAGCACAGCGATGTAGTATATAACACAGCCCACATAGTATATAGCACAGCGCACGTAGTATATAGCACAGAGACGTAGTATATAACACAGGCTATGCAGTATATAACACAGCCACGTAGTATATTGCACAGCCACGTAGTATATAGCACAGCCCATGTAGTATATAACACAAAGATGCAGTATACTGTTATGATCCTTAGTGGCTGAGGATCACAGAATGAACTAGCTAAGTTACTGAACATAGAACGAGCTCTAGGGAGGTGGTAACTGGACTGACCGCAAAACCTGATCCTAACCAAACACACTGAAGGTAGCTGGTGAACGTGCCTAAATTCCTGGACGACTCGACGCAGCCTGAGAAACTTGCTACCCCTATAGAGAAAGTAAGACCTCACTTGCCTCAGAGAAATGACCCCAAAGATATAGTAAGCCCCCAACAAATAATAACGGTGAGGTAAGGGGAAAATACAAAACGTAGAAATGAAAACAGATTCAGCAAATGAGGCCCACTAATACTAGATAGCAGAAGACAGGCAGGGAACTGTGCGGTCAGTAAAAAACCCTATACGAAATATCCACGCTGAGAATACAAGAACCCCCACACCAACTAATGGTATGAGGGGAGAAACTCAGCCCCCTAGAGCTACCAGCAAGCAAGGAAATCACATATTAGCAAGCTGGACAAGGACAAGTAAATAACCAAGAAACATATTGAACACTAATGAGCAAAAAATAACCAAACAGAAAACTTAGCTTCTCTTGGAGAGACTGATAGTGAAGGAATTCAGGAGGATCAAGATAGCACTGAATATATCGACAGCAGGCAAACACTGAAAGTCCAGGTGAGCTAAATATGAAACCAGCTAACAGATAACGAGACAGCTGATCCGCCTCAGACCTGCAGAAAGACACAAAGAGCCACCAGAGGGAGCCCAAAGACAGCACTCACACAGTACCACTTGTGACCACAAGAGGGAGCCCAAAAACAGAGTTCACAACAGTACCCCCCCCTTGAGGAGGGGTCACCGAACCCTCATCAAAACCCCCAGGGCGATCAGGATGAGCCACATAGAAGGCATGAACCAAATCGGCCGCATGAACATCAGAGGCGACAACCCAGGAATTATCCTCCTGACCATAGCCCTTCCACTTAACCAAATACTGAAGCCTCCGTCTAGAAATACAAGAATCCAAGATCTTCTCCACCATGTACTCCAATTCGCCCTCAACCAGCACCGGGGCAGGGGGCTCAACAGAAGGAACCACAGGCACCACATACCTCCGCAACAAAGACCTATGGAACACGTTATGAATGGCAAACGACGCTGGGAGGTCCAAACGAAATGACACCGGGTTTAGGATTTCCAAAATCTTATAAGGACCGATGAAGCGAGGCTTGAACTTAGGAGAGGAGACCTTCATAGGAACATACCGAGAAGACAGCCAAACCAAATCCCCAACACGAAGTCGGGGACCCACACCGCGACGGCGGTTGGCAAAGCGCTGAGCCTTCTCATGTGACAACTTCAAATTGTCCACCACATGGTTCCAAATCTGCTGCAACCTATCCACCACAGAATCCACCCCAGGACAGTCAGAAGGCTCAACCTGACCCGAGGAAAAATGAGGATGGAAACCAGAATTGCAGAAAAAAGGCAAAACCAAAGTAACAGAACTAGCCCGATTATTAAGGGCAAACTCGACCAATGGCAAAAAAGTCACCCAATCATCCTGATCAGCAGAAACAAAACATCTTAAATAAGTTTCCAAGGTCTGATTAGTTCGCTCGGTTTGGCCATTCGTCTGAGGATGGAAGGCCGACGAAAAAGACAAATCAATGCCCATCTTAGCACAAAAGATCCGCCAAAATCTGGACACAAACTGGGATCCTCTGTCAGACACAATATTTTCAGGGATGCCGTGCAAGCGAACCACATTCTGAAAAAATAGAGGAACCAAATCGGAGGAGGAAGGCAACTTAGGCAAGGGCACCAAATGGACCATTTTGGAAAAACGATCACACACCACCCAGATGACAGACATTCTCTGAGAGACTGGAAGATCCGAAATAAAATCCATGGAAATGTGCGTCCAAGGCCTCTTCGGGACAGGCAAAGGCAAAAGCAAACCGCTGGCACGAGAACAGCAAGGCTTAGCCCGAGCACAAATTCCACAAGACTGCACAAAGGAACGCACATCCCGCGACAAGGAAGGCCACCAGAAGGACCTAGCCACCAAATCTCTGGTACCAAAAATCCCAGGATGGCCTGCCAACACCGAAGAATGAACCTCGGAAATAACTCTGCTGGTCCATCTATCCGGGACAAACAGTCTCTCCGGTGGACAACGGTCAGGTCTATCCGCCTGAAACTCCTGCAGCACTCGTCGCAAATCCGGGGAGATGGCAGACAAAATCACCCCTTCTCTGAGGATACCAGCTGGCCCTGAATCACCAGGAGAGTCAGGCACAAAACTCCTAGAAAGAGCATCAGCCTTCACGTTCTTCGAACCAGGCAGGTACGAGACCACGAAATCGAAACGGGAGAAAAACAACGACCAACGAGCCTGTCTAGGATTCAGCCGCTTGGCAGACTCGAGATAAATCAGATTTTTGTGATCAGTCAAGACCACCACACGATGCTTAGCTCCCTCAAGCCAATGTCGCCACTCCTCAAATGCCCACTTCATAGCCAACAACTCCCAATTACCAACATCATAATTTCGCTCGGCAGGCGAAAACTTTCTTGAAAAGAAAGCACAAGGCTTCATCACAGAGCAATCAGAGCTTCTCTGCGACAAAACAGCCCCTGCTCCAATCTCAGAAGCATCAACCTCGACCTGAAAAGGAAGAGAGACATCAGGCTGACACAAAACTGGAGCCGAAGAAAACCGGCGCTTCAGCTCCCGAAAGGCTTCCACGGCCGCAGGAGACCAATTAGTCACATCAGAACCCTTCTTGGTCAAATCCGTCAAGGGTTTAACCACGCCAGAAAAAAATAGCAATGAAGCGACGGTAAAAATTAGCAAAACCCAAGAACTTCTGAAGACTCTTAACAGATGTAGGCTGAGTCCAGTCATGAATAGCCTGGACCATTACTGGGTCCATCTCAATAGTAGAAGGAGAAAAAATAAAACCCAAAAAGGAAACCTTCTGTACTCCGAAGAGACATTTTGAGCCCTTCACAAATAAGGCATTAGCACGCAGGACCTGAAATACCATCCTGACCTGCTTCACATGGGACTCCCAGTCCTCAGAAAAGACCAAAATGTCATCCAGATACACAATCATAAATTTATCCAGATATTCTCGGAAGATGTCATGCATGAAGGACTGGAACACAGAAGGAGCATTAGAGAGTCCAAAAGGCATCACCAAGTACTCAAAATGGCCTTTGGGCGTATTAAATGCTGTTTTCCATTCATCCCCCTGCTTAATACGCACAAGGTTATACACACCACGAAGATCTATCTTGGTGAACCAACTGGACCCCTTAATCCGAGCAAACAGATCAGATAATAATGGCAAAGGATACTGAAATTTGACCGTGATTTTATTTAGAACACGATAATCTATACAAGGTCTCAGAGAACCATCCTTTTTGGCCACAAAAAAGAATCCTGCACCAAGAGGGAAGGAGGACGGGCGAATATGTCCCTTCTCTAAAGACTCCTTTATTTAACTCCGCATCGCGGCATGTTCTGGTACAGACAAATTAAAAAGTCGTCCCTTAGGGAACTTACTACCAGGAATCAAATTTATAGCACAATCACAATCCCTGTGAGGAGGCAGGGCACCGGATCTGGGCTCATCAAATACATCCTGGTAGTCCGACAAAAACTCAGGAACCTCAGAAGGAGTGGAAGATGCAATTGACACCAAAGGAGCATCGCCATGAATCCCCTGGCAACCCCAACTTGAAACAGACAAAGCTTTCCAATCCAGAACTGGATTATGGGCCTGCAGCCATGGTAGACCCAAAACGACAACATCATACAAATTATGCAGCACAAGAAAGCGAATCACCTCCTGATGTACAGGAGTCATGCACATGGTCACTTGAGTCCAATACTGAGGCTTATTCTCAGCCAATGGTGTAGCATCAATTCCCCTCAGTGGAATAGGGAATTCTAAAGGCTCCAGAACAAAACCATAGCGCCTGGCAAACGACAAATCCATCAGGTTCAGGGCAGCACCTGAATCCACAAAAGCCATAACCGAGTAGGATGACAAAGAACAAATTAAAGTAACAGATAAAATGAATTTAGGCTGTATAGTACCAACGGTGACAGATTTAGCGATTTTTTTTTACGCGCTTAGAGCATGCTGTGATAACATGAGTTGAATCACCACAGTAAAAGCACAACCCATTTTGACGTCTATGATTTTGCCGCTCAATTCTGGTCAGAATTCGGTCACATTGCATAGACTCAGGTCTCTGTTCAGAAAACACCGCCAGATGGTGCGCAGATTTGCGCTACCGCAAACGCCGATCAATCTGAATGGCCAAAGCCATTGAGTCATTCAGACTTACAGGCGTGGGGAACCCCACCATAACATTCTTAATGGCTTCAGAAAGACCTTCTCTGAAATTTTCAGCCAGGGCACACTCATTCCATTGAGTAAGCACCGACCATTTCCGAAATTTTTGACAATACACCTCAGCTTCATCCTGGCCCTGAGAGAGAGCCAGCAAGGCCTTTTCTGCCTGGTTCTCAAGATTAGGTTCCTCATAAAGCAAACCAAGCGCCAGAAAAAACGCATCCACATTCAGCAATGCAGGATCTCCTGGCGCCAGGGAGAAAGCCCAATCTTGAGGGTCGCCACGTAACAGGGAGATAACAATTCTAACTTGCTGAGCGGAATCGCCAGAGGAACGAGGTCTCAAAGAAAGAAATAATTTACAATTATTCTTAAAATTCAGAAACCTAGATCTATCTCCAGAAAACAACTCAGGAATAGGTACTTTTGGCTCAGACATAGGACTGTGAACAACAAAATCCTGAATGCTTTGCACCCTTGCAGCAAGATGATGCACACTAGAAGTCAGACTCTGAATATCCATGTCTGCAGCTGAACTCAAAGCCACCCAGAGATTAAGGGGATGAGAGAAGCTGGACAGACTGCAGCAAAGGGAGAGGAGAAAAAAAAAATTGTACTCAGGGCTTCTCTTATCCCACTTCTGCGATGCATTAAACACTTTTTGGCCTGCTGTACTGTTATGATCCTTAGTGGCTGAGGATCACAGAATGAACTAGCTAAGTTACTGAACATAGAACGAGCTCTAGGGAGGTGGTAACTGGACTGACCGCAAAACCTGATCCTAACCAAACACACTGAAGGTAGCCGGTGAACGTGCCTAAATTCCTGGACGTCTCGACGCAGCCTGAGAAACTTGCTGCCCCTATAGAGAAAGTAAGACCTCACTTGCCTCAGAGAAATGACCCCAAAGATATAGTAAGCCCCCAACAAATAATAACGGTGAGGTAAGGGAAAAATACAAAACGTAGAAATGAAAACAGATTCAGCAAATGAGGCCCACTAATACTAGATAGCAGAAGACAGGCAGGGAACTGTGCGGTCAGTAAAAAACCCTATACGAAATATCCACGCTGAGAATACAAGAACCCCCACACCAACTAACGGTGTGAGGGGAGAAACTCAGCCCCCTAGAGCTACCAGCAAGCAAGGAAATCACATATTAGCAAGCTGGACAAGGACAAGTAAATAACCAAGAAACATATTGAACACTAATGAGCAAAAAATAACCAAACAGAAAACTTAGCTTCTCTTGGAGAGACTGATAGCGAGGGAATTCAGGAGGATCAAGATAGCACTGAATACATCGACAGCAGGCAAACACTGAAAGTCCAGGTGAGCTAAATATGAAACCAGCTAACAGATAACGAGACAGCTGATCCGCCTAAGACCTGCAGAAAGACACAAAGAGCCACCAGAGGGAGCCCAAGGAGAGCACTCACACAGTACCACATGTGACCACAAGAGGGAGCCCAAAAACAGAGTTCACAACAGTATACTGTATAACACAGGCCACGCAGATTATAACACAGCCCATGCAGTATATAACACAGCCCACGTAGTATATAGCAATGTGGGCACCATATCCCTGTTAAAAAAAGAATTAAAATAAAAAATTGTTATATACTCACCTTCCGGCGGCCCCCAGATCCAGCCCAGGCATTTAGCGATGCTCTTCACGACGCTCCGGTCCCAAGTATGCAATGCAGCAATAACACGTGATGATGTAGCGGTCTCTCGAGACCGCTACGTCATCATCTTGCAAGACCGCTACATCATCTCCGGTCATTGCCACAATGCATTCTTGGGACCGGAGCGTCGCGAGGAGAGGGAAAGGCACCGGAAGGTGAGAATATAATGATTTTTTATTTTTTTTTATTATTTTTAACATTAGATCTTTTTACTATTGATGCTGAATAGGCATCCGGACTGCTAAACCGCTATGGGGGCACTGACTGGGGAGTAGGGATGGGGCACTGACTGGAGGGGAGTAGGGAAGGGTGAATTCGTGGCCAGACTGGGCCCGTTGCTGATTGGTCGCAGCCGGCCGTGACCAATCAGCGATGCTGGATTTCCGTTACAGACAGAAAACAGACAGAAGTACCCCTTAGACAATTATATAAATAGATGGAAGAAACACAAGATGATTGTAAATTTTCCTTGGTCTGGGGCTCCATGCAAGACTTCAACTCGTGGGTTAAGGATGATTCTGTGAAAGGTCAGGAATCAGCCCAGAACTACATGGGAGGACCTGCTCAATGGACTGAAGAGAGCTGGGACCACAGTCTCAAACATTATCATTAGTTACACATTACGCCATCATGGATTAAAATCTTGCAGGGCATGCAAGGGTCGTAATGGACAGCTTTATCCACTCCCTTCCCAGTCAGGTGCAGACCTGGGTTGCGTAGGGGGACTGCCAAAATGTGGACGACCTGGTGGGCCTAGTGGAAAGGTACCAGGTGGTCGAGAGGTCCCTAAAGATACTGGGTGGTGTTGCATCCCCCTACTAGGCTATCCAGAGGAAGCCCGAATTCCAAAAGAGTGGTAGTAGAGCCACTACAAAATAGTACAATTTGATGGTTACTAATTATAGGGATCTCTTCTGCCTACAGCTCTTCATCTCAGTTATGTCCTGGCTGCTCATGAGTCACTCGGGACAGAGCATCAGCATGTGTATTCTCAGCACCTCTTCGATATGCGATCTTGTATTGGTATTTTGCCATACGGGCCACCCATCTTTGCTCCAAGGCTCAACCGGTACCTTCCGCTGAGCCCCTAGTCCATAAACATGTGCGGCACTTCCAGTGTCACACAGGAACGGGCGCAAAGTCACTGGCAGGGAAGGCTGCACGATTCTGTCCAGCGGTCAGCCTTCTCTCCTCTGCTCGTGCGCGGTACTCTCAGTCACTGAGCGCATGGTACCTCTCTCCTCAGCAGCCCCGCTTGGCCTGTTGTGGCACCGGTACTCAGGGGATGGAGCATGCTGCTCACCAGGCTGTGTGCTGCTGCTGGTTCGCTCCAAACTGCTGCATGCGCTTTTCCTTTTATCTTGCCCCTCCTACCCGGGTCATGAGGTTGGTCCCGATCCTCATTCTCTTCCCCAGGCAACAAGGGAGGCCGCATCAACAGTTCCGGACCCAGCTCAGTACAGGTACCCACAGCTCGGTCTTCATCCTTACACTGTGATCTCCAAAGAGGTGAGGAGAATGTTGAGACTGGACTTCATCGAGGAGTCAAAGAGTGGCTGGTCTAGCCCCATTGTCCTTGTGCCAAAGCTGGACAGAGTGGCGTTTCTGCAAGGACTACAGGAAGCTAAACGAGGTGTTCAAGTTCAATGAATATCTTATGCCCCGAGTCGATGAGCTCATTGAGAGGCTAGAGTCACCCAGATATATCACCACCCTGGACCTAACGACAGGGTACTGGAAAATTCTCCTGTTCCCAAGTGCCAAGAAGAAGACAGCCTTCTCTACACCTGATGGGTGCTTTCAGTATACCAGAATGCCCTTCGGTCTGCAAGGAGACCGTGCTATCTTCCAAACAGCCATGAACTGGGTCTTAGCCTCTCACAAAAAGTATGACACAGCTTATCTGAATGATATCGTGATCTTCAGCCCGCATTGGGGAAGTCACCTGCAGAGGTTCCAGTCGGTACTGGATGCACTGAGGAAGGCAGGGAGGAAGGCACTAACCCAAAGAAGTGCACAATATGGAAAGAAGAGGCAAAATATTTGGTCTACATCGTCAAAAAGCCACAAGTAAATAAGGTGGAGGCAATCCAAAATTGGCTGCAACCGTCCTCCAAGAAACAAGTTCAGGCGTTTCTGGGAATTGTAGGATACTATCGTCAATTTATCCTGAATTTCGACATTATATCCTCCCCCTGACTGATCTTCTTAATGACACAAAGATGTCACAAAGATGTCAATGGCCAAATGGTCCTCTGAAGTGGAGATGTCGTTCCAGGAGTTGAAGCTTGCCCTATGCAAGCACACTGTCTTGGTCGCACCTGACTTCAGTAAGGAGCTCGTGGTCCAGACAAATGCCTCCGCCCTCCGAGGTCGGTTTGGGAGCTGTGTTGTCTGAAGAAATACTCTCCACCTGTGAAAACTATGCCAAGGAAGCTGAACTAGTGTATGTTGATTTTTTCTTGAACAGGCAGAACCCGGCAATCACACAGACTGCGTTGTATGTTATGTTTTGTTTTTCCTTAAGGTACTTTCACACGAAGCGACGCTGCAGCGATAGCGACAACGATGCCGATCGCTGCAGCGTCGCTGTTTGATCGCTGGGGGAGCTGTCACACAGACCGCTCTCCAGCGACCAACGATGCCGAGGTCCCCGGGTAACCAGGGTAAACATCGGGTTGCTAAGCGCAGGGCCGCGCTTAGTAACCCGATGTTTACCCTGGTTACCAGCGTAAAAGTAAAAAAAAAAAACAGTACATGCTCACCTGCGCGTCCCCCAGCGTCTGCTTCCTGATACTGACTGAGCTCCGGCACTAACAGCAGAGCGGTGACGTCACCGCTGTGCTTTCACTTTCACTTTAGGGCCGGATCTCAGTCAGAGCAGGAAGCAGACGCTGGGGGACGCGCAGGTGAGCATGTACTGTTTGTTTTTTTTACTTTTACGCTGGTAACCAGGGTAAACATCGGGTTACTAAGCGCGGCCCTGCGCTTGGTAACCCAATGTTTACCCTGGTTACCAGTGTAAAATATCGCTGGTATCGTTGCTTTTGCTTTCAAACACAACGATACACGGCGATCGGACGACCAAATAAAGTTCTGGACTTTATTCAGCGACCAGCGACATCACAGCAGGATCCTGATCGCTGCTGCGTGTCAAACGAAACGATATCGCTAGCGAGGACGCTGCAACGTCACGGATCGCTAGCGATGTCGTTTCGTGTGAAGGTACCTTTAGGCCAGAAAGGCCTTAATTTATTTTCGCTATCTATGCCCTGGCTTATGCTGCAACCATAATAAACCAGTGAAAGACTTAAAGAGACATTGTTCCTTGGTTTATCTTCGTGTGCAGCCTAGTGAGCTGATCTACCACACTATTTATGTATAATGATTACTTGTGTACAGTGGGGGAAAAAAAAGTATTTAGTTAGCCACCAATTGCGCAAGTTCTCCAACTTAAAAAGATGAGAGGCCTGTAATTGACATCATAGGTAGACCACAACTATGAGAGGCAAAATGAGAAAATAAATACAGAAAATCACCTCGTCTGATTTGGCAAGATTTATTTTGCAAATTATGGTGGAAAATAAGTATTTGGTCACCTAATAGCATGCAAGATTTCTGGCTCTCACAGACCTGTAACTTCTTCTTTAACCCCTTTCTGACATTGGACGTACTATCCCGTCGAGGGGGGCCCGTATGACCACCGACGGGATATACGTCATATGCGATCGGCCGCGCTCACGGGGGGAGCGCGGCCGGGTGTCAGCTGACTATCGCAGCTGACATCCGGCACTATGTGCCAGGAGCTTTATTATCATACCGCCAAACAAAAAGTGGAATAACACGCGTCAAAAAGACGGATATAAATAACCATGGTACCGCTGAAAACATCATCTTGTCCCGCAAAAAACAAGCCACCATACAGCATCATCAAAGAAAAAATAAAAAAGTTATAGTCCTCAGAATAAAGCGATGCAAAAATAATTATTTTTTCTATAAAATAGTTTTTATCGTGTAAAAGCGCCAAAACATAAAAAAATATAAATGAAGTATCGCTGTAATCATACTGACCCGAAGAATAACACTGCTTTATCCATTTTACCAAATGCGGAACGGTATAAACGCCTCCCCCAAAAGAAATTCATGAATAGCTGGTTTTTGGTCATTCTGCCTCACAAAGATCGGAATAAAAAGCGATCAAAAAATGTCACGTGCCCGAAAATGTTATAAATAAAAACGTCAACTCATCCCACAAAAAACAAGACCTCATATGACTCTGTGGACCAAAATATGGAAATATTATACCTCTCAAAATGTGGTAACACAAAAAATATTTTTTGCAATAAAAAGCATTTTTCAGTGTGTGACGGCTGCCAATCATAAAAATCCGCTAAAAAAACCCGCTATAAAAGTAAATCAAACCCCCCTCATCACCCCCTTAGTTAGCGAAAAATTAAAAAATTAAAAAAATGTATTTATTTTCATTTTCCCATTAGGGTTAGGGTTAGGGTTAGGGCTAGGGATAGGGCTAGGGTTAGGGTTAGGGCTAGGGTTAGAGTTAGGGCAAGGGTTAGGGCTAGGGTTAGGGCTAGGGATAGGGCTAGGGTTAGGGCTAGGGTTGGGGCTAGGGTTAAGGCTACAGTTAGGGTTGGGGCTAAAGTTAGGGTTAGGGTTGGGGCTAACGTTAGGGTTAGGGTTTGGATTACATTTATGGTTGGGAATAGCGTTGGGATTAGGGTTAGGGGTGTGTCAGGGTTAGGGGTGTGGTTAGGGTTACCGTTGGGATTAGGGTTAGGGATTTGTTTGGATTAGGGTTTCAGTTATAATTGGGGGTTTCCACTGTTTAGGCACATCAGGGGCTCTCCAAATGCGACATGGCGTCCGATCTCAATTCCAGCCAATTCTGCGTTGAAAAAGTAAAACAGTGCTCCTTCCCTTCCAAGCTCTCCCGTGCGCCCAAACAGGGGTTTACCCCAACATATGGGGTATCAGCGTACTCAGGACACATTGGAAAACAACTTTTGGGGTCCAATTTCTCCTGTTACCCTTGGGAAAATACAAAACTGGGGGCTAAAAATAATTTTTGTGGAAAAAAAATATTTTTTAATTTTCACAGCTCTGCGTTATAAACTGTAGTGAAACACTTGGGGGTTCAAAGTTCTCACAACACATCTAGATAAGTTCCTTGGGGGTCTAGTTTCCAATATGGGGTCACTTGTGGGGGGTTTCTAGTGTTTAGGTACATTAGGGGCTCTGCAAACGCAATGTGATGCCTGCAGAGCAATCCATCTAAGTCTGCATTCCAAATGACGCTCCTTCCCTTCCGAGCTCTGCTGTTATGATCCTAGTGGCAAGGATCGCAGGTCGGACTAGCTAAGTAACTGAACAGACTACTAGCTCTGGGGAAGTGGTAACTGAATTGACCGCAACCTGATCCTATCCGCAAACAACTATAGGCAGCCGTGGAACGTTACCTAAAAATCCTAGACGTCTCTTCACGGCCTGAGAAACTGACTATTCCTGGAGGGAAAGAAAGTCCTCTCTTGCCTCAGTGGAATGACCCCAAAGATATAGAATAGCCCCCCACAATTATTAACGGTGAGTTAAGGGGAAAGCACAAACGCAGAGATGAAATCAGATTTAGCAAATGAGGCCTGCTAATACTAGATAGCAGAAAATAGGAAGGGAACTGTGCGGTCAATAAAAAACCCTAAGCAAAATATCCATGCAGAGATTGCTCGAGCCCCCGCACCAACTAACGGTGCGGGGAAGCAACTCCGTACCCCAGAGCTTACCAGCAAAAAGAAATCACATATTAGCAAGCTGGACTAGACTCATCATACACAGAAATCATATTACAGGCAGATGAGCAAAAAATATTCAAACAGAACTTAGCTTATCCTGAAGAGGCAGAAAACTAGATAATCAGGAGTAAACAGAATAGCACTGAATACATTGACAGCCGGCAACAAGAGGAAGTGAAGCAGAGCTAAATAGGAGCCTCCCTGGTGAATAACGAGGCAGCTGATCCAGCCAGACCCGCAGGATAATAAACCAAACCACCAGGGGGAGCCAAAAAACCAAAGTCACACAATACCATCTGTGACCACAAGAGGGAGCCTGAAAACGGAGTTCACAACAGTACCCCCCCCCCTTGAGGAGGGGTCACCGAACCCTCATCAAAACCCCCAGGGCGATCAGGGAGAGCCACATGGAAGGCACGAACCAAATCGGCCGCATGAACATCAGAGGCG
The DNA here is from genome assembly GCF_051348905.1 of Ranitomeya variabilis. Taxonomy (NCBI): domain Eukaryota; kingdom Metazoa; phylum Chordata; class Amphibia; order Anura; family Dendrobatidae; genus Ranitomeya; species Ranitomeya variabilis. The sequence goes on along the minus strand of NC_135232.1, from coordinate 796,596,049 downwards.
ACAACCCAGGAATTATCCTCCTGACCATAGCCTTTCCACTTAACCAAATACTGAAGCCTCCGTCTAGAAATACGAGAATCCAAGATCTTCTCCACCACGTATTCCAATTCTCCCTCAACCAGCACAGGGGCAGGAGGCTCAACCGAAGGAACCACAGGCACCACATACCTCCGCAACAACGACCGATGGAACACATTATGAATAGCAAACGATGCCGGGAGGTCCAAACGAAATGACACAGGGTTAAGGACTTCCAAAATCTTATAAGGACCGATAAACCGAGGCTTAAACTTAGGAGAGGAGACCTTCATAGGAACAAAGCGAGAAGACAACCACACCAAATCCCCAACGCGAAGTCGGGGACCCACACAGCGACGGCGGTTGGCAAAGCGCTTTGCCTTCTCTTGTGACAGCTTCAAATTGTCCACCACATGATTCCAAATCTGATGCAACCTATCCACCACAACATCCACTCCAGGACAGTCAGAAGGCTCCACCTGACCCGAGGAAAAATGAGGATGAAACCCTGAATTACAAAAAAAAGGCGAAACCAAAGTAGCAGAACTAGCCCGATTATTAAGGGCAAACTCGGCCAATGGCAAAAAAGTCACCCAGTCGTCCTGATCAGCAGAAACAAAACATCTTAAATAGGTTTCCAAAGTCTGATTAGTTCGCTCGGTTTGGCCATTCGTCTGAGGATGGAAGGCCGACGAAAAAGACAAATTAATGCCCATCTTAGCACAAAAGGTCCGCCAAAATCTAGACACAAACTGGGATCCTCTGTCGGAAACAATATTTTCAGGGATCCCGTGCAAACGAACCACATTTTGAAAAAACAAAGGAACCAACTCGGAGGAGGAAGGCAACTTAGGCAAGGGCACCAAATGGACCATTTTAGAAAAACGATCACACACCACCCAAATGACCGACATTCTCTGAGAGACAGGAAGATCTGAAATAAAATCCATGGAAATGTGCGTCCAAGGCCTCTTCGGACAGGCAGAGGTAACAACAAGCCACTGGCACGAGAACAGCAAGGCTTAGCCCGAGCACAAATTCCACAAGACTGCACAAAGGAACGCACATCCCGCGACAAGGAAGGCCACCAGAAGGACCTAGCCACCAAATCTCTGGTACCAAAAATCCCAGGATGGCCTGCCAACACCGAAGAATGAACCTCGGAAATAACTCTGCTGGTCCATCTATCCGGGACAAACAGTCTCTCCGGTGGACAACGGTCAGATCTATCCGCCTGAAACTCCTGCAGCACTCGTCGCAAATCCGGGGAGATGGCAGACAAAATCACCCCTTCTCTGAGGATACCAGCTGGCCCTGAATCACCAGGAGAGTCAGGCACAAAACTCCTAGAAAGAGCATCAGCCTTCACATTCTTTGAACCAGGCAGGTATGAGACCACGAAATCAAAACGAGAGAAAAACAACGACCAACGAGCCTGTCTAGGATTCAGCCGCTTGGCCGACTCGAGATAAATCAAATTCTTGTGATCAGTCAAGACCACCACACGATGCTTAGCTCCCTCGAGCCAATGTCGCCACTCCTCAAATGCCCACTTTATAGCCAACAACTCCCGATTACCAACATCATAATTCCGCTCGGCAGGTTGAAAACTTTCTTGAAAAGAAAGCACATGGCTTCATCACAGAGCCATCAGAGCTTCTCTGCGACAAAACAGCCCCCGCTCCAATCTCAGAAGCATCAACCTCGACCTGGAAAGTAAGGGAGACGTCTGGCTGACATAAGACCGGAGCCGAAGAAAACCGGCGTTTCAGCTCCCGAAAGGCCTCCACAGCCGCAGGAGACCAATTAGTAACATCAGAACCCTTCTTGGTCAAATCCGTCAATGGCTTAACAACACCAGAAAAATTAGCGATGAAGCGAAGGGTAAAAATTAGCAAAACCCAAGAACTTCTGAAGACTCTTAACAGATGTAGGCTGAGTCCAGTCATGAATAGCCTGAACCTTGACTGGGTCCATCTCAATAGCAGAAGGAGAAAAAATGAAACCCAAAAAAGAGACCTTCTGGACTCCAAAAAGACATTTTGAGCCCTTCACAAATAAAGGATTGGCACGCAGGACCTGAAACACCATCCTGACCTGCTTAACATGGGACTCCCAATCATCCGAAAAAACCAGAATATCATCCAGATACACAATCATAAATTTATCCAGATATTCGCGGAAGATGTCGTCCATAAAGGACTGAAAGACAGAAGGAGCGTTAGAAAGTCCAAAAGGCATCACCAAGTACTCAAAATGGCCTTCGGGCGTATTAAATGCAGTTTTCCATTCATCACCCTGCTTAATAAGCACAAGGTTATACGCACCACGAAGATCTATCTTGGTGAACCAACTAGACCCCCTAATGCGAGCAAACAGATCAGATAACAATGGCAAAGGATACTGAAATTTGACCGTGATTTTGTTTAGAAGGCGATAATCAATACAAGGTCTCAAGGAACCATCCTTCTTAGCCACAAAAAAGAACTCCGCACCAAGAGGGGAGGAGGAGGGGCGAATAAGTCCTTTCTCCAAAGACTCCTTAATATAACTCCGCATAGCAGCATGCTCCGGCACTGACAAATTGAAAAGTCGTCCCTTAGGAAACTTACTACCAGGAATCAAATTTATAGCACAATCACAATCCCTATGAGGAGGTAGAGAACTGAGTTTGGGCTCATCAAATACATCCTGGTAATCTGACAAAAACTCAGGGACCTCAGAAGGAGTGGATGAAGCAATTGACACCACAGGAGCGTCGCCATGAATTCCCTGACAACCCCAACTTGACACAGACATTGCTTTCCAATCCAGGACTGGATTATGAGTCTGCAACCATGGCAGGCCCAACACGACAACATCATGCAAATTATGCAATACAAGAAAGCGAATCACCTCCTGATGAACAGGAGTCATGCACATGGTCACTTGTGTCCAGTACTGAGGTTTATTCGCAGCCAATGGTGTAGCATCAATTCCCCTTAGTGGAATAGGGAATTTTAAAGGCTCCAAAACAAAACCACAGCGCCTGGCAAATGACAAATCCATCAGACTCAGGGCAGCACCTGAATCCACAAAAGCCCTAACCGGGTAAGATGACAGGGAACAAATCAGGGTAACAGACAAAATAAACTTAGGCTGTAAAGTACCGATGGTGACAGATTTATCAATCTTTTTTGTACGCTTAGAGCATGCTGAGATAACATGAGCTGAGTCACCACAGTAAAAGCACAACCCATTTTGCCGTCTATAATTTTGCCGTTCACTTCTGGTCAGAATTCTATCACATTGCATAGACTCAGGTGTCTGTTCAGAAGACACCGCCAAATGGTGCGCAGGTTTGCGCTCCCGCAAACGCCGATCAATCTGAATGGCCAGAGTCATTGACTCATTCAGACCTGCAGGCGTAGGGAACCCCACCATGACATTCTTAATGGCTTCAGAAAGACCTTTTCTGAAATTTGCAGCCAGGGCACACTCATTCCATTGAGTAAGCACCGACCATTTCCGAAATTTCTGGCAGTACACCTCTGCATCATCTTGCCCCTGAGAGAGGGCCAACAACGCTTTTTCAGCCTGGTTCTCAAGATTAGGTTCCTCATAGAGCAATCCAAGGGCAGAAAAAACGCATCCACACTGAGCAATGCAGGATCCCATGGAGCCAATGCGAAAGCCCAATCTTGAGGATCGCCACGCAAGAAAGAAATAATAATCTTAACTTGCTGAACAGAATCCCCAGAGGAACGAGGTTTCAAAGAAAGAAACAACTTGCAATTGTTCTTAAAATTCAGGAACCTAGATCTATCTCCAGAAAACAACTCCGGAATAGGTATTCTAGGCTCTGACATAGGACTGTGCACAACAAAATCCTGAATACTTTGTACCCTTGCAGCAAGATGATCTACACTGGAGGCTAAACTCTGGATATCCATATCAGCAGCTGAACTCAGAGCCACACCAAGATTAAGAGGAGGAGAGAAGCCAGACACACAGCAGCTAGACACACGGCAGAAAAAAAAAAAAAAATCTCCAAGCTTCTTTTCTCCTGCTTCTGCCATGCAATTAACACTTTACCGGCCGGCTGTACTGTTATGATCCTAGTGGCAAGGATCGCAGGTCGGACTAGCTAAGTAAGTGAACAGACTACTAGCTCTGGGGAAGTGGTAACTGAATTGACCGCAACCTGATCCTATCCGCAAACAACTATAGTCAGCTGTGGAACGTTACCTAAAAATCCTAGACGTCTCTGCACGGCCTGAGAAACTGACTATTCCTGGAGGGAAAGAAAGTCCTCTCTTGCCTCAGTGGAATGACCCCAAAGATATAGAATAGCCCCCCACAAATATTAACGGTGAGTTAAGGGGAAAGCACAAACTCAGAGATGAAATCAGATTTAGCAAATGAGGCCCGCTAATACTAGATAGCAGAAAATAGGAAGGGAACTATGCGGTCAATAAAAAACCCTAAGCAAAATATCCACGCAGAGATTGCTCGAGCCCCCGCACCAACTAACGGTGCGGGGAAGCAACTCCGTACCCCAGAGCTTACCAGCAAAAAGAAATCACATATTAGCAAGCTGGACTAGACTCATCATACACAGAAATCATATTACAGGCAGATGAGCAAAAAATATTCAAACAGAACTTAGCTTATCCTGAAGAGGCAGAAAACGAGATAATCAGGAGTAAACAGAATAGCACTGAATACATTGACAGCCGACAACAAGTGGAAGTGAAGCAGAGCTAAATAGGAGCCTCCCTGGTGAATAACGAGGCAGCTGATCCAGCCAGACCCGCAGGATAATAAACCAAACCACCAGGGGGAGCCAAAAAAACAAAGTCACACAATACCATCTGTGACCACAAGAGGGAGCCTGAAAACGGAGTTCACAACACTCTGCCATGTGCTCAAACGGTGGTTGCCCCCCCACATATGGGGTATCAGCGTACTCAGGACAAATTGGACAACAACTTTTGGGGTCCAATTTCAACTGTTACCCTTGGAAAAATACAAAACTGGGGGCTAAAAAATAATTTTTGTGAAAAAAAAAGGATTTTTTATTTTCACGGCTCTGCGTTATAAACTGTAGTGAAACACTTAGGGGTTCAAAGCTCTCACAACACATCTGGATGAGTTCCTTAGGGGGTCTACTTTCCAAAATGGTGTCACTTGTGGAGGGTTTCAATGTTTAGGCACATCAGTGGCTCTCCAAACGCAACATGTCGTCCCATCTCAATTCCTGTCAATTTTGCATTGAAAAGTCAAACGGCGCTCATTCCCTTCCGAGCTCTCCCATGCGCCCAAACAGTGGTTTACCTCCACATATGGGGTATCAGCGTACTCAGGACAAATTGTACAACAACTTTTGGCATCCAATTTCTTCTCTTACCCTTGGGAAAATAAAAAATTGGGGGCGAAAAGATCATTTTTGTGAAAAAATATGATTTTTTATTTTTACGGCTCTGCATTATAAACTTCTGTGAATCACTTAATGGGTCAAAGTGCTCACCACACATCTATATAAGTTCCTTAGGGGTCTACTTTCCAAAATGGTGTCACTTGTGGGGGGTTTCAATGTTTAGGCACATCAGTGGCTCTCCAAACGCAACATGGCGTCCCATCTCAATTCCTGTGAATTTTGCATTGAAAAGTCAAACGGCGCTCCTTCCTTTCCGAGCTCTCCCATGCGCCCAAACAGTGGTTTACCCCCACATATGGGGTATCAGCGTACTAAGGACAAATTGTACAACAACTTTTGGGGTCCATTTTCTCCTGTTACCCTTGGTAAAATAAAACAAATTGGAGCTGAAGTAAATTTTTTGTGAAAAAAAGTTAAATGTTCATTTTTATTTAATTATGCAAATTGCCTCTTCTGAGAAAAAGAGGACTTAACTCTATAGCGCCACCTTTTTTTATATAGCGCCATTTTTACTTAAGCATTCCAAAAATTCCTGTGAAACACCTGAAGGGTTAATAAACTTCTTGAATGTGGATTTGAGCACCTTGAGGGGTGCAGTTTGTAGAATGGTGTCACACTTGGTTATTTTCTATCATATAGATCCCTCAAAATGACTGCAAATGAAATTTGGTCCCTAAAAATTTTTTTGGGGGTTCCAAAATTGTGCTGATGTAAAGTAGACATGTGGGAAATGTTACTTATTAAGTATTTTGTGTGACATATCTCTGTGATTTAATTGCATAAAAATTAAAAGTTGGAAAATTGTGAAATTGTCAAAATTTTCGCCAAATTTCCGTTTTTTCACAAATAAACGCAGGTAATTTCAAAGAAATTTTAACACTATCATGAAGTACAATATGTCAGGAGAAAACAATGTCAGAATCACCGGGATCTGTTGAAGCATTCCAGAGTTATAACCTCATAAAGGGACAGTGGTCAGAATTGTAAAAATTGTCCAGGTCATTAATGTGCAAACCACCCTTGGGGGTAAAGGGGTTAAGAGGCTCATCTGTGCTTCACTCATTACCTATAGTAATGGCACCTGTTTGAATTTGCTATCAGTATAAAAGAAACCTGCCCACAACCTCAAAAAATTGTAGCCCTTCACCAGGCTGGGAAGACTGAATCTGCAATAGGCAAGCAGCTTGGTGTGATGAATTCAACTGTGGGAGCAATAATAAGAAAATGGAAGACATACAAGACCAGTGATAATCTCCCTCGATCTGGGGCTCCACGTAAGATCTCATCCCGTCGGGTCAAAATGATCCCAAGAACTATGAGCAAAAATCCCACAACCACACAGGGGGACCTAGTGAATGACCTGCATAGAGCTGGAACCACCGTAACAAAGGCTACCATCAGTAACACACCATGCCACCAGGGACTCAGATCCTGCAATGCCAGACGTGTCCCCCTGCTTAAGCCAGTACATGTCTGGGCCCATCTGAAGTTTTCTAGAGAGCATTTGGATTATCCAGAAGAGTATTGGGAGAATGTCATATGGTCTGATGAAACCAAAGTAGAACTGTTTGATAGAAACAAAACTCGTCGTGTTTGGAGGAGACAGAATGTTGAGTTGCATCCAAAGAACACCATACCTACTGTGAAGCATGGGAGTGGAAGCATCATGCTTTGGGGCTGTTTCTCTGCAAAGGGACCAGAATGACTAATCCATGTACATGAAAGAATGAATGGGGCCATGTAATCGCATGTAAATACAAAGGTGACATAAACCCCACAACTATTAACCCTCTTGCCACCACTACAGGGCAGGCGGGAAGAGTGAGACTAAGTGCAGGAATTGGCGCATCTTAGACATGTGCCTTTTCTGGGGCAGCTGAGTGCTGATGTTTTTAGCCCAGGGGGCTAATATCCATGGCCCCTTCCTAGGCTATTAATATCAGCCCACAGCTGCCTGGATAGCCTTTGCTGGTTATTAATTATAGGGGGCCCCACAAAATTGTTTGGGGGTCCCCATTTTAATAGCCAGTAAAGGCTAAGTATACAGTTGTGAGCTGATATTAATAGCCTGGGAAGCTCCATGGGTATTACCGCCTTCCCAGGCTATAAACATCTGCCCCCAGTCATTTGCTTTCCCTCTGCTGGTTGCAAAAATTGCATGGGAGCCCAGGCCCTTTTTTTTCCACAAAAAAATATTTTATCTATTACATACATGTCCCCTAATTTGCACACACACACACTACTACTAATTGGATTGGTCACTGATATCTATATATCTAGCTATTCTGCATCTATTTACTGTATGTAAACCTTGTCTTCTATCCTGTCTGCTCCTGCAGTGATTTTACAGAAGCCGGCAGGTGAATTACTGACTTTTCTTCTATCCATCCTTCTGTGCAATATAAATACACACATATATATGTATATATATATGTGTGTGTGTGTGTGTGTCACTGACATATATATACAGTTATATGAAAAAGTTTGGGCACCCCTATTAATCTTAATGTTTTATAAAAATTGTTTTTCTTGCAACAGCTATTTCAGTTTCATATATCTAATAACTGTTGGACACAGTAATGTTTCTGCCTTGAAATTAGGTTTATTGTACTAACAGAAAATGTGCAATCTGCATTCAAACAAAATTTGACAGGTGCATAAGTATGGGCACCCTTATCATTTTCTTGTTTTAATTACTCCTACCTACTTTTTACTGACTTACTAAAGCACTTTTTTGGGTTTTGTAACATCATTGAGCTTTGAACTTCATAGCCAGGTGTATGCAATCATGAGAAAAGCTACTTAAAGTGGCCACTTGCAAGTTGTTCTCCTGTTTGAATCTCCTCTGAAGAGTGGCATCATGGGCTCCTCAAAACAACTGTCAAATGATCTGAAAACAAAGATTATTCAACATAGTTGTTCAGGGGAAGGTGTTGTGAATTCTGTTCTCGAGCTCCCTCCTGTGGTTATGAATGGTACTTCGGCGAGTTCTGTTCATGGACTCCCTCTGGTGGCTGTGAGTGGAGCTACTGGTTCTGAGATTCATTCTCCAGCTGATCTCGTTGAGTCCTTGGCTGGCTGCTCTATTTAACTCCACTCAGATCGTTACTTGATGCCAGCTGTCAATGTCCTAGTACTGGTTCAGTTCTCTTGGATCTTTCAGATGACCTGTCTACTTCAGCAAAAGCTAAGTCCCTGCTAGCTTATTTGTTACCACTGTTTTTTGTCCAGCTTGCTATCATGATTTTGTCCTGTTAGCTGGAAGCTCTGGGATGCAGAGTGGCACCACCGCGCCATGAGTCGGTGCGGTGGTTTCTTTTGCACACTCTGCGTGGTTTTTTGTTAGTTTTTATGCTGACCGCAAAGATACCTTTTCTATCCTCAGTCTGTTTAGTTAAGGCTGGCCTCCTTTGCTGAAACCTGTTTCATTCCTGTGTTTGTGACTTCCATCTTAACTCACAGTCAATATATGTGGGGGGCTGCCTATTTCTTTGGGGAATTTCTCTGAGGCAAGGTAGGCTGTATTTTCTATATTTAGGGGTAGTTAGCTCTTAGGCTGTGAAGAGGCGTCTAGGCAGAGTCGGGAGCGCTCCACGGCTATTTCTAGTTGTTGTGATAGGATTAGGACTTGCGGTCAGCAGAGCTCCCACTTCCCAGAGCTCGTTCTGTAATACTAGTTTGCTCATCTGGTCATTTCTAGTGCTCCTAATCACCAGTTCAATCATAACAGTACAGCTGGCCTGCAAAGTGTTAATGCATCTCAATAGAGGGATAAGAGAAGTTCTGAGACCATTTTTTTTTTCTCTGCAGTGTGTTTTGTTTCTCTTTTCCCCTAAATCTCTGGGTGGTTCAGGACACAGGTGTAGATATGGACATTCAAGGTCTGTCCTCTTGTGTGGATCAACTCACTGCAAGGGTACAAGGCATTCAAGATTATGTAGTTCAGAACCCGATGTTAGAACCCAGAATTCCAATTCCTGATTTGTTTTCTGGGGATAGATCTAAGTTCCTGAATTTCAAAAATAATTGTAGACTGTTTTTTGCTTTGAAACCCCACTCCTCTGGTGACCCCATTCAGCAAGTAAAAATAATTATTTCTTTGCTGCGTGGCGACCCTCAAGACTGGGCATTTTCCCTTGCGCCAGGAGATCCTGCATTGCGTAATGTAGATGCGTTTTTTCTGGCGCTTGGATTGCTTTATGATGAACCAGATTCAGTGGATCAGGCAGAAAAAATTTTGTGTGCTTTGTGTCAGGGTCAGGATGAAGCGGAGGTATATTGTCAGAAGTTTAGAAAGTGGTCTGTGCTTACTCAGTGGAATGAATGTGCCCTGGCGGCAATTTTCAGAAAGGGTCTTTCTGAAGCCCTTAAGGATGTTATGGTGGGATTCCCCACGCCTGCTGGTCTGAATGAGTCTATGTCCTTGGCCATTCAGATCGATCGACGCTTACGTGAGCGCAAAAATGTGCACCATTTGGTGGTGTTTTCTGAGCAGAGGCCTGAGCCTATGCAATGTGACAGGACCTTGACCAGAGCTGAACGGCAAGAGTACAGACGTCAGAATGGGCTGTGTTTTTACTGTGGTGACTCCACTCATGCTATCTCTGATTGTCCTAAGCGCACTAAACGGTTCGCTAGGTCTGCCACCATTGGTACGGTACAGCCAAAATGTCTTTTGTCCGTTACTCTGATTTGCTCTTTGTCGTCCTATTCTGTTATGGCATTTGTGGATTCAGGCGCTGCCCTGAATTTGATGGACTTGGAGTTTGCCAGGCGCTGTGGTTTTTTCTTGGAGCCCTTACAGTATCCTATTCCATTGAGAGGAATTGATGCTACACCTTTGGCCAAGAATAAGCCTCAGTACTGGACTCAATTGACCATGTGCATGGCTCCTGCACATCAGGAGGATATTCGCTTTTTGGTGTTGCATAATCTGCATGATGTGGTCGTTTTGGGTTTGCCATGGCTACAGGTCCATAATCCAGTATTGGATTGGAAATCAATGTCTGTATCCAGCTGGGGTTGTCAAGGGGTACATGGGGATGTCCCATTGTTGTCTATTTCGTCTTCTCATCCTTCTGAAGTCCCTGAGTTCTTGTCAGATTACCGGGATGTATTTGATGAGCCCAAATCCAGTGCCCTACCTCCTCATAGGGATTGCGATTGTGCTATTAATTTGATTCCTGGTAGTAAGTTTCCGAAGGGCCGACTGTTCAATTTATCTGTGCCAGAACACGCTGCAATGCGGAGTTATATAAAGGAGTCCTTGGGGAAAGGGCATATTCGCCCGTCGTCATCACCGTTGGGAGCAGGGTTCTTTTTTGTGGCCAAGAAGGATGGTTCTCTGAGACCTTGTATAGATTACCGCCTTCTCAATAAAATCACCGTCAAATTTCAGTACCCTTTGCCGCTACTGTCTGATTTGTTTGCTCGGATTAAGGGGGCTAGCTGGTTCACCAAGATAGATCTTCGAGGGGCGTATAATCTTGTGCGTATTAAACGGGGTGACGAATGGAAAATAGCATTTAATACGCCCGAGGGCCATTTTGAGTACTTGGTGATGCCATTCGGGCTTTCTAATGCTCCATCGGTGTTTCAGTCCTTTATGCATGACATCTTCCGAAAGTACCTGGATAGATTCATGATTGTATATTTGGATGATATTTTGGTCTTTTCGGACGATTGGGAGTCTCATGTGAAGCAGGTCAGAATGGTGTTCCAGGTCCTTCGTGCTAATTCCTTGTTTGTGAAGGGGTCTAAATGTCTCTTTGGAGTTCAGAAGGTTTCATTTTTGGGTTTCATTTTTTCCCTTTCTACTATCGAGATGGACCCTGTTAAAGTTCAGGCCATTTATGATTGGACTCAGCCTACTTCTGTGAAGAGCCTTCAGAAATTCCTGGGCTTTGCTAATTTTTACCGTCGCTTCATCGCTAATTTTTCTAGTGTTGTTAAACCATTGACTGATTTGACCAAGAAAGGTGCTGATGTGGTCAATTGGTCCTCTGCGGCCGTTGAGGCTTTTCAGGAGCTGAAGCGTCGTTTTTCTTCTGCCCCTGTGTTGTGTCAGCCAGATGTTTCGCTCCCGTTTCAGGTCGAGGTGGATGCTTCTGAGATTGGAGCAGGGGCTGTTTTGTCTCAAAGAGGTTCTGTTGGCTCTGTGATGAAACCATGTGCTTTCTTTTCTAGAAAGTTTTTGCCTGCTGAGTGCAATTATGATGTGGGCAATCGGGAGTTGTTGGCTATGAAGTGGGCGTTTGAGGAGTGGCGTCATTGGCTTGAAGGAGCCAAGCATCGCGTGGTGGTCTTGACGGATCACAAGAATCTGACTTATCTTGAGTCTGCCAAGCGGTTGAATCCTAGACAGGCTCGATGGTCGCTGTTTTTCTCCCGCTTCAATTTTGTGGTTTCGTACCTTCCGAGTTCTAAGAATGTGAAGGCTGATGCCCTTTCAAGGAGTTTTGTGCCTGATTCTCCGGGAGTTCCTGAGCTGGCTGGTATTCTCAAAGAGGGGGTAATTTTGTCTGCCATCTCCCCTGATTTGCGGCAGGTGCTGCAGGAGTTTCAGGCTGATAGACCTGACCGTTGTCCAGCGGAGAAGCTGTTTGTCCCTGATAGATGGACTAGTAGAGTTATCTCTGAGGTTCATTGTTCGGTGTTGGCTGGTCATCCTGGAATCTTTGGTACCAGAGATTTGGTGGCTAGATCCTTTTGGTGGCCTTCCTTGTCACGAGATGTGCGTTCTTTTGTGCAGTCCTGTGGGACTTGTGCTCGGGCTAAGCCCTGCTGTTCTCGTGCCAGTGGGTTGCATTTGCCCTTGACGGTCCCGAAAAGGCCCTGGACGCATATTTCCATGGATTTTATTTCGGATCTCCCTGTCTCTCAGAGGATGTCAGTTATCTGGGTGGTTTGTGATCGCTTCTCTAAGATGGTCCATTTGGTACCTTTGCCTAAATTGCCTTCCTCCTCTGATTTGGTTCCATTGTTTTTCCAGCATGTGGTTCGTTTACATGGCATTCCGGAGAACATCGTGTCGGACAGAGGTTCCCAGTTTGTTTCAAGATTTTGGCGGTCCTTTGGTGCTAAGATGGGCATTGATTTGTCTTTTTCTTCAGCTTTCCATCCTCAGACAAATGGCCAAACCGAACGAACCAATCAGACTTTGGAAACATATCTGAGATGCTTTGTTTCTGCTGATCAGGATGATTGGGTGTCCTTCTTGCCTTTGGCTGAGTATGCCCTTAATAATCGGGCCAGCTCGGCCACTTTGGTTTCGCCTTTTTTCTGTAATTCTGGTTTCCACCCTCGTTTTTCTTCAGGGCAGGTTGAGCCTTCGGACTGTCCTGGTGTGGATTCTGTGGTGGACAGGTTGCAGCGAATTTGGACTCACGTAGTGGACAATTTGACATTGTCCCAGGAGAAGGCTCAACGTTTCGCTAACCGCCGTCACTGTGTTGGTGCCCGACTTCATGTTGGGGATTTGGTTTGGTGTTATGATCCTAGTGGCTGAGGATCACAAAACGGACTAGCTAAGTTTATGAACATAGACACGAGCTCTAGGGAGGTGGTAACTGGACTGACCGCAAACCTGATCCTAACCAACACACTAAAGGAAGCCGGTGAACGTGCCTAAAATCCTGGACGTCTCGATGCAGCCTGAGAAACTATCTACTCCTGGAGGGAAAGTAAGACCTCACTTGCCTCAAGAGAAATCACCCCAAAGATATAGGAAGCCCCCAACAAATAATAACAGTGAGGTAAGGGGAAAACACAAACGTAGAAATGAAAACAGATTAAGCAAATGAGGCCCGCTAATACTAGATAGCAGAAGCCAGATAGTGAACTGTGCGGTCAGTAAAAAACCCTATGCAAAATATCCACGCTGAGAATACAAGAACCCCCACACCAACTAACGGTGTGAGGGGAGAAACTCAGCCCCCTAGAGCTACCAGCAAGCAAGGAAATCACATATTAGCAAGCTGGACAAAAATAAACCAAGAAACATGTGACCACTGATGGTCAAAAAATGAACCAAGCAAAACTTAGCTTCTCTTGAAGAGACTGATAACGAAGGACTGCAGGAGAGCTCCAAAATAGCACTGAAGACATTGACAGCAGGCAACAGCTGAGAGTCGAGGTGAACTAAATAGGAAACCAGCTAAGAGATAACGAGACAGCTGATCCTGCCTCAGACCTGCAGAATGACACAAAGAACCACCAGAGGGAGTCCAAAGACAGGACTCACACAGTACCAGTTGTGACCACAAGAGGGAGCCCAAAAACAGAGTTCACAACAGTACCCCCTCCTTGAGGAGGGGTCACCGAACCCTCATCAAAACCCCCAGGGCGATCAGGATGAGCCACATGGAAGGCATGAACCAAATCGGCCGCATGAACATCAGAGGCGACAACCCAGGAATTATCCTCCTGACCATAGCCCTTCCACTTAACCAAATACTGAAGCCTCCGTCTAAAAATACGAGAATCCAAGATCTTCTCCACCACGTACTCCAATTCGCCCTCAACCAGCACCGGAGCAGGGGGTTCAACAGAAGGAACCACAGGCACCACATACCTCCGCAACAAAGACCTATGGAACACGTTATGAATGGCAAACGACGCTGGGAGGTCCAAACGAAATGACACCGGGTTAAGGATTTCCAAAATCTTATAAGGACCGATGAAGCAAGGCTTGAATTTAGGAGAGGAAACCTTCATAGGAACATACCGAGAAGACAGCCATACCAAATCCCCAACAAGAAGTCGGGGACCCACACCGCGACGGCGGTTGACAAAGCGCTGAGCCTTCTCCTGTGACAACTTCAAATTGTCCACCACATGGTTCCAAATCTGTTGCAACCTATCCACCACAGAATCCACCCCAGGACAGTCAGAAGGCTCAACCTGACCCGAGGAAAAACGAGGATGAAAACCAGAATTGCAGAAAAAAGGCGAAACCAAAGTAGCAGAACTAGCCCGATTATTAAGGGCAAACTCGGCCAATGGCAAAAAAGTCACCCAATCATCCTGATCAGCAGAAACAAAACATCTTAAATAAGTTTCCAAGGTCTGATTAGTTCGCTCGGTTTGGCCATTCGTCTGAGGATGGAAGGCCGACGAAAAAGACAAATCAATGCCCATCTTAGCACAAAAGATCCGCCAAAATCTGGACACAAACTGGGATCCTCTGTCAGACACAATATTTTCAGGGATGCCGTGCAAGCGAACCACATTCTGAAAAAATAGAGGAACCAAATCGGAGGAGGAAGGCAACTTAGGCAAGGGCACCAAATGGACCATTTTGGAAAAACGATCACACACCACCCAGATGACAGACATTCTCTGAGAGACTGGAAGATCCGAAATAAAATCCATGGAAATGTGCGTCCAAGGCCTCTTCGGGACAGGCAAAGGCAAAAGCAAACCGCTGGCACGAGAACAGCAAGGCTTAGCCCGAGCACAAATCCCACAGGACTGCACTATGGAACGCACATCGCGCGACAAGGAAGGCCACCAGAAGGACCTAGCCACCAAATCTCTGGTACCAAAAATCCCAGGATGTCCTGCCAACACCGAAGAATGAACCTCGGAAATAACTCTGCTGGTCCATCTATCTGGGACAAACAGTCTCTCTGGTGGGCAACGGTCCTGTCTATCTGCCTGAAATTTCTGCAGCACTCGTCGCAAATCTGGGGAAATGGCAGACAAAATCACTCCCTCTCTGAGGATACCAGCCGGCTCTGAAACTCCCGGAGAGTCAGGCACAAAACTCCTAGAAAGAGCATCAGCTTTCACGTTCTTCGAACCAGGCAGGTACGAGACCACGAAATCGAAACGGGAGAAAAACAACGACCAACGAGCCTGTCTAGGATTCAGCCGCTTGGCAGACTCGAGATAAATCAGATTTTTGTGATCAGTTAAGACCACTACACGATGCTTAGCTCCCTCAAGCCAATGTCGCCACTCCTCAAATGCCCACTTCATAGCCAACAACTCCCGATTACCAACATCATAATTTCGCTCGGCAGGCGAAAACTTTCTTGAAAAGAAAGCACAAGGCTTCATCACAGAGCAATCAGAGCTTCTCTGTGACAAAACAGCCCCTGCTCCAATCTCACAAGCATCAACCTCGACCTGAAAAGGAAGAGAGACATCAGGCTGACACAAAACTGGAGCCGAAGAAAACCGGCGCTTCAGCTCCTGAAAGGCTTCCACGGCCGCAGGAGACCAATTAGTCACATCAGAACCCTTCTTGGTCAAATCCGTCAAGGGTTTAACCACGCCAGAAAAATTAGCAATGAAGCGACGGTAAAAATTAGCAAAACCCAAGAACTTCTGAAGACTCTTAACAGATGTAGGCTGAGTCCAGTCATGAATAGCCTGGACCTTGACTGGGTCCATCTCAATAGTAGAAGGAGAAAAAATAAAACCCAAAAAGGAAACCTTCTGTACTCCGAAGAGACATTTAGAGCCCTTCACAAATAAGGCATTAGTACGCAGGACCTGAAATACCATCCTGACCTGCTTCACATGGGACTCCCAGTCCTCAGAAAAGACCAAAATGTCATCCAGATACACAATCATAAATTTATCCAGATATTCTCGGAAGATGTCATGCATGAAGGACTGGAACACAGAAGGAGCATTAGAGAGTCCAAAAGGCATCACCAAGTACTCAAAATGGCCTTCGGGCGTATTAAATGCTGTTTTCCATTCATCCCTCTGCTTAATGCGCACAAGGTTATACGCACCACAAAGATCTATCTTGGTGAACCAACTGGACCCCTTAATCCGAGCAAACAGATCAGACAACAATGGCAAAGGATACTGAAATTTGACCGTGATTTTATTTAGAAGACGATAACACAGGTCAACAAAAAAAATTTTTTTTTCTGGTGTCCAAAATATTTTAATGAATTTGGGGTATTTTTGGGGTGCTGATTCTGAATATGCTATCAGTTTTGCCAGATTGGCTCAAGTTTTTGAGATTTTTGGTATCTTATTTATAGCACTTGTTGGTAAATGCGATGCATCATCTCATTAATTTCTTTGGATTAGTACTTGAACTGAGCAGTTCTCAATATAGTTTTGTGTTAATTAGTGTTCTAAAAGTTTGTTCATAGCTTGATTTTTGCACTAACTTTATGTTGTTGTCTGTTTTCCAGTGAAAAGCATGAACTCATCAAGAAGAAGTTGTCTTAACGATCCAGACTCATTCTGTTACATTTGTGGTGAATACACACTGCCAAAACATAGAAGAAACATAACAGACTTCGTAAAAAAAGTGTATTTTGCCTATTTTGGGGTTATGCTTGGGGACCAAGACAAGTTTTGGGCACCACACATAGTGTGCAAAGCATGTATCGAATTATTACGAAAATGGAGCAAAGGACAAAGAAAAAGCTTCAAATTTGGTGTTCCAATGGTGTGGAGAGAGCCAAAAAATCATCATGATGACTGTTATTTCTGTGCAGTGCAAGTGCAAGGATTCAATAAGCATAAGAAACGAAAATGGGAGTAACATGGAATCTGCAAGAAGGCCTGTCCCTCATTGTGAAGATGTGCCTGTACCTGTGTTTACCATAAATAACAGTCATCATGATGATTTTTTGGCTCTCTCCACACCATTGGAACACCAAATTTGAAGCTTTTTCTTTGTCCTTTGCTCCATTTTTGTAATAATTCGATACATGCTTTGCACACTATGTGTGGTGCCCAAAACTTGTCTTGGTCCCCAAGCATAACCCCAAAATAGGGAAAATACACTTTTTTTACGAAGTCTGTTATGTTTCTTCTATGTTTTGGCAGTGTGTATTCACCACAAATGTAACAGAATGAGTCTGGATCGTTAAGACAACTTCTTCTTGATGAGTTCATGCTTTTCACTGGAAAACAGACAACAACATAAAGTTAGTGCAAAAATCAAGCTATGAACAAACTTTTAGAACACTAATTAACACAAAACTATATTGAGAACTGCTCAGTTCAAGTACTAATCCAAAGAAATTAATGAGATGATGTGTCGCATTTACCAACAAGTGCTATAAATAAGATACCAAAAATCTCAAAAACTTGAGCCAATCTGGCAAAACTGATGACATATTCAGAATCAGCACCCCAAAAATACCCTAAATTCAATGAAATATCTTTGGCACCAAAAATGCTGTTGACCAGTGTAATCTATACAAGGTCTCAGAGAACCATCCTTCTTGGCCACAAAAAAGAATCCTGCACCAAGAGGGGAGGAGGACGGGCGAATATGTCCCTTCTCTAAAGACTCCTTTATATAGCTCCGCATTGCGGCATGTTCTGGTACAGACAAATTAAAAAGTCGTCCCTTAGGGAACTTACTACCAGGAATCAAATTTATAGCACAATCACAATCCCTGTGAGGAGGCAGGGCACCGGATCTGGGCTCATCAAATACATCCTGGTAGTCTGACAAAAACTCAGGGACCTCAGAAGGAGTGGAAGAAGCAATTGATACCAAAGGAGCATCGCCATGAATCCCCTGGCAACCCCAACTTGACACAGACATAGCTTTCCAATCCAGAACTGGATTATGGGCCTGCAGCCATGGCAGACCCAACACGACAACATCATGCAAATTATGCAGCACAAGAAAGCGAATCACCTCCTGATGTACAGGAGTCATGCACATGGTCACTTGAGTCCAATATTGAGGCTTATTCTCAGCCAATGGTGTAGCATCAATTCCCCTCAGTGGAATAGGGAATTCCAAAGGCTCCAGGACAAAACCTCAGCGTCTGGCAAACGACAAATCCATCAGATTCAGGGCAGCACCTGAATCCACAAAAGCCATAACCGAGTAGGATGACAAAGAACAAATTAAAGTAACAGACAAAATGAATTTAGGCTGTATAGTACCAATGGTGACAGGTTTAGCGATTTTTTTAACGCGCTTAGAGCATGCTGAGATAACATGAGTTGAATCACCACAGTAAAAGCACAACCCATTTTGCCGTCTATGATTTTGCCGCTCAATTCCGGTCAGAACTCGGTCACATTGCATAGACTCAGGTCTCTGTTCAGAAAACACCGCCAGATGGTGCTCAGATTTGCGCTCCCACAAACGCCGATCAATCTGAATGGCCAAAGCCATTGAGTCATTCAGACTTGCAGGAGTGGGGAACCCCACCATAACATTCTTAATGGCTTCAGAAAGACCTTCTCTGAAATTTGCAGCCAGGGCACACTCATTCCATTGAGTAAGCACCGACCATTTCCGAAATTTTTGACAATACACCTCAGCTTCATCCTGGCCCTGAGAAAGAGCCAGCAAGGCCTTTTCTGCCTGGTTCTCAAGATTAGGTTCCTCATAAAGCAGTCCAAGCACCAGAAAAAACGCATCCACATTCAGCAATGCAGGATCTCCTGGCACCAGAGAGAAGGCCCAATCTTGAGGGTCGCCACGTAACAAGGAGATAACAATTTTAACTTGCTGAGCGGAATCACCAGAGGAACGAGGTCTCAAAGATAGAAATAATTTACAATTATTCTTAAAATTCAGAAACCTAGATCTATCTCCAGAAAACAACTCAGGAATAGGTATTTTTGGCTCTGACATAGGGCTATGAACAACAAAATCCTGAATGCTTTGCACCCTTGCAGCAAGATGATCCACACTAGAAGTCAGACTCTGAATATCCATGTCTGCAGCTGAACACAAAACCACCCAGAGATTAAGGGGATGAGAGAAGCTGGACAGACTGCAGCAAAGATATAGAGAAAAAAAAAAATTGTACTCAGGGCTTCTCTTATCCCACTTCTGCGATGCATTAAACACTTTTTTGGCCTGCTGTACTGTTATGATCCTAGTGGCTGAGGATCACAAAACGGACTAGCTAAGTTTATGAACATAGACACGAGCTCTAGGGAGGTGGTAACTGGACTGACTGCAAACCTGATCCTAACCAACACACTTAAGGAAGCCGGTGAACGTGCCTAAAATCCTGGATGTCTCGACGCAGCCTGAGAAACTATCTACTCCTGGAGGGAAAGTAAGACCTCACTTGCCTCAAGAGAAATCACCCCAAAGATATAGGAAGCCCCCAACAAATAATAACGGTGAGGTAAGGGGAAAACACAAACGTAGAAGTGAAAACAGATTAAGCAAATGAGGCCCGCTAATACTAGATAGCAGAAGACAGATAGTGAACTGTGCGGTCAGTAAAAATCCCTATGCAAAATATCCACGCTGAGAATACAAGAACCCCCACACCAACTAACGGTGTGAGGGGAGAAACTCAGCCCCCTAGAGCTACCAGCAAGCAAGGAAATCACATATCATCAAGCTGGACAAAAATAAACCAAGAAACATGTGACCACTGATGGTCAAAAAATGAACCAAGCAAAACTTAGCTTCTCTTGAAGAGACTGAAAACGAAGGACTGCAGGAGAGCTCCAAAATAGCACTGAAGACATTGACAGCAGGCAACAACTGAGAGTCCAGGTGAACTAAATAGGAAACCAGCTAAGAGATAACGAGACAGCTGATCCTGCCTCAGACCTGCAGAATGACACAAAGAACCACCAGAGGGAGCCCAAAGACAGCACTCACACAGTACCAGTTGTGACCACAAGAGGGAGCCCAAAAACAGAGTTCACAACAGTTTGGTTGTCTCGTTTTGTTCCTATGAAGGTTTTGTCTCCTAAGTTTAAGCCTCGTTTCATTGGTCCTTATAAGATTTCTGAAATTCTTAATCCTGTGTCATTTTGTTTGGACCTTCCAGCTTCTTTCACCATCCATAATGTGTTCCATAGGTCGTTATTGCGGAGATATGTGTTGGTTGAGGGGGAGTTGGAGTATGTGGGGGAGAAGATTTTGGATTCACGTATTTCGAGACGGAAACTTCAGTACCTAGTCAAGTGGAAACGTTATGGTCAGGAGGATAATTCCTGGGTGGTTGCCTCTGATGTTCATGCTGCCGATCTTGTTCGTGCCTTTCATTTGGCTCGTCCGGATCGGCCTGGAGGCTCCGGTGAGGGTTCGGTGACCCCTCCTCAAGGGGGGGTACTGTTGTGAATTCTGTTCTTGAGCTCCCTCCTGTGGTTATGAATGGTACTTCGGCGAGTTCTGTTCATGGACTCTGTTGTGAATTCCGTTCTCGGGCTCCCTCCTGTGGTCATGAGTGGTACTGTGTGAGTTTGTTCTTGGGCTCCCTCTGGTGGCCTTTAGCGATATGGCTGGGCTCAGCTGTTTCATCTCCTGCTAGGCTGGGCCTATTTAACTCACCTGGACCTTCACTTGTCGCCTGCTGTCGGTGTATTCAGTCCTGATCCTGTGTTCTCCTGAATATTCCTTGTGACCAGTCTCCTGCTATGAGAAGCTAAGTTTGCTTGTTCAGTTTCTCATTATTTCCTTGAAAACGTTTCTCATTATATGATTAGTTCAGCCCAGCTTGCTTTCATGTGATTTTTTGCTTGCTGGTTAGTTCTGGGGTGCAGAGTGCGCCCCTCACATCATGAGTCGGTGTGGGGGTTCTTGTATTCTCTGCATGGTTTACTTTTGATAGTTTTTGTACTGACCGCACAGACACCTATCTTTATCTGCCTATCTTGTATTAGCGGGCCTCATTTGCTAAACCTGTTTCATCTCTACGTTTGTGTTTTCCCCTTAACTCACCGTTATTATTTGTGGGGGGCTATCTAAAACTTTGGGGATATTTCTCTGAGGCAAGTGAGGTCTTTGCTTTCTCTCTAGGGGTAGTCAGTTTCTCAGGCTGTGACGAGGCGTCTAGGTTTTCAGGTAACGCTCCACAGCTGCCTTTAGTGTGTTTTGGATAGGATCAGGATTGCGGTCAGTATAGCTTCCACATCCCCAGAACTTGTCCTATATATTCAGGGTATATGTGTCAGGTCAGTTTGAGATCCTACCACCAGGATCATAACAGTACAGCAGGCCACAAAGTGTTAATGCAGCAGAAGAGGGAGAAGAGAAATCCTGAAGTCATTTTTTTTTTCCTCTGCACTGTGTTTGGCTTCTCTCCTCCCCTTAATCTCTGGGTGGTTCTGAATTCAGTTGCAGATATGGACATTCAGAGTCTGTCTTCTAGTGTGGATCATCTCACTGCAAGGGTACAGGGCATTCAGGATTATGTAGTCCACAGTCCTATGTCAGAGCCTAAAATACCAATTCCTGAGCTGTTTTCCGGAGATAGATCTAGGTTTTTGAACTTTAAGAATAATTGTAAGTTTTTCCTTTCTCTGAGACCTCGCTCCTCTGGTGATTCTGTTCAGCAAGTTAAAATTGTTATTTCTTTGTTGCGTGGTGACCCCCAAGATTGGGCATTCTCTCTGGCGCCAGGAGATCCTGCATTGCTAAAAGTGGATGCGTTTTTTCTGCCGCTTGGAGTGCTTTATGAGGAACCTAATCTGGTAGACCAAGCAGAGAAGGTTTTGCTGGCTCTCTCTCAGGGTCAAGATGAAGCAGAGGTTTATTGTCAGAAGTTTAGGAAGTGGTCTGTGCTCACTCAATGGAATGAGTGCACCCTGGCGGCGATTTTCAGAAAGAGTCTTTCGGAAGCCCTTGAGGATGTTATGGTGGGGTTCCCCACGCCTGCGGGTCTGAATGAGTCAATGTCTTTGGCCATTCAGATTGATCGGCGTTTGCGGGAGCGCAAACCTGTGCACCATCTGGCAGTAATTTCTGACCAGAAACCTGAGCCTATGCAATGCAACAGGATTCTGACCAGAGTTGAACGGCAAGACTACAGACGTCAGAATGGGTTGTGCTTTTACTGTGGTGATTCTGCTCATGTTATCTCAGCATGCTCTAAGCGCACAAAAAGGTTTACCAAATCTGTCACCATTGGTACTGTACAACCTAAATTCATTCTGTCTGTTACTTTGATTTGCTCTTTGTCATCCTACTCAGTTATGGCTTTTGTGGATTCAGGTGCCGCCCTGAATCTGATGGATTTGTCATTTGCCAGGCGCTGTGGTTTTATCTTGGAGCCTTTACAATTCCCCATTCCACTAAAGGGAATTGATGCTACGCCATTGGCCAAGAATAAACCTCAGTACTGGACTCAAGTGACCATGTCTATGACTCCTGCACATCAGGAGGTGATTCGCTTTCTTGTGCTACATAATTTGCATGATGTTGTCGTGTTGGTTCTGCCATGGCTGCAGGCTCATAATCCAGTCCTGGATTGGAAAGCAATGTCTGTGTCAAGTTGGGGTTGCCAGGGAATTCATGGTGATGCCCCTTTGGTGTCAATTGCTTCTTCTACTCCTTCTGAAGTCCCTGAATTTTTGTCAGATTACCAGGATGTATTTGATGAGCCCAAATCCAGTGCCCTACCTCCTCATAGGGATTGTGATTGTGCTATAAATTTGATTCCTGGTAGTAAGTTCCCTAAGGGACGACTTTTTAATTTATCTGTACCAGAACATGCCGCTATGCGGAGTTATATAAAGGAGTCCTTGGAGAAGGGGCATATTCGCCCGTCCTCGTCCCCTTTGGGTGCGGGGTTCTTTTTTGTGGCCAAGAAGGATGGTTCTCTGAGACCCTGTATAGATTATCGCCTTCTAAATAACATCACGGTCAAATTTCAGTACCCCTTGCCACTGTTGTCTGATCTGTTTGCTCGGATTAGGGGGGCCAGTTGGTTCACCAAGATAGATCTTCGAGGAGCGTATAATCTTGTGCGCATAAAACAGGGCGATGAATGGAAAACAGCATTTAATACGCCCAAAGGCCATTTTGAGTACTTGGTGATGCCTTTTGGGCTTTCTAATGCTCCCTCTGTGTTTCAGTCCTTCATGCACGACATCTTCCGAGAGTATCTGGATAGATTTATGATTGTGTACCTGGATGATATTTTGGTCTTTTCCGATGACTGGGAGTCTCATGTGAAGCAGGTCAGGATGGTATTTCAGGTCCTGCGTGCCAATGCCTTGTTTGTGAAGGGCTCTAAATGTCTCTTCGGAGTCCAGAAGATTTCTTTTTTGGGCTTTATTTTTTCTCTGTCTACTATTGAGATGAATCCAGTCAAGGTCCAGGCTATTCATGACTGGACTCAACCTACATCTGTGAAGAGTCTTCAGAAGATCTTGGATTCTCGTATTTCGAGACGGAGACTTCTGTACTTAGTGAAATGGAAGGGTTATGGTCAGGAGGATAATTCCTGGGTTGTCGCCTCCGATGTCCATGCGGCCAATTTGGTTCGTGCCTTTCATTTGGCTTGTCCTGATCGGCCTGGGAGCTCTGGTGAGGGTTCGGTGACCCCTCCTCAAGGGGGGGTACTTTTGTGAATTCCGTTCTCGGGCTCCCTCCTGTGGTCATGAGTGGTACTGTGTGAGTTTGTTCTTGGGCTCCCTCTGGTGGCCTTTAGCGATATGGCTGGGCTCAGCTGTTTCATCTCCTGCTAGGCTGGGCCTATTTAACTCACCTGGACCTTCACTTGTCGCCTGCTGTCGGTGTATTCAGTCCTGATCCTGTGTTCTCCTGAATATTCCTTGTGACCAGTTTCCTGCTATGAGAAGCTAAGTTTGCTTGTTCAGTTTCTCATTATTTCCTTGAAAACGTTTCTCATTATATGATTAGTTCAGCCCAGCTTGCTTTCATGTGATTTTTTGCTTGCTGGTTAGTTCTGGGGTGCAGAGTGCGCCCCTCACATCGTGAGTCGGTGTGGGGGTTCTTGTATTCTCTGCGTGGTTTACTTTTGATAGTTTTTGTACTGACCGCACAGACACCTATCTTTATCTGCCTATCTAGTATTAGCGGGCCTCATTTGCTAAACCTGTTTCATCTCTACGTTTGTGTTTTCCCCTTAACTCACCGTTATTATTTGTGGGGGGCTATCTAAAACTTTGGGGATATTTCTCTGAGGCAAGTGAGGTCTTTGCTTTCTCTCTAGGGGTAGTCAGTTTCTCAGGCTGTGACGAGGCGTCTAGGTTTTCAGGTAACGCTCCACAGCTGCCTTTAGTGTGTTTTGGATAGGATCAGGATTGCGGTCAGTATAGCTTCCACATCCCCAGAACTTGTCCTATATATTCAGGGTATGTGTGTCAGGTCAGTTTGAGATCCTACCACCAGGATCATAACAGGACTCCCTCTGGTGGCTGTGAGTGGAGCTGCTGGTTCTGAGATTCATTCTCCAGCTGATCTCGTTGAGTCCTTGGCTGGCTGCTCTATTTAACTCCACTCAGATCGTTACTTGATGCCAGCTGTCAATGTCCTAGTACTGGTTCATTTCTCTTGGATCTTTCAGATGACCTGTCTACTTCAGCAAAAGCTAAGTCCCTGCTAGCTTATTTGTTACCACTGTTTTTTGTCCAGCTTGCTATCATGATTTTGTCCTGTTAGCTGGAAGCTCTGGGATGCAGAGTGGCACCACCGCGCCGTGAGTCGGTGCGGTGGTTTCTTTTGCACACTCTGCGTGTTTTTTTTGTTAGTTTTTATGCTGACCGCAAAGATACCTTTTCTATCCTCAGTCTGTTTAGTTAAGGCTGGCCTCCTTTGCTGAAACCTGTTTAATTCCTGTGTTTGTGACTTCCATCTTAACTCACAGTCAATATATGTGGGGGGCTGCCTATTTCTTTGGGGAATTTGTCTGAGGCAAGGTAGGCTGTATTTTCTATCTTTAGGGGTAGTTAGCTCTTAGGCTGTGAAGAGGCGTCTAGGCAGAGTCGGGAGCGCTCCACAGCTATTTCTAGTTGTTGTGATAGGATTAGGACTTGCGGTCAGCAGAGCTCCCACTTCCCAGAGCTCGTTCTGTAATACTAGTTTGCTCATCTGGTCATTTCTAGTGCTCCTAATCACCAGTTCAATCATAACAGGAAGGATACAAAAAGCTGTCTCAGAGATTTAATCTGTCAATTTCCACTGTGAGGAACATAGTAAGGAAATGGAAGAACACAGGTACAGTTCTTGTTAAGGCCAGAAGTGGCAGGCCAAGAAAAACATCAGAAAGACAGAGAAGAAGAATGGTGAGATCAGTCAAGGACAATCCTCAGACCACCTCCAGAGAGCTGCAGCATCAACTTGCTGCAGATGGTGTCACTGTGCATCGGTCAACTATACAACGCACTTTGCACAAGGAGAAGCTGTATGGGAGAGTGATGCAAAAGAAGCCGTTTCTGCAAGCAAGTCACAAACAGAGTCAGCTGAGGTATGCAAAAGCACATTTGGAGAAGCCAATTTCTTTTTGGAAGAAGGTCCTGTGGACTGATGAAACCAAGATTGAGTTGTTTGGTCATACAAAAAAGGTGTTATGCATGGCGGCAAAAAAACACAGTGTGTTGTATAGTTGACCGATGCACAGCGCTACCACGGGCCCTTTGTTGGGGGAGTCCCCTCGAGATTTATGCCCGTGGTATCCCCAGGTAATGCAGTAGATCTGTTTGAAGCGCAGGTCATTAAAGATGTGGAGGCACTTATATATAAAAAATCCCCCAAAAATTTAACTAGAGACGAATGTAGGGCTCTTCAAGAGATACAATCGTGGGATGATACAATAGTTCGAGCCGCCGATAAAGGGGGCAAAACAGTGTTGCTTCCCAGATCCCACTACATCAATGAAGCAAAGAGGCAGTTGTCAGATAAAACAGTTTATGAATTATCACCAAGTAACCCTCTGCATAGATACAAATCAGAGTTAAGATCCTTTTTGAGGAGTTCTGTAGAAATGGGAGTTATTACTCAGAAAAAAGCGGAGAAGCTGCTGCCGGAGTTCCCCACCAGACCCCACTGGTATCACATCCCGAAAGTGCACAAGTCTGTTCAAAGCTCTCCTGGGCGGCCGATAGTGTCTGGGATAGGGTCGCTCACTGAGCCCCTATCCCAGTACATTGATTGGTTATTACGGCCGATTTTGAAAGATATTCCTGCCTACCTGAGAGATACAAACTCTTTTCTTGACAGTATACAGAAATTTGAATGGCAGGACAATTATTCCTTGGCCTCAATAGATGTTGAGAGTCTGTATACGAGGATTCCTCAGGATATAGGGGTTGAGGCAGTTGAACAGATTTTGTGCACTACTGATAAAAGTCGGGAATTCATCAGATTTGTGTGCGAGGGTTTAAGGTTCATTCTCGCACACAATGCACGTTTCTAGATGAATGGTATGTACAAAAGGTGGGGACTGCGATGGGGACTCCGGTAGCATGCACATTCGCTAACCTTTTCCTTAGTCTTTTTGAGGAGAAATATATCTATGCAGACACTAATGTTTACTTGCGACATATTAAATTTTATCAGAGATATATAGATGATGTAGTGGTAATTTGGGACGGCACAGAAGAAGCCTTTAATGATTTTGTTTCCTATTTGAATGAGAATAATAGGATGAATATGGCATTTACGTCCGTGTTTGGAGGGCGGCGTTTAGAATTTCTGGACGTTTTAGTGGAGGTTCAAGGGGATAATATTTGCACATCTTTATACCGTAAGCCCGTAGCAGCTAACACAATGATGCATCATAAAAGTTTCCATCCCGACCATACAAAGCGGGCATTACCCCGCAGTCAATTTATGAATATTAATAGGGTTAATAATACCGAGGAGGGATTTTTACGTCAGTCTGATGAAATGTGACTCACAACGATTTAGAGAGAGAGGCTACCCAGAGAAATTAATAGCATCAGAAAAAGAAAAAGTGATGAGAGAGAGAGGAGGTTGGGTGGCGATCGAGGGTCAGTACTACAGAAACCGAAAAAAGAAAAGAGATTTACTTTCTGCTTTCCATATAATAGCATGGATCAACAGATCAGGTTGGCTATCAAGAGAAATTGGTATATTTTGGGACAAGACAAGGAATTGGCAACAGTTGCAGCTCGAGGTCCCTTGATAGCCAACAGAAGAAGTGTCAGATTACGGGATAAATTGGTGAGAAATCGGATTACCAAGCCCAATCAGAATTGGTTGAGCACTGCGGTACCTAAAGGTAACTATAGGTGTGGACATTGCCCCATGTGCAGACAGCACATAACGGAACGGTCTCTGCACATTGGAGCATTGAAACATGTGGTTAATGACTTCATAACATGCAGGACAGACCACGTAGTTTATGTGGTTTTCTGTCCGTGCAGATACTACTACATAGGCAAAACAATCAGACCTATGTTTGTACGGTTCCGTGAGCATTGCCGTTCGATAATCACAGGCAAGGGGGTACCACGATTAATTGCACATGTAAAAGATAAACATGGGGGCTGTGCCGATTGTTTAAGCTTTGCGGGAATTGAGTCCTGATTACAGTCAGAGAAGTCTTTATGTTCCTATAACGGGCTTTAATATAAGTATGTCTCCTGATGAACCTACATAGGGGAAACGCGTTGAGAGCTGAACATACTTGTGCATATGAACTGAGCAATTTGATGTTCTGAGATGAACATACTTGATATTAGCTGAACAATTTGATGTCACTGTGTATCTATGTGTATTTGCACTGTGTTGCACTGGTTTTGCACTTTATTGTTACCTTTGAGAATTTTTCTCTTTTTCCTGCTTAGTATTTTTGCTATTGGCCAGATTGTCCGCACTTATTTCATTTAATAGGGTGTATTAAGGACAGTCGACTAGAGCGGGGGCAACATTTGCGCAGGTATATAGGGTGCCTACCCCCGCAGGCAGGTAGGGTGTATTTAGGTACAGTATAGGGGTATAGGCTGAATTGCCCTATTACAGGCTGAAATAAGTGTGCAATACATCATATAAGTGTGTATATTGGTAGATAAAGTGAACACACTTATGCACAAGCCTATACATATATTCCCCCCCTTTTTTCCTATTACATGTGCAACATATTTTAAAAGTTGTGCGATATCTTCTGAATACACTCTTTGCACTATTTTTTGTTTTGTGACAAATATTTGTCTGTTGTGTATGGTCTGCTGAATGTGGTTTTTCTATCTTCCGCACGATAGTGCCTATTAGGGATAGTTAGGATCAGCCTACGTTGAGCAGGGGCGCCATTGCGCAGGTACAGTATATAGGGTGCCAACCTCTGCTGCAAGGAAGGGCACAGATAGTTGGTCCAATAGTTAGTTGGTGCACCCTGTATCTTTGTCTGCAGCCATACGTGTTTTTAGATCGTGTATGTTGTATAGAATGTTTTATTTAAAGTTAGTAAATGTTAAGTTTTATTGTGTCATTTACTTTATTTGAAATAGTGTCTTTTTCTGCGGTGATTTGAATTAAGGTAGGACGCTTTCATCAAGAAAATTCTGTGAAGAAGTTTCATACAGGACCAACGCATTCTTTAGCCTTTCTGACAGGCCTTGTTAAAACTGGCTTCTGAGGGCCGGATTTTTCCATCTGGTGTCAGTTGTCTATCTCTGGAACTCAGAACAAAACTCCTCTGCTGACTGATCCATTTACTGGAGTTTACATAACTTAGGCTCAGCGAGTGAAATACGGTCAGGGTCATCATACTTGAGGCCTAGGGCCGCAAAAAATTCATCTCCTGACCGCACAGACTGGGAGTAAGCGCGAAGAGAAAAGGCCCAGGATTGGGAATCCCCCTGAAGCAGTTATTTCTCACTCTCAGAGGAACAGGAACATAGCCTGAAATACAGTTTCCAGGCTTCCCTAAAAACCATGAATTTACCCCACATCTAGAGATCCAATCTGGGAGGGCCACCTTGGGTTCAGGCTAGGACCCCCAGACCTGCAGTTTTCTGATGTTGCTGTATAACTATAGACCGCAGATCCGTCATCTCCAAAGACAAAGTCTGCATGTGTTTAGCTAGCACAGCAACTGGATCCATGATAGGATCAAAAAATATGAGGTGAGAAATACTGTCACGCTGTAATTGTAGTAAAGATGAAAAGGAGGGACCCATTAATCGAGGGAAGCCCTAATTTATTGCTAACCCCAGGGTTACTCCTGAAGGTGGAGATGCCCAGGCTATGTGCCTCTCTGTGATCCTGCGACAACCTATGCAACTCCATCATTCCCCCAGAGAGGAAAGGGCAGTAGTAAAAGGGTAACACCGGCTGGACAGACCCGGGGTAAACTAAGGCAGAAAATAAGACAAATGATAATCAGGCTCATAGGCTTCCTTGCTTACTATACTATTCATGGTAGTCATAGTTATGGATTCACTTCATTTATTGATTTTCTATAATGGAGTTCATATAGTACACAATCGTATCGAAATATATCGCTACAAAACACACTGCAATATACATTGCACTGTTTTCATTACTAATTTGAATACAGTTGCTGGCTTTCATTTTCAGCTCCAACTAGGCATGTGACCCTAGGTTTCTCCAAACTTAAAGTGTACCAAGTTAGCATGCAATGGAAACATCGCACATCAACTCCAAATTCATGTGTACCTTGTACGGAAAGGAAAGTATGTGAGCCTCAGACACATCCATCCTGTTGCAGCAGTACAAAATGTATCACCAGGTAGACATCTATCACTAGAAATACTAGCCACCTTCATGAACAATTGTCTTCCTCATTTCCTCGAGCAATGGTTTTGTAACCAAACCTAAACATTTTGCTCCAGATGAACATAGGAGAAATGTACTATTCGAACGTCTCACTTCTTATGTAAAAGAATCTTTCCAAAATGCATTAATCTAAATTATTTTCAGATATTATTACCTATTTTACCTATTCAGTTTTTTCACAAAAAACTTTACACACACACTATGTATGTACACAGATACACGCCAGAGTAGAATACCAATTTTATTTATTTTATTTCAGATAATTTTTATGTTTGCATTTTTCCTCCACTTATTCCCCCAAAAATTAAATTGGGAAAAAATAGTGTGAAAAAAATGCAATTCTGCCGCTGCTTTTTGGATTTTGTTTTCAAGGAACCATGATTCTCCGGGTTGATATATACAACTTTGGTATTGCCGTGATAATATTTGTTTTTATTATTAAGTACAGAAAAGAAATTCAGAAGGTTGAAAAAAAAAATCTGGTTTGTGTCTCCATTTTCCAAAACCAATTACATTTTTAGTTTTCTACCTATGTGAGGGCTTAGGTGAGCTGTCTTTTTTATTTATTCCAATTTTGGTTAGTTACAGCATTTTGATAATTTTTTTATTGTATTTTTAAGGGAGATGTGACAAAAATACACAATACTGGTATGTTTATCATAGGGGTTAATCTTGTATTGATAGACCGGTCATTTATGGAATTTTGCAAATCAAAATGTGTTTATTTCATTTAGTTATTTTTAAATCGGGGACTGATTACAAATGGGCTCCCTCTTTATTTAGCTAGAACCATTTTAATATCAGGATTATTCAACCTATTCTGATTTTTTTAAGTACACCGTTGGGTCTAAGACATCTATTTACTAAAGTATGTATTTTGTTTTGTGAAATCTGATAACTGAACTGTTTCTTGCTCAGTCAGTTGTGCATGTGATTCTTGGCACAAGAAAAAAAGCCACTTTATTCACAAGGCATCATGATGCTAAGATTCTTAGAGGAACTGCTCAGTGTGGAACTTTTTTTTTTAAAGATTTCAAAAGGGCAATGACTGGTAAGAAAAAAACAAAAATGAGTAAAACTGACCTTGACTGATCCTCTAAGGCCATGTTCACACGATCCTTTTTTTGCTGTGGATCCGCAGCTGTTTTTAGGCTGCAGATCCGCAGCCGTTTTCCATGCAGGGTACAGTACAATGTTACCCTATGGAAAACAAAAACCGCTGTGCCCACTATCCTTTTTTTCGCAGGCAAATCCGCGCGGATTTGCCTGCAGAAAAAAAGAAGGACCATGTCTATTCTTTCTGCGGATTCCGCTCCTGTTTTCAACATGCACCAATAGGAAAGTGCTGTTGAAAACCCGCAGAGGAATCCGCAGAAGAAAAAGCAGGAAAATCAGCACTGCAAAAGCACCGCGGTTTTGCACTGCGGATTTTCAAAAACAGGACCTGAAAAATCCGCAGCAAAAAAAGGATCGTGTGAACATGGCCTTAAGCTGTCCAATAATCGGCCAATTCCTACAGGTCTGAACTTTCTGGTCCTGCCCTCACAGTGGCAATGGTTGTAAGTCCTCCATCAGCCAATCACTGGCTGAAATGAACCACTTTGCTGTGAGTCATTTCATGAGTGGGTATCTGCAGTTATTTCTGATGTGTCGAGCCAACACCAAAAAAGTAGAGACCAACAATCTAGAAATATTATGCTATGTTCAGTACCAGAAAAAGCTAAGGCTAGGTTCACATTGCGTTAGGGCAATCCGTTTAGCGCTAGCGGATTGCGCTAACGCAATGTTTATTTAGGGGCCGTGTTAGGGGTCGCGTTAACGTCCCCATTCTCGCAGATCCCCGATCTGCGAGAGCGGGGAACGGACCTCGGGCGCGCCGCGGACGCTGCAAGCAGCGTCCGAGGCGCGTCACAGAAGAACGGCACATCACTAGCGCGAGCCGAAAAAGGCACGCGCTAGTGATGCGCTGCAGGAGAAATTTACATTGCTGTCAATGGGCACGCTAACGGACCCGTTGCACGGCGTTAATTGCGACATTTTCGCCGTGCAACGCTGTCCGTTAGCGTGCACACATTAACGCAATGTGAACCCAGCCTAAGAGATTTCAGAAATCTCATGCACACACTTGTATTTTATTCCTGCCTGAATTTGAGAACTTCTGCGCTTTTGAAATCTGCAGCATGCCTATTCTTTCAGAATGTTTTTACAGCAGTTTTTCACTCATAGAAAGCAATGAGATAGTGAAAAACATTGCGGCAAAAATGTAAGGGTGTTTTTCACAGCATTTTCGGTGAATAAAAATAACTTCATTAACCCCTTTCCGACATCGGGTTTAATTGTACACCGATGTTGGACTCCCCCGGAGCTCACACCTTTCCGGGCACATGGCAGCTGATATATACAGCTGACATGTGCCCGCTATAGCCGTGGGTGGAATTGCGATCCACTCGCAGCTGTTACCGTATATACTCGAGTATAAGCCGACCCGAGTATAAGCCGACCCCCCTAATTTTGCCACAAAAAACTGGGAAAACTTATTGACTCGAGTATAAGCCTAGGGTGGAAAATGCAGCAGCTACCGGTGAATTTCAAAATTAAAAATAGATACTCCATACCGTTCATTATGGCCCCATAGATGCTCCACATAAAGCTGTGCCACATATAATGCTCTGCACCGTTCATTATGGCCCCATAGATGCTCCACATAAAGCTGTGCCATATATACAATGATCTGCACCGTTGCCCCATAGATACTCCACATAAAGCTGTACCATATATACAATGCTCAGCACCGTTGCCCCATAGATAGCTGTGCCATATATATAACGCTCTGCACCGTTGCCCCATAGCTGTGCCATATAGTGCTCTGCACCGTTGCCCCATAGCTGTGCCATATAGTGCTCTGCACCGTTGCCCCATAGCTTTGCCATATATATAATGCTCTGCACCATTGCCCCATAGCTGTGCCATATAGTGCTCTGCACCGTTGCCCCATAGCTGTGCCATATAGTGCTCTGCACCGTTGCCCCATAGCTGTGCCATATAGTGATCTGCACCGTTGCCCCATAGCTGTGCCATATATATAATGCTCTGCACCGTTGCCCCATAGCTGTGCCATATAGTGCTCTGCACCGTTGCCCCAGAGTTGCCCCATAGCTGTGCCATATATATAATGCTCTGCACCGTTGCCCCATAGCTGTGCCATATAGTGCTCTGCACCGTTGCCCCATAGCTGTGCCATATAGTGCTCTGCACCGTTGCCCCATAGCTGTACCATATAGTGCTCTGCACCGTTGCCCCATAGATGTGCCATAGAAAGCTGTGCCATTGCTGCTGCAATAAAAAAAAAAAACGACATACTCACCTCTCTTGCTTGCAGCTCCTCGGCGTCCCATCCTGGCGTCTCTCCGCACTGACTGATCAGGCAGAGGGCGGCGCGCACACTATATGCGTCATCGCGCCCTCTGACCTGCACAGTCAGTGCGGAGACACGCCGGGAAGACAGAGCGGCGCCCGGCGTGTGGAACGTGGACAGGTGAATATGTAATACTTACCTGCTCCCGGCGTCCCGCTCCTTCCCCCGGACAGCTGGTCTTCGGTGCCGCAGCCTCTTCCTCTATCAGCGGTCACCGGCACCGCTTCATTAGAGAAATGAATAGGCGGCTCCGCCCCTATGGGAGGTGGAGCAGCCTATTCATTTCTCTAATGAGCGGTCCCACGTGACCGCTCAGGGGAAGAGGCTGCGGCACCCGGAGACCGTGGGACAGGCAGGGGGAGCGACTGGAACGCCGGAACTAGGTGAGTATATGACAGTCCTCACCCGCCGACCCCACCACCGATCATGACTCGAGTATAAGCCGAGAGGGGCACTTTCAGCCCAAAAATTTGGGCTGAAAATCTCGGCTTATACTCGAGTATATACGGTAGTTAAATGCCGCTGTCAATTTCTGACAGTGGCATTTAACTTGTGCTTACCGGAAGCGCGCTGCTGATCCCGCCCATCAGTGACTCCGTCACATGATCATGGGTCACCGATGGGTCAACATGACAAACAGAGGTCTGAAGCAGACCTCTATGGTTGTCATTGCCGGATTGCTATGAGCATCACCCCATAGTCAGCACTGATAGAAAGTGAGCAATTCTGCTACATACAGGAGATCTGATCATCGCCTGTGTTTAGCAGAGGCAATCAAAGTACTGCAGCTTCCAGTGTCCCATGGAGACTATTGAAGCATGCAAAAAGTAAAAAAAAAAGTTTTAAAAAATGTTAAAATGCTAAAAAAATATAAGTTCAAATTACCCTCCATTCACCCCATTCAAAATAAAGCAATAAAAAAAAATACACATATTTGGTATCGCTGCATTCAGAATCACCTTATCTATCAACATAAAAAAAGAATTAACCCAATCGCTAAATGGTGTAACGAGTAAAAAATAAAAACATCGGAATTACGTTTTTTTGGTTGCCGCTATATTGCAATAAAATACAAGAATGGGCGATCAAAAGATCATATCTACACCAAAATGGTATCAATAAAAAAGATCAGCTCGGTGCACAAAAAATAAGACTTCACCCAACCCAAGGTCATGAAGAATGGAGACGCTACAGGTCTTGGAAAATGGCGCCATTTTTTTACCTCATTTTGGATTTTTTTTTCATCACTTAAATAAGAAAGAACCTAGACATGTCATGTTTGGTGACTGTGAACTCGTAATGACTTGGAGAAGAATCATAGTGGCAGGTCAGTTTTAGCATTTAGTGACTATGGTAACAAAAAAACAACAACTGTTTAACTGCACTTTTGTTTGCAATTTCACCGCACTTGGATTTTTTTCACCATTTTCCAGTACACAATATGTTAAAACCAATGGTGTTGTTCAAAAGTACAACTTGTCTCTCACAATAAAGCCCTCACATGGCCATTTTGACAGAAAAATAAAAAATAAAAAAGTTGTGGCTCTGGGAAGGGGAGCAAAAAAACAAAGCGCAAAAACTAAAATACCTCTGGTCGTTTAGGGCTTAAACATGTACTGTAAACAAAACACACGTATTCTGCACCTAAAAAGTGCCGCAAAAAAGTGACAATCTCTGCCAAAATGCCGTTACAAATGCTGTGAAAAAGTTGGAAAATGGGTATTCTGCACACAGCCTTTTTACTGCCAAGAGAGCAAGCTTTGGTTGCAGAAAAAAAATGTATAAAAACGCTGTTTGTGAACATAATCTTATTCTTATTTATTTTTAACTAGTCTGTGGTTATGTTTCTACACATTCTTTTTTACTGCTTTTTTCTGTATTTTTCTGTATTTTTTATTATAAAAGTATTAGCGATAATGTATAAACACTAAGGGTATGTGTCCACGTTCAGGATTGCATCAGGATTTGGTCAGGATTTTCCATCAGTATTTGTAAGCCAAAAACAGGAGTGGAACAATTAGGGCATGTTTCCACGGTAAGGAAACGCTGCTTGTTTGACGCTGCGCAGAGCTGCAGCGTCAAACAAGCAGCGTCCAGATGTTCCAGCATAGTGGAGGGGATTTGATGAAATCCCGTCTCCACTATGCATGGAAACCCGCACGCGGCGGCCCTGCGACTCCGGACATGCTGCGCGTCTTTTCAGATCGCAGCATGTCCGTACACCTTGCGGGGACGCAGCGTCACAGGGCCCTATGGGAGAGCGCGATCATCCCGGATGTGAAGAGTTAACACATCCGGCATGATCGCGTCCCATTAAGGGGGCGGGGCTTAGCGCCGAGCAGCTTCGCCGCTGCGGCGATCCCGCCGCCCATCCGTAACGTGGAGACATACCCTTAGGGTATGTGTCCACGTTCAGGCTTGCTTCAGGCTTTGGTCAGTATTTTATGCAAGTAAAATCCTGACCAAAACTGCACCTGAGGTCACTGGCAGGTCACCTGTGGTGTGCCTGCGTGTTTTGCTCATTGTAGCAACATGCTGCGTTATGAAAAAACGCACCGCGCATGCGTTTTCGCGGCAAAAACGCATGCGTTTTTTAACGCATAGTGGAGTCGGGATTTCATGAAATCCCCTCCACTATGCTGTAACATCTAGACGCTGCGTTTTTGACGCTGCGGAAAAACGCAGCGTCAAAAACGCAGTGTTTCCTGAACGTGGACACATACCCTTAGGGTATGTTTCCACGTTCAGTTTTGCTTCAGGCTTTGGTCAGGATTTTATGCAGGTAAAATCCTGACCAAAACTGCACCTGAGGTCACTGGCAGGTCACCTGCGGTGTACCTGCGTGTTTTGCTCATAGTAGCAACATGCTGCGTTTCGAAAAACGCACCACGCATGCGTTTTCGCGGCAAAAACGCATGCGTTTTTTAACGCATAGTGGAGTCTGGATTTCATGAAATCCCATCCACTATGCTGTAACATCTGGACGCTGCGTTTTTGACGCTGCGGAAAAACGCAGCGTCAAAAACGCAGCGTTTCCTGAACGTGGAAACATACCCTTAGAGGAAAAGTATAATAGAAACATATGCACCACTTTTGCATTCATCACCCACTCCTGGTTTTGGCTTACAAATACTGATGGAAAATCCTGACCAAATCCTGATGCAATCCTGAACGTGGACACATACCCTAAGGGCTCATTTCCACTGGCGAGAGACAAATCGGTCCGTAATCTGGACCGAAAAAACGGATGTAACGTATGCGATTGTCATGCGAGTGTTATGCGAGTGCAATGCGATTTTTAATCGCATCATCCGTATGACATCCGTATTGCTGTCCGATTTGTACGCACCGGTGTCCTTTGAAAAGCCGGCAAATCAGTGCTGTGTACAGTAAAATCACACTGACAGGTTAGAATAGAGTAGATATATACACATAGAATAGGTATATAAACATATATATATGTCAGTGAGACACCTATATATGTATATTTATATTTAATGCAGCGCAAGATAGCATTAAAGCCGCTAATTCAATTGCCGGCTTTTCATTTCTCCTTCCCATACCCGACAGGATTTGAGATATGGTTTACATACAGTAAACCATCTCATATCCCCCTTTTTTTTGCATATTCCATACTACTAATGTTAGTAGTGTGTATGTGCAAAATTTTGGCGCTGTAGCTATTAAATTTAAGGGTTAAATCGCGGAAAAAATTGGCGTGGGCTCCTGCGCAATTTTCTCCGCCAGAGTAGTAAAGCCAGTGACTGAGGGCAGATATTAATAGCCAGGAGAGGGTCCATGG
This sequence comes from Ranitomeya variabilis, assembly GCF_051348905.1. NCBI lineage: Eukaryota > Metazoa > Chordata > Amphibia > Anura > Dendrobatidae > Ranitomeya > Ranitomeya variabilis. Next base: position 796,558,965 of record NC_135232.1, on the reverse strand, counting down.
TTATTGCCCCCCCCGTGGCTAAAAACATCTGCCCCCAGCCACCCCAGAAAAGGCACATCTGGAAGATGCGCCTATTCTGGCACTTGGCCACTCTCTTCCCACTCCCGTGTAGCGGTGGGATATGGGGTAATGAAGGGTTAATGCCACCATGCTATTGTAAGGTGACATTAAGCCAGATTAATAATGGACAGGCGTCAATTATGACACCTATCCGTTATTAATCCAATTGTATGAAAGGGTTAAAAAAACACACACATGATTAAAAAGTATTTTAATGAAATAAGCACACAGGTTGTTTTAATATTTTATTGCTCTCTCAATCCATGTGATGACCCTCGCTTGGAAAAATAATAAACCAACAATATACATACCCTCAGATGACCTGTCACGTCCCACGAGGTAATCCATCTGAAGGGGTTAAAATATTTTACAAGCAGGAGCCCTGCTATAATGCAGCTGTGCTCGTGCTTGTAAGCCCCGGGGAATGAAGGAAATGTAGGTCAATGACCTATAGTTACCTTCAGTCGTGGTGATGCCCCCCCTGCTGGTTGTCCTCATATGACCTTGAGCGTGGGAAAAAGTTCCCAGGCTGCTGTTCATGAGGACATCCACCAGGGGGCGCATCACCGCGACTGAAGGTAACTATAGGTCATTGACCTACATTTCCTTCATTCCCCGGGGCTTACAAGCACGAGCACAGCTGCATTAGCAGGGCTCCTGCTTGTAAAATATTTTAACCCCTTCAGATGGATTACCTCGTGGGACGTGACAGGTCATCTGAAGGTATGTATATTGTTGGTTTATTATTTTTCCAAGCGAGGGTCATCACATGGATTGAGAGAGCAATAAAATATTAAAACAACCTGTGTGTTTATTTCATTAAAATACTTTTTAATCATGTGTGTGTGTTTTTTTAACCCTTTCATACAATTGGATTAATAATGGATAGGTGTCATAATTGACGCCTGTCCATTATTAATCTGGCTTAATGTCACCTTACAATAGCAAGGTGGCATTAACCCTTCATTACCCCTTATCCCACCACTACACGGGAGTGGGAAGAGAGTGGCCAAGTGCCAGAATAGGCGCATCTTCCAGATGTGCCTTTTCTGGGGTGGCTGGGGGCAGATGTTTGTAGCCAGGGGGGCCAATAACCATGGACCCTCTCTAGGCTATTAATATCTGCCCTCAGTCACCGGCTTTACTACTCTGGCGGAGAAAATTGCGCGGGAGCCCACGCCAATTTTTTCCGCGATTTAACCCTTAAATTTAATAGCTACAGCGCCGAAATTTTGCACATACACACTACTAACATTAGTAGTGTGGAATATGCAAAAAAAAAGGGGGATATGACATGGTTTACTGTGTCTGTGTGTAAACCATGTCTCATATCCTGTCGGGTTTGGGAAGGAGAAATGAAAAGCCGGTAATTGAATTAGCGGCTTTAATGCTATCTTGCGCTGCATTAAATATAAATATACATATATAGGTGTCTCACTGACATATACACTCACTGGCCACTTTATTAGGTACACCTGTCCAACTTCTTGTTAACACTTAATTTCTAATCAGCCAATCACATGGCGGCAACTCAGTGCATTTAGGCATGTAGACATGGTCAAGACAATCTCCTGCAGTTCAAACCGAGCATCAGTATGGGGAAGAAAGGTGATTTGAGTGCCTTTGAACGTGGCATGGTTGTTGGTGCCAGAAGGGCTGGTCTGAGTATTTCAGAAACTGCTGATCTACTGGGATTTTCACGCACAACCATCTCTAGGGTTTACAGAGAATGGTCCGAAAAAGAAAAAAAATCCAGTGAGCGGCAGTTCTGTGGGCGGAAATGCCTTGTTGATGCCAGAGGTCAGAGGAGAATGGGCAGACTGGTTCGAGCTGATAGAAAGGCAACAGTGACTCAAATCGCCACCCGTTACAACCAAGGTAGGCCTAAGAGCATCTCTGAACGCACAGTGCGTCGAACTTTGAGGCAGATGGGCTACAGCAGCAGAAGACCACACCGGGTACCACTCCTTTCAGCTAAGAACAGGAAACTGAGGCTACAATTTGTACAAGCTCATCGAAATTGGACAGTAGAAGATTGGAAAAACGTTGCTTGGTCTAATGAGTCTCGATTTCTGCTGCGACATTCGGATGGTAGGGTCAGAATTTGGCGTAAACAACATGAAAGCATGGATCCATCCTGCCTTGTATGGAGCATCTTTGGGATGTGCAGCCGACAAATCTGCGGCAACTGTGTGATGCCTTCATGTCAATATGGACCAAAATCTATGAGGAATGCTTCCAGCACCTTGTTGAATCTATGCCACGAAGAATTGAGGCAGTTCTGAAGGCAAAAGGGGGTCCAACCCGTTACTAGCATGGTGTACCTAATAAAGTGGCCGGTGAGTGTATATATGTATATATACCTATTCTATGTGTATATACTGTATCTACTCTATTCTAACCTGTCAGTGTGATTTTACTGTACACCGCGCTGAATTACCTGCTTTTCAAAGGACACCGGTGTGTAAAAATCGGACAGAACTCGCATGGTGCGAGTGCTGTGCGATTTTTTTCTCGCACCCATTGACTTGCATTGGCGAGTCTCGTCCGAGACTCGCAGCAAATCGCAGCATGCTGCGATTTTTTTCTCAGTCCGATTTCGGCTGAGAAAAAAATCGCAAATGAAAAGACACCTATTGAATAACATTGGTCCGAGTGCAATCCGATTTTTTATCGGATTGCACTCGTCCGTTTTCCTCGCCAGTGGAAATGAGCCCTTAGACTGTGACTTGTAACTTCTGAAAGTCTAACAGAATTTTATGAGTTTAGGAAGCAATTGGAATTGCCAGCTACTGAGCATAATTAAAATATAAATTATTTAGACAACGGACTCTGGATAGCAGATATAAATAGTGTACTGCTACATTACATACTTGGTTTAAAAAACCAAGGCAGTTTATAACATGGTTTCCTTTTGCCATGTCAGCGTGCTTCTGGATAAAATGTATTTTTTTCAATTAATTATATTCATTTTATCAGCTAACTAAGAAAAACAGACTAGAAACATCATAAAAGCCATTGACAGATTTTCAGTATATTTATGAATATATACAGTTGTGCACAAAAGTTTATATACCCCAGCAGAATTTTTGCTTTCTTGGCCTTTTTTCAGAGAATATGAATGATAACACCAAAACTTTTTCTCCACTCATGGTTAGTGGTTGGGTGAAGCCATTTATTGTCAAACTACTGTGTTTTCTCTTTTTAGATCATAATGACAACCCAAAACATCCAAATGACCCTGATCAAAAATTCACATACCCCATTTTTTAACCCCTTAATCCCATATGACGTACTATCCCGTCGAGGTGGGGTGGGTCTTAATTCCCACCGACGGGATAGTACGTCATATGCGATCGGTCGCGCTCACGGGGGGAGCGCGGCCGATCGTGGCCGGATGTCAGCTGACTATCGCAGCTGACATCCGGCACTATGTGCCAGGAGTGGTCACGGACCGCCCCCGGCACATTAACCCCCGGCACACTTCGATCAAACATGATCGCAGCGTTCCGGCGGTATAGGGAAGCATCGTGATGTGATCGCGTTGCTCTGAGCGGCTCTTACCTCCTCTCCCTGCAGTCCCCGGATCCAAAATGACCGCAGGGCTGCATCCGGGTCCTGCACGGAGGTGACTTACCAAGCGCCTGCTCGGTGCAGGCGCTGGTAAGCCAGGAGCGCTGTAAGTCAGATCGCCGATCTGACAGAGTGCTGTGCAAACTGTCAGATAAGCGATCTGTGATGTCCCCCCCCTGGGACAAAGTAAAAAAGTAAAAAAAAAAAATTTCCACATGTGTAAAAAAAAAAATAATAATAATAATTCCTAAATAAAGAAAAAAAAATATTATTCCCATAAATACATTTCTTTATCTAAATAAAAAAAACAAAACAATAAAAGTACAAATATTTAGTATCAACGCGTCCGTAACAACCCAACCTATAAAACTGTCTCACTAGTTAACCCCTTCAGTAAACACCGTAAAAAAAAAAAAAACGAGGCAGAAAACAACGCTTTATTATCATACCGCCGAACAAAAAGTGGAATAACACGCGATCAAAAAGACAGATATAAATAACCATGGTACCGCTGAAAACGTCATCTTGTCCCGCAAAAAACGAGCCACCATACAGCATCATCAGCAAAAAAATAAAAAAGTTATAGTTTTCAGAGTAAAGCTATGCCAAAATAATTATTTTTTCTATAAAATAGTTTTTATCATATAAAAGCGCCAAAACATAAAAAAATGATATAAATGAGGTATCACTGTAATCGTACTGACCCGAAGAATAAATCTGCTTTATCAATTTTACCAAATGTGGAACGGTATAAACGCCCCCCCAAAAGAAATTCATGAATAGCTGGTTTTTGGTCATTTTGCCTCACAAAAATCAGAATAAAAAGCGATCAAAAAATTTCACGTGCCCGAAAATGTTACCAATAAAAATGTCAACTCGTCCCGCAAAAAACAAGACCTCACATGACTCTGTGGACCAAAATATGGAAAAATTATAGGTCTCAAAATGTGGAGACGCAAAAACTTTTTTGCTATAAAAAGCGTCTTTTAGTGTGTGACAGCTGCCAATCATAAAAATCCGCTATAAAAAACACTATAAAAGTAAATCAAACCCCCCTTCATCACCCCCTTAGTTATGGAAAAATAATAAAATTTAAAAAATGTAGTTATTTCCATTTTCCCATTAGGATTAGGGCTAGGGTTAAGGTTAGGGTTAGGGCTAGGGTTAGGGTTAGGGCTAGGGTTAGGGTTAAGGTTAGGGCTAGGGTTAGGGTTAGGGTTGGGGCTAGGGTTGGAGCTAAAGTTAGGGTTAGGGTTGGGGCTAAAGTTAGAGTTGGGGCTAAAGTTAGGGTTGGGGCTAAAGTTAGGGTTAGGGTTGGGGCTAAAGTTAGGGTCGGAGTTTGGATTACATTTACGGTTGGGATTAGAGTTAGGGGTGTGTCGGGGGTTAAGGGTGTTGTTAGGGTTACTGTTGGGATCAGGGTTAGGAGTGTGTTTGGATTAGGGTTTCAGTTAGAATTGGGGAGTTTCCACTGTTTAGGCACATCAGGGGCTCTCGAAACGCGACATGGCATCCAATCTCAATTCCAGCCAATTCTGCATTGAAAAAGTAAAACAGTGCTCCTTCCCTTCCGAGCTCTTCCGTGCGCCCAAACGGTGGTTTCCCCCCACATATGGGGTATCAGCGTACTCAGGACAAATTGGACAACAAATTTTGGGGTCCAATTTCTCCTGATACCCTTGGGAAAATACAAAACTGGGGGCTAATAAATAACTTGTGTGGGAAAAGAAAAAGATTTTTTATTTTCACGGCTCTGCGTTATAAACTGTAGTGAAACACTTGGGGGTTCAAAGTTCTCACAACACATCTAGATAAGTTCCTTAGGGCGTCTAGTTTCCAAAATGGTGACACTTGTGGGGGGTTTCTACTATTTAGGTGCATCAGGGGCTCTGCAAATGCAACGTGACGCCTGCAGACCAATCCATCTAAGTCTGCATTCCAAATGGCGCTCCTTCCCTTCCGAGCTCTGCCATGCGCCCAAACGGTGGTTCCCCCCCACATATGGGGTATCAGTGTACTCAGAACAAATTGGACAACAACTTTTAGTGTCCAATTTATCCTGTTACCATTGTGAAAATACAAAACTGGGGGCTAAAAAATATATTTTGTGAAAAAAAAAGAATTTTTATTTTCACGGCTCTGCGTATAAACTGTAGTGAAACACTTGGGGGTTATTTTTACGGCTCTGCATTATAAACTTCTGTGAAGCACTTGTTGGGTCAAAGTGCTCACCACAAATCTAGATAAGTTCCTTAAGGGGTCTACTTTCCAAAATGGTGTCACTTGTGGGGGGTTTCAATGTTTAGGCACATCAGGGGCTCTCTGTTATGATTTTCCCAATGGCAGGGAAATCAAAATAACAACGGACTAGCTCTCGGGTGATGGGAACTAAAGTGACCGTGACCTGAACCTGACACGACACTGGAAGTAGCCGGGGAGTGTTTCCTACGATGCCCTAGACACCACGTGCCAGCCGGAGATCTAACTACCCCTATCAGAGGAATATACAGGCCTGCCTTACCTCCAGAGATGAACCCCAAAAGGAGATAGCAGCCCCCCACAGATATTGACGGTGAGTCAAGAGGAAAAGACATACGTAGGATGAACAGCAGATTTAGCACAGTGAGGTCCGCTTACTAGATAGCAGAAGTACAGGAAAGAGTCACTTCACGGTCAACTTCAAAACACTACTCAAAAACACCATCCTGAAATTACTTTAAAACTCCAGTGACAACTCATGCCACTGGAGTGGCAATTTCAGTTCACGAGAGCTTCCAGCTACAGAGAGTCACATTGCAAATAGCTGGACAAAAATAGAATAAACTAGAAACAAAATTCAACTTAGCTGAACAGGATCTTGAGGCAGGAGAATGCAACAGAATGCTACTGATACATTGTTGGCCGGCATCAGACCAGCAGCCAAGCAGCCTTAAATAGGAAACTCCCCTAATGGGTGTCAACAGGTGATCAAGGATAGAAGAAGGCAAATAAGTGACACTACCATAAAACACCACCGGGGGAGCCCACAAACAGAATTCACAACAGTACCCCCCCCTTAAGGAGGGGGCACCGAACCCTCACCAGAACCACCAGGGCGATCTGGATGAGCACTATGAAATGCACGAACCAAATCAGGAGCATGAACATCAGATGCTGTCACCCAAGAATTATCCTCCTGACCATAGCCCTTCCACTTAACCAGATACTGAAGTTTCCATCTGGAAACACGGGAGTCCAAGATCTTTTCCACCACATACTCCAACTCACCCTCAACCAGCACAGGAGCAGGAGGATCAGCAGACGGAACAACCGGCACCTCATACCTCCGCAACAATGACCGATGAAAAACATTATGAATAGTAAAAGATGCTGGGAGGTCCAAACGAAAGGACACAGGATTGAGAACCTCCAGAATCCTATAAGGGCCGATAAACCGAGGCTTAAACTTAGGAGACGAGACCTTCATAGGAACAAATCGAGAAGACAACCAAACCAGGTCCCCAACACAAAGACGAGGACCGACACGCCGATGACGATTAGTGAACTGTTGAGTCTTCTCCTGGGACAACTTCAGATTGTCCACAACCTGTCCCCAAATCTGATCCATTCTATCAACCACAGCATCTACTCCAGGACAATCCGAAGACTCCAATTGACCGGACGAAAAGCGAGGGTGAAACCCTGAATTACAAAAAAATGGAGAAACCAAAGTGGCAGAACTGGCCCGATTGTTAAGGGCAAACTCTGCCAATGGCAAAAAATCAAGCCAATCGTCCTGATCAGCGGACACAAAACACCTCAAGTAAGTCTCCAAGGTCTGATTAGTACGCTCAGTCTGGCCATTAGTCTGAGGATGGAATGCAGACGAAAAAGACAAGTCGATGCCCATCCTGGCACAGAACGCCCGCCAAAATCTAGACACAAACTGAGTACCCCTGTCAGACACTATATTCTCAGGAATACCATGCAAACGCACAACATTCTGAAAAAATAAAGGGACCAGCTCAGAGGAGGAGGGCAATTTGGGCAAAGGTACCAAGTGAACCATCTTGGAAAAACGGTCACACACCACCCAGATGACGGACATCCTACGAGAAACAGGAAGGTCAGAAATAAAGTCCATAGAGATGTGCGTCCAAGGCCTCTTAGGAATAGGCAAGGGCAACAACAACCCGCTGGCCCGGGAACAGCCGGGCTTAGCCCGAGCACAAACATCACAAGACTGCACAAAAATACGTACATCTCGAGACAAGGAAGGCCACCAGAAGGACCTAGACACCAGATCCCTGGTGGCAAAAATTCCAGGATGACCTGCCAACGCGGAAGAGTGAACCTCCGAAATAACTCTACTGGTCCAGTCATCAGGGACAAACAGTCTACCAGGCGGACAGCGATCAGGCCTATCCACCTGAAACTCCTGCAAAGAGCGCCGCAGGTCTGGGGAGACAGCTGACAATATCACCCCATCCTTCAGGATGCCAGTAGGTTCGGAATCACCAGGCGAGTCAGGCTCAAAACTCCTAGAGAGGGCATCCGCCCTCACATTCTTAGACCCAGGCAGATATGAAACCACAAAGTTAAATCGAGAGAAAAACAATGACCAGCGCGCCTGTCTAGGATTCAGACGCCTGGCTGACTCAAGATAAATTAGATTTTTGTGGTCAGTCAAGACCACCACCTGGTGTCTAGCACCCTCAAGCCAATGACGCCACTCCTCAAATGCCCACTTCATGGCCAAGAGCTCCCGATTTCCAACATCATAATTTCGCTCAGCGGGCGAAAACTTTCGAGAGAAAAACGCACATGGTCTCATCACTGAGCAGTCAGGACCTTTCTGCGACAAAACTGCACCTGCTCCGATCTCGGAAGCATCTACTTCAACCTGGAACGGGAGCGAAACATCAGGCTGGCGCAACACAGGAGCAGAAGAAAAGCGGCGCTTAAGCTCCCGAAAGGCCTCCACAGCCGCAGAGGACCAATTAGCAACATCAGCACCCTTCTTGGTCAAATCAGTCAAAGGTTTAGCAATGGCAGAAAAACCCGCTATGAATCGGCGATAGAAATTAGCAAATCCCAAGAATTTCTGAAGACTCTTTAGAGAAGTAGGTTGTACCCAATCACAAATAGCCTGAACCTTAACAGGGTCCATCTCCATAGATGAAGGGGAAAAAATATATCCCAAAAAGGAAATTCTCTGAACCCCAAAAATACACTTTGAGCCCTTCACAAATAGAGAATTAGCTCGTAAAACCTGAAAAACTCTCCTGACCTGTTGAACATGAGATTCCCAGTCCTCCGAAAAAATCAAAATATCATCCAAATACACAATCATAAATTTATCCAGATATTCACGGAAAATATCGTGCATAAAGGACTGAAAAACGGAAGGGGCATTCGCGAGACCGAAAGGCATTACCAAATACTCAAAATGGCCTTCAGGCGTATTAAATGCGGTCTTCCACTCATCCCCCTGCTTAATCCGCACCAAATTATACGCACCACGTAGATCGATCTTAGTGAACCACTTCGCCCCCTTTATGCGAGCAAAAAGATCAGTCAGTAAAGGTAACGGGTACTGGTATTTAACTGTAATCTTATTCAGAAGTCGATAGTCGATACAAGGTCTCAATGAACCATCCTTTTTACCCACAAAGAAAAACCCTGCCCCCAGTGGAGACAAAGAGGGGCGAATATGACCCTTTTCCAAAGATTCTCTGATATACTCCCGCATAGCAGTATGTTCAGGTACAGACAAATTAAACAAGCGACCCTTAGGAAATTTACTACCGGGAATCAACTCAATAGCGCAGTCACACTCTCTGTGAGGGGGGAGAGAATCAGTTTTAGGCTCCTGAAAGACATCATAAAAATCTGACAGAAATGCTGGGATCTCAGAGGGAGTAGATGAAGAAATGGGAACCAAAGGTGCATCCCCATGAATCCCCTGACATCCCCAGCTCAGCACAGACATTGATCTCCAGTCCAAGACTGGATTATGAATTTGTAACCATGGTAATCCAAGTACTAATACGTCATGTAGATTATATAACACAAGGAAACGAATAATCTCCTGATGGTCTGGGGAAAGATGCATAGTCACTTGTGTCCAATATTGTGGTTTATTGCTAGCCAAAGGTGTAGAATCAATACCCTTTAAGGGAATAGAAACCTCCAGAGGCTCTAAATCAAACCCACAACGCTTGGCAAAGGACCAATCCATGAGACTCAGAGCGGCGCCAGAATCCACATAAGCATCCACAGTAACAGATGATAAAGTACAAATCAATGTCACGGACAAAAGAAATTTAGACTGCAAGGTACCCATAGAAAAAGATTTATCAACCTTTTTATCAACCTTCTTTATGCGTTTAGAGCATGCTGATATAACATGAGCTGGATCTCCACAATAGAAGCACAACCCATTTTTGCGCCTGTAATTCTGTCGTTCGCCTCTAGACAATACACTATCGCATTGCATATGCTCTGGTGCCTTTTCAGAGGTCACCGCCAACTGATGCACAGGTTTTTGCTCAGAAGATACCGCCATATGGTGCACAGGTTTTTGCTCAGAAGATACCGCCATATGGTGCACAGGTTTTTGCTCAAAAGATACCGCCATATGGTGCACAGATTTTTGCTCAGAAGATACCGCCATATGGTGCACAGATTTGCGCTCCCGTAAACGCCGATCAATCTGGATAGCCAATTTCATGGCATCATTCAGACCTGTAGGCACAGGGAACCCCACCATGACATCCTTCACGGCATCAGAGAGACCTTCTCTGAAATTAGCTGCTAGAGCGCATTCATTCCATTTAGTAAGCACCGACCATTTACGAAATTTTTGGCAGTATATCTCAGCTTCATCTTGCCCTTGGGAAAGAGCTATCAAGGCTTTCTCAGCCAAAATCTCTAAATTAGGTTCTTCATAAAGCAACCCCAAAGCCAGAAAAAACGCATCTACATTTAATAACGCAGGATCCCCTGGCGACAATGCAAATGCCCAACTTTGTGGGTCACCCCGCAATAGAGAAATAACAATTTTAACCTGTTGCGCAGGATCACCAGCAGAGTGAGATTTCAGAGACAAAAACAATTTACAATTCTCTCTGAAATTCAAAAAACGGGATCTGTCTCCGGTAAAAAATTCAGGCATAGGGATCTTAGGTTCAGACATTGGAGCACGTATAACAAAATCTTGTAAGTTCTGGACCTTTGTAGCCAGGTTATTCAGACCTGCAACCAAACTCTGTGGATCCATGATTCAAACAGGTGTAACCAAAGCCATTCAGAGATTAAGAGGAGAGGAAAAAAAAAAAAGGCTGAAGACTGCAGTTTAAGCAAGGAGTACAAATAAGCCCTAAGGTGCACTTTCCAAACACAGAAGGAAAAAAAACCTTTTCATATCCTTTCCTGCTTTAGTGCATAGTTTTAACACATGTTGGGCCGGCCAAACTGTTATGATTTTCCCAATGGCAGGGAAATCAAAATAACAACGGACTAGCTCTCGGGTGATGGGAACTAAAGTGACCGTGACCTGAACCTGACACGACACTGGAAGTAGCCGGGGAGTGTTTCCTACGATGCCCTAGACACCACGCGCCAGCCGGAGATCTAACTACCCCTATCAGAGGAATATACAGGCCTGCCTTACCTCCAGAGATGAACCCCAAAAGGAGATAGCAGCCCCCCACAGATATTGACGGTGAGTCAAGAGGAAAAGACATACGTAGGATGAACAGCAGATTTAGCACAGTGAGGTCCGCTTACTAGATAGCAGAAGTACAGGAAAGAGTCACTTCACGGTCAACTTCAAAACACTACTCAAAAACACCATCCTGAAATTACTTTAAAACTCCAGTGACAACTCATGCCACTGGAGTGGCAATTTCAGTTCACGAGAGCTTCCAGCTACAGAGAGTCACATTGCAAATAGCTGGACAAAAATAGAATAAACTAGAAACAAAATTCAACTTAGCTGAACAGGATCTTGAGGCAGGAGAATGCAACAGAATGCTACTAATACATTGTTGGCCGGCATCAGACCAGCAGCCAAGCAGCCTTAAATAGGAAACTCCCCTAATGGGTGTCAACAGGTGATCAAGGATAGAAGAAGGCAAATAAGTGACACTACCATAAAACACCACCGGGGGAGCCCACAAACAGAATTCACAACAGCTCTCCAAACGCAACATGGCGTCCCATCTCAATTCCAGTCAATTTTGCATTGAAAAGTCAAATGGCGCTCCTTCTCTTCGGAGCTCTGCCATGTGCCCAAACAGTGGTTTACCCCCACATATGGGGTATCAGCGTACTCAGGACAAATTGTACAACAACTTTTGGGGTCCATTTTCTCCTGTTACCCTTGGTAAAATAAAACAAATTGGAGCTGAAATAAATTTTGTGGGAAAAAAGTTAAATGTTCATTTTTATTTAAACATTCCAAAAATTCCTGTGAAACACCTGAAGGGTTAATAAACTTCTTGAATGTGGTTTTGAGCACCTTGAGGGGTGCAGTTTTTAGAATGGTGTCACACTTGGGTATTTTCTATCATATAGACCCCTGTTGTGAATTAGACTTCTTGGCTCCCTCTGGTGGTTATTAGTGATATGACTCTGGGATTTTCTTTCCTCAGTTTGCACCCACCTGGGTCGTTAGTCCAGGGGTGTTGCTATATAAACCTCCTGGATCCTTAGTCCAGTGCCTGGCATCGTTGTAATCAGATCCTTTTTGTTTGCTCCTATCTGCTGGTCCTGGTTCGTGCAAAATTAAGCTAAGTCCTGCTTCTTTGTTTTTTGGGTTATTTGCTTGCTCTCATTTTTGTCCAGCTTGTACTAAATGTGATTCCTGACCTTGCTGGAAGCTCTAGGGGGCTGGTGTTCTCCCCCCGGGCCGTTAGATGGTTCGGGGGTTCTTGAATATCCAGCGTGGATATTTTTGATAGGGTTTTTGCTGACCATATAAGTTATCTTACTATATTCTGCTATTAGCTAGTGGGCCTCTCTTTGCTAAATACCTAGCTCATCCTTATATTTGTCTTTTCCTCTTACCTCACCGTTATTATTTGTTGGGGGCTTGTATCCAACTTTTGGGGTCTTTTCTCTGGAGGCAAGAAAGGTCTTTCTTTTCCCTTCCAGGGTTAGTTAGTTCTCCGGCTGGCTCGAGACGTCTAGAATCAACGTAGGCACGTTCCCCGGCTGCTGTTATTTGTGGTGCTAGGATTAGATATATGGTCAGATCAGTTACCACTGCCCTATGAGCTGGTTTTTGTGTTTGCAGACTTAGAAACTATTTCTGAGACCCTCTGCCATTGGGGTCATAACAGTATGCCAGGCCAACATTGAATGTTTATTGCATTGCAGAAGTGGGATAATAAGAAAGGAAATTCTGAGTTTTTTTTTTTTTTTTCCTCTCTTCCTCCCCTTTACCTTTGAGTGGCTTGTGCTTGCTACAGACATGAATGTCCAGACCTTGATTACAAGTGTAGACCAGCTTGCTGCTCGTGTGCAGGGCATACAAGATTTTGTTACCAGTAGTCCAATGTCTGAACCTAAAATACCTATTCCTGAACTGTTTTCTGGAGACCGATTTAGGTTTAGGAATTTCAGGAACAATTGTAAATTGTTTCTTTCTCTGAGACCCCGTTCATCTGGAGATCCAGCTCAGCAAGTGAAAATTGTTATCTCTTTTTTACGGGGCGACCCTCAGGATTGGGCTTTTTCGCTAGCGCCAGGAGATCCGGCATTGGGAAATATTGATGCGTTTTTTCTGGCGCTCGGATTGCTTTACGAGGAACCCAATCTTGAAGTTCAGGCAGAAAAAGCCTTGCTGGCTATTTCTCAGGGCCAGGATGAAGCTGAAGTGTATTGCCAAAAATTTCGGAAATGGTCCGTGCTTACTCAGTGGAATGAGTGTGCTCTGGCCGCAAATTTCAGAAATGGCCTTTCTGAAGCCATTAAGAATGTGATGGTGGGTTTCCCCATTCCTACAAGTCTGAATGATTCTATGGCGCTGGCTATTCAAATTGACCGGCGTTTGCGGGAGCGCAAAACTGCTAATCCTCTGGTGGTGTTGTCTGAACAAACATCTGATTTAATGCAATGTGATAGAATTCAGACTAGAAATGAGCGGAAAAATCATAGACGTCAGAATGGGTTATGTTTTTACTGTGGTGATTCTACACATGTTATATCAGCATGCTCTAAACGCCTAACAAGGGTTGTCAGTCCTGTCGCCATTGGTAATTTGCAACCTAAATTTATTTTGTCTGTGACTTTAATTTGCTCATTGTCTTCTTACCCTGTTATGGCGTTTGTGGATTCAGATGCTGCCCTGAGTCTTATGGATCTGTCATTTGCCAAGCGCTGTGGTTTTGTTCTTGAACCGTTGGTAAATCCTATTCCTCTTAGAGGTATTGATGCTACGCCATTGGCGGAAAATAAACCGCAGTTTTGGACGCAGGTAACCATGTGCATGACTCCTGAACATCGGGAGGTGATTCGTAGTGTTGAGCGATACCTTCCGATATCGGAAAGTATCGGTATCGGAAAGTATCGGCCGATACCGTCAAAGTATCGGATCTAATCCGATACCGATACCCGATCCCAATGCAAGTCAATGGGACGAAAATATCGGAATTAAAATAAACCCTTTCTTTCCTTGTAGGTTAATTCTACATGAAGGAAAACAACTAAGAATAATGTAGGATGTATTGGGGGAGGTGGCGGAGACATTAAAGGCACAGAGGTTTAGCCCAAACAAATAGAATAGCAGGTTTTTTTGTTTTTTTTTATGACGTTCGGCGTTAGAAACATTTTGACTATTTTTTTTTTTTTATTTTGTCAGATATTGATGTTTCACTACTTCCACGTCCTTCACCTTCTTTTTTACTTCTCCCACACTTTCTTCTTCATTATCCTCATCATCAGCTTCTTTGACATCAACTATCTTCACCTTATTCATCTTATTCTACCTCTAATTTTTTTTTTTTACATTGTTCATATTCTTTTTATTTAACTATTATCTTTTTCATATTCAACTTCTTCATCATATTCTTATTTGTGACAGGCATTCCCGTAGTTGTTATCTATAAAAGTTTGAAGATTACACCTTCCGTTCTGCCTGTCACAAAAGAGTTACATTTGTCCGCGTTCAGTTTGGCCTGCAGCATCAGGCTTTATCCAGGGGCACCACGAGGAGGAACGGACTCACCCCCATACACTGCTTAGTCTTCTTCTGCTTATAATTTAGATAATATCTTTTGCTCTGATATTTAGTCTTATGCTTAATGTTCTTCTGCTCTTTGTTCTGCAGCCTCTTGTTCTTCTGCTTCTCGGTCTCCCATGTCGTCGTCGTCTCCAGGGTCGTCGTCTCCGGGGTCGTCGTCATCGGGGTCGTCGTCATCGGGGTCGTCTTCAGGGTCAAGGTACAAGAAGGCTGAGAAAATGCCGAGAAACAGCTGATGGAACTGGAACTCGGATGGCTACCCGAAGGTCCAAGAGCCAATGGAACTACCGTGGACCAGCTGACGTTACTGGAACCCGGTTACTAAGCAGGAGGTACCCGTGCCTGAAAGCACTACCAAGGACCACCTGACATTGGTGGAACTCGGATACCCAGAGGGAGGCACCTAAGCCAAAGGCTCTGCCCGGAACCAGCTGACGGTACTGGAACCAGGATGGGGAGCAGAAGGTACAAGAGAAAAAGACACTGCCGAGAACCAGCTGACGGTACTGGAACCCGGATGGGTAGCCGAAGGTCCAAGAGCCAATGGAACTACCGAGGACCAGCTGACGTTACTGGAACCCGGTTACTAAGCAGGAGGTACCCGTGCCTGAAAGCACTACCAAGGACCACCTGACGTTGGTGGAACTCGGATACCCAGAGGGAGGCACCTAAGCCAAAGGCTCTGCCCGGAACCAGCTGATGGTACTGGAACCAGGATGGGGAGCAGAAGGTACAAGAGCAAAAGACACTGCCGGGAACCAGCTGACGGTACTGGAACCCGGATGGGTAGCCGAAGGTCCAAGAGCCAATGGAACTACCGAGGACCAGCTGACGTTACTGGAACCCGGTTACTAAGCAGGAGGTACCCGTGCCTGAAAGCACTACCAAGGACCACCTGACGTTGGTGGAACTCGGATACCCAGAGGGAGGCACCTAAGCCAAAGGCTCTGCCCGGAACCAGCTGACGGTACTGGAACCAGGATGGGGACCTATTCAAGCTTGTCTTCCTAGAGCCCCAACTGGCGGTGTTAGAGCCCAGGGTCAGCAGAAGGAAGAGCAGGGGGAGGGGAGTGTAGGCCGAAGCCTGCACTGGCGGCAGCTTTGGGTCTGTTGTGCCTGCGTGGCGGTCGCAGGACACGTTGCCGGCTACACAGCAGGGGAACAGCTGGCGGTGCTGAACCCCACTGACACATTGGCGAGGTGTTTGGCTCTGTGCAGCCAGCACTTCCGGACAGCAACTAGCGGTGTTGGAGCCCGGGCTCTGCCGGTGGAGCAGAGTGTAGGCCGAAGCCTAATTGAACCGATTTCAAAGGTAACCTTTAACCCCCCCTCAGGGGTTACAAACTAGAAGAGCCACAGCTTATGCAGCAGTAGTGCCGCACAAGTCAAAGGTTGCTCTTTTAATTTTTCTCCTTGCACACGCCGAATGAAACACGTATAACATTTAGCCCTTTATACAGTCAAACTGTGTTGGAGGCGTGAGTTCCCTTCGTAATGAGACGCAGCACAGCTGACAAAAATGCCACCTTGGTGCTTTGCGCGGCCTCCTGAGCTTCGTTATTTGTTGCACAGGAGTCTGCGCTGTCGTGTTATCCCTTGGCCTTGCGCTGTTAGCGCTGCCCATCTTCTGACATCATTTCATGTCGGCTGTTGCGGTTTGCGATGACCATGAATCCGACCCACGCAGTGTCTTTACATTGTTAAAACACTGCAGGGCTGGGATTCATGGCCTGGCGCAGTACATATGTTCGCCTCTCGCACTCGGGTCCTTACACCCGCTTCAGACTGTGCGGCGTCAGCTGATCCCTTATCGCATGCCACGGCCATGAAGCCGCACAGTCCGAAGAAGGCGGAAGGAGATGAGGGATAGGCGAAGAAATGCAGCGTTCATGCCCGTCAATCACACCCTCGCAGTCAAAATAAATAAGACACCGAGGGGCGTTGTGTGGGGCAAGGCGGCGGCATAGGCGCAGCCAGCCAAACAATGAGGCCAGAAGACGGGCAGCGCTACCAAGGAGCTTGTTGCGTGTCAATACAAAGGAAAATCACACCTGAGGGACGTTTTAATGGTCTCAGAGGACTCATTTTAGACGTGATCAGTTCCCCATGGGCAAGGAGAATAAGTTTCCGAGCCACCTTGCACACATGCAGCATTACTGCTGTACAAGGTGGCTGTAAAACATAGAAACACCTGGGGGAGGGGGGACAGGTTCCCTTCAATTTCAGTTCTTGTGTCTGCGTGGCTATCGCAGAACACGTTGCCGGCTACACAGCAGGGGAACAGCTGGCGGTGCTGGACCCCACTGACACATTGGCTGGTGTTTTTCTCTGTGCAGCTAGCAGTACCGGGCCCCAACTGGCGGTGTTAGAGCCCAGGGTCAGCAGGAGGAGGAGCAGGAGGAGGAGCAGGGGGAGGGGAGTGTAGGCCGAAGCCTGCACTGGCGGCAGCTTTGGGTCTGTTGTGCCTGCGTGGCGGTCGCAGGACACGTTGCCGGCTACACAGCAGGGGAACAGCTGGCGGTGCTGAACCCCACTGACACATTGGCGAGGTGTTTGGCTCTGTGCAGCCAGCACTTCCGGACAGCAACTAGCGGTGTTGGAGCCCGGGCTCTGCCGGTGGAGCAGAGTGTAGGCCGAAGCCTAATTGAACCGATTTCAAAGGTAACCTTTAACCCCCCCTCAGGGGTTACAAACTAGAAGAGCCACAGCTTATGCAGCAGTAGTGCCGCACAAGTCAAAGGTTGCTCTTTTAATTTTTCTCCTTGCACACGCCGAATGAAACACGTATAACATTTAGCCCTTTATACAGTCAAACTGTGTTGGAGGCGTGAGTTCCCTTCGTAATGAGACGCAGCACAGCTGACAAAAATGCCACCTTGGTGCTTTGCGCGGCCTCCTGAGCTTCGTTATTTGTTGCACAGGAGTCTGCGCTGTCGTGTTATCCCTTGGCCTTGCGCTGTTAGCGCTGCCCATCTTCTGACATCATTTCATGTCGGCTGTTGCGGTTTGTGATGACCATGAATCCGACCCACGCAGTGTCTTTACATTGTTAAAACACTGCGGGGCTGGGATTCATGGCCTGGCGCAGTACATATGTTCGCCTCTCGCACTCGGGTCCTTACACCCGCTTCAGACTGTGCGGCGTCAGCTGATCCCTTATCGCATGCCACGGCCATGAAGCCGCACAGTCCGAAGAAGGCGGAAGGAGATGAGGGATAGGCGAAGAAATGCAGCGTTCATGCCCGTCAATCACACCCTCGCAGTCAAAATAAATAAGACACCGAGGGGCGTTGTGTGGGGCAAGGCGGCGGCATAGGCGCAGCCAGCCAAACAATGAGGCCAGAAGATGGGCAGCGCTACCAAGGAGCTTGTTGCGTGTCAATACAAAGGAAAATCACACCTGAGGGACGTTTTAATGGTCTCAGAGGACTCATTTTAGACGTGTTCAGTTCCCCTGGGCAAGGAGAATAAGTTTCCGAGCCACCTTGCACACATGCAGCATTACTGCTGTACAAGGTGGCTGTAAAACATAGAAACACCTGGGGGAGGGGGGACAGGTTCCCTTCAATTTCAGTTCTTGTGTCTGCGTGGCTGTCGCAGGACACGTTGCCGGCTACACAGCAGGGGAACAGCTGGCGGTGCTGGACCCCACTGACACATTGGCTGGTGTTTTTCTCTGTGCAGCTAGCAGTACCGGGCCCCAACTGGCGGTGTTAGAGCCCAGGGTCAGCAGGAGGAGGAGCAGGAGGAGGAGCAGGGGGAGGGGAGTGTAGGCCGAAGCCTGCACTGGCGGCAGCTTTGGGTCTGTTGTGCCTGCGTGGCGGTCGCAGGACACGTTGCCGGCTACACAGCAGGGGAACAGCTGGCGGTGCTGAACCCCACTGACACATTGGCGAGGTGTTTGGCTCTGTGCAGCCAGCACTTCCGGACAGCAACTAGCGGTGTTGGAGCCCGGGCTCTGCCGGTGGAGCAGAGTGTAGGCCGAAGCCTAATTGAACCGATTTCAAAGGTAACCTTTAACCCCCCCTCAGGGGTTACAAACTAGAAGAGCCACAGCTTATGCAGCAGTAGTGCCGCACAAGTCAAAGGTTGCTCTTTTAATTTTTCTCCTTGCACACGCCGAATGAAACACGTATAACATTTAGCCCTTTATACAGTCAAACTGTGTTGGAGGCGTGAGTTCCCTTCGTAATGAGACGCAGCACAGCTGACAAAAATGCCACCTTGGTGCTTTGCGCGGCCTCCTGAGCTTCGTTATTTGTTGCACAGGAGTCTGCGCTGTCGTGTTATCCCTTGGCCTTGCGCTGTTAGCGCTGCCCATCTTCTGACATCATTTCATGTCGGCTGTTGCGGTTTGCGATGACCATGAATCCGACCCACGCAGTGTCTTTACATAGTTAAAACACTGCGGGGCTGGGATTCATGGCCTGGCGCAGTACATATGTTCGCCTCTCGCACTCGGGTCCTTACACCCGCTTCAGACTGTGCGGCGTCAGCTGATCCCTTATCGCATGCCACGGCCATGAAGCCGCACAGTCCGAAGAAGGCGGAAGGAGATGAGGGATAGGCGAAGAAATGCAGCGTTCATGCCCGTCAATCACACCCTCGCAGTCAAAATAAATAAGACACCGAGGGGCGTTGTGTGGGTCAGGGCGGCCGCAGAGGCGCAGGCAGCCAAACAAAGATGCCAGAAGACGGGCAGCGCTACCAAGGGGGTTGCAGCGTGTCATTACAAAGGAAAGTCACACCACCGGGACGGTTAAATGGTCACACAGAGGACACATTTCAGACGTGTTTTCAGTTCCACATGTGCGAGGAGAATACGTTTATGAGCCACCTTGCACACATGCAGCATTACCGCTGTACGAGGTGGCTGTAAAACGTACAAACGCCTGGGGGAGGGGGGACAGGTTCCCTTCAATTTCAGTTCTTGTGTCTGCGTGGCTGTCACAGGACACGTTGCCGGCTACACAGCAGGGGAACAGCTGGCGGTGCTGAACCCCACTGACACATTGGCTGGTGTTTTTCTCTGTGCAGCTAGCAGTACCGGGCCCCAACTGGCGGTGTTGGAGCCTGGGGTCAGCAGCAGAAGAGGGAGCAGAGTGTAGGCCGAAGCCTGCACTGGCGGCAGCTTTGGGTCTGTTGTGCCTGCGTGGCTGTTGCAGGACACGTTGCCGGCTGCACAGCAGGGGAACAGCTGGCGGTGCTGAACCCCACTGACACATTGGCTGGTGTTTTTCTCTGTGCAGCTAGCAGTACCGGGCCCCAACTGGCGGTGTTGGAGCCCGGGCTCTGCAGGGGGAGCAGAGTGTAGGCCGAAGCCTAATTGAACCAATTTCAAAGGTAACCTTTAACACCCCCTCAGGTGTTACAAAGTAGAAGAGCCACAGCTTATGCAGCAGTAATGCTGCACAAGTCAAAGGTTGCTCTTTTAATTTTGCTCCTTGCACACGCTGAAAGGAACACGTATAACATTTAGGCCCTTACACAGTCAAACTGATTTTGAGGCGTGAGTTCCCTTCGTAAAGAGACGCAGTACAGCTGGCAAAAATGCCACCTTGGTGCTTGGCGCGGCCTCCTGAGCATCGTTATTTGTTGCACAGGAGTCTGCGCTGTCGTGTTATCCCTTGGCCTTGCGCTGTTAGCGCTGCCCATCTTCTGACATCATTTCATGTCGGCTGTTGCGGTTTGCGATGACCATGAATCCGACCCACGCAGTGTCTTTACATTGTTAAAACACTGCGGGGCTGGGATTCATGGCCTGGCGCAGTACATATGTTCGCCTTTCGCTTGGGTTCTTACACCCGCTTCAGACTATGCGGCGTCAGCTGATCCCTTATCGCATGCCACGGCCATGAAGCCGCACAGTCCGAAGAAGGCGGAAGGAGATGAGGGACAGGCGAAGAAATGCACCGTTCATGCCCATCAATCACACCCTCGCAGTACAAATAAATAAGACACCGAGGGGCGTTGTGTGGGGCAAGGCGGCCGCAGAGGCGCAGGCAGCCAAACAATGATGCCAGAAGACGGGCAGCGCTACCAAGGAGCTTGTTGCGTGTCAATACAAAGGAAAATCACACCTGCGGGACGTTTTAATGGTCGCAGAGGACTCATTTTAGACGTGTTCAGTTCAACATGGGCAAGGAGAATAAGTTTCTGAGCCACCTTGCACACATGCAGCATTACTGTCGTACAAGGTGGCTGTAAAACGTAGAAACACCTGGGGGAGGGGGGACAGGTTTCCTTCAATTCCAGTTCTTGTGTCTGTGTGGCTGTTGCAGGACACATTGCTGGCTGCACAGCAGGGGAACAGCTGGCGGTGCTGAACCCCACTGACACATTGGCTGGTGTTTTTCTCTGTGCAGCTAGCACATCTGGGCCCCAACTGGCGGTGTTAGAGCCCAGGGTCAGCAGGAGGAGGAGAGGGAGCAGAGTGTAGGCCGAAGCCTGCACTGGAGCAAGTTGAAAGGGAAACTTTAACCCCCCCCCCCCAGGCGTTTGTAGCTGAAAGAGCCATCGTGTACAGCACTAATGCTGGAAAAGGTAAACTTAGCTCTTTTAATTATGGTCCTTGCACATGCTGAACCTAACACTTATGAAAAGTGTCCCCTCCTACCGTGATACCGTCCGGTAGGTGGAACTTTCCTTTGTGATGTGGCGCAGCACAGCCGTCATTCTTACCCCCTTGGCGCCGTGCGCCGCCTCCTCAGCGTTGTTTGAATCAGTCCCGGAGCCTGCGCTGTTAGGTTAGCCCTTGGCCATGCACACATTTTGCGCTGCCCGTCTTCTGACATCATTTGGTGTCAGGCTGGCTGCGCCTGTGCGGCCGCGCTGGCCGAGATCCCGCCTCGTACTGTCTTCTGATTTAATCCCACTGGGGGCCTGACATCCGTGGCCATGCGCAGTGCATATCCTCGCCTCTCACTCCCCTCCCTACGGCTTCTTAAGACTGTGCGGTGTCACGGCCGTGGCATGCTATTAGGGACCAGCTGACACCGCACAGTTTGAAGAAGCCGTAGGGAGATGAGTGAGAGGTGGAGGTTCAGATATGCACTGCGCATGTCCATGGATCTCAGGCCCCCAGTGGGATGAAATCAGAAGACAGTACGAGGCGGGATCTCGGCCAACGCGGCCGCACAGGCGAAGCCAGCCTGACACCAAATGATGTCAGAAGACGGGCAGCGCAAAATGTGTGCATGGCCAAGGGCTAACCTAACAGCGCAGGCTCCGGGACTGATTCAAACAACGCTGAGGAGGCGGCACACGGCGCCAAGGGGGTAAGAATGACGGCTGTGCTGCGTCACATCACAAAGGAAAGTTCCACCTACCGGACGGTATCACGGTAGGAGGGGACACTTTTCATAAGTGTTAGGTTCAGCATGTGCAAGGAGCACCACGAAAAGAGGCACTTTTTCCCTTTGCATCATTACTGCTGCACAAGGTGGCTCCTTCAGTAACAAACGCCTGGGGGGGGGGACAGGTTCCCTTAAATTTAACTTGTTGTGCCTGCGTGGCGGTCGCAGTACACGTTGCCGTATACACAGCAGGGGAACAGCTGACGTTACTGAACCCCAATAACAGAGGAGGGACTGTTGGCTGTGCGGACAGCACTTCTGGACGGCAACTAGCGGTGTTGGAGCCCAGGGACAGGTGGAGGAGGAGGAGGTGGAGGAGGTAGGAGGAGGTAGGAGGGATTGCCACACACACAGCAGGGGAACAGCTGACGTTACTGAACCCCAATAACAGAGGAGGGACTGTTGACTGTGCGTACAGCACTACCAGGCAACAACTAGCGGTGTTGGAGCCCAGGGACAGGTGGAGGAGGAGGAGGTGGAGGAGGTAGGAGGGATTGCCACACACACAGCAGGGGAACAGTTGACGTTACTGAACCCCAATAACAGAGGAGAGACTGTTGACTGTGCGGACAGCACTACCAGGCAACAACTAGCGGTGTTGGAGCCCAGGGACAGGTGGAGGAGGAGGAGGTGGAGGAGGTAGGAGGGATTGCCACACACACAGCAGGGGAACAGCTGACGTTACTGAACCCCAATAACAGAGGAGGGACTGCTGACTGTGCGGACAGCACTTCTGGACGGCAACTAGCAGTGTTGGAGCCCAGGGACAGGTGGAGGAGGAGGAGGTGGAGGAGGTAGGAGGAGGTAGGAGGGATTGCCACACACACAGCAGGGGAACAGCTGACGTTACTGAACCCCAATAACAGAGGAGGGACTGTTGACTGTGCGGACAGCACTTCTGGACGGCAACTAGCGGTGTTGGAGCCCAGGGACAGGTGGAGGAGGAGGAGGTGGAGGAGGTAGGAGGAGGTAGGAGGGATTGCCACACACACAGCAGGGGAACAGCTGACGTTACTGAACCCCAATAACAGAGGAGGGACTGTTGACTGTGCGTACAGCACTACCAGGCAACAACTAGCGGTGTTGGAGCCCAGGGACAGGTGGAGGAGGAGGAGGTGGAGGAGGTAGGAGGGATTGCCACACACACAGCAGGGGAACAGCTGACGTTACTGAACCCCAATAACAGAGGAGGGACTGTTGACTGTGCGTACAGCACTACCAGGCAACAACTAGCGGTGTTGGAGCCCAGGGACAGGTGGAGGAGGAGGAGGTGGAGGAGGTAGGAGGGATTGCCACACACACAGCAGGGGAACAGCTGACGTTACTGAACCCCAATAACAGAGGAGGGACTGTTGACTGTGCGGACAGCACTTCTGGACGGCAACTAGCGGTGTTGGAGCCCAGGGACAGGTGGAGGAGGAGGAGGTGGAGGAGGTAGGAGGAGGTAGGAGGGATTGCCACACACACAGCAGGGGAACAGCTGACGTTACTGAACCCCAATAACAGAGGAGGGACTGTTGACTGTGCGGACAGCACTTCTGGACAGCAACTAGCGGTGTTGGAGCCCAGGGACAGGTGGAGGAGGAGGAGGTGGAGGAGGTAGGAGGAGGTAGGAGGGATTGCCACACACACAGCAGGGGAACAGCTGACGTTACTGAACCCCAATAACAGAGGAGGGACTGTTGACTGTGCGTACAGCACTACCAGGCAACAACTAGCGGTGTTGGAGCCCAGGGACAGGTGGAAGAGGAGGAGGTGGAGGAGGTAGGAGGGATTGCCACACACACAGCAGGGGAACAGCTGACGTTACTGAACCCCAATAACAGAGGAGGGACTGTTGACTGTGCGGACAGCACTTCTGGACGGCAACTAGCGGTGTTGGAGCCCAGGGACAGGTGGAGGAGGAGGAGGTGGAGGAGGTAGGAGGAGGTAGGAGGGATTGCCACACACACAGCAGGGGAACAGCTGACGTTACTGAACCCCAATAACAGAGGAGGGACTGTTGACTGTGCGGACAGCACTTCTGGACGGCAACTAGCGGTGTTGGAGCCCAGGGACAGGTGGAGGAGGAGGAGGTGGAGGAGGTAGGAGGAGGTAGGAGGGATTGCCACACACACAGCAGGGGAACAGCTGACATTACTGAACCCCAATAACAGAGGAGGGACTGTTGACTGTGCGTACAGCACTACCAGGCAACAACTAGCGGTGTTGGAGCCCAGGGACAGGTGGAGGAGGAGGAGGTGGAGGAGGTAGGAGGGATTGCCACACACACAGCAGGGGAACAGCTGACGTTACTGAACCCCAATAACAGAGGAGGGACTGTTGACTGTGCGGACAGCACTTCTGGACGGCAACTAGCGGTGTTGGAGCCCAGGGACAGGTGGAGGAGGAGGAGGTGGAGGAGGTAGGAGGAGGTAGGAGGGATTGCCACACACACAGCAGGGGAACAGCTGACGTTACTGAACCCCAATAACAGAGGAGGGACTGTTGACTGTGCGGACAGCACTTCTGGACGGCAACTAGCGGTGTTGGAGCCCAGGGACAGGTGGAGGAGGAGGAGGTGGAGGAGGTAGGAGGAGGTAGGAGGGATTGCCACACACACAGCAGGGGAACAGCTGACGTTACTGAACCCCAATAACAGAGGAGGGACTGTTGACTGTGCATACAGCACTACCAGGCAACAACTAGCGGTGTTGGAGCCCAGGGACAGGTGGAGGAGGTGGAGGAGGTAGGAGGAGGTAGGAGGGATTGCCACACACACAGCAGGGGAACAGCTGACGTTACTGAACCCCAATAACAGAGGAGGGACTGTTGACTGTGCGTACAGCACTACCAGGCAACAACTAGCGGTGTTGGAGCCCAGGGACAGGTGGAGGAGGAGGAGGTGGAGGAGGTAGGAGGGATTGCCACACACACAGCAGGGGAACAGCTGACGTTACTGAACCCCAATAACAGAGGAGGGACTGTTGACTGTGCGGACAGCACTTCTGGACGGCAACTAGCGGTGTTGGAGCCCAGGGACAGGTGGAGGAGGAGGAGGTGGAGGAGGTAGGAGGAGGTAGGAGGGATTGCCACACACACAGCAGGGGAACAGCTGACGTTACTGAACCCCAATAACAGAGGAGGGACTGTTGACTGTGCGTACAGCACTACCAGGCAACAACTAGCGGTGTTGGAGCCCAGGGACAGGTGGAGGAGGTGGAGGAGGTAGGAGGAGGTAGGAGGGATTGCCACACACACAGCAGGGGAACAGCTGACGTTACTGAACCCCAATAACAGAGGAGGGACTGTTGACTGTGCGTACAGCACTACCAGGCAACAACTAGCGGTGTTGGAGCCCAGGGACAGGAGGAGAAGCAGAGGAACACAATGTAGGCCGAAGCCTGATTGGAGAAAATCGAAAGGGAACCTTTAACCCCCCCCCAAGGCATTTGTAGCTGAAAGAGCCAGCTTGTGCAGCAAAAAAGATGCAAAAGGAAAAGGTGGCTCTTTTCATGATGCTCCTTGCAAACACAGAACTAAACACTTATAAAATGTGTCCCCTGATACAGTGTGACCGTCCCGGAGGTGGGCCTTTCCTTCGTAATATGACGCAGCACAGCCGTCATTCCTACCTCCTTGGCGCCGTTCCCCGGCTCCTCAGCGTTGTTTGATTCCGTCCCGGAGCCTGCGCTGTTATGTTATCCCTTGGCCAGGCACACTTAGCGCTGCCCATCTTCTGACATCATTTGGTGTCAGGCTGGCTGCGCCTGTGCGGCCGCGCTGGCTGAGAGCCCGCCTCGCAGTGTCGTCTAATGTAATCCCACCGCGGGCCTGGGATCCGTGGCCATGCGCAGTGCATATCCTCGCCTCTCACTCCCCTCCCTACGGCTTCTTAAGACTGTGCGGTGTCACGGCCGTGGCATGCTATTAGGGACCAGCTGACACCGCACAGTCTGAAGAAGCCGTAGGGAGATGAGTGAGAGGTGGAGGTTCAGATATGCACTGCGCATGTCCATGGATCTCAGGCCCCCAGTGGGATGAAATCAGAAGACACTGCGAGGCGGGCTCTCGGCCAGCGTGGCCGCACAGGCGCAGCCATCCTGACACCAAATGATGTCAGAAGACGGGCAGCGCTAAGTGTGCCTGGCCAAGGGATAACATAACAGCGCAGGCTCCGGGATGGAATCAAACAACGCTGAGGAGCCGGGGCACGGCGCCAAGGGGGTAGGAATGACGGCTGTGCTGCGTCATATTACGAAGGAAAGTCCCACCTCCGGGACGGTTTTACGGTATCAGTGGACACATTTTATAAGTGTTAAGTTCTGCGTGTGCAAGGAGCTAAACAAAAATAGCTACCTTTTCCTTGTGCAGCATTACTGCTGCACAAGGTGGCTCTTTCAGTAACAAACGCCTTGGGGGGGGGACAGGTTCCCTTACATTTCAGTTGTTGTGTCAGCGTGGCGGTCGCAGGACACATTGCCGGCTACACAGCTGGGGATCAGCTGACGTTACTGAAACCCAATAACACTGGGTCGTATGTTTTGACTGTGCAGACGGCACTTCTGAGCCTCAACTGGCGGTGTTGGAGCCCAGGAATTTAAGTTTGGGTGGTAGAAAGATGAACACAACAGGAGACCTGGATACTGTAGACAGTCACCTAATTATTTAATCAGGAAGAGGAGTGGCAAATTCCTGCGAGATCCAGGCCTTGTTCATTTTCAGGAAAGTAAGCCGGTCAACGTTATCGGAGGATAGTCGCATGCGACGGTCAGTTAGTACACCACCTGCAGCACTAAAGACACGTTCCGATAATACACTGGCCGCAGGGCAAGACAGCACCTCCAATGCATACTGGCTTAGCTCTGGCCATGTATCCAGCTTTGAGACCCAAAACTTGAAAGGGGAAGAGCCATCTGGGAGTACAGCAAGAGGGCAAGACATGTAGTCTGTCACCATCTGACGGAACCGTTGCCTCCTGCTGACTGGAGCCGTCTGTGATGGTGTAGACTTTTGTGGCGGGCACAGAAAACTGTGCCACAGTTGGGCCATACTGCTCTTGCCTTGGGCAGAGGCACTGCTTCTGCTCCCTCTTTGTGCAGAGCCTCCACCACTGCCTGGACGCACTGAGCTGCTTTGGAATGCACTAGCAGCACTTCTCTCACTTGGAATGGAGAAGATGATGGAATTCACCAGTGTGTCTTGGTACTCCCGCATTTTTCGCTCCCGGTTCAACGGTGTGATGAGGCTTTCTACGTTGTCCCGGTAGCGAGGATCGAGGAGGGTGAACACCCAATAATCAGACATGTTGAGAATGTGGGCGATGCGGCGGTCGTTTCTCAGGCACTGCAGCATGTAATCCACCATGTGCTGCAGACTGCCAACTGCCCAAGAAACGCTGTCCCCTGCTGGAGGCGTGATCTCTGCCCGCTCGTCATCACCCCACCCTCGCTGTACACACTGACTACTGGACAATTGTGTAACTCCCTCCTCTGGACGGATGTCTTCCTCCTCCATTGACTCCTCCTCATCCTCCTCACAAACTGTCCCCTGCCTACGCGTTTGTGAGGAACCACGTGGCGCTGACTGTCCAGAAGATGATGGAAATGCTGAATCCTCATCCTCCACCTCTTCCACAACATCATCCCTTAGCGCTTGCAGTGATTTTTCAAGCAGGCAGATAAGGGGGACAGTCATGCTGACTAGTGCATCATCTGCACTCGCCATCCGCGTGGAATAATCAAAGGGACGCAAAACCTGGCAGACGTCATTCATAGTGGCCCACTCTGTGGTTGTGAAGTCTGTACGGCGCTGACTGCGACTTCTTTGCGCCTGAAGCAGCTGGTACTCCATTACAGCTTGCTGCTGCTCACACAACCGCTCCAACATATGTATCGTGGAATTCCACCTGGTAGGTAGGTCACATATGATGCGATGTTCCGGCAGGCGGTGTCGGCGCTGCAGAGCCGCAATGCGCGCTTTTGTCGTGCTGGAACGCCGCAAGTGAGCACACTCTAGGCGGACCTTGTGCAGCAGTGCATCAAGATCCGGATAGTCCCTCAGACAACTCTGCACGACCAAATTGAGCACATGTGCCAGACATGGGATGTGAGTGAGGTTGCCGAGGCCCAGAGCTGCCACCAGATTTCGGCCATTATCACACACTACCATGCCTGGCTGGAGATTCGCTGGCACAAACCACACATCGCTCTCCTGCTTGATGGCATTCCAGAGCTCCTGCGCTGTGTGGCTTCGATTCCCCAAAGAAATTAATTTCAAGACGGCTTGTTGACGTTTGGCCACGGCTGTGCTCATGTCGGTCGTAACAGGTACACGTTCATCACGGGTCCATGTGGAGGTGGACTGTGACGGCTCCTGCAGCGATGATTCTGAGGAACTGGTGTAGGAGGAGGAGTCAATGCGTACAGAATGGATTCCTGCAATCCTTGGAGTGGGCAGGACACGTCCTGCGCCACTCGCACGGTCTGTACCCGGCTCAACGACATTAACCCAATGGGCAGTGAGGGAAAGGTATCGCCCCTGTCCATGTTGACTGGTCCACGCATCGGTGGTGAGGTGGACCTTGCTACTGACGGCGTTCAGTAGCGCGTGTTTTATGTGTCCCTCCACATGCTTGTGCAGGGCAGGGACGGCTTGCCTGCTGAAGTAAAAGCGGCTGGGCACATTGTACTGTGGGACTGCCAATGACATCAAGTCACGGAAGCTGTCAGTCTCCACCAGCCTGAATGACAGCATTTCCAGTGACAGAAGTTTGGCAATGCCTGCAGTCAGAGCCTGTGCTCATGGGTGGTTTGACGAGAAAGGCCGCCTTTTCTCCCATGCCTGTACTACCGATGGCTGTAGACTGGCCTGGGAGTGTGAGGATAACTGGGAACGTGGAGCTGCGGGTGGAATTACAGTGGGTCTCTGGACAACAGTGCCAGAGGTTCTTCCACGGCGATCCTGGGAGGAAGCCGAACCAGCTGCGTGTGAGCTGGAGGAAGAGGCAACACGAGCTGAAGAAGTGGTAGCTGCCGCTGTTGGTTGGCCTAGCTCTTCAGCGTGTTTTTCTAACTCCGCCACGTGCTTGGTCCGCACATGTTTCCACATGTTGGAGGTATTGAGGTTGCTGACATTTCGACCTCTTTTGACTTTGTGATGACACACCTTGCATTTGACATAGCAAATGTCATCTGCAACTGTGTCAAAAAAGGACCAGGCACTGCAAGTCTTGGGAGCGCCCTTTTTGGCTTTTGGAAGAGACATGCTCCTAACGGCTGCCAAAGCGGAGGCTGCAGGATCCGCAGTCTTCCCCCTCCCTCTCCCTCTTTGGGCCGTACGGGGAATCTCTTCCTCAGAGCTGCTCCCACCACCTTCCTGTCCCTCACGCCAAGATGGATCAAGGACCTCATCATCTACACTACCCTCTGCCCCCAACTGCTCCTCCTGGGTAGTCTCAGCAGCAGAGCACGCACCAGTAAGTGGCACCTGAGTGTCATCATCAGCTGATGCAGCCTGCGATGTGGTGACCGGAGCCACTGGCCTACCCACCTCTTCAGAGGAAGAGAGAAAAAGCTGTTGGGCATCACTGCACCCTGCCTCTTCTTCCATTTCTCCAATGCTGCTTGGCTGGCCCCCTGTTTCCAAGCCAAGAGATTCAGAGAACAGAAGTAGAGACGGCTCCTGTCCTGGGCTCTCTGTCTGCCTGGGCAATTTAGCAGGTGGTGAAGAGACAGATGGCTGCTCTCCAGTGCTCTGTGTCTGAGAGGATGTGGCACTAATTGAAGTTGATGCATTAGCTGCCATCCATCTGACAACGGCTTCAATTTGGTCTTCACGCAGCAGCGGTGTACAGCGCTCTGCGACAAAGCTGCGCATGAATGACTGTTCCCTTGTGAAAGTGGGTGCTGATGAGTCACCGGTGCCCGCAGCGGGCACAGAATCCCCACGTCCCCTCCCTGCTCCGCGCCCACGCCCACGCCCACGTGCCTTACTCACTGCCTTCTTCATCTTGGGTGACTGATAAAGATAAGCAGAAAAGTACTAACGGCTTTGTGTGCTTATTCCTGAACAACTCCTCCTAACAGGTATAAGAAACACTAATTTTCTAAAGTGTGGACTAGACTTTAATATGAGCTAATGTGGCCTACAGAAATGTAAAGTGGTGTCACTGGTGTGTTTGGTGAACTTTATTATTTATTTATTTTTTGGGGGCTGAACTGACAACAGAGAGAGCTGCAGTCACACGGAGACCGTGCAGACAGCCGTAAACGGCGCTGCAAGGCCCAAAAACCCTCCTCTACGTTATCCTATGTAGTGTTTTTCCACAAGTTAGCTGGAGACGGGTGGAAAGACACTAATAGGAATTTTTTGAAAAAATGTGCAGCAGCCTGCACTACTTAAAACAAAATGAAAATTGATTTTGCGGTATGACGCAGTGAAGAACCCTGAGCTGGAGACAACCAGGCTATGGCTGCTCACAGACTACAGGGCGAGCTGCAGTCACACAGAGACCGTGCAGACAGCCGTAAACGGCGCTGCAAGGCCCAAAAACCCTCCTCTACGTTATCCTATGTAGTGTTTTTCCACAAATTAGCTGGAGATGGGTGGAAAGACACTAATAGGAATTTTTTGAAAAAATGTGCAGCAGCCTGCACTACTTAAAACAAAATGAAAATTGATTTTGCGGTATGACGCAGTGAACAACCCTGAGCTGGAGACAACCAGGCTATGGCTGCTCACAGACTACAGGGCGAGCTGCAGTCACACGGAGACCGTGCAGACAGCCGTAAACGGCGCTGCAAGGCCCAAAAACCCTCCTCTACGTTATCCTATGTAGTGTTTTTCCACAAATTAGCTGGAGACGGGTGGAAAGACACTAATAGGATTTTTTGTTAAAAATTAGCAGCAGACTACACTACTTGGAAAAAAAAAAAAAAAAAGAACAGTATGAGGCAATGAACCACCCTCCCTGAACTGAATACAACCAGCTATGGATGGCCTATGTGGCTGCACTCAGACTAGAGAGTGGGCTGCACTCACACACACACACACACACAGACCTTGCAGATCGCTGTGAAAACAGCGCTACAAGGCAAAAGCAAGGTGAATAGTAGGTGAACACAGCGGTTGCTAAATTAGCCTTTGGAAAGCACAAAGAAGCAAATAGCTATCTCTAAACTGGCCCTCAGTCAGCAAACAGCTTCCTGTCACTAACTGAATTCACAGCAGAGTGATCGCAAAATGGCGCCAGCGACTTTTAAACTGCATCATGACATCATTTCAGCAGCCAATCACAGCCATGCCAGTACTTTCATGCCCTCCATGCTGGACAGGATGTGCCCACACTTGGAATCATTCTCATTGGCTGAATTTGTGCATTTTGAATCTGGGAACTTCCGATTCCGGTATCCGATACGCGGCAAGTATCGGAATCCCGGTATCGGAATTCCGATACCGCAAGTATCGGCCGATACCCGATACTTGCGGTGCGGTATCGGAATGCTCAACACTAGTGATTCGTTTTCTTGTTCTGCATAAAATGCATGATTTGGTCGTTTTGGGTCTGCCATGGTTACAGACCCACAATCCAGTCTTGGATTGGAAGGCAATGTCTGTGTCAAGTTGGGGCTGTCAGGGAATTCATGCTGATTCCCCGCCGGTGTCTATTGCTTCCTCTACTCCTTCGGAAGTTCCTGAGTATTTGTCTGATTATCAGGATGTATTCAGCGAGTCCAGATCCAGTGCTCTGCCTCCTCATAGGGACTGTGACTGCGCCATAGATTTGATTCCAGGTAGTAAATTTCCTAAGGGAAGATTATTTAATCTGTCTGTACCTGAGCATGCCGCAATGCGTTCGTATATCAAGGAGTCTCTGGAGAAGGGGCATATCCGTCCATCCTCTTCCCCTCTTGGTGCGGGATTCTTTTTTGTGGCCAAGAAGGACGGATCTTTGAGACCTTGTATTGACTATCGGCTTCTGAATAAAATCACTGTTAAATTTCAGTATCCTTTGCCTCTGTTGTTGGACTTGTTTGCCCGGATTAAAGGTGCCAAGTGGTTCACCAAGATAGATCTTCGTGGTGCGTACAACCTTGTGCGCATTAAGCAAGGAGATGAATGGAAGACTGCATTTAATACGCCCGAAGGTCATTTTGAGTACTTGGTGATGCCTTTTGGGCTCTCTAATGCGCCCTCAGTGTTTCAGTCCTTTATGCATGATATTTTCCGGAAGTATCTGGATAAATTTATGATTGTTTATCTGGATGATATTC
This sequence comes from Ranitomeya variabilis, assembly GCF_051348905.1. Lineage (NCBI taxonomy): Eukaryota > Metazoa > Chordata > Amphibia > Anura > Dendrobatidae > Ranitomeya > Ranitomeya variabilis. The sequence goes on along the minus strand of NC_135232.1, from coordinate 796,526,497 downwards.
TGGTTTTCTCTGAAGATTGGGACTCACATGTGGAGCAGGTCAGGATGGTGTTTCAGGTTTTGCGTGAGAATGCTTTGTTTGTTAAGGGCTCAAAGTGTCTCTTTGGAGTACAGAAGGTTCCCTTTTTGGGGTTTATTTTTTCCCCTTCTGCTGTGGAGATGGACCCAGTCAAGGTCCGAGCTATTCATGATTGGACTCAACCCACGTCAGTTAAGAGTCTTCAGAAGTTCTTGGGTTTTGCTAACTTCTACCGTCGTTTTATCGCTAATTTTTCTAGCGTTGTTAAACCTTTGACGGATATGACCAAGAAAGGTTCTGATGTTGCTAACTGGGCTCCTGCAGCCGTGGAGGCGTTCCAAGAGTTGAAGCGCCGGTTTACTTCGGCGCCTGTTTTGTGCCAGCCTGATGTCTCACTTCCCTTTCAGGTCGAAGTGGATGCTTCTGAGATTGGGGCAGGGGCCGTTTTGTCACAGAGAGGCCCTGGTTGCTCGGTAATGAGACCTTGTGCTTTCTTCTCCAGGAAGTTTTCGCCTGCTGAGCGGAATTATGATGTCGGCAATCGGGAGTTGCTGGCCATGAAGTGGGCATTTGAGGAGTGGCGTCATTGGCTCGAGGGTGCTAAGCATCGTGTGGTGGTCTTGACTGATCACAAAAATCTGATGTATCTCGAGTCTGCTAAACGCCTGAATCCTAGACAGGCCCGCTGGTCATTGTTTTTCTCCCGTTTTGACTTTGTGGTCTCGTATTTACCAGGTTCAAAGAATGTGAAGGCTGATGCTCTTTCAAGGAGCTTTGTGCCTGACTCTCCTGGAGTCGCAGAACCAGTTGGTATTCTTAAAGAGGGAGTTATCTTGTCAGCCATTTCTCCTGATTTGAGACGCGTGTTGCAGAGATTTCAGGCTGGTAGACCTGACTCTTGTCCACCTGACAGACTGTTTGTTCCTGATAGGTGGACCAGCAGAGTCATTTCCGAGGTTCATTCCTCGGTGTTGGCAGGTCATCCGGGAATTTTTGGCACCAGAGATCTGGTGGCTAGGTCCTTTTGGTGGCCTTCCTTGTCACGGGATGTGCGGTCATTTGTGCAGTCCTGTGGGACTTGTGCTCGAGCTAAGCCTTGCTGTTCTCATGCCAGCGGGTTGCTCTTGCCCTTGCCTGTCCCGGAGAGGCCTTGGACACACATTTCCATGGATTTCATTTCTGATCTCCCGGTGTCTCAGGGCATGTCTGTCATCTGGGTGGTATGTGATCGCTTTTCCAAAATGGTCCATTTGGTGCCTTTGCCTAAGCTGCCCTCCTCTTCCGATCTGGTTCCTGTGTTCTTTCAGAATGTGGCTCGTTTACACGGCATTCCTGAGAATATTGTGTCTGACAGAGGATCCCAGTTTGTTTCCAGGTTCTGGCGATCCTTTTGTGCTAGGATGGGCATTGAGTTGTCGTTTTCGTCTGCCTTTCATCCTCAGACTAATGGACAAACGGAGCGAACTAATCAGACTCTGGAGGCTTATTTGAGGTGTTTTGTTTCGGCAGATCAGGATGATTGGGTGACCTTCTTGCCGTTGGCTGAGTTTGCCCTTAATAACCGGGCTAGTTCCGCTACTTTGGTTTCGCCATTTTTTTGCAACTCTGGTTTCCATCCTCGTTTTTCCTCGGGACATGTGGAGCCTTCTGACTGTCCTGGGGTAGATTCTGTGGTGGATAGGTTGCAGCAGATCTGGAATCATGTGGTGGACAACTTAAAGTTGTCACAGGAGAAGGCTCAGCGTTTTGCCAACCGCCGCCGCGGTGTGGGTCCCCGACTTCGTGTTGGGGATTTGGTATGGCTGTCTTCTCGATTTGTTCCTATGAAGGTCTCCTCTCCTAAATTTAAGCCTCGCTTCATCGGTCCTTACAAGATATTGGAAATCCTTAATCCTGTATCCTTTCGCTTGGATCTTCCGGTGTCGTTTGCCATTCACAACGTGTTCCATAGGTCCTTGTTGCGGCGGTACGTTGTACCTGTGGTTCCTTCTGTTGAGCCTCCTGCTCCGGTGTTGGTTGGGGGCGAGTTGGAGTACGTGGTGGAGAAGATCTTGGATTCTCGTCTCTCCAGACGGAGGCTTCAGTATCTGGTCAAGTGGAAGGGCTAATTCCTGGGTGGTTGCCTCTGATGTGCATGCGGCCGATTTAGTTCGTGCCTTTCACGCTGCTCATCCTGATCGCCCTGGTGGTCTTGGTGAGGGTTCGGTGACCCCTCCTTAAGGGGGGGTACTGTTGTGAATTAGACTTCTTGGCTCCCTCTGGTGGTTATTAGTGATATGACTCTGGGATTTTCTTTCCTCAGTTTGCACCCACCTGGGTCGTTAGTCCAGGGGTGTTGCTATATAAACCTCCTGGATCCTTAGTCCAGTGCCTGGCATCGTTGTAATCAGATCCTTTTTGTTTGCTCCTATCTGCTGGTCCTGGTTCGTGCAAAATTAAGCTATGTCCTGCTTCTTTGTTTTTTGGGTTATTTGCTTGCTCTCATTTTTGTCCAGCTTGTACTAAATGTGATTCCTGACCTTGCTGGAAGCTCTAGGTGGCTGGTGTTCTCCCCCCGGGCCGTTAGACGGTTCGGGGGTTCTTGAATATCCAGCGTGGATATTTTTGATATGGTTTTTGCTGACCATATAAGTTATCTTACTATATTCTGCTATTAGCTAGTGGGCCTCTCTTTGCTAAATACCTAGCTCATCCTTACGTTTGTCTTTTCCTCTTACCTCACCGTTATTATTTGTTGGGGGCTTGTATCCAACTTTTGGGGTCTTTTCTCTGGAGGCAAGAAAGGTCTTTCTTTTCCCTTCCAGGGTTAGTTAGTTCTCCGGCTGGCGCGAGACGTCTAGAATCAACGTAGGCACGTTCCCCGGCTGCTGTTATTTGTGGTGCTAGGATTAGATATATGGTCAGATCAGTTACCACTGCCCTATGAGCTGGTTTTTGTGTTTGCAGACTTAGAAACTATTTCTGAGACCCTCTGCCATTGGGGTCATAACAGACCCCTCAAAATGACTTCAAATGAGATGTGGTCCCTAAAAAAAAAATGGTGTTGTAAAAATGAGAAATTGCTGGTCAACTTTTAACCCTTATAACTCCCTATAGGTTCCAAAATTGTGCTGATGTAAAGTAGACATGTGGGAAATGTTACTTATTAAGTATTTTGTGTGAAATATCTCTGTGATTTAAGGGCATAAAAATTCAAAGTTGGAAAATTGCAAAATTTTCAAAATTTTCGCCAAATTTCTGTTTTCACAAATAAACGCAAATTATATCGAAGAAATTTTACCACTATCATGAAGTACAATATGTCACGAGAAAACAGTGTCAGAATCACTACGATCCGTTGAAGCGTTCCAGAGTTATAACCTCATAAAGGGACAGTGGTCAGAAATGTAAAAATCGGCCCGTCATTAACGTGCAAACCACCCTCGGAGCTTAAGGGGTTAATATCGTGTATTGCCCTCTCTAACATCAATGACAGCTTGAAATCTTTTGTGGTAGATGGGAGAAAAAAGCCTCCAGCTTTTAGCATGAACTGCGTGCTTGAGATCTCCCCAGAATGGCTGAATGATATTGAGATCAGGAAACTGAGATGGCCACTCTAGAACCTTCACTTTGTTCTGCTGTAGCCGATGACAGGTCAACTTGGCCATGTGTTTTGGATCGTTGTTATGTTGGAACATCCAAGTACGTCCCATGTGCAGCACCCAGGCTGATGAGTGAATATTTGCCCCCAATGTTTGCTGATAACGTGCTGCATTCATCTTTCCTTCAACTTTGACCAAGTTTCCTGTGCCTTTGTAGCTCACACATCCCCAAAACATCAGCGATCCACCTGCGTGCTTTACAGTAGGAATGGTGTTCCTTTCATCATAGACTTTGTTGACCTCTCTCCAAATGTAACGTTTATGGTTGTGGTCAAAAAGTTCAATTTTGGTCTCATCACTCCAAATTACCTTGTTCCAGAAGTTTTGAGGCTTGAATCTGTGCTGTTTTGCGTATTGTAGGTGAGATACTTTGTGGCATTTGCGCAGTAATGGCTTTCTTCTGGCGACTCGACCATGCAGCCCATTTTTCTTCAAGTGTTTCCTTATTGTGCATCTTGAAACAGCCACACTGCTAGTCTTCAGAGAGTCCTGTATTTCAGCTGATGTTAATTGTGGGTTTTTCTTTGCATCCCGAACAATTTTCCTGGCAGTTGTGGATGACATTTTTGTTGGTCTACCTGACCGTGGCTTTGTTTATACAGAGCCCCTGATTTTCCAATTGTTGATCACAGTTTGAACGCTGCTGACTGGCATTATCAATTCCATGGATATCTTTTTGTATCCCTTTCCTGTTTTATACAGTTCAACTACCTTTTCCTGTAGATCTGTTAACAATTCTTTTGCTTTCCCCATGACTCAAAATCCAGAAACATCAGTGGCTGGATGAAAGATGCAAGAGTCTGTCTGGATTCCAGAAACACACTCAGCTTTTATGCACACACACTGATTACAAGCAAACAGGTCACAGTTGAGGATGTTACCTTTAGTAGCCATTCAAACCCATTTGTGTCAACTTCTGTACATGTTATCAGGCCAAAATTACCAGGGTATGTGAACCAATAAATGGCTTCACCCACCTACTAACCATGAGTGGAGAAAAAATGTTGCTGTTATCATTCATATTCTCTGAAAAAAAGGCCAAGAGAAAAAAAATGATGTCGGGGTATGTAAACTTTTTAGCACAACTGTATATAGTATATTTTTGCTCATGAACTACTTTACTCTTGAAATTGAATTCTTTCAAAATCCTGCATCATGAATGCTTTATAAATATTCATACAGATTAGCATTCGGGATTGACCAGCAAAGCAATTCCATGAGTTAAATGTGAATTTTAAAAATAAGACAATATGCAGCAGGCTACAACATAAACAATACTAACGTTATCAATTCCCCGACGCTCTTGTTCCTGTGCTGCCTAGGTCCCCTGCTAGTCTCTGTATATTCTGTTCTGGATGTCTGGACATGTGAGTGCTGCAGTGAATCATTGACTGAGATTGCCTGCAGTGGTCACATGCTCATCGGTCTGGAAAACGAGACTGTATAGACTCTCCATGTGTGTGCCCAATGCCCGTTTCGCCTGTGCTTTATCGAGGGAACGCTCATGCTTTATACAGCCCCACCCCCTGTTTTTATATTATTGAATGTTTTTACTCATACTTGTTATGTCATGATTTCATGATCTGATTAATAAACTTTAAATTTATATATTCATAGTTGTGTATCATACTTATAGGTTGAATATTCCAGGTGGATTCACATCAAACGATTACCCCTGGCCCTGCCCCCTTTTTGAATTTAATATCATTACATAGGTAATTAAGAGGGATTACAAAATATAAATTTTAATACAACTTCTGTAAGGGCAAACATATTTTTTGTTTTCCCTTATAATTCTATTTCAGCATTTTCATTGTATTTAAAAAAAAGCTTTTCTTTGTACAAAGTAACAAGCTACATTTCTAATTGAATTGTTTATTCAATTCATATAAAAATGACAAAATGTAACCTATTACCAGGATTAATATTTTACTTTTTGTTCCACGTTGCCATGTCAAATGTAATATATTGGTCATCTACAGACCTATTCTTGCTGCATTCCATATACCGTAACTATAGTAAATCTTTGATGGCTTCCAGATCAAAAAATATCACTATTGCTTTTTAGTCTGTACTCTTGATACCTTAAGAATTGTCAGGCCAGATTTTCTGCCAACATATTTTTGTATAGCTACATATGTGATATGTCTTAAAGTGGTGCTTATTTTAGTCTCTTTCCTTGAAGTTTTTTTCTATTTTTTCTCTATTGAATACACTGTAGTTATGAACTAATAATTAGCTTTGTTGGTCTTCAGGAAAAAGTTGGCTGGACACTATTAGCACACAGATCTACATGTCTGGACCAGGTATCACCACCCTACTAACCTGAATCCCACAATGTCTGTCTGCTATTTCATCCTTCTTCTCCACTAGATTTCTAAAACTTAATATGGACAAAACAGATTTCATCATCTTTCCCCCATCTCACTTGACTCCCCCAGCAGACCTATCCATTAAAGTAAATGGCTGACCATTCTCCCCAAGTCCCACAAGCTCGCTGCCTCGGGGTAATTCTTGACACTGATCTCTCCTTCAAAGCACATATCCAAGCCCTTTCCACTTCCTGCCGACTTCAACTCAAAAATATTTCCCGGATCCGTACATTCCTCAACCAAGAATCTGCAAAAACCCTAGTCCATGCCCTCATCATCTCCCGCCTTGACTACTGCAACCTTCTGCTCTGTGGCCTCCCCTCTAACACTCTTGCACCCCTCCAATCTATTCTAAACTCTTCTGCCAACTAATCCACCTGTCCCCCCGCTATTCCCCAGCCTCTTCCCTCTGTCAATCCCTGCACTGGCTCCCCATTACCCAAAGAGTCCAGTTCAAAACCCTAACCATGGCACACAAAGTCAAAGCCATCTAAAACCTGTCTCCTCTATACATCTGTGACCTCGTGTTAGGGCTAGCAGAACGCACCGAGTAAATAGAGATGTTTTTATTGATATTGGTGCGTTCGCAGCCCGGGGTTCACCGTGCAGGAGTACCTGCTGCTAGCAAACGGCGGCACTATATGGCGGTATGGACTAACTCAGTTAATTCACCGAGTAGCCGTGAAAGCAAAGCACTGTGCCCTGTTAGACTTCACAGAGGCACAGGCTAACTGCCCAAACAGAGAGCAGTCAGTGGTCACGCATGCACACAAAACTCCTCACCGGAGGTGCCAGCATTCTAGGGGCTTATTTCAGCCAGGTCCCTGAATACATACAAACACAAACTCCTCGCCGGAGGTGCCAGCATTCTAGGGGCTTATTTCAGCCGGGTCCCTGAACACACTCGCACGTGACCACACTGGCGCAAAGCACATAACAAAGAACAATACTAGCGCATGGCCGTGCAGCCATGCGAACCTTAAATAGTTGCAGCACGTACAGGACCTTCCTAGAAGGACCAATGAGAGGCTGCCACAGAGCGTGAGCACCTACAGGACCTTCCTGAAGGACCAATGGCCTTAGCTGCAGTATCTGATCATGTGACCCTCAATCTCCACTGAGAGATCCTACTCTGGGCATGCTCAGAATGAGAAAAGCAGGACTTAGTCCCAGAAGCATCTGCTCGCTGCTGCCCAGCACTGACTTCAATGGCAGGAGCAGGAAAGGCAGCAGTAACTCTTTGTACAGAGTCAGACTGAGCGAGACGCTGGGACCGACGTCTCCGCTGAGCAGGCTCCACTGCGGCAGGAGAAGAATGGGGGACCGCAGAGGAGATGGCCCGAGATTCCCCCTGTGCAGAGATGGGAACTCGACCCCTAACATGCCCCCCCTCCTTGGGCCTTGCTACGTCTGAAGGCAGCAATGAGCTGCGGAGCCCGAATGTGCTCAGCAGGCTCCCAGGACCTATCCTCAGGACCGTAACCCTTCCTGTTGTGAAATTGGATTCTGGGCTCCCCCGGTGGCCACTTGTGGAATTTAACTTGTGTGCATCATCCCCTCTGTTCACCTGCTCCTATCAGGATGTGGGAGTCGCTATATAACCTTGCTCCTCTGTCAGTTTCAGGCCGGTCAACAATGTAATCAGTAGCCTTTCTGTGCATGTTCCTGCTACTAGACAACTCCCAGCTAAGTTGGACTTTTGTCCTTGTGTGTTTTTGCATTTTGTTCCTGTTCACAGCTGCTGTTTCGTTACTGTGTCTGGAAAGCTCTTGTGAGCGGAAATTGCCACTCTGGTGTTATGAGTTAATGCTAGAGTCTTAAAGTAATTTCTGGATGGTGTTTTGATAGGATTTTCTGCTGACCATGAAAGTGCCCTTTCTGTCTTCATGCTATCTAGTAAGCGGACCTCGATTTTGCTAAACCTATTTTCATACTACGTTTGTCATTTCATCTAAAATCACCGCCAATATATGTGGGGGCCTCTGTCTGCCTTTTGGGAAAATTTCTCTAGAGGTGAGCCAGGACTGTCTTTTCCTCTGCTAGGATTAGGTAGTTCTCCGGCTGGCGCTGGGCATCTAGGGATAAAAAAACGTAGGCATGCTACCCGGCCACTTCTAGTTGTGCGGCAGGTTTAGTTCATGGTCAGTATAGTTTCCATCTTCCAAGAGCTAGTTCTCATATATGCTGGGCTATGTTCTCTCGCCATTGAGAATCATGACAGTTTGACCGGCCCAAAAAAGGGTTAAATTACTGGCTGAGAAAGGAGAGAAAAAAGAAGTCTGCTACAATTTTTTTTTTTTTTTTTTTCCCTCTAGTTCTGAGTGTGCTCTTAATTGAATCACTTGCTAGTCTGCCTATACTGCAGCCTTCCTCTCTTCCTCTCCTTCTAATCCTTGAATGGCTCTGTGTTCACCTGTTTCAAATGGATCTTCAGAGTGTAGCTACAGGTTTGAATAATCTTGCCACAAAGGTACAAAATTTGCAAGATTTTGTTGTTCATGCACCTATGTCTGAGCCTAGAATTCCTTTGCCTGAATTCTTCTCGGGGAATAGATCTCACTTTCAAAATTTTAAAAATAATTGCAAATTGTTTTTGTCCCTGAAGTCTCGCTCTGCCGGAGACCCTGCACAGCAGGTCAGGATTGTAATTTCCTTGCTCCGGGGCGACCCTCAAGACTGGGCTTTTGCATTGGCACCAGGGGATCCTGCGTTGCTCAATGTGGATGCATTTTTTCTGGCCTTGGGGTTGCTTTATGAGGAACCTCATTTAGAGCTTCAGGCGGAAAAGGCCTTGATGTCCTTGTCTCAGGGGCAAGATGAAGCTGAAATATACTGCCAAAAATTCCGCAAATGGTCTGTGCTTACTCAGTGGAATGAGTGCGCCCTGGCGGCGATTTTCAGAGAAGGTCTCTCTGATGCCATTAAGGATGTTATGGTGGGGTTCCCTGTGCCTGCGAGTCTGAATGAGTCCATGACGATGGCTATTCAGATCGATAGGCGTCTGCGGGAGCGCAAACCTGTGCACCATTTGGCGGTGTCTACTGAGAAAACGCCAGAAAATATGCAATGTGATAGAATTCTGTCCAGAAGCGAGCGGCAGAATTTTAGACGAAAAAATGGGTTGTGCTTCTATTGTGGTGATTCAACTCATGTTATATCAGCATGCTTTAAGCGTACTAAGAAGCCTGACAAGTCTGTTTCAATTAGCACTTTACAGTCTAAGTTTATTCTATCTGTGACCCTGATTTGTTCTTTGTCATCTATTACCGCGGACGCCTATGTCGACTCTGGCGCTGCTTTGAGTCTTATGGATTGGTCCTTTGCCAAACGCTGTGGGTATGATTTGGAGCCATTGGAGGCTCCGATACCTCTGAAAGGGATTGACTCCACCCCATTGGCTAGTAATAAACCACAATACTGGACACAAGTGACTATGCGTGTTAATCCGGATCACCAGGAGGTTATTCGCTTTCTGGTGCTGTATAATCTACATGATGTTTTGGTGCTGGGATTGCCATGGCTGCAATCTCATAACCCAGTCCTCGACTGGAGAGCTATGTCTGTGTTAAGCTGGGGATGTAAAGGAACTCATGGGGACGTAACTTTGGTTTCCATTTCATCATCTATTCCCTCTGAGATTCCTGAATTCTTGTCTGACTTTCGTGACGTTTTTGAAGAACCCAAGGTTGGTTCACTACCTCCGCACCGGGAGTGCGATTGTGCCATAGACTTGATCCCGGGTAGTAAATACCCTAAGGGTCGTTTATTTAATCTGTCTGTGCCTGAACACGCTGCTATGCGAGAATATATAAAGGAGTCCTTGGAAAAGGGACATATTCGTCCTTCGTCATCTCCCTTAGGAGCCGGTTTTTTCTTTGTGTCTAAGAAAGACGGCTCTTTGAGGCCGTGTATTGATTATCGACTTTTGAATAAAATCACGGTTAAATATCAATATCCGTTACCACTGCTTACTGATTTGTTTGCTCGTATAAAGGGGGCCAAGTGGTTCTCTAAGATTGATCTCCGTGGGGCGTATAATTTGGTGCGAATCAAGCAGGGGGATGAGTGGAAAACCGCATTTAATACGCCCGAGGGCCATTTTGAGTATTTGGTGATGCCTTTTGGTCTTTCAAATGCCCCTTCAGTCTTCCAGTCCTTTATGCATGACATTTTCCGCGATTATTTGGATAAATTTATGATTGTGTATCTGGATGATATTCTGATTTTTTCGGATGACTGGGACTCTCATGTCCAGCAGGTCAGGAGGGTTTTTCAGGTTTTGCGGTCTAATTCCTTGTGTGTGAAGGGTTCTAAGTGTCTTTTTGGGGTTCAGAAGATTTCCTTCTTGGGATACATTTTTTCCCCCTCTTCCATCGAGATGGATCCTGTCAAGGTTCAGGCTATTGGTGATTGGACGCAACCCTCTTCTCTTAAGAGTCTTCAGAAATTTTTGGGCTTTGCTAACTTTTATCGTCGATTTATTGCTGGTTTTTCTGATGTTGTAAAACCATTGACTGATTTGACTAAGAAGGGTGCTGATGTTGCTGATTGGTCCCCTGATGCTGTGGAGGCCTTTCGGGAGCTCAAGCGCCGCTTTTCTTCCGCCCCAGTGTTGCGTCAGCCTGATGTTGCTCTTCCTTTTCAGGTTGAGGTCGACGCTTCTGAAATCGGAGCTGGGGCGGTGTTGTCGCAGAGAAGTTCCGACTGCTCCGTGATGAGACCTTGTGCTTTTTTTTCCCGTAAATTTTCGCCCGCCGAGCGGAATTATGATATTGGGAATCGGGAGCTTTTGGCCATGAAGTGGGCTTTTGAGGAGTGGCGTCACTGGCTTGAGGGGGCCAGACATCAGGTGGTGGTATTGACTGACCACAAAAATTTAATTTACCTTGAGTCTGCCAGGCGCCTGAATCCTAGACAAGCGCGCTGGTCGTTGTTTTTCTCTCGGTTTAATTTTGTGGTGTCTTACCTACCGGGTTCTAAGAATGTTAAGGCGGATGCCCTTTCTAGGAGTTTTGAGCCTGACTCCCCTGGTAATTCTGAGCCCACAGGTATCCTTAAAGATGGAGTGATATTGTCTGCCGTTTCTCCAGACCTGCGGCGGGCCTTGCAGGAGTTTCAGGCGGATAGACCTGATCGTTGCCCACCTGGTAGACTGTTTGTTCCTGATGATTGGACAAGTAGAGTCATCTCTGAGGTTCATTCTTCTGCGTTGGCAGGTCATCCTGGAATCTTTGGTACCAGGGATTTGGTGGCAAGGTCCTTCTGGTGGCCTTCCCTGTCACGAGATGTGCGAGGCTTTGTGCAGTCTTGTGACGTTTGTGCTCGGGCCAAGCCTTGTTGTTCTCGGGCTAGTGGATTGTTGTTACCCTTGCCTATCCCGAAGAGGCCTTGGACGCACATCTCGATGGATTTTATTTCGGATCTGCCTGTTTCTCAGAAGATGTCTGTCATCTGGGTGGTGTGTGACTGTTTCTCTAAGATGGTCCATCTGGTTCCCTTGCCTAAGTTGCCTTCTTCTTCCGAGTTGGTTCCTCTGTTTTTTCAAAATGTTGTTCGTTTGCATGGTATTCCGGAGAATATCGTTTCTGACAGAGGGACCCAATTCGTGTCTAGATTTTGGCGGGCATTCTGTGCTAGGATGGGCATAGATTTGTCTTTTTCGTCTGCTTTCCATCCTCAGACTAATGGCCAGACCGAGCGGACTAATCAGACCTTGGAGACATATTTGAGGTGTTTTGTGTCTGCGGATCAGGATGATTGGGTTGCTTTTTTGCCTTTGGCGGAGTTCGCCCTCAATAATCGGGCCAGCTCTGCCACCTTGGTGTCCCCGTTTTTCTGTAATTCGGGGTTTCATCCTCGATTTTCCTCCGGTCAAGTGGAATCTTCGGATTGTCCTGGAGTGGATGCTGTGGTGGAGAGGTTGCATCAGATTTGGGGGCAGGTGGTGGACAATTTGAAGTTGTCCCAGGAGAAGACTCAGCTTTTTGCCAACCGCCGTCGTCGTGTTGGTCCTCGGCTTTGTGTTGGGGACTTGGTGTGGTTGTCTTCTCGTTTTGTCCCTATGAGGGTTTCTTCTCCTAAGTTTAAGCCTCGGTTCATCGGCCCGTACAAGATATTGGAGATTCTTAACCCTGTGTCCTTCCGTTTGGACCTCCCTGCATCCTTTTCGATTCATAATGTTTTTCATCGGTCATTGTTGCGCAGGTATGAGGTACCAGCTGTGCCTTCCGTTGAGCCTCCTGCTCCGGTGTTGGTTGAGGGTGAGTTGGAGTACGTTGTGGAAAAGATCTTGGACTCTCGTGTTTCCAGACGGAAACTCCAGTATCTGGTCAAATGGAAGGGATACGGTCAGGAGGATAATTCTTGGGTCACTGCCTCTGATGTTCATGCCTCCGATCTTGTCCGTGCCTTTCATAGGGCTCATCCTGATCGCCCTGGTGGTTCTGGTGAGGGTTCGGTGCCCCCTCCTTGAGGGGGGGGTACTGTTGTGAAATTGGATTCTGGGCTCCCCCGGTGGCCACTTGTGGAATTTAACTTGTGTGCATCATCCCCTCTGTTCACCTGCTCCTATCAGGATGTGGGAGTCGCTATATAACCTTGCTCCTCTGTCAGTTTCAGGCCGGTCAACAATGTAATCAGTAGCCTTTCTGTGCATGTTCCTGCTACTAGACAACTCCCAGCTAAGTTGGACTTTTGTCCTTGTGTGTTTTTGCATTTTGTTCCTGTTCACAGCTGCTGTTTCGTTACTGTGTCTGGAAAGCTCTTGTGAGCGGAAATTGCCACTCTGGTGTTATGAGTTAATGCTAGAGTCTTAAAGTAATTTCTGGATGGTGTTTTGATAGGATTTTCTGCTGACCATGAAAGTGCCCTTTCTGTCTTCATGCTATCTAGTAAGCGGACCTCGATTTTGCTAAACCTATTTTCATACTACGTTTGTCATTTCATCTAAAATCACCGCCAATATATGTGGGGGCCTCTGTCTGCCTTTTGGGAAAATTTCTCTAGAGGTGAGCCAGGACTGTCTTTTCCTCTGCTAGGATTAGGTAGTTCTCCGGCTGGCGCTGGGCATCTAGGGATAAAAAAACGTAGGCATGCTACCCGGCCACTTCTAGTTGTGCGGCAGGTTTAGTTCATGGTCAGTATAGTTTCCATCTTCCAAGAGCTAGTTCTCATATATGCTGGGCTATGTTCTCTCGCCATTGAGAATCATGACACCTTCCAGTCCACCAAATACAATGTTTTCCAACGAACCACCTTGCACCCCAAAATAGCGTTCACCTCGTAATCGTCCGTAGACAAACCTGATGTCCTGGCAATGACTCAGAAAACCGGGACATGTATACGGGCTTAAGGAGGGACACATGAAAGGTGTTGGTGATACCTAGGCGTGGAGGAAGGGCTAGACAGTAGACCACAGGATTAACCTGTTTGAGGACCTTGAAGGGACCCAAGTAGCGAGGAGCAAACTTGGTGGACTCAACACGCAGCCTGATGTTACGAGCGGAGAGCCACACTAAGTTGCCAGGAGCAAAGGTCGGGGCAGGGCGCCGATGTGCATCGGCGGAGGACCTCATTCTCTCCTTGGAGGCCCGGATGGCATCCTGAGTGCGGTCCCAAATATCTCGTGCCTCCACTGCCCAGTCTACCACCCTGGAGTCAGCAGAGGACACGGGCATAGGCACAGGAACCCGCGGATGCTGGTCGTAATTAAGGAGGATTGAGTCTGACCGGTGGAGTTGGCTACAGCGTTGTTAAGGGCAAACTCTGCCCACGGTAACAAGGATGCCCAGTCATCCTGCCTGGCAGAAACAAAATGTCGTAAATAAGTGACCAGAGTCTGATTGGCTCTCTCAACCAACCCATTCGTCTCGGGATGATAAGCCTTGGAGAGATTTAACTCAATACTGAGTAGACGACAAAGCTCCCTCCAGAATCGAGACGCAAACTGGGGACCCCGGTCACTGACAATCTTGTCCGGCATACCGTGTAAGCGTAAGATATGCTTGATGAACAAGGCTGCCAGAGCCCGTGCAGAAGGTAGCCGTGGAAGAGGCACCAACTGAACCATTTTGGAAAAATGGTCGGTGATCACCCAGATAATGGTGCAACTACGAGACTTGGGTAAGCCCACCACAAAGTCCATGCCGACCATCTCCCAGGGCCTATCTGCCACTGGCAGAGGGTAAAGCAACCCAGCTGGCCGTTGCCGAGGGGACTTGTTCTTGGCGCAAGAGACACACGCCCGAATATAGTCTGTGACATCACGAGCCATATGCGGCCACCAGTATGTCCTCGCCAGTAACTCAGATGTCCTTTTGGAACCGAAATGTCCACCCACCCTGGACGAGTGTGCCCAAGAGAGAACCTCCGGTCGCAAACTGGATGGTACAAAAGTCTTGCCCGGAGGCACAGACTCTAGCGAAACCGGGGCCACAGTTCTCAGGCTCTCGGTGGGGACAATAAGCCGAGGCTCCTCTTCCTCCTGCACAGATGACACAACGGAGCGAGAGAGAGAGCGTCGGCACGAATGTTCTTCTCCCCAGAAAGAAAATGGAGGGTGAAATGAAACCGGGAGAAGAACAAGGACCATCTGGCCTGTCGAGAATTTAACCGCTGGGCTGTCTGCAGGTACACCAAATTTTTATGATCTGTGAAGACTTGGAAGGGAAAACGAGCTCCTTCCAAGAGATGTCTCCACTCCGAGAATGCCAACTTCATGGCTAGCAACTCCCTGTCCCCGATGGAATAATTCCTCTCTGCTGGTGAGAAGGTCTTAGAAAAGAAGAAGCAAGGATGTTTCCGACCTTGAGCATCCTTTTGGAAGAGGACTGCTCCAGCACCAACAGATGAGGCATCCACCTCCATGATAAATGGCTTATCTACATCGGGGCGATGTAGGATGGGAGCGCTAGCGAAGTGTGACTTTATGGAGTTAAAGGCCTTGGAGACCTCCTCAGACCACAATTTGGGATTTGCCCCCTTCTTGGTGAGGGCAACCAAGGGAGCTACCAAAGTTGAGAAGTGCGGAATGAACTGGCGATAATAATTAATGAACCCCATAAAGCGCTGCACCGCTTTAAGAGAATGAGGTTCCTGCCAGTCCATCACAGCCTGTAGTTTGGCAGGATCCATAGCCAATCCCTGGGCGGAGATGATATAGCCTAGGAAAGGTAAGGACTCCTGCTCGAACATACACTTCTCCAACTTGGCATAGAAGGAGTTTGCCCATAGGAGGTCGAAGACTTTGCAAACATCTCTCCGGTGGGAGTCAATATCTGGAGAGTAGATGAGAATATCATCCAGATAGACTATGACCGAGGTGGTGAGTATATCCCGGAAGATGTCGTTCACAAAGTCTTGGAAAAAAGCTGGGGCATTACAGAGCCCGAAGGGCATCACCAGATATTCATAGTGCCCATCCCTGGTGTTAAAAGCCGTCTTCCATTCGTCCCCCTCACGGATGCGAATCAGGTTGTAAGCACCACGCAGATCTAGTTTAGTAAACACCCTTGCTCCCCGAAGCCTATCGAAGAGCTCAGATATCAAGGGCAAAGGATACTTATTCTTAACAGTGATGGCGTTAAGACCCCTGTAGTCTATACATGGACGCAGTTCCCCATTCTTCTTCTGCACGAAGAAGAACCCAGCCCCAGCAGGTGACACTGACTTCCTGATGAACCCTCTTGCCAGATTCTCTTGAATGGTCTGAGACATTGCCTCCGTCTCCGGGAGAGATAACGGATAAACTCGACCCCGGGGAGGCTCAGCACCAGGCAAGAGATCAATAGGACAGTCATAGGGGCGATGGGGCGGAAGGGTCTCCGCTGCCTTTTTGGAGAACACGTCTGCATAAGACCAATATTGCTTGGGGAGAGAGGATAGATCTGTGGGTACCTCTGTAGTCGCAACCTGAACGCACTCCCTCTGACACCTACCCCCACAAGATTCACCCCATCCCAGAATTCTGCCTGAGGACCACTCGATATGAGGAGAGTGGTACCGTAGCCAAGGTATCCCCAACAGGACCTCATCAATTCCCTCAGGAATAACGAGCAGAGATATAATCTCCTGATGGGATGGCGACATGGACAGAGTAAGAGGGATCGTCTGGTGTGTTATCTGTGAGGGCAGTGTCGACCCATTCACCACTCGTACCGTTACTGGTTGAGCTAGCATAACCAGGGGTATTGCGTGACGTTGGGCAAAGGCAGAAGACATAAAATTGCCCTCCGCCCCAGAATCCACGCAGAGCTCTACCGAGTGGGAGGATGAGCCTATAATAATTGTCCGCTTAAAGGACAATTTGGAGGCAAACGTCGCCGTGTCTAGTGTACCTCCACCTACTACTACTAGACGCTGACGTTTCCTCGACTGCTGGGGACATCTGGTGGCAAGATGTCCTGACTGCTGGCAAACAAGACAGACCTTGAGTGCACAAGCGGTCCGGGACTTAGATCCCGCTAGTGACACTTCCATGGCCTCATGTGACTCAGGAACCAGGACCGGAGATTCCAGAGGTTTGGCGAAGGTGGGAGCCAGTCGAAACCTCTGCCTACACTGGGCTCGCTCTAACCTCTGCTCGTTAAAACAGAGGTCAATTCGAGTAGAGACAGTTATTAACTCCTCCAGTGTGGCAGGAATCTCCCTAGTGGCCAGAGTGTCCTTAACGTGATCAGCCAGGCCCCTCCAAAATATGGGGATAAGGGCTTTATCCGACCACTCCAGCTCAGAAGCTAAAGTACGAAAGCGGATGGCAAAATGGCTGTCACCCTGAGTTAATGCCAGCAGTTGGAGCGCTGTGTCATGGGTGACTTGAGGTCCTAAAAAGACCTGTTTCAGAGTGCTCAGGAACAGCGGAGCACTCTGCACCACATGATCGCCACGCTCCCACAGCGGTGTAGCCCATTCCAACACCCTGTCCGACAAGAGAGACAGAATAAATCCCACCTTAGCCCGCTCAGTGGGAAAACGTGCAGCCAGGAGCTCGAGGTGAATAGAGCACTGACTCACGAATCCCCTACAAGATTTGCTATCTCCAGAAAATTTTTCTGGCAGCGGGAGGCGAGATAATGTCGGAACAGGGGTGGCAGTGGACAAGGTTGATGCAGCCACGCTAGCAGCCTGTACAGCAACTGTGGTAACATCCACAGCTGAGGTTGAGCTCTCGAGAGCCGCCAACCTACCCTCCAGCTGCTGGATATACCGCAAGGATTGCTGAATGTCCGCCATTTACTAGCCAGACCCTGGCGCTAGTATTCTGTTAGGGTTAGCGGAATGCACCGAGTAAATAGAGATGTTTTTATTGATATTGGTGCGTTCGCAGCCCGGGGTCCACCGTGCAGGAGTACCTGCTGCTAGCAAACGGCGGCACTATATGGCGGTATGGACTAACTCAGTTAATGCCCAAGTAGCCGTGAAAGCAAAGCACTGTGCCCTGTTAGACTTCACAGAGGCACAGGCTAACTGCCCAAACAGAGGGCAGTCAGTGGTCACGCATGCACACAAAACTCCTCGCCGGAGGTGCCAGCATTCTAGGGGCTTATTTCTGCCAGGTCCCTGAATACATACAAACACAAAATCCTAGCCGGAGGTGCCAGCATTCTAGGGGCTTATTTCAGCCGGGTCCCTGAACACACTCACACGTGACCACACTGGCGCAAAGCACAGAACAAAGAACAATACTAGCGCATAGCCGTGCGGCCATGCGAACCTTAAATAGTTGCAGCACGTACAGGACCTTCCTAAAAGGACCAATGAGAGGCTGCCACGGAGCGTGAGCACCTACAGGACCTTCCTGAAGGACCAATGGCCTTAGCTGCAGTATCTGATCATGTGACCCTCGATCTTCACTGAGAGATCCTACTCTGGGCATGCTCAGAATGAGAAAAGCAGGACTTAGTCCCAGAAGCGTCTGCTCGCTGCTGCCCAGCACTGACTTCAATGGCAGGAGCAGGAAAGGCAGCAGTAACTCTTTGTACAGTCAGACTGAGCGAGACGCTGGGACCGACGTCTCCGCTGAGCAGGCTCCACTGCGGCAGGAGAAGAATGGGGGACCGCAGAGGAGATGGCCCGAGATTCCCCCTGCGCAGAGGCGGGAACTCGACCCCTAACACCTCGTCTCCCGGTGCTTACCTGCACGCAACCTCCGATCCTCACAAGATGTTCTTCTATACTCCCCTCTTATCTCCTCTTCCCACAATCGCATACAAGATTTTTCCCGCGCATCCCCCATACTCTGGAACTCTCTACCCCAACATATCAGACTCTCGCTTTCAAAAAGACCCTGAAGACCTACCTCTTCTACAACCTGCAGTAACCACCGATAGACCAAACCACTGCACAACCAGCTCTACCCTCACCTACTGTATTCTCACCCATCCCTTGCAGATTGAGAGCTCTCGCTGGCAGGGTCCTCTCTCCTCATGTACCAGTCGTGACTTGTGTTGATTAAGATTATTGTACTTGTTTTTTATTATGTATACCCCTTCCCACATGTAAAGCACTATGGAATAAATGGCGCTATAATAATAAATAATAATAATCTGTTATTTGCCGTTCACTACCAAAGACAATATACATAAATTATACGTGAATGCAGAACCCCCGTACTATAACCAAATTGCAATGGGTTTGTCTGTTGTCAGGTCGGCAAAATAATAACACAAAAACAGCCTTTCTGGCACAAATTAAAATAAAAAGTCCATACAAACAGTCCTTCCCAGTATGGCTCCAGCCCTCTGGGATGCAACACATTTCAACTCCTGGCAGAACTTGCGTCTGGAGACTTCCTTCCTCCAAAAGAACAACAGCGAAAAAAACACAGTTGCTGGACATTTAACTTTGCAAACCACACCCTTGAGGTGGAAATATGCTGAGTAGGCGTCCTGCCCATCTCTGACCTACTCACCAAAAACCCAAACCCTTGTAACGACTGTTTTAACCCTTTCACGACATGCACTGTACTAGTACGGCGCATGTCGTGTCTCACCACCGGAGCCCACATCTTTTCTGGCACATGTCAGCTGTTTTGAACAGCTGACATGTGCCCGGAACAGCCGTGGGTGGAATCGCCATCCACCCGTGGTTATTAACCTGTTAAATGACGCTGTCAACCACTGACTGTTGCATTTAACATGGCTTCGGGCAATCGCACTGGAAATCCACCCATCATGACCCCCATCACGTGATCGTGGGTCACCGATGGGTTGGAATGACAACAGGGCCTCTTAGGTTGTCACTGTCGGATTGCTATCGGGTGTGGTATTCTGCTACATATAGGTGATTTGATCATTGCCTGTATGTAGCAGAGCTGATCGGGTTATGGCAGCTTCTTCTCCCATGGAAACTATTGAAGCATGCCAAAAGTAAAAAAAAGTTTTAAAAAAATATTGAAAAAATAAAAAAATGTAAAAGTTTAAATCCCCCCCTTTTGCCCCATTCAAAATAAAACAATAAAAACCCCCACATATTTGGTATTGCGGCATTCAGAATCGTCCGATCTATCAATATAAAAAAAGAATTAACCCAATCGCTAAACGGTGTAAGGAGAAAAAAATTAAAACCGCCAAAATTAAATTTTTTTGGTCTACGCAGCATTACATTAAAATGCAATAACGGGCAATCAAAAGATCCTATCTACACTAAAATGGTATCAATAAAAACGTCAGTGTGGCACTCAAAAAATAAGCCCTCATACAGCTCGAGATCACAAAAAGTGGAGACGCTACGGGTATCGGAAAATGGCGCAATTTTTTTTTTAACAAAGTTTGGATTTTTTTTCACCACTTAAATAAAAAAGAACCTAGACATGTTTGGTGTCTATGAACTCGTAATGACCTGGAGATTCATTATGGCAGGTCAGTTTTAACATTTGGTGAACACGGTAAAAAAATCCAAAAACTGTTGTGGAATTGCACTTTTTTTGCAATTTTACCACACTTGGATTTTTTTTTCGTTTTTTAGTACATGATATGGTATAACCAATGGTGTCATTCAAAAGTACAACTTGTCCTGCAAAAAACAATCCTGCACATGACCATATTAACAGAAAAATAAAAAAGTTATCACTCTGGGAAGAAGGGAGCGAAAAACAGAAACGCAAAAACGGAAAAGGGCTAGGTCTCAAAGTGGTTAACCACCTTAAGCACATATTATGCTAGAGAGAAACTTATGGGATTTAGATCACAGAAGAAAGAAATCTTCTTGATACATATCTCCCTCACACACAGCACCAGTGACCCTGTGACATATTCCCCCCCCCCCCCCCCGCCCAAAGCTGGGGGTTTTGGCACCTTCAGACTCCAAAGAGGGAATTAGAGAGCGAACATCAGCTTTACTGTGTAACTTCCTGGGTCTATGCTTTACGTGGAAACTGAAATCTTGGAGGCTGCCTAGTCACCCGTGCATTCTTACCCTTCTTTTCCCTCAACCATCTCAGAGGGGCATGGTCTGAAACTAGCTTAAATCTATGGCCAGCAGGTAATATTTCAGTGTATCTATGGCTCATTTTATAGCTAAGCACTCCTTCTTGACTATAGCATAATTTCTCTTGCATGAAGAGAGCTTCCGGCTCAGATACAGGATTGGATGTTCTTCCCCATTTATTTTTTGAGACAGCACCACTCCCAAGTCAACTTCTGACACATCTGTGTGGACCACAAATTCTTTTCTGAAGTCCGGTGCAAGCAGAATCGGATGTTTACACAGAGCCTGCTTCAGCTCCTGGAGAGCCATCTTAATATCAGCAGGCCATTTAATCATCGTCGATTTTTTGGATTTAAGGAGATCCGTCAAAGGTGCAGCAATTAATGTGAAACTTGGGATAACCTGCGGGTAATAACCCACAATTCCATTAAACGCCCTCACTTGCTTCTTGGAAAGCGGTTGTGGCCAATTCTGAATCGCCTCAACCTTGTTTACTTGTGGCTTGATTTCGCCCCTCCCGATGACGGAGCCCAAGTACTTGGCCTCTTCCTTCCCTATGGCACATTTTTGGGGGTTTACTGTGAACTCCGCATTTTCAACGCATCCAGGTTCACCTGTACCTTTGGTAGATGACTACCCCAGTCAGGGCTGAAGATCACAATGTCATCTAGGTAGGCCGTGGTATATTTCTTATGCGGAGCTAGGATCTGATCCATAGCCCTCTGGAAGGTAGCCACTTTCCTGATTCCTCCACTTGGTGTGTCTTGGAAGCAGTGAGTGACAGTTTTGTTTTCCTATGGAATCAAGGTTCTGCTGAGCTGTCAGTTTGGTGAGTGACAGGTCAGTCTTCCAATCTAATGTAGGGGCATGTGGTATTTTGATAGACAGCCCAGTCTTCCTGTCTGAGACTGGAAGGTGCTGAGCTTCCTTCAGGTATTTCCTGTTCTGAGTGATTACCCAGCTACTTAGCTAAGCTGTCAGTACCAAATCACTGACAGTTGTAGCATTTTCTCGCTAGTGCATGTTTGCCTTGCATTTCAGTGCTCTGTTTGTTGATGTATTGCTGCCTGACATTGGACCTTACACTGCCCATCTGTTTGTCTAGCCCCTTTGCTTTGATCCACTATCCTCCTGGTATTCTGACCTCGGACCGTGACCTGACTGCGTTTTTTGTCTTTCATTTTAATTTATGACGTACTCTCTTGGTATCTGACCCCGGAATGTTTGACTACCCTGCTTCACATCCATGCAATGCTTTCTGAACTCTGTTGTCCCACATACACTGAAAACAAGAATACTTGGTATACCCTCATTGCTGAGCAAGAAGTAAGCATACTGTTTTAAGGTCAAACGAAAAAAATTGGCTTGGTTTTAAGGTCAACACAGATGATCCAATTGTATTTTTGATATTGTAATAACTCAATGACCCTCTTTATGTTTCCGTATTCTTCACAAAGAGAAATTGAATAGCCAATTGGGACTACACCAAATAATTTGCCATAGTGGATGAAGACACACTTTAAGTTCCACTTTTAGCTATAAATGAACAGTAGCCATTTATTTGAGTTATAGATTGAAATTCCCAATTCCTCAATTAAACCATGATTGTTAAGGAAACACATAAAGCCATTGTCACTTCTAAAGTATCGCAGAAATGCACTTTCTCTGGATTGAAAGTAGGATACCTTTGCTTCTTTTTCAAGCAAGTTTTTTTCATGTAGTCTTGATGTTAGGAGTTCTGAAGCCTTTTTTGACGACTCCAAGACTCATGCCAAATTGCTCAATTCATGCTGGTCAAATCCCATACGTACAAACATCTTCAATTTAAGAAATTTCAACATTGCTGTCATTTTGTTCTGCACCATAATACTGTTCTTGAATTGAGGGTAGTTCAAGGAAAACTGGAACTGGGATTTCAGCTGAATGAGAGACTAGTGGAAGACTAGGGTACTAGTTTATATTTATTTTTCTTGTAATATCCTGGGGTTTTCACTTTACAAAAGTAACAGTCACTGTAATGATCTCTTGGCTCTCGCAAGTGATGAGTGAGCACTAAAATGATCAAATCAAGCACATTGGACTGCTTGGTTGGTTGACTCGAGTAACAAGTATAATGGAAGTCAATGGGAAACTCTAGCATTTTTCTGGCAGACCCTACCAGGAGATCTGTGGGGCAGTAAAATCACTGAAATGGATGGAAAAAGTGCTCAAAACTAATGTGAACAGCATGGAGATGCTTGGACGCATCTCTGACTGGCAGTTTGCTGCTGCGAACAATATTATCAGAGTTTTACACTACTTATACGGACTGACAGTAAAACACACAAAACCGAAGATAAAATGGATTTTACAGGAAAAAAGTTAGGAAACATTCTTTCTGGTATAATAACTTGTATATAAGGCAAATTAAAAAAGAGAGAAAAAAAGCCTGTTTCCTTCACCCCTTAGGCTATGTTTACATACAGCATTTTTGCTTCGTTTTTGCACTTTTTCATTGCTTTTAATAGTGAAAAAATCCTTCACCAGTAAATGTAATTTTAATATTTTACTAACTTATCTGAGCAAGTGGTTGTGTGACATGGTTAGATACATCCTATTTGTGACCCTAGTCACATCCAAGGACAGGCCGTGAGTCAGCGAAGTCAGACGTCCCAGGGTCAATACTAAAAAAAGCACATAGTAAACCATGGGAAAATACGAAATCATAAATCCAGTCACATGCCAGGGTCAGAATATCAGACAAATAGGGGATAAGCAAAGGGTCAATAACAAGCGGGTAATCAGAACACGGTCCAATGGTCAGCAGCAGAATATCAGATGCAAAGGGGCAATAACAAATGGGTAGTCAGAACACGGTCCAAAGGTCAGCAGCAAATCAGAACTTTCAGCACAGGGAACAGGTGAACACACACCAGGGAGCACAAGCTTAGAACAATCTATTGACTGGCAGTGATCTGGGCCAGACAGCTCACCTAAATAGCAGGGCAATTACCAAGAACAGGGAGCACCTGTGGAAATCTCTGCCCCTTCCAGTCTCAGATAGCTCAACCGAACTGTCAATCAAAGCACTGACAGCTCATCACGCCCTAGCACAGAATAGGATGACAGAGCTGTCCATAACCGAGTCCAAGACACTCTGAGCAGAGGAATCGTGACACTATTTCATTTATGAAGGAGGAACTCTGAGACTCACAAAGCCTATGCTGACAGTGCAAGAACTGCCAAACATTAGAAGGAAGAAGGACTTCGATACACCTAGTATTAGGCATAAAGGAGGGTCTCATACATGTTCTGTTAAAATTGTTAGGGAGTGGGACTTCTAGACTCATAAAGCCTATGCACTAAGTGCAAGGACTGTCAAAAATTAGAAGGAGGCACTAATATACCCTGGAAGACATGTAGAGGAGGGCCTGAGAATAAATTATTTGACCACAGTAACACGATCCACATGTAGCATGACATTATCATGTTGAAAAATGGCTCCTGGGATACTTTCACGTTGCCTGGTGAAAGCCTCTTCATGACGCTGCCCACGTGGGTCATAGACCAACATAGTGCAAACACCTTCTGATTGTTTGTGTAGATACTGACGCCTTGGGCTCGGTATGTGACATTTCATTTCACTTACATAACAGCAATGGATGACTACACACCATTCTTCGAATCTGACAAGACCACTTGGGCAACACCTTTAAGAGGCATTTAAGAGGGAACGTCATGCCTGCCCCTTTAGGTAATTTATTAGACTGAGCACCAACGGTAGTTTTCTGATTGCACTGAGATAGGTCCAGAGAAGGATGTGGAGTTTGACTAGCCTGGACAGGAGGGAAGTGGGATCAAAGCTCCTCACAAAGATGTGACTAAACCATCTTTAACCTGATTATTGTGCTGCTTTCCCATTTATCAGTTCTACTCTAGTGTTTGTTTTTCAATGTTTTATTGTAGGTGTCTATGAATTATAACACAGCCTCTTTCACACTCTTGCAGACCGGTTAGGGAAATTTAAAAGGAAAGCAATGGATATTTGTGAGTGATAGAAATTGAAGGGCACACTAATTTTTTTCTAGCTTTACCGCTCTGTGAATGCTAGTGATCATATTTTTGCTGTTTTCCATCTCTATCATAAAGAGACAAACAAAAGAGTAGAGAAGCACAATGTGAGTGCTACGATATATAAGCAATCAGTGAATATGTGAAATGGTAGTGCAGCGCCAGAGTCCTGGTCGTTGCAGTAACGTCGTTCTTCCACCAGGGGGAGTGATGTTACGTCTGAAGGCAATAACGGAGATCTCTTTACCAGGTATCACAAACCATACACCACACTTCACACTCCAGTCCCCCAGGGGGAGCTTCGCTCCTATCTATTAGGGCACTCCTCACAATTAGGTAAAACTGGTGGGCTGGATAGGAAGTTAGGGAGAAGCTGACTGGGCTTCACCCAGGCAGCACCTGTCAGGCAGCCAGAGGGGAAGGAGGAACATCTAAGAGCTGCAGAAAGAGAGGTCCCTGACAGGGGTGGGATCCTGTCAGAGGCCTAGACAGAAGGCCACGGAGCTGCGCCTGCCCCACGTGCGGCAGCATCCTAAGAAAGAGACACGAACAGTGAATTGTATTGTAGAGGGTGAGAAACGAAGTCATAGCAAAAGGAGAGGATACCAGAAAGAGTTCTGCCCTGCAAAAGGCTGCCTCCTTTCTCAGGCGCAGGATCCGGTAGCTGTAACACCGAGGGAGTCAACATCTCCAAGCCTGGCTCCAGAGACCGGCAGGACAGCTAGTTCCATATTGGTTGCCCGACCTTATACCCAGGAGGCATGGTGACAACTTGTGGGGGCTGGGGCGTGATAGAGTCCCTGTAAAAAGCCTGAGGCCATCAGTCATACGGGTTTGTCCTATCCATTCCATCTGGGGGACAGAGAGAGAGAAATAACATCTAGAACACCAACATCAGTTGTGAGGACCTTAACGAGAAGCTTAGCAGGGAGGTACTACAACATCCAGGCACTAGAGGAAGGCTACTGACTTCCACCTGGATAAGGGGACTCTGGACTTGCCTTCAGACCAGCGGGACTCTGCCTACCCTGTGGTCTGTACCCTGGACTGTGGACGCTGAAGGCTTCAGTAAAGGTAAAGAGACTGCAATCTTGTGTCCTCGTTCTTCACTGCGCCTTACACCATTGACCATCTACACTCTGGGAAGCCCTGGGGTTACACTTCACCTGTGGGAAGGTATACCATCTAGCTGCCATCACAGCACCCCAGTAGACCCCTAAGCAGCGTCGGTCACCCTGACCGAATACCACAGGTGGCGTCATGAACATATCCCTTTAAAGACCTTTCCCCCATTTATAATGGACGTCCCTAGGGCCACGGACCGGGTCAGCCACTGTGACATCCCCGCCGAGAACCGAAGGACCTGTACCCCACGGCCCTTGGGGCGCTCCAGTAACATTGCTCAAAATGTATGTAAAGAGAAAGAGCAATATGCAATGACAGTGATCAGTACATAACACGTAGAAAAAATACTTTATTACTTTATTAACAGCAAGCCAGACAACAAGGTTTAAAAACAATTAAAAAGCATAAAACAATATGCTGTAAATCCAGACCATAACAGTATAGTGTTAAATGTCAAATTCCAGATCAGGTCACCAAAATATAAATAAATAAAGTATGGGAAAATGCAGGCCAGCTGAGTAGGAATGGTGAAAGTCACAAGGGTACAGGTAGAATTATCAACATCAGCTAAATACAGAGATAAAGTAAATCCCTATAGATAAAGTGCATATGAGTCATAACGGGCAAAGCAAACCATCAAATGTGCATTATCAAAAGTACCAGATGTGATTACTAGATTTAGAGAGTCTCACATGGAACAACATAATCACCTGTCCTGTCTATGGCAAGGTAGTAGTGAGGATGAGCACCGACATAGGGAGTAAAATACAGCCCATGCCAAAGACCGATCAGGAATGAGATAAGCCCTAAACCCCACGCGTATCACCACTCAGAGGGGTGGCTTCATCAGGGGAGATAGTATAGTCTGCATTGCTGCCATATAAAATATACTAGAAGGTAATTAGCGCTAAAATTGGTCAAGTCCGAAATATTCATCAGTTTCGACAAGAAGACCTTTTTTGGAACGACCATTTTTATCTTCTGGGCCAAATTTAAAGAACAGGTAGATTCCAATTCTAATTAAAAAACAACCTAAGGGTTCATGCAGACGTCCGAGTAAATTGGTTCATACTCGAACCGCTATGCAAGCACTGACAGCAACTCTCACGACCCGAGAGTGACAGCTTCATATATTTCTATGAGGCTAATTACATAGACAAGAGAGAAGGATGTGCAGCCATATCAGGTTAGGGTGCTACACAAGTATTAAAAAATCATGAGCAAAAATAATAAAGGCAATACACATGACAGTGTGCACATCTATATAA
The DNA here is from genome assembly GCF_051348905.1 of Ranitomeya variabilis. Taxonomy (NCBI): domain Eukaryota; kingdom Metazoa; phylum Chordata; class Amphibia; order Anura; family Dendrobatidae; genus Ranitomeya; species Ranitomeya variabilis. The sequence goes on along the minus strand of NC_135232.1, from coordinate 796,499,599 downwards.
AAATTAACAAGTGCTGGACAACCATTAAAATACAATTAAAGCCTGAACTTAAACTTCTGACATCAAAGACATAGAATATATCAATATGCTCAAATACAAGGGTCTATTATGGACTTATAAACCGGGGCCCAGTTAATGGTAATGTCAGAGATATTTATAATATAATATCTAGTATATTACCTGATACATAAAATATAAACCATGTAGTTTGGATACTAATGAGGGTGCTTTTAGCACAATAAAATATTAAGTAATAAAACAATATCCAATAAAGTGATTTAAAAAGTCACAAAATTCTTGCTCCATGCAGAATTGCACAATTTTGCGACTATTGCAGCTTTTAAGGCAGTTTTTGCCAGCTCTGCTAAAATGTGCAGAGCTGGAGCTGGAACGGGATGTAGTAGAGCGTGACGACGCCCGCTTGTCTAATTAACAATGAGGTGCAGTGTACCTTTCACCACAAATCTTACAGTGACAAGGTGCATGCCACTTTTCAGATGCACCTGATTCATTAAGAGGTGTGCGCATCTTAAAGAATCAGTTGCCTCTGCCTCTTAATGAGTCAAGTGCCTCTGACTCCAGCATGCCCCCCATCAAGATCAGTATGAACAATGCCAGTCTTGAAGAATTGAGGCCTTTGTCTTGACAAGTCAGAGTTCATTAGACGACATAAAGGGAACCGACACATTATTAGGCCGGTGGCTGAGTGTAATTGAATAGTACACATTTACAGTGGTTTGCATCAGTTTTGTAAAGAACATGTCTACAACTGTGAACATTTAGTTTTCTTTTTATTGTGAAAGAACAAATAGGACAAAATTACTGAAAACTTCCGTGTGTATAAGTATTCATCCCCCATAGAGTCAGTACTTTGTGGAGCCTCCTTTTGTCGCAATTTAAGCTGCAATTAGCTTTGGATAAGTCTCTATGAGTTCTCCACATCCTGCCACTGGGATGTTTGCCCATTCTTCAAAGCAAAACAGCTCCAGTTGCTTCAAGTTAGATGGTTTCCTCTGGTGAACTGCAATCTTGAAGTCTGACCACAGATTCTCAATTGGATTAACATCTGGGCTTTGACTAGGCCACTCCAAAACATTTACACGTTTCCCCTTAAACCACTCGAGTGTTGCTATAACAGTATCCTTTGGGTCATTGTCTTGTTGGAAGGTGAACCTCAGTCCCAGTTTCAAATCACTGACAGACTGAAACAGGTTTTACTCATAAATATCCCTGTATTTTGCACCATTCATCTTCCCCTCTACTCTGACCATTTTCCCAGTCCCTGGTACCGGAAAACCTTCCCACAGCATGGTGCTGCCACCACCATGTTTCACTGTGGGGATGGTGTTCTTGGAGTGAGGAGCTGTGTTGGTTTGGCCCCAGACATAGCATTTACCTTGGTGGCCAAAAAGTTAACCACTGACCACAGCACCTTCCTCCAGACATTTGGGGAGTCTCCCACGTCTTTTGGCAAACTCAAAATAAGCCTTACAATTTTTGTGTGCAAGTAAAGGCTTTTTTCTGCCCTCTGTTCCATAAAGCCCACCTCTATGGAGTGTATGGCTTATTATGGTCTTATGGACACATACTTCAGTCTCTGTTTGGGAGATCTGCAGCTCACTCAGGGTTTCATTTGGTCTCTATGATGCCTATCTGATCAATGCCTTCATTGCCCAGGCTGAGAGGTTTGGTGGGCAGCCCTCTCTTGCCAAGTTTGCTGTGGTTCTTTTCATTTGATGATAATAGATTTGATGGTGCTCCGGGGGATCATCAGAGACTGGGATATTTTTTATAACCCAATCCTTACTTGTACTTCTCAACAACTTTGTCCCTTACTTGGTTGGAGATCTCCTTTGTCTTCTTGGTGTTTGTTTAGTGGTGCCCATTAATAGTGTTGCAGCCTCTGTGGCCTTTCAGAAAAGGTAAAGTGTATATACTGACAGAACACATGACACTTAGATTGCACACAGGTGGACTTTCCTTTCAGTAAGCATCTGACTTATGAAGGTAATTGATTGCACCAAATCTCTTAATTTTAATTTATGCCTATATTTTTATCACTTCACCAATTTAGACTATTTAGTGCTGATGTATCGCACACAAATCGAATTACAAAAATATTTTAACACAGGTTGTTGTAATATGACAAAATAGGTAGAAAGCCAAAGGGTAGGGGAATACTTTAGCCACTGTAGCTAAATATCACACCTTTACATACTAATCTGGTGTTTATTAAAACAATGACACCAAAATCAAAAGCTCAGCTCAGATGATCTATGTGACAAATTATTTTCACATAGTAATTATTTTCAGAATTGACACTTGTGACTATTACTTCTTTAAACTAAGGTTTCTAGATTTGTAAGCCAAACCAAACTTTGAGGCTAAATTTACTGTTACATATTAGTAGGCATCACATGTTCACAAAAAAAGGGAACCCATGAAACTGAATGAAGTTACTGCATTGCATATTAATGCAAAAAACACAGATAGAAGCATTTATCATATTTGTATTATCTGATATTTCAGCTACAATGTTACAAGATTTTACCAGAGAGCTAATAGCACTGGTTGAACAAGTCTCAATTAATGTTGCTTAAAGGCCTTATGTACTGTGACATTTCCCTTCTGGTTCTGCTAGTGTCACTGGACAACGCTGCGCCTTACTTTTAGGTATCACGGGGCAATAATGGCACTGTGTATTTTCATTACTTTGTGTTGCCTTGCCGTCCAGGGAGCTTAGGAGTTATCTTCAGTCTCTTATTTGTGTTGACATCCTGCTGGCTAGTCCTAGGTGGCTGCTGCTACTTAACTTATAGTATCCCTATTCCGCAACTTAACCTGGTCCACATCCCTCCTCTCTGCTACCGTGGTGCAATTTTAATTATTCTGTTGTCTGACCACAGCTTGTATTTTGACCACTCACTTCCAATCTGATTCTAACACTGACTTAGACCTCCTGGTATAGACCCGGAGTTTATGACCCTTCTTGACACAGGGTTGCTCCAATGGCCAACAGCCTCCTCCATGGCCCCAACCCAGGTGCCTTTGCGTAAGTCCAGATCTCTTATGAGTGGTTAAAGGGTTAAGGCTACGGCAAACTCTAGGATCTAGTACACAGAGTAACTAGCACTAAGCCTGTCCATGGAAGCCATATGAAGTGCTGCCAGGCTAACATGTACAGTGCTCTTATGGAGCTCCAATATGGCATCAGTAGAACTTTATTGCTTTCAGATTTTCATAGCTGTGAAATACTTTTATGACCAAAAATGACAAAAGTACTCTAAGAGTGATACCTTTATTGGCCAATCAGAAAAGTTATCTCTCAGAGCACCGAGGATCCTCCTTCAGGCAGGTGACTGGGACAATAGCCAACATTTAAAATATATTACAACAGGACATTTGTGCATAGGTTAGATGGTGTAATGCTTCCTAAAGATCAACCAAGGAAATCAAATTAAGGTTTTTATTACAAATAAAGGGGTGTTGGGAGTGATGGCTTAGTGACCTGAAGTAAGACTGGTGGAGATGTGAACTGTGTCCATCTACTGTGTACATTCAGTGTAGCAGAACATTCCTCTGGCAACCAATACATTACATATCATTTGATTGCACCTGCTGTGTGGAGCCTCAGTCCTTGCATAGCATAGTACGGAGCAGGCCACCAGGGGAACGATTATAGAAGAGTAGTTTTTTCTTTTTTTATATCTTGTCAGTATATAATAGTCAGGGGAACTGTGGGGACAAAAATAATAATAATAATAATTTTATTTATATAGCGCCAACATATTCCGCAGCGCTTTACAAATTATAGAGGGGACTTGTACAGACAATAGACATTACAGCATAACAGAAATCACAGTTCAAAATACAGTAGATACCAGGAGGAATGAGGGCCCTGCTCGCAAGCTTACAAACTATGAGGAAAAGGGGAGACACGAGAGGTGGATGGTAACAATTGCTTGAGTTATTCGGACCAGCCATAGTGTAAGGCTCGGGTGTTCATGTAAAGCTGCATGTATTAGGGTTGAACAATTAATATAATGTTCAATTCTCTAGTTGCCTACTCCTGGCCTAATAGATATTGATCATGTGCACTAAAGAAATACACCAGACACAGTCAGCTGTAACTCTCCTTGATCAATGTGTGGCTCAGCTCCAAGAAGGGAAGTTTATTAGTGAAAACACATCTTATATATCTCCTGTAAGGGGGCTCGGTTAGCTCTAAAATGGGAGTGATCGGATGTATTCCATTGGTTAGTGGGTTGGGCATGAGCAAGTCCATGGGCGGATCCATGAGGTCATCAGGGTGGGTTGGTCCGTGAGGTCATCAGGGTGGGCGTCACTGTGGGTGGATCCATGAGGTCATCAGGGTGGGTGTCATCTTGGATACCAGAGCACACGGTCTGCTGATACAGGAAATGGCGGCCATCTTTAGTGTCTTCATTGTTCATCTTGGATACCAGAGCACATGGATCTGATACAGGAGATGGCAGCCATCTTCAGTGTCTCACTTTGTCTGAGGAAAACTTATGTAAGGTTAAACAATACATGTTATGGGTTGCTTCTCTCAATTACCTTATGTGTTGAGGTTAATTAAGTATTTGATCTTATGGCTCTCCTCAACAGCCCCCCCTAAATACTTTATTAACCTTTTCTTTTATCTTGATCCCACCGTGGTTCCCTAACCCACCAATGTTAAGTGTTATTATGACATCAGAAGCTTCATGACAATATGGATGCTATAGACACCAGAGAATGTGTGACCAATTATGGGTATACTGCGGAGGTATATCGAAGCGCGTTACCCATGTCCTCGGGACTTCCCTACCTGCTGGATCTATTACTCTCCAATCTCCATGGTTACATAAAATACACATGTGACTCACCCTAATGTAACATCCTAGATCTGACCGTCTTGCCCGGGAGGGGGGAATTGGAGTTTTCACCAGTTTGAGACAAGTTTTCCCTTGTGGAAAACCTCCCTTTGTAGCTGGACTTTGACAAGCAGGTCAGATCCTACTCTGTCCCTAACTGTCTAACAAATTTATAATGTGAGAGATGGATCCAGGAGGCGCTCAGCAACCCTGACTGAAGTAGGAGTAGTCAGGAGCACTTGGTAGGGACCCTTAAATCTCAACTCCATGAATGTCTTTCTGATGAACGCCTTTACCAGCACGTAGTCACCAGGTTGGAAAGCATGGGTACCTTCACTGGAATCTGGACCTGGAATGGATGATAAAACTCGTACATGTGTTACTGACAGTTCTTTAGTAACAACAATTACATAATTTACAAGAGTATCACTTCCCAAGGCTAGCTGTTGTGGAAAATATTGACCCAATCTTGGAGGCCCCCCAAAAAGAATCTCGAATGGTGTGAGTTTAGTGGAACCCATTGGAGTGTTTCTGACTGAGTATAAGGCAACGTGCAAAATGTCTGTCCAAGTCTGACCTCCTGACTGGCTTTCAGTAATTTATTTTTGAAGGTGCCATTCAGTGTTTCTACTTTCCCACTGCTCTGGGGGTGATACGGAGTATGTAAACCCAAATCAGCTCCCACTAATGTCCATAGTTCCTTAGTCAGTGCTGCAGTGAACGCAGGTACTTGGTCACTCTCAATTACCTCTGGGATCCCATATCTGCAGACTACTTCAGTCATCAGTCTCTTAACAGTCACTCTGACAGTCATGTTGGTTACTGGATAGGCTTCGGGCCATCCTGAGAACATGTCAGTCACTACCAGTACATACTCGTACTTCCCTACTTTTGGCATTCGAATGTGGTCAATCTGAAAGGGATAAAGTGGTTTAGCCAAATGTTTCTGAGTAACTTTCTGAGGCGGTGCTGGATTGCATGCTGCACACACAAGGCAGGACTTGAAATAATTTTGGGTGACAGTAGAGATCCCAGGTGCCATATAAATCTTCCAAATCAGGTCATTCATCCGATTCTTGCCTCTGTGGGTGATACCGTGTGCCCATTCTGTCACTGAGGGGTACAGATTACGGGGTAGACCTTTGTGTTCACCCTCCAGACTCCATCTTCATCCTTTTTTAGCTCCTCCTTCTTGCCATGACTTCTTTTCATCATCTGATGTCTTGTCTTGATGTAGATGGATAATCCTCATAAGAGAGGCTTTAGTCCCTTCTTCAGTGTCTTGTGACACGTACACCGCTGCTTTCTCTTTCCTAAATGGATCCACAGCATAGGTTTTTGCTGTTTTGTCAGCAAAGAAGTTCCCCCTTGCTTCTGGAGAATCCAGTCTCCGGTGAGCTTTGATCTTGATCACTGCAACCTTTGAAGGTAGATCCAGAGTGACCACAAGTTCTTGCATGGTAGCAGCATGTTTTAGATGAGTTCCACTGGACGTTAAGTATCCTCTGGCTGCCCAGATACTGCCGAAGTCATGAGCCACTCCAAAAGCGTATCTTGAATCCGTGTAGATGTTGACCACCTTCTCCGTCGCTTCCTGACAAGCCAACGTCAAAGCTTTAAGTTCCGCTTCTTGTGCAGACGTGCGGTGGTAGGGATCCGGCTGAGATGACCTGGTCATGTGTAACCATGGCATATCCCATATGGAACCTTCCTGTTTCATCTGCAAATCTGGAACCATCAGTGAAGAACGTCAGGTCAGCATGTGGGAGTGGGTCTTCAGACACGTTTTTCTTGGAGGCTGCTTCTTCCTGCATTTGTTTGAGACAGTCATGATCCTCTGAGTGTGTAGAGGCATCTTCTCCGAGAGCATCAGTATCATCATCCACATCCCCCCTGGAAAGAGGAAGCAGCGTGGACAGTTTGAAGATGCTGCAGCGGACAAGAGTGACATTATCCGGAACCAAGAGCGAACATTGGAGTCTCATATGATGCTGCACCAACAGATGTTTAGGTTCCAACAATAGTAATTATGTCGTGTGGAGCCATTAAGAGAACTGGATGTCCTCAGATGATATCAGGATTTGGGATTCAAAGAGCTGGTGCAGACTGTATGGCCTGTTTAAGAGCGTAGAAAGCTTCCACGGATTTTGTTCATAGTGGAAACGCTGACGTCTTGAGGTCATCGTACAATGGCTGCATCAGCTTTGAGGCATCTGGAAACCTTTTGCGACAATAATAATTGATAGGTCAGCCAACTCATCCGAGGCCCTTGTCTTAGGTTCTTGGCAGAACTCAACACCAGAGTCCCATGTCTCGTCATGCTCCTGTAGAAAGGCATCGGCTGTTTTTCTGGATCTAGAACTTGGTTCAACAGAGTAGCAGCTTGCTGGGGTGTAAACTTGACATAGATGGTGGGCTCCTCAGACATGAGCATTGGCACTGTTGGCGGTGGCACCTGAGGCGGGAGTAGAGATGGCACCGGGAGTGCAGATGTAGTCCCTTGTGTATGAGGAGCCGGAAGAGGTAACAGTCCTGGAATGAGGGGCTCTATTTGGGCAGCTCCAGTATCATAGTGTGGGCTCCAGGTGACGCAGGCAGTCTTAAAAGCCTTAACAGTCCTGTCCTCATTAATGCAAGTTATTGCTGCATGAAGTTGTTGAGCACTAACGTCTGGATGAATAGGGTCATAAGTAGGGGTCACAGTGTGTATGATCATTCTACACAGGAGATTGCCAGCTTTAGTCACCGCTAAGTCCCCAACAGCTATCTGACCACGTGACTCAACAATGATTCGACTGTCAGCTTGAATAGTCGCCCCTCCTGCTTCCACTATAGCTCTAGCTACACCTCCATTGTGTCCTAACTGAGAATTGGCAGCATTAACAATAGCGTCTGTCTCCATTGTTGTTATGTCACCCTTTCCCACCACTAACAAGGGTCCCTCAGGAAGTTCTTTTTCAAAAATAGGTTGCCAACATTCCCTCCCCTTTGTGCTTCCTGTGCTATTGGTATCCCCCTCCCACATTGAGCCCCCCCTTGATACAGTCGCCACCGTCCCATACAGGTGTGCGCTTGGCTGCGAGACAGCCTGTGAGGTACTGGGTATAGGGTTATGTAGACTGCGTGAGAGTGCTGTTGTGGAAGCATTGGGAGGAGAGGTCGCTGCTTGGAGCATCTCATGTGGGTGTGCTGCTAAATTGGCAGTGGAAGTGACAGTAGAAAGGGTAGGTGCCGGGGACGATCCAGGTGGGAGTATTGCTGGATTCCTGACAGGAGTGATAGGGGAAAGGGTTGGTGCCCCACTGGAAACCACTGAGATGGGAAACATGGGTAAAGCCTGTTCACTTACCGAAGGAATATAGTATTGGCCATTAGTGGTCATTACTGGGTAACAAGGATTTGGTGATGTGGTGTGTAGCCTTAATCTGAGATGTTCACCACCAGGAGCAGCACATTCGCCATCCACAACATGGCTGCCGTCAGAATTACATTTGCCATCCACAACATGGCCGCCGTTAGCATTAACACCTTTGCCATCAACAAAATGGCCGCCGTCAGAATTATATTTACCACCAACAAAATGGCCGCCGTCAGAATTATATTTACCACCAACAAAATGGCCGCCGTCAGAATTATATTTACCACCAACAAAATGGCCGCCGTCAGAATTATATTTACCACCAACAAAATGGCCGCCGTCAGAATTATATTTACCACCAACAAAATGGCCGCCGTCAGAATTATATTTACCACCAACAAAATGGCCGCCGTCAGAATTATATTTACCACCAACAAAATGGCCGCCGTCAGAATTATATTTACCACCAACAAAATGGCCGCCGTCACATTTACCACATGGCTCTGGGCCACCATTTTGGCTGCTATTACATTTAACACATTCGCCATCAACAAAATGGCCACCATTACATTTAGCACATGGCTCTGGGCCACCATTATACGGTGGTGGCCGCTCACAGGATATATTTTTGTAATACACATAAGTCAAAACTTTACCTCTTTTTTTTTTTTTTTTTTTCCTTTCCTCCTCTACCCAATTTTCTCTATACAGACTTTCAGAGACTCTTTCTCCTGCCCTAGCAATAGACAACAATCCATTATCTTCTAGGATACCTTTTCTTTCTTTCTTTCTTTTTTTTTTTTCTAAGACAATCTTCCACTCCAGGGGCTGTAACCATCCCCCCTTCTGGCATTCCACACAATTTCCACTAATGTGCATGAGTCTAACTTGCCATCTGAATTTGGCTTAGTGCCCATACGGCAGAACTGCATTAATTTCTCCATCTTTCTATAGATATACAGTGTATCTATCTATCAAGATAACAAACACCAAACAAACAATAAGACGGGGGAGATGACTCAAACCTGAGATTCTAAAGGGAACTGAGTCTGCAGTACTCAGTTCCTATTGCTTCTTGTCACGTGGTCCCTGTCTGACTTCCGTGCTCCATACTTTACAAACCAATTATTCCCTACTTTGTCAAATTGCTCCCTAACTTACCGGTCCCCGTGCAGAGTCACTCACTCGATGTCACGGGGCAAAAACTATAAGTTTAATTATTTGGCTCAAACTGAGTCAATCACTCCAAGTTTTTAATGAGCCGCTACACAATTTATTATGCCCGAACTGAGTCAATCACTCCAAGCTTTACCGGGCCCCCCTAGGCCGAGTCAATCACTCCAGGTCCTAGTCTCTCTTGTACAGAACTGAAAATCTTATCACAGGCGACAACCGTATACCACAGACAAAAATTATTATTATTTTTTTTTTTTCTACTTGCTTGCTTTCCTTCTCTAAAAACAAACTTGTTTTTCCCATCCTACCACATGCTTTTCCTTCTGTAAACACTTGCTTCTTCTTTCCTAGAAACCTGCTATTCCTGTTCCAAACACAATGCTTTTCCTAACTACCAGTCATCTCCTTCTGTAAAAACCTGTTTTTCCTGTTTTATCACTTGCCTCTCCCTCTGTAGAAAAAAAAACCTTGCTTCTCCTAACTACTAGTCATCTCCCCTCTTCACAACATGTAACAGGCAGCAGGCAACTAAAATATGTGACGGTTCTTGCAATTAAATGACCAGCAGCGGAGATACCCTTTCTGCCGTCTTACAGATACCAAGAAAACCGGACACGGTCAGGCAATCTGCACAGGATACCCCGAAGGACACAGGTAAAGACTACAGATTATAAAAATCAGCAGACTTACCGTGTTCTGTTAAGGAGGTGATCAGTCTCCAGGTTCGGGGTACTCAGTGCATCCAGCCGTTCCACTCGCCGGTCCTCAGGGTTCAGGGCTCTCCTCTGCTGGCCCCAGGTTGGGCGGCCAAATATTAGGGTTGAACAATTAATATAATGTTCAATTCTCTAGTTGCCTACTCCTGGCCTAATAGATATTGATCATGTGCACTAAAGAAATACACCAGACACAGTCAGCTGTAACTCTCCTTGATCAATGTGTGGCTCAGCTCCAAGAAGGGAAGTTTATTAGTGAAAACACATCTTATATATCTCCTGTAAGGGGGCTCGGTTAGCTCTAAAATGGGAGTGATCGGATGTATTCCATTGGTTAGTGGGTTGGGCATGAGCAAGTCCATGGGCGGATCCATGAGGTCATCAGGGTGGGTTGGTCCGTGAGGTCATCAGGGTGGGTGTCACTGTGGGTGGATCCATGAGGTCATCAGGGTGGGTGTCATCTTGGATACCAGAGCACACGGTCTGCTGATACAGGAAATGGCGGCCATCTTTAGTGTCTTCATTGTTCATCTTGGATACCAGAGCACATGGATCTGATACAGGAGATGGAAGCCATCTTCAGTGTCTCACTTTGTCTGAGGAAAACTTATGTAAGGTTAAACAATACATGTTATGGGTTGCTTCTCTCAATTACCTTATGTGTTGAGGTTAATTAAGTATTTGATCTTATGGCTCTCCTCAACACATGAACCAGTTAACTGCCTAAGTATGTAGCAGTACAGACACAGAGGCTATTAGACTGCCGTCACACTAGCAGTATTTGGTCAGTATTTTACATCAGTATTTGTAAGCCAAAACCAGGAGTGGAACAATTGGAGGAAAAGTATAATAGAAACATATGCACCACTTCTGCATTTATCACCCACTCCTGGTTTTGACTTACAAATACTGATGTAAAATACTGACCAAATACTGATAGTGTGACGGCATCCTCAACTGTATAAAGTGTATGAGAAGATGATGCGAGGAACCTGATTATGGTTTAAGGTTTTTTTTTATGGGCCACACAGGGATAGTTAGGTTAATGCGTTGAGGCGGTAGGCCAATCTGAACAAATGAGTTTTTAGGGCACCCTTAAAACTGTGGGGATTGGGGATTAATCGTATTAACCTGGGTAGTGCATTCCAAAGAATTGGCGCAGCACATGTAAAGTCTTGGAGACGGGAGTGGGAGGTTCTGATTATTGAGGATGCTAACCTGAGGTCATTAGCGGAGTGGAGGACACGGGTAGGGTGGTAGACTGAGACCAGAGAGGAGATGTAGAGTGGTGCTGAGCCATGGAGAGCTTTGTGGATCAGGGTAGTAGTTTTGTACTGGATTCTGGAGTGGATAGGTAGCCAGTGTAATGACTGGCACAAGGTAGAGGCATCGGTGTAACGGTTGGTGAGGAATATGATCCTGGCAGCAGCATTCAGGACAGATTGGAGAGGGGAGAGTTTGGTAAGAGGGAGGCCGATTAGTAGAGAGTTACAATAGTCCAGACGGGAATGAATAAGTGAAACAGTAAGAGTTTTTGCAGAGTCGACAGTAAGAAAAGGGCGAATTCTAGCAACTGAGTCTGCAGTACTCAGTTCCTATTGCTTCTTGTCACGTGGTCCCTGTCTGACTTCCGTGCTCCGTACTTTACAAGCCAATTATTCCCTACTTTGTCAAATTGCTCCCTAACTTACCGGTCCCCGTGCAGAGTCACTCACTCGATGTCACGGGGCAAAAACTATAAGTTTAATTATTTGGCTCAAACTGAGTCAATCACTCCAAGTTTTTAATGAGCCGCTACACAATTTATTATGCCCGAACTGAGTCAATCACTCCAAGCTTTACCGGGCCCCCCTAGGCCGAGTCAATCACTCCAGGTCCTAGTCTCTCTTGTACAGAACTGAAAATCTTATCACAGGCGACAACCGTATACCACAGACAAAAATTATTATTATTTTTTTATTTTTTTCTACTTGCTTGCTTTCCTTCTCTAAAAACAAACTTGTTTTTTCCCGTCCTACCACATGCTTTTCCTTCTGTAAACACTTGCTTCTTCTTTCCTAGAAACCTGCTATTCCTGTTCCAAACACAATGCTTTTCCTAACTACCAGTCATCTCCTTCTGTAAAAACCTGTTTTTCCTGTTTTATCACTTGCCTCTCCCTCTGTAGAAAAAAAAACCTTGCTTCTCCTAACTGCTAGTCATCTCCCCTCTTCACAACATGTAACAGGCAGCAGGCAACTAAAATATGTGACGGTTCTTGCAATTAAATGACCAGCAGCGGAGATACCCTTTCTGCCGTCTTACAGATACCAAGAAAACCGGACACGGTCAGGCAATCTGCACAGGATACCCCGAAGGACACAGGTAAAGACTACAGATTATAAAAATCAGCAGACTTACCGTGTTCTGTTAAGGAGGTGATCAGTCTCCAGGTTCGGGGTACTCAGTGCATCCAGCCGTTCCACTCGCCGGTCCTCAGGGTTCAGGGCTCTCCTCTGCTGGCCCCAGGTTGGGCGGCCAAATATTAGGGTTGAACAATTAATATAATGTTCAATTCTCTAGTTGCCTACTCCTGGCCTAATAGATATTGATCATGTGCACTAAAGAAATACACCAGACACAGTCAGCTGTAACTCTCCTTGATCAATGTGTGGCTCAGCTCCAAGAAGGGAAGTTTTTTAGTGAAAACACATCTTATATATCTCCTGTAAGGGGGCTCGGTTAGCTCTAAAATGGGAGTGATCGGATGTATTCCATTGGTTAGTGGGTTGGGCATGAGCAAGTCCATGGGCGGATCCATGAGGTCATCAGGGTGGGTTGGTCCGTGAGGTCATCAGGGTGGGCGTCACTGTGGGTGGATCCATGAGGTCATCAGGGTGGGTGTCATCTTGGATACCAGAGCACACGGTCTGCTGATACAGGAAATGGCGGCCATCTTTAGTGTCTTCATTGTTCATCTTGGATACCAGAGCACATGGATCTGATACAGGAGATGGCAGCCATCTTCAGTGTCTCACTTTGTCTGAGGAAAACTTATGTAAGGTTAAACAATACATGTTATGGGTTGCTTCTCTCAATTACCTTATGTGTTGAGGTTAATTAAGTATTTGATCTTATGGCTCTCCTCAACACATGAACCAGTTAACTGCCTAAGTATGTAGCAGTACAGACACAGAGGCTATTAGACTGCCGTCACACTAGCAGTATTTGGTCAGTATTTTACATCAGTATTTGTAAGCCAAAACCAGGAGTGGAACAATTGGAGGAAAAGTATAATAGAAACATATGCACCACTTCTGCATTTATCACCCACTCCTGGTTTTGACTTACAAATACTGATGTAAAATACTGACCAAATACTGATAGTGTGACGGCATCCTCAACTGTATAAAGTGTATGAGAAGATGATGCGAGGAACCTGATTATGGTTTAAGGTTTTTTTTTATGGGCCACACAGGGATAGTTAGGTTAATGCGTTGAGGCGGTAGGCCAATCTGAACAAATGAGTTTTTAGGGCACCCTTAAAACTGTGGGGATTGGGAATTAATCGTATTAACCTGGGTAGTGCATTCCAAAGAATTGGCGCAGCACATGTAAAGTCTTGGAGACGGGAGTGGGAGGTTCTGATTATTGAGGATGCTAACCTGAGGTCATTAGCGGAGTGGAGGACACGGGTAGGGTGGTAGACTGAGACCAGAGAGGAGATGTAGAGTGGTGCTGAGCCATGGAGAGCTTTGTGGATCAGGGTAGTAGTTTTGTACTGGATTCTGGAGTGGATAGGTAGCCAGTGTAATGACTGGCACAAGGTAGAGGCATCGGTGTAACGGTTGGTGAGGAATATGATCCTGGCAGCAGCATTCAGGACAGATTGGAGAGGGGAGAGTTTGGTAAGAGGGAGGCCGATTAGTAGAGAGTTACAATAGTCCAGACGGGAATGAATAAGTGAAACAGTAAGAGTTTTTGCAGAGTCGACAGTAAGAAAAGGGCAAATTCTAGCAATGTTTTTGAGATGCAGATAAGAAGAGTGAGCCAGTGATCGGATGAGGGGGGTGAATGAAAGCTCGGAATCAAGTATGACCCCAAGGCAGCGGGCATGTTGCTTTGGAGTAATGGTGGAACCGCACACGGAGATGGCAATGTCAGGCAAAGGTAGGTTAGTAGAGGATGAGAACACGAGGAGTTCAGTTTTTGACAGGTTCAGTTTCAGATAGAGGGAGGACATGATGATAGAGACAGCGGTAAGACAATCACTGGTGTTTTCTAAAAAGGTCGGCGTGATATCAGGAGAAGAAGTGTATAATTGGGTGTCGTCAGCATAGAGATGGTACTGGAATAATGCTGTGTGAGGAGCACTGCGGGGCCATAATACAGTGTTCTCCATTGCGCTTCCGAAGAGGAGTACTTCTCTTTGCCCTGCTAAGGGCAGAGCAAAGTACTGTAATGTTTATTTGCAGGGAAATGGCAGAGGGCGCCGATGCACTTTAGCACTTTGCTCTGCCCTTAGCAAGGCAGAGAGAAGAATGCCTGCGCAGAAGATGCATCATCCGCATGAAGCATGAAGGTGGACAACGAATGCAATAAGAGAGGAGGCGCTTGATCAACCAGCAACGTCCATCAGACTGGACCACAGCTTAGGTCAGTATTATAAAAGGTCTTTTTTTGTCTTTTGCAGAGTGCATTAGGGGCATATATAAAGCATTCTACAAATGTTGTATTTAAGGGTGTACAAGTGCTGGCCCTACTTCATATGGGAAAACCCTGGCGGCAGGTTCCCTTTAAATCTGTAGCAGGTCTATTCAGTGATCAGTAGGAGTATCAAGCGCTTGTATCTGCAGGCAATTCAGGTTATTGCTAAATATGAAAAATCATGAAGAAAGATTAATTACTCTTTAAATATCATTTAACCTGACAAAATGGGCATGTTACTCGTTCATCAAGTAATTGGCTTCCTGATTACACTGGTTGATTGTTAGGAAATGAGAGTTCCCACTAGTCACAATAATCGAACTGAATAAATGATGAAGATTATTATTTTTTAAACCCCTGTAATGGGTGATTATTGTTGTGGTTGGCATTATTACCATTTGGTTAGTGTTGGGCAAAAATTAGGACCTTATGACACCAACGCTAACTACCGGCTAGCCACATAAGAATCCCTCTACCCATTAAATAGGGTCTTTCATTTATCAGGGGCTATACTAGAGCTCTTACAGTAGTGTTTTGTTCCTAATCCCTCACTTCCTTCACCTCCTCTTCTGGACCACCAGTTCTTCTGTTCCTCTGATCCTTTTTCCCCACCTCTTTCATCTCTGTTCATCTCCGTTTCCTCACTCCAATGCGGGCTCTCTGTATTTCCCTCTAGTACCGCATCCTTCTTCTTTCCTGCTCATTTTCCCCATCCGGCTCCTTGAAGGAGATTCCACACTGAATGGATTGTTCTCACTACATGGTGCAATGGGCATAGCCAGATGGGGTGTGGCTAATGTGGCCACAATGGGGCAGAGATAGAAAGATTTTAACAGCGCTAAGCAGGATTGACATTATAAATGCAGTTGTTTATATGTAAATGCTGGAAGCCCTTTAGGGATAGGAGCTTTTGGCAATTGCCCAGTATGACCCCCCTAACCAATGCCAGATCTTAAATGTACTTTCTGTGGATGGGGACTCTTCTCAGTGTTTTTATTTACAGGTATAGAAAAAAAATTATCAAAAAAGAAAATGTCAAATTAGTAAATTCCTAAATACCTCTCATCATCAAATAATTTTTATTTCATAATACTTTAAAATGACTGACATCTTGCTATGGTGCCTTTGAGCATGTGCTGTAGTCACTGGTGTGACTTGAAGATAACCTGTACCCAGGGCCGGTTTTAGACAAAGTGGGGCCCTAGGCAAAAATTTAAAGTGGGGGCCCCAAATGATAACATTGCACTGTGGCCCCCATATTTAGGGACCTTATATCGGCCAACGGGTCTGCCACTATTAGCTGTAGGCAGGGGCGTTGCTAGGGTCAGAAAAGATTGGAGGCCCAAGACAAAGAGTTGCCCCCGACCCCCTCTTAATTTTTTTTTTAAGGCTGCTGTCACACTAGCAGTATTTGGTGAGTATTTTACATCAGTATTTGTAATCCAGAACCAGGAGTGGAACAATTAGAGGAAAAGTATAATAGAACCATATGCACCACTTCTGTATTTATCACCCACTCCTGGTTTTGGCTGAGAACTACTGATGTAAAATACTGACCAAATACTGCTAGTGTGAAGGCAGCCTAACTCTCCAGATAATACCGTGATAACTCTCTGAGAACAGATAATGTAGTAGATGTCACCTGCAGTCCTATGTAACACCACAGATAGACATAGCGTTTCAGACTAAGACTATGTTCACATGCAGTATTTTTTTTCAGTAGCCAAAACCTTTTCTATTAGCAGTAAAAATGTTGCGTTCAAAACACCTGTTTTTCAGCTTGTTTTGTGGTGTTCTTCACACTTTTTTCAGCTTTTTTTTTGGAGTGAGGATGTTTGGTCAGTATTTCAAATCAGCATATGTAAGCCAAAACCAGGAGGGTGAGAAATACAGAAGTAGTGACGTGTTTCTCAGGGTATGTGAACACGTTACGGATTTTGCTGTGGATCTGCAGCAGTTTTCCATGCGGTGTACAGTACCATGTAAACATATGGAAAACAAAATCTGCAGTACACATGCTGTGAAAAATACCGCGCGGAAACGCTGCGTTGTATTTTCTGCAGCATGTCAATTCTTTGCGCGGATTCCGCAGTGTTTTACACCTGCTCCATAATAGGAATCCGCAGGTGTAAAAACGCTGTTGAAAACCGCACAAAAACCGCGGTAATTCCACGATAAATCTGCGGTAAATCTGCCGGTAAAACTGAGGGGATTTAAAGGGTCACTGTCACCCCCTCCAGCCGTTATAAACTAAAAGAGCCACCTTGTGCAGCAGTAATGCTGCATTCTAACAAGGTGGCTCTTTTAGTTTTTGGTGCATGTATTCCCAAAATAAAGCGTTTTATAACTTCTCCAAAATACCTGTCTTTCGCCAGTGAGGCAGGTCCTCACCCCCCTGCTTGAAACGCCACACTGCCGTCACTCAAATCTTCAGGGGCGCCGGGCGCCGCCCCCTCCTCGCTGTTTTCACATGAAATCCGGCGCCTGCGCTGTGTAGTACTGTCTGGTGCAGGCGCAGTGAGCTTTGGCCATCTGACGTCACAGCCAGGCTTGCAGACTGCGCCTGTGCGGCCACCCACCTTGGTAATCCCAGCCCCGCACTGTGCATAATGCATAACACACTGCGGGGCTGGGATTACCAAGGTGGGTGGCCGCACAGGCGCAGTCTGCAAGCCTGGCTGTGACGTCAGATGGCCAAAGCTCACTGCGCCTGCACCAGACAGTACTACACAGCGCAGGCGCCGGATTTCATGTGAAAACAGCGCGGAGGGGGCGGCGCCCGGCTCCCCTGAAGATTTGAGTGACGGCAATGTGGCGTTACAAGCAGGGGGGTGAGGACCTGCCTCCCTGGCGAAAGACAGGTATTTTGGAGAAGTTATAAAACGCTTTATTTTGGGAATACATGCACCAAAAACTAAAAGAAACACCTTGTTAGAATGCAGCATTACTGCTGCACAAGGTGGCTCTTTTAGTTTATAACGGCTGGAGGGGGTGACAGTGGCCCTTTAAAAAGCACTACAGTTCTGAAATCCAGTCAGAAAAAAAAACAAGCGCCTGCAGGAGATTTCGGAAATCCCATATGTTTTGCTGGCACTTTGAAAAGCAGCTTTTCGCCAGGTTCATTTGCAGAATTGTTGCAGCTCTTTCTTCTGCAAATAAGAAGTTTACAGCATTTTACAGCACAAGCAAAATCTGAGATTTTCAGAAATCTCCTGCACACCCTTTTATTTTCTCCTGACTGAATTTCACAACTGCAGTGTTTTTTTAAATCTGCAGCATGTCACTTCTTTCAGCAATTTTTTTCACCCATAGAAAGCAATGAAAAAGTTTAAAAAATGCTGCAAATGTTGCAACGTTGTTTTTCGCTGCGTTTTTTGTGAAGAACACTAACTTTATTAAACATGTACTGTAGACAAAATGCATACTGTAAAAAACGAACAGCAAAAGCTCTAAAGGTGTGTGCCCACAATCAGAAAACGCTGCGGTCAGCTGCTGTGTACTTGTGCAGCGTCCAACCCGCAGCGGCCACATGTTACAGTATAGTGGATGGGATTTCAAGAAATTCCATCTCTACTATGCGTGCACTGACACCCGCACCTCACCCGCAGAGACGGACATGGGGCGCGTCTGTCCAGGCTGCAGCATGTCAATTTATATGGCGTAGATGCGAGTCTCCGCAAGAGAAATCTCACCCGCGCAATGTATAGGACGCAGGGATTCTGCACAGATCAATGAACACACGCGGAATCACTTGTGTTCAAAAGATGGCAGCACTTTGGACACCGCACATGTCCACTGCGTCCAAAGGGCTGCCATTTCCGGATCCTCTGCACATACTCTAAAAAATGGGTGTTTTGAAAGCAGTGTTTTTACTGCCAAGAGAGCAGGCTTTGGCTGCAAAAAAAATGCACCAAAAACGCTGATTTCTATGCACACCTGTAATATATGTGTATAGTTTACCCTTATTGTTTCACGCGGGAATTCATTTATTTCTATATAATAAATGCCCTGATTCAGCAGACAATATTCCTGTCTTATGTCATCCAGACAGTAGTGACAGGAGGTCGCCCTGTCAGATTACAAGCAGTGACTGAGCCAATGCTGATCCCTGCTGTATGTGACTGTGAAACCTGATCCTACAGCAAACAGCACAGAGCTCCGGGACCACATGAGTAAATCCCTGCACTGAGGGGGTCTCCAGGGGAGTTTGGGAGAGACGCCACTGCTGTACACCCTCTGGGCACTTCATACAGGGGTTGCAGAGGTAGGGGGCCCCTTTCTAGGTGGGGGCCCCAGGCATCTGCCTGGTCTGCCTGTGCCAAATGCCGACCCTGTCTGTACCACATACTGCCAAGCCATCTCTAGGTCACAACATTCAAGGAAACAGGATGGGCAGAAGTGTGAGCAGCCTCTTCTTACTGCTGCAGTAATCACCTCCTTAGACAAAGCGAGCGCAATATCCTAAATAAAGAGGCTTTTCGATATACAGTTATATGAAAAAGTTTGGGCACCCCTATTAATCTTAAGCTTAATGTTTTATAAAAATTTTTTTTTTTTGCAACAGCTATTTCAGTTTCATATATCTAATAACTGTTGGACACAGTAATGTTTCTGCCTTGAAATGAGGTTTATTGTACTAACAGAAAATGTGCAATCTGCATTCAATCAAAACTTGACAGGTGCATAAGTATGGGCACCCTTATCATTTTCTTGTTTTAAATACTCCTACCTACTTTTTAGTGACTTACTAAAGCACTTTTTTTGGTTTGGTAACCTCATTAAGCTTTGAACTTCATAGCCAGGTGTATGCAATCATGAGAAAAGCTACTTAAAGTGGCCACTTGCAATTTGTTCTTCTGTTTGAATCTCCTCTGAAGAGTGGCATCATGGGCTCCTCAAAACAACTGTCAAATGATCTGAAAACAAAGATTATTCAACATAGTTGTTCAGGGGAAGGATACAAAAAGCTGTCTCAGAGGTTTAACCTGTCAAATTCCACTGTGAGGAACATAGTAAGGAAATGGAAGAACACAGGTACAGTTCTTGTTAAGGCCAGAAGTGGCAGGCCAAGAAAAACATCAGAAAGGCAGAGAAGAAGAATGGTGAGATCAGTCAAGGACAATCCTCAGACCACCTCCAGAGAGCTGCAGCATCAACTTGCTGCAGATGGTGTCACTGTGCATCGGTCAACTATACAACGCACTTTGCACAAGGAGAAGCTGTATGGGAGAGTGATGCGAAAGAAGCCGTTTCTGCAAGCACGCCACAAAGAGAGCTGAGGTATGCAAAAGCACATTTGGAGAAGCCAATTTCTTTTTGGAAGAAGGTCCTGTGGACTGATGAAACCAAGATTGAGTTGTTTGGTCATACAAAAAGGCGTTATGCATGGTGGCAAAAAAACACAGCATTCCAAGAAAAACACTTTTACCCACAGTAAAATTTGGTGGCGGTTCCATCATGCTTTGGGGCTGTGTGGCCAATGCCGGCACCGGGAATCTTGTTAAAGTTGAGGGACACATGGATTCCTCTCAGTATCAGCAGATTCTTGACAATAATGTTCATGAATCAGTGACAAAGTTGAAGTTACGCAGGGGATGGATCTTTCAGCAAGACAATGATCCAAAACACCGCTCCAAATCTACTCAGGCATTCATGCAGAGGAACAATTACACTGTTCTGGAATGGCCATCCCAGTCCCCAGACCTGAATATCATTGAACATCTGTGGGATCATTTGAAGAGGGCTGTCCATGCTCGGCGACCATCAAACTTAGCTGAACTGGAATTGTTTTGTAAAGAGGAATGGTCAAAAATACCTTCATCCAGGAGCCAGGAACTCATTAAAAGCTACAGGAAGCGACTAGAGGCTGTTATTTTTGCAAAAGGAGGATTTACTAAATATTAATGTCACTTTTCTGGTGAGGTGACCATACTTATGCACCTGTCAAATTTTGTTTGAATGCAGATTGCACATTTTCTGTTAGTACAATAAACCTCATTTCAAGGCAGAAACATTACTGTGTCCAACAGTTATTAGATATATGAAACTGAAATAGCTGTTGCAAAAAAAACTATTTTTATAAAACATTAAGCTTAAGATTAATAGGGGTGCCCAAACTTTTTCATATAACTGTATGAGAAATTTCTTTTTTATGTTCATTCCTGGAGAACCCTTGATTTTTGTACGTGAAAGGTATGTAAGTTATATGGTGGTAAAAGGAATGATTTTCGAAACCTTTATGGATCAGGAGCTGTGACGTGTATATAAGACTTATCTTTTATATTACTAACATGGTAGACAATATTTTTGTCAAGTGCGTGCAGCCAGTGCTGTACTTTCTTGGAAAATCTTTAACTTTGAATGAGGAAGTGGTGAACTTGTAGGAAATCAATGACTCAACAATGGCCATAGATCAACGTTCACATATTTTAGTGACAAACCCCAAAGATATACTTGCCACTACTAAATCACGAGCTCATGTAAATTCTCATGTCTGTTAACAGATACTCTTATGAAGCCAAAACAAAAAAATAATTAGTGCCGAACTGATGATAGTGGCCCATGACACATGACTATCATTTCCAGTATTGCAATAACTACATTAAAATGATTCTTTCTGTATATTTTCACTTTCAGCCTCAGAATGTAAACCTTGTCCTGAATTTTCAGCTATACCAGACTCACGAAGTGTAACTCCAGATGCTGAACCAAGTCCCCCATCGACAGACACAGGGGAAATGTTTTTCTTGGCTGAAGAAAAGGTAGGACATAGTTTACTTTTTGAATTGCATCCTACCAGTTGAGCTTAAGTGATGTGAGGATAAAGCAGGAAAAACAAAGGCTAATCTTTTAACTAATATGGATTATATAACATTACTCACATGTATCCATCTATCCTTCAAATAGGTTCAAAAGGTTCATGCTGGGACCCCAATAATTATTAGTTTGCCATCTATGTAGGATGTGAAGGTGCCCCATGTGATAGATAACGGAGGTGGCATCAAATAGTGGCTATGAATTGTTTGACCTCTCTAGACTAGCCCCTTAACGACCGGAGGTATTTTTGATTTAGCATTTTTATTTTTTGCTCCCTTTCTTCCCAGAGCTATAACTTTTCTATTTTTTGGTCAAAATGGTCATGTCAGGGCTTGTTTTTTGCTGGACGAGATCTACTTTTGAACAACACCATTGGTTTTACCATGTCGTGTAATAGATGGCAAAGAAAATTCCAGGTGCGATGAAATTGTAAAAAAAGTGCAATCCCACACTTGTTTTTTATTTGGCTTTTTTTTACTAGGTTTAATAAATGCTAAAACTGACCTGCCTTTATGATTCTCTAGGTCATTGCGAGTTTATAGACACCAAAAATGTCTAGGTTATTTTTTATCTAAGTGGTGAAAAAAAAATTCCAAAGTTTGAAAAACTGCCATTTCCGAGAACAGTAGCATCTCCAATTTTCGTGATCTGGGGTTGAGTGAGGGCTTACTTATTGCATGCTAATCTGATGTTTTTATTGATACCATTTTGGTACAGATATGTTCTTTTGATTGCCCATTATTGCATTTTATTGCAATGTTGCAGCGACCCAAAAAATTTAATTCTGGAGTTTTAATTTTTTTCCTCGCTATGCCGTTTACCGATTGGATTAATTCTTTTTATATATTGACAGATCGGGAAATTCTGAACGTGGCGATACCAAATATTTGTATAGTTTATTTTTTTATTGTTTTGTTTTGAATGGGGCGAAAGGGGGATGATTTGAACTTTTATATTTTTTTATTTTTTTATATTTTTAAAAACTTTTTTTTTACTTTTTACTTGCATCAATAGTCTCCATGGGAGACTAGAAACAGCACTTGTCCAATCACCTCTGCTACACAGAGTCCCCAGAATTGAGCCTGGCAGTCGGGAGTACCCCCACCCCCCAAACTAACTGTGCAATACTGGAGTATTTTCCACATAATGAGAGTAGTGGCTGGGAGAACAGTGGTTTACTTGAGGCCCCTGAGACACTAACAAGAGCAATGGAATAATTGCTTTACCTGATTACCGTGTTTGGACCTTATGTACAGGTCCTTCTCAAAAAATTAGCATATAGTGTAAAATTTCATTATTTACCATAATGTAATGATTACAATTAAACTTTCATATATTATAGATTCATTATCCACCAACTGAAATTTGTCAGGTCTTTTATTGTTTTAATACTGATGATTTTGGCATACAACTCCTGATAACCCAAAAAACCTGTCTCAATAAATTAGCATATCAAGAAAAGGTTCTCTAAACGACCTATTACCCTAATCTTCTGAATCAACTAATTAACTCTAAACACATGCTAAAGATACCTGAGGCTTTTAAAAACTCCCTGCCTGGTTCATTACTCAAAACCCCCATCATGGGTAAGACTAGCGACCTGACAGATGTCAAGAAGGCCATCATTGACACCCTCAAGCAAGAGGGTAAGACCCAGAAAGAAATTTCTCAACAAATAGGCTGTTCCCAGAGTGCTGTATCAAGGCACCTCAATGGTAAGTCTGTTGGAAGGAAACAATGTGGCAGAAAACGCTGTACAACGAGAAGAGGTGACCGGACCCTGAGGAAGATTGTGGAGAAGGACCGATTCCAGACGTTGGGGAACCTGAGGAAGCAGTGGACTGAGTCTGGTGTGGAAACATCCAGAGCCACCGTGCACAGGCGTGTGCAGGAAATGGGCTACAGGTGCCGCATTCCCCAGGTAAAGCCACTTTTGAACCATAAACAGCGGCAGAAGCGCCTGACCTGGGCTACAGAGAAGCAGCACTGGACTGTTGCTAAGTGGTCCCAAGTACTTTTTTCTGATGAAAGCAAATTTTGCATGTCATTCGGAAATCAAGGTGCCAGAGTCTGGAGGAAGACTGGGGAGAAGGAAATGCCAAAATGCCTGAAGTCCAGTGTCAAGTACCCACAGTCAGTGATGGTGTGGGGTGCCATGTCAGCTGCTGGTGTTGGTCCACTGTGTTTCATCAAGGGCAGGGTCAATGCAGCTAGCTATCAGGAGATTTTGGAGCACTTCATGCTTCCATCGGCTGAAATGCTTTATGGAGATGAAGATTTCATTTTTCAGCACGACCTGGCACCTGCTCACAGTGCCAAAACCACTGGTAAATGGTTTACTGACCATGGTATTACTGTGCTCAATTGGCCTGCCAACTCTCCTGACCTGAACCCCATAGAGAATCTGTGGGATATTGTGAAGAGAAAGTTGAGAGACGCAAGACCCAACACTCTGGATGAGCTTAAGGCCACTATTGAAGCATCCTGGGCCTCCATAACATCTCAGCAGTGTCACAGGCTGATTGCCTCCATGCCACGCCGCATTGAAGCAGTCATTTCTGCCAAAGGATTCCCGACCAAGTATTGAGTGCATAACTGAACATTATTATTTGATGGTTTTTTTGTTTGTTATTAAAAAACACTTTTATTTGATTGGACGGGTGAAATATGCTAATTTATTGAGACAGGTTTTTTGGGTTATCAGGAGTTGTATGCCAAAATCATCAGTATTAAAACAATAAAAGACCTGACAAATTTCAGTTGGTGGATAATGAATCTATAATATATGAAAGTTTAATTGTAATCATTACATTATGGTAAATAATGAAATTTTACACTATATGCTAATTTTTTGAGAAGGACCTGTATACATAAGATCCAGCCTGCACGTCTTCCTCTGCTTACTATCACTGAGTGGAAACATCGATTCCTGAGGCTGAACACTTTCCAGGAGAGATTAGTGCACCTTAGGCCTGTTTCACATGTCAGTGGCTCCGGTACGTGTGCTGACAGTTTTCTCACGTACCGGAGACACTGACTCACGTAGACACATTAAAATAAATGTGTCTCTGCACATGTCAGCGTGTTTTCACGGACCGTGTGTCCGTTTGAAAAACACGGAGACATGTCCGATACCGGAATTATCTGGACGTGTGAGACTGGCCTTAAACTGATGCGCAAGCAAATCTCTAATAAAACACAACAATAAGATCAACGTAACCGATGCTCCATGCTGGAAAAGTCTGCATCCCTTAGAGTTGTGAACTCTGCTTTGCAGCTCTGGCACAAATTAAGAGACCACCACATAAAAGCCCTGTCATGAGCAGCCCAATCTCCAGATCTGAACCTCATTGAAAACCTCTGGAATGTAATCAGGAGGATGATGGATAGTCACAAGCCATCAAACAAAGAACTGCTTACATTTTTGCACCAGAAGCAGTGTGAAAGATTGTTGGAAAGCATGCCAAGACGCATGAAAGCTGTAATTAAAAATCATGGTTATTCCTCTAAATATTGATTTCTGAACTCTTCCTGATTTAAAACATTAGTATTGTTGTTTATAAATGATTATGAACTTGTTTTCTTTGCATTATTTGAGGTCTGAAAGCACTGTTTTTTTTTTTATTTTGACCGTTGCTTGGAAATGTGAGACATGTTGTCAGTTTATAGAATAAAAGAACAATAACTAAAAAATAATATTTTTTTTTAAATATTTATACCTGCGCTAAACTTCAAAGTACTTTAGTCAACAGTCACGGTGCGAAATTACCTGTTTTGGTGAGAGGATGGTTGGGAGTTCACCTGTGGGCGTATATAGCAGATCAGGGATTGATCGTGGGAAGGGACTGAAATGAGAAACAGTAGAAATAAAAATAAGATCACAGATACTGTGTGTCTCTCTAAAAATAGGATAATGCTATTAAAAAAGTGATTAATATACTGTGCAGGGCTGCTATTAGTCCATATATAATAAATCACTTGTGTGAATCTTAATAATTAAACACCCCGTGAGTGCGTTTGCCTGAAAATGAAGGATATGTGCTGATCCAATTGAATAAGCTAAATGCACAACATGAAAAATCCAATACCTGTAGTGCTGATGCTTATGGGGAAAAAAAGATGAAGTTAGAAGTGTCCATAAGTCCTTGGCGATAATAGTGAAGCAGGTAAGACAATTTTACTTAGCTTGAAATGAACGCTGTCCTCCTTGTCTCTCAGGCGGCTTGTGCAGGCGCCGTCCCGGCCGGTGACGGGCGCTTGCGTGGCCTGTGCTTGGTAAACTTGGTACGATGCTGTGCAGGACCTGCAGTGACGTTCGGGTCACGTGATCGTTAGTCACGTGGTGCCCCTAGTGGTGCTACGGAGCGCTGTGGGAGCCACAAACCAACGCGTTTTGGAAAAGCTGCGGTTTCCTTCGTCAGGGTTGGCTCCCCCTGCGCTTGCTGGCTTTTTATACCTATTGACTCCTCCTCCATAGGTTTAATTAAATGAAAATAGTTCCACCTCATTGTTCAGGCCCCTGGGCTTTAGTGTGTCCAGTTCAAAAATATGCCTGGTTTCTTCCCGGGACATTTGCTTAATAAAGTCCCCATTTCGCCAGTCACATTGGACTACTTTGATCCCTGCGACTTTAATTTCCTGTATGGATCCTTTATGGTGAATGAGAAAGTGTTTGGATAATGGATGGGCGTCATATTTATTGCGTATGTTCCTGAGGTGTTCATTGATCCTTTTGCATAGGGGATGTTTAGTGCGCCCCACGTATTGTTTGCCACATGGACATTCCATAACATAAATAACTCCTTGTGTGCTACATGTTATGAAGTCTGTAATGGGGATTTCTCTACCGTCTTTTGATGACACACGTTTTTGTTTCTTTGGTTTCAATAGTTTACACATCTTGCATTTTTGGCAAGGGAAAAAGCCATGAATTATTTGCTTAAAAGGGCCTTTTTTGTTACCTACAGGATTGGGATTGCGTACCGTGGGGGCAATGATTAAGCCCAAATTACGCGCTTTCCTGTAGACAAAACGCGGGCGGTCTAGTAATATGTCCCCTATTATTTTGTCCTCCTTTAGGAGGCCCCAATGTTTGTTTACAATTTTCCTAAGTATATGAATATTAGAATTATACTGAGTGATAATCGGTATTACAATTTGGGCCTGTTGTTCAGGGGAACAAGCCTCATCATTCCCGTCATTTTCGCCTAGAAGTTTTATTCTGGGGATTTCTTTCACCTCCTTCTTTGCTGTAAGCAAGGATTCTTTGTCGTACCCTTTATTTAGAAATTTGTTAATAAGTGCATCCGCCTCCCTCTCGTAATCCATAATAATATGAGCAGTAAATTGTAAATAAAATTAATTTTTATTCAAATCTATTAAAAATTCTTTCAGATCATCTTCCCTTCCTTCCCAAATAAAGAAAATATCATCTATAAAACGCAGCCACAGGGCCAGACCCGCGCGCAGCATTTCAATCAATTTACTGCTCATACCAGCAAAGAGAGTGTTCAATTTTTGGATCTCAACATTTCAATCAATAAAGGCAGATTGCAGACGTGCACGTATACGAAACCTACAGACTCCAACAGTTTTATTTCTATGAATAGCTGCCACCTGCCAAGGTGGTTACTAAATGTCCCCCGTAGTCAACTCATAAGAGCAAATCGTAACTGTACTAATATTATGGATTACGAGAGGGAGGCAGATGCACTTATTAACAAATTTCTAAATAAGGGGTACGACAAAGAATCCTTGCTTACAGCAAAGAAGGAGGTGAAAGAAATCCCCAGAATAAAACTTCTAGGCGAAAATGACGGGAATGATGAGGCTTGTTCCCCTGAACAACAGGCCCAAATTGTAATACCGATTATCACTCAGTATAATTCTAATATTCATATACTTAGGAAAATTGTAAACAAACATTGGGGCCTCCTAAAGGAGGACAAAATAATAGGGGACATATTACCAGACCGCCCGCGTTTTGTCTACAGGAAAGCGCGTAATTTGGGCTTAATCATTGCCCCCACGGTACGCAATCCCAAT
Organism: Ranitomeya variabilis; assembly: GCF_051348905.1. Taxonomy (NCBI): domain Eukaryota; kingdom Metazoa; phylum Chordata; class Amphibia; order Anura; family Dendrobatidae; genus Ranitomeya; species Ranitomeya variabilis. The sequence goes on along the minus strand of NC_135232.1, from coordinate 796,471,925 downwards.
CCTGTAGGTAACAAAAAAGGCCCTTTTAAGCAAATAATTCATGGCTTTTTCCCTTGCCAAAAATGCAAGATGTGTAAACTATTGAAACCAAAGAAACAAAAACGTGTGTCATCAAAAGACGGTAGAGAAATCCCCATTACAGACTTCATAACATGTAGCACACAAGGAGTTATTTATGTTATGGAATGTCCATGTGGCAAACAATACGTGGGGCGCACTAAACGTCCCCTATGCAAAAGGATCAATAAACACCTCAGGAACATACGCAATAAATATGACCATCCATTATCCAAACACTTTCTCATTCACCATAAAGGATCCATACAGGGAATTAAAGTCGCAGGGATCAAAGTAGTCCAATGTGACTGGCGAAATGGGGACTTTATTAAGCAAATGTCCCGGGAAGAAACCAGGCATATTTTTGAACTGGACACACTAAAGCCCAGGGGCCTGAACAATGAGGTGGAACTATTTTCATTTAATTAAACCTATAGAGGAGGAGTCAATAGGTATAAAAAGCCAGCAAGCGCAGGGGGAGCCAACCCTGACGAAGGAAACCGCAGCTTTTCCGAAACGCGTTGGTTTGTGGCTCCCACAGCGCTCCGTAGCACCACTAGGGGTACCACGTGACTAACGATCACGTGACCCGAACGTCACTGCAGGTCCTGCACAGCATCGTACCAAGTTTACCAAGCACAGGCCACGCAAGCGCCCGTCACCGGCCGGGACGGCGCCTGCACAAGCCGCCTGAGAGACAACGAGGACAGCGTTCATTTCAAGCTAAGTAAAATTGTCTTACCTGCTTCACTATTATCGCCAAGGACTTATGGACACTTCTAACTTCATCTTTTTTTCCCCATAAGCATCAGCACTACAGGTATTGGATTTTACATGTTGTGCATTTAGCTTATTCAATTGGATCAGCACATATCCTTCATTTTCAGGCAAACGCACTCACGGGGTGTTTAATTTTTAAGATTCATACAAGTGATTTATTATATATGGACTAATAGCAGCCCTGCACAGTATATTAATCACTTTTTTAATAGCATTATCCTATTTTTAGAGAGACACACAGTATCTGTGATATTATTTTTATTTCTACTGTTTCCCATTTCAGTCCCTTCCCACGATCAATCCCTGATCTGCTATATACGCCCACAGGTGAACTCCCAACCATCCTCTCACCAAAACAGGTAATTTCGCACCGTGAATGTTGACTAAAGTACTTTGAAGTTTAGCGCAGGTATAAATATTTTAAAAAAAATATTATTTTTTACTTATAGCTCTCCCTTCTCCTTTTGTGTGGTAAGGAGTATTACCCGCAGCTATCCCTATCCATCTCACAAGCGCCGCTACCCTATATACCCTTATTAGAATAAAAGAACAATTTACATTTTACTGAAAAATATACATATAAAGAGAAAAATCACACTCAGGACAGGAGCGTGCGGCTGCATGTATTTCTATGCAGCTGAACGCTCCGTCCCGAGTGCCGACGGCAGTGCCGGGTATTGATGCGAGAGACTTGTGCGAGTTTCTCGCATTCCACTCACAAGAGCGACCCCGGCATAAAATCACTTCACAGTTTTGTGCTTAGTTCCTTTTTTTTTTTATCTCAAAATGGATTCATGTATTAAAGTAGTTAGCTGCATGATCTTTATTTTAACAAATAAGCTAGGGAAATAATTTTGAAGACGCAGCACTTTTTCGTTTTGGCGTTTTCATTTTTCGCTCCCCTCCTTCCCAGAGCCATAACTTTTTTATTTTTCTGTCAATATGGCCATGTGAGGACTTGTTTTTTGCGGGACGAGTTGTACTTTTTAACATCACCATTGGTTTTACCATGTCTTGTACAAGTTAACGGGAAAAAAATTCCAAGTGTGATGAAATTGCAAAAAAAGTGCAATCCCACACTTGTTTTTTGTTTGCCTTTTTTGCTAGCCTCACTAAATGCTTAAACTGATCTGTTATTTTGATTCTCCAGGTCATTACGAGTACAAAGACACCAAATATGTCTAGGTTATTGTTTATCAAAGTAGTGAAAAAAAATTCCAAACTTTTCTAAAAAAAAAATTGCAATATTCCGATACCCGTAGGGTTTCCATTTTACAGGATCTCGGTTTGGCTAGGGCTTATTTTTTGCATGCCGAGCTGACGTTTTTAATGGTACCATTTTTGTGCAGATACGTTTTTCTGATCGCCCGTTATTGCATTTTAATGCAATGTCGCGGCGACCAAAAAAGCGTAATTCTGGTGTTTTTAATTTTTTTTCTTGCTACGCCGTTTAGCGATCAGGTTAATCTTTTTTGTTATTGATAGATCAGGCGATTCTGAACATGGCGATATGAAATATGTGTATGTTTGATTTTTTTATTGTTTTATTTTGAATGGGGCGAAAGGGGGGTGATTTAAACTTTTATATTTTTTTATTTTTTTCATATTTTTTTAAACATTTTTTTTTCTTTTGCCGTGCTTCAATAGCCTCCATGGGAAGCTAGAAGCTGGCATAGCCTGATCGGCTCTGCTACATAGAGGCGAAGCTCATATCGCCTCTATGTAGCAGAATTACTGCATTGCTATGAGCGCCAACCACAGGGTGTCTGTCATGTCGGACGCTGTTCAGACTAGGTCGTCCGACAGACAGCGGTAATTCCGCTGTTGACCACTATTTGCTCATTGGCGTCTGCTAGATTTTGTCTAGCTGTTCCGGGGTTAATTTACCTGATCCTCGGATTGGAAGCTGGGCCATTCCCATGGCCTTTAAATAGTTCTCCTGTTCATTGGGTGTCACCGATTATAGCTTCTCTCTTGTGCTTTGTTATCTTGGTCTGGAGTGGAGAGCTGGTTTGGAGATTCGTTGCTGGTGGTGTATTTTCCTCTGTCTTATTTACTCCTTCCTATATTTGTATTTATTTTGCCCTGCACATTTATAGTGTATTCCTGAGTGACTGCGGCGTGGTGTATATTTTCCTTTATCCTTGTTTGTTCTATCTGTGGGTATTGGAATATTACCTCTTCACTGGGTGGAGGGCGGAGGTATCAGCCTAGGGTTATTACAGGAGTTAGGGTGAGGTTCGAGGCCTGGACATGCACACCATCAGTGTCAACTCCAGGTAGAGGGTCAGTCAGGATTTCCCTAGTCTGAGGGAAACTGCAGGGGCCCGGGTATTTAGCTCTCGCTCACCTAGTTTCCCCGTGACAGTGTCGCTCATAGCAATCCGGCATCAACAACCATAGAGGTCTCAAGGAGACCTCTGGTTGTTATGGCGACGCATTGCTGACCCAATCATGTGACGGGGTCGGTGATGCACGCATTTCCGGCCTGATGGCCAGAAGCGGTAGTTAAACTAGTTAATAGCGGCGGGTGGATCGCGATTCCACCTGCCGCTATTGCGCGCACATGTCAGCTGTTCAAAACAGCTGACATGTTGCGACTTTGATGTGGGCCCACATCAAAGGGGAGACACGACATGCGCCGTACTAGTACGGCGCATGTCGTGAAGGGGTTAAAGCAGTTAGCTGCATGATCTTCATTTTAAAGGGAACCTGTCACTCCCAAAATCGAAGATGAGCTAAGCCCACCGGCATCAGGGGCTTATCTACAGCATTCTGTAATTCTGTAGATAAGCCCCTGATGTATCCTGAAAGATGAGAAAAAGAGGTTAGATTATACTCACCTGGGGGGCGGTCCGGTCCGATGGACATCGCAGTCCGGTCCAGGGCCTCCCATCTTCTTACGATGACGTCCTCTTCTTGTATTCATGCTGCGGCTCTGGCGCAGGCGTACTTTGTCTGCCCTGTTGAGGGCCGGGCCTCTCTGACCTTTCCAGGCTCTGGCGCAGGTGTACTTTGTCTGCCCTGTTGAGGGCACAGCAAAGTACTGCAGTGTGCAGGCGCCGGGAAAGGTCAGAGAGGCCCGGCCCTCAACTGGGCAGACAAAGTACGCCTGCGCCAGAGCCGCAGCATGAAGACAAGAAGAGGACGTCATCCTATGAAGATAGGAGGCCCCGGACCCGGATGCCCATCGGACCGGACCGCAGCGGGACCGCCCCTGGGTGAGTATAATCTAACCTCTTTTTCTCATCTTTCATGATACATCGGGGGCTTATCTACAGCATTACAGAATGCTGTAGATAAGCCCCTGATGCTGGTGGGCTTAGCTCATCTTCGATTTTGAGGGTGACAGGCTCCCTTTAACAAATAAGCTAGGGAAATAATTTTGTGACACTTATTAATAAATACATTGCACTGCAAAAGTTCTAGGCAGCTGTGGCAAAATGCTACAAAGTAAGAATGCTTTCACAAATAGAAGTGTTAATAATTTTTATCAAAGAACAAAATGCAAAGTGAATGAACAAAAAATAAATCTAAATCAAATCAATATGTGATGTAACCCCTCTCTGTCTTCAAAACAGCACAAAGCATCAATTATTCATTGTTATTCACTGTGCATGTGCATAACAGCGGGGCAAACAAAGCTTATGATCGGCAGTAAAATCAATACCGCCAGTCAGACAGCCCACAGCTGTGATCGGAGGTACAAAGTTTTCCTCTGGTCACTGGGGTCAGTTGATGGGACTACTACTCCCATCATCCAATGCCTGCTGCCGCTAATAACAGTGAGAGCAGGTGGCAGCTGATGAGAGTATTCATCAGCCGGCACATGCTCTCTAAAAAATTAATAAAAAAATGGCGTGGGTTCCCCTGTATTTTGGATAACCAAACATACAAAACTGAGAGCTGGGGGCTGCCACTCTCAGCAGTCAGCTTCAGCAAGGTTTGTTATTAAGAATAGAGGGGTTCCCACGCTGTTTTTTTTAAATTATTTAAATAAGTAATGTTTAAAAACAGCATGGGGTCCTCCACATTTTTGACAACCAGCCTTGCTAAAGCAGACAGCTGGGGGTTGGAATTTTCTATAAGACACGTATCCATTACTAATCTTATAGTAATATTGTAAATAAAGACACAGCAAGTGTAAAATCCTTTATTTGAAATAAAAACAAAACACACTTTTCCTTTTTTTATTTAAAAGTAACAAACACAGTTAGGCCGGCGTCACACTGGCGAGTTTTACGGACGTATGAGCGCATAAACTGCGTCCGTAAAATTCGCATTACACACGGCCCAATGAATCTCTATGGCCCAGCTCATATCAGCCGTATATTACGCATCCGTAATATACGGTCTTGTACGGCCGTAGAAAATCGCAGCATGCTGCGTTTGTCACCGTATTGCGCAAAAAAATCGCCAATGAAAGTCTATGGGGGCGAGAAAAATACGGATTCCACACGGACCAGCAGTGTGACTTGCGAGAAATACGCAGCGGTGTTAGTGAAAAGCCAGTAATTCAATTGCCGGCTTTTCATTTCTCCTTCACAAACCCGACAGGATATGAGACATGGTTTACATACAGTAAACCATCTCATATCCCCTTTTTTTTGCATATTCCACACTACTAATGTTAGTAGTGTGTATGTGCAAAATTTGGGCGCTGTAGCTGCTAAAATAAAGGGTTAAATGGCGGAAAAAATTGGCGTGGGCTCCCGCGCAATTTTCTCCACCAGAGTGGTAAAGCCAGTGACTGAGGGCAGATATTAATAGCCAGGAGAGGGTCCATGGTTATTGGCCCCCCCCGGCTACAAACATCTGCCCCCAGCCACCCCAGAAAAGGCACATCTGGAAGATGCGCCTATTCTGGCACTTGGCCACTCTCTTCCCACTCCCGTGTAGTGGTGGGATATGGGGTAATGAAGGGTTAATGTCACCTTGCTATTGTAAGGTGACATTAAGCCAGATTAATAATGGAGAGGCGTCAATTATGTCACCTATCCATTATTAATCCAATTGTATGAAAGGGTTAAAAACACACACACACATTATTAAAAAGTATTTTAATGAAATAAACACACAGGTTGTTTTAATATTTTATTGCTCTCTCAATCCACCTGAAGACCCTCGCTCGGCAAAATAATAAACCAACAATATACATACCTTCTGATGAACTGTCACGTCCCACGAAGTAAATCCATCTGAAGGGGTTAAATCATTTTACAGGCAGGAGCTGTGGTAAAGCACTCGCTTGTGCCTGTAAACCCCGGGTGCTGAAAGGAAAGCAGAGTGATCTGTACTTACATTGAGTCGCTCTCTGCTGGATGTCCTCATGAACTGGAGCCTTGGAAAAGTTCCCACGCTTGAGTTCATATGAGTTCATCCAGCAGAGGGCGCATCACCTCGACTCAATGTAAGTACAGATCACCCAGTAAAAAACGGACCGTATTGTCTTACGCTGAGTGTGACGCCGGCCTTATACTCATCTAACACCTTTCTCCATTGAATCCCTTCTCTTCTGTTACAAAGCAAAAATAAAAAACAATATCCCTCACTTGTCCAATGTTCTGTCCCAGTGTACAGTGAAATTCTCCCGATGAACTGCGATGAAGTAGCCTCTGCACTGTGAGACTTTTTCTCACTGTGCCAGCAGGGATCTCACCAGAGGGAGGTTACAGCAGTTCATTGGCCCGCCTGGGAATGCAGCCTCAGTGATCGGAGGTAACCTCGATGACGTCACCGCTGCTCACTGATGCTGCAGCTCATTAACTAGTAGTTCTCAGGCTAGACAGTCGCATCGTGGCACTGTCCAGGTTGAAAACTAGTAATCCTCAGACATGGATTACGGCATGGAACAGAACATTGGACAGGTGAGGGATATTGTTGTTTTTTATTTTTGTTTTATCAGAGGAGACGAGGGATTCAATGGAATGGGTGTTAGGTGAGTATAACTGTGTTTGTTATTTTTAAATTTAAAAAAGTGGGTTTTGTTTTTATTTCAAATAAAAGACTTTATTTTTGCTGTGTGTTTATTTAAAATATAACTATAGGATTAGTAATGGATTGGTGTCTTACATATATTGGGAAGAGCCGGGCAGAGAGCCTTTTATGGGTGGCTGCGGGCTGCTGTTTTTAGGCTGGGGCGCAATATCCATGGCCCCTAACAAGCCTGAGAATACCAGCCCCCAGCTGTCTGCTTTAGCAAGGCTGGTTGTCAAAAATGGAGGGGACCCCATGCCGTTTTTTTAAATTATTTATATAAATAATTAAAACAACGGCATGAGGACCCCTCTATTCTTGATATCCAGCCTTGCTAATGCTGACAGCTTAGGGCTGCAGCTCACAGCTGTCAGTTTTGCCTGGCTGCTTATCAAAAATGCAGGGGAACCCACGCCGTTTTTTTTTACATTATTTATTTAGAGCGCAGGCGCCAGTTGATGAACAGTCCTATCAGCTGCCGCCTGCTCTTGCTGTTATTAGCAACAGTAGGCGTAGGCTGATCGGAGCAGTAGTCCCATCAGCCGAGGCCAGTGACCAGAGGTAAACTTTTTACCTCCGATCACAGCTGAGGGCTCATGCTGTCATTTGACAGCGTGGGAATTGCAGCTGTCTAACCTGCTGTAATGATTTTACCGCTGATCAGAAGTAGTGTTTGCCGCGCTGTCATGCACATGACAGGGGCAACAAACACCCGATGTTCGGGGCACTGAACTCGCACAGTAACACAGACTTCCTGGTGAACACAGTAGCTGCTCGTTACGGATGCTGAACTTTACTGTTCGGGTTCAACCATTTCTAGTGTTGAGATTGACACCAGCGCCACGCCAGATGACAATTCATTTGAAGGCAGTGCTAGAAGCTAAGGGACAATGCTGCTGTCACTCACTGGTCCTATCTCAGCCCTGCCCCCAGATGATGTCTTCTTTCACAAAAACTATGGTAGAGGTGGAGATAGAAGCTGTGTGCTGTCACTGCACTCACATCTGCAACAGCATCCATCACCCAGGGTCTAGGACATCATCAGAGAGGAAAGCAATGTAATGTAACTAGTGAGTAACTGCTGCACTGCCCCCTGTGATGTCCTGTTCCAGGAGGGGCAATGGATGCTGCGGGGAGTGAGTGCAGCCCCAGTCTCCTATGATGTCACATTTGAGACTACTCTGAAACAAAACGTCCAGGTAAGTACTGTAAAAAAATACATTTAGAGATTAGGTAGATAGGATGTTGTGTAATAAAGAAAATTACAAAAGTGGTTAGGGTGTAAAGATAGATAGAAAATACATTTTAGATGCTGGACCACCCTTTTAATGCAACTGATTATGTTTAAGATTGTTTCCTGCAGAATAAATTATTTCCATGATCTCAACATAATTAAGTTTATTTGGGATTTCGTGAAGAGACAAAAGAATTTGAGAATCCTACACCCACAAAAGATCTGTGATTAGCTCTCCAAGATATTTGGAACAACCTCCCTGATGAGTTCCTTCAAAACTTCGTGCAAATGTACCTAGAGAAGAATATATGATATTCTGAAGACAAAGGATGGTCACACTAAATATAGATTTGTTTTAGATTTCTCTTTTGTTCATTTGCTTTCCATTTTTAATAAATATAAATAAACTATTAACATTTATATTTTTGAAAGTATTATTACTTCAATGTGTTTTCTACGCCTGAACTATTGCAAAGTAATCTATTACAGGTTATCCTGATGCTTTTGTTGGTGAAACCTCCCTCATAGGCTTCACAACTTTCCTATGCACAGAAAATGCTTGATGGTAAGGAAGCATGTGACCAGACTTCTTCATAGTCTTCTCCAACTGAAAAGCAGCTTTCACATGTGAAGTATTATTCTATTGGAGGAGGCTGATGGACACATCTAGTCACATGCACCAGTGGCCATTTTTGGCTCCTTAATGCCTGTATAGTAATAGTGGTCCTTTTTTGTCCAAGCAATAATAATGCTCCCTGTGTGTCCCAACACAATAATGATGTTTCCTATATACCCTCCACATAATAATTGTTCCGTGTAACTTACCTGTACACAGTTAAAGTGTGCCCTCAAGACAGTAAATATGCCCCTACTCAGTAACATTGCTTCCTGGTGCCAACACTGAGTAATGGTACCCCTTACTGCTAACACTCAGTAAAACAATTGGTTGTCTCTCCCCCTCTTTCAGCTATGCGCCTAACACACTCCTCCACTTCCTCCTACACCTAGTGGCTAATATGGCCCATGTGGGCCCATGGCTATTGCCCCCAGCTAGCAACACCGCTGGGTTGTTTAGTTTTTAAAACAAACTTCAATTCTAATTCTTTATTTTTGTCCTTCGACAATGTTTCAGACATCAAAGGCTTTCTTATATTAGAACAAGAAGAACACAAGTAAGATCAACTTTTTTGCATATTTATTTTTTAGACTTTTTTTATTCAATTATGTGTTCTTAATTTAAATGACTTGTTAGGTGCTAACATGTTTTAAACGTCACCTCCGACCCCTTAATAAGGGAAGAGGCAATTACTTTTCTGTTATGCCTGAGGAAGGAGCAGGTTCTACTCTGAAACGTGTTGCAATAAATAGGAAGCTTTTAATACTTACCGCCTAGAATAACCTTTGTCAGGGGCAGCGCCCGGCATCCACCACATCATTTATATTTAGTCCCAATGAAATGGTAATATTTGTTACTACATCCTGTTGAGCATTCCAAGTTAATAGTTTAATTTAATTTATTACATGTTACAGTTTTTTAAATCCAAGTTTCTCTGTTTTTAGGATGACCAGTCATTTGATCTGGAGAACTGCTGCAGTGATACAGTGAGCAGTAGTGAAGATTTACATTCTTTGGACTCTTCGCTTCATGGCACTGAATATTACAAGGATCTAATAATGACAGAGGATAAGAATATTGATAGGGAAACCACCAAATCTGGAACGGCTGCATTTTGCATTGCTAGTGGCCCCAATATTAGCTTTGACAATGGAGAAGTTGTAATTACATACCCTAAGCCTTTTCTCTGTCCCATGACTTTGGAAACTGGAATACGGGCAGAGTCTCAAACAAATCAGGAACAATCTCAAGAAGATCTGGCACAAACACAAGGAGCTATCCCTATTTTAGTGAGGTCCCTTTCAACATCTAGACGACATAGTTGGGATGATGCGGTCTCATCCACAGATTCTGTTCGCAGGTAAGAAACAATATAAAATTTTAGTTATAATGTTATGTAATCTATACATTTAATTAGTGACTTTACTTTTTCTTTTTCCTGAAGTCTTTAAACCTTCATCTCCCAAGGCCGTCTGCACCTTCTTGACCAGGCCAAATTTTACAATGCTGACCAGTGTAACTTTATGACTTGTGTTGGTTTATGAAAAAAATTGAAATTTGGTGAACATTTTGCAATTTTCAAAATTTTAATTTTTATGCCATTAAATCATAGTTACATAGTTATTAAGGTTGAAGGAAGACTGTAAGTCCATCTAGTTCAACCCATAGCCTAACCTAACATGCCCTAACATGTTGATCCAGAGGAAGGCAAAAAAAACCCATGTGGCAAAGAGTAACTCCACCATGGGGAAAAAAATTCCTTCCCGACTCCACATTCGGCAATCAGACTAGTTCCCTGGATCAACGCCTTATCAAGGAATCTAGTGTATATACCCTGTAACATTATACTTTTCCAGAAAGGCATCCAGGCATAAATCAGAGAGTTATGTCACACTAAATAGTTCATAAATAACATTTTCCATATGTCTACTTTACATTAGCATAATTTTTTAAACATATTTTTTGTTAGGACATTATAAGGGTTAAAAGTTGACCAGGGATTTCTCATTTTTTCAACAGAATTTACAGAACCATTTTTTAGGGGCCACATCATATTTGAAATGACTTTGAGAGGTCTATGACAAAAAAACCCCAAAGTGACACCATTCTAAAAATTGCCCCCATCAAGGTGCTCAAAACCACATTTAAGAAGTTTATTAACCCTTCAGGTGCACACAAATTTTTAGAATGTGGAAGGAAAAAATGAACATTTAACTTTTTTTCACCAAAATTTTACTTTAGACCCCAATTTTTTTATTTTCACAAGTGTAGCAGGAAAACATAGACCACAAAATTTGTTGTGCAATTTCTCTTGAGCATATCAATAACCCATATGTGTGTGTGTGGGGGAACAATCACTGTTTGGGTACATGGTAGGACTCGAAAGGGAAGGAGTGCCATTTGTCTTTTTGAATGCAAAATTTGCAGGAATAATTAGCAAACCCTGTGTCAGCACAGCACCAAACCCTTGTTTGTGAAGTTGTGCTCACATAAAAGATTTTTTCCTCCTACACATGGCAAAGCTAACAGCTTGAACTTCACCACCTTCAATCTACTAATAATAATAACCTTTATACAGCTTGAACTTCACCATCTTCAATCTACTAATAATAACCTTTATTTATATATTGCAAACGTATTCCGTTAGCTTTACAAGTCAGCAGTTCATATAAAACAGTCAAAAGTTACCAAGTTTAAGATAATCAAACAGTTAAAGCAAAAATAATGACGGCCCTGCTCTTCAGAGCTTACAATCTACAATGAGGTGGGGGTAATTATTATTTATAATAGAGCAAAGCAAAGTCCAGCTCACCATAGTTGACATCTCTGGATACTCGGAGCACGGAACCGCTGTGTCAGGGCGTAGAAGGATCAAAGAAGAAGGAAACATCCAGCTCAATGAGATAGTGAAAAAACGTGTCGTTCCTTTATTCACTTCAATAATATATGTGGAGGATAAAAACATCAGCAACAACAGGAATAAAAACAGTATCAACGCGTTTCTGGTGACAGAGCACCCTTAGTCATGATATCTGTTATGAGATCCGTCATTTAACTGTGTTAAATTAAATTCTAAATTTTTTATTTTTACAGTAATCTTCTCTTATAATCTACAATCTTGTAAGTAATATTGTGTATTCCCATCTAGCCATGTTATTTGTCTTTGTGTTTTCTGTTCTGTCTTATATCTTGCTCTGTATGCACTCACATGTGTTTCACTTTTTTTAACAACTGTGTTAAATGTGTTAATCAACTGCAGCACCGGTGTGTTCACCGGACCTTGGTATAAAGGTATGAGACGGATCTCATAACAGATATCATGACTAAGGGTGCTCTGTCACCAGAAACGCGTTGATACTGTTTTTATTCCTGTTGTTGCTGATGTTTTTATCCTCCACATATATTATTGAAGTGAATAAAGGAACGACACGTTTTTTCACTATCTCGTTGAGCTGGATGTTTCCTACTTGTGTAATTATTATTTACAATGATTGTACAACCATCTTTAGGAAATGGGGGGTAGATAAAGGCTGCTTGAGCCTTTTGGGTACGGTTGAGTTTGATGCCGGATTATGTTCAGAGAAGTAGAGAATAGGCTATATATACATATATAAAAAGGACTTTGATTAGGAAAGTGATAGGCCTCCCTAAACAGATGTGTTTTTAGGGAGCACCTAAAAATGTCTAAGTTGTGGTTATACTCCTAATTTCATGGGGGACAAAGTGTAAGAGGTGAGTTATATAGGTAGGAGATTGAACTGAGCCGGACAAAGTCCAGATCAGGGGTGTTAACGCCTTTGTGTGTCTCAGAGGTTGAAAGTTATGAGAGGCCTCTATAAGAGGCTAGAGATAGAAGTGAAGGATGGGGCCAGGGCATTGATTGTCCGAATAGTTAAAATCCCCCATTATAAGAACCCTATTACTGCTCACTGCCTTTTTAATTTGCTGGAACATTCCATCCTCTACGTGTTTAGCTATATTAGGAGGCTTGCAGCAAACTCCAATTAGCAGCTTTCCATTATTGCCATCTCCATGTACATTCTTATTATTTATTTATATAACGCCATTAATTCCATGGTGCTGTACATGAGAAAAGGGGTTACAGATAACGTTTACAGTAAACAAATTTACAATGACAGACTGGTGCATAGTGGATAGAGGACCATGTCTTTACGGACTTACATTGTACAGGATAATGGGGAGGAGACAGAAGGTCGGGGAAGAGGCAGCTCTGGCGGTGGTGAGGCGGCAGCTCTGGCGGTTGGTGACGCGGCAGCCCTGGCGGTTGGTGACTCGGCAGCTCCGGCGGTTGGTGACGCAGCAGCTCCGGTGGTTGGTGACGTGGCAGAATGGTTATTGCAGGCTGTAGGCTTTCCTGAAGAGATGGGTTTTCAGGTTCCGTCTGAAGGATCCAAGTGTGGTGGATAATCGGACGTGTTGAGGCGTGGAGTTCCAGAGGATGGGGGATATTCGGGAGAAATCTTGGAGGTGGTTGTGTAAGGAATGAATAAGTGTGGAGCACAGGTGCAACCCTCCCCATTTAGGTGCAACCCATCCCTACCGTAGAGCCTGTAGCCAACAGGGAAGTCGGCTCAGTTTTCCATAAACCCAAACCCTTCCTTCCTGCACCAGTTTCTAAGCCACTTATTTATCTCCCTAAGCTCCCGGTGCCTATCTAGTGATGCTCGTGGCATTGGAAGTATTTCTGAAAACACCACCTTAGAGATCCTGGCCTTCAGCTTCTCTCCTAGTTCCCTGTAATCATTCTTAAGGACCTTCCACCTCCCCCTAACTTTGTCATTGGTACCGATATGGACCATGACTACTGCGTTTTCTCCAGCCCCATCCAGCAATGTCTATCTGATCCGCAATATGTCGAACCCGAGCACCCAGTAGACACCACACTGTTCGGCATTCATGGTCTCGATAACAGATACCCCTGTCTGTCCGCCTTATTATAGAGTCCCCTACCACCAACATCTGTGTGGCCTTTGCTGCACTCCTATTTCCCTCCTTCCTACAGCAGTCATTTTCCTGGTTGCTAGGAGCAACGTTCTGCTTCAGTGATTCCAGTCCTGAGCTTGAATTTCTAATATCAGCCAAACAGGATTATTTACTACGCTGTGCCAGATCAGGACTGGGCTCTCTGGCACTTTTCCCCCTACCCCTTCTTGTAACATTTACCCAGCTGCGTACTTCTCTGTCCTGATCTTCCCCACAACCACCTTCCTCTATATCACTAGCACCAGCCAGCGCAAACTCAGTGAGCTCTAAACTCCTGAGTGTGGCAAGCTGCACATTTAGATCCATTACCTGGGCTTCCAAACATGTCACTAGCTTGCATTGAGTGCAGATATATTCACCCTCAAATGGCTGTTCAAGGCAAGCATACATCTCACAAGATGCACACATGGTGGTATTGTCCATGCAGCACATATTCAATGAGGATAACAATACAGATAAAAGCAAAAAATAAAATAAACAATTGAAGCTAGTAAGGAAAACACCAAACTATGCTCTTGTGTTAAACTATGAAATTGCGTTTAACTATGGACTTATCTTATATGCACCCTCACTCCGCTCAGCGGCCCTCGCTTAGAGTTTCTGGAACTTGCAGTCCACTCAGCAACACAGATGTTTAGCAACAAAAAAATTAATATTTTTTTTAATGTGCATGAGCTATGCACGCTGTTGAATTTCACTGCCACTACATAATAATGTGAGATATGGCATGGCGAATCACGCTAAAGCCCCCAAAAATATTTCTTCATGCACAACAGCTCAAATCACAGAACAATGCTGTCACACCATTAAATGACAAAGTGGGATATGGCATGCCGTTTCACATTTAGCTAGAGAAAAAATAAGATTTAGAATGGTCTACTCATGCATTGTATGTGATGGAGCATGCTTTCCAAGCTCACATCACCGAAGCTACCAACCGCAATGATACATATCTCCCCTTAAGGACCTGTCCAGAGGCCATCTTACAATATACTGTATCTATATCTAGATATATGTAGATATATGAATATTTAAAAATTGTTTCATTGTTTACTACTCTTCTTTCTTGAACTTTACCATGAGGCGATAAATCCTCTGTAAATGAGAAACTTTTTGACGTAAATTCTATTTCAGACTTAATGATATGTTTGGTATCATCATGTGAAGTCCATAGTGGTCAGATCTATGAAAATGTAAAATTATTTAAAGGTAATCTGTCAGGAAGATTTCAACCCCCTAACTATTTATATGTGCATGTAGCTCTTTCAAAGGCAAGTTCAACCCAGCTCTGCGTCCTCCTGCTTGACTAACAGCCTTTATGCTGTGTGACTTCAGGCAAAGGAGCCATCAGTCAATCAGAAGGAGGTAGCAGCACTGGGCAGACAATAGAGCTGGAGTGACAGAGGCTTCATTTCTACAGGCTGATTTACAAAATCAATTCAAACCCTGATTTCTCAGTAACAGAGGAGTGGACTGGATATTTAAAGATATGTCTGAACTTACCTTTTGTCTTTAACCCCTCTATGACCTGGCGATTTTCAGTTCATTTCTTCCTCCCCTTATTTCAAAAGTCATAACTTTTTATTTTTCTGTCCAGATAACCATATGAGGGATTGTTTTTTTGTGGTACAAGTTGTATTTTTGAATGAGGCCATTCATTTTGCAAAAAAAGTGCAATTCCAAAATTGGTTCTTGCTTTTTTATTTACCATGTTCACTATATGGTAAAATTGCCTTGGGAAATGGTTCTCCAGGTCAGTATACGTATGTAGATACCAAACATTTTTATTTATTTTTTTATTTAAGTGGTAAAAAAAAATCAGAAATTTGTAAAAAGAAATTTTGCTTGGGTCCCCATTTTTTGAGACCCATAACATTTTCAATTTTCGTGATATGGGGCTGTGTGAGACTTTCCCATGAGGCTACACAAAGAAGCAGTATGTTTCAGGTGTGCATTAAAATACATCCACAGATGAGTCTCTAAGTAACTCAAATATTGCCCAAAAACCTGAAGCTTACAAACACTTGACATCATCATGTGAGCAGTCCAGAATTGTTTAAAGGCATAGTAATCTTAGCGTATGTAAACTTATGACTTTGCAGTAAGTAATAAAAATGTCTTAAAACATTCTCTCACTCTCATTATTCTGGCATTTGGTAAATATTAATAATTATGGTAATCCCAATTGACTAAGGGTTATTCGGATTTCATGTCAGATATTGAGAAAAACATGCATATATGTCTTTTTATATAGTGTATGCAAACTTCTGGTTTCAACTGTATATACCAGGGTAAGGTCACTGCCACCTCCACAATAACAAAAAAGGAACCACTGCTTGCTGGGCAACTGTTACAGGTAGGGTATGGCTTCAAGGGTGCGGTTTACACAGCAAGAGGAACTGAGCTATAACTTTTTTTATATTAAATCCAGAAGAGCAGGCAGTGTTTATAAAAAATATACAAAGATTCAAAATGTGAATAAAACAATACGGTATATACAAATGCATCTGATAAAAAAGGAATAACAAAAGAAAATGACTAAACCTGATGTCACGAAAATGACTCCGAGCCCATCAGCGAGAGGTACTCCTCAGAAAAATGGACAGAACCCACAGCAAGCTGTACCTTCCGGGACTGACTAATAACTGAAATTGAAACACTACTTCTTATTAGACCAATATTATGTCTACATACTTCCCCTTGATGAGCTCATGTGGGGGGCTGATTGTGGGATGTGCTAGGTCTTTCAGAATTTTATGAGATTCCCAACTTACAGGATATCTTCATCCCTAGAAGTCCGGGGCGGTAGATATTGTTGTCATGTTTCTGATTGCAATTTTCTCTTCACATAGAGATGAAATATGACCTAGATGGCATCATCCATCGGGCTGTTATTAAGCTGGAGGGGTTCTACCAGCCTTACGGTAATGTGGGTGAATGTGTATTGTTTGTCCCTTTGCTACAACACCGAAAATATATCTCCCATAAATATTGGATTGATCAAAACCTCAATATTCATCACTGACCACTGGCTCCGACTGGTTTGCGAAAGATTCTTTCATCAGAGGAAGCCCTTTTGCTTGAAAGTGTACTTTCCCACCTCTGCATAAATGAATCTCAGCCTCAGTGTCTTTGTCCCAGCAAATCTCCCTGCTGTATTTACTGGGTCACTGCAGGGGGCTCCTACTTTAATGGAGATTGGAGTATCAGCTCTCTCTCACTTACGTACCCTGTTTTAATTTGTTTTTCTTTTCCTCAATGATAATTAGTCCCGTATATTCACTGTGAGTGTGATATGTCCACACTCTGGAGATGTCTCATGGATTTTAATTTTCTCTACGACAGAGGGTAATATATAAAAAAAATCCAAAAAAAATCCGCAATCACCAGAAGATTGTTATGAAGTAATTTGGTGTGAATAACTGCAGAAAATGTGTGAATAAAAAGCAGCAGAAAAAAACTGCAGCATTTACATTACGTGTAAACATGGCCTCAAAGTTTTAGGGGTGCTTTTTATGAAAATAATATCCAAAAACTGTCACAAAAGAAACAAATTAATTATTTTCACACAAAACAGGATGCAGCAGACAGTACAAATATATTTTCCCTAACTAGCGAGAATTTAGTAACTATATTAGGCCAGTGTCACACTTGGCACTGCAATGCGAGGAACTCGCGCGAGTCTCTTGCCTCAATACCCGGCACTGCCGCTGGCACTCGGGACCGGAGTGTGCACCTGCATGTATTTCTGTGCAGCTGAACCCTCCGGTACGAGTGCCAGCGGCAGTGCCAAGTATTGATGTGAGAGACTTGCGCTAGTTTATCGCATTGCACTTGCAAGTGTGACCCCGGCCTTACTGTCCGTCTTTACATCCAGTGGGGTGGAGTCTAGTGGCTGGTTTTCTCTGCACGACCATGTATTGTTAGGCAGGGTAAGTGCCTGCAATCAGACTTTCCGAACTGTTTTACAGGACCACCCAGTTTGAGGCAGTTCAATATACTTGACCTATTGAGCGTTTGATAATATTATCAAGCTGATTATTTAATGAATAAATATCCATGACATACATCATTTTTCATTACCAAAGAATAACAGCACATTTTAAATCGTTCTGGCTGAAATGTATTCTGTGTTTTTGCTGACATTTGCCATCAATTCTAAAGCATATGGGATAAGTAATAAGCATTCTTGTTCCTGCCCATGTGTGGATGTGATCTAACCCTGGATGTAGCTCAGGAATGTATAACAATGGCTAGATTTCTATCAGTATGTACCGTATGTATGTGCAACTCTGTATTGATCTGGGCTATTTTTATCAGTCCCCTCCTTTTAAGGTGTGCGCTGGTTCTCTCCAGAGGCAGCCTTGTCATCTTCAGGCCCCTGAAGTGCTACAGGGGCTGGAAAGAAAAACAGAAATAAGCCAGGCTACAACAAAGAGGGATGTTTGGGTGGAGGAGAGCGAGAAAGAACACAGAGTGAAATCTTAAGGGAATCCCTGGCAGACAATTAAAGATGTGACAATGACAACGTTAAAATGTCAGCAAGTTAAAAACAACTGTGCTATTGAAAGTGACATGTTTAGAAAAGCTGGTCCCACCTAGAAATGATATATCCTAAACAGAGGGACCATTTGTGTCCTGCATATATCTTCGAGTCAATCAGCAAATTAAAAAGAGTAAATTTAACGAGTAACCAGTTGTTTTTTTCGTTCATAAATCAATAGCATATCTCCCAACTTTCGAAGAACAGAAAGAGGGATAGACAATGCAGCGCACGTAGCGAGCCGTGGCAAATGTTGGCCACATCCCAATTTACACCCATTTACCATTTCAGCGGATGCCCGAGACTGCAAGGCGTACACCCAAATCCGGGACTGTACACTGTATCCAGGACAGTTGGGACTAGAGATGGATTAATGGGTCTATTGTCCAGCATCCAGGTCAGTGGTATCTGGCGGCTGTAAGAGAGAGGCTGTGTATCTCTAATCTTCCGGCGTTCCTGGCATGCATTTAATTAGCCAGAGCTGGAGTGATGCCATCTGTGTGTCCTGCTCATCTCTAGATGGGACCTGTGGATTTATTTTTTATTCCTTCATTCACACTTAGAGGCACCAGAACTCTCTCATCTTTATGTAATTCAACTATATAACATCTGGCTTCTTTGTTTTGTAAGGCCATGTCCACATGTTGCAGAAGTACTGTGTTTAATGTTTTCTGCAGGATCCGCACCAAACTACACAATAACAATCTTCTCCACCTTATTTGATGCGCTTCTGGTGCAGATGTGAAGCCGCATTTTTAATATGTTTTTCATAGTACAGAAAAGCTTTGATTCTGCACTTAAAAATGCAGATTTTACATGCATTTATTTTAGGCTCCACATAGAAGCATCTACAGAAAAAAAAGCATCAAAATCGAAGTTCAGCAGCGTCCTTGGGCACACAGCTGGCACTTTTTTTTGTTAGCAGCAATAAGGGTGGATAGTTGAAAGATCTTGTCTGTGACCATGGTAAATGTATATGTAACAGCCTGATGTAAAAGGCTTATGTTGAGCAAAATGTGGATTTTTACTTTAAGTCATTTTCTTTTGCTGACAAAAAGGACTGCTTAAAATAAACTCTTTGGGAAATGTTTGCATCTATCAAAGACTTTCATTTTGAAAACCCCATGCTTCACAGTTTATTTTTTTCAAAAACGCATTAAAAATGACTTTTTTTTCATTATCAAGTGTGTTTCATTATTATTTGATAGGATGAAAAAATCTCTTAACCTTCCAGTAGAATGCAAATACATCCATTGTACACAGCAGTGCATTTTTATCAGTATAAGCTGCTTGTAGTCAGAGCCTGCAGCACAGATCAAGTACACAAGTCTCCCCTTGACATCATTACAGCTTGTGGCTCAGTAGATTTAGTGCCTTGTCTGTAATGTTTTAAGGTTATGAGTTTGTGACCTGTGATCGCTTACAGAGAAAAAAAATTGTGATTGCTTACTACTTTTATAAGAACAAAAAAATATTTTTCTTAACCTGAGTATACCGGTACCATATAAATACATTGTTAAACACAATGTATTTCTATGGATATTTATAATCTTCATAGGCTTCTGGATTCATTGCCCGCAGTAGAGGTCAAGATAACCAAAATCTCCTTTCAACAGGAGAAAAGATGTGGGAATACAATTTTATGCACATAACAGCTTCGCACATGAGGAGGAGCTTTGAAGACATCGGACAGGTGAGTTGAAGCCGGGACACAAGCTGTGATGGGACACTCCCGCCGAATCCGGGAAGGATTAATCGCATATTCATGCTGCATCTTTTATCTTTTTCTTCAGTTTTTGAGTGGGGTCTGCTCAAGAAAGTGGAGGAAAAAATGTAACCAAACAATCAAAAACTGGTCCTATTAGCATGCATGGGAAAACGACGTACTATTCATATGATGAGGCTTTTGAACACGCCAGTCTTTCAAAAATGCAAAGCGTTTAAGGGAAGTAACGTTCATTTTTTCAAGCAATTTCCGCTAGCTCTATACCTTACAATATAATTAAACAAAACAGAAAGGCTAAACAGACACCCGGGTGTCTTTTTGAGTCTTTTATCAGCATTTCAGCATTTTACCTTAAAAAATGCTAGTGTGTTCTTTATTGCTTAATGGATTAAAAAAAAAATGCTTTAAAAATATGCCGGTTGGAAATGACCAAAGAAATTGCTAAAAAGACACTCCATATTTACAAAACTCCAGATGAAAAGAACAAACATAGAAGTGTCTTCTGATTGAAAACTATACGTTTTTGATAGCAGGAAAAACACACAGTATGAACATACTAAAAGGGTGGTTTCACACAGCATTTTCTGGAAAAATAGTACTTATGGTGGTGCAGCTTTTGAGCCAAAGACATAAGTGGATCTAGATAGAATGGGAAATATAAAGAAAAAAAAAATATTCTTCTTCCTTCTGGATCCACCAGCAAAGTACCAGTGAAGTAGAATTGTGAGTAAAACCACCCTTAGGGTATGTGCACTTGTTCAGAATCCACCTGAAAAAGCACCACAAAGGTGCCCCATAAAATGAACACAATGCACAGCAATGTTAAGATGACATTGCATAAGAAGTATAATAGGTAGGCAGCAACACAACAGAAAAAGCACTCCTCAATCATAGCATAGAGGAGGTTTCTCAGTGTGTAAGCAGAAATGTTACATCCCTGATATCCTGGTCTAACCTCCTGAATCAGTCAGTGTGGAGGAAGGGGCAGTTTAGCTGTCTCCTCTTCTGATAGCATGGTCACCTCTAAATGAGCTCATAAGAGGGTTTGTAATGTGACAGCGCTAAACTCAGCTGCACTTGCCCCTGCTCCCACAATGACTCATGCAGGAGGTTAAACCAGGCGATCAGGACTGTATCATTACATCTCAGACATTGCAACACCTGCTCTGAGCTATGCTAGGGGTGTGTCCTTCATTTTCCTGAATGTTGCTGTCTGCTCATGATTGGTCAGCGTTATACAGGGAGAAGAAACACAGGCCCACAGTGAAAACTCTGATCACACCCACTTGGGCTTAACAGAAATTTGTACTTTGATTGTTAATATCTCCATAACGGAAAGGTGTAATAAAAAAAACAAAACGACATGTTTTATTCTCATCTGCAGTCACTATTACTGTATGCAGCGCCCCCACTGCCGCAGGGCCGAGGGGTACTCGGTACCGGGCCTCTGAGTCTCTGCTCTGGGGTTGTCACGGTGGCTAGGCCCGGTCCGTGACCCTGCTGAGGGGCGCCCAAATAATAGATGTGGATGGTGGTGTTGGTGCGGTGTAGTGCCGGTCGCAGTTAATAACGAGGACACAAGGATGCAGTCTCTTTACCTCTTTACTGAAGGCTTCTGGGTCCTCAGTCCGGAATACGGTTAACCGGGCTGCGCAAGTCCGGCCGGTCCGATGGCACCTCCAGAGTTCCCGTTGCAGGTGGAAATCTGTGCCTTCCTTCTAGCGCTTATGTGTTGTGGTCCTCCCCTGCTGTGCTTACGGGATAGTCCCCACAACTGTTGTGTCTGTTTCTCGTGTTCCCTCACAACTCAATTCTGATGTTCTTCTTCTTCTTCTCGTCCCCCAGATCTTATGGTAGGACGCACCCGTATGACGGGAAGGCTCGGAGCTCTTCCGGGACCCTAGAGTCGCCCCTCTCCACAAGTTGCCCCCTATGTCTGTGTAGGTGATGTAGGTGAGACAGCCAGCCTATAGCTCTCTGCCCTGCCGTTGGTTTGAAGTAATGCTTAGAGCCCTGTACTTCCTCGGCGTTCCGGCCAACGGTTATTTACGCCTCAGTAGGATGTTGCCTCGGTCTAACAGCACGACTCCTACTGGTATTCTCCCTGTTGCATTGATCTCGTTTCTCACTCAGCACAATAAATCTCGCTTCTTGTCCTTTCTTAGGGCACCGCCGCTATGAAGTGCAGGCGCGGTCCCGTAGCTTTCTCTCTGATTGCCAGGCCTCTGTCAGGATCCCACCCCTGACAGGGACCCTACCGAATCTTCCCCTACAACACCCTCTGCCACAAGGTGTTGCCTGGTTCCAACCCAGTCAGCGTTCTCTCTAACTTCCTGCCTAACCCCCAGTTTTACCAGACTGTGAGGAGTGGCCTAATGAATAGTACCCTTAGCTCCCCCTGGAGGCCAGACTGTGAAATGTATTGGTGTATGTGATACCTGGTCAGAAGAACTCCTTCAGTGCCATCAGACGTACCATAGCCCCCATTAGCGGCGGAGCCACAGTACTGCAACGACCAGGACTCTGGGGCGCTGCACTCCCCCCCGGGTAAATCCAGTACTCCTGGACTGGGAAGAAAACAACAATACATGTCAGCAAAAAGACATACAATTTTGAAAATGCAAGTACAAGTCAACTTTTTAACAAGCTTCCCTTTATGGGAGGTGAGGACACTTGAACGTTACAAACATGGTTAAATACTTTTAAATAACTTTACTATAAATAACTTTTCTTACCCAACCGGGTATTCTACTAAGTGCAAAATTTTGAACACTAATCCAACTTTGCCTTTAAGGACGTACCTGCTGAATCCACTAAAGACCTTCTTATAATGACATTATAAGGTTACTGAGCATTTTTACATTCTCCTACTTTAAGTCTGCAGGACCGCCTGTCCTAACTGCTCCAGACCTACTGCCTCTCCTTTCTGTTACAGGACCGCCCCTTTCCGCCCGGGCCTACTGTCCTTCCACTACTATACACAGTATAGAACATATCATTTTTCTTTCAGTTTAAGATCACTGAGCCATCTCTATATGGCTCCTAGGAGGACTCACTAACTAACCCCGTACGGGTTCACTTCCTGTCCTCATTCTCTAACACATTATCAAACATTTCTTACAATCAACTAGTTGGCTACATATAACTTCTTCATACATATAACTTCTTCATATTAGCATCATTGCTTTTTCTTTCAAGACATTATTGCCATCTAACCTTCTTAAGGCAACACTGTATATAAGTGCAAGATGTGAACATCCCCTTTAAGAGGGGACCAAGTCTCTATGAGGTAGTGCACTTCTCAAACTGCAAGTCTGTATGCTGCAAGGACTCCAGTGCAAGTTCCAAGAACCGTATCTTCGCAAAGAGTCCGTCTTTTATATAAAACCAGTAGAGAGCACCTTTAAGAAGGTGCAAACTATATACAAGGAGTTTGTATCATGCATTGTTCATGATTCAGCAGTTCTTGATAACTGGTGCAAAAAGTAGAAAATAGACAAAAAGCAGAATAAGGGATCCCGGGTAAACAAAGGGATCCCTTTAAGAGTTACCCTGATCGGGTTGTAGCAGCAAGAGGACAAACAGTTAACTATTTACATTTTCGTGGTATCGAGGTTTACTCTCGCTCTGGCGGCCGTAGCTCCGCATAGACCTCGCCCGGCAAGGTGATCGGCCAGATCGGGGCCTTTAAGAAGTGCTCCATACCCGTGACCCGATCCCAGGGTGTAGGGCGCCAGAGTCTATAGGTCCCAGGGAGAGGGGGTGCCGCAACGGGGCCTATCAGCAGGTCCTCTGCTGGCGGGGCAGGGTCGTTCTTCATACCTGCTTCAGATGCGGTCCCTCCGGTGCCGGTCTGCTCTGCCTCCGCTGGGATCTGGAACGCTGGTTGCAGGGCCTTGCGCTGCGGCGTTGTCATCTCCGTTTGCAGCATCTCGCTTTCCGGCAGGGCCTTTCTTTCTGGCTTCGGAACGCTGGAACTTCTTTCTTGCTCCGGACCAGGCGAGGCTGCCGACAGATGTCTGGTGAGGCTCCCGATGATGGTCTTCTTCCACCCGGCCTCAGTGCTCAGCTGCGTCTGCAGGAGTTGGTGGATCAGCTCATCCGCTCCGGTCTGCAGGAGGTCAGCATCAACTGTGGAGGTCTGGCTGCGGTGCCTCTCCGGGTAGCTGGGGGAGTCCTCGGCTCCGACCCCACGCTCCGGCTCCGGGTTGCTGGCCATGGCATCCTCCATCTCGCTGACTTCTTCTTCCTGGTCCTTTTCCCGCTCTCTCCTTCGTGGGCGGTTTCGCTTTCGTTGTCTCCGCCCCCCATTGAGGATCAGGAGGCGGATCTCGGCTGCTGACGGACACATCCTCAAGGGGCAGAAATATTTAGACTGGGCGGCCATTGTCTTTTGCGCTCTCCAGCTTGTCTACGCCCACTCCACGCCCTTCTTCTTCTCCTGCGCTCTCCTTAGCGCTGTAATGGCGGCGGTTTTGGCGGGAACTTCTGGCGGCAAGTGGCAATACACAGTCTTTGCAATAAGTCACAGTCCAAGTACAATAAATCACAGTTCCAAGGCACACATGACCTGATTCTTCAGGCTTAAGTAGATCCTGTTCGTGACGCCAAGTTTTCAGCGCCCCCACTGCCGCAGGGCCGAGGGGTACCCGGTACCGGGCCTCTGAGTCTCTGCTCTGGGGTTGTCACGGTGGCTAGGCCCGGTCCGTGACCCTGCTGAGGGGCGCCCAAATAATAGATGTGGATGGTGGTGGTGGTGCGGTGTAGTGCCGGTCGCAGTTAATAACGAGGACACAAGGTTGTAGTCTCTTTACCTCTTTACTGAAGGCTTCTGGGTCCTCAGTCCGGAATACGGTTAACCGGGCTGCGCAAGTCCGGCCGGTCCGATGGCACCTCCAGAGTTCCCGTTGCAGGTGGAAATCTGTGCCTTCCTTCTAGCGCTTATGTGTTGTGGTCCTCCCCTGCTGTGCTTACGGGATAGTCCCCACAACTGTTGTGTCTGTTTCTCGTGTTCCCTCACAACTCGATTCTGATGTTCTTCTTCTTCTCGTCCCCCAGATCTTATGGTAGGACGCACCCGTATGACGGGAAGGCTCGGAGCTCTTCCGGGACCCTAGAGTCGCCCCTCTCCACAAGTTGCCCCCTATGTCTGCTTAGGTGATGTAGGTGAGACAGCCAGCCTATAGCTCTCTGCCCTGCCGTTGGTTTGAAGTAATGCTTAGAGCCCTGTACTTCCTCGGCGTTCCGGCCACCGGTTATTTATGCCTTAGTAGGATGTTGCCTCGGTCTAACAGCACGACTCCTACTGGTATTCTCCCTGTTGCGTTGATCTCGTTTCTCACTCAGCACAATAAATCTCGCTTCTTGTCCTTTCTTAGGGCACCGCCACTATGAAGTGCAGGCGCGGTCCCGTAGCTTTCTCTCTGATTGCCAGGCCTCTGTCAGGATCCCACCCCTGACAGGGACCCTACCGAATCTTCCCCTACAACACCCTCTGCCACAAGGTGTTGCCTGGTTCCAACCCAGTCAGCGTTCTCTCTAACTTCCTGCCTAACCCCCAGTTTTACCAGACTGTGAGGAGTGGCCTAATGAATAGTACCCTTAGCTCCCCCTGGAGGCCAGACTGTGAAATGTATTGGTGTATGTGATACCTGGTCAGAAGAACTCCTTCAGTGCCATCAGACGTACCATAGACCCCCTTAGCGGCGGAGCCACAGTACTGCAACGACCAGGACTCTGGGGCGCTGCATGTACATCTTGTGTCAAGTTCAACATGAAAATTTTGCTGAAAGGTCTCTTTTAATAATTCAGATGCTTCACATTATCCCACACAAAGTGGAATGAATAAATAAAAAAATAATTTTTTTCATCAAACTGTAGTTTTAGCCATAATTTTTTAATTTTCGAAAAGAGTAATAGGGGAAAAAACACAATTTCTTACAAATATGGAAATAGCCGATAAGTGGTTGTATTATATTAGTGGAAATGATTCAAATAGGAAACAGCGCTATTTTGGAGAGTCGTTAAGGTATTAGTACAAAGAAAACATCACAAAAAATTACTCACTTTGGAACCTACATCCCCCACCCCCAAGATATTTATTAAGGGGTGTAGTGACTACTTTGACACCAAAAGTGTCTTCTAGAAAGTAATGTGTGGTAGTTGGCAAAAGTGAAAGTTTACATTTTTTGTTTCCCAATTAGGGTTTTTTCCCTCCCGATGTTGACTATGTGGTCTAAGTGACATATTCACTTTATTCTATATGTCAGTACAATGAATGAGATAATGAATGTTATACTTTCCTATACTTTTGTGTCACAAAACGTTTTTTTATTTTTGTTTCCAGAGATGTATTCTAAGAGTATGATGGCTTTTTTTTTGCTGGCTGAGCTGAACATTTAGATGCACATTTATTTAGTGTCATTTTGGGACTCATGAGTTTTTGATTCCTTTTAATTCAATTATGTTTTAAGTGATAAAATAATAAATACCGTAATACCTACCTTTTCCGGCGTATAAGACGACTGGGCGTATAAGAGGACCCCCCCAACTTTTCCAGTTAAAATATAAAATCTTCTTAAAAGTCGGGGGTCTTCTTATACGCCGTATGTCGTCTTATAGGGCCGGTGACTAATGTGCCTTTTGGGTGGGAGTGGTCCCGATGACGACGAGGGGGCGTCTCACAGGAAAGTGTGAGTGGACTATCCCCCATTACCTCATCGTAGCGCTGAAGCGTGGGGTCTCTGCTGGGAGCGGCGGCTCCTCTTTGTGCCGCGTGGGTGCTGTGGGGCGGCGGCTCCTCTTCTGCAGTGTGGGGCCTCTGTGCTGTGGGGCGGCGTCGGCGTATTTTCATGCGGTCAGTCGGGGCTCCTCCGGCATCTTCTTAAAGCCCGGAGGCCCCGCCGTCAGCTCCATTGCTACGATGCGGTGGCCTCCGGGAAAATGGCCGCTAGGGGCGGCGCATGCTCAGATTCAGATCTCGTCCCGAGATCTCGGGAGACGAGATCTGAATCTGAGCAGCGGCCATTTTCCCGGAGTCAGCTCCATTGCTGCGATGCGGTGGCCTCCGGGAAAATGGCCGCTGGGGGCGGCGCATGCTCAGATTCAGATCTCGTCCCGAGATCTCAGGAAACGAGATCTGAAATTGAGCAGCGGCCATTTTCCCGGAGGCCACCGCATCATAGCAATGGAGCTGCCAGCGGGGCCTCCGGGCTTTAAGGAGATGCCGGAGGAGCCCCGACTGACTGCATGAAAATACGCCGCCGCCGCCCCACAGCACAGAGGCCCCACACTGCAGAAGAGGAGCCGCCGCCCCACAGCACAGCACCCACGCGGCACAAAGAGGAGCAGCAGCCGCCGCTCCCAGCACAGAGACCCCACGCTGCAGCGCTACGATGAGGTAATGGGGGATACTCCACGCACTTTCCTGTGAGACGCCCCCTCGTCGTCATCAGGACCACTCCCCCCCCCCACCCACCATATACACCCGGCGTACAGGACGATACCCGGCGTATAAGATGACCCCCGACTTTTAAGAAGATTTTCAGGGGTTAAAAAGTCATCTTATACGCCGGAAAATACGGTATTCTTTTTTGCTTCTTGTTTTGTTAATTGTTTTCAGTCGGATTGTTACATTATTATTATTATTATTATTTTATAGGACTAGTTTATTACAGATGTAACAATGCCAAATAAGTGTATTTTTCTTTTAAATAAAAAGAACTTTACAGAAAGAAAGCGGTATTTACTTTTTTTTTTACAATTTTTCTTTATTTTTCTAAACTTTTTTTATTTTGCAAGTGTGTTGCATAAAAAATAATGTTACACAGGGACACGAGGAATTCATACATCATCTCTCTCTTGTTTCTGCAGCACGTCAGTTCCCCCATTCACGCCCACTTTCCTCCTTCTTCAGCCTAGTACACAGCTACAGAAGTTTTTCAGTATTCATTTTAAGGGCTCATACCCATTTGCGAGAAAAAGGGATGAGTGCAATCTAATAAAAAATCAGATTGCACTCGGACCAATTTTATTCAATGGGTGACATCTCATCTGCAATTTGTTTCTCAGCTGAAATCGGACTGAGAAAAAAAATGCAGCATGCTGCGATTTGCTGCATATCTCGGATGAGACTCGCCAATGCATGAGTGGTGTACAGTAAAATCACACTGACAGGTTAGAATAGAATAGATAGAACAGATATATACACATAGAATACATATATATATATATATATATATATATATATATATATATATATATATATACACATGTCAGTAACACACATACAGTATATATGTATTGATATTGCACAGAAAGATAGATAGAAGAAAAGCGTAATTCATTTGCCGGGTTCAGTAAAATCACTGCAGGAGCCGACAGGATAGAAGAGATGGATTACATACAGTAAATACATATAGAATAGGTACCTATATAGATGTCAGTTACAGATACAGTTAGTACAGTGTGTGCAAATTAGGGGACGTATGTAATTAATAAAAGATTATTTTACGAAAAAAATGGCATGGGCTCCCACGCAATTTTCAAAACCAGCAGAGGGAAAGCCAGTGGCTGGGGGCAGATGTTTATAGCCTGGCAAGGGGGTAATACCCATGGAGCATCCCAGGCTATTAATATTAGCTCACAGCTGTATTCTTAGCCCTTACTGGCTATTAAAATGGGGGACCCCAAAAAAATGACGTGGGGTCCCCCATAATTAATGTCCAGCAAAGGCTATGCAGACAGCTGCGGGCTGATATTAATAGCCTAGGAAGGGACCATGTATATTGGCCCTCCCCGGCTAAAAACATCAGCACTCTGCCACCCCAGAAAAGGTGCATCTGTAAGATGTGCCATTTCTGGCAATTAGCCACGCTCTTCCCACTTGCCCTGTAGCGGTGGCAAGTGGGATAATAGTTTGGGGGTTAATGTCACCTTTGTAAGGTGACATCAAGCCCGGCTTAGTAATAGTGATGTGTCAATAAGACAGCTATCCATTGCTAATCCAATACTTGTTGAGGGGTTAAATATAGACACAGCTAGAATAAAGCATTTTAATGAAATCAAACACAACACAGTTTGCCATCTTTATTGTTCTCCTAATTCCCCGACGCCCTTGATCTCCTGTAATAAACATAAAATAATAAACCAACAATATACCCATACCAGTCCATCGATGTGTTCCACACCGTAATTCATATCTGGCGGATATACAGTTTACAACCAGGACGTGCCAAGATGCGCCATCCCAGCTGTAAACCACTGATGAATGAATGAGATGCTGGGAGCAGCGTTTCAGTGACTAGCGCTGACGTCACTTAAGTTGCGCTCCCTCATAGCCTGACCCATGCTGAACTCTGGAGCATGGGAAAATGAACTGAGAAATTGCACAACAAACTTTTGGGTCCATTTTCTCCTTTTGCCCTTGTGAAAATACAAAATGTATAGCTAAAATAGGTTTGTGTAGGAAAAATGTGATATTTTTTTTATTTTCATGGCTTAACATTATAAACTTCTGTGAAACTCCTAGGGGTTCAAGGTGCTCAATACACATCTAGTTAAGTTCCCAAAGGGGTCTAGTTTCCATAATGGTGTCACTTGTGGAAGGTTTCCACTGTTTAGGCACATCAGAGGCTCTTCAAATGGGACATGGCGTCCGGTAATTATTCCATCAAATTTTGCATTCAAAAAGTCAAATGGCGCTCCTTCCCCCACATATCGGCGTACTCAGGAGAAATGGCACAACAAATTGTATGGAGCAATTTCTCCTGTTACCCTTATGAAAATGCAAAATAAGGGGCTAAAAAATATTTATTTGGGAAAAATGTGCTTTTCTTTATTTCCACGGCTCAACGCTATAAACTTCTGTGAAACACCTGTGGGTTCAAGGTGCTCAATACGCATCTAAATAATTTCCTTAAGGGGTCTAGGTCCCAAAACGGTGTCACTTAGGCACATCAGGGGCTCTTAAAACGTGACATGGTGTCCACTATTTATTCCATCAAATTTTACATTCAAAAAGTCAAATGGTGCTCCTTCCTTTCCGAGCCCTGCCGTGTGCCCAAACAGTAGATTTCCTCCACATATGGGGTATCGGCATGCTCAGGAGAACTTGCACAAGAAAATGTATGGTCCATTTTCTCCTGTTACCCTTGTGAAAGTAAAAAAAATTAGTATTAGGTCTAAAGGAAAATTTTTGTGAAAGAAAAGTAAATGTTTATTTTTTCCTTCCACATTCCAAAAATTCCTGTGAAGCACCTGGAGGGTTAATAAACTTCTTGAATGTTGTTTTGAGTACCTTGAGGGGTGCAGTTTTTAGAAGGGTGTCATATTTGGGTTTTCTGTCATATAGGCCCCTCAATGTCACTTCAAATGTGAGATGGTCCCTTAAAAAATTGTTTTGCAAATTTTGTTGTGAAAATGAGAAATCACTGGTCAACTTTTAACCCTTATAACTTCCGAACAAAAAAAATTATGCTTCCAAAATAGTGCTGATGTAAAGTAGACATGTGAGAAATGTTATTTATTAACTATCTTGCAATATGACTCTCTGATTTAAGGGCATTAAAATTAAAAGTTTGGAAATTTGGAAATTTTCAAAATTTCCTTCAAATTTCTGTTTTTCACAAATAAATGCAAGTCATATTGAAGAAATTTGAAGAAATTTTAATGCTATCATAAAGTACAATATGTCACGAGAAAAAAATCTCAGAATCACTGGGATCCGTTTAAGCGTTCTAGAGTTATTACCTCATAAAGTGACAGTGGTCAGAATTGTAAAAATTGACCCCATCAGAAAGATGAAAACAGGCTTCATCTCAAAGGGGTAAACACAGACAAGTAAATGAGGCCTAAAAGTGTACATTCCCTTTAGATGTTACTGTCCCAATACACTTTGCCAATATCAATATGTTCGGCCTCAAGGTGCTCAAAACGACATTCAAGAAGTTTATTAATCCCTCAGGTACTTCATGAGATGGTACTTCACAAAAAATATACTTTAGACCCAAACATTTTATTTTCACAAGGGTAACAAGAGAAAATGGACCACAAAATTTGTTATGCAATTTCTCCTGACTACACCGATACCTCGTATGTGGGAGAAAGCTACTGTTTGGGCGTATGGTAGGGCTCAGAAGGGAGGGAGCTCCATTTGACTTTTTGAATGCAAAATTGGCTGAAATCAATGACGGGCTCCATGTCGCATTTGGAGACCCCTTGATGCACCTTTAGTTTATTATTTTTACTTATCTAAGGGGGTGATAAAGGGGGAGTTGATGTACTATTTTTTTTTTTCATCACTGTGATAGGGTCTATTACAGTGATCAAAATGAACCAATAGGAAAAATCTATTTTCTTCCCGGAAGAAGCCGCCGAGGGCCGGGGGACAGAACCAGAGGGATCATAGTTACATAGTTACATAGTTATTAAGGTTGAAGGAAGACTTTAAGTCCATCTAGTTCAACCCATAGCCTAGCATGCCCTAACATGTTGATCCAGGTATGCCAGGAGCCCGGGCTCAGGTGACCCCATTTTTCTCTCCTCTGGTATGCTAGATCATATCAGAAAAGAGAGAAATAAATGGGAAATCAGCCTTTTTTTTTGCGGTCATCGCTATTTGGAGAATAACGGCGATCGCAACACTGGGCATGGTAAAAAACTGACCCGAATCATGTTCTTTGGGGTAGCGGAGACCCCGGAGATTTTCCAATGCTGGGGGGCACTATAACCTTATTTCTCAGCGCCGTTAAAAAGCAGCACTGAGAAATAAGTACCCTTAACTGCCCCGTTAAAAGACGTATCGGCGGTCATTAAGGGGTTAAACAATTCTGGACTGCCCATATGATGATGTCATGTGTTTGTAAGCTTCTGAGACACCCTGTTGAGGTATTTTAATGCACACCTGAAACACACTGCTTCTTTGTGTAGCATCATGGGAAAGTCTCAAGAAATCAGCCAAGATATCAGGAACAGTGATGAGCGAATATGTTCGGCTTCCACCTTATTCGGCAAGCTATAGCGCTTACCAAATAAGCTGCAGAGGGAGCTCGGATACCTGGATTGCTCCTTGCTGATCAGCTATCCGGCGCCGCAGATGTATGTGTCGTGCCAGTTTCACTGTCACAACACATGCATGGAGAGCCTCTTTGTTGGGGTTCGCACTTGTCTGGGTTCGTCCCTTGTTCGGTCACATGACCCACTAATTGTGATGATTAGTGGGGTATTTAAGGAAGACAGCGTGGACATTATTATCACTCTGCCTCCGAGGAAGCTGTTGTGAAACGCGCGTAAAGGGGCGCATGTACATCCCCATGGACACTGATATGAGTAAGAATTAATGGGTGGGACCATGTTTTCCTTATTATTTAGGCTGTAATAGCCAAATGGGCACTGACCAGTGATAATAATCTTTATGATGATATTTTAGCTTAATAATAATGTGGCCCACCTTATTTAGGACTGCATAGCATGGATGTAACTTAGTGCACTGTCACTTTATATTGTATATTTAAGCATGGGCTTTTTTGGTCCTGTGAGACAATTTTCTATCCATGTCTTTGTTCCTGAGGTAACACTTTGTTTTTTGGTGCTCCCTTAACTGTAGTCAACTGCTCTGTTTCTAAATGATTACTCTGTGACTTATATTTATTATGTGTCATAATTTATTTTGAAATAAAAACATATTTTTTATGATACCTCTTTTTCTTGTGGTTATATGCCCTATTTTATAGTAGGTACCCTTTGTCATATTGAATGCATTATGCTTTGAAAAAAAAAGATTTCCTGGCTTTATTTTGCACAAGTACCCTCACAGAGGTGTTATGTACAAATTCACTGTATCTAGCAATGTCTGGCTATTTTATTTTCAGTTATCAGCTTTATTACACATGGCAACAGCAGAGTCACTATAACTACAAGCAAATAGTCACGTTTGCGTATCTCAGCTCTGCCCAGATTGCGCCAGTCACACAACTGCTAGATAAAGATACGCTATTTATTAAACCAATAGAAAATTAGCATTTTTTCTATATCGCCTTGTTTACACACTTCAACAGCAGACTATTGAAAATTATTGCCACTGGTAAATTGTGACGTTCGCACAACTCTTAGATAAAGATATGCAATTTATTTAACCAATAAATTTTTGGGGATGTTTTAGATCGCCTTTATGAGACACTCCAACATCAGACTCAGGGAAATTATTCTAAAATAGTGACGTTTCCGTAGCTCAGCAGGTTTCACGCCAGTCATACAACCGCTAGATAAATATTAGCTATTTAAGCAATAGTCGAGGAATATTATTTAGCAATTAGCTTTTAAAAAGGATGTTACTAGATGCTGGCACTGAGGAATATTATTTAGCTGTAAATAAAAAGTATCTTTATATGCTGCTACGCAGGAATATTATGTAGCTCCAAAAAAATTGGCTTTGTACTGTATATGAGAGAGGGGTGCATGATAGGGGGGACAGAGTGCATGAAACAGAGGGGGCATGGTGCATGATAGAGGAGTGCATAAGATAGAGGGGGCATGGTGCATGAGAAAGGGGTGCATGAGATAGTGGAGGGAACGGTGTGTGAGAGGGGTGCATGAGATAGAGGGGGCACAGTGCATGATAGAGGGGTGCATAAGATGAAGGGAGGCAGGGTGCATGATAGAAGGGTGCATGAGATAGAGCCTGCACAGTGCATGATAGAAGGGAGCATAAGATTGAGGGGGCACGGTGCATGATAGAGGGGTGCATAATATAGGGGGGCACGGTGTATGGTAGAGCGGTGCATAAGATAGAGGGGGCATGGTGCATGACAGAAGGGTCAGGGTACATGATAGAGGGGGCATGAAATAGAGGGGACACAGTGCATGAGGTAGGGGTGGCAGGGTGCATGATAGAGGGGTGTGAGGGAGTGCTGGGTGTGTGAGATAGATGTGTATAGATTGCATCAGATAGATGGGTGCAAGGTGCATGATAAAGGGGTGCTTGAAATATAGGCATGATAGAGGTGCGTATAAGATAGAGGGGGCTCGGTGCATGCGATAAACGGGTGCATAAGATAGAGTTGTGTATGAGATAGAGGGGGCATGGTGCATTATAGTGGGGTGCATGAGATTGAGGGGTGCAGGATGTGTGAGATAGACGGGTGTATAGAGCATCAGATAGCTGGGTTCAGGTTGCATGATAAAGGGGTGCATGAGATAGACAAGGGGCATGGTGCATGATAGAGATGTGGATAAGATAGAGGGGCACGGTGCATGAGATAGAGGGGACATGGTGCATGATAGAGGGGTGCATGAGATATAGGGGTGTATGAGATAGAGGGGGCAGGGGGAATGACATAGAGGGGCCAGGGTCCATGAGATTGAGGGGTGTGAGGGAGTTTGGGGTCTATGAGATAGATGGGTGTAGGGTCCATGAGATGGGTTCATGACATTGAGTGGTCATGGTGCATGATATAGGGGGCATGACAAAGAGGGGGCAGGGTGCATAAGATAGAGGGGTGCATCAGGCAGAGGGGGCAGGGTGCATGATAGAGGGGTGCTTGAGATTGAGGGTTGTGAGGGAGTGTAGAGTCTGTGAGATAGATAGGTGTAGGGTGCATGAGATAGAGGGGGCATTGTGCATGATAGAGGTGTGGATAAGATACAGGGGGCAAGGTGCTTAAGATAGAGGGGACAGGGTGCATTATAGAGGGGTGCATCAAATAGATGGGTGTAGGTTGCATGATAAAAGGGTGCATTTGATAGACAAGGGGCATGGTGCATGACAGATGTGGATAAGATAGAGAGGGCATGGTGCATGAAATAGAGGGGTGCATGAGATAGACGAGACATGATGCATGATAGATGGGTGCATGAGATATAGGGGCGTATGAGATAGAGGGTGCAGGGTGCATGACATAGAGTGGGCAGGGTCAATGAGATAGAGGGTTGCATGACATAGAGTGGTCATAGGGCATGACATAGAGGGGGCAGGGTGCATTAGATAGAGGGGTGCATAAGGTAGACAGGGCAGGGTGCATGATAGAGGGGTGCTGGAGATTGAGGAGTGTGAGGGAGTGTAGGGTCTGTGTGATACCCTGTGTCCCCGAAAATAAGACACCGTCTTATATTAATTTTTGCTCTGAAAGTTGCACCATGTCTTATTTTCGAGGGGGGGGGGGGGGGGGCGGGACTTATTTTCTCAAGAAAAAGAATTGACAAATTTTTTTTGAACAAAAAAATTAACA
Organism: Ranitomeya variabilis; assembly: GCF_051348905.1. Lineage (NCBI taxonomy): Eukaryota > Metazoa > Chordata > Amphibia > Anura > Dendrobatidae > Ranitomeya > Ranitomeya variabilis. The sequence goes on along the minus strand of NC_135232.1, from coordinate 796,436,765 downwards.
TTTATTAACATACCAGCGTATGCTGAACAGCAGTCATCACAAAACAGTAGAATCAAATAAACTGTGAATCATATCAAGAATTTCTTGTTACTACCGTATAATTACGGTATTTCCATGTACAACATGTAAAACAACGAACAATGGTTAATTTACTGATCTCAATATTTAATAACACAAAACAAGATTTATTCAATGACAACCATGTCATCATCTTCTGGAACATCATCATAACAATCCAAACTCTGAAGTTCCTGTGGAATTTCTTGTGACTCCATTTCTTTCAGAATCATTGACCCATATCTCTCATGTCTAGAAATAGCACTGTCCTTAAATGAGCACTTCTTGTCAAGGTAGCCTGCTCGTAGTGCATTTGCAATGCAAGTGTCAGTGATTTTCTCCCATGAATTCTTCACCCAAGTCACAATCTCCGGCAGTTTAGGTTTCACAAAGTTTCCACGTTGATTTCTCTCCATTCTATTTTCAATGTAGTCATTGATTTCTACACGCAAATTGTCCTTGAATGGCTTGTTAATGGCGATATCAAGAGACTGGAGATAAGCCGTCATTCTTGCAGGAATCATTATTTGATCTATTTTTCTCTCATGAAGGAAGTTCTTCATGTCTTTGGCGCGGTGTGTGCTGGCTGCATCCCAGATCAGCATTCCTCTTTGGCTCCCTCACATAACAAGCGGCAGCATTAAATCGACCCACTTCCTTATAACTGCTTGTGTGGCCCAGGGTTTTTCAGTTTCAAGAATATAAATGCCTGAAACACGTTCAATCTTGTCTTTCTTGCCCTTTGAAATGAGTAAAGGTGGGACTTTAGTGCCATCCAGACGCATCGCCAAAATACAGGTAACACGTGCACTTTCATAAGCAGTGGAGGGAACGTTGTTGTGAATTCCGCTCTTGGGCTCCCTCCGGTGGTTATAAGTAGCATTTTTGTGAGTTCTGCTCTTGGGCTCCCTCCTGTGGTTTTGAGTGGTATGGCTGCTTCTTGGATTTAGCATCAGCAGCTGTTCTCACTGATCGTCTTTCTGGCTCGGCTATATTAGTCTGGCCTTATCCCTAATTCAATGCCAGTTGTCAATTGTTGAGCTTGGAGTCATGGTTCTCTGAGGATTTCCCTGCCACTCTGACCATTTCAGCAAAGCTAAGTCCTTGCTTGTCTTTTTGCAGTTCACTTGTTGTGGACTTTGTTGTTTGGCATTTTCTATGTTTTGCTCATTTGTCCAGCTTATCAGTATGGATCTATTTAGCTAAGCTGGAAGCTCTGGGCAGCAGAGTTTGCCCTCCACACCTTTAGTCAGGTGTGGAGATTTTTGCATTTCTCTGCGGTGGACTTTTTCTAGTTTTTATTACTGACCACACAGTTTTCTGTTCTGTACTAATTCTGTCTAGCTAGTAGTGGCCTCCTTTGCTAAATCTTGTTTCATACTACGTATGTCATTTCCTTCTCCTCTCACAGTCAATATTTGTGGGGGGCTGTCCTATCCTTTGGGGATTTTCTCTGAGGCAAGATAGCTTTCCTGCTTCTACCTTTAGGGGTAGCTAGATCTCCGGCTGTGACGAGGTGTCCAGGGAGTGACAGGAACATCCCACGGCTACTGCTAGTGTCTGTGTTAAGATTAGGAACTGCGGTCGGTATAGTTACCACCTGCTCAGAGCTAGTCGCATGTCGCTCCTTAATCACCAGACCATAACAGTACAACTGGCCAAAAATGAGCTGAATGCATCTCAAAAGAAGGAAAAGAAAAAGAGTTCTGAGCCATTTTTTTTTCTTTAGTCTGTTTTGTCTTTTTCCTTCGTCTTAATCTCTGGGTGATTCAGGATTTGGATGCGGGCATGGATGTTCAGGGGTTGTTTTCTCGTGTGGATCAGCTTGCTGCAAGAGTACAGAGTATTCAAGATTATGTTGTTCAGACTCCGGCCTTAGAGCCTAGAATTCCTACTCCGGATTTGTTTTACGGGGATAGAACTAAGTTTTTGAACTTTAAAAATAACTGCAAATTGTTTTTTGCTCTGAAACCCCGTTCCTCTGGTGACCCCATTCAGCAAGTAAAAATAGTTATTTCTCTGCTGCGTGGTGACCCTCAGGACTGGGCATTCTCCCTTGAGTCAGGGGATCCGGCATTGCTTAAAGTAGATGCATTTTTTCAATCGCTCGGATTATTGTATGACGAACCTAACTCTGTAGAGCATGCTGAGAAAATACTGTTGGCCCTGTGTCAGGGTCAGGAAGCGGCAGAATTATACTGCCAGAAATTTAGAAAATGGTCTGTGCTCACTAAATGGAATGAGGATGCTCTGGCAGCAATTTTCAGAAAGGGTCTTTCTGAAGCCCTTAAGGATGTTATGGTGGGGTTCCCCACGCCCGTTGGTTTGAGCGAGTCTATGTCTCTGGCCATCCAGATTGATCGGCGCCTGCGCGAACGCAAAGTGGTGCACCATATGGCAGCATCCTCTGAGCAGAGTCCTGAGCCTATGCAATGTGATAGGATTTTGACTAGAGCGGAACAGAGGGGATACAGACGTCAGAATGGGCTGTGTTTTTACTGTGGGGATTCTGCTCATGCTATTTCTGATTGCCCTAAGCGTATTAAGAGGGTCGCTAGATCTGTTACCATTAGTACTGTGCAGCCTAAGTTCTCCTGTCTGTGACCCTGATTTGCTCATTGTCATCTTTTTCTGTCATGGCATTTGTGGATTCGGGCGCTGCTCTGAACTTAATGGACTTAGAATTCGCTAGGCGCTGTGGTTTTTCTTTGCAGCCTTTGCAGTCCCATACCCTTAAGGGGTATTGATGCTACACCGTTGGCCAAGAATAAACCTCAGTATTGGACTCAGCTGACTATGTGCATGGCTCCAGCACATCAGGAAGATTGTCGATTTCTGGTGTTGCATAATTTACATGATGTTGTTGTACTGGGTTTTCCATGGTTACAAGTACACAATCCAGTGTTGGATTGGAAATCAATGTCTGTGACTAGTTGGGGTTGTCAAGGGGTACATAGTGACGTTCCTTTAATGTCAATTTCCTCTTTCCCCTCTTCTGATGTTCCTGAATTTTTGTCAGATTTCCAGGATGTATTTGATGAGCCCAAGTGCAGTTCCCTTCCTCCACATAGGGACTGTGATTGTGCTATTGACTTGATTCCTGGCTGTAAGTTCCCTAAGGGCCGACTTTTCAATCTGTCTGTGCCAGAGCATGCAGCCATGCGGAGCTATGTAAAGGAGTCTTTAGAGAAGGGGCATATTCGGCCGTCTTCGTCACCATTGGGAGTGGGATTCTTTTTTGTTGCCAAGAAGGATGGCTCCTTGAGACCCTGTATTGATTATCGTCTTCTTAATAAGATCACGGTCAAATTCCAATACCCTTTACCTTTGCTCTCTGATTTGTTTGCTCGGATTAAGGGGGCTAGTTGGTTTACCAAGATTGACCTTCGAGGGGCATATAATCTTGTTCGTATTAAACAGGGTGACGAATGGAAAACTGCATTTAATATGCCCGAAGGCCATTTTGAATACCTGGTGATGCCTTTCGGGCTTTCTAATGCTCCTTCTGTATTTCAGTCCTTTATGCATGATATTTTCCGCAATTATCTTGACAAATTCTTGATTGTGTATTTGGATGATATTTTGATTTTTTCCAATGATTGGGAGTCTCATGTGAAGCAGGTCAGGATGGTATTCCAGATCCTTCGTGATAATGCTCTATTTGTGAAGGGGTCTAAGTGCCTATTTGGAGTTCAGAAGGTCTCTTTTTTGGGGTTTATTTTTTCTCCTTCGTCTATAGAAACGGATCCTGTTAAGGTCCAAGCCATTCATGACTGGATTCAACCCACATCTGTGAAGAGCCTTCAGAAATTTTTGGGCTTTGCTAATTTTTATCGCCGTTTCATTGCCAACTTCTCTAGTGTGGTTAAACCCCTGACCGATTTGACGAAGAAAGGCGCTGATGTGACTAATTGGTCCTCTGAGGATGTTGAGGCCTTTCAGGAGCTTAAACGCCATTTTACTTCTGCCCCTGTCTTGCGTCAGCCGGATGTTTCTCTTCCTTTTCAGGTTGAGGTTGACGCTTCTGAGATTGGGGCAGGGGCCGTTTTGTCACAGAGGAATTCTGATGGTTCCTTGATGAAGCCATGTGCCTTCTTTTCCCGAAAGTTTTCGCCTGCGGAACGCAATTATGATGTCGGCAATCGGGAGTTGTTGGCTATGAAGTGGGCATTTGAGGAATGGCGACATTGGCTTGAGGGAGCCAAGCACCGCATTGTGGTCTTGACCGATCATAAGAATCTGATTTACCTTGAGTCGACCAAGCGGCTGAACCCTAGACAGGGTGGTCCCTGTTTTTCTCCCGTTTTGATTTTGTGGTCTCATATCTTCCAGGATCTAAGAATGTTAAGGCGGATGCCCTCTCTAGGAGCTTTTTGCCTGATTCTCCTGGAGTCCTTGAGCCGGTTGGCATTCTTAGGGAAGGGGTGATTCTGTCTGCCATCTCCACTGATTTGCGGCGGGCGCTTCAGGAATTTCAGGCTGATAAACCTGACCGCTGTCCTGTGGGGAAGCTGTTTGTTCCTGATAGATGGACAAGTAAGGTAATTTCTGAGGTCCATTGTTCTGTGTTGGCCGATCATCCTGGGATTTTTGGTACCAGAGATTTGGTTGCTAGGTCCTTTTGGTGGCCTTCCTGGTCGCGGGATGTGCGTTCTTTTGTGCAGTCCTGTGGGACTTGTGCCTGGGCTAAGCCTTGCTGTTCCGCGCTAGTGGGTTGCTTTTGCCTTTGCCTGTCCCGGAGAGGCCTTGGACGCATATTACCATGGATTTTATTTCGGATCTTCCTGTGTCCCAGAGGATGTCTGTTATCTGGGTGGTTTGTGACCGGTTCTCTAAAATGGTCCATTTGGTACCTTTGCCTAAATTGCCTTCCTCCTCTGATTTGGTTCCATTATTTTTTCAGCATGTGGTTCGTTTGCATGGCATTCCAGAGAATATTGTGTCTGACAGAGGTTCCCAGTTTGTTTCCAGGTTTTGGCGGGCTTTTTGTGCTAAGATGGGCATTAATTTGTCTTTTTCTTCGACGTTCCATCCTCAGACAAATGGCCAAACTGAGCGAACTAATCAAACCTTGGAAACCTATTTGAGATGCTTTGTGTCTGCTGATCAGGATGATTGGGTGGCTTTCTTGCCGTTGGCCGAGTTTGCCCTTAATAATCGGGCCAGTTCGGCTACTTTGGTTTCGCCTTTCTTTTGTAATTTTGGTTTCCATCCTCGTTTTTCTTCAGGGCAGGTTGAGCCTTCTGATTGTCCTGGTGTGGATTCTGTGATGGACAGGTTGCAGCAGATTTGGACTCATGTGGTAGACAATTTGACATTGTCCCAGGAAAAGGCTCAGCGTTTTGCTAACCGCCGTCGGTGTGTTGGTCCTCGGCTTCGTGTGGGGGATTTGGTCTGGTTATCCTCTCGTCATGTTCCTATGAAGGTTTCTTCCCCTAAGTTCAAGCCTCGGTTTATTGGTCCTTATAAGATTTCTGAGATTATCAATCCAGTGTCTTTTCGTTTGGCCCTTCCAGCCTCTTTTGCCATCCACAATGTTTTTCATAGATCTTTGTTGCGGAGATATGTGGTACCCGTTGTTCCATCTGTTGATCCTCCTGCCCCGGTGTTGGTTGAGGGGGAGTTGGAATATGTGGTTGAGAAAATTTTGGATTCTCGTTTTTCGAGGCGGAGGCTTCAGTATCTTGTCAAGTGGACGGGTTATGGGCAGGAGGATAATTCTTGGGTGGTTGCCTCCGATGTCTGTTATGGACCTGGTGGTTAGGAGCACCCGAAATGACCTGATGGTTAAAACAGAAAACCTGGGACAAGCTCTGAGGAGGTGGTAACTCTACTGACCGCAATCCCTAATCCTATCACACACACTAGAAATAGCCGTGGAGCGTGCCTAACTCTCCCTAGATGCCTCTTCACAGCCTAAGAGCTAACTACCCCTAAAGATAGAAATAGCAGCCTACCTTGCCTCAGAGAAATTCCCCAAAGTAAAGGTAGCCCCCCACAAATATTGACTGTGAGTTAAGAGGGAAGTAACAAACACAGGAATGAAACAGATTTTAGCAAAGGAGGCCGAATCTTCTCTAGATAGACAGAGGATAGGAAAGGGAACTGTGCGGTCAGTATTAAAAACTACAAAAACCACGCAGAGTGTGCAAAAAGACCTCCACACCGACTCACGGTGTGGAGGTGCAGCTCTGCACCCCCAGAGCTTCCAGCTAGCAAGGAAATATAATAGCAAGCTGGACTAGAAACATAGGATGTACTGAGAAATATATTCAAAAACCAATGAACAGCAAATGAACTAGCAGGGACTTAGCTTCTGCTGGAGTAGACAGGTCATCTGAGAAATCCAAAAGAGATCTGAACCAGTACTGAGACATTGACAGCTGGCATGAACTAACGACCTGGGCAGAGTTAAATAGGGAAGCCAGAAGAAGCAATAAGCGAGGGCAGCTGAGAAAGCCAACCTCAAAGATCAGCAGTTCCACTCAAAGCCACCAGAGGGTGTCCAAGGACAGAACTCACCAAAGTACCATTCACGACCACAGGAGGGAGCCCGAGAACGGAATTCACAACAGATGTCCATGCCGCCGATTTGGTTCGTGCTTTTCATTTGGCTCGTCCTGATCGGCCTGGGGGCTCTGGTGAGGGTTCGGTGACCCCTCCTCAAGGGGGGGGTACTGTTGTGAATTCCGCTCTTGGGCTCCCTCCGGTGGTTATAAGTAGCATTTTTGTGAGTTCTGCTCTTGGGCTCCCTCCTGTGGTTTTGAGTGGTATGGCTGCTTCTTGGATTTAGCATCATCAGCTGTTCTCACTGATCGTCTTTCTGGCTCGGCTATATTAGTCTGGCCTTATCCCTAATTCAATGCCAGTTGTCAATTGTTGAGCTTGGAGTCATGGTTCTCTGAGGATTTCCCTGCCACTCTGACCATTTCAGCAAAGCTAAGTCCTTGCTTGTCTTTTTGCAGTTCACTTGTTGTGGACTTTGTTGTTTGGCATTTTCTATGTTTTGCTCATTTGTCCAGCTTATCAGTATGGATCTATTTAGCTTAGCTGGAAGCTCTGGGCAGCAGAGTTTGCCCTCCACACCTTTAGTCAGGTGTGGAGATTTTTGCATTTCTCTGCGGTGGACTTTTTCTAGTTTTTATTACTGACCGCACAGTTTTCTGTTCTGTACTAATTCTGTCTAGCTAGTAGTGGCCTCCTTTGCTAAATCTTGTTTCATACTACGTATGTCATTTCCTTCTCCTCTCACAGTCAATATTTGTGGGGGGCTGTCCTATCCTTTGGGGATTTTCTCTGAGGCAAGATAGCTTTCCTGCTTCTACCTTTAGGGGTAGCTAGATCTCCGGCTGTGACGAGGTGTCCAGGAAGTGACAGGAACATCCCACGGCTACGGCTAGTGTCTTTGTTAAGATTAGGAACTGCGGTCGGTATAGTTACCACCTGCTCAGAGCTAGTCGCATGTCGCTCCTTAATCACCAGACCATAAGAGAACGTACACTGAGGAGGCACCTCATTGTTCAATTGTTGTTTGAGATGTTTGGTGTTGTGAATTCCGTTCTTGGGCTCCATCCTGTGGTTGCGAATGGTATTTTTGGGAGTTCTGCTCTTGGGCTCCCTCTGGTGGTTTCAAGTGGAACTTAGCAGCTGCTCTCACTAATCGGTTTCCTGGCCGTGTTATTTAACTGGGCTTTTGGCTGTAGTTGATGCCAGCTGTCAATGTTTCTTCCTGTGGATTCAGTCCTTTCCTGGAAGTTCTCTGTTGGCCAGTCCATTTCAGCTTAAGATAAGTTCTGCTAGTTTTTGGGTGTTTCCCTGTTTATGACCTTTTGTTTAGTTTAAGTTATGTCTCTTTTGTCCAGCTTGTCATTATGAAATATTCCAGCTAGTTGGAAGCTCTGGGGTTGCAGATTTGCCCCTCCACACCGTGAGTCGGTGTGGAGGTTATTTTTGTAAACTCTGCGTGGACTTTTAGTTTTTATACTGACCGCACAGTAGCCTTTTTTATCTCTGTCTATTTAGATAGTATTGGCCTCCTTTGCTAAAATCTAGTTTAATTTCTGAGTTTGTCATTTCCCTCTTCACTCACCGTCAATATCTGTGGGGGGCTATCCTTCCTTTGGGGGTTTCTCTGAGGCGAGATAGTTTTCCGTTTCCATCTTCAGGGGTAGCTAGTTCTTAGGCTGTGAAGAGGCGTCTAGGCAGAGATAGGAACGCTCCACGGCTATTTCTAGTGTTGGTGTTAGGAGTAGGGATTGCGGTCAGTAAAGCTACCACCTCCTCAGAGCTAGTACATTATTTGTTTTACCCACTAGGTCATTTCAGTGCTGCTCTGTAATCACTAGGTCATATTGGTGATTACTGTCTGTGGAGCTGCCACCTCCTCTGAGCTTGTTCATGATTGGTTTTACCCACCAGGTCATCTCAGTACCACTCCGTAACCACCAGGTCATAACAGTTTGGCCCATAAACACTGCAGTTTCATCCATGGCAATCATGTTGGAAAGATTGTATTTAGAGACGTCAGCGTCATCAACAAAGCTCTTGAATGCAAATGTGCGTTTAATAATTTCAGCATCTTCCAGCCTAAAGAGTGTTGTGGATCTTCTCAAAGACAGTTCACTTCGTTGAAGAAAGTTATCCAGCCAGTGTTGTGATGCCTTGAATTCTTCAGGGGCAATTTCAAACTGTGGTGCCATTGCAATGGAAAATTCTTGAATCTGAGCCCTAGTCACAACCAATGTCTTTGCTCTCCTGTCAGTAACCCACTCACAGATCAGGTCTTCCAGCTCGGAATATAATGGTTGCCGACCAGATCCAACCTTGCGCTTTTTAGCATTTCCGCTATCCACTTGTTGACTGAGGTTACCGTAATCTGCTCGCCATTTTTGAACCAATTAGACTCTCAACATTTTCTCTTTGCAGAATTCAGTAAGATTTTTGCCCCAAGATTCTTCCACGATTCCTTTTTTGTACTCGACGGAATAGCTCTTTCTTTTAGCGCTCATGTCTAGGGGTAAAAATATACCGTATCACCATTGTTTACGGTATTTCTTTTACAGTACGGTACTTTACGGTAGACCATTCAGCAGAAAAGCAGACAACAAATCAAAGTAACACACTACGGTACGGTACTGTAATTGCCTGACTCCCACACAGAGCCACAAAACATAAGAGCTCTAAAATGGCTCCCACACACTTTCTGGACACTGTACCGCTACTGTAACAATCACCCACAGCAGTTCCTTTACCGTAGCAGCCCCATCATCATTTTGAAGCCCCAAATATTCCCATCATCCCATTGCAGCCCTCATCATCCCTTTACAGTCCCCAATACAGCACCCCCATCATTCCATTACAGTCCCTGTTATGGTTCTCAATGGCAAGAGAACATAGCCCAGCATACATATGAACTAGCTCTTGGAAGGATGGAAACTTAAACTGACCATGAACTAAACCTGCCGCACAACTAACAGTAGCCGGGTAGCGTTGCCTACGTTTTATCCCTAGACGCTCAGCGCCAGCCGGAGGACTAACTAATCCTGGCAGAGGAAAATACAGTCCTGGCTCACCTCTAGAGAAATTTCCCCGAAAGGCAGACAGAGGCCCCCACATATATTGGCGGTGATTTTAGATGAAAATGACAAACGTAGTATGAAAATAGGTTTAGCAAAATCGAGGTCCGCTTACTAGATAGCAGGAAGACAGAAAGGGCACTTTCATGGTCAGCTGAAAACCCTATCAAAATACCATCCAAAATTTACTTTAAGACTCTAGTATTAACTCATAACATCAGAGTGGCAATTTCAGATCACAAGAGCTTTCCAGACACAGAAACGAAACTGCAGCTGTGAACTGGAACAAAATGCAAAAAACAAACAAGGACAAAAGTCCGACTTAGCTGGGAGTTGTCTAGAAGCAGGAACATGCACAGAAAGGCTTCTGATTACAATGTTGACCGGCATGGAAGTGACAGAGGAGCAAGGTTAAATAGCGACTCCCACATCCTGATGGGAACAGGTGAACAGAGGGGATGATGCACACAAGTTCAATTCCACCAGTGGCCACCGGGGGAGCCCAAAATCCAATTTCACAACAGTACCCCCCCCTCAAGGAGGGGGCACCGAACCCTCACCAGAACCACCAGGGCGATCAGGATGAGCCCTATGAAAGGCACGGACCAGATCGGAGGCATGAACATCAGAGGCAGTCACCCAAGAATTATCCTCCTGACCGTATCCCTTCCATTTGACCAGATACTGGAGTTTCCGTCTGGAAACACGAGAGTCCAAGATTTTTTCCACAACGTACTCCAACTCGCCCTCAACCAACACCGGAGCAGGAGGCTCAACGGAAGGCACAACCGGTACCTCATACCTGCGCAATAATGACTGATGAAAAACATTATGAATAGAAAAAGATGCAGGGAGGTCCAAACGGAAGGACACAGGGTTAAGAATCTCCAATATCTTGTACGGGCCGATGAACCGAGGCTTAAACTTAGGAGAAGAAACCCTCATAGGGACAAAACGAGAAGACAACCACACCAAGTCCCCGACACAAAGCCGAGGACCAACCCGACGCCGGCGGTTGGCAAAAAGCTGAGTCTTCTCCTGGGACAACTTCAAATTGTCCACTACCTGCCCCCAAATCTGATGCAACTTCTCCACCACAGCATCCACTCCAGGACAATCCGAAGATTCCACCTGACCGGAGGAAAATCGAGGATGAAACCCCGAATTACAGAAAAAAGGAGACACCAAGGTGGCAGAGCTGGCCCGATTATTGAGGGCAAACTCCGCTAAAGGCAAAAAAGCAACCCAATCATCCTGATCTGCAGACACAAAACACCTCAAATATGTCTCCAAAGTCTGATTCGTCCGCTCGGTCTGGCCATTAGTCTGAGGATGGAAAGCAGACGAGAAAGACAAATCTATGCCCATCCTAGCACAGAATGCCCGCCAAAATCTAGACACGAATTGGGTTCCTCTGTCAGAAACGATATTCTCCGGAATACCATGCAAACGAACCACATTTTGAAAAAACAGAGGAACCAACTCGGAAGAAGAAGGCAACTTAGGCAGGGGAACCAAATGGACCATCTTAGAGAAACGGTCAATACCACCACCTGATGTCTAGCCCCCTCAAGCCAATGACGCCACTCCTCAAAAGCCCACTTCATGGCCAAAAGCTCCCGATTCCCAATATCATAATTCCGCTCGGCGGGCGAAAATTTACGAGAAAAAAAAGCACAAGGTTTCATCACGGAGCAGTCGGAACTTCTCTGCGACAAAACCGCCCCAGCTCCGATTTCAGAAGCGTCGACCTCAACCTGAAAAGGAAGAGCAACATCAGGCTGACGCAACACAGGGGCGGAAGAAAAGCGGCGCTTAAGCTCCCGAAAGGCCTCCACAGCAGCAGGGGACCAATCAGCAACATCAGCACCCTTCTTAGTCAAATCAGTCAATGGTTTAACAACATCAGAAAAACCAGCAATAAATCGACGATAAAAGTTAGCAAAGCCCAAAAATTTCTGAAGACTCTTAAGAGAAGAGGGTTGCGTCCAATCACAAATAGCCTGAACCTTGACAGGATCCATCTCGATGGAAGAGGGGGAAAAAATATATCCCAAGAAGGAAATCTTTTGAACCCCAAAAACGCACTTAGAACCCTTCACACACAAGGAATTAGACCGCAAAACCTGAAAAACCCTCCTGACCTGCTGGACATGAGAGTCCCAGTCATCCGAAAAAATCAGAATATCATCCAGATACACAATCATAAATTTATCCAAATAATCACGGAAAATGTCATGCATAAAGGACTGAAAGACTGAAGGGGCATTTGAAAGGCCAAAAGGCATCACCAAATACTCAAAGTGGCCCTCGGGCGTATTAAATGCGGTTTTCCACTCATCCCCCCGCTTAATTCGCACCAAATTATACGCCCCACGGAGATCTATCTTAGAGAACCACTTGGCCCCCTTTATGCGAGCAAACAAATCAGTCAGCAGTGGCAACGGATATTGATATTTAACCGTGATTTTATTCAAAAGCCGATAATCAATACACGGCCTCAAAGAGCCATCTTTCTTAGACACAAAGAAAAAACCGGCTCCTAAGGGAGATGACGAAGGACGAATATGTCCCTTTTCCAAGGACTCCTTTATATATTCTCGCATAGCAGCGTGTTCAGGCACAGACAGATTAAATAAACGACCCTTAGGGTATTTACTACCCGGAATCAAATCTATGGCACAATCGCACTCCCGGTGCGGAGGTAATGAACCAAGCTTAGGTTCTTCAAAAACGTCACGATAGTCAGACAAGAATTCAGGAATCTCAGAGGGAATAGATGATGAAATGGAAACCAAAGGTACATCCCCATGCGTCCCCTTACATCCCCAGCTTAACACAGACATAGCTTTCCAGTCAAGGACTGGGTTATGAGATTGCAGCCATGGCAATCCAAGCACCAACACATCATGTAGATTATACAGCACAAGAAAGCGAATAATCTCCTGGTGATCCGGATTAATCCGCATAGTTACTTGTGTCCAGTATTGTGGTTTATTACTAGCCAATGGGGTGGAGTCAATCCCCTTCAGAGGTATAGGAGATTCAAGAGGCTCTAAATCATACCCACAGCGTTTGGCAAAGGACCAATCCATAAGACTCAAAGCGGCGCCAGAGTCGACATAGGCGTCCGCGGTAATAGATGATAAAGAACAAATCAGGGTCACAGATAGAATAAACTTAGACTGAAAAGTGCCAATTGAAACTGACTTATCAAGCTTCTTAGTGCGCTTAGAGCATGCTGATATAACATGAGTTGAATCACCACAATAAAAGCACAACCCATTTTTTCGTCTAAAATTCTGCCGTTCGCTTCTGGACAGAATTCTATCACATTGCATATTCTCTGGCGTCTTCTCAGTAGACACCGCCAAATGGTGCACAGGTTTGCGCTCCCGCAGACGTCTATCGATCTGGATAGCCATTGTCATGGACTCATTCAGACCCGCAGGCACAGGGAACCCCACCATAACATCCTTAATGGCATCAGAGAGACCCTCTCTGAAATTCGCCGCCAGGGCGCACTCATTCCACTGAGTAAGCACAGACCATTTACGGAATTTTTGGCAGTATATTTCAACTTCATCTTGCCCCTGAGATAGGGACATCAAGGCTTTTTCCGCCTGAAGCTCTAAATGAGGTTCCTCATAAAGCAACCCCAAGGCCAGAAAAAACGCATCCACATTGAGCAACGCAGGATCCCCTGGAGCCAATGCAAAAGCCCAATCTTGAGGGTCGCCCCGGAGCAAGGAAATCACAATCCTGACCTGCTGTGCAGGATCTCCAGCAGAGCGAGATTTCAGGGACAAAAACAACTTGCAATTATTTTTGAAATTTTGAAAGCAAGATCTATTCCCCGAGAAAAATTCAGGCAAAGGAATTCTAGGTTCAGATATAGGAACATGAACAACAAAATCTTGTAAATTTTGAACTTTCGTGGTGAGATTATTCAAACCTGCAGCTAAACTCTGAATATCCATTTTAAACAGGTGAACACAGAGCCATTCCAGGATTAGAAGGAGAGAGAGAGAGGAAGGCTGCAATATAGGCAGACTTGCAAGTGATTCAATTGAAAGCACACTCAGAACTGAAGGAAAAAAAAAAAAAAAAAAAAAAATTTTCAGCAGACTTCTTTTTTCTCTCCTTTCTCTGCCAATTAATTTAACCCTTTGTAGGCCGGTCAAACTGTTATGGTTCTCAATGGCAAGAGAACATAGCCCAGCATACATATGAACTAGCTCTTGGAAGGATGGAAACTTAAACTGACCATGAACTAAACCTGCCGCACAACTAACAGTAGCCGGGTAGCGTTGCCTACGTTTTATCCCTAGACGCTCAGCGCCAGCCGGAGGACTAACTAATCCTGGCAGAGGAAAATACAGTCCTGGCTCACCTCTAGAGAAATTTCCCCGAAAGGCAGACAGAGGCCCCCACATATATTGGCGGTGATTTTAGATGAAAATGACAAACGTAGTATGAAAATAGGTTTAGCAAAATCGAGGTCCGCTTACTAGATAGCAGGAAGACAGAAAGGGCACTTTCATGGTCAGCAGAAAACCCATCCTGAATTTACTTTAAGACTCTAGTATTAACTCATAACATCAGAGTGGCAATTTCAGATCACAAGAGCTTTCCAGACACAGAAACGAAACTGCAGCTGTGAACTGGAACAAAATGCAAAAAACAAACAAGGACAAAAGTCCGACTTAGCTGGGAGTTGTCTAGAAGCAGGAACATGCACAGAAAGGCTTCTGATTACAATGTTGACCGGCATGGAAGTGACAGAGGAGCAAGGTTAAATAGCGACTCCCACATCCTGATGGGAACAGGTGAACAGAGGGGATGATGCACACAAGTTCAATTCCACCAGTGGCCACCGGGGGAGCCCAAAATCCAATTTCACAACAAGTCCCCATCATTCTACAGTACAGTATTGCAGCCTCCCATCATCCCACATGATCCCACTGCAGCCTCCCATTATCACAGTATCCCATTGCAGCCTCCCATGTGTGTACCGTACACACACACACACACACACACACACCCTAACACAGACACACACACACACTTTCACTTTCTTACTGGTTTCCTCCACGGTGCTGCTTTCAGTGTTTTAGTGGTGCAGGAGCCCTGGACCAATCAGAGCGCAGGAGCCCTGGGCCAATAACAGCCCAGGAACAATCAGAGGCTAAGGATGACATCAGCTGGCCCATGGTTCCTGCGCTGTGATTGGCGCAGGGCTCATGGGCAGAGATCGGCACACAGCTCCGAGGCTGTGATTAACTCCTGCGAACAGCGTGGCTGCAGTTGCGGGCACCGGACAGCAGGGACAGCGGGAGCGAGACACAACTGCATGCCTCATGCACAGAACAAGGTATGCCTTATTTTCGGGGGGGGGGGGGTGCCTTATATTAGCAGGCACAGTGCTCCCCTAGCATGCCTTACTTTCGGGGGGCGCCCTATTTTCGGGGAAACAGGGTAGATGGGCGTAGAGTCCATGAGATAGAGGAGTGCATGACAGAGATTGGTCCAGGTGCATGATAGAAGGAGCATGACATAGAGGGGGCAGGGTGCATAAGATAGAGGGGTGCATCAGGTAGACGGGGTAGGGTGTATGATAGAAGGGTGCTTGAGATTGAGGGGTGTGAGGGAGTTTAGGGTCTGTGAGATAGATGGGTGTAGGGTGCATGATATAGAGGGGGCAGGGTGCATGATAGAAGGGTGCATGAGATAGGGGGTGGCAGGGTGCATGATAGAGCAGTGCATTAGATAGAGGGGTGCATGGGGGTGTTGGGTGTGTGAGATAGATGAGTGTAGGGTGCATAAGATAGATGGGTGCAGAGTGCATGAGATAAAAGGGTGCATGATAGAGGGGTGCTTAAGATCGTGGGGACATGGTGCGTGAGATAGATGGGTGCAAGGGGGTGCAGGGTGTGTGATCTAGAGGAATGCAGAGTGTGGTGGATGGGTGCATGGTAGTGTTGAGCGATACCTTCCGATACTTGAAAGTATCGGTATCGGATAGTATCGTCCGATACCCGAAAAATATCAGATATCGCCGATACCGATACCCGATACCAATACAAGTCAATGGGACTCAAGTATCGGAAGGTATCCATATTCATGTAAAAAATAAAGAATTAAAATAAAAAATATGGATATACTCACCCGTCCGGCGGCCCCTGGACCTTACCGCTGTTAACCGGCAGCCTCCGTTCCTAAGAATGAGGAGTTTAGGACCTTAGATGACGTCGGGGCTGACATCGCGGCTTGTGATTGGTCGCGTGACCGCTCATGTGACCGCTCACGCGACCAATCACAAGCCGCGACGTCATCGCAGGTCCTAAACTCCTCATTCTTAGGAACGGAGGCTCCCGGTTACATCGGTAAGGTCCAGGCTCCGCCGGACGGGTGAGTATATCCATATTTTTTATTTTAATTCTTTATTTTTTACATGAATATGGATCCCAGGGCCTAAAGGAGAGTCTCCTCTCCTCCAGACCCTGGGAACCATACACTGGGAACTTCCGATTCCGATTTCCGATATCACAAAAATATCGGAACTCGGTATCGGAATTCTGATACCGCAAGTATCGGCCGATACCCGATACTTGCGGTATCGGAATGCTCAACACTAGTGCATGGTTCTTCAGATAGAGGGATGCGAGGGGGTGCAGGATGCATGAAATAAAGAGGTGCGAAGGGGTATGGGTGTATGAGTTAGTGAGATAAAGGGGTGCGTAGGGGTACAGACTGTGAGATAGATGGGCACAGGCTATGTGGGATATTGGGTGCAGGGTGTGAGATAGTGGGGTAGATGGGGATGCAGACTGTGAAAAAGGGCTTTGTGAGGAGACAGACTGTGTGATAGAGCACAAGGGAGGTGTAGCAAATGGAGAAAGTTAGTTCTCCATAGTGGAGCTGAAGATGCAAGCAACTTTTACTGTGGACCGTGGAAGGGGAAATAGGAATATTCACTCAGTATACAAGGGCACCGTATGGCAGGCAGTATACAAAAGTAAGGACAGTGTGAGGACACAGTGTGGGGGAGCAGTATATGAGGGACAGCGGGAGGGCACATTAGGGAGGCTGTGGTCACTTGGACTGTGACCTGAGTACGTCTTTGCCTTACCCCTTTTATTTAAGATGAGCCTTCTTGGTATCTGACCCCAGACCTCTTGACTACCCAGTCTCATGGCTCATATGTGAGTAGTGACTTGGGTTACAGCTAAGTGTTTTAGATGACAAATGAATGACTAGGGATGAGCAAACGTGCTCGGTGATACTCGGTTACCACTCAAGTACAACGGTGCTCGGATGCGCTCGTTACTCGGCAAGTAATGCATGGTGCTTGATCTAAAACCCTGCCCTGCATCTTTGGCGTCTGTTAAGCAGTCAATAAGCATGTGGGGATTGCCTGTGAGTCACTGTAATGCCATACCCATCTTGGTTGTGGCATTACTGTGATTGGCTGGCTGTGTGACATCATCAGAGGTTATAAAAGGACAGGCGCCGCCCAGCTTTGCACATTAATGCCTCTGATGGCTATTTGTTTGTAGCACATACAATCTGTATTTAGCCTGAGACAGAATCCAGTCTGTAGACAAGGGTTAGGCCTGAGCAGTCCATTGCCCAATATATATATCTGTAGTTTTATTTGTGGGTGCCGTAAAAATGTAATGTTTTGATCCATCAAGTATTATGTGATTTGAGGTCCTTTTTTGTGTTATAAAACACACCAAAACATTTTCCTGGGCTACATTTTTCATCCATACACTATTACATAGTGTGGAGTAAATTTTTGTGATCTCTAAAAGTGAACAAAGGCTTTTAAAAATGTTGTAGGCTTCCATTTCTCAGACATACAGTGTTACTTGGTCTGTGAATATTTCTGTAGTCTCTAAAAGTGAACAAAAACTTTTAAAAATGAAAGCTTCCATCTCTCAGACATACAGTATTACGTAGTCTGTGAAAATTTCTGTGATCTGTAAAACTGCTGAAAAGCTATTAAAAATTTTGTAGGCATCCATTTTTCAGACATACAGTGTTACGTGGTCTGTGAACATTTCTGTGATCTCTAAAACTGAGAAAAAGAATTGAAACATTTTTTTCTGGATTGAATTTGATTGTCATCCATACACTTTTGCATACTTTCTGTTACATTACAGAGGAGTAAACTATAAAAAAATGCTTCGATTGCTGCAGGTTACAATTTTTTTTCTTTTATTAACAAACTTGGTTTCAAAAGACTTAGCAATTTAAAAAACACTTGGTTTCAAAAGACCTAGCAATTACAAAAAAGTAAGGCATGAATTAAGGGCAGAGAAGTGGAAGTGCTGATGATGGTGCATGGAAATGCTGAGGACGTTAGGCAGGTGCGACTATGTCTGTTGCTGGAGCACAAGAAAAATGCCCATCCATGATTTATAGGTTCCTGTCCTACATTGGAGGGAGGCATGGTACACCACTTCTGAAGCCAGAGCTGTGCAAACAGGTGTTTGATTGGATAGCAGATAATGCTTCCAGCAGGCTTGGCAGCACCACCCAGTCTTCCACATGGTCCAGTCTTACCAGCCTAAAGTCTGGATCACTTAATCCTCTCTCTGATCCTCCTTGATCCCACCATGTTGAGTCCTAGGAGACTAGTGATCCCACACTAGGACACACCGAGGAGCTGTTTACCACAAAATTTCTTCATTGTGGCCTCTCAACTTGCATGCTCCAAGAGGGACAGACCGGCATACAGTTTAGAGCAGCCACAGCCACAAGAAAATGATGGTGCGGAATGGCAAATTTGGGCTAAGGAGGAAGATGATGATGAGATACAGTTGCCCTTAAGTCTTGTTGTTAAGTCACAAAGTCAGGAGGACCAGGGTGGGGTGATGAAAGACGAAATGGTGGATGACGAAGTCACCGACCCAACTCGGGAAGTTGGCATGCAGAGCAAAGCCAGCAATGCTGAGGGGGAGAGATCAGCAGCACTGAAACAGGCAGGAATAGGCAGTGGGGTGACCAGAGGGAGAAGGCGAGCGACTGTTCTGCAGAGCACCGACAGTCCTAAATTTCTCTGTCACAGATTAAGGTGTTCCCCAGTCTTTTTTAAAAAAGAGGTCTGAGACAAACAAAAAGATTATTTGCAACCTGTGAAATACAAAGATCAGCAGAGGCCTGACCACTAAGAACCTAACTATCACCAGCATGATCAGGCACATGTCATCTAAGCACCCAACTCGGTGGGCAAAATGTCTGGGTACACGATTGGTGCAATCTGGTGACAACACTGCCTCTTCCCCTGTGCTAGGTGCTTCCCAATTCCCTGTCCAAAACACTTGCGCAGATGCCACCTGCCCTGCACCTATTCTAGCACATTCTGACTTACCATCATCAGGGACATCCAAATCCTTGTCTTAGCATTCAGCTGTCTCTACCCCAGTCCTTGGAATGAAAAAGGAAGTTCCTAGCCACCCACAAGTCCAAATGCTAAATGGACACATTTCCAGGCTGCTTGCCATGGAAATGTTGATATTTAGGCTGATAGACATGGAGGATTTCTGTGGACTCATGGCGGCAGCCATTTCTCGGTACTCGCTACCAATTTTTCTCCCGCTGTTGCGTCGTTGCATTTTACCATCATGTGTCCGGGTACATTCACCTTGCCCTTACAAATGCACTAACTGGAATTGTCCACTTAATGACTGACACGTGGACAAGCGCTTGTGGCCAGGGACGCTACATTTCCTTGACAGCACACTGGGTGAACGTTGTTGAGGCTGGGGCATTGCACATGTGCTCCGGAAGCCAGGGATTACTGGCCCCTACCTCTATCAGGGTTTCTTCCACCACATACAGAAGTTCCAGCACCCCCTACTGTGCTTCCTCTTCCTCCATCTCCAATGTTTTATCTCAGAGCACAGAACCTGGAAGCTCTGCAGCACTGCTTTAGCGAAGCGGCAACAGGCTCTGCTGAAACTAATTTGTCTAGGAGACAAAATGTACACTGCGGCAGAGTTACTTAAAGGAATAATAGACCAGTCAGATCTGTGGTTTTTGCTGCTGAACTTCCAACCAAGCATGGTCGTATGTGATAATGGCAAGCTTACACACGTACCATGCTTGGCACATGTGCTCAACTTGGTAGCTCAGCAGTTTCGGAAAACATACTCAGATTTGCCAGAGCTTCTGGTCAAGATATGCCATGTCAGGGCCCATTTCTGCCAATCTGGCAATGTTGCAGCAGTGCATGCAAGTACCAGCTCACCGACTAGTGCGCGACGTCACCACGTGCTGGAACTCTACACTGCACATGCTGACAAAGCTTTGTGTGCAGAAAAGCTCGGCGGTTGAGTACCATCTCCAACACACCCATCGGTGTTCTGGTCAGCCTCCGCACACAATACCTGAAGAGTGGGCATGGATGACTGACATTTGTTTGGTTCTCCCAAGACTTTGAGGACTACACAAAGAGGAAGAGTGGAAATGACACCATAATCAGCACAACTATCCTCTTCTGTGCCTACTTAAACAGTTGCTGCTCACATTTAAACATGAAGCTTTGTATGCGGACCAGGTGGGGATGGAGAAAGACAGAACACAGAGATTGTAGCCAGTCCAGCCTCATTTCATCTGCTCAGCGCAGATTGGGTAACAATGAAGAGGTAGACTCTCAAAAAAAATGTTAGGCTGTGTGCACATGTTGCCGATTGGGTGTGTTTTTGTCACGTTTTTTTGGCACAGATTTTTGACAAAACCTGAAGCAAAACCTGATGACAGCAAAGTGAATGAGGAGCCTAAAGTGTCATGCACATGTTAAGTATTTTTGACTTGCAGATTTAGTGTAGAAAATAATCTGCAGCATGTCAATTCTCTGTGAGTTTTTGCCCTGTGTTTTTCACTATTCACTTAACTCAAATAAAAAAAAACAGGGCAAAAACGCACCAAAACAAGCGTTTTGCAGCTGCGTTTTTCCTGCCAAGAGGTGCAGAGATTTTACTCAGAGTGTGCACATACTCTTATCGGTATTATATTGCTCACCCATAGACTATTCCATAGTCTGCAGAACATTTCCTTGGTATATAACACTCAAAAGTGCAAAGCCTTTATGAGTCTTGTTGTACCAATACATGACAATTTGAACAGAATGTGTATGAAACCCTCCTCTGTGTCTAATGTATGGTGTATCTGAGTCCCTAATTGATTTTGGTTTACTTAAATTATATTTTTTTTTATATCCTTTTTAAATTTTACCTTATATACAAGTGTTATAGCATATAGATGTAGCCAGGCCCAGTGCCTTTGATCATCTAACCTCCTCTGGTGTGCTACCCAACTGCTAATTTATCCAAAACCAGCTCCCACAATCCCTTTCACCTGATCCTCAACTCAGTCCTATAAATCTAGCAGCATCTTAAGGGGTGCCTGCAATGTGGGGTCAGGCATGCGTCCCCCTGAAGCAAAGCATCACTGCAGCTAAGCATCGAGAATCTGCAGTTATTTCAATGGCAGTTAGTCACAGCAGGAGTCAGGACCCCATACTATGTATCTGTCTGTATTGGGTATGTCTGCCGAGTAAGCACTTCTTATTACTTGGACCTAGCTTTTCTATTAACCCATCTTACTCCTTCACCATGTTTACATATACCCTTACAGTGTTTGCTCCACTAATCCTCACTCTCCTTTGCTATCCCCAAACCCCACCACCCTCTAACCAAATAATCATCTCCCCTTCCCTCTTTCCTCCCCACCTGACCTCCTCTGCTGACCTGCTCCTCAACTTCAGATCTCTCCTAATAAAACATAAAACAAGCTGGCCAGTCTCCTTCTCCTGCTCTCCCTCTCTCTGCTTCTCCTCACTGCTGGTGACATATCTCCCAATCTGGGACCCCCACAGCTCATACCTCCCATTATGACCCCCTCCTACCGCTCTCTATCTAATATGAACCACCACAATCTTTCCAGCTTAAAACCCATGCCCCTGATGCCCACCCCCCTTCTCTCTCTCTGGAGCACTCTGGAATGCCCGCTCCATCTGCAATAAGCTTCATGTGATTCATGACCTCTTTCTCTCTCACATTCTTGCCTTCCTTGGCCTCACAGAAACATGGCTGACACACTCCGACACCGCCTCCCCTGCTGCGCTGTGTTATGGTGGCCTCCACTTCACCCACACACCTTGCCCCGGCAACAGACATGGTGGAGGAGTGGGTCTTCTCCTTTCCACTAACTGCACCTTCAACCCAATCCCACCTCTACCCTCCCTTATTCTCCCCTCTTTTGAAGTCCACTCGGTCCGCATCTACTCTCCCTCCAACCTCCAAGTGGCCATCATATACCGACCTCTGGGCCTGGCCACTGCCATTATTGACCAATTCTCTACCTGGCTTATTTACTTTCTTTCCACTGACATTCCCTCTATGATCATTGGTGACTTCAACATCCCCACTGATACCCTTCAGTCAACAGCCTCCAAACTTCTGTCCCTTACTTCATCTTTTGGACTTACTCAGTGGTCCCCTGAAGCCACCCACACAGACGGACATGCATTAGACCTGGTCTTCACCCGTCTCTGCTCTCTATCTAACTTCACCACCTCCCCTCTCCCTCTATCCGACCACCATCTACTCACTTTCTCATCCATGTTCTCCTCACCTGTCACCCATGTCCAGCAACATGCGCACCCCTGCAGAAACCTCGCACACCTAGACACCCACACACTCTGACTCCATTCTATTACTGGCATCCATATTCTCACTCCATGACACAGACAGCGCCACTGTTTTCTACAATGCCTGTTGTGAAATTGGATTCTGGGCTCCCCCGGTGGCCACTTGTGGAATTGTACTTGTGTGCATCATCCCCTCTGTTCACCTGCTCCTATCAGGATGTGGGAGTCGCTATATAACCTTGCTCCTCTGTCAGTTTCATGCCGGTCAACAATGTAATCAGAAGCCTTTCTGTGCATGTTCCTGCTACTAGACAACTCCCAGCTAAGTTGGACTTTTGTCCTTGTGTGTTTTTGCATTTTGTTCCTGTTCACAGCTGCTGTTTCGTTACTGTGTCTGGAAAGCTCTTGTGAGCGGAAATTGCCACTCTGGTGTTATGAGTTAATGCTAGAGTCTTAAAGTAATTTCTGGATGGTGTTTTGATAGGGTTTTCTGCTGACCATGAAAGTGCCCTTTCTGTCTTCTTGCTATCTAGTAAGCGGACCTCGATTTTTGCTAAACCTATTTTCATACTACGTTTGTCATTTCATCTAAAATCACCGCCAATATATGTGGGGGCCTCTGTCTGCCTTTTGGGAAAATTTCTCTAGAGGTGAGCCAGGACTGTCTTTTCCTCTGCTAGGATTAGGTAGTTCTCCGGCTGGCGCTGGGCATCTAGGGATAAAAAAACGTAGGCATGCTACCCGGCCACTTCTAGTTGTGCGGCAGGTTTAGTTCATGGTCAGTATAGTTTCCATCTTCCAAGAGCTAGTTCTCATATATGCTGGGCTATGTTCTCTCGCCATTGAGAATCATGACAGTTTGACCGGCCCAAAAAAAAGGGTTAAATTACTGGCTGAGAAAGGAGAGAAAAAAGAAGTCTGCTACAATTTTTTTTTTTTTTTTTTTTTCCTCTAGTTCTGAGTGTGCTCTTAATTGGATCACTTGCTAGTCTGCCTATACTGCAGCCTTCCTCTCTTTCTCTCCTTCTTATCCTTGAATGGCTCTGTGTTCACCTGTTTCAAATGGATCTTCAGAGTGTAGCTACAGGTTTGAATAATCTCGCCACAAAGGTACAAAATTTGCAAGATTTTGTTGTTCATGCACCTATGTCTGAGCCTAGAATTCCTTTGCCTGAATTCTTCTCGGGGAATAGATCTCACTTTCAAAATTTTAAAAATAATTGCAAATTGTTTTTGTCCCTGAAGTCTCGCTCTGCCGGAGACCCTGCACAGCAGGTCAGGATTGTAATTTCCTTGCTCCGGGGCGACCCTCAAGACTGGGCTTTTGCATTGGCACCAGGGGATCCTGCGTTGCTCAATGTGGATGCGTTTTTTCTGGCCTTGGGGTTGCTTTATGAGGAACCTCATTTAGAGCTTCAGGCGGAAAAGGCCTTGATGTCCTTGTCTCAGGGGCAAGATGAAGCTGAAATATACTGCCAAAAATTCCGCAAATGGTCTGTGCTTACTCAGTGGAATGAGTGCGCCCTGGCGGCGATTTTCAGAGAAGGTCTCTCTGATGCCATTAAGGATGTTATGGTGGGGTTCCCTGTGCCTGCGAGTCTGAATGAGTCCATGACGATGGCTATTCAGATCGATAGGCGTCTGCGGGAGCGCAAACCTGTGCACCATTTGGCGGTGTCTACTGAGAAAACGCCAGAAAATATGCAATGTGATAGAATTCTGTCCAGAAGCGAGCGGCAGAATTTTAGACGAAAAAATGGGTTGTGCTTCTATTGTGGTGATTCAACTCATGTTATATCAGCATGCTTTAAGCGTACTAAGAAGCCTGACAAGTCTGTTTCAATTAGCACTTTACAGTCTAAGTTTATTCTATCTGTGACCCTGATTTGTTCTTTGTCATCTATTACCGCGGACGCCTATGTCGACTCTGGCGCTGCTTTGAGTCTTATGGATTGGTCCTTTGCCAAACGCTGTGGGTATGATTTGGAGCCATTGGAGGCTCCGATACCTCTGAAAGGGATTGACTCCACCCCATTGGCTAGTAATAAACCACAATACTGGACACAAGTGACTATGCGTGTTAATCCGGATCACCAGGAGGTTATTCGCTTTCTGGTGCTGTATAATCTACATGATGTTTTGGTGCTGGGATTGCCATGGCTGCAATCTCATAACCCAGTCCTCGACTGGAGAGCTATGTCTGTGTTAAGCTGGGGATGTAAAGGAACTCATGGGGACGTACCTTTGGTTTCCATTTCATCATCTATTCCCTCTGAGATTCCTGAATTCTTGTCTGACTTTCGTGACGTTTTTGAAGAACCCAAGGTTGGTTCACTACCTCCGCACCGGGAGTGCGATTGTGCCATAGACTTGATCCCGGGTAGTAAATACCCTAAGGGTCGTTTATTTAATCTGTCTGTGCCTGAACACGCGGCTATGCGAGAATATATAAAGGAGTCCTTGGAAAAGGGACATATTCGTCCTTCGTCATCTCCCTTAGGAGCCGGTTTTTTCTTTGTGTCTAAGAAAGACGGCTCTTTGAGGCCGTGTATTGATTATCGACTTTTGAATAAAATCACGGTTAAATATCAATATCCGTTACCACTGCTTACTGATTTGTTTGCTCGTATAAAGGGGGCCAAGTGGTTCTCTAAGATTGATCTCCGTGGGGCGTATAATTTGGTGCGAATCAAGCAGGGGGATGAGTGGAAAACCGCATTTAATACGCCCGAGGGCCATTTTGAGTATTTGGTGATGCCTTTTGGTCTTTCAAATGCCCCTTCAGTCTTCCAGTCCTTTATGCATGACATTTTCCGCGATTATTTGGACAAATTTATGATTGTGTATCTGGATGATATTCTGATTTTTTCGGATGACTGGGACTCTCATGTCCAGCAGGTCAGGAGGGTTTTTCAGGTTTTGCGGTCTAATTCCTTGTGTGTGAAGGGTTCTAAGTGTGTTTTTGGGGTTCAAAAGATTTCCTTCTTGGGATACATTTTTTCCCCCTCTTCCATCGAGATGGATCCTGTCAAGGTTCAGGCTATTGGTGATTGGACGCAACCCTCTTCTCTTAAGAGTCTTCAGAAATTTTTGGGCTTTGCTAACTTTTATCGTCGATTTATTGCTGGTTTTTCTGATGTTGTAAAACCATTGACTGATTTGACTAAGAAGGGTGCTGACGTTGCTGATTGGTCCCCTGATGCTGTGGAGGCCTTTCGGGAGCTCAAGCGCCGCTTTTCTTCCGCCCCAGTGTTGCGTCAGCCTGATGTTGCTCTTCCTTTTCAGGTTGAGGTCGACGCTTCTGAAATCGGAGCTGGGGCGGTGTTGTCGCAGAGAAGTTCCGACTGCTCCGTGATGAGACCTTGTGCTTTTTTTTCTCGTAAATTTTCGCCCGCCGAGCGGAATTATGATATTGGGAATCGGGAGCTTTTGGCCATGAAGTGGGCTTTTGAGGAGTGGCGTCACTGGCTTGAGGGGGCCAGACATCAGGTGGTGGTATTGACTGACCACAAAAATTTAATTTACCTTGAGTCTGCCAGGCGCCTGAATCCTAGACAGGCGCGCTGGTCGTTGTTTTTCTCTCGGTTTAATTTTGTGGTGTCTTACCTACCGGGTTCTAAGAATGTTAAGGCGGATGCCCTTTCTAGGAGTTTTGAGCCTGACTCCCCTGGTAATTCTGAGCCCACAGGTATCCTTAAAGATGGAGTGATATTGTCTGCCGTTTCTCCAGACCTGCGGCGGGCCTTGCAGGAGTTTCAGGCGGATAGACCTGATCGTTGCCCACCTGGTAGACTGTTTGTTCCTGATGATTGGACCAGTAGAGTCATCTCTGAGGTTCATTCTTCTGCGTTGGCAGGTCATCCTGGAATCTTTGGTACCAGGGATTTGGTGGCAAGGTCCTTCTGGTGGCCTTCCCTGTCACGAGATGTGCGAGGCTTTGTGCAGTCTTGTGACGTTTGTGCTCGGGCCAAGCCTTGTTGTTCTCGGGCTAGTGGATTGTTGTTACCCTTGCCTATCCCGAAGAGGCCTTGGACGCACATCTCGATGGATTTTATTTCGGATCTGCCTGTTTCTCATAAGATGTCTGTCATCTGGGTGGTGTGTGACCGTTTCTCTAAGATGGTCCATCTGGTTCCCTTGCCTAAGTTGCCTTCTTCTTCCGAGTTGGTTCCTCTGTTTTTTCAAAATGTTGTTCGTTTGCATGGTATTCCGGAGAATATCGTTTCTGACAGAGGGACCCAATTCGTGTCTAGATTTTGGCAGGCATTCTGTGCTAGGATGGGCATAGATTTGTCTTTTTCGTCTGCTTTCCATCCTCAGACTAATGGCCAGACCGAGCGGACTAATCAGACCTTGGAGACATATTTGAGGTGTTTTGTGTCTGCGGATCAGGATGATTGGGTTGCTTTTTTGCCTTTGGCGGAGTTCGCCCTCAATAATCGGGCCAGCTCTGCCACCTTGGTGTCCCCGTTTTTCTGTAATTCGGGGTTTCATCCTCGATTTTCCTCCGGTCAAGTGGAATCTTCGGATTGTCCTGGAGTGGATGCTGTGGTGGAGAGGTTGCATCGGATTTGGGGGCAGGTGGTGGACAATTTGAAGTTGTCCCAGGAGAAGACTCAGCTTTTTGCCAACCGCCGTCGTCGTGTTGGTCCTCGGCTTTGTGTTGGGGACTTGGTGTGGTTGTCTTCTCGTTTTGTCCCTATGAGGGTTTCTTCTCCTAAGTTTAAGCCTTGGTTCATCGGCCCGTACAAGATATTGGAGATTCTTAACCCTGTGTCCTTCCGTTTGGACCTCCCTGCATCCTTTTCGATTCATAATGTTTTTCATCGGTCATTGTTGCGCAGGTATGAGGTACCGGTTGTGCCTTCCGTTGAGCCTCCTGCTCCGGTGTTGGTTGAGGGTGAGTTGGAGTACGTTGTGGAAAAGATCTTGGACTCTCGTGTTTCCAGACGGAAACTCCAGTATCTGGTCAAATGGAAGGGATACGGTCAGGAGGATAATTCTTGGGTCACTGCCTCTGATGTTCATGCCTCCGATCTTGTCCGTGCCTTTCATAGGGCTCATCCTGATCGCCCTGGTGGTTCTGGTGAGGGTTCGGTGCCCCCTCCTTGAGGGGGGGGTACTGTTGTGAAATTGGATTCTGGGCTCCCCCGGTGGCCACTTGTGGAATTGTACTTGTGTGCATCATCCCCTCTGTTCACCTGCTCCTATCAGGATGTGGGAGTCGCTATATAACCTTGCTCCTCTGTCAGTTTCATGCCGGTCAACAATGTAATCAGAAGCCTTTCTGTGCATGTTCCTGCTACTAGACAACTCCCAGCTAAGTTGGACTTTTGTCCTTGTGTGTTTTTGCATTTTGTTCCTGTTCACAGCTGCTGTTTCGTTACTGTGTCTGGAAAGCTCTTGTGAGCGGAAATTGCCACTCTGGTGTTATGAGTTAATGCTAGAGTCTTAAAGTAATTTCTGGATGGTGTTTTGATAGGGTTTTCTGCTGACCATGAAAGTGCCCTTTCTGTCTTCTTGCTATCTAGTAAGCGGACCTCGATTTTTGCTAAACCTATTTTCATACTACGTTTGTCATTTCATCTAAAATCACCGCCAATATATGTGGGGGCCTCTGTCTGCCTTTTGGGAAAATTTCTCTAGAGGTGAGCCAGGACTGTCTTTTCCTCTGCTAGGATTAGGTAGTTCTCCGGCTGGCGCTGGGCATCTAGGGATAAAAAAACGTAGGCATGCTACCCGGCCACTTCTAGTTGTGCGGCAGGTTTAGTTCATGGTCAGTATAGTTTCCATCTTCCAAGAGCTAGTTCTCATATATGCTGGGCTATGTTCTCTCGCCATTGAGAATCATGACAAATGCCACTCTCGCATCAGCTATGTTCCTGGGGAGTAATGGAGGAACCACACATGAAAATGGCAAAGGGCATAGGCACATTAGTAGAGGGAGGAAACACTAGGAGTTCAGTTTTTGACAGGTTCAGTTTCAGATAGAGGGAGGACATGATGTTTAAGACAGCGGTAAGACAATCACTAGTATTTTCTAAAACGGAAGGTGTGATATCAGGAGTAGAGGTGTATAATTGGGTGTCATCAGCATAGAGATGGTACTGGAAACCAAATCTGCTAATTGTTTGACCAATAGGGGCAGTATACAAAGAGAAGAGGAGGGGGCCTAGAACCGATCCTTGAGGAGTCCGAACAGTCAGGGGAAGATGAGAGGAGGAGCCAGCAAAAGATACAGTGATAGAACTAGGAGAGAACGGTGTCCTTGAGGCCAATGGAGCGCAGCATAGTGAGGAGGAGCTGATGATCTACAGTGTCGAATGGTGCAGAGAGATCCAAGAGAATTAGCAGGGAGCAGTGACCATTAGATTTAGCAGTTAGTAGATCATTAGAGACTTTAGTAAAGGCAGTTTCAGTAGAGTGTAAAGAGCGGAAACTGGATTGTAGAAGGTCGAGAAGAGAGTTATCTGAGGTACAGCGGATAAGACTGGAGTGGACCAGGCGTTCAAGGAGTTTAGAGATGAAGGGAAGATTAGAGACAGGTCTATAGTTAGTGGCACAGTTTTGGTCGAGGGAAAGATACCATAAGAGAGAGAGAGGTTGAATATTTTTGTTAGGTGGGTGGTGATAGCAGGGGAAAGGGACTGGAGGAGATGTGATGAATGGGGTCACTAGTGCAAGTGGTCGGGAGAGAAGATGCAAGGAGCCTGATCACTTCTTCTTCTGTGACTGGTTCAAACTCAGACAGTGAGCTAGATGCATTGGGGAAGGGAGGAGAGTGCATGGTATGAGGGGATTGGGAGATAATTTCCTGTCTGATATGGTCAATTTTTTCCTTGAAATAATTGGTCAGATCGTCAGCATGGAGATCCGTGGTTGGGGCCTGCACTCTTGGGTTGAGTAGGGAATGAAACATGTCAAAGAGACATCTCGGGTTATTGGATAGTGATGTGATGAGGGTGTTGAAATAGGTTTGTTTGGAGAGGTGAAGGGCAGTGTTGTATGTTTTAAGCATAAACTTATAATGGATTAAATCTTTGGGTAGATTGGATTTTCTCCACAGATGTTCGGCACACCAGGAGCACCGCTGTAGGAAACGTGTTTGCAGCATGTGCCAGGGTTGTCGCCATCTGTGGCGTGTTGTTCTATGTATAGGAGGTGCAGCATCATCCAGGGTACGTTGCAGTGTTTCATTATAATGCTTCAGGGTAGAATCAGGACATGAGAGGGAGAAGATAGGGGCCAATGATGACTGCAAGTTCTTCATAAGTTTCTGGGTGTTAGTGGCCTGTATATTTCTATATGTGTGGAAAGTAGGGGTGACCTGAGTGGGATGGCAGTTCTTGATAGAGAATGAAAGAAGGTTGGGGTCAGAGAGTGGGAGAGGGGAGTTAGCGAAATCATCGACTGAGCAAAGCCGGGAGAAGACCAAGTCGAGGGAGTTTTCGTCTTCATGCATTGGAGAGTTAGTAAGCTGTGAGAGGCCGAAGGAGGAGGTTAGAGATAAAACGTGGGTAGCAGGGGGAGAGGGGAAAAGCCATGGGGATGTTGAAATCACCCATGATAAGGGTGGGATGTTGTAGGAGAGAAAGTGTGGAAGCCAGTTAGCAAAGTGATCCAGGAACTGATGGGAGGGGCCCGGAGGACGATACACCACCACCACTTGCATGGAGAAGGGGATGTAGAGTCTGATATCATGGACCTCAAAAGAAGGGAAGACAAGTGAGGGTACTTGAGGGATAACCTGAAAGGTACAGTACATTTGGGTGATAGGAGCAGACCAACGCCTCCACCTGCTCTGTCGTCTGATCTTGAGGTATGAGAGAAGTGTAGTCCACCATATGAGAGAGCAGCAGCAGCAGCGGTGGTGTCTGACTGCTGGATACAGGTTTCAGTAAGAGCCAGGAGGTTAAGAGAATTAGAAAGAAAGAAGTCATGGATGAAGGAGAGTTTAATACACACTGAGCGAGAATTCCAAAGGGCACAATTGAAAGAGACAGAAGGCATGCAGGGAATATTAATAAGGTTAGAGGGGTTTCTGAGTGTAGCAGTTGGGGGGTTTGACTTGCTATAACATGGAGGCCCAGAGTTGGGAAAGATATCTCCTGTGACTAGGAGAAGGAGGATAGAAAGAGTGAGCAGATGGTAAAGGGATTTGTGAGAGCTTCTCTTGTGTTGGATGGTGGGACTGAATGGATCTGTGCAATTTAGTAATGTGAAAAGAGTGTGAGTGCTGTACATAGGAGAGGAGTGAGGGGCCAATATGGATGGAGTGTAAAGAGTTAATGCAAGGATGGTGTATGTGAGTGAATGCAGCAGCCAGGACATACATTATACAAATGCATATGGTAAATATTTGTTGTAATCCAAATGTACTGGGAGTAGGTTTGTTTAATTGTCTTACCTGTCCCCTGACAAATCGAAACTCATCATCTTTCCTCCATCTCACAGATCTTCCTTACCTGATCTATCTATCTATCTATCTATCTATCTATCTATCACAATTAATGACATCACGCTTTCCTCCATACTGAAAGTCCGCTGCCTCTGAGTAACCCTGGACCATGCCCTGTCCTTCAAACTACACATCCAAGCTCTTTCCACCTCCTGTCGCCTCCAGCTCAAAAATATCTCCAGAATCCGTCCTTTCCTCAACCCTCAATCTACTAAAATGCTTGTGCATGCCCTCATAATCTCCCGCCTCGACTACTTTAACATCCTTTTCTGTGGCCTCCTTGCTAACACTCTCGCACCTCTCCAGTCCATCCTTAACTCTGCTGCCCGACTAATTCATCTCTCTCCTCGCTAGTCCTCCACTTCTCCCCTCTGCAAATCTCTTCACTGGCTCCCATTCCCTCAGCGTATCCAGTTCAAATTACTAATACTGACCTACAAAGCCATCCATAACCTGTCTCCTCCATATATCTCTGAACTAATCTCCCGATATCTTCTCTCACATAATCTCCAGTCCTCCCAAGACCTCTTTCTCTCCTCCACACTTATTCGCTCCTCATCTGATCGCCTCCAAGACTTTTCCCTAATATCCCCATCCTCTGCAATTCTGTGCCCCAACATGTCCACTTATCAACCACATTCGGATCCTTCAGACAGAAGTTGAAAACCCACCTCTTCAATAAAGTCTACAGCCTGCAATGATCCCGCTTCCTCCTCACCACTACTGGAGCTGCCGCCTCACCAACACCGGAGCTGCCGCAACCCCCCAACCTACTGTCTCCTTCCCCACCATCCTGTAGACTATAGGTCTGCAAGGGCAGGGTCAACTCCCCTCTGTATCAGTCTGTTATTATTAGTTTGTTTACTGTAATTTGTATGTAACCCCTTGTTTTGTTATGGTTCAAAGAATTGTGATGAATAAATAAATGCTCACACGACAATTGAATAAACTAAAATGAATTTACTTAATAAAAGATAATAAATATAAACAGTCACTCAACATAGCACATAATCACTAAAGTCATAAATCATACATTACATTAGCATGGTAGCAGTTCATCACTAATCATCCAGGAAGCAAGAGAGGGGCCAAGCACATGTGCTCTTCTGTTATATCTGTCCAGCTATTAGAGGTGTGTCCAGCCCCCACGTGTGGGGAATGATGTCACCAGTCTATTGTCCACTGGCAAAGGTACATCCCCTCAATCCCGAATGAAACCTGATTTACCAGCTTTTTGCAACTGGAGGAGTGGGCTTCATGTAGGACACATGGCAGAAATTCAGCAACTGGGGGATAGGCCTCTGAACACATATGGGGAAATATACAGTATATATATCAGATTGAAACCATATTAATAGCTCTATAATTCGTATTAATTAATTGGAGTGTTGAAATCATTTAAAATATATAACATACAACACACCCCTTCTCATGTACAGCACAATGGAATCAATGGTGCTGTATAAATAAATAAATAATAATAATTATACAGGAAAAAAATGTTTGACAGTTTTTTCCTGTAACATGCAATTTCTCATCAGTTTGGAATGTTTTATTGTTAGTCCTAAAAGTGGAGTAAAACCGTGACACCATTGTTCTCAGCAGCGATCTGGGAGTCAGAGATGCTTCCAGGGGTCTTCCCCATACTCTTCTCCTTCTATTCAGCACTTTTCCCATCCATTTGAACATTTTCACTGCCCCCTAGATCTCTTTGTAGGGTCTGCCGGAAAAAAGCTTGGCTTTCCCATTGATTCCATTATACTCGTTACTAGAAACGAGCAAGGAATTGCTTGTTTCGAGCAACAAGCATCAGAGCATTTTAGTGCTCACTCATCTCTATTAATGACCTGTGTATTCAACCTGAGGTATAGGTTCTCACAGGGTTTAGGCATTTCCTAAAAGGATAGGGTGGTTTTAAAAAATGACCACCCTGTAGGATCTGTCGTTTATCTTTCTCGCTTTGCGACCACTCCCACGGCCCCTGTTCTTTCCCCATTGAATCTGCTCTGTCTAAAATAAGTATCCATTGAGAATAAATCTGTTTCCGGGTTCATGTTAGAGGCCTTATTGGCGAGGACTGAATAGGCTTTACTATCTTTAAAGTCATGTAAGTCCCACATGTAATGCTTATGCTTTCTTTCCTTAGGATGGAACTGAAAACGTTCTAGTTGACTTTGCAGTTCGGTTTCCCTTGTCCCGAAGTTAGGTTCCAACATAATTTTTTTGTGATCTCAATCTTTTCTTTTAACTTCTCGCTCAGGATGGAGAGGGTCTGCTTCTCTTCACCCAAGATCAGTGACATGAACCTTAAGGAACTATTATTTCCCAGCAATTGCCTACTGGGATTCCTAAATCTACCACCTGGATTAAGATGATTCTCAGGCCTATAGAAGCCTATAGAGAAAAAACTCCAAAGCCACACAGTACAACAGTGTGTTTAGACGCACCGAGGGCAGACGTTTTCATGACTGTATTTTAGCAATTGGAATTTTCTGACTGTATTTTACACAATTGATTAAAATTAACTGTAATAAATTCATGACTTATTAATTTGAGTTATCAGTTTTAATGGTGTTCATTTGTTTTTGAAGATATAGTCTTGATGCTTCAGAAATGGAAAGTGATCTAGAAAGGGATCTGGAAGCAACCACCAATGTCACAACTAAGGAGATTATGCCATTATCTCGATCATGGGCGACAAAATCTAACCTGCGAATAGAAGCTGACATTGGGAAACTGGATATTACGAGTGGTAATATAGAAAATGAGGTACATATATTACATTTTAAAATCTTTTTGATAATTTAAGAAATCATAATGTAATAAAAAAGTTTAGTGAAATGTTTTGTGGTAAATGGAACCTAAAGATAATTTTCGGCTTAGTTCTGCACCCTAGTAGATTTTCACATAGTGTTTAAAAGGATATTTTCATCTCTTATAATTATGTAATATCGACAATATATGCCATCAATGTATGATAACTGCAGATCCCACCTAGGGGATCCACACATATCTCGAGAACTGAGCATCACTGCTGTGAAAGGAGAGCTGTTGGAACTTCCATTCACATGAATGGGAGAGTCACTCATGTACAGTCACATCTCCACTAGCAAGATAAAAATAGTGACCAGTTCTCACAACATACATGGGTCCCTTTAGTGGCCCTGCGTTTATCATAAATTACGTACATTAATTGCAAATCCTATATATACAGTTGTGCCCAAAAGTTTACATACCCCGGCAGAACTTTTGCTTTCTTGGCCTTTTTGCAGAGAATATGAATGATAACACCAAAACTTTTTCTCCACTCATGGTTAGTGGTTGGGTGAAGCCATTTATTGTCAAAATACTGTGTTTTCTCTTTTTAAATCATAATGACATAACAACCCAAAACATCCAAATGACCCTGATCAAAAGTTCACATACCCTGGTGATTTTGGCCTGATAACAGGCATAGAAGTTGACAAATGGATTTGAATGGCTACTAATGGTAACATCCTCACATGTGAACTGTTTGCTTGTAATCAGTGTGTGTGCATAAAAGCTGAGTGAGTTTCTGGGATCCAGACAGACTCTTGCATCCTTCATCCAGCCACTGAAGTTTCTGGATTGTGACTCATGGGGAAAGCAAAAGAATTGTCAAAAGATTTACAGGAAAAGGTAGATGAACTGTATAAAACAGGAAAGGGATACAAAAAGATATCCAAGGAATTGATAATGCCAGTCAGCAGCATTCAAACTGTGATTAACAAATGGAAAATCAGGGGCTCTGTAAAGTCAAAACCATGGTCAGGTAGACCAACAAAAATTTCGTCCACAACTGCCAGGAAAATTGTATGGAATGCAAAGAAGAACCCACAAATAACATCAGCTGAAATACAGGACTCTCTGAAAACCAGCGGTGTGGCTGTTTTAAGAAGCACTTGAATAAAAATGGTCTGCATGGTCGAGTCGACAGAAGAAAGCCATTACTGCGCAAATGCCATAAAGTATCTCGCCTACAATACGCAAAACAGCACAAAGACAAGCCTCAAAACTTGCCTCAAAACTTGAGCAATTTAATTTGATGAGACCAAAACTGAACTTTTTGGCCACAACCATAAACGTTACATTTGGAGAGAGGTCAACAAGGAATATGATAAAAGGAACACCATTCCTACTGTAAAGCATGGAGGTGGATCCCTGATGTTTTGGGGATGTGTGAGCTACAAAGGCACAGGAAACTTGGTCAAAGTTGAAGGAAAGATGAATGGAGCACATTATCAGCAAATACTGGAGCCAAATTTGCAATCATCAGCCCGGAAGCTGCGCATGCGACGTACTTGGACATTCCAACATGACAACGATTCAAAACACAAGGCCAAGTCGACCTGTGATTGGCTACAGCAGAACAAAGTGATGGTTCTGGAGTGGCCATCTCAGTCTCCTGACCTCAATATCATTGAGCCACTCAGGGTAGATCTCTAGCACGCAGTTTATGCTAGACAGCCCATGAATTTACAGGAACTGGAGGCTTTTTGCCAAGATGAGTGGACAGCTTTTACCATCTGCGAAAATAAAGAACCTCATCCACAACTACCACAAAAGACTTGAAGCTGTCATTGATGTTAGTGGGGGCACTACACAGTATTAAGAAGTGGGGTTTGTAAACTTTTGATCAGGGTCATTTGAATGTTTGGGGTTGTCATTATGATTTAAAAAGAGAAAACACAGTAATTTGACAATAAATAGCTTCACCCAGCCGCTAACCATGAGCGGAGAAAAAGTTTTGGTGTTATCATACATATTCTCTGAAAAAAGTCCAAGAAAGCAAAAATTCTGCCGGGGTATTATTATTATTATTTATTTATTTATATAGCACCATTAATTCCATGGTGCTGTACATGTAAAAAGGGGTTACATACAGGGTTATAGATATTGTTTACAGTAAACAAACTTACAATGACAGACTGGTACAGAGGGGAGAGGACCCTGTCCTTGTGGACTTACATTCTTCGGGATAATGGGGAAGAGACAGGAGGTCGGTGTGCTGCAGCACTGGTGGTGAGGCAGCAGCTCGGGTGGTTGGTGAGGCGGCAGCTCTGGCGGTGGCGATGCGGCAGCTCGGGTGGTTGGTGACGTGGCAGCTCGGGTGGTTGGTGAGGTGGCATCTTGGGTGGTTGGTGAGGCGGCAGCGACGTGGCAGCTTGGGTGGTTGGTGACGTGGCAGCGGCTCGGGTGGTTGGTGAGATGGCGGCTCGGGTGGTTGGTGAGGCGGCAGCTCGGGTGGTTGGTGAGGCGGCAGCTCGGGTGGTTGGTGAGGTGGCAGAATGGTTATTGCACGCTGTAGGCTTTCCTGAAGAGATGGGTTTTCAGGTTCCGTCTGAAGGCTGGTGGATAATCGGACGTGTTGAGGCGTGGAATTCCAGAGGATGGGGGATATTTGGGAGAAATCTTGGAGGCAGTGTGAGGAACGAATAAGTGTGGAGGAGAGTAGGAGGTCTTGGGAGGATTGAAGATTACATGAGGGAAGATAGTGGGAGATTAGTTCAGAGATATAGGGAGGGGACAGGTTGTGGATGGCTTTGTAGATCAGTGTTAGTAGTTTGAACTGGATTTGTTGGGGAATTGGGAGCCGGTAGAGGGATTTGCAGAGGGATGAAGCAGGGGAGTAGCGAGGAGAGAGGTGGATTAGCCGAGCAGCAGAGTTGAGGACAGACTGGAGTGGTGCAAGGGAGTTAGCGGGGAGGCCACAGAGGAGGGTGTTGCAGTAATCGAGGCGGGAGATGATGAGGGCATGCACAAGAGTTTTAGTAGATTGTGAGCTGAGGAAGGGATGGATTCTGGCAATATTTTTCAGTTGGAGGCAACAGGAGGTGGCAAGAGTTTGGAAGTGCAGTTTGAAGGAGGGCAGAATCGAGAGTATGTAAACTTTTGAGCACAACTGTATGCCAGAATTGCACAAGTTGGGAATAAACCTTTAAATAGTTTAACAATAACAGAAAAAATGTAACCACGTGCTCTGTTCTCTGTAAATTAGTGGTAGTTTGGGTTTAAAGGGAATCTGAGAGGATGACAATGCAGAGATAGGACCCTGATTCCAGCAATGTATCACTTACTGGGCTATAGTTTTGATAAAATCATTGTTTTATCGACAGGAGATTATCACTAGAGGACTAGTAAAAACGCTGCTATGTATTCCTCCATATTTATTAACTCTATAACTCGGCCAAACACCAATGATTGGTAGTCTTCTGCCTATGCATAGTGTACACAGAAAGCCGTCCATCAGTGATGTGGGTGGGGTTATACAGAACTCAGCTTTCAGGGAACTGATAGGTCTGCAGCATGCAAAGCAGAAAATTATTAAAATTACAGCAAGCGGCCCAGTAAGTGACACATTGTTTGAATCAGGGTCTCTGCCCCTACATTTTGCTGCTCTCAGATTGTTCAGCAAAAACACGGTGACAAATTCCCTTTAAGGACTTCACTAGTAGTCATCTGACTTGAAATAACCCTGATGAGGGTCTCTATGTTCAGGCTTTGCATTATATATTTATGACAGCTCAGAAAATAAATTTCTCGTCACTTATAATGTCCAATTTCTAACTTTGGAAGGATGAAGACAGCTCTAGTAAGAGATTGCGTTCAAAATCTATGCCGTCCACACTTGACAAGATTTCAACCCCAAGAATCTCACGCAGCCTGGAATCCTCATGCCCTGTCATTGAAGGTGAGGGAGGCAGAAGCGTTATGGAAGAGGTTTGCATTTAGTGAGATTCCCAGCACAAAATCTCACTATTAACTAAGACTTTCTAAGCTTGCATGCTGCTACTAAAGTTTCACTTATTCGTGAAAATGACAGTCACACTCATGCAGTCCGAACCACATGCAGCATAAATCAGAGCCTGGCTATACGATTGCAGAAAGGCGTATTTTACTCTGAAAAACACTGGCATTTCACAGAAAATATGGTCAGAAGGTCCAGCCAGGGAAGATAGCCGGAGATGGGACTAGTCCTGTGCCACCTCTGGCCAGCTCCTCCCGACGCAGTGCCAGGTGATTGACAGGTCTCTGGATAAGTACACACATGAGAGAGACTTGTTAAAGGGACTCTGTCACCTGAATTTGGAGGGAACAATTTTCAGTCATATGGGCGGGGTTTTGGGGTGTTTGATTCACCCTTTCCTTACCCGTTGGCTGCATTCTGGCTGCAATATTGGATTGAAGTTCATTCTCTGTCCTCCATAGTACACGCTTGCGTAAGGCAAGATTGCCTTGTGCAGGCATGTACTACGGAGGACAGAGAATGAACTTCAATCCAATATTGCAGCCAGCATGCAGCCAGCGGAAGGAAAGGGTGAATCAAACACCCCAAAACCCCGCCCATATGACTGAAAATTGTTCCCTCCAAATTCAGGTGACAGAGTCCCTTTAAATGCCTGCAGTGGCGCTGAGACAAGCCATCACGTCTCTGACTATGGCTATACCTGGCTGCAAATCATGTAGACAATCTCTGTCCATAGTTTGGGCAGCATAAAGTTCATTTTAACACTACATGATGGATGTAAAAACATCACAGAAAAAAGCAGCCATACTTACTAAAACACTAATGCGCTACAGGATCCAGAAGCCCCCGTAGTAAAAGTTGGAGGCAGCACAGGTGCAAAATACCGATAACACAATCGCTCATATACCTACAGATGGGGGGTTGCCTAGTATTATAAATGAATAAGTAAGAAACAGCCGCACTCGAGTTTTTGTTTTTTTCAAATGCAGGGGAATAATTTATTATTTTCACCACAGTGATATTGCGAAGCTGAGGTCACCACAATAGTATAGAGGTGCTGAGGTAATTATAAATGCACATTGATAATGCTTGTATAGGGTGCCAGTCACACATGATGAATAGCTCCATTACTATTGTTCAGGTACGGACTGGGGCTGAAATTCAGCCCTGGCATTTGAAATCACACAGGCCCATGTTGTCCCCGTCCCCAAGCACCAGATGGGATATATTACTAATATTACTCTACGTGGAGGAAAGCAAGATTTACTACAAGACCAATGTTTCTAATGATACCTCCAGCACAACTCTTAACAGTATGGGTGTCTTGAGAACATCGATTCTGTTAACAACGTAGCAGGCAAGGTGGCCTACGACCAGAGAGGCCCTTTTGGCATTTGCCAGAAGTTTCAGATGGCCAGTCCGGCCCTGCTAGTGTTTCATGAAGGATATGTATGTTATGCCGAGCAGGCAGTTACTGTCTGTATACCCATAGCTGCAGGACCCCAACATACCCAGCCTTGCTCCTGCTAGTTGGTGAGAACATTGATTCCCGCAGTTTAACCACTTAAATACCATTATTACAGCAGTAACAGTGGCATCTATATGGTCAGACAGAGGGAGGGAGCTGCCTTTCTCAGCCTAATTGACCACTGATGACCTGATCGTTGGGGGTGATAATACACTGTCATGGCAGCATGGGGCTTAATGTTGGCCCTCATAGGGCTGTGGACATCTTAGAAAAAGGGACTCGTAGAATGTCTGTGAGCATTATTCTGACAGGCTAAAGTAGTGCAGTGTACATCAGTGGTTAAGCCCCTAGGGCAGGGGTGGGGAATCTTTTTTCTGCCAAGGGCCATTTGGATATTTATACCATCCTTTGGGGGCCGTACAAATTCCACCCACAAAGTGCATCCTGACTCTGGCACTGGTTTCAGGATGTAATCTTTCATTGCATGCCCTTCAGTGTTCAGTAGTGAACACTGCATGTGTGTGCTAACAGAGCAGGAAGAAATTAATGAGCTGGTGGCAATCAAATACAGCTCCCTGCCCAAGAATGCGTTCCCTGAGAATCTGCTCGGGGGCCTGATAAAAGGTCATCGAGGGCCGTAAATGGCCCTGGGGCTCCCCACCCCTGCCTTAGTGGGACTGCAATGTTAATAATCAGCGAGAAAATATTAAAAATATTAAAGTAAAACAAAAAAATTGCTAAACATGTTAGACACTATTATTTTCTTAACGCCACTTCTTGTTTGCTTTGTATAAAGCAAAATTTTGCAAC
The DNA here is from genome assembly GCF_051348905.1 of Ranitomeya variabilis. NCBI lineage: Eukaryota > Metazoa > Chordata > Amphibia > Anura > Dendrobatidae > Ranitomeya > Ranitomeya variabilis. The sequence continues at coordinate 796,396,967 of NC_135232.1, read as the reverse complement.
AAAATGGTGGGGCATTTTTGATCTCCACTAAGACGCATGCCATTTCTATTTCTCTTATTTTTCAAAATTGTCTACTGAGGTGCATGAAGTGTCTAAAACAGTATTTTTGGGCACAAAGAGGAAGGAATGTTGTCATATTTGAGTCAGTAAATCCCCCGATATTGTCCATAGCTTAGGGAGTTTCTGCATAATACAGAAATTGATACGACGGACATTTTTTGTTAATGCCATTTAAGTAATGTCTGATTCATCTACTAAAAAAACATCCTATGTTTCAGTCTTCTAAAGATGTCAAATTATATGCAATGTCAGATCTTATTTGTTATGAAGGTGATCACCCTCTGACATTTGCTGATACTAAGCAGTGACATCTGGATCTTACAAAACATAGGTGAAACAAAACTAAATCCCGAGCTTAGCAAACTGAGAAATTGTATACTGTACAAGACAGCAGCGATAATAAATCACATGTTCAGTGCCAGTTTTTATACATACATGGCATTTCTAATGATCATGAAAATGTAAAACCAGGAGACAGATCTACCAGAACACACTGAATACTATAACACCCCAATACAAAGTATAAACCCTTGAACTGTACGCAGCCAGTGAAACAACTGATGACATTATTTGTGGTTATTATTTAACCCTTCACCCCGAAGCCTGTTTTCACCTTCCTGATCAGGCCAATTTTTTCAATTCTGACCAGGGTCACTTTATGTGGTCATAACTCTGGAACGTTTCAATGGATCCCACTGATTGACACTGTTTTTTTTTGTGACATATTGTACTTCTTGACAGTGGTAACATTTTTGTTTTACATGACTTAAGTCTATTTGTGAAAATTTAGCAAAGAATTTTGAACATTTTCAAACCATTAATTTTTATGCCCTTAAATCAGGGAGTAATGTCACACAAACTAGTTAAAAAACAACATTTCCCACATGTCTACTTTACATCAGCACAATTTTTGAAACAAACATTATTTGTTAGGAAGTTATAAGGGTTAAAAGTTGACCAACGATTTCAAATTTTTACAACAAAATTTACAACTATTTTTTTAGGGACCACCTCATATTTGAAGTGACTTTGATGGGCCTACATGTTAGAAAATACCCAAAAGTGAAACTTAAGAAGTTTAATAACCCTTCAGGTGCCTCACAGGAATTAATGGAATGTGTAAGGAAAAAAGAATCATTTAACTTTTTTTTCACAAAAATTTTTCTTTAGACCCTTTTTTTTTTACTTTCACAAGGGTAACAGGAGAAAATGGACCTTACAATTTGGAGTGCAATTTCTCCTGAGCGCACCAATGCCCCATATGTGTTTGGGTGCACAGCAGGGCTCGGAAGGAAAGGAGCGCCATTTAACTTTTGAATGTAAAATTTGCTGGCATAATTAGCGGATGTCATGTCGTGTTTGGAAAGCCTCTGATGTGCCTAAACAGTGGAAACCCACCACAAGTGACACCATTTTGGAAACTAGACCCCTCTGAGAACTTACGTAGATGTGTATTAAGAACTTTGAAACCCCAAGTGCTTCACAGAAGTTTATAACGTTGAGCCATAAAAATAAAAAATAAATATCACACTTTTCAGACAAAAATGTTTTTAGCCCCAAATTTAGCATTTTCAGAGGGGCTAACAAAAGAAATTGCACCATATAATTTGTTGTGCAATTTCTTCTGAGTACGCCGAAACCCAATATGTAGAGGAAAACTACTGTTTGGGCGCATGGCAGTGCTTGGAAGGGAACTAGTCCCATTTGACCCTTTGAATGCAAAATTTGCTGGAATGATTATCAGACGCCATGTTGCATTTGGAGAGCCCCTGATGTGCCTAAAAAGTGGAAACCAGCAACATGTGACAACATTTTGGAAACTATACCCCTTAGCTAGATGTGTGGTGAACACCTTGAACCCCCAGATGCTTCATAGAAGTTTATAACGTTGAGCCACAAAATAAAAAAAATCAAATTTTTCACACAAAAATATTTTTAGCCTCAAATTTTACATTTTCACAAGGGTAACAGGAGAAAATGGACCCCAATTTTTAATTTCAATTTTAAAATGGGACAATATATGAAAATGAGCAGTACAATTTGTTACGCAACTTCTCCTGAGTACACCAATAACCCATATGTGATCAAAACTACTTTTGAGGCACAGTAGAAATCTCAGAATATTGGAGTTCAGATGTTGCTGGACTGGTTTGAAAGTGCCATGTCACATTGGTAGAGCCTATGAGGTGCCAGACCAGCAGAACCACCCATAAGTGACCCAATTTTACAAAACTATACCTCTCAATGAATTCATCTAGGGGTGCAGTGATCATATTGCCACCACGTGTGTCACAGAATTTTATACCAATGGCAGTGAAGAATAAATACATTTTTACCACAAAGATTGTGTGTTTGCCCCAGATTTAAAATTTTCATACTGGGAAATGGGTAAAATTGACACCACAATTTCTGCTGAATGAGAAATACCTTATATATGGCTGTGCAGTACTGCTTAGCTACATGGCGAGACTAGGGAGGAACGAAGCACTTTTTGCCTCCTGGAGCACAGATTTTCCTAGAGTTTGCAAACTCCATATACAGAGCCCCTATGTGCTAGAAAAGCAGAATCCCTCCTCCAGTGGCCCCCTTTTGGACGCACACTCCATATCAAATAGACATCTCTTCAACTTTATACATTCCCAGCTAAACAGCTGTGAATATAACATTACTTTGCAACAGATCCCAACCCAACATTTTCCCACCCAAAAATAAAACTCCCCCAACCAACCCATATCAGAGATGACAGTGGGATCTCTGCAACAATCCCCTCAGTAGGAGGAGTCAAAACCTATTACCACTGCCTATGCACTAAATACCCAAGGGGCCCTAATCTGGGAGGTAAAACAGAGCAAGTTAACCCCAACATAGCCCTGTGTCTCTGAGAAACATGTATTGTAACAATAGTGGACTCTTCTATGTCACCACTCAGGCCAATCAGCACCAGAAAAAAAAAAGGGTCCACAATGCAGCATATAACATATATGAACAGCTTATACAGTATATCACACGTATGAACTGAGCATTCTATCAGCTTTGCAATCATGACTAACACAGTTAAGTAAACCAAAAGAGGTCTACATTATGCACTCATCAGTCACATGTCAAGTAGGTGCTGTCTGTCTTGCCCGAGTATCTAGAAGGTGTCTGTCATTCTGATCCAGCCATGCAAGGGCATCCTTTGGCGTTTGAAAGAATGAGTAGAGTTCATTGCTACCACCCTAAGCCTTGAAGAGTACAGCACTGAGTAAAGCACATTTATTTGTTGAAGTCTACATTTCTTGCCAGGAATTGGGCTCTTTTTTTCAGGATTTTGACCGAATAGTCAGGAAATAAGGAGATCTTGTGTCCATCCACTGATACAGCAGAAATATTTCATGCCATATGGAGTATTATATCCCTGACTCTGTAGTGTAGGACCTTCATGAGCACTGTACATGGAGGGCTACCTGAGGGAAGTGGCCTAGTAGGAACACAATGGGCACATTCGATAACAAATAATGGGGTCAAGTTGTCCTTCCCAAATGCTTTTAGTATCCATTCCTTAAAGAAGTCAGTAGGTATATTTCCTTCTGTTTTCTTAGGTGCCCCCACAAGATGTATATATTATTCCGATCTAACTGGTTTACCAAATCGTCCGGTTTTGCTCGGATAATTTCTGAGGCTCTTCCATGCTGTTGTACGTCCTTCTTCATAGGCCAGAGCATATAATCAGTTTCACTTACGCTCTCCTCTAATTCAGTGGTTCTTTCAGCCTGATTTCTAAGGTCATGCCTCACACAACCAACTTGAAATACAATTTTTTAGGGATTTATTACATAGCCCTATTGCTGACATCACATCAGTGAGAGTGGGCTCTTTAGTGATAGGGTCAGGCTGCTGTCCATTTTCTCTTTGTGAAGATCCCTGCTCCTTCAGCCTTGCTTATGTCAGAATCCTCATTGACAATATCTAAGGTGGTCATCATACCTTGAGGGCTGATTGTGCGGGCCATTTTGCTGGCTGAGCCTGTCTGCGTTGGCTCTCCTCTGGGGCTACTTCCCTCATCCACAGAGGTAGACCTGGATCCAGTCTAGCCTTGGCTTCTTTTTGATGTTTGACTGCCCATCCTGCTTTCACTTAGGGTGCGGGCGCCGCAGCATCATCTTGGATCTCCTGCTAGGCTCCCTTTCTCGCTCCTCTCATTTTCACCCCTCCATGTATTAATAAGAACCGGAACGTACCACCGCTATCACCGGTGGGTAGTTACGGTGCGTGGGTGTGCTGATTAGTTCGGCTGAACTGCATGAAGCATGTCAGTACAGGATACAAATCCTGGAGAGCAACATGGATCACATTTTCTGACATTGCGCACCAGCCACGCCCCTACTTCCTGGTATTTTGCTATTTCAGAGCTTTATTGATTGCCTTATTTACGGTTTATATGCATTTTTATGCGTTTCTGCAGAGGAAACACACTAAAAAGGCATGTGCGTTTTTTACCTGTGTATTTTCTACATGTAATGCAAGTTTATGAGAAAAATCTGCACTTAAAACTCAGTGTACCCGCAAGAAAAATTGACATGTTGCGGATTTGAAACACGCACCGCAGGTCAGTTTACACTGAATTAAAAAAAAAAGCCCAGTGGGCAGGAGATTTCTATAAATCCCATCCACTTTGTTGCTGGTAGTGTAAGACGCTGCAAAAACTCCCTAAACGTGGGCACACAGTCTTAGATTGGAATAGCCGAGTCTCCAATATACACAAGACACTAGTGCTGCAAATTCGATCATCTGAGCAGCCCAACTGGATGATAACATTGATCCGAGTGCTGTGTATGTGAGGTCAGTTTTTTCACATGGTCTTGTGAATGTACCCATACAGCTCACAGGTTTTACTTTCTTTCTACCAGGGTAAGCACACAATTTGGCGAGATTCCCTTGTCTAGGAGGTACCAACTGTGAGTGGGGATTTGATTGATTACAGCATCTGAATGGCAATGTGGAGTCTCGTACTTAGATCTAGCAGGATCATTACATTTCTAAAAGTATGCAAATGATTATAATTCTGAAAATGCTGCACACCAAAACCACAAAAGAAATGGACTGTCCTACACACATTCCACTGTGCTACCATTTCACTGTTGCTCATACAAGTTCACCATATAAAAATCTAACTGAGTATTTCTTATCTAGTAATCCAGCCACCTCCAATGGGAGTCATTGAGAAGGACCACGTGGAACCAACTCATGTGTATGTGTTAAACTTCCTTTTCTCATTTTCTGTCATAGTAATAGAATTTTTTTTTTCGCCGGAGTAATTGTCATTGCCTATTTTATGCTGAATAAATCAGCAATAGTGTAGTTGTTCAAACTCCCTAATGAATATACTCTCAGGCATGGTAGGAAGGCAGCAGTGAGAGATTCCCTATATCTAAAATGTAACTTTTATTCAAAGTAAGTTAAAAAAAACTCCATACATTGAAAATAGTGACACAAAGAAAATTAAACCAATAATAAAGTGCCATTGCTTAAACCAGTGCTCAATAGTAAATGGTTTGATCTCACCAATTCATTCAGTTTTCCTTAGCAGGTTGAAGACACGCAGGAGCAGACGGGATGATTATATATAGGGGGGAAAGTTTCCTATATTCATTAGTGAGTTTCAACAACTACACTATTGCTGATATATTCAGCAAAAAAAAAGGCAATGACAATTACTCCAGCGAAGCGTCACTTACTGGGCTGCTAGCTGTAGTTTTATTTAAATCGCCGTTTTACCTGCTGCAGTTCTGCTAGTTCTCTCAATGATGCATAGCCAGAGCTCATGAATACTGAGAAGTTTTTCATTGAGAAGGCTAACTGAGCTGCAGCAGATAAAAGTGTTTTATCAACTTAGCCCAGTAAGTGACCCAGCAGTAGGATTTTGGTTTCTATCACACTGTATTACTATGTACAGTTCCCAGATGGGTTCCCTATATACACTGCTCAAAAAAATAAAGGGAGCGCTAAAATCCTGCATCCTAGATATCACTGAATGAAATATTCCAGTTGTAAATCTTTATTCATTACAGAGTGGAATGTGTTGAGAACAATAAAACCTAAAAATTATCAACGTAAATCACAACTAATATCCCACGGAGGTCTGGAGTTGGAATGATGCTCAAAATCAAAGTGGAAAATGAAGTTACAGGCTGATCCAACTTCAGTGGGAATGCCTCAAGACAAGGAAATGATGCTCAGTAGTGTGTGTGGCCTCCACATGCCTGTATGACCTCCCTACAATGCCTGGGCATGCGCCTGATGAGGCGGTGGATGGTCTCCTGAGGAATCTCCTCCCAGACCTGGACTAAAGCATCTGCCAACTCCTGGACAGTCTGTGGTGTAATGTGACGTTGGTGGATGGTGCGAGACATGATGTCGCAGATGTGTTCAATTGGATTCATGTCTGGGGAACGGGCAGGCCAGTCCATAGCTTCAATGCCGTCATCTTGCAGGAACTGCTGACACACTCCAGACAAATGAGGTCTGGCATTGTCCTGCATTAGGAGGAACCCAGGGCCAACTGCACCAGCATATGGTCTCACAAGGGGTCTGAGGATTTCATCTCGGTACCTAATGGCAGTCAGGCTACCTCTGGCAAGCACATGGAGGGCTGTGTGGCCCTCCAAAGAAATGCCACCCAGCACCATTACTGACCCACTGCCAAACTGGTCATGCTGAAGGATGTTGCAGGCAGCAGATCACTCTCCACGGCATCTCCAGACTCTGTCACGTCTCACACGTGCTCAGTGTGAACCTGCTTCCATCTGTGAATAGCACAGGGTGCCAGTCCCGAATTTGCCAATCCTGGTGTTCTGTGGAAAATGTCAATGTGTTCTGCATGGTGTTGGACTATGAGCACAACCCCCATGTGTGGACGTCGGGTGTTATGACCCCAATGGCAGAGGGTCTCAGAGGTTATTACCAAGTCTGCACACACAAAAAACCAGCTCATAGGGCAGTGGTAACTAGGCAGACCGTATAACTGATCCTAGCACAACAAATAGCAGTAGCCGGGGAACGTACCTACGTTGGTTCTAGACGTCTCGCGCCAGCCGGAGAACTAACTAACCCTAGAAGGGAAACAATAGACCTTTCTTGCCTCCAGAGAAAAGACCCCAAAAGTTGGATACAAGCCCCCAACAAATAATAACGGTGAGGTAAGAAGAAAAGACAAACGTAAGAATGAACTAGGTTTTAGCAAAGAGAGGCCCACTGACTAATAGCAGAATATAGGAAGATGACTTATACGGTCAGCAAAAACCCTATCAAAATTTCCACGCTGAATATTCAAGAACCCCCGAACCGTCTAACGGCACGGGGGGAGAACATCAGCCCCCTAGAGCTTCCAGCAATATCAGGAATCACATTTAGTACAAGCTGGACAAAAATAAGAGCAATGCAAATAACCAAAAAATAAAGAAGCAGGACTTAGCTTATTTTGCAAAGAACCAGGACCAGCAGACAGGAGCAAACAGAAAGGAACTGATTACAACGATGCCAGGCACCAGACTGAGAATCCAGGGAGTTTAAATAGCAACACCCCTGGACTAACGAACCAGGTGGGTACCAAGCTGAGGAAAGAAAATCAAAGTGTCATGTCGCTAGTAACCACAAGAGGGAGCCAAAAAGTTCAATTCACAACAGTCGGGCACTCAAACCATCCTCATGGAGTCGGTTTCTAACCATTTGTGCAGACACATGCACATTTCTGGCTTGCTGGAGGTAATTTGGCAGGGCTCTGGCAGTGCTCCTCCTGTTCCTCATTGCACAAAGGCTGAGGTAGCGGTCCTGCTGCTGGGTTGTTGCCCTCCTACTGCCCCCTCCATGTCTCCTGGTGTACTGGCCTGTCTCCTGGTAGCGCCTGGACAGACGCTGCGCTGACAGACACAGGAAACCTTCTTGCCACAGCTCACATTGATATGCCATCCTGGATGAGCTGCACTACCTGAGCCACTTGTGTGGGTTGTAGAGTCCGTCTCATGCTACCACGAGTGTGAAAGCACAACCAACATTCAAAAGTGACCAAAACATCAGCCAGAAAGCATTGGTACTGAGATGTGGTCTGTGGTCCCCACCTGCAGAACCACTCCTTTATTGAGTGTGTCTTGATAATTGCCAATAATTTCCATCTGTTGTCTATTCCATTTGCACCACAGCATGTGAAACTGATTGTCAAACAGTGTTGCTTCCTAAGTGGACAGTTTGATTTCACAGAAGTTTGATTTACTTGGAGATATATTCTGTTCTTTAAGTGTTCCCCTTATTTTTTTGAGCAGTGTATATACCCATATACATGTGTTACAAATCTAAGTGTATATATAAAGGTCTAATAAAATATTTTCTTCTTTAATTGAAATGTAATGAGAATCTGAATCATTGCATCCATATAACCATTGTTAAATAGTATCTTTCCTTTAAAGAAGACCTGCATCAGGCCAAGTGGGCAATTTTTTCTCATATTTTATTTCCAGTGTTCCTCTGAGTATTCCATTTTTCTTTCCACCATATGGTTCCAGAGATATGGATTTTTTAATTAGAGCTAAATGTTTTGGTGTAAGCAGCAGGTCGGTGTTCACAGGGTAGTAATACAGAGCAAGCTACAGACACGCTGCTACCGAATCCCGTGAGCCATTCTTCCTAGGGAAAGGCCATAAAAGTTAGCAGGAAATAAAAGGTCCATACCTCTGAAACCGTATGGCACATTGAAAAAAAAAATCTTGAATACTCAAAAAAGCAATGGGAATAAAATAAGAGCAAAAACTGCCCACTTTTGACAGGTCCTCTTTAAAGGAAATCTCTCAACTCATTCAACCCCTCTGAGAACATGTGTGTACCGGTTGAAAGAACACAAGTACCAGTAGATCCATTGCTTAATTAACTAAAAAAGCTGCTCTGCTGCAGAGAAACTAACTTTAGAGGGGATATGCAAATGAGGCTGGTAGTGCTAGGAACAGGATGGAGCACTTCAGCTGGCTAACTCCGCCTTGCATTACATGATTGACATGCAGCAATTTAACTGTCAGTCACCTAATGAGGGCAGAGTCAGGCTGAGACTGAAGCAGTGGAAGTGCTATGTCCGGTCCAAAGGGCTTCCAGCCTCATTTGCATATCTGTTCTAACATTGATTTCTGTTCCTGTAATCTGGACACACATGTAATCAATTTAGGGGGTAGTGGTGGATAGACTGTGCGGCAAATTCCCTGCAAAGAGAATGTGTCATCAGAAAGTGACCTATTGTTTAAATTAGGTTTTGTGGTAAATGTATTTTTTAAAAATTTGGCAATATTTTCTTGTTTCCCATATTACAATCTACGGTGAATAGTGCTATAAAGATGTTACCTGTCATTGTAATCCTGCTCCGGCTCATAATGAGCCTGCTGAACATACTTCCTTTGAGGATAATAGATAATCTAAAACCACTCCAGTGGCCAATGTGAAAATTACAAGATTATTATTACTTTTTTTTTTAAATACAGATCGTGATTTCAAAACTAAAAAAAAATTGCCAAACATATCTAATTTAGTTCATGTAAAAAAACAACAACCTGACTTAAACAAAAGGAAATTTTCTAAATAAACATTCCCCTTAAACTAAGGCCTTAGTTGCACTACAATATTGGTCAGTATTTTCTATCAGCATTTGTGGTGGAGATTCAGGAGTGTCCTACAGACTTATTAACTTACCATCTTGCGAATAACCTTGAATTAAATAGAATGATTAAAATTTGTTATGTTGTTTATGTTTTTATATTGCAACGATTGTAGGTAACTATAAGGAAGTTATGCCAGTTGTTGATTTGTCGTAATTATTAAATACTATAATTTGTCATAACAGTTCTTGATTAGTAATTAAACTTTTTTATTTACTTATCCCACAGGCATTGCAAAATTATTATTTTTTTTTTAATTCTTCATTAACTTATTGTGCATCATTCGTTACCAAACAATAATCTACAGTGCTGTTTCAATGTCCAATTCATGCTCCTTTAGAAGATCCTTTCAACTGCTTCTTAGCAAAAATCTGTTCAAACTGCGTACAAGGCTTTCCCTGGCTAAGCCTCTCTGCTGCCAACCTCTGTACTCAGACATGCAGGGGAATTGCAATACGTTGACTGGTTAAACAAAGTGTAAGGATCTGCGCTGAGCAGCAGTTCAAAGGAGATCCTGAAGGAGAAGGAACAAGTCACTGAAACAATATTGCAGAAGACTGTTCATGAAAGAAGCATAATAAGGTAATGAAGTATATTAAATACATTCATAGCTTTGCAAAACCTGAAAAAGTTTAGTTGTTCTTCAAAGGATGTGGACACTTTTTGGGGTGTTATTTTATTTACTTAAATACATGTATATATATATATTGAACTTGGGTTTAATTAAAATTTTGTACTGTCAGGTCTATCAGGCACTTTTTTTCCCTTCACCTTACTGAACGAGGAATAAGATTAATGGTCTGTGTTCATTCAACCAATTTTTGCAGAAATTAATAACAAAAGAGATTAAGAGTCTTTGTAATATAGGTCATCATAAAAAAAGTGCTTTCTCCACTTATGAACCATATCTTTCCTATTTTGAACTCACCATTCTGGAAAAACTGCTCAAAGCTGTTTTGGTCAAAGCAAGATGGACAGCCAGTGAGTTGTCAGGATACACAACCTATTATACTATATGGTGAGGGAAGGAGGATGAGACGTGACGGGCATTCAGTACAGTGAGAACTAGGGAGATTGCGTGGCAGTTTCAAGCAACTGTTTTACCTTATTTTGATGCTGGACTTTGCAACATCATGCCTTCCTTACCTGTGCTGCTTCTGTCTATGTGTTACACACACAAAAAAAGAGCAGGGACCTCTATGTTTTTGTATAGTGTGAATGTGAAACATCATAGCAGCTAATGTCCACCCACTAGCTCAGAGACAACTGAAAATTAATGATAAAGTCTACAAATGGAAAAGTTGGTTAAACAAATGCAGGATACAACTCATATAATGGACAGAAATAGTGTTATTCCTCATGTACACCTACATAACAGCGTATTCTGAAAAGTTACCTGAAATGACAGGTAGACTTTAACGAAAAGTCCTTCAGTGAGCTGGTTCAGACGGGTGCAACTCTTTAATCTGTCTTTTCTGAACTTTGCTGTGCTACTTACACACTGAAGTTAAGGTAAACTTTGATGTGGTCATAAATCAGTTGATAGAAGCTCATCAAAAGATATGTCCTTATCAAAATTAGATTACTAACTTATTTTTAGTTAACTCATTCTGCAGCTGCCAAGGTGTAGGAAAACAAACAGCCTTAAAAGTCAATTAGTGATCCATTTTTAATGATGGCAAACTACATAATTGATTTTTACCCCAAAATACATGCATTTAAATTAAAAAAAATAAAGAAATTGCCACTTAAAGTGTCCATATTATTTAAGCATATTCTTCTTAGAAATGTGTCACTGGACGGTACAATTTCCAATTTCAATTGAGTGTATTCTGACAGCAACACTGTCAGCAATGATCAAACCCCCACAGATCATTAGGAAGGTGGACCCGAGTCCTCTTTCCACCTCACTATGGCCCGAGATTGAAAGTAGTGGTGCAGTCATGCATGTGCACTACCACTCTGTCCAACATCTACTGTATGCTCATCCTTGCAGCTCTAGTCAATCTCCGACTGCAGTGAAGTGGAACGGGTGCTTGGCTTGCAAGTAAATGGTGGGACTCCCAGCAAGTATAAGCTATCCTATAGATTAGTAATCGAGGAAATTTTGGTGTGAACTCCTATGAAGTCAAACTTGTCAAAAGTGTCCGATTCACTTCTTCAGGCTGTTTTTGAAGCTCTAATGAGAAAATGCCAGGAAACCTTGCTGTGTTTTAATAAAAACCATCACTGGCCTAAATACTAGGAAAAAATGCACAAAATCTAAAGCTTTTTTATGTACAGTTTACAATAATTTACTATAACCTCTAAACTAACGTCTGCCTGCAGTGTTTTTAAGACAACAAAAAAAAGCAACCAAAAAAAGCAGTTAAATGGCATATGGGCAGAACAAATTGTAGCCATCAAATTATATTGGTAAACTATTGGAAACATTTTCTTCTTTGCAGACTATTTGTGCAACAAGTACTCCAAGAACTGAAACAGTATCATGGGTATGTGTGCGTAGTTTTAAGCTCTCATGTGTTAATTCTCTGCAGCCACTATCCTGGTGCTGGCTGCACAATACAGGTGCCTCTTACAGTAGACTGTATTCTGTGAGTGGTGACAAGACCTTAGGCATCATGACAAGCATTTCTAGTCTTACAATATTTCACAAATGGGGATTGTGCAAAAAGTTCATATTCTGAACCACTTCTGACTCACACACAGAGACAACCCATGAGACGATGGGGTAGATTTATCAAGCTAAATGTACAAAAAAACCCTGTCTTTCAGAACTTGCAGTATAATTATAATGTGTTTTATGAGGCAATTTAAATATTTAATTTCTAAGAGGAGCATGCATGGCATATGAGTCTCCTCACACTGACACACCAGGTCTGGCTTGTCAGTCTCCACTAGGAGAAACATTACCTCTTAGATTCCAGTTTTATGTGTTTTAGACATGCTCTTTTTGGCAAGGGGTGTGATTTTGTTGAAAATGGTAGGTGGATTAGCATTAGCGGGAAAGAGGTATGGCTTCGTGTGTGACATTGTGCACCAAAAGTCATGTCAAAATTCTGTCTCACATTTCTTGCAGAAGGCAGGCCACCTAATACATATTATAAACTTAACAGTGTAAAATACTCCAGATTAATGAAACAGTAAGAACCACTATGACAAATCTGGTGCATTTAAGACTGTGTAATCTAAATTTGTACTGTCTCAGAATTGATACATGCCCCTGTGTTTGTTATTTCATAATATGCACTATGAATGCCAATAATATTAACACTTAGCTGGTCCAACACTTGGGTTCTTCAAAGCCATAACCCAGTTTGACATGGAACCAATGAGATCTGCTATCTTGCCCTATAGAATGTTGGTCCACACAACACGCAAAACTCTAAAAGCTCTAGATGGCATGCAGGTTTCAGTGATCATCTTCTTACAGCACGATTACGCATAACCCAGACATGTTCTATGGGATTTATGCCAAGAGACTAACTGGCCCATAAAAGCTCACATATGTCTTTATTGCCTCCAATCTTAGATCTTTTAATCAGTGTGGCGAGCAGCTAAGGTCTTCTTCCAATATTCTTATGTGGGTGTTGAACAAAACATCTACTCAACTTAAAGGGAATCTGTCGGTGGGATCAACCCTCCTAAGCCGTTTATATGGGAATGTAGGTCATAGGAAGCTGAATAAAATGATACCTCGATATTCACAATCTGATGTCTTATTCCAGAGAAATCTTTGTTTTTCTTTTATGTAAATGAACTGTTCTATGGACCGGACACTGATCTGCAGGAGAATCTGCCTCCAGGGCTTATTTTAAATAAAAAGGGGCATTACCAGTGTGAGACATGTAACTAACACACAACAGGAGAACTGTACTTTGTCTCAAACAAACACATTTTTGCAATTCTCTAATGTCTACTGTATTGTAACAATATTGCAGCCCTGTCTGCCTGTGAACTGGAAGCTGAGAAGAACCTGCAGATGTGTCAATAATAATCACACACAAATCCGCAGTGAGATCAGGAGAGCAGACAGCGACCATTACATATTACACTGGTAACTCCCTCTTTTAGGTAAAATAAGCTCTGGAGGCAGATTCTCATGCAGATCAGTGTTTGGCCCATAGATCTTAACAGCTTATTAACATATAAGAAAAATGTGGATTTCTCTGGAATTAGTCATTGGATAACAGATATCAAGGTATCATTTATTCAGTTTCTTATGGCCTGCGGGCCCATATAGACGACTGAGGAGGGTTGATCCTACTTACAGATTCCCTTTAAATTTTTATAGGGTGTGAATCAAGTGACTTGAATCTTGAAAATGAAGGACCGTGAACTGTGCTACTCCACAGATGCTTTATATCATCGTGAATTTCTACAGCAACATGACTTTTGGATAGCGATACTGTATCCCTGCACAGAGTTCACCATTCTCCATGTTTGAAGACTCAAGTCACTTTATTCACATTAAAGGATATGGACACCTTTAACGCAATTTTTCTATTTTTAAATATATATATTTTGGAAAAATAAAATAGAATTCTGCTTTTACTATTTGGCTTATATGTCTGTTTGTTTCCCTACTATTTGCTGGCTGCAGAATGAAATATAATAATAATAATAATGATAATAATAATAATAATAAGTGAGATAGTTCTGATGGAAGTTTGTAACTTTAATCTGCCTTTTATGAGCTCATTAACAGATTCCCAGATAACCCATAATCCGTAATGCTCAGTGCAACACAGAAGCTGCATATGGCAAACGGTGCAAATTTTGTAATAAAACCCAATCTCAAAATTTTCTTTTTTTTGCTCAAAATCTATGCATTTGCCTGAAATTTTATACACTAATTTAAAAAAATATATATACCGTACATCACATTTTTTTCAAAAAAAATTCTGTTCCTTGTTAGCCACAAGTGGTTAAATAGATGGACATTTTGTACAACCCACATATGTATGGTTTTCAAAGAATAAACATTCTGGTAATAGTTTAAAGATAAAGATAAAAGCGGCACGTATTGGGAGGATTATATTGCCCTGGGCATCGAACCCGCTGATAGAAAAGAGCTTTGGTAGACTGATTGATAAAATGTTACTTTTATACTTTATTTAGAACCAAAAATAAGCAAGAAGGGAGCAGTGAGCCCAAGCAGAATTTGACCTGGTTCGAGTTTCTTTCAAATGAGTGGGTAATTTATTTGGGGTAACCTAACAACTGGATAATAAGCTTTTACTAACCTGTACTCTTACAACACCTGGCAAAAATTATGGAATCACCGGTCTTGGTGGATGTTCATTCAGTTGTTTAATTTTGTAGAAAAAAAGCAGATCACAGACATGGCACAAGACTAAAGTCATTTCAAATGGCAACTTTCTGGCTTTAAGAAACACTAAAAGGAATCAAGCACAAAAAATGTGGTAGTCAGTAATGGTTACTTTTTTAACCAAGCATGGGGAAAATTATGGAATCACTCAATTCTGAGAAAAAAATTATGGAATCACCCTGTAAATTTTCATATCCAAAAATAATACCTGCATCAAATTAGATCTGCTCATTAGTCTGCATCTAAAAAGGAATGATCACACCTTGGAGAGCTGTTACACCAAGTGGACTGACATGAATCATGGCTCCAACACGAGAGATGTCAATTGAAACAAAGGAGAGGATTATCAAACTCTTAAAAGGTAATTCATCACGCAATGTTGCAAAAGATGTTGGTTGTTCACAGTCAGCCGTGTCTAAAATCTGGACCAAATACAAACAACATGGGAAGGTTGTTAAAGGCAAACATACTGGTAGACATCAAAGCGTCAAGACTGGAAACTTCAAGCAATATGTCTCCAAAACAGGAAATGTACAACAAAACAAATGAGGAACGAATGGATGGAAACTGGAGTTAATGTCTGTGACCGAAGTGTAAGAAACCGCCTAAAGGAAATGGGATTTACATACAGAAAAGCTAAACGAAAGCCATCATTAACACCTAAACAGTAAAAAACAAAGTTACAATGGGCTAAGGAAAAGCAATCGTGGACTGTGGATGACTGGACGAAAGTCACATTCAGTGATGAATCGCGAATCTGCATTGGGCAAGATAATGATGCTCGAACTTTTGTTTGGTGCCATTCCAATGAGATTTATAAAGATGACTGCCTGAAGAGAACATGTTCAAATTGCCTCTTCTGAGAAAAAGAGGACTTAAACTCTATAGCGCCACCTGTTGGAAGTAGCGATCCTACAAGTCACAATCAACCCTTTAACGAGTCGTGCAATATGACTTAGGATAAAAGCCAAATCAGTATCTCAATTCGCAGATACGGTGTTTCGGGCTGTTGGCCCTCGTCAGTGCGAAGCATGAGAACTGATTTGGCTAGGTGAGAGGCTCTGGACTGGGGTCTAAGGGGTATCGTTTCTCCTTATGGAGAGTGACATACCAGCTGGCTTGTCAAGGTAAGGAGGCTTATTCGCCATGCAATGCTCCTCTGGGAAATTAAATATTCAAATTGCCTCTTTTGAGAAAAAGAGAAGATGCAAATTTCCACAGTCATTGATGATATGGGGCTGCATGTCAGGTAAAGGCACTGGGGAGATGGATGTCATTACATCTTCAATAAATGCGCAACTTTATGTTGATATTTTGGACACTTTTCTTATCCCATCAATTGAAAGGATGTTTGGGGATGATTAAATCATTTTGCAAGATGATAATGCATGCTGCCATAGAGCAAAAACTGTGCAAACATTCCTTGAAAAAAGACACATAAGGTCAATGTCATGGCCTGCAAATAGTCCGGATCTCAATCCAACTGAAAATCTTTGGTGGAAGTTGAAGAAAATGGTCCATGACAAGGCTCCAACCTGCAAAGCTGATCTGGCAACAGCAAACAGAGAAAGTTGGAGCCGGATTGATGAAGAGTCTGTTTGACACTCATTAAGCCCATGCCTCAGAGACTGCAAGCTGTTCTAAAAGCCAGAGGTGGTGCAACAAAATACTAGTAATGTTTTGCAGTGGGTTTTTTTTTGTTTGTTTTTTGATTCCATATTTTTTTCCTCAGAATTGAGTGACTCCGTAATTTTTCCCCCATGCTTGGTTAAAATAAGTAACCATTACTGACTACCACATTTTTTGTTCTTGATTTCTTTTAGTGTTTCTTAAAGCCAGAAAGTTGCCATTTGAAATTACTTTAGTTTTGTGCCATGTCTGTGATCTGCTTTTTTTCTACAAAATTAAACAACTGAATAAACATCCTCCAAGGCCGGTGATTACATAATTTTTTCCAGGGGTTGTATATGCCGATATATTGGAGTTACACAGGCTAATATATTAGGGAATGGTACCAATTACAATTCCCTAATGTAATCTCACCAAAACAATGGCTCCTGCTGCTAGCTATATGATAGAGGAAAGTACAGGTTCGATCATTAAGGCTGTGTGCACACGTTGCTGATTTTTTGCGTTATTTTCGCGTTTTTTGCGATAAAAACGATATAAAACTGCAAAAAAAAAAAAATCATACAATATGCATCCCATCATTTAGAATGAATTCTGCATGTTTTGTGCGCATGATGCGTTTTTTTCCGCGAAAAAAATGCATCGCAGTAAAAATCGCAGCATGTTCATTAATTTTGCGGGGTTTATTTCGGATTTCCCACTATAAAATGCATTGGGAAATGTCCGGAAAAAAACGCATCAAAAACGCGGCAAAAATGCGCAAAAAACGCATGCAGATTTCTTGCAGAAAATTTCCGGTTTTTCTCAGGAATTTTCTGCAAGAATTCCTGAACGTGTGTACATAGCCTTAGGGATTTTTCTTGTAAAACTGTCTATAGACTGTTGGTGGCCTGCATGGAGATTGCCATGCTGCTGTCTTCTTCTAGCTTTGTATTGTGCTTGCAGTGAGAGTATATTAAAAAATTGCAAGTAATGCAATGGCCTGATATATAGGCCTGTGTAACCTTAAAGGGGAGTTCCACTCTTCCTTCTCACCCACACCGTTTCTTATGTACTTTACTAGATATCTTTCACTGAGAAAAATGGATGAGACCTGGAAAAGATGGAACATAATACAACTTAACCCATAATAACCACAATAAACGTTGACACTTACAACTTATTAGTAAAGCAGCCTAAGTGCACCCCGCTTACATATTTCTTCTTCACTTTCCCTCCACATAAAGGACAGAAGATGCAGCAAAACCTGAGAAAATGCAAAGAGGGGCAACAGTGAAAAGAAGGCTTAGCTCCCTGAAGAATAGGGTTACTGGATCCTGGCAAAAGGATAAGGTACAAAAGTGTAAAACTTCAATGAAATGATTGCTGTTTGTAGAGCAGTGGATAGGGGAATGCAGTATATTTGAATTATTTTATGGACACCACTTATTACACCATCATTGCCCACAAATAATACACTGTATTCCATACACCAGTCTATGCTGTAGATAAGCCCCTGACGGCGGAGGCCGCATCTTATAGGCAAAAATTGGGGTGACAGGTTCCTTTTAAGAAAAAGATTTCTTCTGAGGTCTTGGGAGATATTTTTCTTCAGACTGCAGTCTGTACTGGGAAGGGCTTCTGCTTCAAGTATGTGATGGGGTCATTTATTACATTCTTGCAGAAAATCTTTACGTACATGGTTGGTCACATTGACCATTCAAACCAACCACCTTCTTTAATTTTTTTGTGTGGTGCATTTGGAAAAGGATTTGACTTGCCACTCTTTAACCCCTTAACCCCCAGAGCTTTTTTTGGTTTTGCGTTCTCCTCCTTCCCAGAGCCATAACTTTTTTTTATTTTTCCATCAATATGGTCATATGAGGGCTTATTTTTTGCGGGACGAGTTGTAGTTTTGAACAACGCCATTGATTTTACCATGTTGTGTACTACAAAACGATGAAATTGCAAAAAAAAGTGCAATCCCAAACTTTTTTTTTGTTTGGCTTTATTGCTAGGTTAAGTAAATGCTAAAACTGACCTGCCGTTATGATTCTCCAGGTCATTACAAGTTCATAGACACCAAACATATCTAGGTTATTTTTTAAATGGTAAAAAAAATTCCAAACCCCCAGTTCTTAGTCATATGAGTCCAGTGCTTTATCTCTGCTGCTATCCTGGTCTCAGCAGCACAAACCAGTGAGCTCTGTGATTAGCTGCAGCGCAAGTCCCTTTATGAGGTAATAACTCTGGAAAGCTTCAATGAATCCCGGTGATTCTGAGAATGGTTTCTCGTGACATATTGTACTTCATGAAAATAATAACATTTCTTTGATATTAATTGTGTTCATTTGTGAAAAAAAAGGAAATTTGGCAAAAATTTAGAAAATTTTGCAATTTTCCAACTTTGAATTTTCATGCCCTTAAATCAGAGATATGTCACAAAAAATACCTAATAAGTAACATTTCACACGTCTACTTTACATCAGCAGAATTCTGGAACCAAATTTTGTTGTTATAAGGGTTAAAAGTTGAACAGCGATTTCTCATTTTTACACCATTTTTTTTTAGGGACCACATCACATTTGAAGTCACTTTGAGGGGTCTGTATGATAGAAGATACCCAAAAGTGACACCATTTTAAAAATTGCACCCCTCATGGTGCTCAAAACCACATTCAAGAACTTTATTAACGCTTCATGGGGGTTCACAGGAATTTTTGGAATGTTTAAACAAAATTAACATTTAACTTTTTTTCACAAAAAATTTACTACAGATCCAATTTTTTTTAATTTCTCTAGGGTAACAGGAGAAATTGGATCCCAAAAATTGCTATACAATTTGTCCTGAGTACGCTGATACCACATATGTGGGGGTAAACCACTGTTTGGGTGCACAGCAGAGCTTGGAAGAGTAGGACCACCGTTTCACTTTTTCAACGCAAAATTGGCTGGAATTGAGATTGGATGCCATGTCGCGTTTGGAGAGCCCCTGATGTGCCTAAACAGTGGAAACCCCCCATAAGTGACACCATTTTGGAAACTAGACCCCGCCAAGGAACTTATCTAGATGTGTGGTGAGCACTTTAAACCTCCAAGTGCTTCACAGACGTTTATAAAGTAGAGCCGTCAATTTCTTATTTTTCCAAGGGTAACAGGATAAATTGGAACCCAAAAGTTGTGCTAAAACTGACCTGCCATTATGATTCTCCAGGTCATTACAAGTTCATAGACATCAAACATATCTTGGTTATTTTTTATCTAAGTGGTAAAAAATTTTTTTTTGCAATTTTCCGAGACCCGTAGCGTCTCTATTTTTTATGATCTTGGGTTGGGTGAGGGCTTGTTTTTTGCGTGCCGAGCTGACATTTTTAATGATACCATTTCGGTGCAGATACGTTCTTTTGATTGCCCATTAGTGCATTTTAATACAATGTCGTGGCAACCAAAAAAATGTAATTCTTGTGTTTTTAAATTTTTTCTTGCTATGCCATTTAGTGATCAGATTAATTTTTTTTTTTTATTGATAGATCTCGTGATTCTGAATGCAAAATATGTGTAGGGTTTTTTTTATTGTTTTATTTTGAAAGGGGCAAAAGGGGGGGTGATTTGAACCTTTATATATATTTTTTTTCATATTTTTAAAACTTTTTTTTTTACTTTTGTCATGCTTCAATAGCCTTTATGGGAGGCCAGAAGCTGGCATAGCTTGATCGGCTCTGCTAAAAAAGGGCGATGCTCAGATCGCCCCTATGTAGCTGAACTACAGCATTGCTATGAGCACCGACCACAGGGTGGCGCTCACAGCAATCTGGCATCAACAACCATAGAGGTCTGCAGGAGACCTCTGGTTGTTAAGCCGACGCACTGCTGACCCCGATCACGTGACGGAGGTCAAAGGTGCGCGCATTTCCGTCTGGATGTCTGGAAGCGCTTGTTAAATGCCGCTTCAGAGTTTGACAGCGGCATTTAGCTAGTTAATAGGGGTGGGCAGATCGTGATTCTGCCCGTGCCTATAGCGGGCACGTCAGTTGTTGAAATAGCTGACATGTCCCGGCTTTGATGCGGGCTCACCGCTGGAGCCTGCATCAAAGCAGGGATTCTGCCATCCGATGGCAGAAAGGGGTTAATAAAAGTGTTATGGTATGCATATTATACTTAAAACTGCAGAATGTCATTTGGCTTCAAAGAAGATCTGTCTTCTATCTTGATTTGTCTCAGTAAATGGACAAGTCCACATAATATAGCAAATCTGGAGCATCTTTTCTTTTAGCTCCGTGCTGTACCATTCCTACAAATTTTTTTTTTTATTAAATACCTTTGTCTGTAGATTGTTCTTTAAGTATCCTCCTCAGTTTCAGTGCCTCCACCACTTGCCTAGTGTCAGTTGATCAGCTGCAGCGGTACTCGCGCTGCAGCTAATCACAGAACTCATTGGTTTGTGCTGATGAGACCGGGATAGCAGCAGAGATAAAGCAGTGGACTCATACGACTCTAAGAAATGGGGGCTGAACCAGTTACAGAAGTGTCTACTCTCTTTAACATTGTCCAATCGGTTTCACCAATGATATACTATATAAGAACACCCCCCTTTGACAAGAGAAATGGTAACATCCAGGTTGAAAAATATTTTCATAAATAATTATGAGGTGTAATAGAGAAACTACAAAGTACAGTTATGAAAAAGATGCTCCAGAATGATTATTCTATGGGAAATAGACATATTTAATGAAAACGATATGTCAGGAGAGAGAGAGGCGAGCTTTAAAACTAAAATAAAGCACTTAGTAAAATTCTTTTAAACTAAGGTCAAATTAGTATAACCTTTATCTTTTTACAGACTTATTCAATAGTGTAGAAGCAGTGTAAAATGAAATGTCTCTGCAATTCCGCCAGTAAAATATAATCATCCTCTTGTCTTCTAGGGTAAGATGAAAGAGCCGCTAAAAGAGAAAGGCAGAGATCCAACGGACAAATGGATAAATACCAATGGGCATGAGCTGGTGCCAGGCTGCTTCTCAAGTCACGCCAAATGCACTTTATGCACCAGGTCACTTGTAAATAGGCGTGGACTACAGTGCATGCGTGAGTAGGCACTGCTTGTTTGCTTGAAGGGTGGGCACTGCCACATTACAGTCTCCTTTTCTAGAGTAGAGCAAAAAGATCTGTGCTGTCCCGGTCTGGCATCCATCCTCCGTGGCAGCCGGACCATGACATCCTTACTTCTACAGCCCTGACCTGGCATTCTGGGAGCTTCTGCTGTTTACTAGACCATGCAACACCTTGACGTCAGGTGGGACTTGGTAACTGGGCTTCATGTCACACCATAACATTGTGGGACCTAGTAAACCCCAAAGCCTTAGTCTGGCTGCCGGACTAATGCAGAACAAATCTTTTGGCTCAAGTCTATTTGATGTATTTATAGTGGTCTGTGGATTATGTGGCGTTGTGTTCTATAATATTAAAATGTCAAAGGTTTGGAGATAGTTTCTTTTAGTCCTTTTGAGATGGACATGTGGCCTGGCACAAAAATGTTGCCTTTCACCATTTGAGGAACCTTAAATGGAAAGTGTACTTCTTTTTCCTACCTGGTTTCTGAATGTTGGACTTTATATTGCATCACTATGTATTGAGGTTTTTTGTCTTTTTTTTGTTTACTGCAAAGATTTCACTAGCAAGGTCAATTGAACACTACTTGATATGCTAGAACTATGCCATGTTCATATATCAACCCAGGAGAAGTTAGCCTTTCATATAATACTTGAACGTTGTGCAGTGGCAAAAATGAGTGTTCCCTTTCAGGTCTGTGAGGGATGAGGTAGTCCGCCAATACAGTGCGTAGTGTTTTGTGTTTTATTGGAATGCTATATACCAGTGCAGTGTGTATTAATGGAGAGGTGCTTTGTGTTATGAAAGCAGAGTTCTACCACCTTATGTAGTTTTTAACCCCTTTACCCCTGAGGGTGGTTTGGACGTTAATGACCGGGCCAATTTTTACAATTCTGACCACTGTCCCTTTATGAGGTTATAACTCCGGAAAGCTCCAATAGATCCCGGTGATTCTGAGACTGGTTTCTCATGATATATTGTACTTCATGAAAATGGTAAAATTTCTTTGCTATGAATTGTGTTTATTTGTGCAATTTTCCAACTTTGAATTTTCATACCCTTAAATCATATGTCACACAAAATACTTAATGAGTAACATTTCCCACATGTCTACTTTACATCAGCACAATTCTGGAAACAAATTCTTTTTTGTTATAAGGGTTAAAAGTTGAACAGCGATTTCTCATTTTTACACCACCATTTTTTTTTTAGGGACCACATCACACTTGAAGTCACTTTGAGGGGTCTATATGATAGAAGATACCCAAAAGTGACACCATTCTAAAAACTGCACCCCTCAATGTGCTCAAAACCACATTCAAGAAGTTTATTAACGCTTCATGGGGGTTCACAGGAATTTTTGGAATGTTAAAAAAAAAAAAGAACATTTAACTTTTTTTTTCACAAAAAATTTACTTCAGATCCAATTTTTTTTATTTTCCCAAGGGTAACAGGAGAAATGGGACCCCAAAACTTGTTGTGCAATTTGTCCTGAGTACGCTGATACCCCATATGTTGGGGTAAACCACTGTTTGGGCACATGGCAGAGCTCGGAAGGGAAGGAGCACCGTTTCACTTCTTCAATGCAAAATTGACTGGAATTGAGATTGGATGCCATGTCACGTTTGGAGAGCCCCTGATGTGCCTAAACAGTGGAAACCCCCATAAGTGACCCCATTTTGGAACCCAGACCCCCTCAAGGAACTTATCTAGATGTGTGGTGAGCACTTTGAACCCCCAAGTGCTTCACAGACGTTTATAATGTAGAGCCGTCAAAAACAAAATCACATTTTTTCCACAAAAATGATCTTTTCGCCCCCAATTTTTTATTTTTCCAAGGGTAACAGGATAAATTGGACTCCAAAACCACATTCAATAAGTTTGTTAACTCTTCAGGTGTTTCACAGGAATTTTTGGAATGTTTAAAAAAAAATAAAAAAAAATGAACAGTTAACTTTTTACACAAAAATTTACTTCAGCTCCAATTTGTTTTATTTTACTAAGGGTAATGGGAGAAATTGGACCCAAAAAGTTGTTGTACAATTTGTCCTGAGTACGCTGATACCCCATATGTGGGGGTAAACCACTGTTTGGGCGCATGGCAGAGCTCGGAAGGGAAGGAGCGCCGTTTGACTTTTCAATGCAAAATTGACTGGAATTAAGATAGGACACCATGTCGCATTTGGAGAGCCCCTGATGTGCCTAAACATTGAAACCCCCCACAATTGACACCATAATAGAAACTAGACCCCCCAAGGAACTTATCTAGATGTGTTGTGAGAACTTTGAACCCCCAAGTGTTCCACTACAGTTTATAACGCAGAGCCGTGAAAATAAAAAATCTTTTTTTTCCACAAAAATTACTTTTAAGCCCCCAGTTTTGTATTGTTCCAAGGGTAGCAGGAGAAATTGGACCCCAAAAGTTGTTGTCCAATTTTTCCTGAGTACGCTGATACCTCATATGTGGAGGGGAACCACCGTTTGGGCGCATGGCAGAGCTTGGAAGGGAAGGAGCGCAGTTTTAGAATGCAGACTTGGATTGGTGTGCAGGCGTCACATTGCGTTTGCAGAGCCCCTGATGTACCTAAACAGTAGAAACCCCACACAGAGTGACCCCATATTGGAAACTAGACCCCCCAAGGAACTTATCTAGATGTGTTGTGAGAACTTTGAACCCCCAAGTGTTTCACTACAGTTTATAACGCAGAGCCGTGAAAACAAAAAATCTTTTTTTTTCCACACAAATTATTTTTTGGCCCCCAGTTTTGTATTTTCCCAAGGGTAACAGGAGAAATTGGACCCCAAAAGTTGTTGTCCAATTTGTCCTGAGTACGCTGATACCCTATATGTGGGGGGGGGGGGGAATCACCATTTGGGCGCATGGCAGAGCTCGGAAGGAAAGGAGCGCCGTTTGGAATGCAGACTTAGATGGATTGGTGTGCAGATTGTAACAACCCTGCTGGCATCGCTGCATGGCCCCCCCATCCCCCACCTGCATTACACTCAAACTCACTTACTTCTCTGGGCCTTGTTGTGACTTCTCTCTGCTGCCAGCTCCATGCTGTGTGCCTCATGTGCATGCTCTGTCTGTGTGCATAGGGGGGCGGCGCTGGCAACTCCTGTGTCTTATTGAGTCTGTGTCCACCTTGCTAAGGTGTCCCCAGCCAATTGCCATGAGGCTTCCTGTATTTAAGAGATCCCCACCCATTGGTGGGGGCCTGTGCAACTTACTCCCTCGGTCAGTTCTTAGCTGCTGAGGTGCCAGGCCCTGTCTCTATTACTCTCGTGTCCGCCACCCAGGGGGGTGTTGTACCCTGTCTGTGTCCTGTGTAGCCACCCAGTGGGGCTTAGTACCCTGGCCTATATCCTTGTGTAGCCACCCAGCGGGGCTTTGTACCCTGGCCTATATCCTTGTGTAGCCACCCAGCGGGGCTTTGTACCCTGGCCTATGTCCACCACCCAGAGGGGTGTCGTACCCTGGCTTGTGTCCATCTCTCTGTGCCTTGTCCTGTTCCTGACTTTGTCTTAGCCTAGTCCTGTTCCTGTGTCCGTTTATATCCCTGCCTTGGTTTCCTTTCCGTGCTGTGCGTACTCTGTGTCTTGCTTTGCTCTGCTTTCGGCTCTGCTCTCTGCGACCTTGCTTTGCTCCTTGCTCAGCATTCTGTGACCTTGCTCTGCACTCTCTGGTTTTGCTCTCGGCTCTGCACTCTGACTTTGCTCTGCTCTCAGCTCTGCACTCTGTGGCTTTGCTCTCAGCTCTGCTCTCTGTAGCTTTGCTCTGCACTTTGCTTTGTACTCTGACTTTGCTCTGCTCTCAGCTCTGCACTCTGTGGCCCTGCTCTGCGGCTCCGCTCAGCTTTCGC
This sequence comes from Ranitomeya variabilis, assembly GCF_051348905.1. Classification (NCBI taxonomy): domain Eukaryota; kingdom Metazoa; phylum Chordata; class Amphibia; order Anura; family Dendrobatidae; genus Ranitomeya; species Ranitomeya variabilis. The sequence continues at coordinate 796,371,325 of NC_135232.1, read as the reverse complement.
TCTGCGGCTCCGCTTCTTGTGGTTCTACCTTGCTCCGCTCCTTGCGGTTCTACCTGGCTCCGCTCCTTGACGTTCTACCTCTCCCGCTCTTGGCTCCTCCTCCTGCGTTTCTGCACTTGGCTCCGCCTCCAGCTCTTGGCGCTGCCCCCTGCGTTTCCGTGCTTGGCTCCGCCTCCTGCTCTTGGCTCCACCTTCTGCATTGCTGTGCTTGGCTCCACCTCCTGCTCTTGGCTCCGCCTCCTGAATTTCTGTTCTTGGCTCTAGCTCCTGTGCTTTTGCTCTGAATCCGCTCTTGCGGTCTTTCTCTACCTATTCTTAAGTCCTCCTGTCTGAACAGGTTCTTACCTATTTTACATACTTGCCTGCAGACCAGTCCCTACCGGTTCTTCTAGTGTAACAGCCTTGTCCGCCTGTCCTGCCAGAGAGCCAGCCATACCTGCCTGCCTACCAGAGAACCAGCCGTGCCCGCCAGTGTCTCTGTACCCGTCCACCTGCCTGTGTCTCAGCTGTACCCGCCTGTCTGCCAGAGTGCCAGCCGTGCCCGCTTGCCTGTCTATGTTCCATTCTCCTGTGGGATCAGCAGCCAAAGCCAGACACCACCCTGGAGTAGCACCTGGTAGCTTCCTATTGCACAAGTCTGACCTCACCATCAGAGGCTCCAGCGAACACCAAGGAAGCTACTTAGTTACGCCCCTTCCAGGGTAGTCTGATCTGTGGTCCAGTGGGGCCACACCCCCGCGCCAACCAGTCTAGGGCGCGAGCATGATTGCATTTGCAGAGCCCCTGATGTACCTAAACAGTAGAAACCCCCCACAAGTGACCCCATATTGGAAACTAGACCCCCCAAGGAACTTATCTAGATGTGTTGTGAGAACTTTGCACCCCCAAGTGTTTCACTACAGTTTATAACGCAGAGCCGTGAAAATAAAAAATCTTTTTTTTTTCCACAAAAATTATTAGTCCCCAGTTTTGTATTATCCCAAGGGTAACAGGAGAAATTGGACCCCAAAAGTTGTTGTCCAATTTGTACGCTGATACCCCATATGTTTGGGTAAACCCCTGTTTGGACGCATGGGAGAGCTCGGAAGGGAAGGAGCACTGTTTTACTTTTTCAACGCAGAATTGGCTGGAATTGAGATCGGACGCCATGTCGCGTTTGCAGAGCCCCTGATGTGCCTAAACAGTGGAAACCCGACAATTCTAACTGAAACCCTAACCCAAACACACCCCTAACCCTAATCCCAACCATAACCCTAACCACACCCCTAACCCTAATCCCAACCGTAAATGTAATCCAAACCCTAACCTCAGCCCCAACCCTAACTTTAGCCCCAACCATAACTTTAGCCCCAACCCTAACCCTAACTTTAACCCCAACCCTAACTTTTGCCCCAACCCTAACTGTAGCCCTAACCCTAACTGTAGCCCTAACCCTAACTTTACCCCAACCCTAACTTTAGCCCCAACCCTAACCTTAACCCTAATGGGAAAATGGAACTAAATACATTTTTCTAAATTTTATTATTTTTCCCTAACTAAGAGGGTGATGAAGGGGAGTTTGATTTACTTTTATAGCGGGTTTTTTAGTGGATTTTTATGATTGGCAGCCGTCACACACTAAAAGAAAAGTTTTTGTGTCTCCACATTTTGAGAGCTATAATTTTTCCATATTTTGGTCCATAGAGTCATGTAAGGTCTTGTTTTTTGCGGGACGAGTTGACGTTTTTATTGGTACCATTTTCGGGTACATGACTTTTTTTATCGCTTTTTATTCCGATTTTTGTGAGGTAGAATGAACAAAAACCAGCTATTCATGAATTTCTTTTGGGGGGGGCGCTTATACCGTTCCATGTTTGGTAAAATTGTTAAAGCAGTTTTATTCTTCGGGTCAGTACGATTACAGCGATACCTCATTTATATCATTTTTTTATGTTTTGGCGCTTTTATACGATAAAAGCTATTTTATATAAAAAATAATTATTTTTGCATCGCTTTATTCTGAGGACTATAACTTTTTTATTTTTTCATTGATGACGCTGTATGGTGCCTCGTTTTTTGCGGGACAAGATGACGTTTTCAGCGGTACCAGGTTTATTTATATCTGTCTTTTTGATTGCGTGTTATTCCACTTTTTGTTTGAAGGTATGATATTAGCGCGTCGTTTTTTTGCCTCATTTTTTTTACGGTGTTCACTGAAGGGGTTAACTAGCGGGACAGTTTCATAGGTCGGGTCGTTACGGACGCGGGGATACTAAATATGTGTACTTTTATTGTTTTTTTTTTATTATTTAGACAAATAAATGTATTTATTGGAAGAATATATTTTTTTTCACATTGCCCCAGGGGGGACATCACATTATAGTGACAGATCGCTGATCTGACACTTTGCAGTGCACTGTGTCAGATGAGCGATCACACAGGCACTGCAGGGAGGCTTCCCGGTGCCTGCTCTGAGCAGGCACTTGAAAGCCACCTCCCTGCAGGACCCGGAAGGCCCCCTGTGGCCATTTTGGATCCAGGCCTGCAGGGAGGAGGAAGTAGGAGACCCTCTGAGCAACGCGATCACATCGCGTTGCTCCGAGGGTCTCAGGGAAGTACGCAGGGAGCCCACTCCCTGCGCAATGCTTCCCTATGCCGCCGGAACGCTGCGATCATCTTTGATGTGTGTCGGGGGTTAATGTGACCGCTCCTGGCACATAGTGCCGGATGTCAGCTGTAATAATCAGCTGACACCCGGCGGCGATAGGCCGCGCTCCCTCCGTGAGCGCGGCCGATCACATATGACGTACTATCCCGTCACTGGGAATTAAGTCCCAGGTCACCTCGATGGGATAGTACGTCATATGGGATAAAGGGGTTAATAATGTGGAACATCATTTTTAAGTAGTTTTCCTTTAATTAGAATCACCTGGAAAACTAGTTATCACATGCGTTTAAGATTGATTTCAGTGATCCATTGAGCCCTGAGACACAATACCATCCACGAGTTTATTTGAAAAACAAAACAAATCTTTATGACACTTACCGTAAATCCAATTTGCATAATTTGGAACACGGTGTATTGTGCTTTATGTGAACCTAGTAGAATAGATGATACATATCATATAATATATTACAACTTTTAAAACTGACCTTGTTTGGCATTATGCTTTCATAGAACTACAGAATTTAAAGACTTTTATGTGGATATTTCGGACTTTCACCAACTACATTATTGCCAATTGTAGAGTTCAGTTAAACTCCTTTCTATAAATGTCACATAGTAAAAGGTGATAAACAGGAAAAAATGGACCTGTCATTCAGTATATGTCACATATCCATCAGCCATAGTGCCACAGCTCTACCCGGATCTGCTGCATTTCAGTCTGTTTCTGTCACCAGGTGCCATTGAGAGGTACTGGTGATAGAAGAGACATTATTAGCAGTATCTTTGGACAGCACAGATGCTGACTAGCCAGGGGTTAGTCTCGCCGAGACCTATGGTTCCACTCGGCTAGGCTAATAGATGTGCGTGCTGTCCAGCAGGTGTAATCATCTTTTTGCAGTGACTAATGGCTTGGTAAGGCTGGATACAGACGATCGTATCACATCTGATGAGAGCATTGGATGTGATATGCTAAAGACCCTTGGCTCCAGCTCTGGTGCAAGCGTGATCCTAGCGTCTGTGCTCTAAGCCTCTCGCATGAGAGAATTACAACACAGCTGCGGAGGAGACGGAGAAATTAATTTCTCCATCTCCTCTGCTGCCGATGTGGGCGGGAATCGCACTGCACTTGGGTGATATCTGAGTGCAGTGCGATGTTTCACACGCACCTATAGACTTATATGGGTGCGTGCGAGACAAATTTCGCATTCATTCGCAGCATGAAAAAAAAAACGCCTCTGACAACAGAAGTATAGGATTAAATTGGTGCGAATGCAATACGATTTTTAATCAGATTGCATTGATCCGATTTAATCGCAAGTGGGAGCGAGCCCTAACACTCCCTATTTAATCTCTGAGCTTTCTCCTGTTGTTGCCAAATATTGTACCTGGAAACTCTCTGGACTCTGGTGTTTTGTTTGTTCTGAGATTTTTCATATAGACTCTTCTTGTACCCTGACTTTATAGAATTCTGGTATGTTCCCTATCCTGATTGGCTTAGTTCTGATCTGGTAGCTAACTTCGGATCTCCCTCTGACTTCGGATTTTGATTTCTGTCTTTTTTCTTGCCACTCTAGTTACTGACATGGCTAGCTAGGCTTCTCTTGCCCCAAACTCACACCTAGATCAAGCAGCCAGTCTGTGGAAGAAACCCAGGGGCCCCGTTCTCAAACTAGTGGCATGTAAAAGTTTGGGCACCCCTGGTCAAAATTACTGTTATTGTGAACAGTTAAGCAAGTTGAAGATGAAATGATCTCTAAAAGGACTAACCTTAAAGATGACACATTGCCTTTGTACTTTAGGCGAAAAAGAAACAGTGAAGGAAATAAGTATTTGATCCCTTGCTGATTTTGTAAGTTTGCCCACTGACAAAGACCTGAACAGTCTATAATTTTAAGGGTAGGTAAATTTACTTGCATTTTGCAGTGAGAAATAACTGTTTGATCCCCTACCAACTATTAAGAGTTCTGGCTCCTACAGACCAGTTACACGCTCCTAATCAACTCGTTACCTGCATTAAAGACAGCTAGCTGTCTTACATAGTCACCTTTATAAAAGACTCCTGCCCATAGACTCAATCAGTCAGACGCTAACCTCTACAACATGGGCAAGACCAAAGAGCTTTATAAGGATGTCAGGAACAAGATCATAGACCTGCACAAGGCTGGAATGGGCTACAAAACCATAAGTAAGACGCTGGGTGAGGAGACAACTGTTGGTGCAATAGAAAGAAAATGGAACCCCACTTGACTGCAAAAGACCTTCAGGAAGATTTAGCAGACTGGAGTTGTAGTACATTATTCTACTGTTCAGAGACAACTAACAAATTATCTTGCTCCCATAGATGCCCCACAGTGACACCCCCAACAGTATGATGGCCCCCATAACTTCTCTAAACTATTTTGTCTATATGAATAAAGTCTACATGGCATCTCCTCTGCCCCATATGAAGACTATATAGCAGCTCCTCTGCCCCATATGAAGTCTATATAGCAGCTCCTCTGCCCCATATGAAGTCTATATAGCAGCTCCTCTGCCCCATATGAAGTCTATATAGCAGCTCCTCTGCCCCATATGAAGACTATATAGCAGCTCATCTGCCCCATATGAAGTCTATATAGCAGCTCCTCTGCCCCATATGAAGTATATATAGCAGCTCCTCTGCCCCATATGAAGACTATATAGCAGCTCCTCTGCCCCATATGAAGTCTATCTAGCAGCTCCTCTGCCCCATATGAAGTCTATATAGCAGCTCCTCTGCCCCATATGAAGTATATATAGCAGCTCCTCTGCCCCATATGAAGTCTATATAGCAGCTCCTCTGCCCCATATGAAGTATATATAGCAGCTCCTCTGCCCCATATGAAGTCTATATAGCAGCTCCTCTGCCCCATATGAAGTCTATATAGCAGCTCCTCTGCCCCATATGAAGTCTATATAGCAGCTCCTCTGCCCCATATGAAGTCTATATAGCAGCTCCTCTGCCCCATATGAAGTCTATCTAGCAGCTCCTCTGCCCCATATGAAGTCTATCTAGCAGCTCCTCTGCCCCATATGAAGTCTATATAGCGGTCTCATATGGATGAATTTTGTATAGCAGTTCTTCAGCCTGAAGTGAATGAAGTCTAGAGTTGTGGCCAAAAAGTTTGAGAACTATACAAATTTTACTTTTCACAAAATTATTGCCGCTTCGGTGTTTCTAGACCTTTTAGTCAGATTTTTCTATGGTTACGCAAGCACAATAAGCATTTTTACACTTGTATCAAAAAATACATCAAGTTTATGTAAAGACTCAATATTTAGTGTTAACCCTTATTTTTCAGGATCTCTGCAATCTGCCCTGACATGTTGGCTATCAGCTCCTGGGCCACATCCTGACTGATTCTTGTCTGATCAGTGCTTGGAGCTGATCCTAGTTCCTGTGCTTCCCTTGTCTTACCGCCGTCTGAGGATTGCCCACAGGTTGTCAGTGGGACTGAGAGCCGGGCGTTTCCTGGCCATGAACCTACAATTTCAATGTCTTAATCACCGAGCCACTCAGTTACCACTTTTGCCTTGTGACATGATCATCCTTCATGCTGCAAAACCCATCGTTCCTCACCAAAGTGCTCCTGGAGGGCCACCAGCTGGATCTGGCCCAGAATCTGATATCCAACATGTCAGGGTGAATTGCAGAAATCATGAACCGTGAGGGACAACACTGTACAGATTGAGTCTTTCCATACACTTATTTGCCAATAAAACTAATGAAATAATTATAATTGCACTTCAGTAACCATAGAAACAGCGAAGAGATCCAAAACACCAAGGCAGCAAACAGTGAAAACCGAGTTTGGTGTCATTCTGAAAAGTTGTGGCCAGGTCTGCAGAGAGCAGCCATTGCCCCGAAGAGCGGTGTTCTGCCGCCATCTAGTGGTGAGAACAGTAAGTGACGCTGATGGCTCTGCTCCTGCATGTACCGGTCACTCAGGTTGTGGCATTTACCGCAGCGCGTATCCCGCCCGTACACAGTACGGAGGCGCCAGCGGAGCCATAGCGTCACACTGAGTGGCCTCTGTACGGTGCCACGTCCGTGCCCGCACCGGTGTGGATACATGTACAATATAGACGCAGGTAGCACAGCACTCGCCGTCCGCCTCCCTCTCTCCAGGACCGGAAATGCCCCTCCTCCATACTTCCGCTTCCCGGTGACCCCGTCAGGTGGAGTCCGGTGTGCTCGGGAGCGCGGAACAGGTACTGTCCCGGTGTGGCTGATGGGTGCCAGGCTTTGTCCCTGGGGATGAGCCCCTGTGTGAGGCGGGCACCCTGCGGGGAGCTGAGGGGGTTAATGGCACAGCCTGCGGGTACGGTGTGTGATGCCAGTGTGTGACCTGCTGTCAGTGACAGGTGCAGTGTTCTACCCATGGCAGCTGGTGTCAGCAGCCTGCGGGTCTTCATGAGCCGTGTATGGGGGCGTCAGCCTTATAGGAGGGGGACAGCTCTGGCCTGGTGGCTACAGGATGCTGGTGTATGAGGACCCCGCAGAGATGTCATTGGGCGCAGCAGGGGGCTGCCTCATTCATGGGGGTACGAGGAGCTTAGCAGTGTGAGATGTGTGTGAAGACCCTTACTGGTCAGATGTGTGCTGTTATACCTACACCTGGCCGTATACTGAGCGTAGTATATACACCTGGCCGTATACTAAGAGTAGTATATACACCTGGCCGTATACTAAGAGTAGTATATACACCTGGCCGTATACTAAGAGTAGTATATACACCTGGCCGTATACTAAGAGTAGTATATACACCTGGCCGTATACTGAGCGTATTATATACACCTGGCCGTGTACTGAGCGTAGTATATACACCTGGCCGTATACTGAGCGTAGTATATACACCTGGCCGTATACTAAGAGTAGTATATACACCTGGCCGTATACTGAGCGTAGTATATACACCTGGCCGTATACTGAGCGTAGTATATACACCTGGCCGTATACTGAGCGTAGTATATACACCTGGCCGTATACTAAGAGTAGTATATACACCTGGCCGTATACTGAGCGTTGTATATATATACACCTGGCCGTATACTAAGAGTAGTATATACACCTGGCCGTATACTGAGCGTAGTATATACACCTGGCCGTATACTAAGAGTAGTATATACACCTGGCCGTATACTGAGCGTAGTATATACACCTGGCCGTATACTGAGCGTAGTATATACACCTGGCCGTATACTAAGAGTAGTATATACACCTGGCCGTATACTGAGCGTAGTATATACACCTGGCCGTATACTGAGCGTAGTATATACACCTGGCCGTATACTGAGCGTAGTATATACACCTGGCCGTATACTAAGAGTAGTATATACACCTGGCCGTATACTGAGCGTTGTATATATATACACCTGGCCGTATACTAAGAGTAGTATATACACCTGGCCGTATACTGAGCGTAGTATATACACCTGGCCGTATACTAAGAGTAGTATATACACCTGGCCGTATACTGAGCGTAGTATATACACCTGGCCGTATACTGAGCGTAGTATATACACCTGGCCGTATACTAAGAGTAGTATATACACCTGGCCGTATACTAAGAGTAGTATATACACCTGGCCGTATACTGAGCGTAGTATATACACCTGGCCGTATACTAAGAGTAGTATATACACCTGGCCGTATACTAAGAGTAGTATATACACCTGGCCGTATACTGAGCGTAGTATATACACCTGGCCGTATACTAAGAGTAGTATATACACCTGGCCGTATACTGAGCGTAGTATATACACCTGGCCGTATACTGAGCGTAGTATATACACCTGGCCGTATACTGAGCGTCGTATATACACCTGGCCGTATACTGAGCGTCGTATATACACCTGGCCGTATACTGAGCGTTGTATATACACCTGGCCGTATACTGAGCGTCGTATATATATACACCTGGCCGTATACTGAGCGTCGTATATACACCTGGCCGTATACTGAGCTTTGTATATACACCTGGCCGTATACTGAGCGTCGTATATACACCTGGCCGTATACTGAGCGTTGTATATACACCTGGCCGTATACTGAGCGTCGTATATATATATACACCTGGCCGTATACTGAGCGTCGTATATACACCTGGCCGTATACTGAGCGTCGTATATACACCTGGCCGTATACTGAGCGTCGTATATACACCTGGCCGTATACTGAGCGTCGTATATACACCTGGCCGTATACTGAGCGTTGTATATATATACACCTGGCCGTATACTGAGCGTCGTATGTATACACCTGGCCGTATACTGAGCGTCGTATGTATACACCTGGCCGTATACTGAGCGTCGTATGTATACACCTGGCCGTATACTGAGCGTCGTATGTATACACCTGGCCGTATACTGAGCGTTGTATATACACCTGGCCGTATACTGAGCGTTGTATATACACCTGGCCGTATACTGAGCGTCGTATATACACCTGGCCGTATACTGAGCGTCGTATATACACCTGGCCGTATACTGAGCGTCGTATATACACCTGGCCGTATACTGAGCGTTGTATATACACCTGGCCGTATACTGAGCATCGTATATATATACACCTGGCCGTATACTGAGCGTCGTATATAATACACCTGGCCGTATACTGAGCGTCGTATATAATACACCTGGCCATATACTGAGCGTAGTATATACACCTGGCTGTATACTGAGCGTTGTATATACACCTGGCCGTATACTGAGCGTTGTATATACACCTGGCCGTATACTGAGCATCGTATATATACACCTGGCCTTATACTGAGCGTTGTATATACACCTGGCTGTATACTGAGCGTTGTATATACACCTGGCCGTATACTGAGCGTTGTATATACACCTGGCCGTATACTGAGCATCGTATATATACACTTGGTCTTATACTGAGCGTCGTATATAAACCTGGCCGTATACTGAGCATCGTATATATACACCTGGCCTTATACTGAGCGTTGTATATACACCTGGCCGTATACTGAGCGTCGTATATATACACTGGCCGTATACTGAGCGTCGTATGTACTCCTGTGCCGTATACGGGGCGTCGTATGTACTCCTGGGCCGCGTACGGGGCATCGTATGAACTCCTGGGCCATGAGTGGTGTGTTCTGCAGTTATGATCCACTAAATGTTGGCCCTATTGCAGTTTACTTTTTATTTTCCTTTTCTTTTCATCCTGTGGTATTCGTTGATGGGTGTTGCGCTAATATGCCCCCAGATATCTTACGTGTGTAAAATCACCCCAGTGTGGGCTTTAGTACATCTTTGCAAAAATCGGGCCACTTTTTAAAAAGTGGCAATAGATTCAACTGAAAACATTTGGAAAATCAAAATCCTGTCACAATGGCAAAAAAAATTAAAAATAGGTGAATACATAATAAAAAATCTAATTAAGGCGCAATTTAATAGAATAAGGTGCAAATAGAAAATAGATTAAAAAAACAAACAAAATAAACCAATAAAAGGTGCAAATGGAATAATGAATCGGACCCATTAGTCTTTTACAATAGTGATTTACCTCTGGAAAAAGAAGCGTCATCTTGGCCCCGGGGAATCCCTGTTGACATTGCTCGCTTCATTACCTGGAAGTGGTTGTTATGGGGATTAATGACATGCCTGACATATTTGTGAAGGATTCACAGTCTGTCATCCCTTGTGTAATGATGACACCGGCACAGCTCTTTCATCACATCACCTGTCTTGGTATTTCCTTGTCAGTGTGAAGATCAAAGGCAGTTGTGCTCAAAAGTTTACATACCCCCGCAAAATTTTTGCTTTCTTGGCCTTTTTTCAGAGAATATGAATAACACTAAAACTTTTTCTCCACTCATGGTTAGTGGTTGGGTGAAGCCATTTATTGTCAAACTGCTATGTTTTCTCTTTTTAAATCATAATGACAACCCAAAACATCCAAATGACCCTTATCAAAAGTTCACACACCCCATTTCTTAATACCGTGTATTGTCTCCTCTACCATCAATGACAGCTTGAAATCTTTTGTGGTAGAAGTGGATGAGCTTCTTTATTTTCTCAAATGGTAAAGCTGCCCACTCTTTTTGGCAAAAAGCCTCCAGTTCCTGTAAATTCCTGGGCTGTCTAGCATGAACTGCGGGCTTGAGATCTCCCCAGAGTGGCTCAATGATATTGAGGTCAGGAGACTGAGATGGCCACTCTAGAACCTTCACTTTGTTCTGCTGTAGCCAATGACAGGTCGACTTGACCTAGTGTTTTGGATCGTTATCATGTTGGAACGTTTAAGTACGTCCTATGCGCAGCTTTCTGGCTGATGAGTGCAAATTTGCCTCCAGTATTTGCTGATAACGTGCTGCTTTCATCTTTCCTTCAACTTTGACCAAGTTTCCTGTGCCTTTTGTAGCTCACACATCCCCAAAGCATCAGCAATCCACCTCCGTGCTTTACAGTAGGAATGGTGTTCCTTTCATCATAGGCCTTGTTGACCTCTTTCCAAATGCAACGTGTTTGTGGCCAAAAAGTTCAATTTTGGTCTCATCACTCCAAATTACCTTGTTCCAGAAGTTTTGAGGCTTGTCTCTGTGCTGTTTTGCTTATTGTAGGCAAGATACTTTGTGACATTTGCGCAGTAATGGCTTTCTTCTGGCGACTTGACCATGCAACCCATTTTTCTTCAAGTGCCTCCTTATTGTGCTTCTTGAAACAGCCACACCGCTAGTTTTCAGGGAGTCCTGTATTTCTGCTGATGTTATGTGTTTGTTTTTTTTGCATCACAAATAATTTTCCTGGCAGTTGTGGACGATATTTTTGTTGGTCTACCTGACTGTGGTTTTGTTTTTAGAGCCCCTGATTTTCCATTTGTTAATCACATTGAACGCTGCTGACTTCCATTATCAATTCTTGGGATATCTTTATGTATCCCTTTCGTGTTTTATACAGTTCAACTACTTTTTCCAGTAGATCCGTTGACAATTCTTTTGCTTTCCCCATGACTCATAATCCAGAAACGTCAGTGGCTGGATGAAAGATGCAAGAGTCTGTCTGAATCCCAGAAACTCACTCAGCTTTTATGCACACACACTGATTACAAGCAAACAGGTCAAAGGGGAGGATGTTACCTTTAGTAGCCATTCAAACCCATTTGTGTCAACTTCTGTGCATGTTGTCAGGCCAAAATAAGTAGGGTATGTAAACTTTTGATCAGGGTCATTTGGATGTTTTGGGTTGCCATTATCATTTAAAAAGAGAAAACACAGTAGTTTGACAATAAATGGCTTCACCCAACCACTAACCATGAGTGGAGAAAAAAGTTTTGGTGTTATCATTCATATTCTCTGAAAAAAAGGTGGCTATATTTCTTCAGAGCTATGTGATTAGAGATAGGTGGACACCTGAATATTCAGGTCCGGCGTGTTAGGCCAAACAGTTACAAAAAGTTTGGATACCAGAACAGTACCTGAACCCGGACCCCATTCACTTGAATGGGGGACCCGAACATCCAGGGTTTGCCACTCTGTCATGTGCATGACAGCGGGGCAACCACTTCTGATCGGCGATAAAATCATCACCGCCCGTTAGACAGCCGCGGTTCCCATGCTGTCAAAAGACAGCGTGAGCACATAGCTGTGATCGGAGGTATTTAGTTTACCTCCGGTCACTGGTGTCAGCTGATCGGACTACTGCTCCCATCAGCCGACGCTTGCTGCCGCTAATAACAGCGAGCGCAGGAGTGGCTGATGGGAGTATTCATCAGGCGCTGCCAGCGCTGTAAATAAATAATTAAAAAGAAAAAACGGCATGGGTTCCCCTTTATTTTTGATAACCAGCCAGGCAAAACACACAACTGGGGGCTGCAACCCTCAGCTGTTGGCTTCAGTAAGGCTAGTTTTCAAGAATAGACAGGTCCCCACATTGTATTTTTTAAATTATTTAAATAAATAATTATAAAAAAAAATGTCGTGGCGTCCTCCCTATTTCTCTAGTCACCTTCCACAACGGCATACGGAGGTTGCCTCTTTGCCCTAATGGAGAACAGGAAATACGGAGAGGTTAAAAGGCCCTCCCACCTCCCACTTGCCAGTGTCTTTCATGTTCCCCATGGGACAGAGAGAGGTTCCGTGTACTGTGGTGGCCGGCGACTACAGGACCTGACGGGGCTTTGCCTCACTAAAGCCGGGCAGCATGGGTCATGTCTCACCTTCCCCTTTGTGCTGCTCCCGTGGCGCCTCTTACGGTGTCCTCGGGACCGTTCCCTGGCCTTCCCGCACCCCCTAGAGGGTAAAGCAGGCCAGTGATCCCGACCGGAGTCCTCTCTGAGCTCTCCGGTCTCCTCTCTCTCTTCACGCGTCTGCCGGCGTCCAGGAAGTGATCGCGCGCGTTTCACTTCCGGTTTCTTCTGCTGCTCAATGCAGCACTTCTTCTAGCTGCGCCTCGTGCAGGATGCTGTTCCTCCACCCGGGACTATGGAGGGGAGGAGGGAATCATCCTTCGCTGGGGGCAGAAATTCTACTTCGGTATAAAAACCTGCCTGAAAACATCGCAGGTGAGGCTGTCCTGATGGAAGGCAATACCTGCCCTGCGCCTGCAGTGCCCAGCGCTGCTCCTGCCACAGTAAGTGTTGCAGGGACGGGTGTCCTTAGATAGATGACCTAGGGGATCTTTATTTTTTCTGACACTCTCTCCCCCTCTCGTTGCAGGGAGACAAGTCTACCCCTAAAACTTCTATTAAAAGAAAATGTGCCATCTGCAATATTAAATTGCCCCCATTATGGGAGAAAAAACTCTGCAGATCATGTACTGACAAAATAGTCAGAGCAGGGCAACCTTCCCTATTGGAAGAAATCCGCTCGCTAGTCAAGCAAGAGGTGCAGTCTTCCTTGGCGGCCTTTACCCCTCCACCCCCACCACCACTTTCTCCAGCAAAGAAAAGGAAAATTCAGGATGAGGATTCTGAGTCTGAATCAGACCTCTCCTATGCCTCATCCTCAGGTAGACGGGAGGAACCTATGTCCCCTATGACCTGAAACCAGAAAATATCTGTTTTCCTCAGATTGGATTGAGGATTTAGTATCTGCTGTACACAGTACTATGGGGCTGGAGGAGAAGTCAGAACCACAGTCCATACAGGACCAGATGTTTGGTGGAATAACTAAGGGGAAAAGTGTAGGATTCCTGGTGCACTCTAATATAACTGACATGATTAACCAAGAGTGGGAACTGCCAGAAAAATGCCTCAGCATTCCCTCTGAGATGAAGCACAGATTCCCCTTAGAAGGAGATTCGACCAAATGGGATATCCTCAAGGTCGACTCACAAGTGGCAAGAGTGGCAAAAAGAACGGCTCTTCCATTTGAAGATTCCACGCAATTAAAAGATCCAATGGACATAAAAATCGAAAGTCTATTGAAAAAATCTTGGGAGACTTCTACGGTAGCCCTAAAAGCCAATATTGCTTCAACTTGTGTAGCTAGAGCCCTTTTCCGCTGGTTAGGGGAACTAGAATTCCATATATCCCAGAGTACTTCTAGGGGCGAATTGCTGGATTCTCTACCCAGTCTTCTTAGAGCTACTGGGTTCTTGGCGGATGCCTCCATAGAGACCGTCGGAGTTACCGCCAGATCCTTAGTACAAACTAATTCAGCTAGAAGAGCCCTTTGGCTCAAGATGTGGTCTGGCGATATCACCTCCAAGGCCAAATTATGTGCTATACCATTTAAGGGTGACTATGTTTTTGGACCTTCCCTAGATGACAGCTTGGAAAAGGCAACTGATAAGAAAAAAGCTCTTCCAGAACAAAAAAAAACTAAGAAAAGTTTTTTTTTCGTCCCTTTCAGCCCCAAACCTCTCAAAGAGGAAAAGGCAAGTCTGGAATGTGGAGCTATCCGAAGGGCGGAGGGAAAAATATCCTTATCCCTCAACAACAACAGCAGTCCCAACAGGAGAAGCGGTGACTTCGACCCGGTGGGGGGGAGACTCTCAAATTTTTTCCTTCAGTGGCAAATTATCACCAATTGCCCCTGGGTCCTCAATGTCATCAAAGAGGGCCTTTCGATAGAGTTCATCTCCTCCCCTCCACGGGGTCTAAAGGTCACCTCCCTTCCCTCCTTAAGAGACAAGACAATATTGAAAGCGGGCCTCAGAGACTTAATAAAATCAAATGTCATATCTCAAATTCCGGAATCAGAAAGAGATCTGGGACATTACTCCCTACTATTTCTGGTACCCAAACCTTCGGGCGAGTCCCGTATTATCATAAATCTGAAAGGACTCAACCAGCATGTGAAATACCGAAGGTTCAAAATGGAATCGGTAAAAACTGCCATCCCTTTGATAGGCCCTCCTTCATGGCGACTATCGATCTGAAGGATGCTTACTTTCATATTCTGATTCACCCAAAACATCGAAAATATCTCAAATTTGTGGTACAAAGGGAACGTCTGATAGAACATTATCAGTTCAATGTCCTTCCGTTGGAATCTCCTCTGCACCAAGAGTGTTTTCCAAGATAATGGCGGAAGTAGTCTCCTTTATCTGGAAGCAAGGCGTCTGTATAGTTCCTTATCTAGACGACCTGCTAATAGTAGCCTCCACCAAAGTGATCCTGGAGTCTCATGTCTCAAAGACTCTCAATATTCTGACGTCTCTAGGATGGGTCCCGAATCTGAAAAAATCACAGCTACGGCCCTCCAAATCCAGGAAATTCCTGGGAGTCCTCCTGAACTCTGCAAAGCAAATGTCCTTTCTTCCAGAGGACCATCGTCTAACCTTGATATCAAAGGTCAAGACTTTCAGAGACATGAGATCTCCTACGATCAGGGAGGGCATGCCACTTCTAGGATCCATGACAGCCTGCATCCAATCGGTGCCCTGGGCCCAGGCACACTCCAGAATTCTTCAGGCGCATATTCTGCAGAATTGGAACGGTCATCCCAGTTCATTGAACAAAAGACTATACACGCCGGGTCGAGTCAAAGCCTCCCTGGCATGGTGGGTAAACCTGAAAAATCTTCAAAAAGGGGTCAATGGGACTCAGGTCCCATTGACTACAATTACAACAGATGCCAGCAAGAGAGGCTGGGGGGCCATGATAAACGATACCCCCTTCCAAGGGCTCTGGGACCGGGCAACAAGCAGAAAGTCATCCAACTACAGAGAATTAAAAGCTGTAGAGGAAGCCCTTCTAATAGAGGTCAGCTCATCAGGGGACATCACGTTCGAGTATATTCGGACAATATGACTGCGGTTGCTCACATCAGACGCCAGGACAGTTCAAAGAACAACAACTTAAAGGGCCACTGTCACCCCCCTCCAGCCGTTATAAACTAAAAGAGCCACCATGTGCAGCAGTAATGCTGCATTCTAGCAAGGTGGCTCTTTTAGTTTTTGGTTCAAGTATTCACAAAATAAAGCGTTTTGAAACTCATCCAAAATACCTGTCTTTAGCCAGGGAGGCGGGTCCTCACTCCCCAGCTTGAACCGCTACTCTGCCGTCACTCAAATCTTCAGGGGCTTTCGGCGCCGCCCCCTCCGCGCTTTTTTCGCTTCAAAACCGGCGCCTGCGCTGTGTTTAAGCTCTGGCCGTCTGACGTCCAGCCAGGCTTGCAGACTGCGCCTGTGCGGGCATTGCGGCCACCCACCTTGGGAATCCCAGCCCTGCAGTGTGTTATGCATTATGCACAGTGCGGGGCTAGGATTCCTGGGCATGCGCACTGCGTGTGTCAGCCTGTCACCCAGGTCCTCCGCCTTACAGCGTCTGTATACTGTATTCAGCTGATCGTGCCTCCTCGTACAGTATACAGTACAGTACAGTATACAGACGCTGTAAGGCAGGAGACCTGGGTGACAGGCTGACACACGCAGTGCGCATGCCCAGGAATCCTAGCCCCGCACTGTGCATAATGCATAACACACTGCGGGGCTGGGATTCCCAAGGTGGGTGGCCGCAATGCCCGCACAGGCGCAGTCTGCAAGCCTGGCTGGGACGTCAGACGGCCAGAGCTTAAACACAGCGCAGGCGCCGGTTTTGAAGCGAAAAAAGCGCGGAGGGGGCGGCACCGAAAGCCCCTGAAGATTTGAGTGACGGCAGAGTAGCGGTTCAAGCTGGGGAGTGAGGACCCGCCTCCCTGGCTAAAGACAGGTATTTTGGATAAGTTTCAAAACGCTTTATTTTGGGAATACTTGAACCAAAAACTAAAAAAGCCACCTTGTTAGACTGCAGCATTACTGCTGCACAAGGTGGCTCTTTTAGTTTATAACGGCTGGAGGGGGGTGACAGTGGCCCTTTAAGGTACTTATCTACCCGAATATGCTCCTGGGCAGAGAGATATCTACTATCTCTGACGGCTCTTCCAACACTCAGACTGAGTCGTCAAGATATACAGCCGGGAGAATGGAGTCTGAGCAACCGGAGCTTCAAGATGCTTGTAAACAGGTGGGGTCTTCCAGAAATCGACCTCTTCGCATCTCGCCAAAACAAGAAAGTCGGAGCCTTCTTCTCCCTAAACCCCAGGGACGGTTCCAGAGGGGTGGATGCTGTAGCCCAGAGGTTGAACTTTCGTCTGGCCTATGCGTTTCCACCAATCCCAATTTTGGCAAAGGTCTTACTGAAAATCTGAGAAGAGCAAACACCAACTATATTGGTAGCCCCGTTATGGCCAAAAAGGAGCTGGTACAACCTGATTGTGGATTTACAGGTAGACGGCCCGGTCCAGTTTCCAGTAGGAGATGACCTTCACAGGGACCAATTCATCTCCTAGATTCTCACAAATGGAATCTGGCGGCATGGTTACTGAAGCCCAAGTGCTGAGAGCTAAAGGACTATCAGACTCAGTAGTTACTACACTTCAAAAATCAAGGTAACCAATGCCATATACAATAAAGTTTGGAAGAAATTTTCATCTTTCTGTCTTCCTGAATTACCAGATCCCTTCAATCCGAATTTGTCACTAATTCTAGATTTTTTTACAAAGAGGCTTAGAAATAGCCCTCAGGCCTAGCACCTTAAAAGTCCAAGTCTCCGCCCTCAGTTCTATTTTTGACCAGGATCTGGCAAATCACCGCTGGATTAAGAGGTTCATGACATCAGCCTCTAGGATGAATCCTAAAACTCAAACGATAGTGCCCCTATGGGACCTTAATTTGGTATTACAGGGGCTTACGGGTCCACCCT
The DNA here is from genome assembly GCF_051348905.1 of Ranitomeya variabilis. NCBI lineage: Eukaryota > Metazoa > Chordata > Amphibia > Anura > Dendrobatidae > Ranitomeya > Ranitomeya variabilis. The sequence goes on along the minus strand of NC_135232.1, from coordinate 796,353,509 downwards.
TTGAACCGTTATCCTCCTGTTCTCCAAAAAAATCTTATTTAGTAACATAGTAACATAGTTAGTAAGGCCGAAAAAAGACATTTGTCCATCCAGTTCAGCCTATATTCCATCATAATAAATCCCCAGATCTACGTCCTTTTACAGAACCTAATAATTGTATGATATAGTAACATAGTTAAAAGTAACTTCCATTGCTGGGATTTGAACTCACACAGCTCTCTGTCTCCAAGCCTGCACACCTTACCACTGTACTATACACTCTGTTGTTGTACTATACACTCTGTTGTATTGTGTATTTACAAAACAATTTTTCTGGTGGCCATAACCTCAGCAAGAAGAGTAGGATAACTACAGGCCCTCTCAATGAGAGAGCCCTATTTGTCTATTAGAGATGACTCCATAGTGTTGCGTCTCGACCCTTCTTTTCTTCCAAAAGTTGTCTCAGAATTCCCCCGCTCCCAGGAAATTGTTTTACCTTCCTTTTGCCAAAATCCAGCAAATCCAAAAAGAAGAAAGTTTTCATACTCTTGACGTCAGACGTGTTGTACTATATTATTTAGAGCAAACCGGCTCTTATAGAATTGATCAAAATCTATTTGTCCATCCCTCCGGACAAAATAAAGAAAAAAAAGTAGCAAAAAGTACTATTGCTAACTGGATTAAGAAGGCTATAGCGGAAGCATATCTTGCTCAAAACAAGACACCCCCAGTGGGGATTAAAGCCCACTCGACCAGATCCACTTCAGTCTCCTGGGCAGAAAGAGCAGGTGCATCAGCAGAACAAATCTGCAGGGCAGCTACATGGTCTTCATTACATACCTTCTCCAAACATTACAGATTGGACATAATGCCCAACAAGGATTTAGTCTTCGGCCGGAAAGTTCTCCAGGCCGTTGTCCCTCCCTAGCGCCAAATTAGTTGGTATTCCTCCGTATGCCGTCGTGGAAGGTGACTAGAGAAAATAGAATTAGACTTACCGGTAATTCGGTTTCTAGGAACCTTCCACGACGGCGCTAGTTCCCTACCTATACTCCTGGATTAAAATCTGGGATTCAAGGTAAACCGGTGCTATGGTTTTCAGTTATATGTCACTGGCAAGTGGGAGGTGGGAGGGCCTTTTAACCTCTCCATATTTCCTGTTCCCCATTAGGGCAAAGAGGCAACCTCCATATGCCATTGTGGAAGGTTCCTAGAAACCGAATTACCGGTAAGTCTAATTCTATTTTTTGACAACCAGCCTTGCTAAATCAGGCATCTTGGGGATGGTATTCTCGGTCTAGTAAGGGACTATGGATATTGGGGCCCTCCCCAGCCTAAGGATGGCAGCCCGTAGCCACCCAGAAAAGGCGAGTCTATTAGATGTGCCAATTCTGGTGTTTTGCCCGGCTCTTCCCATTTGCCCTGTAGCGGTGGCTAGTGGAGTTTATATTTTTGGGGTTGATGTCGCCTTTGTATTGTCCGATGACATCAAGCTCACGGCTTAGTAATGGAGAGGCGTCTATAAGACACCTCTCCGTTACCAATCCTATAGTTATATGGTAAATAAAGACACAGGCAGAATAAAATACTTTATTTGGAATAAAACAAAACACACTTTTCCATTTCTATTTAAAAATAACAAGCACAGTTATTATACTCACCAAACGCATAATTCCACAGAATCCCTCATCTCCTGTAATAAAACAAAAATAAAAAACATCAATAACCCTCACCTATCCGTCATTCTGTCCCACGCTGTAATCTGTTTGGGGATAAATAGTTTTCAACCTGGATGGTGCCAAGATGCGTTTTTATGAAGCAGAGTTATCAACTATAAGTAACAGTTTCTTGCCATATTCTTTGTTTCCAGTGCCGCTAGTTATTGTAGATTGTGCTCGCCTAGTTTTATAGAAACTTTGTTGTCAATTCTGTAACTTTTTATAGATTTTTGAAAAAAATTATTTTTGTAATTTTTTTAATTATATTTTTAAGTAGGTCTGATCTTGCCCTGAAATAACGAAAAAAGCATTCTACCTTTTATTCTTGCATATCTTACACAAATACACTGCAGATTTCCTGGGGAGAAAATTTCCTCTGATTCATTTTGTACTATGACACATCATGCAAATCCTGAGTCAGGACGAGCGGTGGATGCCGCGTCCGCATAGCACAGCACCGGCACCAAGTGTAGCCTGCTATTTATAGCTGTACCAGCCACAAGCAGAGGGATTAATCTCCTATTAGAACGTCAATCTGTGAAATACTCTGAGAGGTACATTGATGAAGGTCTAATCTGAGACCGAAACGTCAATATTGTATGTACTCTCTTTCAATTAAATCTCACTTTCATTTGACCACGTGTGTGCCAAGTTTATCCACAACATAAGTACGGTTTGGGCACCTACTTGTGCACCACAATTTATAGTAGTGCCTACGGCTATCTTCCACAGCTTTTTCCTTCAGTGACAGGCATATACTAGATCACTGATTAAGGGTCCCATCCTGGCTATTGCAGGGTTTCCAAACAATCTGATTTCCACCAATGTATTATCACATGTACAGTGATTAGTTAATGCTTAGGACTTATTAGTGCAAATGCTCATTAGGCGAAACATGCGGACGCTGGGACTCGAGCATGTCACACCCGCGTACCCAAACACCCTTGGTAAACTCGAGTAACGAGCCCTTGCGCTCATCACTACTTATGACTGAGATGTAATATTAGGGTATCTGAACGCTACATCTTACTCAGGTGGGTTCTACCTGGAGCCCTCCTGAAAAAGCGTTCAATAAATCTTAAGAATGAACATATGCACATATCAAAACCACATGCCATATGTGCTGTATTTTGTGCCTGCTTTTAGCTGCTTCAGGGCCTCAAATACCGTGCAACGGCTATGTGACCTGTACATTCTTCTGACGGCTCTGAAGCCACTCAGTACTTTAAAAGTAGCTAACAAATAAAAAAAAAAGAAAAAGTCACTGGCAGGAAAACTGCTGCAAAAAGTTAGAAGAATGGCACTTTAAAAAAAAAAAAAATTGTTGCAGTGTTTTTCCTAAAGTTTTTTTCTATGGCTAAAATTCAGCAGGTACACCATCTATAAGACCCTTAGGCTATGGTCACATATGCCATTTACACTCCACCTTTTCCAGTCGGATTTGAGGGGAGAAAACCACAATACAGAAATCACAGTATAAGGCCTCATTCACACATCAGTTTTTGTATGCCAAAACAAGGAGTGGAACTTACAGAGAAAACTATAATTGAAAGATTGATCCCTGTGCTGTGTTTTGGAGATAGTTCTGGTTTTGGCATACAAATACTTAACATAGTAACATAGTTAGTAAGGCCGAAAAAAGACATTTGTCCATCCAGTTCAGCCTATATTCCATCATAATAAATCCCCAGATCTACATCCTTCTACAGAACCTAATAATTGTATGATACAATATTGTTCTGCTCCAGGAAGACATCCAGGCCTCTCTTGAACCCCTCGACTGAGTTCGCCATCACCACCTCCTCAGGCAAGCAATTCCAGATTCTCACTGCCCTAACAGTAAAGAATCCTCTTCTATGTTGGTGGAAAAACCTTCTCTCCTCCAGACGCAAAGAATGCCCCCTTATGCCCGTCACCTTCCTTGGTATAAACAGATCCTCAGCGAGATATTTGTATTGTCCCCTTATATACTTATACATGGTTATTAGATCGCCCCTCAGTCGTCTTTTTTCTAGACTAAATAATCCTAATTTTGCTAATCTATCTGGGTATTGTAGTTCTCCCATCCCCTTTATTAACTTTGTTGCCCTCCTTTGTACTCTCTCTAGTTCCATTATATCCTTCCTGAGCACCGGTGCCCAAAACTGGACACAGTACTCCATGTGCGGTCTAACTAGGGATTTGCACAGAGGCAGTATAATGCTCTCATCATGTGTATCCAGACCTCTTTTAATGCACCCCATGATCCTGTTTGCCTTGGCAGCTGCTGCCTGGCACTGGCTGCTCCAGGTAAGTTTATCATTAACTAGGATCCCCAAGTCCTTCTCCCTGTCAGATTTACCCAGTGGTTTCCCGTTCAGTGTGTAATGGTGATATTGATTCCTTCTTCCCGTGTATAACCTTACATTTATCATTGTTAAACCTCATCTGCCACCTTTCAGCCCAAGTTTCCAACTTATCCAGATCCATCTGTAGCAGAATACTATCTTCTCTTGTATTGACTGCTTTACATAGTTTTGTATCATCTGCAAATATCAATATTTTACTGTGTAAACCTTCTACCAGATCATTAATGAATATGTTGAAGAGAACAGGTCCCAATACCGACCCCTGCGGTACCCCACTGGTCACAGCGACCCAGTTAGAGACTATACCATTTATAACCACCCTCTGCTTTCTATCACTAAGCCAGTTACTAACCCATTTACACACATTTTCCCCCAGACCAAGCATTCTCATTTTGTGTACCAACCTCTTGTGCGGCACGGTATCAAACGCTTTGGAAAAATCGAGATATACCACGTCCAATGACTCACCGTGGTCCAGCCTATAGCTTACCTCTTCATAAAAACTGATTAGATTGGTTTGACATGAGCGATTTCTCATAAACCCATGCTGATATGGAGTTAAACAGTTATTCTCATTGAGATAATCCAGAATAACATCCTTCAGAAACCCTTCAAATATTTTACCAACAGTAGAGGTTAGACTTACTGGCCTATAATTTCCAGGTTCACTTTTAGAGCCCTTCTTGAATATTGGCACCACATTTGCTGTGCGCCAGTCCTGCGGAACAGACCCTGTCGCTATAGAGTCCCTAAAAATAAGAAATAATGGTTTATCTATTACATTACTTAGTTCTCTTAGTACTCGTGGGTGTATGCCATCCGGACCCGGAGATTTATCTATTTTAATCTTATTTAGCCGGTTTCGCACCTCTTCTTGGGTTAGATTGGTGACCCTTAATATAGGGTTTTCATTGTTTCTTGGGATTTCACCTAGCATTTCATTTTCCACCGTGAATACCGTGGAGAAGAAGGTGTTTAATATGTTAGCCTTTTCCTCGTCATCTACAACCATTCTTTCCTCACTATTTTTTAAGGGGCCTACATTTTCAGTTTTTATTCTTCTACTATTGATATAGTTGAAGAACAGTTTGGGATTAGTTTTACTCTCCTTAGCAATGTGCTTCTCTGTTTCCTTTTTGGCAGCTTTAATTAGTTTTTTAGATAAAGTATTTGTCTCCCTATAGTTTTTTAGAGCTTCAATGGTGCCATCCTGCTTTAGTAGTGCAAATGCTTTCTTTTTACTGTTAATTGCCTGTCTTACTTCTTTGTTTAGCCACATTGGGTTTTTCCTATTTCTAGTCCTTTTATTCCCACAAGGTATAAACCGCTTACAGTGCCTATTTAGGATGTTCTTAAACATTTTCCATTTATTATCTGTATTCTTATTTCTGAGGATATTGTCCCAGTCTACCAGATTAAGGGCATCTCTAAGCTGGTCAAACTTTGCCTTCCTAAAGTTCAGTGTTTTTGTGACTCCCTGACAAGTCCTCCTAGTGAAAGACAGGTGAAACTGTACAATATTGTGGTCGCTATAAATACTGGTGTGTGAATAAAGCCTAAAGTACGGTAATTTTACCAAATCTCACCCACACACTGGGGAAAAACTGCAGTGGAAATCGAATGTTGATTTCCAATGAATAGAATCTGTATCAAAATCCACAGGGAGGAAATGCAAATTTTGATGTGGAATTTGCAGCGGCAAAGTCTGCAGTGGAATATTCGTGCGTGTGAACATGTCCTTAAAGCCAATTACAGAATGTGCAGTGTCATTTCTAATGATCTTAAGACAAGTACACGCCTTACAGATAATTGAAGGTGCATCAACAAAAACTGATCCTTGTACTGTAAACTGTCAGTGAAGATAATAATCTGTGACCGTACAACCTTCCATTGTGTGTGCCCATAATTGTAGTGATCCTATCTCTCTCTCAACTCCTCGCCAACGGTCACACTAAGATAAGATTGTTCTTTCACTGGTGGGAAGAGACACCTGGCAGCGCCAATCTGTGGAACAAAAATAACCCTTGTTGGATTACCAATAAATACATGCGATGTCCTGTCTTACACTATGTGATATATTTTCCCATGAAATAACTTAGTATGAGACTGTATGAAGGGAGAGGAAAACCACAATATGGTAGAGTAGGGGCAATTAATTTTCCCAAGGGGTCACATGAGAGACTTGACAGTTGTGGATGGCCGAACCAATAGGCTGAAATTAATTCTATCTTAATATTAACATAATTATAATGATTTATATTGATAATAATTGTATCACTTAAAGGTAAGGTACCGCATTTGTAGATCATTAATAAATCACTGTAATGTAGCATAACATGCTGCTATAACCAAGTTTTAAATGCATGTGAAACAGATTTCGTGTGTTATATGTGTTTAAAGAAGGAACTGGGGGCTGACATCTTGGTTTTGCAGCAGTAGCAGGGCACTAACAGTGTCATTTTACAGCACCCCATGGACATAGGAGATAATACGGCGCTGACCCTATCTATAACATTGGAGAGGCGTTAGCAGTGAGCTGGGCACGCCTCTGTGGGCTGCACAACTCACTGCTGTAGGTGTGACTAGCAGCCATTTTATTATAGCCCAGTGCTCTCTGCCCAGCTCCACTTACTCTATCACAGGAGCTCCATTCACTCCATTAAGCTGCATTCCCAGCCTGCAGAGAGAGGTGACACCTGACACCTGTCTCTGCTATACAATGTATCTGTCCCCTCCCTCCACAATGCCTGGCCATTCACTGCAGACCTGGAGCTCCTGCTTATCTTACTGAGGGATGAGTCACAGACAGCTCTGCACAGACAATGCTGCTCCATACACACCACATAAACTATAAACTGCTGGTGATAGCAGATCACAGGGCAGTCACACACAAAATGGCTCTGCCCTGTGATGCTGCTCTTCATTCTGCCCCAGGGATACTAGACCACCCAAAAGGGGAGGGAAATGGTGATGTCAGCAGTTACTGCCCAGATTTTCCAGCTAACAGTAAAGCTGGTAAGTCTTACTATAGCTGCTTGAGGTCTCAAACGGAAAATGCTCCTCCTAGTGGTCAATATATATATTTGTAAGAAAATATATAATATTTTTCATATAGAAATGTTTGCAAACAGTGCAAACATTGCATTAATACATTTTATTTACTATTTTAAGCTTAATTTCACAAAAAAACAAACTACAAGAAAACTGGTGGCACCTTCCCTTTAAGTATGCTGACATCCTTCTATATACCGTATGAGCCACCACATAGCCCCCTATATGGCATATGAGCCCCTGTATACAGTCTGAGCCCCCACGTAGCCGCCCTGTATACAGTCTGAGCCCCCACATAGCCTCCCTGTATACAGTCTGAGCCCCCACGTAGACGCCCTGTATACAGTCTGAGCCCCCACATAGCCTCCCTGTATACAGTCTGAGCCCCCACGTGGCCCCCACGTAGACACCCTGTATACAGTCTGGGCCGCCCTGTATACAGTCTGAGCCCCCACGTGGCTGCCCTGTATACAGTCTGAGCCCCCACATAGCCTCCCTGTATACAGTCTGAGCCCCCACGTGGCCTCCCTGTATACAGTCTGAGCCCCCACGTGGCCGCCCTGTATACAGTCTGAGCCCCCACGTGGCCGCCCTGTATACAGTCTGAGCCCCCACGTGGCCGCCCTGTATACAGTCTGAGCCCCCACGTGGCCGCCCTGTATACAGTCTGAGCCCCCACGTGGCCGCCCTGTATACAGTCTGAGCCCCCACGTGGCCGCCCTGTATACAGTCTGAGCCCCCACGTGGCCGCCCTGTATACAGTCTGAGCCCCCACGTGGCCGCCCTGTATACAGTCTGAGCCCCCACGTGGCCGCCCTGTATACAGTCTGAGCCCCCACGTGGCCGCCCTGTATACAGTCTGAGCCCCCACGTGGCCGCCCTGTATACAGTCTGAGCCCCCACGTGGCCGCCCTGTATACAGTCTGAGCCCCCACGTGGCCGCCCTGTATACAGTCTGAGCCCCCACGTGGCCGCCCTGTATACAGTCTGAGCCCCCACGTGGCCGCCCTATGTACATACAAATATCCAATACACATGATAGATAAAATAATCACATACTCGTCTTGTTCCTGTTCCCCGACACTCTGCTCCTGTCTCCCATGCACGGAGTCTTAGCAGCAGCGTGATGAAGTGACGTCAGTGCGTCTGTTGTCTCACGTCGACTGGCGGAAGATGGAGCTTGCGGCCCCTCCACCAATGTAATCAACCCGGTCTGAATCTGCAGGGCGCAATTTGCCCAGGTCTGTGTTAGAAGGATCAAGTCCTTCAATGGCAGTCCTATTAGGGTATGTGCACACGCTGCAGATTTTGCTGCGGATCGCAGCGTTTCCGCAGCTGCGGATCTGCAGCAGTTTCCCATGAGTTTACAGTACAATGTTAACCTATGGGAAACCAAATCCGCAGTGCACATGCTGCGGAAAAAAACGCACGGAAACACTGCGGCTTATTTTCCACAGCATGTCAATTCTTTTTGCGGATTCCGCTGCGGGTTTGTACCTGCTCCAATAGAAATCTGCAGGTGAAAACCCGCAGAGGAAACTGCAAAAGAAATCGCGATAAATCCGCAGTAAAAACCGCAGCGGTTTTTCACTGCAGATTTTGCAAATCCGCTGCGGAAAATTCCGCAATGGAATCCGCAGCGTGTGCACATGGCCTCACAGCTCTGTACAAAACAGTCTTAGTATGGTTGGGTATTCCCATTGTAAGACGATCTGTAGAGTCTCCTGGGAATCCTGACATGTCTGTTTTGTTAAATACTTGTATTCTCTATAACAATTCTCAGAAGAGTTGTGATTTTTGCTGTAAAAGAAAATCCATGTTGCAGTTGGATGTGAGTTGCAGTGAAGGTTGCAGTGTGACACCATAGGAAATCATTAGATGCAATGTGACCCAGCAGTTTCATGTAGCTCTAGCCTTCAGACATCAGTGATATTTGTCATACACAATAAAAATTTGCTGGATCGGTTTTTCATCAGGGTTTGGTCCCAATGGGGATAAAGAGGAAGCCCCCACACTGGTAACCATCTAGATTCCGTAGTCACTATTGACAGGAGCATCTCAGGGGTTAAACGGCCAACACTGATCTTGGCTGATGCAGAAAGTTGTCAGCTATAGTGTACAGCTGCTCCATTGTCATCTGTATGGAGATGCTATTCTTTGTTCTGAGGTCAGTGAGGAAGTATTAGTGGTCACTAAGGGGTTATACCTGTAAGATGTCAGTTTATTCTGTGGATTTCCTAGATTTGCTGCATTTGGGCAATTAAACCTGCAGTAGTTTTTGCTACTTGGATATCCTGCAGTAGTTAAGTCACATGCACATAGCTTTAGGCCACGGTCACATTTTCAGTTTTTGGTCAGTATTTTACCTCAGTATTTGTAAGCCAAAATCAGGAGTGGAACAATCAGAGAAATATAATAGAAACATATTGCCACTTCTGTATTTTTGCATTTTTCATCCACTCTGCGTTTAGCTTACAAATACTGGTGTAAAATACTGGACCTGTGAATGTGGCCTATGAGTAATATATGTAGCATGATTGTTAATGTATGACATGGAGTTAAAGGTCCTGCCCTTGCCATAGATAAGGATCAGATCGGGTCTCCATCAGTAAGGACCTTGTGGTCACATCATCTCTGGGTTTCGGTCAGCATAGCAGACTCAAATCAGCACTGCGAGTGACCTTTGGCGGAGCAGAGGACTGTTTCCTCCTGTAACTGGGGCTACAATGGGACAGTAATGGGTGCTAAAAAGAAAAAAAAAATCTCCAGAGGTCTTTTCTGTTCTCTTGAGGGACAGACTGTAGAAAAAATGTATATGCATACAATATACAGTATAGTAATGGAAAAGACCCCTCGACAAAAAAAATCCTCCAAAAAAAATCAGTTTTTTTCTTTCTGCAAATAGGAAAGGCAGAAAAAACTAAACAGGCGTTTTTTTTGCTCTATAGCGAGGGTCACATGAGCATATAAATTGGACGAGTGCTGTCCAATGTTTTATTTTCGTTTTATCGTATAGCACTTGGACCAATGTTCTTCAGTGGGGCAGTACTGATGACTGTTTTTTGTTTTTTTTTAACTGATAGAATCACAGTATGTTGTGATTTCACTCTGAAATCAAATGTCGCTCATCTACTCGAGTCTGTGGGTGCATGGAAAACATTGGACCGCACCGGTGACAGTGATCAGAGTTTGTTCCGAGTGGCATGATAGACCTGATTCTCTCCTGAGCATTTACAGCCGCGTGACCCTGGCCTATATGCTTCTTCCTGGTCCCTTTCTGTGTGATTATGCAGTGTACATTGGAATTAGACATAGGGTGATAATGAGAAGTTCTAAAGTCTAAGAATCGGAAAAGGCGCAAGGACATTTATTAATACCTTTAATCCTATAGGTTTATGTCTGCCTTTTATGCTCTAAGTAGGCCTTCAGACTGCAGAAACTGCCTGACTGCATGTCATCAGATCTGCTAAGGTACGTACTGTGAGGCAGTGACCGGTGTCACATGTGAGGGTTGCGTGTTCCCCCCCCCCCCCCCCCCCGAGTGCGCACGGAGGCGTATTGAGGCCATGGGAGTTCGGTGCAGTCACACGCATATCTATGATTGCAATGCAGAATAAAAGTGAGTATAGGTCTTGGACAAGCAATTTGTCCATGGCAGATTTAAGAGATCCTGCTGGTTTTTTATTTTTGAAATAGACTACAGGATGGTAGTGGGGCAGTTTCCTCCCCAGGCCCGGGTTTTGCATGTTGCCCATGGCCACAGATTCCAGCTAAAAACCTTGCAGTAAAGGGTTGGGTGTGTTGGGGTCAGTATCAGTCTGGTGTTTGCAGGAGTGCAGAGCAGAAGGTTCTGCAGAGCTCCACCTGTGTGAGGCAACACAGGCAAGTGGAGCCAAACAGCCAAGGGAGCTGAAAGGCCTGGAACCCACACTGTACTCGGTGGTGCAGTCACCCACAGCAACAGGTCTCGGAGGTGCACTGGCGTGTTTATTGGCTGCAGTCTGGAGGATATCGTGTGCTGTGCATTTTTTGTGAGTTAAACATTAAAGAGACTTTAGTTTTGGAACTTTCCTGGGTCACTGCCTCATCACTGCACAGCGTGGATACCGCTGCACTATAGTACCTACACACCGATTCTTATTCTTTGGCATATGTACATCTAACTATTCCCTGACCGCATCATTGGCTTTCGTACCATAGACAAGTTTTGGCTGACGACTGGCCTGTTTTTCTTGAAGTTTCACTTTTGCACAGATACTTGTGTGACCATCCAGTCCTGTCCCCCAAAGGCAAACAAATATCAGTGAAGACTAAAGGTACCTTCACACTAAACGACTTTGCAGCGATAACGACAGCGATCCGTGACGTTGCAGTGTCCTGGATAGCAATATCGATGTGTTTGACACGCAGCAGTGATCTGGATCCTGCTGTGATATCGCTGGTCGTTGCTGAAAGTTCAGAACTTTATTTGGTCGTCAGATCGGCGTGTATCGTTGTGTTTGACAGCAAAAGCAACGATGCCAGCAATGTTTTACAATGGTAACCAGGGTAAATATCGGGTTACTAAGCACAGGGCCGCGCTTAGTAACCCGATATTTACCCTGGTTACCATTGTAAAAGTAAAAAAAAAAAACAGTACATACTCACCCTCTGATGTCTGTCACGTCCCCCAGCGTCTGCGCTGCTGCTCAGAGCTTCCTGCACTGAATGTGTCAGTGCCGGCCGGAAAGCAAAGCACAGCGGTGACGTCACCGCTGTGCCCTGCTACTGCCGGCGCTTACACAGTGCAGGGAAGCGGACGCCGGGGGACGCGAATGTAAGTATGTAGTGTTTGTTTTTTTTACTTTTACACTGGTAACCAGGGTAAACATCGGGTTACTAAGCGCGGCCCTGCGCTTAGCAACCCGATGTTTACCCTGGTTACCCGGGGACTTCAGCATCGTTGGTCGCTGGAGAGCGGTCTGTGTGACAGCTCTCCAGCGACCACACAGCGACGCTGCAGCGATCGGCATCATTGTCGATATCGCTGCAGCGTCGCTAAGTGTGAAGGTACCTTAAGATTGTTCTGACCTCAGGTCTGGAGATTCATTCTGCTGGTGCCTGCTCTATCCTTGGTTTATTATAAGCAGCAAATCTCTTCATTTATGTGGATATCTCATTTATTCAGTGGGTCTAGCAGAAAGAACCCCATTGATATGTTCTCTAGTCCACTTTGCCACATAATCATGGATGGCACAGGTCAATGGCCAGTGACTGCAAAGCTAAGCAAACTGGCGTTAGTTGGCATTAGCAACATATCACATCTCAGCCTTCATTTTTTAAGAGTCTAATGTAAAATGTGCTTATATAGTTAGCCCAGAAGATGGTGACATCGAAGAAAGTGAAAGCTTCTTGCATGTTGGAATTTTTAAGAACTGGGTCTGTTGTGGCAGTAAAGTAAAACTTTTGAAATAAACTTGCTAAATGTCATCCGCTTAACAAAATTTTTTCTGTACTCAGACTGTTCAAAGTAAATCCTACCTATGCGGAGCCAATCATTTCTATACACCTTCCCAGCTGCTTATTGTCCATCTATCTCCACCACCCCATTATTTGATTGCAAGTTCTGGCTTCTTAGGGCCAGAGAAGGGAGAAGATAGATGGTAAACGAGGAGGAGGGAAGGTGAATGTATATGATTGCCCCCGTTGTGATGCACAGAGCACCTGTACTTGGTTTCAGTAGTCTTCCTGTGCTGGCAGTCCCTGGCTGTGCTTGGGCTACACTGCGGCAGCCCCCTACTACAGACATCCCCGCAATCATGTGCCCAACAGAAGCAGCTGATCTGCCACTATTTCTATTCCATACACTGCGCTCACTTTGCTGTATATGTGTGAGATAGAGAAGCTGTGAAAACTGCTTCCGTCTTCTTCACATGGTCCACTGCTTTGTTTCAGTGTAACTAATTGAAAATATGTGAAAGGGAACCTGACAGCTGACACATGCCGCCTGAACCCCAGGGAGCATGAAGGACACTGGATGTGTTATTTCATCCAGGCCAGTGTATTTCTTAGTAAAACATACATTTAAGTCACTCAGGGACTAGTCCAACCGGCCGATGCTTGAAGGCTTCTTCCTGCCCAACTCCTCTTGAGTGACAAGTCATTCCCTAAAATGAATAAAGGAGAGCCGGACAAGGGGAGAAGCTGCTGGGCACTGGCCTTTTGGACTAGTCACTTGAGCCACATGGTCAGTTTTTAAATGTATGTTCACACATTGTGTTTGTAGCATTTTTTTCTGCACCAAAAATCAAACTATAGCAGGAAAAAAAGCTGCGAACAATACACACATTTTTTAAGGTGTTTTAATGTGCGTTTTTACTTGCATTGTTCAGCCATTCTTTTGAATTCATGGAAAGTATTGCAAAAAAAGCTGAAAGAATTGGCAAAAAAATGCAGCAGGGGTCAAAATATGTGCAGAAAGTGTCCATGCCATGTGAGAAATCTGCTGGTACTGTAGAACTGCATATTTTACGCCCCAATGTGTATGTACCCTTTCTCTGAAATGCTTTGGTGGTCTCTACTAATCACATACCTGGCTGAAATGACCGAGTCTGACTGATTGGTACGAACTGTGATTCGGGCAGCATAAGAGCGGATCAGCAGAAAACCCCTGTCGCTTAGGGTTTCCCGAATGTCTACAGGACTGTTAGTCTGCACAATCTTCTGTATGTTCCTAAAACTAACGACGAGTGGGACAGACTCCCCTCCTGTTTAACGTTATTTTGTACTTAATAGATTTTTCTTAATTAGCCCTAAACCCTGCTGTAGGATTTAGCCTATAAGTTTAACAGATGGAGATGCAATGAAGATAGCATGAGCATGTAGGCCAAGAGTGATCCATCCCACTGTGTTTATGTTTCGGCATATTATCTCTGTGAGGTATTGGTGTGGGATGTGCTCTGTGTGGTTTTGCAGGCATATGACTTTCCACTGGCTTTGCGGAACAACCTAATTACTGCATGCTTGGCATTCCTGTGCCCTACCCAGTTTTGGTTTCTGTTTCTTCTTTGTAGAGATTTAAATGTACATTCATATTTGGAAGATCATCTGCATTTTAGTTTTATGTTTCCGATGTTCTGTAGTAGTAAACATGGCTTTCCTAAGGCGTACTCCATTTTTCTGCTTTTATGAAATGAAGCATGATGCGTTTCTGCAGTCTGACAGATTTACGGTAAATTGAGCCTGTTACATCCAGAAACCCTGTTTACTTGCATAAATAGTGGTAACCTGCCTGTAGGTAAATAGCGTTTGAATCCAAAGTAGTTGGCTTACTGGAGCAGTGGCTAGAGAGAAAATGAAGATTTATTCTCCCTTCAGCCACTTGTTACCATTCATCAGTGCACCGCGTGAAGCCATTATAGTCACCCCTCAGTACACAGTCAGTGCACTATTATCACATCCCAGCATATTGATAGTTAACCTATTCTGCAAATCCTCCCTGCAGAGGGGGTGGTCAACCATTGTACAGAAGAGCGATCCCAGTACAGTGAGCAGTAACTATGCTAGCTCCCTGCATCGTACCTTTGACTCAAACAAGAGGGAAGGAGAATAAACCTCCAATAAGGCAGCAAAGTAGGATTTACATGCTATTTAGCTGCAGGTTACCACTATATCTACATGTAAAACGCATTTCTAGACGTGAAAGGTTCCTTTAAAGAGAATCTGTTACCTCTCATGACATGTGTATTTTAGTAAATACTTGTACTCCTTAAATAAAATGCACAATTCCAGAGCGTGCGCTCTCATAATTCTGCTTTTTGCCATTCCTCTCTTATTTCTCCTAGAAATGTTTGAATTTTTTATTTATTATGCATTGCTTATATAGCGCCATCATATTCTGCAGCGCTTTACAGACATTATCATCACTAACATTCCTCTTGGCAAAGTAGTATGTCTCCACACAGTCTGATGCTTTCAGGATTGAGTGAATAGTGTCAATCTGTACAGACACCCCCCCCCCCCCCCCCAAATTAAACAGCATGTATGCAAGTACTTGGATAAGTATACAGTAAGTAACCAAAGCCAGCCTGGGTTTGTAGCAAAGATGTCATGATATTAGACTAATCTAACATTCTTTAATGATTGTCTCACTGCTTAAAGCTAGGAGGGATGGCTTAAGGTACCGTCACATTAAGCGATGCTGCAGCGATATAGACAACGATGCTGATCGCTGCAGCGTCGCTGTTTCGTCGTTGTGTGGTCGCTGGAGAGCTGTCACACAGACAGCTCTCCAGCGACCAACGATGCCGAAGTCCCCGGGTAACCAGAATAAACATCGGGTTACTAAGCGCAGGGCCGCGCTTAGTAACCCGATGTTTACCCTGGTTACCAGTGTAAATGTAAAAAAAAACAAACACTACATACTTACATTCTGGTGTCTGTCGCTTCCCCCGGCGTCCGCTTCCCTGCACTGTGTAAGCGCCGGCCCTAAAGCAGAGCGGTGACGTCACCGCTGTGCTCTGCTTTAAGGCCGGCGCTGACACAGTGCAGGGAAGCGGACGCCGGGGGACTCGACAGACACTGGAATGTAAGTATGTAGTGTTTTTTTTTTTTTACATTTACAATGGTAACCAGGGTAAATATCGGGTTACTAAGCGCGGCCCTGCGCTTAGTAACCCGATGTTTACCCTGGTTACCAGTGAAGACATCGCTGAATCCGCGTCACACACACCGATCCAGCGATGTCAGCGGGTGATCCAGCGACGAAATAAGGGGCTGGCCTTCTAGCTCCGACCAACGATGTCACAGCAGGATCCTGATCGCTGCTGCGTGTCAAACACAACGATATCGCTATCCAGGACGCTGCAACGTCACGGATCGCTATCGTTATCGTTGTTAAGTTGTTCAGTGTGAAGGTACCTTAACTCTAGAGAGGATAGAGAAAGGAATCAGGAGGATCTAGATAAGCTTGAACAATGGGAAGATACTAATAGAATGGTATTTAACGGAGAAATGCAAGATTCTACATCTGGGCATGAAAAACGAAAAATGCACCTACAGAAAGGGAGGAATAGAACTAAGCAACAGCATGTGTTAAAAAGACTTGGGTATACAAATAGATCAGACTGCACATACCGTATTTTTCGGACTATAAGACGCACCGTACCATAAGACGCACCCCAAATTTGGGGTGAAAATTGCAGAAAATAGATTTTTTATAAGATGGGGGTCCGTCTTATTGTCCGAATTTAAGATCTCTTACCTGAGGGCAGGCAGTGGCAGAGCAGGGTCACAGGAGCATGGTGGTGGCAGAGGTGAGGTGATGCTGAGGTGATGCTGAGGTGGTGCGGTGGGCGGAACGGCGTGCACCTGAGCAGGGTCCCATCCTGCTTAGGTGGGCGACGCCATGGCCTGGTGTCCATGGGGAGGTTGCGGCAGTGCTGTGGCGGCGGCAGATGTGCGGTCACTTCCTCAGGTGGCGGCAGCCAGGGTCCCTTCCACATTTGAGGTGACGCCACGGCGGTATTGAAGGAGAGCAGCAGAGCTGGGTGAGTCACGGTTTTCCCGTGGCGGCGGGCTTACAGGCATTGTGGCGGCGACAGAGGTGCGGGGATGATGTGGCGCGGTGACCGGTATGGCGTGAGCAGGGTCCCGTCCACATTTGAGGTGAATCCGCGGCCCGGTATTGAAGGAGAGTAGCAGAGCTGGGTGAGTTACGGTTTTCCCGGTGGCGGCGGCCATCTTTCTGAGGCCGCGCGTGCGCAGATTCAGTACTCTGCTTCCCAGGGCTTCAGGAAAATGGCCGCGGGAGGCCGCGCGTGCGCAGATGGAGATCGCGGCGGCCATTTTCCTGAAGCCGATATCTCAATCTGCGAACTCTGCTTCAGGAAAATGGCCGCCGCAATGTCCATCAGCGCACGCGCGGCCTCCCGCGGCCATTTTCCTGAAGCCCCAGGAAGCAGAAAACTCAATCTGCGCACGCGCGGCCTCAGGAAGATGGCCGCAGCCACCGGGAAAACCGTAACTCACTCAGCTCTGCTGCTCTCCTTCAATACCGGGCCGCGGATTCACCTCAAATGTGGACGGGACCCTGCTCACACCATACCGGTCACTGCGCCACATCATCCCCGCACCTCTGTCGCCGCCACAATGCCCGGTAAGCCTACGTTCCAACTATAAGACACACCCCCCATTTTCCTCACAATTTTTTTTGGGAAAAAGTGCGTCTTGTAGTCGGAAAAATACGGTAAGGCTGCTTTCACACTAGCATCGGTAAGGGGCCGTCACGCTGCGTCGCTAATAAAAGTCTATGGAGAAAAAACGCATCCTGCAGACAACTTTGCAGGACGCGTTTTTTCTCCACAACGACGCATTGCGATGTGCAGTGCACGACGCTAGTGTGAAAGAGGCCTTAGTCAACAGTGTGGTGTGTTATGACCCCAATGGCAGAGGGTCTCTGCAATAAATACCAAGTCTGCAAACATAAAAAACCAGCTCATAGGGCAGTGGTAACTGGGCTGACCGTATAGCTAATCCTAGCACCACAAATAGCAGCAGCCGGGGAACGTACCTACGTTGGTTCTAGACGTCTCGCGCCAGCCGGAGAACTAACTAACCCTAGAAGGGAAAAGATAGACCTTTCTTGCCTCCAGAGAAAAGACCCCAAAAGTTGGATACAAGCCCCCCAACAAATAATAACGGTGAGGTAAGAAGAAAAGACAAACGTAAGAATGAACTAGGTATTTAGCAAAGAGAGGCCCACTGACTAATAGCAGAATATAGTAAGATGACTTATATGGTCAGCAAAAACCCTATCAAAAATATCCATGCTGGATATTCAAGAACCCCCGAACCGTCTAACGGCCCGGGGGGAGAATACCAGCCCCCTAGAGCTTCCAGCAAAATCAGGAATCACATTTAGTACAAGCTGGACAAAAAATAAGAGCAATACAAATAACCAAAAAACAAGGAAGCAGGACTTAGCTTAATTTTGTATGAACCCGGACCAGCAGACAGGAGCAAACAGAAAGAACTGATTACAACGATGCCAGGCACCAGACTAAGAATTCAGGAAGTTCATATAGCAACACCCCTGGACTAACGACCCAGGTGGGTGCCAAACTAGGGAAAGACAATCTCAGAGTCATACCACTAGTGACCACAAGAGGGAGCCAAAAAAGTCTAATTCACAACAGTGGTGCAGCAGCAAAAAAGGAAAACACAGTTCTAGGCTTTATTGAGAGAAGCATAGAGTCTAGATCATGTGAAGTAATTATCCCCTTCTATCCCTCCTTGGTCAGACCTCATCTGGAATACTGTGTCCCGTTCTGGGCACCATCTTTCAAAAAAGAAAAAACCTTGTTAAAGGGAACCTGTCACCTTAATTTGGTGGGACCAGTTTTGGGTCATATGGGCGGGGTTTTCGGGTGTTTGATTCACCCTTTCCTTACCCGCTGGCTGCATGCTGGCTGCAATATTGGATTGAAGTTCATTCTCTGTCCTCCATAGTACACGCTTGCGTAAGGCAATATTGCCTTGTGCAGGCATGTACTCCGGAGGACAGAGAATGAACTTCAATCCAATATTGCGGCCAGTATGCAGCCAGCGGGTAAGGAAAGGGTGAATCAAAAACCCGAAAACCCCGACCATATGACCCAAAACTGGTCCCGCCAAATTCAGGTGACAGGTTCCCTTTAAAGGATCTGGGAATGTTTAGCTTGCAAATAAAGAAGGATAAGAGGAGAATTAGGGTATGTGCACACGTTGCGGATTTCTTGCAGAAAATTCCTGAAGAAAACCGGAAATTTTCTGCAAGAAATCCGCATTTTTTTTTTTGCGTTTTTTTTCCGTTTTTTTCGCGTTTTTTTAGCATTCTGCAAGCGTAATTAGCTTGCAGAATGCTAAAGTTTTCCCTGCGATCTGTAGCATCGCTTGGAAAACTGACTGACAGGTTGGTCACACTTGTCAAACATAGCGTTTGACAAGTGTGACCAACTTTTTACTATAGATGCTGCCTATGCAGCATCTATAGTAAAAGATAGAATGTTTAAAAATAATAAAAAAAATAAAAAAATGCTTATACTCACCCAGACATCTCACCGGCGTCCGTTCCGTATAGCTGGTCTGTGCGCACAGGACCTCCCGTGACGTCACGGTCACGTGAGCGGTCACATGACCGCTCACGACCAATCACAGGACAGTGACGTCATTCGGCGAGGTCCTTCAGCGCACACCAGGTACAGAAACCGAACGGCAGCGTGCGAGGAGGCGGCAAGACATCGAGGGTGAATATAGGACTGTTTATTATTTTATTTCTTATTTTTTGACCACTTATATGGTGCCCAGTGCGTGGAGGAGAGTCTCCTCTCCTCCACCCTGGGTACCAACCGCATATAATCTGCTTACTTCCCGCATGGTGTGCACAGCCCCGTGCGGGAAGTAAGCAGATCAATGGACCCCTAGGTGTGCGGAATCCCTGCAATTCCGCATTTTTAATGAACATGTTGCTTTTTTTTCCGCTATGCGATTTTTTCGCGGAAAAAATCGCAACATTTGCACCAATAATGCGGAATACCCTGTAAATAATAGGAGGCTTATGTAAGCGTTTTTTTTCGCGTTTTTATCACGTTTTTATAGCGAAAAAACGCGAAAAAAACGCTAACAATCCTGAACGTGTGCACATGGCCTTACTAGTGGTCTACAAATATCTGAAGGGATGTCACAGGGTAGAGGGATCATTCATTATTATTCTCATTTGCACATGGAAACATGAGAAGCAATGGAATGAAACTGAAAGGGAGAAGATACAGATTAGATATTAGAAAAAAAACTTTGCAGTGAGGGTGATGAATGAGTGGAACAGGGTGCCAAGAGAGGTGGTGAGTTCTTTCAATGGAAGTCTTCAAACAGAGGCTGGACAAACATCTGTCTGAGATGATTTAATGAATGCTGCATTGAGCAGGAGTTGGGCACAATGACCCACGAGGTCCCTTCCAACTTTACCATTCTATGAAATGTATTCTTAAGTTTTTAGTTGAATGAGGAATGGCACAATGCAGAGTGCTAAGAAAAGATGCTTCAGAAGAGGAGTTCAATTTACTTGCTAACAGATGTGGCAGGAGAGGTGACCGATCCTCATTAACCCTTCCAGATATCCACCATACATGTAAGGCACATGCCAGCAGTGGCTGTATGGAGTGGACTCTGGAGCTGAGCCCATCATTACACGTTAAACACTGGGTAAGTTTTACAACCAGCAATCAGAGCAAGTTCCTACTTTTTAACCATTTAAATGCTGCTGTCAATCTTCTGCAGTAGCATTTAAATGGTAGGATTCTGATGGCACATCAATTTGGGCTACCAGCTCCCACCATTCCTTCGCAAAAGCCTTGTTTGCTGCCATATCTGCAAAATCCAATCTGTCAAGATATTAAATTACTTTTAAACTGTGATAAATGACGTAAGGCAAAAAAACCCAAAACCTTCCGAATTGTCGTTTTTCGGTTGCCTCACCTCCCTAAGGAATGCAAGAAAAAATGCAAAACGTATGTAGCTCAAAATGATGCAAAATTACAAATGTCTCACAACGCAAAGCAAAAGCCCTCACAGCTCCTTCAAAGGATAAAAGGTTAAAACCGTATATCCAATAAAGTAGTTACATTTTATTGGCAAGTACAAGGTCCCCTTTAAGAGGGAAGGTATCATCAGAAAATGTCCTATTGTTAACAGGTTTTTTTGTTAAAAGTATTTTTTTGGCATTTATTTTCATATTACATTGTTAAAAAAACAAAACTTGTAATCTTGCAATTTTCGCAGTGGTCACTGTAACTTTTTTTCGACTTGTCCATCATGCCCTTTCAAAAAGAGTTTTCAGCAAGACTCCTTATCAGAGCAGGATTACATGTGACAGGTGACACCACCATACACAACAGATAACCCAGGATCCATTGATCACAGTAGGTGATGACACAGCTGACCCTGCTCCTCCTCCCTTCACAATGACCTCTGCACAGGCTCTTTATACACTTCAGGACAAGAGATGGGGTCTGCATCCAACTTGTGGGTTTGTATATGTTATTTCATGAAACCACAGAGGCCAGTATGAAAATTGGAAGACTTCTATTTTTTAATTTTTTGAAAAAAATTTTTTAATACAGGTTTTGATATGGGAATTAGTGATGAGCAAACGTTGTTATCTGAGCATGTTTGTGTGCTAACAGAGTGTCTTTGGTGTGCTCGAGTCATATGTTCGAGTCCCCGCGGCTGCATGTCTCGCGGCTGTTAGCTGCAACATATGCAGGGATTGCTTAACAAACAGGCAATCCCAGTATGTGCTGCTGCTGCTTGACAGCTGCGAGACATGCAGCCGCGTGGACTCAAACATATTATTCCAGCACACCAAAGACACTCTTAGCACACAAACATGCTCCGATAACATCTTATCGCTCATCACTTATGGGAATAAATATATTTCACACAATTTTCAAAAAATACATGTAACACAAAAACTTGATTTCAACAATAGATAATAGTCTGATGATCGCCTCCCTTAAAGTACAGATTTTGATACGGAGTTTCAATACAATGGATGAAATGTGCAACATTGTCACTGTGAAACTTTACCAATATTCAGCTATGAATTTGACCCTTTACCCGGCCACCTATACGCCTTTTAACGGCGATCATTAAGGGTACTTATTCCTTAGTACCGCTTTTTAACGGCTCTGAGAAATAAGAGAGTAATGCCGCCGAGCGGCAGCAATTTCCGCAATTGTCAGCTTGTATGTGACAGCTGACACCCTGCAGTATCGGACCCGACAGGTTTTTGCGACTGATCCGGGTCGATTAACCCCTTAAATACCACTGTCAATCGTGACAGCGGTATACAAGTTGAAACAAGGGGGTTACCATTGTACTCTGAGGTCATGTGATGACTCCAGGGTACTGTAGCCTGTGAGATCCAGCAGTAAGCTGGGACTCAGGCTGAGTCAGTGAGACACTGACTGCTCTCATGCACTGCTGTACATAAGTACAGCAGTGTATGAGACCAGTGATTAAAGTAAAAATTATTGATGTCCCACAGTGAAAAAGTGTAAAAAATAAATAATAAAATATGTAAGAGTAAAAAAGCACAAAAATGCTCACACAAATCACTAAAATCCGTTTCGCCACTCAAAACAAAGCCTTTCTGATAAAACAATAATAAAATAAAGAAATAAAAATAAGAACTATTCTTATATTGCTGTCTATTGTTCATTCTACCTCTCAAAAATCGGAATAAGGCTCGGCTCACATTTATCTTGCACTCTCCACTGATCGCTTACATCGGGGTTTCTGTGTAAATTCCTCAAAACAGTGATTCAGACAAAACCCTGACAGAACCACTAACTTATGAGGAAGATGGAGTCACTTTGGACTGGTTTGTGTTCCAGCAGTGTCCCATCATTTTAGGTATCTTTTTTTAGCACACAAGTGTGGGCGACCATAGATTTGTGCACGCCTAAAATGGAGACCCTCCGGAGCTGATGCCAAACGGAGTACAGTGTCTCCATCTGCTTCATGGTGGGTGGTTCCCCCCGGGGTTTCATCTAAATTGTATTTTTGTGGGATTTACTTGGAAACCCCCACGTAAGTGCTCAGCGTAGAACACAAGAATGTGATCCCAGCCTTATTCTGGAAGCAACTGAATAATATTATGTACCCTAAAATGTTACCAATAAAAACCCTGATTTATTCCGCACAAAACCAGTCCCCACTTGGGTCCGTCATCTGTCACTGGAACTCTGGGGGGTTCCCACGTAGCTGGTAGAACAAAGACTCTGGAAAAGCGACATGGCTCCCACCCCCTCAAATAAAATCCAGTGAATTTTGCGTTCCCAAATCCCCTTCCTCCTGAGCCCCACTGTGCCTAAACCACAGTAAGAGGCCAAATGTTTGACATTGTAATGGTGAGAAGGCACTTAATTTACGGGTGCGTATCGCCAGAAGCATAAGCTGGGCACAATGTATGGGGGCTCTACACTGTATGGGGGCACAATATATGGGTACTAGACTGGCAGATTTGCATTTCTCCAGAATAAAGCATGGTGTGGATGTCACAAAATGGTCATTGCAGCCGTAGATGAATTCATTGAGAGGTGCAGTTTCTACAATGGGGTCACCTTTGGGTGTTTTCTGCTGTTCTGGCACCTTTGAGGCTCCACAATTGTCGCCCACAAAATATATTAGCAAAATCTGTGCTCCTTCCTTCTCAGCCATGACATGTGGCCTAACAGTAATTTCTCACAGCATATGGAGCAGCACCGTGTTCGGGAGAAATTGCGCAACAAATTGTGGGGTCCAGTTTCACCTATTAACTCTTGTGAACCTGACAAATTTGCAGCAAATACAAAACTTACATTTTTACCACTAACATCTCATGTTTTCACGTCTTAATGTAATAACATTGTGTGAGGCACCTATGGGTTCAAAATACAGCACCCCTAGATGAATACCTTGAGGGGTTCAAAATACTCACAGCACCCCCTAAGTGAATTCCTTGAGGGGTCTAGTTTCCAGAATGGGGTCACTTGTTGGAGGCTTATGTTTTCACATGTTCAGGGGCTCTTCCAAAGTGACATAGCATTGACAATCTATCCCAGGGAAATTTGATTCTTTACATTCCTAGCCCTGCCATGTGCCCAAGCAGAAGTTTTTGACCACATAGGGGGTATAGTAGCGCTCGTGACAAATTGCACAACAAATTATGGGGTCCGTTTTCTCCTATTATCCATTGTAAAAATTACAAATTTAGGGCTAAAACAATATTTTCGTGAAAAAAAAAAAAAAAATTTCAATATGCCTAACTAATGTTATCAAATTCTGTGTAGTACCTGTGGATTCAACATGCCCACTGTACCCCTGTATAAAATCCTTGAGGGGTGTAGTTATCAAAATGGGGTCACTTGTGGGGAATTTTCACTGTTTAGGCAGGGACTCTCCAAACGCAACATGACGCCTGCAGACCATTCTATTGAAGTCTGCATTACAAGACGTCATTCCTTCCGAGCCCTGCCTTGAGTCCAAACAGTGGTTTTCCTCCATAAATTTGGTATCGACATACTCAGGAGAAATTGCACAACACATTTTTTGTTCCATTTTCTCCTGTTTCCCTTGTGAAAATAAACAAATTTGGGGCTAAAAGTACATTTTTGTGCGTAAAATGTGTGTTTTTTTTTTTTTCACGGCTCTACGTTATAAACTTCTGTGAAGCACCTATGGGTTCAAGGTGATCATCACACATCTAGATAAGTTCCCTAAGGGGTCTAGTTTCCAAAATGGGGTTGATTGTCAGAGGGTTTCCACTGATTACACACTTCAGGGGCTCTCCAAACGCGACATGGCGTTCAACAGTCAAATGGCGCCCCTTCCCTTCTGAGCTCTGCCGTGCGCCCAAACAGTGGAATTCCGCCACATATGGGGTTATCGGCGTACTCACGGGAAATTGCACAACAAGATTTAGGGTCCATTGTCTCCTTTTACCCTTGGGGAAATAGCTAATTTGAAGTTAAAGTAAAATTTTTATGAAAAAATGTTAAATGTTCATTTTTTCTTTCCACATTGCTTTAGCTCCTGTAAAGCATCGGAAGGGTTAATAAACTTTAAGGTTGGTTTGAGTACCTTAGGAGGTGCAGTTTTTAGAATGGTGTCACTTTTGGGTATTTTCTGTCATATAGGCCCCCCACTTTAAATGTGAGGTGGTCCCTAAAAAAATAAAAAAAATTGGTTTTGTAAATGTTGTGAAAATGAGAAATCACTGGTTGACTTTTAACCCTTATAACTTGCTAACAAAAAAAATTGTTTCAGAAATTGTGCTGATGTAAAGTAGACATATGGGAAATGCTATTTATTTACTATTTTGTGCGATATAACTCTCTGATTTAAGGGCATAAGAATTAAAAGTTTGAAAATGGCAATATTTTCAAATATTTCACCAAATTTCCGATATTTTCACAAACGCAAGTCATATCGAAGAAATTTTACCGCTGTCATAAAATGCAATAAGCACCGTAATAAAAAACAATCTCAGAATCAGCGGGATACTTAAAATGTTTCAGACTTATAGCGACATAAAGCAACATTGGTCAGAATTCAAAAAGTTGGCTTGGTCATTAAGGTCAAAATTGGCTCTGTCACCAAGGGGTTAAAGACCACAACATGCTCTCAAGTTCCCCCCATGTGTGAATAGTTTGGTACTTTTATTGCAGGGTACTTTGTGCCAGTAGAGTGTGCTCTTATAAACAGTACTGGGATAGTTTTGTGTACTGTAAGGCCACGTTCACACGCTGCGGGTTCCTCTGCGGGTTAATCCCGCAGCGGAATTGAAAATCTGCAGGGCAAAACCGCTGCGGTTATCCCTGCAGATTTATCGCGGTTTGTTCCGCGGTTTCCGCTGCGGGATTACTCCTGTACTATTGATGCTGCATATGCAGCAATATGCAGCATCAATAGTAATGTAAAAAATAATAAAAATTGGCTATACTCACCCTCTGACGTCGCGATCTCCCCGGCGCTGCAAGCAGCTGTGCCGACAAGGACCTTCGTGACGTCACGGTCATGTGACCGCGGCGTCATCACGGTCATGTGACCGCGACGTCACCACAGGTCCTGTTCGGCACAGCAACCCTGAGACCGGACGGCCGCGGGCAGCGCAGAGAGGTGAGTATAGCATTATTTTTTATTTTAATTCTTTTTTTTTTTACACCCAAATATGGTTCCCAGGGCCTGGAGGAGAGTCTCCTCTCCTCCACCCCGGGTACCACCCGCACATTATCCGCTTAACTTCCCGCAACGTGGGCACAGCCCCATGCGGGAAGTTAGCGGTTCAATGCATTTCTATGGGTGCAGAATCGCTGCGATTCTGCACCAAGAAGTGACATGGTCCTTCTTTTTTTCTGCAGAAAATCCGCGCGGATTTTCCACAGAAAAAAAGGATCGTCGGCACAGCGGGTTTTGTTTTCCATTAGGTTACATTGTACTGTAACCTACATGGAAAAAGGATGCGGACCCGCAGCTGCAAAACAGCTGCGGGTCCGCAGCAAAACCCGCAGCGTGTGAACATAGCCTAATTCTGACCTGTAAAACTTAACACCTTTTACTGTATGGCTCTGTTTCATGAAAACCAACCTCTGTCTGAGACTGGAGAGCCACAGTGTGATCTGTCCTTGTGTTACAAGAATGGACATTTATCTATATGGCCATTATATAATACCATATTTTTCCCTTCAATGCCTGTCTGGTTGGCCGTGACCTCCAGATGGTTTTCTAGGAGCAGGACCCAGTGATCATCTAATTGCTCTGTAGGCTGATTTTTAAATGGTTTTGCCTTTGATGAGCAAACCCTTTAATGGTGTTAAAATATTTTAGAAAAGTACAGCACCCGCCAAGTCGAAAAATATTCATAAGTCCTTCACGCCACACCACGGGACATGGGCAACAAATGTGACATGCATGCAGGTTACAGAGGCATGCAGAGAGAGACAGTATGGACTATGGCTGTTTCACATAGACGCTTCAACAGGTCCGGGTCTTTAATGGGGTTATCTGGATCTTTAACAACTTGTATACTGCCCATCTCTTGAAAACATCTGGTTGCCCACATATGGCACTACAAGAAAGTTTTAGAACTTCCTTACAGAGTAAGACCTAAAAAGGTAACTCTTAAGGGCAAACTTCTTTTTCCACTCCTGCCCGTGATGAAAAACCCTAATGTCCAATATACAGAAATTTTAAAAAGAAGTCAAAGAAAGGAGTATACAGTTTAAAACCTATTTTAGTGGAAATTAATGAAATATGACCATGTATAAAAATAAGTCAAATGTATCACAGATAAGAGGTAAATGATATGAATACCCCACGTCAGCTGTTTTGTAGGGACCTGTGCTTTAGTAGTGACTGCGCCTAATATCACACTTCAATACAGCTTTCCCTAATTCATGGAAATGGGACTGGGAGGTAAAACCAGGCAAAGCAGCTATTTGGGAGCAGTGTTTGGGAAACTATATAGGCGACCAACGAGAATGGTGCAAGAATTTAATGCCAACCTTAAAACCACCAACAGTCCATGCTGGCCCTTGTCCTGTTCCATAATTATGGAGAACATGGACATCAGACTCCATCTCACAACTCTAACGGCTTCTTCACACACACACACAGCTTTTTCAGATTATACTGTATTGCTTGTAAAACGCTCTGTGAAGTATTTTTGTTAATTAACAACTTTATTGTTTTTTTTGCTATTTTGTTAGTTTTGTACTTGCATTTTGCCTTGCATTTTTTTAAGTTCTATAGAACAGTCTGTTGGAAAAATGCTCCAGATCAAAAAAATCCTTTATTTGGTAAAAAATTCTGTTACTCTGCACATCGGCGTCAGAGGTCCATCAAAATGTCTGCAAGAAAATTGTTTCCAACAAAACACAGGACATCTTGGACATCACCCAATGGACCCCAATATAAAACAATGGACTTAAATTCCCGTCCAAAATGCTGATACTCTAATACAGCTGGAAAATTCTCTCTGTCTACGCCTTGTGTGCACATACCCTTCAAGGAATCTAGTTGTGTGGTGAACGATTTTTCTTTCATCTGCCTGTCTTGGGAAATCTCTTTTCTCATTACTAATTATGTGAGTCCTGGATATGTTCCCAGCTAATTATAAGTCTATTATATTTATGCCTTTATAGCTCTGACCTTTTAGGGTATGTGCACACGGAGTTTCTTTGAGGCGGTCAAGAAAAACGAGGTTTCAAGTGGAACCACTCTTTATAAACGCTCTTTCTTTGAGGAGTGATGATGCGCTGACACTGCTACAGCCGGTGATGTGCCACAGCAGCCATGTGTCAATGCTCCGTTGTCGCTGCTGGCCAGTAGACCGAGACCAGCTGGGCTGACAAGGGCAGCCATGCACATGGGAAAGAGGAGGTTGGACAGTTGTTTTTTAACACTACACAAAGTTTAAAGCTCAATTGTTTTCAAGCAAGTCAATCATCATGAGACTGATGATCCCAGTGATTGGCTGCAGCAGTTGTGTGCGCTGCAGTTGTGACGCCACCCCTGCCGCCTGTGAACAAAGGCTTCGGGCAGTGCCGCATAGGCAGTCTTGGACTTGCAGTGTATTGTATATTATTTTTACAATGCCAGAGAAATAATAAAAAAATCCCAGCAGCTGAGAGAGAACAGGGAAATACTGTAGATGTGATCTGCAGAGGGGACTCTTGTAGGGGGGCAGGCGGCTGCTGGTCTTGCCCAGTGACGTGACTTGCTGCTTTGCGCCCTTGAACCCTTATGTTTCTCCCCTTCCTGCCCCCTTCTCTAGTCTTGTTGTTTTTGTTTTCTGCCTCTCGCTCCTCCTCTGTTATGACTGGCAGGCGCTAGCACAGGTTGATCTTGGCATTATTGCTCAGAAGTTTAGCAAATTTCCATGTGCACCTCCGTACAATAGCTATTTACGATGCATTGTGACTAGCTGATTGCTAGTCATTAGGAGAGATTACATTAAGTGCTTATTAAAATTTTATCTACCTTTCTTGCAATATTGCTAGCTAGTATAGGGTGTGTGTCGGAACAAAATTGCAGCACCTTTTATTATTATTATTATTATTATTATTATTATTATTGCGCCGTTTATTCCATGGCGCTTTACATGTGAGGAGAGGTATACATAAAAACAAGTACAATAATCTTGAACAATACACGTCACAGATGGTACAGGAGGAGAGAGGACCCTGCCCGCGAGGGCTCACAATCTACAAGGGATGGGTGAGGATACAGTAGGCGAGGATAGAGCTGGTCATGCAGTGGTTTGGTCGATCGGTGGTTACTGCAGGTTTTAGGGGACAACCCTAAATAGAAATCATTTGCTGCATTTACCCAAAATCCATCCTTATTCAGATATGTTAATGAGGTGTTAGGTGCACCCTGGGTGTGGCCAAGTAGTTCAGCGCACTTTCCCACCTACTTCTTCTCCATGTATCTCCAGTGTCCTTGTAAAGCTGTCAATCAACGATGAGACGGCGTAGAGAGATGGAAAACAAGTAGGGTGGAAGAAACCGTGAACTGCTCGGCCACACCAGGGGTGCATCATTCTCCTCATTAGTGTAGTCGACATTTTTTTTGTACAAAAGTAGTAAGGAGTTAAAACACTTAAGATGTCGTTTATATTAAGTCTTTGTGCCCATCCAAGGTGCTGTGCTTGGTTTGGACACTCATTTTTTTCCGATAAGCCTCCATTTAAACATGTAGCCAATTGTGCAAACGTACGAGAGAAACTGCTGCACTCCAGATCGGAAAAGGCAACCATCAAACATCCTGCGGGTATTGTCCTAATAAAAAGGACGTGCGGCAGCAACGCTCAATGCCCCATAATATAAGCAGCAGAGAAGTACTACAGTTCCCTGCAGGTTTTGTGGGGGAGGGTTTGTTCGCTCAGGTCAGTCACATTGATTATTGGAACGAAAATTGAGGCACGATGCTGAAGTTTTGTATTTCATAAAAACCTATTTAGTTAAAAGCATGACTTTTTAATGACTTTAGCTAAAAGTGAATTTTACAGTAGTCTCTCATTAGGATTTCTGGGCTAATTCTTTTCTGTGCATGGCTGTACATAGCAGATGCAGAATATGTTACAAGCAGTGCGCTCCGGTGAACTTGCTCTGGCGGCAGGACCTGTAACACACTAGTCATCTAACGAGAGGAGTGAGCGACTTACTGGCAAGAGCTTTCACCACATTACCACAGATAATCCCACCCCCCACCACATTACCACACACAATCCCGCCCCCCACCACATTACCACACACAATCCCGCCCCCCCACCACAAATAATCCCGCCCCCCACCACATCACCACACACAATCCCGCCCCCTCAACACATCACCACACATAATCCCGCCCCCCCACCCCATTACCACACACAATCCCGCCCCCCCACCCCATCACTACACACAATCCCGCCCCCCCACCCCATCACTACACAAAATCCCGCCCCCTCAACACATCACCACACATAATACCGCCCTCCCACCTCATTACCACACATAATCCCCCCCACCACATCACAACACATAATCCCGCCCCCCACCACATCACCACACACAATCCCAACCCCCACCACATCACCACACGTAATCCCGCCCCCCACCACATATAACCCCCCACCACATTACCACACATAATCCCACCCCCCACATAACCACACATAATCCCACCCCCCACATTACCACACATAATCCCACCCCCCACATTACCACAGATAATCCCGCCCCCACCACATCACCACACATAATCCCGCCCCCCCACATTACCACATGAGGCTCTGTTCCCCCACATTACCACATGAGGCTCGATCCCCACACATTACCACACAAGGCTCCGTCCTCACACATTACCACACGAGGCTCCATCCCCACACATTACCACACGAGGCTCCGTCCCCACACATTACCACACGAGGCTCCGTCCCCACACATTACCACACGAGGCTCCGTCCCCACACATTACCACACGAGGCTCCGTCCCCCCTCATTACCACACGAGGCTCCGTCCCCACACATTACCACACGAGGCTCTGTTCCCCCACATTACCACACGAGGCTCTGTTCCCCCACATTACCACACGAGGCTCCGTCCCCACACATTACCACACGAGGCTCCGCCCCCCCACATTACCACATGAACCTCCGTCCCCACACATTACCACACGAGGATCCGTCACCGCACATTACCACACGAGGCTCCTGAGCGTGCCGAGCGTTAGCTGGCTGGAAACAGCTAGTATATATATATGTATATATATGTATGTATATACAGTT
Source organism: Ranitomeya variabilis (assembly GCF_051348905.1). NCBI lineage: Eukaryota > Metazoa > Chordata > Amphibia > Anura > Dendrobatidae > Ranitomeya > Ranitomeya variabilis. The sequence continues at coordinate 796,322,588 of NC_135232.1, read as the reverse complement.
AGGTCCATATATATTTGGACAGAGACAACATTTTTCTCATTTTGGTTATAGACATTACCACAATGAATTTTAAACAAAACAATTCAGATGCAGTTGAAGTTCAGACTTTCAGCTTTCATTTGAAGGTATCCACATTAAAATTGGATGAAGGGTTTAGGAGTTTCAGCTCCTTAACATGTGCCACCCTGTTTTTAAAGGGACCAAAAGTAATTGGACAGATTCAATAATTTTAAATAAAATGTTCATTTCTAGTACTTGGTTGAAAACCCTTTGTTGGCAATGACTGCCTAAAGTCTTGAACTCATGGACATCACCAGACGCTGTGTTTCCTCCTTTTTGATGCTCTGCCAGGCCTTCACTGCGGTGGTTTTCAGTTGCTGTTTGTTTGTGGGCCTTTCTGTCTGAAGTTTAGTCTTTAACAAGTGAAATACATGCTCAATTGGGTTGAGATCAGGTGACTGACTTGGCCATTCAAGAATATTCCACTTCTTTGCTTTAATAGACTCCTGGGTTGCTTTGGCTTCATGTTTTGGGTCATTGTCCATCTGTAGTATGAAACGACGACCAATCAGTTTTGCAGCATTTGGCTGGATCTGAGCACACAGTGTGGCTCTGAATACCTCAGAATTCATTCGGCTGCTTCTGTCCTGTGTCACATTATCAATAAACACTAGTGACCCAGTGCCACTGGCAGCCATGCATGCCCAAGCCATCACATTGCCTCTGCAGTGTTTTACAGATGATGTGGTATGCTTTGGATCATGAGCTGTACCAAGCCTTCGCCATACTTTTCTCTTTCCATCATTCTGGTAGAGGTTGATCTTGGTTTCATCTGTCCAAAGAATGTTCTTCCTGAACTGTGCTGGCTTTTTTAGATGTTTTTCAGCAAAGTCCAGTCTAGCCTTTTTATTCTTGACACTTATGAGTGGCTTGCACCGTGCAGTGAACCCTCTGTTATTTACTTTCATGCAGTCTTCTCTTTATGGTAGATTTGGATATTGATACGCCGACCTCCGGGAGAGTGTTGGTCACTTGGTTGGCTGTTGTGAAGGGGTTTCTCTTCACCATGGAGATTATTCTGCGATCACCCACCACTGTTGTCTTCCGTGGGCGCCCAGGTCTTTTTGCATTGATGAGATCACCAGTGCTTTCTTTCCTTCTCAGGATGTACCAAACTGTACATTTTGCCACTCCTAATATTGTAGCAATTTCTCGGATGGGTTTTTTCTCTGTTTTCACAGCTTAAGAATGGCTTGTTTCACCTTCATGGAGAGCACTTTTGACCGCATGTTTACTTCATAGGAAAACCTTCCAAATGCAAGCACCACACCTCAAATCAACTCCAGGCCTTTTATCTGCTTAGTTGAGAATGACATAATGAAGGGATTGCCCACACCTGTCCATGAAATAGCCTTGGAGTCAATTGTCCAATTACTTTTGGTCCCTTTAAAAAACAGGGTGGCACAGGTTAAGGAGCTGAAACTCCTAAACTCTTCATCCAATTTTAATATGGATACCCTCAAATGAAAGCTGAAAGTCTGAGCTTCAACTGCATCTGAATTGTTTTGTTTAAAATTAAATTGTGGTAATGTCTATAACCAAAATGAGAAAAATGTTGTCTCTGTCCAAATATATATAATAGTCTATGGCATAGGGGAGGTGGATGGGGGCAGATTCAGGGTGGGGGCTATAGTCCATGGCATAGGGGAGGTGGATGGGGGCAGATCCATTGTGGGGGCTATAGTCCATGGCATCATAGTTCTCTTTCCCACAGTCTATGACATTCGCTCACATACCGCGCTGCTATCTCCACTGCTCTCTCTTCTTCTCCCAGCAGGATATATGTCTTCTCTTCCTCCTTCATGGTGATGAAGTCCGGGAAGAGATGTGAGAGTCTCCTGAAGTGAGTGTCCCTCACTGCTGAGTATTTGGAGCAGTGTAGCAGGAAGTGGGTTTCGTCCTCTATGGCCTCCTGATCACAGTGTTGGCACAGTCTTTCCTCCCTGGGCTTGTAGTTCTGCCTGTGTCGGCCACATTCGATGGCCAGACTGTGGGCACTGAGTCTATATCGGCTCAGGATCTTGCGATCTCTGGGGTCCGGGAGTTTCTCCAGATATGGGGCCAGTCTGTAGTCTCTCTGTAGACTCCGGTACATGATCAGTTTCTGTGAGTTGTTGATATAATTCTTCCAGTCACTGACATACCTCTCCTGGCCTTCGTCTGCCATCTTCCTGATTCCGTCTTTTGTCAGGTTGTTGTGATTGGTGTTCTGGTCCGGTTGGGTTTGGCTGGGCTGTTGGTTCTGGTTTTTCTGTTTCACCTACATGTATCAGGGCTTTATGGTGATGGGGGCTTGGATTGCTCCTATGCAGGTGAGCCCGGAATGACAGCGCCCTCTTTAGAACTGTTTAGGTGTAGGGGGAATCTGCCCAGCTAGGCTTGACAAGCACTGTTGGAGGTGCTCCGGTGGACCTGGAGAAGGTGCTTGCAGAATTCCAGGTGGAATATTTCTGTTGGACTGGAATCCCACCTTGACCAGTCTGGGTAGGTGTGAGGACCCCAGACTTCGCTGCCATACAGGAGGATTGGGGCGATGATGGAGTCGAAGATTTTTAGCCAGACCCTCACTGGTGGCTTCAGATGGTAGAGTTTCCTTTGGATGGCATAGAAGGTTTTGCAGGCCTTGTCTTTCAGGGTCTCTATGGCTTGTTTGAAGCTCCCTGACCGGTGAATCTCTAGGCCCAGGTAGGTATATTTGTCCGTTCCTGTGAGGTCGCAGTTGTTGAGGACAAATGATGGGTGCTGGTCTGATCTTCTCTTTCTCCTCTGGAACACCATGGTGTTGGTTTTCTTTAGGTTGACCGGTAGAGCTGAATTTCTCTAGGATTTTCAGGTTGTCCTGGAGGCCTTTCTCGGTTGGTGACAGCAGCAGCAGGTCATCTGCATACAGCAGGAATTTCACCTGAGCGTCGTGAAGGGTGAGACCTGGTGCTGAGGAGGATTCCAGGGCGGTAGCCAGCTCGTTGATGTAAATGTTGAAGAGCGTTGGACTTAGGCTGCAGCCTTGTCTGACCCCGCGGCTCTGCTGGAAATAAGCCGTTCTTCTGCCTTTCACACTCACGCTGCAGCGGTTCTCGGTGTAGGAGCTTTTGATGACATCGTAGGTCTTTCCTCCTATTCCGCTCTCCAGCAGTTTCAGGAATAAGCCCGGGTGCCACACTGAATCAAAGGCCTTTTTAAAGTCCACAAAGCAGGCGTATATCTTCCCATTCTTTGTATTGTAGACGTGTCTCTGAATGAGGCTGTGCAGAGTATAGATGTGGTCAGTGGTGCGGTGGTTCGGCATGAACCCTGCTTGGCTCTTGCTGAGGACATTGTGCTCGGTGAGGAAGGTGAGGATCCTCTTGTTCAGAATACTATTGAACAGTTTTCCCAGGTTGCTGCTGACACATATGCCTCTGTAGTTGGCTGGGTCATACCTGTCCCCACTCTTGTGGATGGGTGTGATGAGGCCTTGGTTCCAGGAACGAGGGAAGTAGCCGGCACTCAGCACAATATTGAAGAGTTTAACCATTGCAGCCTGTATTTCTGTTGGGCTGTACTTCAGCATTTCTGGTAAGATTCCATCCAGGCCACTGGCTTTTCTACATCTTATGGAAGAGAGTCTCTCGGCTACTTCCTGTAGTGTTATAGGTGTATCCACCGGGTTTTGGAAGTTTTTGATTTTTTCCTCCATTGCTTCTAGTTTCGCCATTATGTTTTCCTGTTCTTGGCTTAGCTCTTGCTTTGGAATGTCTTTATAGAGGTCTCTGAA